>NW_027507789.1:84036951-85291951 GCF_037356315.1 Lithobates pipiens | reverse complement strand
CTTAAGCCAGGAATGATGGTTTGCGACAATGGCATCAACCTCCTCTCCGCCCTCTGACAGGGACAACTGACCCATGTGCCCTGTTTGGCTCACGTCCTTAACTTGGTGGTGCAGCGGTTCTTGGGCAGGTACCCAGGCTTACAGGATGTCCTGAGGCAGGCCAGGAAAGTCACATTTAATGCCAGTGCTTGGCTGGCTGACCTCCAAAAGGAATTTAACCTGCCCGAGAACCGTCTAATCTGTGACATGCCCAAGAGGAGGAGGAGGAGGGGGATTATGTCAGCGTGGAGGTGGAGCCTAGCACTCCGCATCAGCAGTAGTCTTTAAGGGATCATTTACAGTCCCAAGAAACCCATGGACTTGTACGTGGCTGGGAGGAGGTGGCTGTGGATCATGTCGTCCTTAGTGACCCAGAGGAGTCCAGACCGAATGCCTCAGCTAACCTAAGCTGCATGGCCTCCCTGATCCTGCAAAACCTGCAGAAGGATCCTCGTATTCGTTGGATCAAGGAGAGGGATCATTACTGGCTGGCAAACCTCCTTGATCCATGTTACAAGGGTAAGGTTGCGGCCTTATCTTGCCGTCGCAGAGGGAGCAGAGGATGAAACATCTTCGGGAGGCCTTGCAGAAAGGTCTGTGCAACATGTTCCCAGAGAATGGGAGGTTACAAATTCCTGGTCCTGGACAACGTGTTGCTGAGGCTTCAGTCAGTCACAGAAGGAGCGGTGGAGAAGGTGGCCGTCTGACCTATGCACTCAATTTTTTAGTCCGCGGCCCCAAGGTATGGTCAGTTCCAGCAACCATCACCAGTAGGGATGGCCGAACGGTCGGCGGTCGGTTTGCGGCGAATTTTGGCTGTTGGCGGTCTGCCCGATCGGCAGACTATTGCCGCTGTTCGCCCGGCGGACTTACGTGTTTACTGTGTAAAAGAACTTTGACCTATGATGACACATCCATCATGTGGTACAGGACAGCCAATTGAGACATTACAGCACATGGACACTTGGACATTCCCCCTAACTTATAAATAGACCCGATCCGGCGGCCATTTTACATTCTTTCGTATGTCACTATAGGGCAGTGTTTCTCAATTCCAGTCCTCATGGCCCACTAACAGGTCATGTTTTCAGGCTTTCCATTGTTTTGCACAGGTGATTTGATCAGTTTCACTGCCTTAGTAATTACCCCAGCTGTTTCATCTGAGGGAAATCCTGAAAACTTGACCTGTTAGTGGGCCATGAGGACTGGAATTGAGAAACACTGCTATAGGGAGAGGTTGCTGTGTGGAGCAGGGAGAGACTGCAGTGACCCAAATCGCTAGCTATTAGGTCCACAAAAAATCTTTTAAGGACTGGTATGGTATAGGTGTAGTTCAAGATATAGGTTTGAGGCACTGCTATTCAAGTCATTGTTGCAGCAGCCTGTCTTTTGTCAGTGCAGAGAGGGACAGGACGCTGTGTGCAGCCGGGACAGTCAGTTTAATCATTAGCTGTTACTATTAGGTCCACAATAGTCCTTTTCAGGACTGGTATGGTAAAGTAGTACAGGATATAGTTTTGAGTGCTATTCAAGTTGCAGCAGCCTGTGTTTTGTCAGTTTAAATAGGGACAGACAGGAAGCTGTGTGTGGCAGTGAGGGACAGTCAGTTTAATCAGTAGCTGTTACTATTAGGTCCACAAAGGTTCTTTTTCAGGACTGGTATGGTAATAGGGTTGTACACGTATAATATTCTTTCTTCCAAACATAGAAAGAATATTATATTTGACTGCTGCCCTTCTTCTGCAGTAGTCCTTTATGAGTATAGGGACTGAGGTACAGTCTGCTAATCACAACCTACTAGTTCCACAAAGGTCCTTATAAGGACTGGTAAGGTATAGTGTACTACAGTATATAGGGTTGAGTGAGGTACAGTCTGCTAATCCTTAAGGACTGGTATATCACGGTGCTGGTGTCAGTGCTTTATGTCACGCTGTTGATGTCAGTGCTCTCTATCACGGTGCTGGTGTCAGATCACTCTATCATGGTGCAGGTGTCAGTGCTGTATATCACGGTGCTGGTGATCATCTCCTGCACCCTCTTTGCCTACCATGACCTTCCCTCGCCTCCATTGTCTCAAGAGTCCTGAATTGTCAGAATTTCACATATAAAAAAAGAATTCTTGTAGTTGTCGATCCCAGATTCACCTCATACATGTGTTATGTCATTGGCCATGTGGTGGGACTATGTGTGCACAGCTAGTAATTATTTTGTGGCTGCAAATATGACCTGTAGGTTTGTAAAGTTCACCATCCCTGTGCTGTGCTGCCTTTCTCCTGGGGCTGTACCTCTGCTGTGCATATTATGAGGGGCTCCCACCATACCTGTGCTATGCTTATTATGAGGGGCTCCCACCATCCCTGTGCTGTGCTGACTTCCTGCTGGGGCTGTACCTCTGCTGTGCATATTATGAGGGGCTCCCACCATCCCTGTGCTATGCTCATTAGGAGGGGCTCCCACCATCCCTGTGCTATGCTCATTATGAGGGGCTCCCACCATCCCTGTGCTATGCTCATTATGAGGGGCTCCCACCATCCCTGTGCTGTGCCGACTTCCTCCTGGGGCTGCTTATTATGAGGGGCTCCCACCATCCCTGTGCTATGCTGACTTCCTCCTGGGGCTGTACCTCTGCTGTGCATATTATGAGGGGCTCCCACCATCCCTGTGCTGTGCTGACTTCCTCCTGGGGCTGCTTATTATGAGGGGCTCCCACCATCCCTGTGCTATGCTGACTTACTCCTGGGGCTGTACCTCTGCTGTGCATATTATGAGGGGCTCCCACCATCCCTGTGCTGTGCTGACTTCCTCCTGGGGCTGCTTATTATGAGGGGCTCCCACCATCCCTGTGCTATGCTGACTTACTCCTGGGGCTGTACCTCTGCTGTGCATATTATGAGGGGCTCCCACCATCCCTGTGCTATGCTCATTATGAGGGGCTCCCACCATCCCTGTGCTATGCTGACTTCCTCCTGGGGCTGCTTACGGTGCAGGTGTCAGTGCTATATATCACGCTGCTGATGTCAGTGCTCTCTATCATGGTGCTGGTGTCAGATCACTATATCACGGTGCAGGTGTCATTGCTGTATGTCATGTTGGTGATGTCAGTGCTCTCTATCACGGTGCGGTTGATCATCTCCTGCACCCTCTTCTTTGCCTACCCTGACCTTCCCTCTCTTCCATTGCCTTCATGCGCTCCACAGCAAATTTTCGGTCCGTTTGCAGGTTCTGGCGCCAACCGAACCGGGGGGGTGTTTGGCTCATCCCTACTCTCCCCTACCAGGCACACGGTGCTGCACTACGTGTGTTATTAGGGGTACACTCACCAGGTCCACCCGGTCAAACCAATACATATTTTTATATATATATATATATATATATATATATATATATATATATATATATATATATATATATATATATATATATATATATATATATATATATATATATATACACACACACACACACACACACACACATAAACACATAAACACACACACATGTATATAGATACAAATATATCTATATATTGAGGTGCAGAGAGATTAGTTTGAACAGTTCCTTAGAAAATATATATCAAAGTAAATAAAAAATCTATTATAAATAGATTTTAAAATTTAATATTTTTTTAATAATGAATTAAAAGTTCATTAGTAATAACATTTTGTCTTTGTTTATAAATTTAATAGATTGATTTCAAATGTAGATTACATTTTTTCTGTGAATGAGTGCCTCGTTTTCCTTACCTTGCTTGATGCTGGTTCCTAGTGAGCTGTTCTCTTCTTTGTATATATTTGGTTGCCATCACAATGGGGCGGGAACTTCGGACAACGCCGCCCGTTGTAATGGCAACCCGAAAATTTTACGGCGCTGCTCTCTGGTATCAATGAGCATGTGCGGGATCAAGCGGTGAATGCTGGGAGCACAGCATTCACCGCATCCCTAAACTAAATGCTGGTGGGCTTCAAATGCCCACAAGCAAAATGGAAACAGCCGGGAGGAAATTTTAAAAGTTATACTTGCGCACGAAATCGGCAAGCCAGAGATAATAAAACCACAAGAAGTGAGTACTAGACTTGCATTAAAAACGCATTTCAATGACACAGAAAAAAAAAAAGGATAGGTCAGCGGAATCCCACTTTAATATTTAAGTCAGCAGGAACAATGGGGTGAATGTTCCATCTAGTATGGCCTCCTCTCACATCCAATATATATTCACAAATACCCAAAAGACAAAATGATAAAATTATTGTGCAGTACGTTTATTAAAAACAAACTCCCAAAGACACATCCAGTCTGTTGCACTTACATCTGACTGTGCCCAGGCCAGCACCAGCTCAATTCAGCCTGTGTATGTAAACATGAAACATTAAAATTTGACACGGGGTTCCCCTTAATATCCATGTCAGACCTGAAGGGCCTCGTAATTGAATTTAGGGGAACCCCCACGCTTTTTTTTTTTTTTTTTTTTATATATCAATGAATGAATGAATTGTCGGCTAATACAGAGAACACTCATTGAGTGTTCTCTGTATTACGGGGAGCCGACAATTTAGCCGCAAGTGATTTTAAAAGACTTTTTTTCCTGCACAAATGACACTTTGTGCAGGGACAGTTCTAAGCACCAGAAACATGCACCCCTTCACAGGCATACTATAGATACCCCCCAGCTACGAAATTTAAAGGAATATTACATTTTTATTGTTTCACTTTAATCATTATTAAAATCACTGCTCCTGAAAAAACTGCCGTTTTTTAAAACTTTTTTTTGCATTGATCCATGTCCCCTGGGGCAGGACCCGGGTCCCCAAACACTTTTTAGGACAGTAACCTGCATATTACCCTTTAAAATGACTCGAACTCGAAGCTCATCCCTATTGAGTATCTTTGACTATATATTGGATGTGAAAAAGACAACAAATTGGATGCGAGAGAGGAGACTATACTAGATGGAGCATTCACCCCATTGTTCCTGTTGGCTTAAATATTAAGGCTGTATTGGTCTTTATGACCATGTGGATCTGGTAAGTGTACCCCTAATACCACACGTTGGGGAAGGAGCACTGTTCTTCACAGTAATACACAAAGCACGATGGATGGGACTAAGTGATTTACTGAGCAACATAAGGACTGCACAGAAGGACTTTTGTGTTTTGGTTGTTGATTTTTGATTTTATATTTTTCATAATATTTCGTAGGGTCATTCAGGTAGCAGGTATGCCAGTTGGTGTCTGTGATGTCCTGGAATGAGTTATAATTTAGTTGTACATATCCTTTTGAAAGTGAAACCAATAGGCCCATGTTCCCGTGAATATGAGTAAGTTCTTCCATCTCTGCAATTTTTGCCAGGCGAGTGAGCCACTCAGATGGAGGGTATTTGGGTGAAACGGTAATGCACCTTTTAACCATATGCATGACCAGTAGTTTAAAGTATATCTTAGACGGAGGGTGAAGTATGATGCAAGTATTGCCTACTAGTACACACTAGCAGTCTTGTTTGTAGGACGTTACTTGGGAAATCATTGAATTTACTTTGGACCAAAAGGGTGGAAGCAGGGGGGCAAATCCCACCATGCATGTAGTATTGTACCTACCTCCTGAAGACAGCGCCAGCAGCGATTGGACAGGGATGGATTAAATTTATGTAATAGGGCAGGCGTTCAGTACCATCTTGATAGAAGTCTAAATAGGAACAGCGCCTTACTTTATTTACATGAATATTAATTGTGTTGCAGCCAATCCCTAGGGAGGTGTGCTTAGTTGGTGGCTAGGAGGAACATAAACAGTCTGGGCTCTGGAATAGTTGGGTCTCTTTACTGCTGGAAAAATTGCCAGCCTCAGGGCCTGCTGCCCCTTTGAGGCAGTCCTCCTGGAGTGTTCTGATATTCATCAATTAATTCATCAATGTCCCAGATATAGCAGAGCTAAAAGGGGGAGGGGCTATTACTAATTACCTTTGGAGCGAACTAAGCAGTTTTACCTAAGAATGTGGTCTTGAGAACTCAATGAAGAGTGCCTGGTGGAGGCTGCAAAGGTCGGTGCTCACAATATCCCAGGGAAGGTACACATCCCTGGGATATTGTGAGCACCGACTTGAGCTCAGGATCCTAGTGATTGTGTGCTGTTCTACTTTTGGAGTAGCGGTGGTAGCTCTCACTGACAACTTTTACAGGGTCTCAGTTCTGGTCTTCCCATTTGTTTCTGGCTTAAAGACTGTATAAAGAAGTTTCACCTGTTACAAATCAACATTTTTGGAGTATCCCATACTACTCCAAACCCAGTCCTGTTTCAAGTTCTACCAGCAATATATCTTAAAAAGACATCTCCTATACAGTTTAACGGAGTCAGAGTGAATGGACTGTTGCCTGTGTTAATGGTAGCATCTGCACGTTCTTGGGAAGAACCAGTTAAAATCAGTGGCTCCTATGGGGGTAACTCTACAAAAACACCACATTTTTGATTGGGGGGTAGGGATTGAAAGAAACAAACACCATTTTTGGAGTTAAGTTCTGCTTTAAAAATTATGGAAAGAAGCTGCTTTGCTTGTTTTTTTTGCTACTTGTAATATATACTTACATCTAAATCATCCAGATCATCCATGCTTGGAGGTGCACCCTTGTCTTTGACGCTGTTGATCAGCTGTAAAAGGAAGCATTATTTTAAAAAAATATTAACTTGATAGATAGAGATTAAACAGAACAGGAATCAGTATATACAATATATATATATATATATATATATATATATATATATATATATATATATATATATATATATATATATATATATATATATATATATATATATATATATATCTCTATGTAAGTGATATAACTAAAAAGGTTTGTTGGGCAAGGCATGCCTTTTTTTCCTGATGATACAAAGGTGTGTAATACAGCTGATATCCTTGGAAGTGTCTAATATGGAACATCATTTGGCATTGCCGGAAGATTGTTCAAAGCAATGGAAACTGCAGTTCAATGTTTCTAAATATAAAATAATGCACCTGGGAAAAATAATCCATTGGGAGAGTACAACATCGGGGGTACAGTCTTAGTCAGCATTACAGAGGAAAAATATTTGGGGGTACATATTTCAGATGATTGCAAAATTAGCAAACAGGGTGACCAGGCAGTGGGAAAAGCCAATAGAATTCATTAATTTAGAATACAGTGACCAGTTCTGGAGACCTCATTTACAGAAAGATATTGATAAAATAGAACGAGTCAAAAGACGGATAACAAAAATGGTGAACGGGAGACCTGATTGAAACCTTTAACCGTTTGCCAACCATCCGCTGCAGTTGTACTGAGGCAGAATGGCACAGGCAGGCAAATCACCATCATGTTACATCGGGTGTGCGCCCCCAGCCAGCCACGACCATCGGATTCGATCAGGAACCGATCAATCCCCAGGCCAATGATATCCTTCCCCTGTCGTGTAACTGTAAACATTGACAGGGGAGGTGATGTCATCTCTCCTCGTGTTGGTCTTTTTCATTCCAGACCGAGGAGAGATAAAAGTGAGTTTCACCAACACTGCACTGATACCAGGTCATGTAGGCACACAATTCACCCCCCAATCACTCCCCTCCCCCCCAGTTAACCCCTTCACCATCTGTTACTGTGTCATCCAGTGCAGCGTTCAGATTTTTTTTGATCGCTGTACTGGTGTCATTAGTGACAAAAATCAGTATTAGGGCAATTAGTATTAGGCCCAGATAGGTCTAGGGACCCCCCCTAACCCCTCCCAAAAAAGGTTGAACACCTTGATTACCCCGTCACCTGTGATCACTGTATAAGTGTCACGGGTGAAGCAGTTTAGCTAGATTTTGTTTTTATAGCATCAGGGCTCCCGCCATATTTTACCCAATAATGATTTAACCCATTGATCACCCATGGGGTGATCAAAGTTAGGGTTTAGCTTCAGATAGGGTCTGTGTCGCCCCAGGCAGATTAGTGCCAGTAGTGCTAACAACCATGCACGCACCATACACCTCCCTTAGTAGTATAGTGTGAACAGATCAATATCTGATCTGATCAGATCTATACTAGCGTCCCCAGCAGTTTAGGGTTCCCAAAAAGGCTGTGTTAGTGGGGTCAGCCCAGATACCTGCTAGAACTTGCGTTTAACCCCTCCGCCCAGCCCAGCATCAATCCATCACTGTCACTTACAAAACACATAACTGCAGCGTTTGTAGAGTCAGGCCTGATCCCTATGAACGCTAACAGTTTTTTGGTAGCACTTCAATTAGTCGCCGACAGTCATGTGCTTTTTTTCTTGCGAGTCTCACTACTGTACCAGTAAATTTAGAGACCAAAATGTCAAATCGAAGGTACAGTAGTGAAGAGGCCTACAACATTTCTGAGCATGACGGATAGTGAAGAGGAAGTCACTCATCTGTCAGATTCAGAAAACAAACCTGTAGAAAGCAGCGGCCCCCTGACAGATAGCTCTGACAATGGAGTTGTGGTCCCTGCCAAGGTCAGGCGTACCAGACCCCGTTCTTCTCATGCTGTCGGGTAGCTGCAGGTCCCTCGTATGGAGCAGAGAGCCAATACTAGTGCCGCTCATTCCTTTTGGTGAACTGGCAAGCACCAGCGGCTTAGTACATCCTGGCCGTACATCCAGCAATGCAGTAACACTTGGTGATATGGCGAGTCCCATAAGAGCAGTTCAAGCTTGCAAGGGGCCAAGCACGAGCAGTGTCCCACTGCCACCAAGAAGAAAACAAAAGACGGGCCTGTCGAGCCCATAGTGCCCTTCCTGCTGCATTCGCCAATCCTAATTTTGAATCCGCCACTTCTGCAGCACCCATACTTCCCCCATTCACTAGCCAACCTGGAATTCAGGTGGAAACAGTTGATTTTATGTCACAAATTTTAATTCACGGTTTTTCATCGAAGATCTCTATAGATCTATTGTGGACCAAAGCAATTTATATGCTGGTCAATTCATCGCTGCTAATCCCCAGCTGACCAGAGATTGGAGACCTATTACGGTCTCCAAATTTAATCTACTCTTCCTGGGTCTATCTCTCCTCATGGGCATAACTAAAAAGAGAGTTGCAATCACATTGGACCACTGACCCAATTCAACATATGCCCGTGTTCTCTGCCTCCATGGACAGGAAACGATACAAGCAGATCTTGTGGTTCATGCATTTCAATGATAATGAACTCTGTTGTCCTTGGGGTGACCCTGAATTTGATCAGCTCTACAAAATTTGGCCCCTCGTAAACAACTTCAACCAACGTTTTGCAGCATTGTTTACTACCCATCAAGTTGTCTGCGTTGATGAGTCCTTGATTAAGTTTTCTGTCCGCTTGTCATTCAAACAGTATCTTCCCAGCAAGCATGCCAGATACGGGGTCAAGATGTATAAGCTCTGTGACACGGCAACAGGTTATACACACACACAGTTTTATGGTTTACGAGGGAAGAGATAGTTACGTAGAGCCGGAGAACTGCCCTGACTACATAGGGAGTGCTGGTAAGATTGCGTGGTACTTGGTGGCATCCTTATTCGGAAAGGGGTATCACTTGAATGTGGACAATTACACAAGTGTGGCACTTTTTAGTTAATAAATTGCTTGCTGTGAAGTGGAGGGATAACAATGTTTTTGTTCTGTCCTCCCTTCACGCAGGCATGAGGGTCCAAATTCCTATGGTGACTGGTGTTGTGGTAAAACCCCACCTTTGTCTATGATTAAAACTTTAATATGGGAGGGGTGGACCTCAATGACCAGTTGTTGGCACGGTACCTAATTGCCAGTAAGGCCAGACGCTGGTATAAAAAAAAGTGTCTATTTATTTCAATTGGCTTTGCTGAACGCTTTTGTGCTATACAAAACATTAGGACAAACTGGATCCTTCCTTAAATTCCAGGAAGAGATCATCAGAGCCCTTCTGTTTCCAGACGGTGCTTTGGCCCAGTGCAAATGCAGTAAGCTGGCTGCATGAGAGGTATTTTCCCCATGTCCTTTCTCATACCCCTACCCAAAGAAACTCCCAAAGAAGCTGTCGTGTCTGTAGAAAGTGCGGATTTAGGCATGACACCCCTTTGCATTGGTGGCGTATACATAGGGTCTCGAAAGATGTGATGGCCATCACATTTTGAGAGACCCTAATCTGCAACGTTCAATTTATATATTTTTTTTACAGTTTTTATAAAAACACAAAAAAATAATTAAAAAAAAGCTAAAAATAATAAAAAGTTGTGGTTGTATTTTTCTTCACTCATATTTGCTCTCTACTGTTCGCTCATTATTGTTCTATATCTATTGTTCTCTGTTTTATTTTTACGATGTTTTATTGTATTTGCTTTGCAGCTGTGGTATGTTATACTGTAATATTTGTTTTATTGTTAACCATCATTTGCTTAGCAGGTACGCCATTCAGCTGCAGCACGGGTTTATTTCTCTTCACAGCAACAGCGTTTGCTCCCACAATACATAAATAAAGCCATGACTCCAGTACTGTTGGAGGCGATTTCACCAACACAGTAAAAAAAAATAAAAAAAAATAAAGCATATACAGTATGCCGAAGCATGGGCGCAGGCGTGGAGGAGCAATTTGCTCCTAACATTAGGGGCGAATTGGCAAATTGCCCTATGCTTCAGCATATATTTTTTTAGGCACAGATTGCAATGTTTTATTTTTACTATGTTTCATTGTATTTGCTTTGCAGGTATGGCAAGTCTTAATCAGTGGGACAAGGCCATTGGGTGCCCAGGGTGAAGATGGTAAACTGCACCCCCCCCCCCCTTTCTTTTTAAGAAAGAATCAATATCGTTTCAAAACAAGAATATACACAAAATTGTAGGAGGCTGATGGCTCTAATGGGGACACAAATATGCGGAAGGGGAGGTGATGGCTCTGATGGGGACACAAATGTGCAGGGAGACCCAGATGAATGATGGGGACACATAAATGTGTAGGGGGGTTCTAAAGGGGACACCAATTTGTGGGGATACCCCAATGAGTGATGGGGACACAGATGTATGGGGAGACTGATAGGGACACGGATGTAAAGCTTCATGCACGCTGGAAGTTTAGCCCCGCTGCATGATGCTCCAGTATTTAGGTGCCATCAAAGAATGCAGGAGCACCATCCAGTCCTGCTGTCAGCAGTAAGTAAAATTCTATTCTATTCTCCTACTGTGGATTTATTTATAAATGATTTTTTCGGCCCACGAATGTGTGTGTCGGTCGATGAATTACAGAGAAAGGGATTTTATGGCGAGTACAAGAATCCTATTTTCTCATATTCACAGACCGACACAGCTCCTCTGTAACTAAATGGGACATTCCCAAGCAGTGCCAAACAAGGGGTGGGAAAAAACAGCATAAAAACTTCATTCACCATGGCAAGTGGGAACTAGTTAAACTAAACCCACAAAAAAACAGCAGTGTGTGGGAAAAAACACCACCATAAAACCGGGTATCCTCAACAGGAGTGATCCCCTAAACCGCAACATTGCGAAAGTAATGTAACCGTGCATTAACAAAACAGTACTGCGTTTTTATCGAAAAAACTGAAAAAATCTCAATTGCACATATAGAATTGCAACTACACGGCCGCCTGCAAAACTTTGCGGCCAAAACAAGCATCAGCCGATGCACTGTCGTCTACCTTGTAGAACTTGGTAAAGGTATGGACAGATGACCAGGTCGCCGCCTTACACACCTGAGCAACAGACGCTTGGTGTCGGAAGGCCCAAAACGTTCCGATTGCTCTTGTAGAGTGGGCCGTGACTGGAAAGGGGGCACCTGCCCCTTCAAGGAGTAGGCTTGGATTACAATCTGTCTGATCCACCTGGAAATGGTGGCCGCCATACCCTTCTTCGGACCAGCCACCGAAACAAACAGTGAATCTGACTTCCGAAAGGGAGCTATGGCAGACAAATACCTTCAGAGCCCTAACCACATCTAGAGCGTGAAGGGCCACCTCCTTGGGGTGCTTCGGCTTAGGACACAATGATGGTAATACAATGTCCTCATTGATATGAAAAGCCGAGACCACCTTCGGTAGAAAGGACGGTTGCGGACGCAACACCACCTTATCCCTGTGGATGACCAGATAAGGCGACTTGCATGACAAGGCCGCCGATTCCCGAAACCCTCCTGGCCAATGTGATGGCCACTAGAAATACCACTTTCTGGGAAAGAGTCAACAGGGGAATCTCCCCGATGTTTTCAAATGGCAGCTTTTGAAGCGCTGACAACACCAGGTTCAAATCCCATGGGGGTAACGGCGGATGCATCGGAGGGACTACATGTCGTATCCCCTGAATGAAGGTACTCACTAAGGGGTCGCTGAAAAAAAAGACAGCCAAGGCTGAAATTTGCCCCTTAATGGTGCTTAATGCCAACTTCTGGTCTACTCCTTGCTGAAGAAACAGCAGGATCCTAGATATAGAAAAGGAGTGCGGATGCCATCCTTTCTCCTCACACATGGAGATGTAGGCCTTCCAGGTACAATGGTATATCTTCCGTGAAGAAGATTTACACGGCTAAACATGGTTGGAATCACCGAGTCCGACAGACCCCGGTTCCGCAGCATCTGGCTCTCAATAGCCATGCCATTAAAACTAGCGATGGTAAAGCAGGGTGAAAGATTGGACCTTGAGATAGGAGGTCCTCTCGCAGCGGCAGTTGCCAGGGAGCATCTGCCACCAGACGCACCAGGTCTGCGTACCTGAGCCCCTGAGGCCAATCTGGGGCAACCAGGATTACTGGAACCCCCTCGGCTCCCACTCTGCGAAGCAGACGTGGCAACAGTTTTTAGAGGAGGAAAGGCGTAGATCAGCTGGTACTGATCCCACGGAGCCACCAGCGCGTCTGATGCGTCTGCCCACAGATCTCTTGTCCTGGACACGAATCTTGGCACCTTCTGATTGAGACAGGAGGCCAATAGATCCACATCTGGCATGCCCCACTTCAGGCACAGCAGCCTGAATATCTACGGATGCAATGCCCATTCTCCTGGGTCCAGCATCTGTTGACTCAGATAGTCCGCCTGCCAATTTTCCACCCCCAGGATGCAAATGGCCGACAGGGCCTGTACGTGTCGCTCTGCCCACCGAAGTATGTGAGCGACCTCCCGAGCTGAGCTCCTTGTTCCCCCTTAGTGATTTATGTACGCCACAGCCGTGGTGTTGTCCGACTGTACCCTGATCGGACGCCCTTGAAGACTCAACGACGATGTGTTGAGGCACAGCATCATCGCTCTCAATTCGAGCACATTGATCGGCAACTTGGATTCTTCCATCGACCAGAGGCCCTGAGCCGACTGAATCCCCATTACTCCACCCCAGCCGGATAGGCTGGCGTCCGTTGCGATCACCGTCCATTGGAGAGGTAGGAACGACTTTCCTGACCGAATCTCTGGGGATCTCAGCCACCATAGCAGGGAGTCTCTGATGGACTGGCTCACCTGGATCAAGCGATCCAGGGACAATGGAGATTTGTCCCATTTTGACAAAATCTCTTCTGCAAGACCCTGGTGTGGAACTGGGCATACGGCATGGCCTCGAAGGTGGCCACCACGAGTCCCAGGACTCGCATGCAAAAGCGAAGTGACAACCGCTCACGATTCCACAGTAGTTTTATCGCGGCTCTGAGGGTCTGCACCTTGTCTGAAGGGAGAAAGACTCTCGCTTCCTTGGAGTCCAGCAACAAGCCAAGGTACTCCAGATGCTGAGTCGGTACAACCACCGACTTCTTTAGGTTCAACAGCCACCCAAATTCTTGCAAAGTCTGCATGGAGATCGCAACATCCTCCTCCAACTCTGAGGCAGAAGATGCTCTCAGGAGGAGATCGTCTAGCGATCCCGCGTTGTCGCAGCAACGCCAAAACTGGAGCCAATACCTTGGTAAAGACTCGGGGGCTGATGCCAGGCCAAATGGTAGAGTCACAAACTGATAGCGGGCTTCCCCAACTGCAAAGAGAAGAAACTTTTGATGCCGCAGACATATGGGTATGTGCAGGTACGCATCCTGGATGTCCAAGGACGCCAGGGATTCCCTTTGATGGAGTGCAGTGACTACTGAGCGAACTGATTCCATTCTGAACCTCTGCACTTTTACAAAGTGATTGAGGGCTTTTAAGTCCAAGATTGGATGTACCCCTTCCTTCTTGGGAACCACAAACAGATTTGACTAGAATCCCTGGAAGCGTTCAGATTCCGGAACTAGTACAACCACCCCTCGACTCAGCAAGTCCCTTACCGCCCCCAACAGGGCTTCCCACCGAATCGGGGACACGGGTATGCTGGAGGGGAAGAATCTGTTTGGCGGCCAAGAGAGAAACTATCTTGTAGCCTGTGGAAATCAGATCGCAGACCCATTGGTCGGATAAGCAGGAGGACCACCGGGCTGCAAACTCCCGAAGGCGACTGGGTGGGGCAAACCTTCATGCGGTAGCACTTTTTGATGCAGGCTTGTTAGGCTTGCGATGCCAGGGACGCTTTTGTGGCCGTCCTGTCAGGCTGGAGACGCTTTGCAGATGCCCCGGTCGGACAAAAAAGCCGTTTGTGTGCGGGAAAAGAGGGCCCTTGCCTATGGCGTGGCTCCTTAGACTTCCTGGCTTGTGGGAGTAGAGTACTCTTACCACAGGGGGCATTTTTTATAATGTCATCCAATGAGGCTCCAAAGAGCCGGTCGCCAAGGAAGGGAAGATCCGTCAGGGCTTTCTTAGATGCCTGGTCAGCAGACCAGCATTTTAGCCAAATCAGGCACCTCAGCACCACAGCTGACATTGAAGCCCTGGATAACAGAGGAAGAGTATCCAGGGCCGAGTCACAGATGTACTTGAGGCCTTGCACTAGTTGGTCTGCTAGTTCCACGCAGACAGGGGAGACCTGTTGCTCTCCCAATTCGTGGTGCAAAAGTTTTGCCCACTCGGTCAGTGTCTGCGACGCCAGTGCGGATGCCAGTACAGGTCGCACGGCTGACCCCACAACCGTAAACAAGGAACGAGCCACTGCATCGGCCTTCCCGTCAGTGGGATCCTTGAATGCAGGAGTCCCCTCAACCGGGATTGTGGTTACTTTATTTAACCTGAATACTGGGGGGGGGGGTCCACGACCGGAGGAGCCGACCACTTTTTGAGAAGGCTTTCCTCAAAGTGGTAAAGCTATGTTTTTTGGGACCGAAAAGGTCCTTTGCAGCCGACCCAATTCCCTGTAGATGAACTTGTCAAAATGAGTCAAATACGGGAACACCTTAGGTGAACGTGCTGGCTTGCGGGACCCAAAGGGGACTGATACATCAGCAGAGGGATCCGCTGGCTCCTGGATCTTCAGGGTATCATGCACAGCTGTAAGTGCTCCAACCAGCTCTTTGTCGCACCCGGACCTGGACGGGGAATCATCCTCACTGTCCAACCGGTCCTGGTCAGCCTCGTCTGATAGGTCAGAGCAGGGGTCACCAGCCACAGCAGGGTCCGTGTCTGCATCAGAGCTCTCCCCATAGGACGGGGGCAGGGGCCTTTTTAGCGCACCTTTCCTACCACACACCGCCTCTATTTTAGCAACAAATGTGTTAAGGACCGCCGTCAGGGTGTCCGTGGGCACAGCGCCATCCGCAGGTGACCCGGTTGAAATAGCCTGGATTTCGGGGGAAAGAAACACCACTTTCTGAAGCCATGCTGACCCTACCCTGTCTGCCACCTGAAAGAGGACTTAGGACAGTGAAGGTTCCACCCTCCTGCTGCCGCTGGCTGGGGGGGCTCCTAGCGCTAGACTCACCACCTGTTCTGGGTCGGTTACTAGCCTTGCCTGTAATCCCCAGGAGGTTACCCAAGTGCAGAGTGAAGAAGCTGTGTCGGCGGCAGCAGCAGCAGAGAAGAACGGTGAAACGATCTGCAGAGCTTGCATCAGCGTTCAGGGAATGGCTGCCCAGCGTCCTGTATACACAGGAAACACAGGAAGCAGCATGTAATAGCACATGGCATGCTGTCACTAGAGAGCTGCGGTGAAAAAAAAAGCACTCAGGCTTCAAGAAAATGGCCCCCAAAGTACGACACTCCCATTTTGTGGGAGTTTCCATTAATTGTCATAGTGTTCATGTGATGCAATCGATATTTTAATTTCATGTAAATATTTGTCTTTTGTCAACCAATAAATATAACTATTTTTATGATCACTTGTCTTCGTGAATACGTTTCACATGTATAGACTGTGTCATATAGATTGATTTTGTATCTTAAAAATATCTTCGTTAAAAATTACTTAATAAATATTGTGCGGGAAAATGTCCTTAAAAAGCACAACAACAAGGTAAATCCCTTGTTCTGGGTCAGCCTTCTTTACCAGCTGGCACACTTCCCTTTCAGCCCATCCGACTCCTGGCACCCTCAACACAGTGGTCAGGTCCAGTCGACCTCCATGCACTTGACCCCAGTCAGTAGCGGTGACTGAGTCCATTGTCTTTTCAGCCCTGGACTTGTCACATGACTTGCTTGGGCATCCCATGAGGAGTATCCCAGATGAGCTCCCAACTGTAGTGCTACTCCCATGAAGGCTGCTTGCTGAATATGCACCCCACTGGTTGCCCTGACCATGCAAGTCCTCCACAAAATTTAAGTGAAAAAGTTGAATGATGTTTACTGAAAGGCTAGAAGCATTAATCCCCAGTGGTATAAACGTAACCCTTGAGGAAGTTTCACGATAGCAAAAGAATAATAGCAATGATATAAAACAGTGACACAAAAGCAATAACTGATTCAGCTGAAACGGGGGGGGTTTGATCACTTGTGTCAAACCACTTCCTTCTACGCCTCAACACCACAGGCCAAATGGATCAGCAAGATAAAACAATGTCCTTAAATTAATAGAACTGTTAACTCTTGAGGTGTAGGTACTTGTACATATGTTACTAACTGATCAGTCCCTTAGTGGCGAGGAGGATATGTTGTAGTTTCTCAGACAAGAAAGAAGCCGTTGGTCTTCAGCTAGCTCTTTAAAGTAGTACTTGAGATATCCTGGATATTGGGAGAAGGTGAAGTAGCCTGGTGACAACTTAACTAGCAATGTGTAGCAAAGGGTATTTATGGTGTCCTGTAGAAGAGGAGCGCTGCTGCTGCTCCACAAAGTCAGTGTAGCACCAGGTCCTACAGGCTTAGACAAAGGAACAATCAATGTCAACATGCAGTGTCTCTGTGGTAAAAGAACGGGCAAGTGCCCACTCATCAGTCCTTGGTGGAGCCTTGTGCAATGGGTACAGCGATCCACCACCCTTCAGCCCAGCTGGATCAGGTGGGGACGTGCGAAGAGGGAGCTCCAGGCTGCCACTGGTTGGACAGCTGGACAGCGGTAGCTGGCGATGGATGCTCTTGCACCTGCATGTGATGACTCTCCCTCTTTCTGCAGCACAGGCCACAACTCAGCCACAGCACACACCAACAGAGTCACTTGCTAGCAGCTTCCAGGCCAGGGTCCCAAGAGAGATCCTGCCTACACACAAGCCTTTTATCACCTATCCCAGAATCCTCTTCAACTTCCCCAGCTGGCTGGTATGTGTAGTGCAAAATAGGCCAGCTGAATGCAAATCTTGACTCCATAGACTACACATCCCAAGATGCTTTGCTCATAGAAATCAGTCACACTATATTTAGGATATGACAACACAGAGTCTAGCTAAACACATGGAGAAAACAGCTCCACAGCGGCAATGCTGCACAGTGTCTCCTAAAAATGCAGGCATCATTAGCCAGCTCCTGGCTACATACGTGTCCACAGGAAATACATTTTCAGATTATTTAAATTGCCAAAAATCTACTAAAAATATATATTAGTTTTGAGTGTGTAGGCATATAGCGGTTAATGCTGCCCGGGCCGGGGGTGAATTGTGTTTCCCAGGTCTTTCTTGGCGAATCTTTCCCACATCCAACCCCCCTGGTTCTGCGTGCTATGGACCCCAGGTTTTTTTTTTTCTGCCGGTTTAGGTCTGGCCTGTTCTGTTTTGTAGGACCCACTCACTGCCATTGCCAGAGTCTGGATTTCCAGTGCCATGTCAGAGTCAGAGCTCCACTGCCTAGGAGAATGGAGCTGGTGCTTGCAGTCCCTTCCTGAAGATGCAAAGCATGGACTCAACCAGCTATTGGCTCTTTCCTATGCAGGTATGGTTGGGCAGCCACAAACCTCAAGGTTATGGACTAGAGTTGTTAGGGAAAGGACTGCTCTTTATTTTGGACTGTTTGCATCATGTTAATTTATTCAAGTAAAGTGTTTGAAACTTTGCCTTTGTCTGGTAGGAAGTTACTCAAAGGGTGTAATCAAGTAATCTGCACACATAGTCTGCAGCTGAGATCACTAACCACATCGGGGTATGAAGACAGTCGTTTAAGAGTTTAATACAGTGTGCAGATACAGTGGTTACCAAGAATAACAAAAGGTCTCTCTAGCAGCCTGCCATACATGTGCCAGGTGAGATAACCTCCTGCAGAGAGGGAGATGTTGTAGCTACTCCTTCAGCAGGAAGCCATCTTCCATAGCAAAGGCAGCAGATCTGCACCACTGGGGCCCTCATCCTGTACACCAGTACGGAAGAGAAAGAGTTATGTGAAGAACACCGGTGGCAAGAAAAGCGCCCTGAGGCGATTCAGTTCGTATAGGTAGCGCTATCAAGTCATTCATTCATTCATTCAACACGCATGGAGTCTGCACTAGGTGTACAGTGGGACTGTTACTGGTACTGGGCAATGCGTGTACTTCCTAATTGCAGAAGTGACCATGATTATGTACAATAACATTGAAAGAGTTTATTAGAAAATAGTGATCAGCCGGCTGTTTCAATAAAGGTATCCCCCCTGTGTTAGGCAGTGACCCTGTACAAAGTGTCTAGCGTAGCCCAGATGAACCCACCATGGGTTAGGCCTCTCATGTAACCCTCGCTTGGTGCTCGTGGAGGGGGAACATGGAGGACATGATGACCAACCACACCCCACCTACTCCTACAGGTACACTAACCATTTAATTTCAGTGCCAGTTTAATGTTGACATCTCTGAGAAAAGATGAGTTGTAATTATTACTCACGTCCAAATAGTGCTCTGCTAGCGCCATCTCTCCTTCCTCTTCCGCATCCCAGTCTCTCCAGTTATCAAAATCAACATGCAACCAGGCAGGCTACAGAAACATGGAAAAAATATGTAAATACAAAAAAAAAAAAAAAAAAAAACAAACACACACACACAACATTTTTAGTATTTTTTTAAACAAATAAAAAAAAAAAATGTGATTTGAATATTTAGCAATTGCAAAACCCCTGAAAAAGTAATTGTGCCAATTTGTAACCTTGCCAACCCTACACGATCTTACCTTACAGTATGCTACCAATTTGCACAGTTTATTTTCCCTGTGGAAAATGGAGATTGCACAACATGAAGAGTAACAATAGGAATGCCTACAGCTTGATACTATAGATCAGTGGGGTCAATATAAAATTACAGAGGGCCTTTAGTGCAGCCACAAAACTTCACAAGGGACACACAACAGCAGTACATTTTCATGCATTGCATCACATTAGGCAACCCATTCAAAATAAGTGAGCTGTAATCATGGGCGTCCACAGAACTTTTTTCAGAGGGGGGGCATCATTTTAAGGTCACTCATGTTCTGCCCCTTTTCAACAATGTAACGAATTGGAGGGGCTTAGTCATTATCACAAAAAGCGCAGGCATGCAAATGTTTGAGAAACCTGATGCAAAAGCTTCATAGAAGGATCAAGCTGCCATTGTCTAAGTATTTCTAATTTGCACTGGAAAGATATATGTGTTATATGAGAGATAAATCATCTTCACTTTGTATTGGAAGTTACTCAGGCATACCATGCCCATATAAATAGCCTAGAGAATGTAGATCTTTTTATAACCCTGGCTGTTGGTTGTCGGGGCCTACAGGAGGGGGGCTTATCGGAATCAGGGAGCCCCCTTTAATAAGGGGGCCCCCAGATCCCGGCCCCCACCCTATGTGAATTAGTATGGGCTACAATGTACCCCTACCCATTCACCTATGAAAAAAATGTAAATAAAACACAACACACAAGGGTTTAAAATAATTTATTGCACAGCTCCGGGGGTCTTCTCGCCGGACTCCTCCGCTATCTTTTGCTCTTTTACTAGTAGAGGAGCCCGGCTTTCTTCTTAGTCACCGCCACCCGGGGTCTTCTTCCGACTTCGGGGGTCTTGTCCTCCTCTTCGGTTCTTCTTGCCGGGCCTCCGCTCCTTCTTTCAGCTCTTTTACAAGCAGTGGCCAGGTCTTCTAACGCCGCCTTCTCTTCTTCTTCTTCTTCTTCTTCTTGTTCTTGTTCTTCCTTGAAATGTTGACTCAACGCTCTCTCTGGCCGCAATGACAGGGACGCGGCGTGCAGCGACATATATAGGGACATCGCTGGGTGATGTCCCCGACCCATTATGATGTCACAATCCCAGAGGATGCTGGGACTGTGACATTATAATGGGCGGGGCATCACCCGGTGACCCCACCCATTGTCCCTATACAAGTCACCGCGCAACACTTCCCGAGATAGCGACGAGTCAACATCTCAAGGAAGAAGAGAAGAACAAGCAGATCCACCATTGCCAGCTCCTTGTTTGCCGAGTAACCGTCGGGGGTCACTATCGTCATCACTGGTACAGACCCAACTGAATCCCAGCATCACATGCACAACCAGGCAACCTTCACTGGTTGCAGATTCCTCAAGAACCTGTTCAAGGACATCCTATTTCCTTGAGCCTTGGTATAATCAAGATTGGTGAGCTGGTGGAAGCCCACCTTGTGTACACCCTACAAAGACACTGCATGCAAACAGCTTTATTCCATTCTCTTTACATTAAAGCTTCTAAACGAAAACACATTACATATGCTCTTCTCTGTTGCTGGTCGCCATTGCACAGAAATCCATTTAGGCCCTTATTGAGCCAGCTAAAGACACTGAACCAGGGTCGCAATAGTCACAGTTGCGACCGGGCCCTGTCATTCCACCATTTTAAGGGGGCCCCCATGACAGCAGAAAAGACTTCCAGTCCAGCACCCGATGTAGTGACCGCAAGGAGAGTGAGCTCTAGCACAGCTGGTACTCAAGGCCAGCACAAGCAATAGGCAGCCACCTGAGGGTGTCGGGGGGGGGGGGGGGGGGTAAAATCCCCAGAAGCTGAGCCTAGTATGTAAACAAGCTTGCAGCTTGTGCGGGGCGTTCTGGGTCCCACTCACTGAAATTACACTGTATGGCAGCCATATACAATTTCAATAAAAAGTATGTGAACCCTTTTGGAATGATATGGATTTCTGCAAAAATTGGTCATAAAATGGTAACATTTAATTCTTTGTGTGTTATTAGTTTAAGCAGACTGTGAGTGTCTATTGTTGTGACTTAGATGACGATCATTTCAGATTTTATGACCAATTTGTGCAAAAATCCATATCATTCCAAAAGGGTTCACATACTTTTTATTGCAACTGTATCCCCTTCTCCCCCCCCCTTGGCTGTTTTCCTATACACAGACAGGAGGAGGAGGGGGAGGAGAATGGACACAGCTTTACATGCCCTGTGCTGATCTGAGGTCTGAATTCAATATAAAACATGACACTTGCAGGGAAAGGAGAGGCAGGAAAGGGGACTAAGAGAAGGGGACTAAGAGAAGGGGAGAAGTAGGGCAAGTTGTGAAAGAAGAATATTTGCAATGATTTAGGGGGGGGATAAGAGTATGCTTTTGGGGGGGGGACTCGGAATTTATATTCGACCCCCCATGAAAACACAAATCATCTCCCCTCCCAAAGTGCCCCATAGCACATACAGCATCCTCTTAAATCACTGTAAGTATTCCTTGACAACTTGCCCCTTTTCTTTAAATAAATGCTGACTGCTGTTGAGGGGACAATCATGGTGTCTGGGTTCCCAGTAGGGTTGCCACCTTTTCTTCAAGTCAAACCCGAACACTTTAGCAGCGCACACTCACATTTTTTTATAGTAGGAACTATACATATATTTTGCTATTAAACAACATTTCTAATCATATGAAGTTAATAAGAGTTCCCCCTTACACCAGAGTCCACAGAGTTCCTCTTTACATCTGAACTTGCAGAGTTCCCTTTCACTATAAGGGGGGACTCTGCAAGCTGTGATGTAAGGGAGAACTCTGGGGACTCTGACATAAGGGATGCTCTGGGAACCCTGCATGAAGGGGGGACACTGAAAACTCTGATGTACGGAGAGGACTCTGATGTAAGGGAGAACACTGTGGCCTTTGGTGTAAAGGGGAACTCTGATGTAAGGGGTGCTCTGAGAACCCTGATTTACCTTAGTGTAGTCACTCAGAGGAGAGAAAAAGGAGAGACTTCAGTCACAGACAGGGATGGATGGTGAGCTCACTCAACTCTTGGCAGTCAGCACCTCTCATCCAGATGTATCTGAGGCTGCTGGACTTCAAATTTCCGGCCCCAACTTTCCTTTTCTGAGGCACAGCGCCAGGGATTGGAGTGTGGGTAGACGCAGAGGGGTAGGGGTGGGGAGAAGGAGAGGTGCAGATCGAGCCCTCTATCCTCTCTCATCTGTGTGTTTGATGGGGGTTGTTAGTGCTGGCATTGGGCAGTATGAAAGAGTGTAACAGACACTCCCAGCTTAGACAACTGCAGCCAGCAACCCTGCTGGGAAGCCATAGTCCAGTCTGAATAATGTGTCCGGGTTTCAGGCAGTCTGAAACCCGGACACATGATTCCAAACCCGAACTGTCCGGGTGAATCCTGGACAGGTGGCAACCCTAGTTCCCAGGCACCTCACCAGAGATTTGGGGCAATCACCCCAGGTGCCCACACTAGTGTTCCCCTGTCAGGCAAGTTAGTGGAGCCGAGTGCCAGAACTTTTTTCAGCACTGGGCTCCAGAACTTAGGGAAAGTTCAGACCATGAAGCACACAGTAACACGCTGTGCATTCCTGTGCGATTCAAATGCCTTTCAGGTGCTGTGCAATTTCATCCCTTTCATTTGAATGGGCTGTAACTGTGCCGGACTGCACCAAGATCTGTGCATGCTTTACTTTATAAAACGCACAGCAACTGGATCGCATAGTACTTCTGATCATACAATTTGGTGCAGGCAAACACTGTGTTTGCAACCTGCATTTGGGGAGTCGTTAAGTTGACACCCGTTGCAGATTGCTACAGCAGTGCATTTTGAATGCAGTGTGGTAAAAGGCACACAACACAGGTTTCCCTCACGGCATTCTGGTGTGAACAAACCCTTTCTCTGGATACACAGGATTTTATTTGCATCTCAGGAAGGTCCCACCAAAACCAGGACAGTTGGGAAGTATGGATTTGGGATTTGTATTAGAAGGGGGAGAGGATTTGTGCTTGGAGGGGTGTTCGGGTAGTAGGATTTGTAATCTCCCCAGGTAGGGAGGAGGGGGAGAAGATTTGACCCAGGATGGGGGGAGGGGGTTGTGCTTAAAGTGGGGAAAGGACTTTTATGAAAGAGGTATTAGGTGTGAGTGGATTTGTCCTGGGGGGGATTTGAGATGTCCTTCACACTAAACTCCCATGACAAATATGGGCACAATGTGAAGGAGGTCCCTGTGCATCTGTAGACAGTGGGGGTGGGAGTGCTGCATTGTGGAGGAGAGAGAGGTGGTAGGAGAACAGAGGGGTACCAAAATGCACTTTCGCCTGTGTAGACAAAAATTCTTGCACCAGCCTTGCTGGTACTGTTAACCACTGCCTTATTTGCTCCCCACTGTTAGCTCAATATTGGCGTCTGACCTCCCATCCCCATAGGTGTTCTCTAGCATGGGCCATTTGCTGTCAGAGCTCTCCTCCTGCACCATTCCTGAGATTAGCGATGGGTATGCTGGTTCTCATGTCATGGGTGATATGTGCAGGGTCCACTCCCTGAGCCGATCAATAACATCCTGTTTAAAAGCCTGTCAGAAGCTTGAGATGCAGGTCTTACATGCCTGTAAAATCTATAACATTTATGGCAGTACCTAAATACAGGTGGAAGTGGCAGAACTACCAGGATCACAAAGGTTGCACTTGCAACTGGACCCTGGTGCTTTACCACCATGGGGGTGGCCCCAAGATTACCGGAAGGAGGCTGCTTTGGGACCGTAATAAAGGGTTCCAAAATGGGAGTAAATGGTCCCGGGCCCGGAGGGATGGAAATCTACTGCAACCTAGATGAGATGATTCCCCTAAAGTTGAAATCCTGCTAGCAGATGTAGAATCTCGTGGAGGCCAAATTTATGCAAACACTGATAACGAAGCTACAGAACATTTCTTCCCCCTTTGGAACCCTTCAGTTCCCCTAATTCTGCAAATCTGGACTTCGCCTCTGTGCTTGAAGACTCCTAGCCTATCCAACTGGGTAGCCCTGGCCTGTCAACAGACTGACTACAAGTGAACTGATGGTGTATATAAATGGTTTCAGCATGCAAATTGTTGCTGAATTTATGCCTGATGTTATTTGTGCGTTGACTTTACAGCCAATTAAAGTGGAGGTTCGCCCACGACTTCAAAAATTAAAAGCCAGCAGCTGCACAGACTGCAGCTGCTGACTTTTACTAATAGGACACTTTCCTGTCCTGGAGTCCAGCGATGTCGGCACCCGCCGCTGACATTTCCATCAGCTGTCAGGTGCTGCTGCTGCCACCATTGCGGGTAAGGGAACCCGGCAGTGTAGCCTTACGGCCTCACGATGAGGACCCTACTGCGCATGCACGAGGCTCTGCTTCTCTCTTCTATTAGCCGGGCAGCGAGGGAAGGAGGAGCGAGACAAGCGGTGACGTCAATGGCCGCGGCTCCAGCTCCCAGAAGTGAGGACAGGATACCTGTAAAAGACAGGTATCCTCTCCCCCCTGCATCACTTAACCACTTCAGCCCCGGACCAATAAACACCTTAAGGACCAGAGGTCTTTTTACAATTTCGCACTGCACTGCTTTAACTGGTAATTGCGCGGTCATGCAATATTGCACCCAAACAAAATTTGCGTCCTTTTCTTCCCACAAATAGAGCTTTCTTTTGATGGTATTTGATTGCCTCTGCGATTTTTATTTTTTGCGATATAAATGGAAAAAGAGCGAAAATTTTGAAAAAAAAATGATATTTTCTTCTTTTTGTTATAAGAAAAATCGAATAAACTAAATTTTAGTCATACATTGAGGGCAAAATTTATTCAGCCACATGTCTTTAGTAAAAAAAATGTCAATAAGCGTATATTTTTTGGTTTGCGCAAAAGTTATAGCGTCTACAAACTAGAGTACATTTTCTGGAATTTACACAGCTTTTAATTTATGACTGCCTATCTCATTTCTTGAGGTGCTAAAATGGCAGGGCAGTACAAACCCCCCCCCCAAATGACCCCATTTTGGAAAGTAGACACCCCAAGGAAACTGCTGATGGGTATGTTGAGCCCATTGAATATTTATTTTTTTTGTCCTAAGGGATTGAATAATGACCAAAAAAAAATAAAAAATTTACAAAAAGTTGTCACTAAATGATATATTGCTCACACATGCCATAGTTATATGTGGAATTGCACCCGAAAATATATTCCGCTACTTCTCCCGAGTATGGGGATACCACATGTGTGGGACTTTTTGGGAGTCTAGTACTTTGTAACCGAAGGTATAGCTAAAATTATAAGGTGTAAAGATACAGAGTAGTACGAAAGAATAAGGTAAAGAGTGAAGAGTGAAAAAGGTAAAATAAATGAAAAGAGGGGTCCACTGGGTCGATCCAGAAGTCACAGTCCAACCAGTATTGTTAGCATGAGTTTAAATCATCTACCATGGCCATAAAACAATATCATTGAATGATAATGGTAAGAAATGTTCTAACCAAGGCTGCCATAGTTTACGAAATGTAGGTATTTGGTTTTGTTCAATAGCAGCCATTTTAGCGTGTATCATAAAATTATTCATTCTTTGTTTGGTCTCTGTCAACTCTAAAGAGAGGGTTTTCCAAGCTTTCGCCACAGGTTGTTTTGCTGCTGTGAGCAAAAATACAAATAGTTTAAAATGGGCATGAGTTAGACACTCTGGTTTTAGGCATAGTAGTGTCGTTGTAGGGTTAGGATGAAGGATAATATTGAACATTTTGGAGGCATATGTAAATATTTCTTTCCAAAATGTCTACTATTAGACAGGACCACCAAATGTGTTTATATGTACTGTGATATTGGGGTGTTTAGCTCAATTGGTAGATGCATTTTTTAGTCCACATCAGGCAGGCGTTGATGGTTAAGGGCCTGGTAGCCCACGTTTATTATAAGAAAACAAAATATTAGTCCATCCAGAATTCCCACGCAGGGGTCCAAGCTTAAATTAAATACAGAAAAATCCAAACGAAAATGCTAGCCCACCTGGCTACTCTTCAGCAGTAGTGCTGCTATAGGTACTGGCCCCTCAAACGAGCTGCTTGGATACACACAGTCTTAGGCTCCTTGGACGCACACAGCTTCAAGCCCTTTAACACACAGTTTTGGACTCCTGGGACGCACACAGCTTCAACCCTTCAACGCACACAGCTTTGGGCTCTTTGGACATGCACAGCAGCAAGCTACTCCACTCCACCATCCCTCACACTCTACTCCCAACAGCCCCTTCGTTATATGGGCTGTGTGCAGCTGGGCACACACCCTGCTCGTTATCACCAAGACCTGGACACAGGGTTGGAGATCCCTCTTTCCTCCAACTTCGCAGGGACAGAGCCTCGCTCTGTCACAGTACCTTTTTCCAAACAGCCCCAAAAACAGTGATCTGCGTATCCAGTGGTAGATCTAGCGATTTTGGCAGGTACCAAGTACCACAGAGTTAGTACCTTATAGTTGGTTTCCATGGATAGTACATTAAGGGAGGAAGATTTAATTGTGGACCAAATTTTAATCCACTCTGCCTCGTCTAGAGTGTATTCCAAGTCCTACTCCCATTTTCGCACATAAGTAGGTATATCTATAAGAGTGTATTAGTAATTGAGAGTAGAAATTCGTCCTCTAGCATGTGGGTCGTTCTTGCATGTGGATTCAAAACTGGTTAATAGGGATGAGCTTCGTGTTCGAATCGAACATACGTTTAACTCGAACATCGGCTGTTCGCCCGTTCGGCGAATTCCGAACGTCATGGGCCGTTCGCGCCAAATTCGTGTGGCGCTCACGGCCCACAATGCACTGCGATGGCGCAGTGCATTGCTGGCTCATGATTGATCACAGCGCCGGCAGCAAGGAGAGCCATGATTGGCCACAGGCAGGATGCCTGTGGCCAATCATAGCTCAGGCTGTGTAGTACACGCCCCACACTATATAAGGCCGCCAGCGCGGCGGCCTTGTGTAGTGTGTTGACGTCTGTAGCAGTTAGTGGGTGTTCTGTGTACCTTCAACACAGTATAAACCGATCGTTATCGGCCGATTTTTCATTCTTGCTCTTCTGTAGTGGTTGTTGTCTGCGTGCTTTGACCGCAGTATACACCGCTATATAGCTAGCGATATAGCCATCTTTTATAATAGAGCTTGCAGTCAGTGTTAGGAGATTGTGTGTGCTGTCTCCGTGCTCTGAACCCAGTATACACCGCTATATCCACCTATATAGCTAACTATCTTGCTCGTTTTAAATAGAGCTTGCAGTCAGTGTTAGGAGATTGTGCGTGCTGTCTGCGTGCTCTGAACGCAGTATACACCGCTAGATCCACCTATATAGCTAACTATCTTGCTCATTTTAAATAGAGCTTTCAGTCAGTGTTAGGAGATTATGCGTGCTGTCTGCGTGCTCTGAACACAGTATACACCGCTATATCCACCTATATAGCTAACTATCTTGCTCGTTTTAAATAGAGCTTGCAGTCAGTGTTAGGAGATTGTGCGTGCTGTCTGCATGCTCTGCTATATAGGTGGATATAGCGGTGTATACTGCGTTTGTGCGTGCTCTGCTATATAGGTGGATATAGCGGTGTATACTGCGTTTAGGAGCACGCAGACAGCACGCACAATCTCCTACCGCTGACTGCAAGCTCTATTTAAAACAAGCAAGATAGTTTGCTATATAGGTGGATATAGCGGTGTATACTGGGTTCAAACTATCTTGCTTGTTTTAAATAGAGCTTGCAGTCAGCGGTAGGAGATTAGAGCACGCAGACAGCACGCACAAACGCAGTATACACCGCTATATCCACCTATATAGCCAACTATCTTGCTCGTTTTAAATAGAGCTTGCAGTCAGTGGTAGGAGATTGTGCGTGCTGTCTGCGTGCTCTGAACCCAGTATACACCGCTATATCCACTGTAATGTTGGGGTGATTAAGCACAATTGGTAGATGCACGTTTTAGTCTACATCAGGCAGGCGTTTTATGGTTAAGGGCCTGGTAGCCCACGTTTATTATAAGAAAACAAAAATATTTAGTTCATCCAGTAATCCCACGCAGGGGTTTAAATTCATTCAGCACACAAATGAACATACCAAGCCACCTGGCTCTCAATTGTCAACAGTTCCTCTGCTTGCTCCGAACAGATTTGTCAACTCTTTCCAGCCCCCTGGACTCACCAACTTCCTTAGTCTTCCTGACTCTCAAGGTTGTCAGCCTTTCCCAGTCCCTTACACGGACTACAGTCTCCCACAGGGCAAACCACTCTTCAGCCAGCAGCAAGCTGTTCACACTCCTCCACCTTCCACACCAACAGCCCTTCATTTATATGGCTTATATGCAGCTGGGCACACACCCTGCTCGTTAACATCAAGACCCAGACACAGGGCTGGAGATATGCAAACTCTGTGTCTGCGTCTCGTTTTCCTCCAATTTCATAGGGACAGAGCCTCGCTCTGTCACATATCCCCCCCCTTTGTTTCGATCCGGAGGGAGGAACACCAGCACCCATCATGATGGTTGGGACACCTCTGTGCTGGCTGTCAGCCACGTAGGCCCAACCTTTTTCCGGGTGCGCTTCCAGGAACATTCCCCCCTGGATCTTAACAGGTTCCTATATTTTCCTATACTCAGCCTTCCTCTTCTTTTGGGGTCCCTGGGCTTATTCACTTTTCTTGGGGGAACTCTGCCTTCCTTGAGCCCTCCTTTCACCTTACAAATACCCATTTTACCCTTCACCATCGGTATTTCAGGTTTAAAACAGTTTCTCTTGGTACCCACTGCAACCAAATCATTGTTTACAGAACGAACTCTTAACAGATCACAGCTTTCCAATTCAGTGTTTGTTAGAAGAAGACCTGAGGAGGGACTACATCCGACGGAACCATAGCACAGCTCCATCTCACCCGTTGTCCAACACTCCATGGGTACCTGTTCTAACAAACTACCCTGACCCAAGCATAAACCATTTTTTCCAGGTATACACATTACATTGTTATGGCAACCAATATTAACACTTTCTTCCACAGTGTCTCCAGGCACCTTAACTTGTACCTCTGGGCCAGTGACAGAAAGCATCTCAGCTACTGCCGAGTCCATTCTGGGCCGTTCTTTCTCATGAGGCCTAGCGGGTAAGGCAGTATCTGCGCCCTCTACTGACAACTGCTCCGCCACACCTCGGACCACACCAGCAGAGATGTTTCTAGTCACCGCATCAGACGGAGAGACCTCTGATATCTCAAGCAGTTCTCTCGCGTGCCTTCCATACCAATCAATAACTAGAAGTACGCTCACAGAGAATCTGGAGATCCTGTGCCAAATGGGTAACCATTGGTCCCACCAATTCCACTGTTGGTCAAGGTTTCCCAGCACTGCCTGTACCACTTGGCTCCACCCATTGGTGCTACGCAGCACCACCTGGTCCAACTGCGGTGGAGATACCCAAGTATACAGCAAGTTCATTTTTACCAACTCTAGCATTTCCAGTAAAGTTTCTGTCATCTCTAAACATCCCATGTCTAAACACCAGAACTTTCTAGGGTCCTTTACCCTGTCCAAGACATGGAGGGGCTCAGCGACTGCAGGTTGAGAGGGTGAGACATTTGAAGAGACCTCATCCTCCTTGGAGGTACCCATCATCACAGCTTGTTGCTCCCCTGGAGAGCTGTCAGACACATGTCTCACACTTATCCCTTCTGCACCAGTGTTGGTGAGCCTCTGCAGGTCATTACAAGTCACACTATCACTTTGATACTCAATATCATTTAGCTGTGGAGCTGTGGACAACACATCTGCGATGCCAGTGCCCTGAACTGTTTCTTCAGAGGGGAGGGCATCAACCTTTGCAGGGACCAGGACGCCCTCAACCACCGGCGGCTCTGCGATCCCCCTGTCTGGCATAGCAGTTGTGTCCACACCCTTGTTACTTAAGCTAGCCCTATCCAGCATGGCTAGCAATTGTTTGGCCCAGCTGTCCCAGTCCATTGTGGTTCCACCATGGGTGTTCCACAGCGTTGCATCACCTGCTGTAGAAAGCCGCACAGAAACCTGGGATTCATTAGCTTTAACTGCACATTCCTCACTTCTATATACATCATTTTGTAACACCACACTTTTATCAACGTTGCATTGGGGTGATGCTTCACCTAAAGCTTGGTGCAGCACACCATTCTGAACACCTTTTTCTGGTGGCATTACAGACACATTCAGCTTTGTACACTCAACTTTTGCAGGCTGAATTAACCCCTTGCCCACTGGGCTACATGTAGGGTTGTGGGGCTGCGCCCACACGCTCTCACTGTGTGAATTAGTCCCCCCTTGTTCCACCAGCATAGCACCAGAGCCATCCTGGGCAGCCTCTGACTCCAACACATGGAGACCCCATGAGACTTCCATGGACAATCCTGTGCCTCTGCCTGTCATGGGAGATCTCCTACTCTCATCACTGGTAGTGAACACATTACCAACCTCACTCTCAGATATGACATTACAAGAAATACATGCTTCAATGTCATTACACTCATCACGTTTAGCAATAGTATCACTTTTGTTAGTACGATCATTAGCATTCTCATTACATGTAGACACAACTGCTGTTTTTGTGGTTTGTTTATGAGCCACCATAACCTCTGAGCGACTCTTCACAGCACCCGCTCTCTGTAAAGGGGCACTTTTGCCTATTTGGGCAGCTCCATAGCTGACCTGGGAAACTCTCTGCTCTAACACTGCAAGCTCCTTGGAAGTTTCCCTGGGCAACCCTGCAGCAGCTGTCACTAGGGAACATGGTACCAGCACTGTTTTGGTCACCCCTAGCTCAATTTTCCCAGCCATCTGCTGGATCATAGCAGGCATATGCAGAGTCCCCATGTCCTTTTCAGTCTTTAGCCCTGCGTCTAGTTGGGCTTTACGCTGCGCCTCCCCACTGCTCTGGGTAGCACAATGCAGAAAGTCTATGTCCATTTGTACTGCGGATCTCCCCACTGGACATACTCCCACTTCACTGGATTCAGCATCATAAACTGAAACAGTCTTACCAGTTCCTGCAGCTGATGTCATAGCCTTCACTTGAGTGCGTTGTCTCACTGGTGTGGTGTCTCCACAGGCTGACTCCCCCATGTGGCCAGGGAGCAAAACTGCAGCCTTTCTGGACCCACTGACGCCCCCTGTAGGTAACACAAGATCCTTGTTGCTAGGGGTAACTGCAGACTTGCGCTCCAAAGCTGGTTGGCTATACCTCATGCAGGATTCAGGCTGATATACTCTCCTTTCTGGACTGACCCCTTTGCCTAAGTGGCCATGACAGAAAACCTTACGTTTCTCTGGATTTCCAATTCCTAGGACTTCCGGCGACACTTCTCCCATCCTGGAGCATTGCTGGCGGCCCATGATACGATGGAACTCTCCTCTAAGAAGGATTTCCTCTTTAAACTTGCGATAGTCATCCTGGCCCCCATCCATCAAATGGTAAACCGACTGGAACTCTATCCGCAATAAGGTTTGCAGCAGTTTTGGCCACCGGTCCCTAGGCCATTTTCTCTTTACAGCAACTTTTTCAAATCTTACAAGGAAGTCTCCCACCTCCTCTGTAGGCAGCATGGGTTGCATATAGTCAGAGGCCAAGATCTCAGCCCCTTGCAGTGCACCCGACTCTTTGCGATTCCGCTTGAACCATTCATTCGCTGTCTCACATGTCACTGGCCCCTTTTTACTGGTCCTACAAGGTGGAGACATCTTCTCAGACCATGCTGAGCTCACTTCTTGGCATCTCCTCCATGACTGGCTCTCACTCGTTGCCATTGGATACCACTTCTGAGGACACAGCTGATCACAATCATTAGTAGATGAGCTCCAGAATTCATCAACCTCCCATCCAGCTTGGTTATTCCACAAACATTCCTGTGACAAGGGGCAATGGGCAACAGCATGTCCCCACTCACTACAACGGATGCAGCGCAGAGGCCTCCTTGCGTCATGCTGTGGCACCTTTGGGCTCAGGCTGCCAGGAACAACATCCTCTTTAACTTGATTAAACATGAACTTCTTGCTTTTTGACTGCCTCATCCTTGCAATCACATGCACACAGCAGCTTGTAACAGTTCTCAGCAGAGAAAGGAAAAAAAAAAATCTGATGTTTAATTCTTCCTTCACAGGTACACAACCTGCATGCAACACAGTCCATCAAATAAACGTATACGCAATGCTGTTCACCTGGCTGCCACACACAGCTAGCAGTAGTTCCTGATGCGACTCACCATGGAGCAAGGACCCGGATTCCACCGTCTACATGCCCGCATTCGAACACCACTTGTAATGTTGGGGTGATTAAGCACAATTGGTAGATGCACGTTTTAGTCTACATCAGGCAGGCGTTTTATGGTTAAGGGCCTGGTAGCCCACGTTTATTATAAGAAAACAAAAATATTTAGTTCATCCAGTAATCCCACGCAGGGGTTTAAATTCATTCAGCACACAAATGAACATACCAAGCCACCTGGCTCTCAATTGTCAACAGTTCCTCTGCTTGCTCCCAACAGATTTGTCAACTCTTTCCAGCCCCCTGGACTCACCAACTTCCTTAGTCTTCCTGACTCTCAAGGTTGTCAGCCTTTCCCAGTCCCTTACACGGACTACAGTCTCCCACAGGGCAAACCACTCTTCAGCCAGCAGCAAGCTGTTCACACTCCTCCACCTTCCACACCAACAGCCCTTCATTTATATGGCTTATATGCAGCTGGGCACACACCCTGCTCGTTAACATCAAGACCCAGACACAGGGCTGGAGATATGCAAACTCTGTGTCTGCGTCTCGTTTTCCTCCAATTTCATAGGGACAGAGCCTCGCTCTGTCACACCACCTACATAGCTCTTCTCTATTTGAGCCATCTGCAGGAGTTAGTGGAAGTTGTGTGTGCCTCCAGCACAATATACACTACCCAATTGCTGGTTTTCCCAACTCCCTTCAGGCCATTACCATGTCTGGAAGGCCAGCAAGGAGAGGCAGACAGGCGCGAGCCGATAAAAGAGGGCAAGCAGGCTCTGTGTCTAGAGACAACAGTGTTGGTCGTGGACGCGGTGCATCGTCATCAGCACGTGGCCATGGGACATGCTTGTCCTTTTCGGCAGCTGGACATGTTGAGCCGCAACATGCCAATGACTTGGTAGAGTGGATGACCAAGCCCTCTTCATCCTCTCTCACCCAGTCTCAGGGTACTAGCAAAGCAGCTGCCAATGCATCGTCTTCCCTCCTCTCAATGTCATCATCAGTGACTCCTTCCCTAGACCCACCACGTCCTCCTGAGGAGTCTCCTGAACCTTTTTGAGCACAGTGTTGAGTACATGCTCCAGGAGGATGCCCAGTGTTTTGTAGGCTCTGATGATGATACTCAGCTAGAGGAAGGCAGTAGCGTGAATGCAGAGAGAGGGGATGCTCAAGAAGGACAGCAATCTGGCAGTCATGTTCCACAAGCTGCAGCATACTGCCAGGTTTGCTCCATCGATGAAGAGGGAGGAGATGATGAGGGCACTGACTAGACGTGGGTGCCTGGTATGAGAGAGGAGGAGGAGGAGGCACATGTCCAACGAGGCAGGATGCCCTCCGGGGGCCAGCTTAGGGGCAGCACACCGACTGAATCACACCGCAGAGCTCCGCCTGTGCGCGTTATTCTAAAAGTTCTTTGGTGTGGGCCTTTTATGAGACGAGTGCATCAGATCGCACCGCTATTTGCAACATATGACTCAAGCATATCTCGCGTGGCCAAAACATCAGCTGCTTTGGCACCACATGCTTGACCAGACATATGTTGACCTGCCATGCAGCTCGTTGGCAAGCGTACCTCAAAGACCCACACCAAAGAACAAAGCGGACCTCTCCTTGCTCCTCATCAGCTGGGATCTCCAACCCCACTAGACCTTCAGTCCTCTCTGAAACCTGCTCTGAGAAGAATATAGGTGTGCAATTAGGTGTGTCACAGCCAAGTGCTTCCGGGCACTCTGCTAGCAGTACATCTACGTCCGATTATAGCAGGCAAATGTCCCTGCCCCAGCTGCTGGACCGGCGAAAGAACTTCACTCCCAGCCATCCACATGCCCAGTGGTTGAATGCTAGCTTGGCTAAATTGCTAGCACTTCAACTGCTGCCTTTTCAGGTGGTAGACTCAGCCCCCTTCCGTGAGTTTGTACAATGTGCGGTTCCTCAGTGGCAGGTCCCCAACGCCACTTTTTCTCACGGAAGGCGATTCCGGCTCTCTACCGACATGTGGAAGGGAATGTCCTTGCCTCTCTGGCATGGACAGGGACGTTACCCGTCTTTCACGGCCCATTGGGTCACTCTTCTGGCAGCTGGGAAGGATGCAGGACAAGGTGCAGTAGTGTTGGAGGTTGCTCCGCCACCACGCCTCCAAAATGCTACTATTGGTTGTGACACACCTCTCTCCTCCACCCCCTCCTCTTCTTCTTCCTCCATGGCCTCTTCCAGTGCTCTGTCCTCAGAACTAGCGGTGCTCCATAGGCGTTCCAGGGGCTACGCAAGTACGCAGGCAAAACGATGCCATGCCGTGCTTGCGCTGGTTTGTTTGGGGGACAGGAGCCACACTGGGGCGGATGTTTTGTCAGCTCTGCAGGGGCAGGCCGAGAGGTGTTTGACGCCACGCCAGCTTAAGCCAGGAATGGTAATTTGCGACAATGGCACCAACCTCCTCACCACTCTCCGACAGGGACAACTGACCCATGTGCCCTGTGTAGCTCACGTCCTTAACTTGGTGGTGCAGCGGTTCTTGGGCAGGTACCCGGGCTTACAGGATGTCCTGAAGCAGGCCAGGAAAGTCTGTGTGCATTTCCGCCGATCATTTAATGCCTGTGCTCGGCTGGCTGAGCTCCAAAATGAGTTGAACCTGCCCAAGAACCGCCTTATATGTGACATGCCCACCAGGTGGAACTCAATGTTGGCCATGCTGCAGCGGCTGCACATGCAGCAGAGGGCCATCAATGAGTACCTGTGCGAATACGGCACCAGGACAGGGTCAGGAGAGCTCGGTTTTTTCTCACCACGCCAGTGGGGCATGATCAGGGATGCATGCACTGTCCTGTCACCGTTTGAGGAGGCCACAAGGATGGTGAGCAGTGACAGTGCATGCATCAGTGACACTGTACCTCTTGTCCACCTCTTGGAGCATACGCTGCGTGGAATAATGGACAGGGCACTTGAGGCAGAACAGAGGCAGGAAGAGGAGGACTTCCTTGCCTCTCAAGGCCCCCTTTATCCAGTGTTCCTGCTGTGCCACCCATCACACAGGAAGAGGATGAAGAGGATGAGGATGAGGATGAGGAGGATGAGGAGGAGGATGAGGAGGAGGATGATTGTGTCAGCATGGAGGTGGAGGCTGGCACTCAACATCAGCAACAGCAGTCTTGTAGGGATGATTTACAGTCCCAAGAAACCTGTGGACTTGTACGTGGCTGGGAGGGGGTAGCTGCGGATCATGTTGTCCTTAGTGACCAAGAGGACTCCGGACCGAATGCCTCAGCTAACCTACGCTGCATGGCCTCTCTGATCCTGCAAAGCCTGTGGAAGGATCCTCATATTCTTCGGATCAAGGAGAGGGACCATTACTGGCTGGCCACTCTCCTTGATCCACGGTACAAGGGTAAGGTTGCCGACCTTATCTTGCCGTCGCAGAGGGAGCAGAGGATGAGACATCTCCGTGAGGCCTTGCAGAAAGGTCTGTGCAACGCGTTCCCAGAGACTAGGAGGTTACAAACTCCTGGTCCTGGACATCGGTCAGAAGGAGCGGTGGAGAAGGTGGGCGTCTGACCGATGCTTTCAGACAATTTTAGTCCGCAGCCCCAAGGTATGATCGGTTCCAGCAACCATCGCCAGCGTCTGATTTACATGGTGCAGGAATACCTAGGGGCAAGGTCAGACTTGGACACCTTTCCCACCGAAAATCCTCTGGCTTACTGGGTCTTGAGGATGGATCACTGGCCAGAGCTTGCACAGTATGCAATTGAGCTACTGGCCTGTCCTGCATCCAGCGTTCTTTGGGAACGCACCTTCAGTGCTGCTGGTGGCTTTGTTACCGATCACAGGGTACACCTGTCCACCTAATCAGTTGATCGACTGACCTTCATCAAGATGAATCAGTCTTGGATCACCCACAGCTACCAAGCACCTGAAGCTGATGTAACCGAATAATTTTTTTTGAAATATCACATCCCTTCAAGACTGCCTATGCTGATGCTGAGTGACTGTCCTGTTATGTTGATTGTCTATCCTCTTCCTCCTCCGCTGATGTGTTGGAAGAACATTTCTGGTTCTGGGTGATGCCATCAGCCCAATTTTTCTGCCCCTGTTTAACAGGGGCGTTTAAGTACAATTTTTGATGCAATGCTTTGCAGCAGGGCTAATTCCTGCACTAAAACTAGAGTATATGGGAGAGGTTGCAGTGTTGTGGCACCAGCACCAGTGCCTAAGGCCCAATTTTTCTGCCCCTGTTTAACAGGGGCATGCAATTACAATTCTTGATATAATAGTTCACAGGAGGGCCCGTTCCTGTGCCCACCCAGAGTAACTGTGAGGACTTATAGTGTTGTGGCACCAGCACCACAACCAAAGGTCAATTTTTCTACCACTGTTCAACAATGGCATGTAATTACAATTCTTGATATAATCGTTCACAGCAGGGAGCTCCAGCGCCCACCAAGAGTCACTTTGAGGGCTTACAATGTTGTGGCAAAACCAACACCTTGTTCTGCCATTTCTGCAGAGCATATAGGGCAGGCCCCTACTTTCAAACATCCAACTTACAAACATCTCCTTGCAAACGGAAGGAGACAACAGCAAGTGAGATGAAAAAAGACGGACGGCAAAACAAATTATACAGGGGTGATAACCCTTCCCTATGTTTTCCAAAAAGCTTAAAAATAGTTTTTTTTGACTGGAGCTACACTTTAAAAATGTACCAGTTGAAAATTACAAACAGACTCAACTTAACACAACAAACCTACACAGTCCCTGTCTTGTTGGCACCGCCTGTATACTGCTGTTCTGAGTATATAGGGCCTGGGGGCCACACGTATTTCCTTTTTTTTTTTAATATGGGTGCGGGGTTCCCCTTAATATGCGTACAAGACCCAAAGGGGCTGGTAATGGGCAGGGAGGGCTACCCATGCCATTTTTCTCAATGATTTTCAACCATATTGCAGGAACCAGATATAACATTAAAACCGCAAGCAGTTTTAAATGACGTTAATTCCGCTAAATGTCATTTTGTGCAGGGACTGTTCTAAACACGGGAAACACGTGGCACTTCACAGGCATACTACAGACACCCCCCACGCACGATATTTAAAGGAATATTTCACTTTTTTTCACTTTAATCGTCATTAAAATCAGTGCTCCCGCCAAAACGGCCATTTTTAAAACTTTTTTTTTGCATTGACCCATGTCCCCTTGGGCAGGAGCCAGGTCCCCAAACCCTTTTTAGGACAGTATCTTGCATATTAGCCGTTAAAATTATCACTTTTAATTTCGAACGTTCGAGTCCCATAGAATTTAATGGGGTTCTAACGTTCGTACGAATTTGGGGTCCATTCGAAAGTTCTGGTGCGAACCGAACCGGGGGGTGTTCGGCTCATCCCTACTGGTTAAGTGGGTCAAAAGGTACATCAGAAATGGTATTAGGTGTGAAGAAATGTTTTATTTTTAAGTATCGGAACAAATCCGATTGAGGAATACCATGTGCTTCGCAGAGAGATGGAAAAGGGATAAAAGATGAAGAGTTAAAGTTGTGGAAGTTCAGTATACCTAAAGACCACCATGCTTTAAAAGAGAATAAATCCATGCTGGGTAAAATGTTGGATTTTTGAAGGAGAGGAGGGGGTTGTGTGAAGATTGCAATTTAAATTTGAATTTAAGCCTGTCCCAGAGGGATAAGTAATGTTTACTAATAGGATTACTTAAGCCAAGATGATTTTTGGAATGTAACCATAATATACTGGAGATCAATAAAGGGTCACAATCACAAGCCTCTATCAATACCCATGAAGGAATTTCCTGAGTGGCGTGATATTTAGTTAAACTAGCTTTGTGAGCTGCTCTATAGTAAGTGGCAACATTTGGTACTCCCAGACCACCTAAACGTTTAAGTATAATGTTTTGAGAGGGATACGTGGTTTTGAAGATCCCCAAATAAACTTAGATACCCTTTTCTGGATAATACGCAAGTAGTGAGCGGGGACTGCAATCGGTAATACTCTAAATAAATATAGTAGTTTGGGTAAAATCAACATTTTAACGTTTATTTTCCCCATCCAGGAGATGGGAAGGTGGGACCAACTGTTCATTAGCTGTGTAATATGTGTTTTAAAATGTTAGGGTAATTAGCAGAGTATAAGTCTGCTAAAGAGGCTGTAAGGTGAATGCCTAAAAAATGAATTGATCTCGCTGCCCATCTGAAAGGGAGTGCTACTTTTGCTGAGGTTAGTTCTATTGTTGAAAGTGATATATTTAGCGCTATACATTTTTTGGAGTTTATCTGTAGCCCTGATATGGCAGCAAATATGTTGAGAACAGGTATTAAATTTGGGCCTGAAACTTGGGGAGATGACAGGAACAATAAAATATCGTCAGCAAATAAGCCAAAGTTTATGATGAATTCCACCTAGTTCTATTCCAGTGAATGTTGGCTCTAATCTAAGGTATTGAGCTAAAGGTTCTATTAAAATGGCAAATATTAAAGGGGAAAGTGGGCAACCCTGTTGAGTGCCTCTTTCTATATTAAATTGTTCCGATTTATATCCTGCATATTTTATGTAGGCTTGGGATTTGTTATAAAGAGCTGTTATCCAACTAGTGAAGTGGGGGCCAAATCCCCATTTCTGGAGAGTGTAATGTAAATATGGCCAGGTTACTGAATCAAAGGCTTTTCTTATGTCAAGAGCTAGAAAGCATGTAGGAATTCGTCTTTTTTTAGCTATGTATGCCAAGAGGGTTGCTCGACGTACATTAGCATTTGCTTGCCTTGTTGGCATAAATCCTACTTGGTCATGAATAATTTTACCAATTATCTTGTTAAGGCCGGTAGCTAGGATTTTTGCTAAGATTTTAATGTCTTGATTTAAGAGAAAAATAGGATGGAAGTTTGTGCAAGATGTATTATCTGAGTGGGGTTTGGGGATCATGCAAATAATAGATAATAATGATTCATGTCTAAAGGAATAGCCGTCTATTAGAGTGTTGAATGCTTCCTCTAATATAGGTGAAAGAGTTTCAGAAAATGTTTTATAATAAAAGGCTGAATATCCATCTGCGCCATGCCTTTTGTTTATTTTCAATTATTTTATGGTTTTCAAAACTTCTGCTGATGTTATGCGTTCTTCCAGCAAGATTTTTTTTGTGTGTGTAAGTTTAGTAAGATTTATTTTAGATTAGAAGTTATCAGCAACAGACTGGTTGAATTCCTTTGATTCTGAATATAATGATGATACATATTTACAGAATTTTTGAACGATTTTAAGAGGATTACTCGTGTAAGTGTTATTTGATAGTTTAAGTCTAATTGGGTTTGATCGTCTGTCAATAGATTTCAGCACGCGTGCTAGAAGGGTATTAGGTTTGTTTGATTTCATGTACATGTGTTTTGATCTGCGTAGTGTCTTATCTGCTGATTCTGTTAAGAATAAACGGCAGCACAGTGGTGTAGTGGTTAGCATTCTCACCTAGCAGTAAAAAGGGTCGATGGTTCGAATCCTAACCATGACACTACCTGCCTGGAGTTTGCATGTTCTCCCTGTGCCTGCATGGGTTTCCTCCGGTTACTCCGGTTTCCTCCCACACTCCAAAGACATGCAGGTAGGTTAATTGGCTTCTGTCCAAAATTGGCCCTAGTAGATGAATGGGGAACTTGGATTGTGGGCTCCCTGAGGTAGGGACTGATGTGAGTGTGCAATGTACAGGGATAGGGACAATTGTAGACACTCACTCAGGTTGAACTGGATGGACTGGGGTCTTTATTCAACCTTACTAACTATGTAACTATATTCTAGTCTGGCTTTTTCCAATTGTCCAGTGTTAAAGTTGGTTTCTAATTTTCGTGTTAGGATAATGCGTTCTCTTTTAATCAGTGCCATTTGTCGTTATATCAATCCCCGTACCATGGGCTTATGCACTTCCCATAAGTTAATACCTTGTTAAATTATTTGACTATGTAAGGGGTTTTTAAGTATGACGTCAGGGAGGTACTATGTTGGGTCATGGACTTTAGGGATGGTAGAGGATAGTGTGGTGTATACTCCATTGGTACTCCAGGGCCTTCAAAAGTGTAATAGGTGGCTTAGAAACGAGATGTGTCATTTTTGCTCGTAGAACGTCTGAAAGTGCCACTTCAATTTTGGTGCTCTGTATGTGGTCATCCTGTGTAAAAAGTCTCACACATGTAGTATCGTCATACTCGGGAAGAGTAGCAGAATATATTTTGGGGTGTAATTTGTTGTATGCACATGCTGTGTGTGAGAAATAACCTGATAATGACAATTTTGTAAAAAAAAAAAATAATAAAAAAAAAAATCTCCATTTTGCAAAGAATTGTGGGAAAAAAATACAACTTAAAAAAAAAAAAAAAAAACTTACCATGCTACTTACTTAACCACCTCAATACCAGGCACTTAAACACCTTCCTGCCTAGAACAATTTTGAGCTTTCTGCGCTGTCGCAATTTGAATGCACTTGCACTGATGAGGTGACACCAATGAAGTGGCACTGATGAGGTGGCATTGATGGGCACTGATATGTGGCACTGATGGGCGACACGGATGGACACTGATAGGCGGCACGAATGGGCATGGATAGGCACTGATAGGCGGCACGGATGGGTGCCAATCAGTGCTAAACAATGCATGCCAATCAGTGATGCCCATTGTGGGCACTGATTGGCATCCATTGTAGGCACTGACTGACATCCCTATTGGTCTATGGTGGCATACCCGGTGCTGGGCATCCCTGGTGGTCTGGTGGTGTCCCTGGTGGTCCAGTGTGGGCATCCTCGGGGGGGGGGGGGGCTGCACTGATAATCGATCAGCACAGACCCCCCCCCCCCCCATCAGAGGAGCAGCCGGTCGGCTCTCCTCTACTGACAGACCCGAGTGAGGAAAAGCCGATCACCGGCTCTTCCTATTTACACTGTGATTAGACATGGCTGATCACGTGGTAAAGAGTCTCCGTCGGAGACTCTTTACCGAGATCGTAGTTGCGGAGTGTCAGTTCTATGACATCGTCAGGATTTTGAAACCACTTTGCCGCCGTCATTTGCCTATGGGCGGGCGGCAAGTGGTTAATACCTTGGAATGTCTACTTTCTAAAAAGGGGTAATTTGGGGGGTATTTGTACTTTCCTGACTTGTTAGTGTCAAGAAATGAGATACATCTGATGTACTGAAGGCCTGATCAGATGTGATAAATTTTCAGTGATTGGCACCATAGTTTGTAGACTCTAACGTTCACAAAGACCAAATATACACTAATGCGGGTTATTTTTACTAAAAATATGTAGCAGTATAAATTTTGGCCAAAATGTATAAAGAAAAATTACTAATTAGCAAAATTTTATGACAGAAACAAAGAAAAAAGGCATTTTTTCACAAAATTAATGTTTTTTTTATTTATAGCACAAAAAAAAAAATAGTGATTAAATACCACTAAAAGAAAGCTCTATTTGTGTGAAAAAAAAGGGTGCAAGTTTCACATGGGTACAGTGTTGCATGACTGAGTAATTGTCATTCAAACTGTGAGAACGCTGAAAGGTGAAAATTGGTCTGGTCAGGAAAGGGGTGTAAGTGCACTGCATTGAGGTGGTTAACCACTTCAATACCGGGCACTTAAACACCTTCCTGTCCAGACCAATTTTGAGCTTTCAGCTCTGTCGCACTTTGAATGACAATTGCGCTGTCATGCTACACTGTACCCAAATGACATTTTTATCATTTTTTTCCCCACAAATAGAGCTTTCTTTTGGTGGTATTTGATCACCTCTACGGTTTTTATTTTTTGCACTACAAATAAAAAAATAGGGAAAAATGTTTTTTATTGTTTCAGTTTCAAAACTTTGTAAATAAGTACATTTTCTCCTTCACTGATGGGGCGGCACTGATGGGCACCAATGATGTGGCACCAATGAAGTGGCACTGGTGAGGTGGCACTGATGGGCGACACGGATGGGCACTGATAGCTGGCACAGATGGGCACTGATAGCTGGCACAGATGGGCATGGGTGGGCGGCACAGATGGGCATGGGTGGGCGGCACAGATGGGCATGGGTGGGCGGCACAGATGGGCATGGGTGAGCAGCACTGAAAGGCAGCACAGGTGGGCACTGATAGGCGGCACTGATAGGCGGCACAGGTGGGCACTGATAGGCGGCATTGTATTATGTTATACTGTGCTAATGGATGCCAATCAGTGCCAAACAATAATGCATGCCAATCAGTGATGTCCATTGTGGGCACTGATTGGCATCCATTATGGCACTGACTGGCATCCCTGGTGGTCTAGGGAGGGTTACCTTTTGCTGGGCATTCCTGGTGGTCTGGTGGCGTCCCTGGTGGTCAAGTGTGGGCATCCTCGGGGGGGGCTGTGCTGATAATCGATCAGCACAGACCCCCCCCTGTCAGAGGAGCAGCCGATCGGCTCTCCTCTACTCGCGTCTGACAGACGCGAGTGAGGAAAAGCCGATCACCGGCTCTTCCTATTTACACTGTGATCAGCCGTGATTGGACACGGCTGATCACGTGGTAAAGAGTCTCCGTCCGTCGGAGACTCTTTACCGAGATCGTAGTTGCTGGGTGTCAGACTGACACCCCGCAACAACGATCGCCGCGATGCGCGCCCCCGGGGGCGCGCAGCGGCTCATAATCCTGATCACGTCATATGATGTCCGGTCAGGATTATGCAACCACTTTGCCACCGTCAATTGCCTATAGGGCGGGCGGCAAGTGGTTAATTAGCTTTTCTTCTCACACAGAGGGGAGCTCTAGCAGTGCATAACCATTCCTGTCAGAGTCCATTGTGCCCTCCGTTATTTACATATCTCATGCACTAGCCTGAGACAGGCACATCCTGTGTAAAAAGTTCACAATTCACATCCCCCTCCCCTCCAGCTCTCCCAGGATTGGCTGCCTTTACTGTGTTTTGACTGGATGTTTCTCATCATGGGATGTGAGCCACAGATCAGGGTGAGAGGAAATGTATGCTACAGTGAACAGCCAGCAGAATATACACAGACAAGTGATTTAGGGGAGCTGTATCTCAGGGGTGTCCAAACTTTTTTCAAAGAGGGCCAGATTTGATGAAGTGAACATGCCTGAGGGCCAACCATTTTGCCTGACATTCTTTGAACCATTGAAAATTCGGTCTAGGTGTGTCCATCCGAGCACTAATACACGGCCCAACAAGAATTCTCTTGCCTTTGTCGCGCTTGTTCCCAACACACAGACGAATGCTCTGCACTTTAGGGGGCACCGTTAATTCTTAATGGTACCCCACACATTGGAAAATGTAGGGTGCTTTTGGTGCAGTGCAATAAAAAAAAAAAAAAGCCCGGGAACTTCTTTTCCTGCATTTTTGTGAGTAGGGATGTCCATTGAAATTAATGGGCTGCCCTACACACAGTACGCAGCCACACAGATGTTGCATTTACGGGCTTAAAACAGGTGGTGAGGAGGCAACATAATGCCTCTTTTCCGCCATTCAAATGCCTCTGAAAAGAGATCTGTGCATGGATTGCTTTTCAGAGGAGCAGTAGTCCTGGCTAATATCACACCAAGCCCTACAAAAGCAGTTTTGATGGTATAAGAATGGGGGGGGGGGGGGGGGTCAGGATTAAAAGTAACATACACACAGACGCAAGCACACACATGTAGACACACATACAGACAAATGCACGCCGCACACACATGCAGACATACATGCACACACATACAGACATACGGACACATGTGCACACACACATACAGACACATGTGTGTACACGCACACATACATACAGACACACATACAGACACATGTGCACACACATGCAGACATACATGCACACACATACAGACATACGGACACATGTGCACACACACATACAGACACATGTGTGTACACGCACACATACATACAGACACACATACAGACACATGTGCACACACAGATACAGACATACATGCACACAGATACAGACATACATGCACACACATACAGACCTACAGACACGTGCACACACACACACACACACACACACACACATACATACAGACACACGCACACACACAGACACATGTGAACACACACATACATACAGACATACATACAGACACACGCACATGCACACAGACACATGTGCACGCACAAAGACATACATACAGACACATGTGCACACACACACACACATACATACAGACACATGTGCACACACACACACATACATACAGACACATGTGCACACACACACATACATACACATGTGCACACACACACACACACACACACACACATGTTTACACACACACATACAGACATACATGCACACACACACAGACATACATGCACACACACACACACACAAAGACATACATGCACACACACACACATACAGACATACATGCACACACGAATAAAGCCCTTTTTAACACTAATTTAGCTTGTAGCACAGTACAGTACCTTTGCAGCTTCCTCATTCAGCCGGGTACTGCACTGTAGGGGGAAGCAGAGAGCACAGCACACTCCTCTGCACTTTACTTTCACTTTTGAAGCTCATGGAGCTTCTCACAGTGTCTGGGATTGGGCTCATCTGACAGCCCTGATCCCGCGGCACACTAAATTGAGAAAGACCAGGCGGGCCGTTCAAAACCGGACCGCGGGCCGCAATTGGCCCGCGGGCCGGACTTTGGACATGCCTGCTGTATCTAGTCAGAGCTGGGCAGAGTAGAACATCCAGTGATCTGATGATTGTTATAGTGCAGTGCATGTCTGAGGTCACTTGATCACAGTTGCAACATTGCTTTCCATCACCAGGATTTGTTATGTGGGGGAGGGGTGGATTTCTCACTTTTTATAATTACACCCAGTAAGGCTGAATGAGCTTAGGGCCAGTTCACACCAGTGTGCTGTGTGAGATCACATGCGATTCGCACAGCACAAATCACATGCAATGTCCGTGCAGTGCGATTTCAGCCATACAGATAGTATGGCTGATATCGCACCTCATTCAGACCAAACTCTCACAGGACCCTTTTTTGGTCCACACCAGAATCGCATGGGTGTTCACACCTACACGATTCGATTCATGTCAGTTCGCAGTGCGATATGCGAGCTGAAATAGGGGTGTCGTTAGCAGTGTATGATACTCCCCAGCAGTTCGCAAATGGCAGTGTGAACTGCCGTGCGAGTTGGATGCGATGTGGGAACCCACAGTGGATTCGCAGGGTTCCCACATCACACCATTGTGAACCGAGCCTCAAAAGCATACAGCCTTCAAATGTCACCTGACTGCTCCCACTAAGGTTCAGTTCACACTGGTGCAATTCAGGAACCCCGCAAATCCACTGCGGGTACCCACATCGCATCCGACTCGCACGTCAGTTCACGCTGCCATTTGCAAACTACTGGGAAGTGTCATACAATGTTAACGACACAACCATTTCAGCTCGCATATTGCACTGCAAACTGTCAGTTTGGACATGAATTGGATTGCATAGGTGTGAACACCCATGCAATCCAATTCTGCTGCGGACCAAAAAGGGTCCTGTGCATGTTTGATCCAAATGCGATACGATTTCAGCCATACAGTTTGTATGGCATAAATCGCATCGCACGGACATCGCATGTGATCTGAACAGCAATGCGGTGCAAATCACAGGAATGCGGAGTATACAGTGGTGGGTAGTACATGCAGGATAGTGTCAGGATAGTGGTGGACAGTGTCAAATTATATTTTTATTTTACAATTTACTTTTTTTTCAAAAGTTTTTTTGGGACTGGTGGATTTATTTTTATACATTTTTACAATTTTTTTTTTTTTATGATTTTTTTTACAATTAATTTTTGTACTATTCTAACAATGATGGGAGGGTAGGGTTTTATTTTTTTAATTTTTTGACAGTGCTTTTGGGAAAGGGGTTGGTTGGTTGGTGTCAGTGGGGCAGTGGACCGTGTCAGTGGGGCAGAGGACCGTGTCAGTGGGGCAGAGGACCGTGTCAGTGGGGCAGAGGACCGTGCCAGTGGGGCAGAGGACCGTGCCAGTGGGGCAGAGGACCGTGTCAGTGGGGCAGAGCAAGCATCAGTGGGGCAGTAGTGGTCCATGTCAGTGGGGCAGAGCAAGCATCAGTGGGGCAGTAGTGGTCCGTGTCAGTGGGGCAGAGCAAGCATCAGTGGGGCAGTAGTGGTCCGTGTCAGTGGGGCAGAGCAAGCATCAGTGGGGCAGTAGTGGTCCGTGTCAATGGGGCAGTAGTGGTCCGTGTCAATGGGGCAGTGGGGCAGGTGTCAGTGGGGCAGTGGTCCGTGTCAGTGGGGCAGTGGTCCGTGTCAGTGGGGCAGTGGTCCGTGTCAGTGGGGCAGGTGTCAGTGGGGCAGTGGTCCATGTCAGTGGGTCCGTGTCAGTGGGTCCGTGTCAGTGGATCCGTGTCAGTGGGGCAGTGGGCAGTGTCAGTGGACGTGTCAGTGGGGCAGTGTCAGTGGACATGTCAGTGGGGCAGTGTCAGTGGACGTGTCAGTGGGGCAGTGTCAGTGGGGCAGTGTCAGTGGACGTGTCAGTGGGGCAGTGTCAGTGGACGTGTCAGTGGGGCAGTGGGCAGTGTCAGTGGACGTGTCAGTGGGGCAGTGTCAGTGGACGTGTCAGTGGGGCAGGTGTCAGTGGGGCAGTGGCAGGTGTCAGTGGGGCAGTGGCAGGTGTCAGTGGGGCAGTGGCAGGTGTCAGTGGGGCAGTGGGCAGGGGCAGTGGGCAGTGTCAGTGGGGCAGTGGGCAGGTGTCAGTGGGGCAGTGGTCCGTGTCAGAGGGGCAGGTGTCAGAGGGGCAGGTGTCAGAGGGGCAGGTGTCAGAGGGGCAGGTGTCAGTGGGGCAGGTGTCAGTGGGGCAGGTGTCAGTGGGGCAGGTGTCAGTGGGGCAGTAGTCAGGGGTCCGTGTCAGAGGGGCAGTGTCAGTGGGGCAGTGGTCCGTGTCAGTGGGGCAGTGGTCCGTGTCAGTGGGGCAGTGGTCCGTGTCAGTGGGGCAGTGGTCCGTGTCAGTGGGGCAGTGGTCCGTGTCAGTGGTCAGTGGGGCAGTGTCAGTGGGGCAGCATCAGTGGGTTAGGGGGTGGTGGGGCAGGGGTCGGTGGGGCAGGGGTCGTGGTCGGTGTCAGTGTGGTAGTTGACACGGACCACTGCCCCACTGACACGGACCACTGCCCCACTGACACGGACCACTGCCCCACTGACACGGACCACTGCCCCACTGACACGGACCACTGCCAGGTTTGTTTCATACGTGTGCCCCCGGGATGACCAGTGTGTAGCAAGTCCAGAATGCGTCACCGGAGGGTCTGTGGAATGATCACTCGGTCTCCCCATAAAACACAGTTGCCAGCCACAGTTAATTCCATACGCCTACGGAAATAAGGTTCATAATCGTGTGTGACGGTTGCAGACCAACCGGACCGTACCCAGGAGAGTATTGTTTTCAGAAAGGTATCCTTGGCTGTATGGGCTGCTATCTACCCAGAAGACAAGGACAGGCTGGTGTAACGACAACTCTTGACCGGTGGCGAGGAGTCCATTGACCTCCCTGTCAGTCGGGACATTATGTCCGCATTAGCATTGGCATCATGACCGCGATATTGGATTTTATAACTGTATGCTCCCAAGAATAGGGCATAGCGTTGGAGGCGGGCCGCAGTAGTCTGAGAGATGCCTTTGTCAGGGCTAAAGATCTGATGGAGTGGTTTATGGTCTGTCAGTATGGTGAATTCCCTACCATATAGGTAAAGATTAAACTTCTTAATTGCCCATATCAGCGCAAGAGCCTCTTTGTCAATGTGTGGGTAATTGCTTTCTGCTTTTGTCAAAGACCTGGAGGCAAATGCCACTGTTTTTTCTGACCCATCTGGTAAGATGCAAGACAGTACAACCCCCAGACCATAGGGTGAGGCATCACAAGCCAAGGTCAGAGGTTTCTGGAGGTCATAGTGAACAAGCATGCGTGACGCCAAAAGCTTCCGCTTAGACTTTGAAAGCACGTTGGCATGCAGCCGACCAGTCTCATCTGGAGTTTCTCCAAAAGCTTGTGCAATGGAAACAAGGTGTTTGCCAGATCTGGCAGAAATTTGTGGTAATAGTTCAGCAAGCCAAGGTATGATCGCAGCTGCTGGACATTGGTTGGGGCAGGAGCTTTGACTAAAGCATCAACCTTGGCTTCTGTGGTGTGTATGCCGTCTGCATCCACAAGGTGGCCACAAAACTCCAATTTAGGCACCATGAATTAGCATTTTGCCAAGTTCACTTTCAGACCCTGCTCTTTAAGTCTTTCCAACACAAGCTCCACGTTTCGCTTGTGTTCCTGGTCCGTCCATCCCGTGATGAGCATGTCATCTAACAGGCACTGCGTGAAAGGAATGTCCGCCAAAATCTCATCCATCTTTCGTTGCCAAATGGCTGGGGCAGATGCTACACCAAACACCATCCGATTGTACTCACAGTCCCTTGTGGGTGTTGATGGTCAGAAACTTGCGGGAAGAAGGATGGACCTCAAACTGTAAATATGCTTGTTTAAGATCAAGCTTGGTGAACTTTTGACCCCCTGCAAGAGAGGCAAAAATGTCATCTACTCTGGGTAGAGGATACTGGTCCATTTCCAGTTGGGAGTTCAGTGCCATGCGGAAATTGCCACAAATGTGTAAGTTCCCATTTGCTTTCTTCACTGGTACAATGCCCACTCGCTGTTCTCTACCTTTGAGATGACAGCTTGTTCCTCCAGCCGACTTAGTTCTGCTTCCACTCCTGCTCGGAGTATGAAAGGTACTGTCTGAGCTTTGAAGAACTTAGGCTGGGCGTTGGGTTTCAGCTTGAGTCTTACAGTCATGCTTTATTTTCCCCAACTGGTCATCAAAGATCTTTGGGAACCGCTGCTTCAGGGACACCACCCATCCCTCATTATCTCCTAATGGAATTGTCACAGTGTTACAGGGATTTATGGCGATGTCTGGCATACCAAAGTGAGCGATCCAGTCTCTCCCAAAGAGAGGGGGTCCCCCGTTTTCTAGTATATATAATGGCAGTCTCTTTGTCTGACCCTTGTACAATACCTGCACTTTTGCATAACCCAGTGTGTGGAATATCTGCTTTGAGTATGTCTGCCGTTTGATTGTCGTTGGGCGGACAGTTGTTCGGGTCTGAAGTTGTCTCCATTGTTTCTGAGTGATAACTGAAACTGCTGCTCCTGTGTCTAGATCCATCTTTAGTTTCTTTCCCTCAACGGTTACCTCTACAGTCATTGCAGAGGGTGCTGAATGCATATGATGCATGTCTAATCTGTGGAGCACTTCCTCATCCTCTGACTCAGATGATGATGTACATCTTCCCACCATATATGTCTTGGGGTTCAGAGGTTGTTTATCTCGCACCTTCTTGCTCTGGCAAACTTGTTTCAGATGGCCTGTTTTACCACAATTATGACAGGTCTGGTCCTTAAACCGGCAGACTTTGTGATCATGGTCTGTATTCCCACAACGGTAGCAAGCCGACTCCCAGCTTGGTGGGGGTCTATATTTCCAGTTTGCAACTGTGGGCTTGACTGCTGTTCTGAAAAGCTTCCTGTTTCACCTCTTCCCTTCTGCCTTGGGGGTTCAATTCTTCTGCATCTTTCACAGCCATTTCCATCATTGAAGCTATCTCAATTGCCTTTGCAAGGGTAAGGTCTTTCTCTGTTAACAGTCTCTTTTGGCTAGAGTCACAATTCAGTCCCATGACAAACTTATCTCTCAGTGCAGTAGGTACGTACTCCCCAAAAGAACAGGTATAGGCTAGTCTGCGAAGGGCGAGCACATAAGCTTTCATTTCTTCACCTGGCTGCTGCTGCCTCTGACAAAAATGAAATCTTTCTGCAATCTCTAGTGGTTTAGGCTGGAAGGGACCCTCTACCAGTGTCAGGAGCTCTGCCCATGTCTTAGCTGCTGGTTTTACAGGGGAAAGGAGATCCCTAAGGCCGCGTACACACGCGCGGACTGTTCGCCCAACTTTGTCCGCTGAACAGTGTTTGGGCGGACAGTCCGCTCGTGTGTGGGCTTTCAGCGGACAGTTTCAGCGGACAGTTGGACGGACAAGGTTTTTCGGAATTTCCGAAAAACTGTCCGCTGAAACCTTGTTTCAGCGAACAGCCCGCTCGTGTGTAGGCTTGTTCGTCAAACAAAGTTGCGCGCATGCTCAGAAAGGATTTTCACGCCGAAAGCTATAATGCAGTGTATAGGACGTTGTATTTTTCGTCCCGTCGTACGTGCCGTTCACGTCATCGCGCACGGTTTCAGCAAACTGTTCGTCCGTCGTGTGTGGCCATGTCCGTCCATGCTAAGTTTGAGCGGACTGTTTGCCGAAACTGTTGGACGGACAAAGTTGGGCGAACAGTCCGCGCGTGTGTACGCGGCCTGAGAGAGTGTCATATGTCTGAGCACCGACCACTGTCAGAAATACTGCTACTTGCCTTTCACCTGGGATGGCATTTTCACTGAAATACTGTTCCAGTCTCTCAACCCAGGAACTCCAGGATGTCTGTTCTCCATCAAATTCACTTACTGTCCCGATCAATGACATTTTCCTGCTGGGATCTGTGATTGTTAAAGCAATGTCTTTGTCTCTCTCAGGCTTATAGACACTTTGTAAATCCCATCCCTGTCACCACTGTTATATCCTCGGAGTTGTGAGAGACACAAGACTCTGGTCTGGAACAATGGATGTTTATTTCAGTACTCACTGTACACTGCAACATGCATCTCAGGACAGAACATCTTATGCTGCTTACATGTTTCTAAGATGGCTACTATGCCCCTTGACATCACTCCTGGGTGGAGCCAGCCTTAAAGTGACAGTACATGTGGAACCCTTCAGGTATAACAGCAGTGTTCAGTGGGGCAGTGGACGGTGTCAGTGGGGCAGCGGACGGTGTCAGTGTATGTGTCAGTGGGGCAATGGTCAGTGGTGCAGTAGATGTGTCAGTGGGGCAATGGTCAGTGGTGCAGTAGATGTGTCAGTGGGGCAATGGTCAGTGGTGCGGTAGATGTGGCAGCGGGGCAGATGTGGCAGCGGGGCAGATGTGGCAGCGGGGCAGATGTGGCAGCGGGGCAGTAGGCGGGGCAGTGGTCGCTGTGTCAGCGGGGCAGTGGACGGTGTGTCAGCGGGGCAGTGGACGGTGTGTCAGCGGGGCAGTGGACGGTGTGTCAGCGGGGCAGTGGACGGTGTGTCAGCGGGGCAGTGGACGGTGTGTCAGCGGGGCAGTGGACGGTGTGTCAGCGGGGCAGTGGACGGTGTGTCAGCGGGGCAGTGGACGGTGTGTCAGCGGGGCAGTGGACGGTGTGTCAGCGGGGCAGTGGACGGTGTGTCAGCGGGGCAGTGGACGGTGTGTCAGCGGGGCAGTGGACGGTGTGTCAGCGGGGCAGTGGACGGTGTGTCAGCGGGGCAGTGGACGGTGTGTCAGCGGGGCAGTGGACGGTGTGTCAGCGGGGCAGTGGACGGTGTGTCAGCGGGGCAGTGGACGGTGTGCCAGCGGGGCAGTGGTCGGTGTGTCAGCGGGGCAGTGGTCGGTGTGTCAGCGGGGCAGTGGTCGGTGTGTCAGCGGGGCAGTGGTCGGTGTGTCAGCGGGGCAGTGGTCGGTGTGTCAGCGGGGCAGTGGTCGGTGTGTCAGCGGGGCAGTGGTCGGTCTGTCAGCGGGGCAGTGGTCGGTCTGTCAGTGGGGCAGTGGTCGGTGTGTCAGTGGACGGGGCAGTGCACAGTGTCAGTGGGACAGTGGACGTGTCAGTGGTCAGTGTGGCAGTGGACGTGTCAGTGGGGCAGTGGTCAGTGTCGGTGTGTCAGTGGTCGGTGTGTCAGTGGTCGGTGTGTCAGTGGATGGTGTCAGTGTGGTAGTGGAGCAGTGGTCAGTGTCAGTGAGGCAGTGGTCAGTGAGGCAGTGGACGGGGCAGTGCACAGTGTCAGTGGGACAGTGGACGTGTCAGTGGTCAGTGTGGCAGTGGTCAGTGTCAGTGGGGCAGAGGTCAGTGGGGCAGAGGGGCAGAGGTCAGTGGGGCAGAGGTCAGTGGGGCAAAGGTCAGTGGGGCAGAGGTCGTGGCAGTGGACCTTCAATAATGGAGTTAACTGTAGACACAGTTAAATTCCTAAGCTTCTAAGCTTCTAGATGTGAGCTCTACCTGGCCTAGGAGTGGCAAGTTCATTAACTTTTCCACTGCAAGCCTCATACTACGAGTTTTCTTGGCTGCTCTTTTTAAATTTAACTTTCATTAAGAACTCTTCTTAGGGCCGGTTCACACAGCGAGGCGAGGCGAGGCGACACGGCTCGCCTCGCCTCGCTCCCACAAGTCGCCCCCATTCAGTACTATGGAACCGTTCTGAGAGGAGCGACTCGAGTCGCTCCGACTCAGAAAAAAGGTTCCTGTACTACTTCGGGGCGACTTCGGGGGCGACTTGCATTGACTTCTATACAGAAGTCCTCTGCAAGTCGCCGCTGAGCTCCCCGCAGGTCGCGGCGAGGTAAGTCGGAGACGCCTCGCCGCGCCTCGCTGTGTGAACCGGCCCTTACTGTTCCTTCACACCCTCTACAACAAAGGGTGTTTTCATTAAACCCTTCCTCTCTTTGCACAGCCCCCCAGCACACCTGACACCTTCGGTTTGCAACCTTTACCATTTTATGCTTTTACCTTTAAAGAGTCATCAAAACACATTAAACACATACTTTAAAACAATTACACTTCTTGCAAGCAAATTAAGCCATTATACTGTATAATCCTTTAAACAATTAGTAAAGGGGGGCTTTCCTCATATACTACCATACTGTTAATGTACTGGTCCTTTAAATTTCATTCTCTTTATATACTGTATATTGGTTGACACTCAGTAAGAATATAAATATCAGTTTCTACCCTCTGTGAATTCACCAGGGGCTGTGATAACTTAAAGAGGGATTCCACCAAAAAAAAAAATATATATTAAAAGCCAGCAGCTATAAATACTACAGCTGCTGACTTTTAATAAATGGACACTCACCTGTCCTGGGTTCCAGCGATGCCGGCAGCCGAGGCCGATCGATCGCTCAGCTCTCGGCTGCTGCCGCCACCATTCTAGGTGAGGGAATCAGGAAGTGAAGCGAATCGGCTTCACTTCCTGGTTCCCTACTGCGCATGCGCGAGCCGCGCAATAGGAAATCTCCGCGCTGTCACTGGGACCCGTGTGTCCCAGCAGACAGCGCGGCAGGGCAGGAAATGGCGTAGACTCCCACGGGAGTCTATGCCCGGAAGTGGGTGAAAATACCTGTCTTTGACAGGTATCTCCACCCCCCTCCCCCCTGAAAGGTGTCAATTGTGACACCGGAGGGGGGGAGGGATCCGATCAGCGGAGGTTCCACTTTAGGGTGGAATCCCGCTTTAAGCAAATCATTTTTCTCCTGTTTAACCCTTAAGATGTCCCTCAAATTCTCTGTGTAACTTTGGTTATAATTTTTTTTTTATGGTAGTTAAAACTTAACATTTAAATCCGATAGCTAAAACCCCTTTTCTTGATCATACATCACGGGACACAGGAGCTTCATTACATAGTGGGTTATATAGGCACCTCTGGTGATTGGACACTGGTTAACCCCAATTAAGGAGAATTCCTCCCCTATATAACCCCTCCCATATGGGAGGCACCTCAGTTTTTTCGCCAGTGTCTATGGTGGTTGGTCACGTAAAACTTTAGCTCTGTGCAGGTCCTTGCGGGGGCCTAAGGGCTACAACAAACCGGATCCATATCTCGGGCCGATATTTGACTCCCAAGATGGTATGGTACCCGGGCCTCGTCAGCCAAAGAAACGAGGTTTGGCCTGTAAGTCCTCTCCTATTGGAATACTGGGCTCTGGGAAAAACAGACTTGGTGTACTGTTTATACAGAGCGCACAAAAGTTTCTGGCAGAGTCTTTTACATGGTCCAGGTAGGAGGCTCTTCCGAGAAAGAGCCCCAGATAAACCTGAAGGTTGGCTAACACTGCCCGCCATGATGGGTGAAGGCTGGAATTTGTCTGTTTCAGCAATTCCTGCGGCGAGGACAGGTAAGGGAAGTTAATTATATATATATATATATATATATATATATATATATATATATATATTATATATTATATATATATACATACATACATACATACATACATACATATAATTATATGATGGATTTCTTCATTTTGAGTAGTTGTATGTCTTACCTGGTTTCCACCACTAGAGGAAGTAAGAGCAGCCTGATGCATACTTACATGCCTTTCAGTACACACGCTCAGTGAAGCCTGGTTCTCCAGCTGTCTCACGTCTCCACTGCAGTCCCTGCCACATCAAGGTAAAACAGGGGTCCCACGTAGTCTGGGAGTCCCACGCAGCTCCGGTGGAGTTCTCCTTTCCACCCCTGGATCCCGCGGTCCTCGTGCACCGGTGCCGGGCGTGTTCCCGGCCTAATAGAGGAGGGGGGAGTGTGGTTGTGAGCCGTGCATGTCTGTGTGCACGGCGCTGTACTGCGCAGGTGCCAGGCGGCAGGTTTAAAAAGCCCAGAGCGTCAGGGGCTGTAAGTGTGAGACACAGGAGCTGTGGGCAGTAAGCATCCGAGGGGATTGGATCCAGGCAAACCTTAGACACCTACTCAGCATCAGGTTGTGCAGTTTAAGCATATATATTTATTGTGAGACTTGGAGCACAACAGTGATTGCACTTTTGTACTGGTACCTCTGCTTTGTAGCTTAGGACCATGTCTCCTTGTAAGAGGGTCTCAGGGAGAGGTAACAAGGGCACTGGTAAATTACCGCTTAGGTCTAGGGGTCCTAAAAATGCCTGTAGTTTACCATCCCCCCTGCAAGACTGAAACCAGCCTCACAGGATGAGTCAGTGCCCCTGTCAGGTTTTGCAGCCTCTCCTAATGTTTCAGCCCCAGTGTATGTCCCTTAAGGCTACATTGGAGGGTTTTGAAGGGAGAATCATGAATTTTATTTCAGCTTCCCTAAAAGATAGCAGAAAAAGGGGTAGATCCCCTCCCTCTGCTGAGATTCCTCTTTCAGATGACACCTCTGACAATGAGGAGAGATCCCTATCATGGGATAGGGATCAAGAGCAGTCAGATGATTCAGAGGAAGAGGAGAGAGTCCCCTCCTCCCAGGCGCTCAGAAAACAGGTGCAGTATTATACTGAATTGGTGCTTACCACATTCAGAATGCCTGCTGCTGAAGTACCTACGTCCTCGGTTTCTTCCCTGGGAGTCAGGAAAGCCCCACAGACTGCCTTTTCCTTTCCAATTCATCCCTTAATGGATAAATGGTTGTATGAGGATTGGGGACATCCCGATAAACTTTTTGCTCCTCCTAAAAGGTTTTATATGCTTTATCCTCTGGAGGAAAGTTTCACCAAGAAATGGGGGGGTCCCCATCTGTCGATGCGGCTGTTTCTTGTGTGAATAGAAACCTGACCTGTCCTTTGGATAATGCTCATGTATTTAAGGCTCCAACTGATAAGAAGCTGGAAACGTTATTGAAAGCCTCCTTTTCCATGGCTGGCGCTGTAGTGCAGCCTACAGTCGCAACTGTGGGGTTGTGTCAGTTCCTCAAGAAACAGGTTAAGCAGATGCTTGGCCTTCTTCCCAGTGAGGAAGTGGAGAATTATGCAGAAATTCCTCAAATTCTGTGTTTTATGATTGAAGCGATTTTGGATTCGGTCCAACGAGCATCTCGTTTGTCCCTCCTGTTGGTACACATGCGAAGAGCCCTATGGATAAAAAATTGGGCAGCTGAGCTATCATGTAAGAAGTATTTGATTGGGTTCCCGTTTAAAGGGGGGACACTTATTTGGGGAGGAATTAGATAAATTTGTTCAAAAGATTACAGGGGGTAAATCTACTCTCCTTCCAATCAAAAAGAGCAAATGTCCATCATTTAGGCGTTCTCTTTCTCCCAGAGCATCAAGCTCTAAGCAGTGGCGACGGCCTTCCCAATCTCCCTCTACAGGAAAGGCCCAAGGCCATGCCCAGGGGCATTAAGACTTGGGGGCGAAAGCCTGTCAAGCAGAGCCCAAAAGCTTCCTTGTGCAGTTTGCAGAAGCCTGGCGGGAAGAGATCCGCGACAAGTGGGTAACCTCCTCGGTATCTCTGGGCTACAAGCTAGAGTTTCAGGAGATTCCACCTTCTTGCTTCCTAAGGTCAAGGATCCCCAAGGATCCAGTAAAGCAAAAACCGCTACTTCTGGCCTTAGATCACTTACTATCCCAGGGGGTGATAGTAGAAGTGGACCCAAAAGAACAGGGTTCAGGCTTTTACTCAAATCTCTTCACCGTTCCAAAGCCAAATGGAGGTGTCAGACCTATCCTGGATCTGAAGGATCTGAACCAGTTTGAGCATTTTTTTTTATTATTTTTTTTTTAAATGTATTTATTTATTTTTTGTACTTTTGTTAATGTACCGAGTATAATTATATAGTTATATAATAGTTCTAAAAACTTGCTTGTTTGTTTACAAATTTATAGACTATTTTGAATGGCTGTCATAATCCCGGTCATAACGTACTGCGCATTCAACTTGATCCTCGAGTACCCGATACTGTAATCGGATACTCTTTGGACCTACAGTATCCATTGGTTGGTGATTTTTACCACCCACTGAATACTTGCTCCACATAGGAGCCACCCTTTTTTCCTATACCAAATCTTCTCATACCCCTTTTAACTACCAGATTCAACTCATACTTTTCATTTCCTATCTGCATTACCCCATATACCCTTCCTTGCCCTAACCAAATATCCACAACTCTCCTGATATTACACTTCTTCATAAAAATGACTTTAAATATCCTAACCCTCAATGTACAGGGACTCAACTCCCCCTCAAAGAGAACTAAAGCGTTCCAATACTTTTCCAAGCTTAAAGCACACTTGCTAGACTGCGAAGTTACCATAGTCTCTTACTATGCCCCGAATAAGAATCCATGGTCCTTCTCTCACTTGTTCTCACTAGTGGATACACAAACTGGTACCAACGCTCTGTGGAGACTCGAATCAAGTGATATATCCATTCCTAGACAAATCCCTGACTCCAATAAATGCTCAGCGCCTTTCATACCAAAACCTTCTTAATCAGCATTCCTTACTAGATACTTGGCGTGAACATAACCCTAGAAGGAAACAATATACGCACTATTCTCATCCTCACAAACAATTCTCTCGAATTGACCATCTCCTTATAAACACTAGTACCTCTACCCTTATCCTTAACTCTCAAATTGTACCATGCTCTTGGTCAGATCATGATGCTGTAATGACATCATTATCATTGATTCCAAGACCTAATCACCGTACCTGGTGTATAAAATGACAGTCTACTAACCAAACCCAAATACAGACAAGATATAGAAAATGCTATACAAGACTACCTTGCTAACAATCCCTTAGATACAAACCCTTTGACACTTTGGGAAGCCCTTAAACCATCTATCAGAGGGGTCTGCATTAGCAAAGCAACACATCATCGGAAAAAACAACTACATGTAAAACTTGATGATGCTTTTTATAAAGCCTCTGAGAATTTTCAAAACTCACCCTCACAGCAAAACTAACAATTATATGAAAAAGCCAAATTAGAACTCAACCTATTCTTAACAGACTCCTCTGAAAAGATTCTCCGAAAATCAGCACATACTTTTTATATGAAAGCCAATAAGCCGACTACTTTCTTAGCCTTAGCCCTATGCAAGGCAAACTATACCCCTAGACCAATCCGCCTCCAATTATCCAAAGATTATTATTCTAGTAACCCTCTCAAAATTATCCATAAGTTTAGTAAAGGACTGACTGACCTATACCGAGATAGATTTGACCAAGCAAAATTTGATACCCTTCTCTCCTCTATACAACTCCCCTCCCTTTCAACTACTCAAAAAGAACTTCTTGATAAACCAATCTCAGATTTTGAAGTCCAAACAGCAATAAACTCTGAAAATCCACAAACGTCCAGACCCTGATGGTTTCTCAGCTATATTTTATAAAAATGTTGCTACTATACTATCTCCCCTTATGGTTGAGGCCTTAAATTCCCTTCTCACAAACCATTCCTTTCGTGATGAATCCTTTTTAGCATCCATAGCCATGATTCCAAAACCAAACACCGATGACACTTCTTGGTCCAATTATAGACCAATTTCAATACTTAATTTACATATTAAAATTCTAGCCAAGATCCTCTCTAACTGACTAAATCCAATAATAGGCTCCCTCATTCACAAAGATCAGACAAGGTTTATTCCCTCTAGATAAGCAGGTGATAACATTCGCCGTGCTACCCTCCTAGCCCACATAGCAAGATCCCGTGGTATACCTACCTGCTTCCTCTCAATAGACATAAGAAAGGCATTCGATTCTATTTCTTGGTCCTATCTCAACTCCATACTAATCCGATGGGGATTCGGAAAACACAATTTAGAGGTTGGATCTCTTCTCTGTATCAAAACCCAAAAGCATATGTTTCATATTCTGGATACCGTTCCGAATCCTTTGCCATTGAGAGAGGAACCAGACAAGGATGCCCCCTTTCCCCTCTTATATTTGCTTTGGCAATTGAACCTCTCGCACAGCTTATACGCTCCAATATAAATATTAAAGGCCTCCAACTAGGAGGTTATCAACACAAACTATGTATGTTTGCTGACAACGTTCTTATTTTCCTAACTTCACCACTTACCTCAGCCCCAAATCTTAGATATCCTAACCAAATTTGAATCAATATCAGAACTCAAAATAAATACTCATAAGTCCAAAGCCTTAAACATTTCTATTCCACCTGACTTGCAGGAGCAATTGCAAGACTCCCTCCCATTCACATGGTCATCAACACAAATTACTTATCTTGGAATTACATGTACAGCTAACCCAACTAATCTATATTCGGCAAACTACCCCTCCATGCCAACTCACCTCTCAACATTAATGAAAACCTGGTCCTCTCTCCCATTGGCATGGATGGGTAGAATTTCTGTAATTAAAATGACAATACTTCCTTTATCTTCCTATATCTCTTCAGAGTGCTTCCAATACAGGTTCCAGCATATTTCTTACGCATATTACAGAGGAAAGTTATTGGTGGTGGATTGAGCGTTCCCAATTTCTCCAAATATTATTATACTGCCCAATTAGCCCAAATTGTTACCTAAATGCCACGCTACAAAAGAAATTCCCCTTTGGGTTATAATTGAATCGGTAGAATGTGATCCTTTATCAACTGCAAACCTTCTTTGGCTCCCAAATGTAAAAAACATCTGACAGTGCCTGCGCCCCAAGCCCCCCCGTTTTACTTACCTTACCCCTCGAAAATCCTGCACTCGCCCCCGCCTTCCTTTCCACCGTTCAGCCTGGCCGCTGATTGGCTGGAGTGGATGGATGGAAAGCAGCGCAGCCATTGGCTCGTGCTGCTGTCAATCACATCCACTGACACGGAGTGCCGGGGGCGGGGCCGTGTGATACAGTGAGCGGCTATAGCCGCCGGCTGTATCATGGGAGCGCGCCCGCAGGTGCTTCTCACCATGCGAGGGAGCTCGCATGAACGTGAGAAGCACCTGCGGGAGGAAGCCGAGACAGCCGCCGAGGGACCCCAGAAGAGCAGGTTTGGGGCCATTCTGTGCAAAACGAGCTGCACAGTGGAGGTAAGTATAACATGTTTGTTATTTAAAAAAAAATAATAATTCACTTTACAATCTCTTTAATAACCCATCTTTCTATCCTGCCTGGACTTCATCATCTTTCCTTACTTGATCAAATGCAGAATTAACCCGTTCTCATCACTTTTATGAATCCTCTTCTATTACCCTTTTGCTACATTACAAAAAACACATGCTATACCTCAAAAAGAAACATTTAGATACTTACAAATAAAGCAATTTCTAATCCAAAACACTCCTTCAAATCCATCTACCCCAAGCTTCACTTTCTTTGAACAAGCTTGCAAATCTGATCCTCACAAACGAGGGCTCATTTCAAATCTGTACAACCAACTATTATCGCATACAACCTCTTCCCCTCCAACCTATACATTTAAATAGGAAAATGATTTAAATCTTCAACCAGACAAACTAAACTGGACTCACATATGGCAGGCTACTAGATCGGCCTCCCCGAATATAGTAGCTTCAGAAAATAACTATAAAGGTGCTTTCTAGATGGTACTTAGTACCTGCTAGGATTTCAAAATTGCTCCCGCAATACCCAGCTAACTGCTTTCGAGGATGTGCTCACTTAGGCACACACTTACACATTTGGTGGGATTGTCCCATAGTCAGAGCTTTTTGGTCAGAAATATTCAAAATTCTTTCTATCATTTTCAAAACCACAGTAGAACCAGACCCTACGGTAGCACTGCTGAATAATAAACCTCAAACTAACTCACCGTCAATTTAAACTTCTATTAATCGATAACCACGGCTGCAAAACAAAATATTGCAAAAGCCTGGAAAACACCCACTTTATGCATGGTATCATTCAAACAGAGTAACGCAAGCCATGATTCACGCTAAAATAGAGGCAACCGTACTAGATAAAATTCCCATGTTCGAATCATTATGGCTTCCTTGGATTGAACCCTACTTACCACATGGTCTAGACCAATCTCTTATATTCTCATGAAACAACTAATCACACATATATCTTACCCCCTATGTTACATGTAGAATTTATTAACATACCATTTTCTTTCGGAGTGGTCTCCTCCCTTCACAACCCTTATATATGCTTCCCCCACCCACCCTTGCTTTCCCCAAACCCTCTCCTTTTACTATATATAGATGTACAAGCTAAATTAATCAGTTATATATTTCCTAATGTTATTACTATAGAGGAGATTTTAGGGATGGTTTAATTAAGTATCTTTTATTCAGGGAATAACCAAGCCACATGGTTGGATCTTGGCCCTGAATTATCTACTTGCCTCTCTATACCTTCCTGGTAACAACCTTTTTACCCTATATTATACCAAATCTCCTCCAACCCTAAACTTTGAAATTACAATTTTTACTATGTATCTAATCCAGTTATTAAACGTTATACATGTTTATCTTTAGCTAAAATGTGTTAAACTAATATATCCCAAATTACATGACTATTATTATAGTATGCACCTCCTGTTAATATACCGAGAAGCCTCATTTCACACTTTTATACATTCTACTTAACTATAAATCTATTGTATGACTCTTTTTATTGCATTATATTCAATATTTGAAAAGAAAAAAAATTACAAAAATTTCATACAATTACAGTGTTGCATGACTGAGTAATTGTCATTCAAAATGTGAGCACCAAAAGCTGAAAATTGGTCTGCTTATTAAGGGTGTTTAAGTGCCCAGTGGTCAAGTGGTTAAACCCTGTAAGGGGGAAAAGCGTATCCAGCCAAACACGAAAGTGTGAGGCATATACAGCGGGTGAGTGTAACCACATAAGGGGAGAGGAGTCACATCTAGAGCGGTGTGGTGGAGGAGTGTAGATGTAATTTTTTATTTTCACATTAGCCGCGACGTCACCCGCTTGTTTACAACGCTGATCCGTGCATGGATGTTTTTCGATTGTGTTTAAAGTCTCGTCTGTAACTTGGCACTGGAGAGCAGTGCTGTCAGGAAAGGCTGGCTGGGGACAGTGGTCCGTCACCTGTCTGTGCGCGCCTGCGGGTGCCTGGTGTGCGTGTTCGCGGTTGCGCGCGGCTGCGCGCACGCACGGTTACTGGCGCCAGGCGGGCTATTTAAACCCGGTTCTCCCTTCAGATCTTGCTGCTTGATCTACAGCGTTCCTGAGACTACTACCTGAATCTGATCTGTTGTGTATTGACCCGGCCTGACCTGTGACCTTCCCTGCCTTCTGCCTGCCTCTGACCTCCGGCTTGTCTACGACTCTGCACCTGTCTCATCCTCTGGTCCATCCGTGCTCATCCGTTACCGACCCGGCCTGTTCCACGTTCCTGCCTCTGCCTGCTGCATCTGTTCCTGTACCGACTGTTTGGTTTGACCCGGCTTGCCTGACTCTTCTGTGTGCCTGCCCCTGAGTGGCCCACCTGTTCCTGTTGGTCTCCTGCGGTCTACTGGTTCCTGTCCGCTGCCACTGGGGCCTGCTTGTCCAGCTACTGTTCCTGAAGTCAGCCTGATCCATCCACCGGCTTTTGATCCTGCCAGGCACTCATGCTACCTTTGACTCCCGCGCCTCCTGTCACTATCATCAGGGGCCGTGAGTCGGGGACCCAAGAGAGGTCTCCTGCATTCCGGGCTCACCACTAGGTACGTGTCAAGTGCTATTTCATATGAGTATCATTTTAATGTCTTTTTTAATAAATTTTGAATCGGAGAGCACTAGATATTGTCCTCTTATGTTTTCACATACATACTATGGAATCATGCTACTATTATGGGATATGAGAAGGATTAATTCCCAGAGCACCTATATTTGAATGCTGATGTCTGATTAACCCCTGGTGGGGATATGCCTGTTTGACCTGTCTGACTTGTCAGGGGTCCATTGCTTAAGGTGAGAGTCCATCTTATTCTTTGGTAGAAGGGATCACATCATCACGTTTTTTCTGAAAGAAGACACCCTGCACTTGTGGACTCTTGAAGCTTACCTTACCTATCCTGCATCTCTTTATTTTAATATTACTCTGTGGAGTGTGTATCTTTATCTGTGCTGTACTGTTTATGTTTGTCAGGATAGCCTGGCAGGAGGCAATTGCCACCATAACCTCCTGAAAGCCAAGCTGTGGTGTTCAGCAGGGTCCACAGACTCCGTCTGTGACGCCATGTTGGAAACAGGACGTGGAGAAGCCACCACATAGTACTCTGGGTTCAGTGCTGTAAACTCTGCTAGTGGCCGAAAGTGAAGCTTTTTTCCCCTCCACTGCGAATTGTAGGGCATCCAAAACCAAGCAGGGAATTTCTATGAGTAATAAAACAGCCAGGAGTAAGGATAATGAAGATGATACCAGAAGAGCTCTGAACCATGCATGCTCGCAGGTTGCCATCTTGGACACGCCCCCATAATTTAATCTCAGTATAAATACAGCTGTTCTGTGAAACCCTCAGACATTTTTTTTTAGAGACCCTTAATCAACAAACAGCATCATGAAGGCCAAGGAACACACCAGACAGGTCAGGGATTACGTTTTGAAGACGTGTAAAGCAGGATTAGGTTATGAAAAATATCCAAGCTTTGAACATCTCACGGAACACTGTTCAATCCGCCATCCGAAAATGAAAAGAATATGACACAATTGCAAATTTACCAAGACATAGATGTCCACCTAAACTGACAGGCCGAGCAAGAAAAGCATTAATCAGAGAAGCAGCCAAGAGGCCCATAGTAACACTGGAGAAGATGCAGAGATCCACAGCTCAGGTGGGATAATGTGTCCACAGGACAACTATTATTCTTGCACTCCACAAATCTGGCCTTTATGGAAGAGTGGCAAGAAGAAAGCCATTGTTGAAAAAAAGCCATAAGAAGTCCCATTTGCAGTTTGCGAGGCCATGTGGGGGACACAGCAAATGTGGAAGAAGGTGCTCTGGGTAGATGAGAAAAAGAAATTGAAAACCATTTGTCATTTTCTTTCAACTTCACAATTATTTGCCACTTTTGTGTTCGTCTGTCACATAAAATCCCAATAAAATGCCTTCACAGTTTTGGTTGTTCAGTAACAAAATGTAGACAATTTCAAGGGGTAGGAATATGTTTTCAAGGCACTGTAGTACTCCAAAAAAAGAAAGCAAACACTTTCCATAGCTTAACCCTGTGTTAATAATAAAATTCCTAAAAATGGCGTAAATAGTAATAAAACACACAATGTTTTGTGTCTAGCTGGCTCTCAACATTCTTTGTTATGGCCATCTACAGCCTGATCAATGCCCATATCCCATCCACAGCCTGATTAATGCCTATTTTTAGCCTCAATGCTTATCTGCGGCCTCCTCATCTCTCACCAATGCAGCCTGAACAGTGCAGGAAATCCTCCCGACGCCCTTCTCGTGACTCTTGATGTGGAAGCTCTATATTCTAGCATCCCTCACGAGAAGGGCGTCGAGACGATACGCACCTTCCTCCATGAGGAACCACACACCAATTGGAAATATAACGATTTTATCCTCACTCTTCTTGATTTTGTCTTGACGCATAATTGGTTTAGTTTCAATGGGTCCCACTACCTCCAGGTGCAGGGTGTCGCCATGGGTACGTGCTGTGCACCGTCCTATGCGAACCTGTACCTGGGGGGGTGGGAGCGGGAAATTTTCTCAAATGAATCTTTGTCAATATTTACCGATTGTGTGATGTCGTGGATGCGCTACATCGACGATATTTTTGTAATCTGGACGGGAACAACTAGGAGTCTGATAGACTTCATTAAATCCCTTAACATCAACACATACAATTTGAAATTTACTCTAAACATGGATCTTCAAAAAATAACGTTCCTAGACTTAACAATCTTTAAAGACAAAAACAACTGTCTAGCTACAAAATTATATCGCAAGGAAACTGCAGGAAATACTTTACTTCACGCAGCAAGTGCTCATCCCAGTTCATTGGTAAAAAATATTCCTTATGCACAATATGTCAGAATACGTAGAAATTGCACTCATGATAATGACTTTCATAAAGAAGCAGATCTCCTCCGTATACGCCTATTAGCTAGAGGGTATAGTAAATCTCAACTACGAAGGGCGTACAATCGTGCGTACAGAAAACCTAGGAACACTTTATTATACTCAAAGAAAGAATGTAACCCTGAAATACAAAGCAATACAAGATTAATAACACGATTTTCATCTCAACATGAAGAGGTCCGCAATATCCTTACAAACCATTGGCATATTTTACACCAAGATTCGGTAATCAAAAAATACATAGGGAAAAGACCCCAACTGACATTTAGACGCACTACCTCGCTGAGAGATCATTTGGTATCAAGCTTTTATTTATCTAAAGGACGAGATATCAAAAATGGCAGGGGTCTGTACAAATGTGGGACCTGCGATTTTTGCCCCTGGGTCAAACAGGGTGCAGAAGTCGCACTTCCCAATGGTGAATTTGTCTATTTAAAATCCAGGGCAGACTGCAAAACACAGGGTGTCATTTATTTAATGACATGCACATGCGGAGCTTTTTATGTCGGAAAGACTATGAGATGTCTTTGGCAACGCATCAAGGACCATGTATATGTATCCTCTAATGGGAAAATGTTAACAACAGTGAGTAGACACATTGATCTATGTCATGCTTTTGATGCAACATGTGTCCTTTTTAGTATTTTAGAGATCATTCCAAAGGATCCACGTGGAGGAAATTGGGACAAACACATTTTACAACGTGAAACGATTTGGATTGAGAAACTCAATGCTACCCAAGCCCCTGGCCTAAATGAGACTCAATCATACAAGTCTTTTTTGTAGAGTACATTTGTCCCCCCTCCTTTTCTCCTTTCCCCCCCCCTTTTTTTTTTTTTTTTTTTTTTTCCTTGTCTCTCGCTTATATACACAATAACCCAATTTTTTTTTTTCTTATTCCTTAAAGTGGAAGTAAACCCACTTTTTTAACTTTTACCTACAGGAAAGCCTATAATAAGGCTTACCTGTAGGTAAAAAAAATATCTCCTAAACCTGTACGGTTTAGGAGATATTCCCCTCGGTATGCGCCGCTGACTGCAGCGGCGCATGCGCACAAGGGGGTTCTCTCCGCGAAAATCCGGCAGCGCTCGTCCGGCCGGATTTAAATCTCCCGCGCGCATGCGCGGGAGTGACGATATCGCGGCTCCGGCCACTCACAGCGCCGGAGCCGCGATACCCGGAAGAGACGCCGAGGGAGCATGTCGGCTTCCTCGGCGTGGATCGGGCGAGATGTCGGGGCCTCGTTCTAAGGTAAGTATTTCATAATGAGCTAGTATGCGGTGCATACTAGCTCATTATGCCTTTTGCTTTGCAGGTTTAAAAAAAAAAAAAAAAAAAAATGCGGGTTTACTACCGCTTTAACCACAATGTGCGACCACGCAAGCGCGACCCCTAATTACCCCATTTGGGATATGGGGTTTGGCGCTCTACCATAGGGACTTGTGGGCTGTTCTCACAGTCCCTTCTGGTACTGTCTCCATTCGCTGCATCGGAACGAGGCCCCCTATTCCATCTCCGCAGATCGGGGAGGAACCTTTAAGGTGCTCCTCCCCTATCTGGTGCACGTCTGTACGTTATATTGGCCAGACGTAGGCGTTTCCTTTGGCCTCACGAACGTACACACGTGCTCTATGCGAGGACGTTGCACGTTCGTGTGTAACGTCGGTATCAACCGAACGCATCGTAGGAGACGTTGGTCGGGTAGATGAACGTCACTTCCGTCGATTGCGGATTGGCGTCACTACCGGGACGGATATATATAAAAGGACACACGTGGCTGGTGTCCATGAATGGCGGCCATCTTCTACACACTAAAAACAATATGAGAGGGGTGAATGGGCCGATTAGTCTGCCTCTTTGATTCCCCCTTTACTTTCCTCCTCTACCCAGTGGGAATCTGATCCGTTTTTTGCAACTTGAGGTAATTGGTTTACACAACTTTATATATGCTTTTACTTGATATACTTTTTTCATCTCCTCTAAATCTATTATGGTGTAGGCACTATTAATAGCTTAGCTTTAGCATACACTGCACAATTCCTCCTTGCTGGCCCTCTTTCTCTCTTTGCTGTTTAAATAATTGATGTTTCACTTATATAGTGAGTTCATATATATATATTGTTTCTTATCCTTATGGATATATTTCTTTATGTTCTTGGATATTATCTATATATTCTAAAAATCCCCACTTTTTTATGGTTCTTTTTTTTTTTTTTTATCTTCTAACTATACAGCTCAGGAGATACCAAAGAGTATCCATCACGGATTTATCTGTGTTCACTTACGCCTCAAGAATTTTTACTAAACACACTGAAGATCTAATCTTTATGAGGTGAATACACCTTTATAGCGATTTCACTAAGTTCAAAAAATATATTTCTTTATTTAATTTTTGTTTATATATTTGCTCAACAATTGTTTTTCTTTCTTCTTCCTCTCCCCCTCTTTTTTCTTCCCTTTCTTGTTTCCCTCTGTGGAGAAAAGTTTTGTGTAATCAATCGTACCAATTTCCTCCTTTGGAAACGGTGATCTCCCTATTTAGGACACCCTTTTACGAAGGAATGTAAGTATCGAGTGGCTGATACTATATGGCATTAAATAGGAATGTTATACCCGCCCCCACATTGTGGTCTCAGGAAAAATCACCCTCTCTTTCCCCCCCCCCTCCTTTTTTTTTTTTACACCTTAGTATCTTGATGGGTGACCTAACGAAATTTGTTGGATATATGTATGTTATTTATACGAATGTTTATAGATGTATGTTTTTTCTTTCTAGTATTTTATACATATATCTGTTTTTCTTTTACTCATTTATATTCTCTCCTTAGAATTCAGAACATTATTATCAGCTCCTGAAGAAGTGTCATTGTAGACACGAAACATGTAGAGCACCAAAAATATATGTAACCGTTGACTGTATGATTGACATCCTGGATCCCTCATTTGTATAGATATATACTTTGTTTTTTTCTTTTCCTTTTTGGAAATTTGAAAAGGTTGTTATTATGTTTGATAGGATGTCAATTAGGTCTTAATTGTGCCATTTTAAAGGAGGAAACTTTTCCCCTTTTTTTTGTGTAAAAGGCAAATTGAACTTTTTCCTGTTCTTTTTAAATTGTCTTTTTTATTTTAAATAAATAGAAATAATTATTTTTCATACCGGTTGTGTTTACAACTTTCTTTATGCCTAAAAAGTCCAACTGAACCCACATTTATTTGAGGTCTTTTTGTGTGAAGGTTCTTTCATTTATTTTTTTATTTTTTTTTTTCTCCCTCACTTCCCCTTTTCCCTGTCAATATTTATATTCACAAAGGGGCAGTTTTGATGGGGCAATATGACGTGGAAATACATGATATATATAAACTCTTCACGCACCATGTACTGATTTATAACAGAGGAATTTGATGGTGGCAATATGATAGGACAGTTTTGATGGGGCAATTCCGATGGAGCAGTTTTGAAGGTAGCAATATGATGGGGTAGTGTTGATGCTGGCAATATGATGGGGCAGTGTTGATGGTGGCAATATGATGGGGCAGTTTGGATGGGGGCCGTTTTGATGAGGCAAAATGATGGGGCAGTTTAGATGGGGTAGTTTTGATGGGGCTGTTTTGATGGTGGCAAAATTATGGGGCCATTTTGATGGTGGCAATATGATGGGCAGTTTTGATGGGGGTAGTTTTGATGGAGCAATTTTGATGTTGGCAATATGATGGGGCAATCTTTATGGGGCCGTTTTGATGGGGCAATATCATGGGGCCGTTTTGATGGGGCCATTTTGACGGTGGCAATATGATGGGGCCGTTTTGACGGTGGCAATATGATGGGGCAGTTTTGACGGTGGCAATATGATGGGGCAGTTTTGACGGTGGCAATATGATGGGGCAGTTTTGACGGTGGCAATATGATGGGGCAGTTTTGACGGTGGCAATATGATGGGGCAGTTTTGACGGTGGCAATATGATGGGGCAGTTTTGACGGTGGCAATATGATGGGGCAAATTTTGATGGGGCAATATGATGGGGCAGTTTTGATGGGGGCAATCTAATGGGACAATATGACAAGGACATTTTGATGTATAAAATTCTTCACACACCATGTACTGATTTACAATAGAGGAATTTGATGGGGCAATTCTGATGGGCAGCTTTGATGGTGGCAATATGATAGGGCAGTTTTGATGGGGCAATTCTGATGGAGCAGTTTTGAAGGTGGAAATATGATGGGGTAGTGTTGATGGTGGCAATATGATGGGCAATTTTGATGGTGGCAAAATGATGGGGCAGTTTTAATGGGAGCAGCTTGATGGTGGCAGTATGATGGGACAGTTTTGATGAGGCAACATGACGGGGCCGTTTTGATGGTGGCAAAATGATGGGAAGTTTTGATGGGGGTAGTTTTGATGGGGCAATTTTGATGAAGGCAACTTTATGGGGCCGTTTTGATGGGGCCATTTTGATGGTGGCAATATGATGGGGCAGTTTTGATGGGGGCCTTTTGGATAGTGGCGATATGATGGGCAGTTTTGACGGGGAAAAAATTTGATGGGGCAATATAATGGGGCAGTTGTGATGGGAGTCGTTTTGAAGGTGGCAATATGATGGGGCAGTTTTGATGGGGCAATTCTGATGGAGCAGTTTTGAAGGTGGCAATATGATGGGGCAGTTTTGATGGGGGCCATTTTGATGGTGGCAATATGATGGGGCAGTTATGACTGTGGCAATATAATGGGGCAAATTTGATGGGGCAATCCAATGGGGCAGTTTTGATGGGGCAATATGATGTATAAAATTCTTCACATTTCCCAGCGAAACACACAGCCAACTTCTTTTTTAAATTGCTGACATTTTTAAGTTTATCAACATAAATTTTATACCGATACGTTCACAGAGGCTGTGTGTCTCTAACGGTGAAGTCGCTGTTTCGATAGCATGTACTTTTGTGGATTTGTTAAGGCTTGTTTGAGGTAAAGTTGTGTGTCATCATACGAGTGGAAGCAGAGGTCTGAAAATCTGATGATTTGGGTTAGAGGGCGGATGTATATGTTGAAGAGGACTGGCGACAGGGGTGATCCTTGAGGGACTCCGCAAGGTATTGCCCGGGATTCAGAGGTGAATTCGCCTAGTTTTACTGTCTGAGCGTTTTCCTAGGAAGGAGGTGAACCATTGAAGATCTGAGCCTTTGACTCCTGCAACTTCCGTGAGGAGGGTGAGTAAAGTATTGTGGTCTACTGTATCAAACACTGCACTGAGGTCGAACAGTACCAGGAGACATGATTCTCCGTCATCTGCTGCTTCAAGGGCGTCTTCCCATATCTTGAGGAGAGCCGTTTCTGTCCCATGGCCCGAGCGGAAGCCTGATTGCAGCAGGTCCAGGAGTTTATGTGTATCCAGGTGGAGTTGTAACTGTTGTACTACAGCTTTCTCCATGATCTTGGATATGGTGTTGAGGCTTGTTGAGGCTTGTTATTGACCTACGGTTGATTGGGTCCTGAGGGTCGAGGTTAGGTTTCTTTAGCAGAGGTTTGACGATGCTTTTTTGAGGGCGCTGGGAACGATCCCTTCTTGGACTGACTGGTTTATGAGGTGCGTTATAGTGGGAGTCACGATGTCAGAACATTCTTTCAGAAGTTTAGTGGAGATGATGTCAATTGGTGATGTACTGTCACAGAGTTTTTTAATTAGGTTTTTAGTGGTGTCCGCAGTAATTGGGATCAGCGAAAACTTCGGCGGTTGTGGGATGTTGGTGTAGAGATCATCTTTTTGCTTTTGTTGGCTGAGGTTGGCTGTTTTCTTCTGATAAATTGTTTCCCTGATGGTTTAGATTTTGTTGATGAAAAAGTCAGACAGTTTAGGGATCTAGGCATACCGGGTTCATTGATTGAGTGACTATTTTGAAAAGTTCCCGAGGGCGGTTTAAGGCCGTTGAAATCGTATATGAGAAATTATCCTTTTTTGCTTTGAAGAGTGCTTTGTGATAATTCTCCGTGAGTCCTTTGTAGTTTGAGTGGTTTTCCTCGTGGGATTTTTTCTCCATGTTCTTTCAGCTCTTCTGCGTTCTTGCTTTAGTAGAGAGAGGGAGCCAATAAACCATCCCAAGTTTTTTTTTCCTGATGAGAGTCCTGCGTTTTGGAGCTACTGAGTCTGCCGATTGTAGTAATGCCTTGTTCAGGGAGTTGAGCGTTCGCTCCGATGAATGGCAAAATTCAAAGTGTAGTTATTTTCTTAGATAAAATGGTTTTGAAGGAGTATAGTTTCTTCTGTGATCTAGTCCAATGCGTTGTTGCAGGTTTCTGTTTTTCGTGGGAGATGGAGGAGATTTTGAATTTGATGGCGTGGTGGTCCGTCCATGGCAGTGTCATGTTGTCGAGTATGTTGATGTCAATATTTTGTTTGAAGATGAGGTCCAGGGTGTGTCCTGACCCATGTGTGGGAATCTTTATCAGTTGCTGGAGCCCCAGTTCTTCCAGTTGGTGGATGCAGGTGGTCACGATATGGTCTTGGGGATCCTTTGCCCAGAGGTTAAAATCTCTGAGTGCCAGAAAGTTTGACAGGTGTGGTGAGCTCATATCTGCAAAAAAAAAAATATGAAAAAATCTTACTTCTCTCACCGAGAAAAGACAGGTACACACTGTCCCTTTAAGACCAATCTGCTTTGTTCTACTTTCTTCAGAAGCAGTAGCAGGTGAGGTCAAGCAGCCCTTCCAGAAGCAGACAGGAGACACAGAATCTGAGACAAAACCAGTTAGACTGTTAAACCTCCAGGTGCACACAGCACAGGCAGGAAGCAAACAGCAACAAGTCTTTACCTCACAAGGGAAAAACTGTCAGAGAGGGAGAGAGAAACCACTCACTGCCAGCTTCTAAGATTGTTTTGCTGTTGCTTGGTGACTGGCGGTCACTATCCCACGCAGCCCTATCTCCCTGCCCTCTGACGCCATCTACCGCTGCTCTCTGACTGAAAACAAAGCCAGGAGAGTCTGCCAAGACAAAACAGGAAATACCCCAAGGGAGAGGCAAATGGCGACATTGCAGAGCTCACTAATGCCACACCTGTAGAATATTTGTGCTGTTTAAGCAAAATTGCCCACAGCCTGGCACACAGGACACAGTTTCAGGAAGGTTTATTTCCAACATTCTAGATCTTCCAACTCCAGGAGAGGCTGAACCTGGAGGGGAGGTGCGATAGGGAGGGATATACTTGCAGCAACCAAAGTACTTACTAACTGCACTCAACAGGTGGCCTGGAGCATGACCAAAAAAACACTTCAGTTGGGGAGAAGCTGTCTTTTATTTAGCTAGGAAGAGGAGGCCATAACCCAATGTGTGCTGATGTGAGGTAGGACCAGGAAAGAACATGTATACACCAGCGTTTACACCATCTGTCACTTTTTTGATTAACCGTGAGCTTAAAGGAAGAAGACCCAGATACAAATGAGGCACAACTGGAGTTCATCAGCTCTTTTTTCATAGATGAAAAAAAAACGATGCTTTCAAAAAATAACAACTATACTTACTATGAAACTTTGGGGGGGGGGGGGGCTAGTATATTTCAGGGCTGCTTTGTGGTATCTTGCTTGGGGTCAAGACTATTATGGAATTCTGGAGAAGAATATACTACCTAGTGCCAGAAAGCTCTGTCTCAGTCACAGACAGAGCCAAGACAAGGGAGGAGGGGGGGCAACTGCCTCAAATTCAGTGTGCCCTTGTGGGATAGGGGCACCATGTGGTGAGCTGCACCCTACTCATCACATGCACACCTCTAAGGCCACTTTCACATGATAAGCCCCCTCAGATCCACCTGTCCATTTTTCAGGCCACCCATTGACTCCTGTGGGCACCTGGATGTCAGCGGAGATATGTCCAATGACACCCTCCTGCCATCAGATCAGATCCGCTCAAATCAGATGTATGTCGGTACGTTCGCCATCCATTGGCCAGATCGTATGGGATCTGATATAAATGGACATGCTGTCCGTTTTCATCCGATCCTCCCATAGAAATCAGCGGGACTCTGACAGGTCCCTCCCTGCTCAGTGAGTAGAGATGGACCTGTCATCCACCGGCTCAGCGGAGATCAACGGAGCGATCTCCCACTGAGCTGGCGGAGTCCACTGAGTGAATCCACCGCATATGGAATGTGAATACAGAGATGGTTTTGATATGTCACATGACACAGTCAAGTGGAAATCTGGGAGGATGTCCCTCACTCTGCCAGATGCAGCTGTCTGGCTGCAAAATAAAATGCCCATGTGCTTGAAGCAGAGCAGGGGTGAGGGAAGAGTGCTTGCTGGAGAGAAGAGCAGCTCTGGGGACATCAGCTTGAAAAAGTGTCTGCAACTAAATGTTTTACCACTTTTAGTAGCCAGTACTTGTGTGATGTTCAGGTGTGGGGTTGTCACTTTCTTTTGCACCTACAGTTCCTGTGATTCCTAGGTTTTATTTTAGTGTGGCTGGGTGGTTGATTCCAGTGGTCAATGCAGGTGATGGAATACATGGAAACACAGGTGTACAGATGGTGCCTCTCATCTCTACCACTATGGTTTAACCACTTCAATACAGGGCATTTATCCACCCTTCCTTCCCAGACCAATTTTTAGCTTTCAGCGCTCTCACAATTTGAATGCCAATTACTCAGTCATGCAACACTGTACCCAAACAAAATGTTTCATTCTTTTCATACAAATACAGCTTTGTTTTGGTGGTATTTAACCACTTCAGCCCCGGACCAATTTTCAGCCTAAGGACCAGAGGTCTTTTTACAAATTTTGCACTGCACTGCTTTAACTGGTAATTGCGCGGTCATGCAATGTTGTACCCAAACAAAATTTGCGTCCTTTTCTTCCCACAAATAGAGCTTTCTTTTGATGGTATTTGATTGCCTCTGCGATTTTTATTTTTTGCGATATAAATGGAAAAAGACCGAAAATTTTGAGAAAAAAAAAAATATTTTCTACTTTTTGTTATAAGAAAAATGGAATAAACTCAATTTTAGTCATACATTTAGGGCAAAATTTATTCAGCCACATGTCTTTAGTAAAAAAAATTTCAATAAGCGTATATTTATTGGTTTGCACAAAAGTTATAGCGTCTACAAACTAGAGTACATTTTCTGGAATTTACACAGCTTTTAATTTATGACTGCTTATCTCATTTCTTGAGGTGCTAAAATGGCAGGGCAGTACAAACCCCCCCCCCCAAATGACCCCATTATGGAAAGTAGACACCCCAAGGAAATTGCTGAGGGGCATGTTGAGCCCACTGAATATTTTTTTTTGTCCCAAGTGATTGAATAATGACAAAAAAAAAAAAAAAGTTTACAAAACATTGTCACTAAATGATATATTGCTTACACATGCTATGGGCATAAGTCAAATTACACCCCAAAATAAATTCTGCTGCTTCTCCCGAGTACGGGGATACCACATGTGGGGGACTTTTTGGGAGCCTAGCCACGTACGGGACCCCAAAAACCAAGCACTGCCTTCCAGATTTAAATATAAAACGCTACCAAAAAAAACTGTTAGCGATTGCAGGGATCAGGCCTGACTCTGCGATCGCTGTAGTTATGCGTTTAGTGTTTTGGAAGTGACAGTGATCGATCGATGCTGCACTTGGGTGGGCTGGGCGGAGGGGCAAAACGCAGGTGCTAGCAGGTATCTGGGCTGATCCTGCTAACAATGCGTTTTTTTGGAACCCTAAACTGCTGGGGACGCTAGTATAGATCTGATCAGATCAGATATTGATCTGTTCAGATTCTATACCACTACGGGAGGTGTATGCTTTGCGCGTGGGTGTTAGCAGTACTGGCACTAGCCTAGCGCTGCCTGGGGCGACTCAGACCCTGACCCTAAAACCTAATGGATATCACCCGCCGGGTGATCAGGGGGTTAAACCTTTATTGGGTAATAAATGGTGGGTGCCCTGATGCTATAAAAAGCAAACTAACTAACCAGAGTCACCCGTAACACTTATACGGTGATCACTGGTGAAAGGGTTAACTAGGGGCAATCAGTGGGTTAAAACCATTATTGGGTAGTATATGGGGGTACTTAGCGCTATAAAAACCTGGCGGTGAACCTAAAAAAATAACTAGCTACCTAGTGACACTAATGCAGCGATCAGAAAAATGATCGCTTAGTGACACTGGCAAAAGGGGGTGAAAGGGTTAACTCTAAGGGCAATCAGGGGGTTAAATCTTTATTGGGGGGTGGTAGGGGGCTACCCTCGACCTAACACTAACTGCCCTGACACTTTTTACTTTTACAACTGACACTGAATGCAGTGATCAGTAAATAAATGATCACTGCAATCAGTGACACTGACTGGGGGGGGGGGGGGTTTGTGTGCCTGTGTGTTAGTTAGTGTCAGTGTAGTATTTGGTGCACTTACTTTTAGTCTTCTCCTCGTAGTCCGGTCAAAAAGACCGCCCCGAGGAGAATGACATCACTTCCTCCCTGCCTGTGTATATAATACACAGTGGGAGGAAGCTTCTCATTTGCCAGGAGCGATCGAGAGGGGATGGCCAGAAACCAACGGCCATCTCCTCATCCCGGATCGCTCCTGAAGCGAACCGGACTGCCGCATCCAGCGGGAGGGGGTCGGATCGGACCCCCCACTCGCTGGAAGGCAAGCACATACATGTACGTGCTTGTGCCTGTACATGCCATTGTGATGATGTACAATGGCATGCGGCGGTCGTTAAGTGGTTAATCACCACTGGGTTTTTTATCTTTTGCGACATAAGTGAAAAAAGAGCAACATTTTTTTTGTTTCTATGATAAAATTTTGCAAATAAGTCATTTTTGTTCATAAATTTGGGCCAGAATTTATACTGCTACATCTCTTTGGTAAAAATAACCCAAATTAATGGATATCATTTAGTCTCTTTGAAAGTTATAAAGTCTACAAGCTATGGTGCAAATCATTGAAAATTGATCACATCTGATCACACCTGATGCACTGATGGCCCATCTCATTTCTTGAGGCTCTGAAATGTCAGGAAAGTACAAATACCTCCCAAATGACCCCCTTTTTAAAAAGGTAGACAGTAAAAGGGATTTAGTAAGAGGCATGGTGAGTTTTTTGAAGTTGTGATTTTTCCCACAATTCTTGGGAAAAAGAAGAATGTTTTTTGTTTGTTTTGTTTTTTACAAAATTGTCATAACAAGTTTTCTTGGTCATAAATCACTGGACACAGGAGCTCATTACATAGTGGGTTATATAGGCACCTTCGGTGATTGGACACTGGTTAACCCCAATTAAGGAGAATTCCTCCCCTATATAACCCCTCCCATATGGGAGGCACCTCAGTTTTTTCGCCAGTGTCTATGGTGGTTGGTCACGTAAAACATGTGCTATGAAGAAAGCTCTGTGCAGGTCCCTGTGGGGGCCTAAGGGCTACAACAAACCGGATCCATATCTCGGGCCGATATTTGACTCCCAAGATGGTATGGTACCCGGGCCTCGTCATCCGAAGAAACGAGGTTTTGCCTGTAAGTCCTTTCCTATTGGAAGACTGGGCTCTGGAAAAAACCAGACTTGGTGTACTGTTTACACATGTGGCATGAAAGTTTCTGGCAGAGTCTTTTACAAGGTCCAGGTAGGAGATTCTTCTGAGAAAGAACCCCAGAAAAACCTGAAGGTTGGCAAATACTGCCCGCCGTGATGGGCGAAGGCTGGAATCTGTCTGTTTTCAGCAATTCCTGCGGCAAGGACAGGTAAGGGAAGTTAATCCTATATATAATTATATGATGGATTTCTTCATTTGAGTAGTTGTATGCCTTACCTGGTTTCCACCACTAGAGGGAGTAAGAGCAGCCTGATGCATACTTGCATGCCTTTTCAGTACACACGCTCAGTGAAGCCTGGTTCTCCAGAGGTCTCACGTCTCCACTGCAGTCCCTGCCACAATAAGGTAATACAGGGGTCCCACGTAGTCTGGGGGTCCCACGCAGCTCTGATGAGATTCCTCCCTCCCCCTGGATTCCGGCGGTCCTCGTGCACGCGCGCCTTGCGTGCTCCCGGGCTAATGGAGGGGGGGGAGTGTGGTTGTGAGCCGTGTACGTTGGTGTGCATGGCGCTGTACTGCGCAGGCAGCAGTTTTAAAAGCCCAGAGCGTCAGGGGGCTGTAAGTGTGAGACACAGGAGCTGTGGGCAGTAAGCATCCCAAGGGATTGGATCCAGGCAAACCATAGACACCTACTCAGCATCAGGTTGTGCAGTTTAATCATATATATCTATTGTGAGACTTTAAGCACAACAGTGATTGCACTTGTACTAGTACCTCTGCTTTGTAGCTTAGGACTATGTCTCCTCATAAGAGGGTCTCAGGGGGAGGTAGCAAAGGCACTGGTAAATCACCACCTAGGTCCAGGGGTTCTAAAAGTGCCTGTAAGTTACCACCCCCCCTGCAAGACTGGAGCCAGCCTCTCAAGACGAGTCAGTGCCCGTCAGGGTTTGCAGCCTCTCCTAATGTCCCAGCCCCGTTTATTATGTCACTGAGGACTCCCTTAGGGCTACATTTGAGGTCTTTGAAGGGAGAATAATGAATTTTATTTCTGCTTCCCTGAAAGATAGCAGGAAAAGGGGTAGATCCCCTCACTCTGCTGAAATTCCTCTCTCAGATGATTCTTCTGAAAATGAGGAGAGATCCCCATCTTGGGACAGGGATCAGGAGCAGTTGGATGATTCAGAGGAAGAGGAGAGAGTCCCCTCCTCCCAGGCGCTCAGAAAACAGGTGCAGTATTATACTGAATTGGTGCGTACCACATTCAGAATGCCTGCTGCTGAAGTCGCTACGTCCTCTGTTTCTTCCCTGGAAGTCAGGAAAGCCCCACAGACTGCCTATTCCTTTCCAATTCATCCCTTAATGGATAAATTGTTGTATGAGGATTGGGGACATCCCAATAAACTGTTTGCTCCTCCTAAAAGGTTTTCTATGCATTATCCTCTGGAGGAAAGTTTCACCAAGAAGTGGGGGGTCCCATCTGTTGATGCGGCTGTTTCTTGCGTGAATAAAAACCTGACCTGTCCCTTGGATAATGCGCAGGTATTTAAAGATCCAACTGATAAGAAGCTAGAAACATTATTAAAAGCCTCCTTTTCCATGGCTAGCACTGTAGTGCAACCTACAGTCGCAGCCGTGGGGTTGTGCCAGTTCCTCAAGAAACAGGTTAAGCAGATGCTTGGGCTCCTTCCCAGCGAGGAAGTAGAGAAGTATGCAGAAATGCCTCATATTCTGAGTTTCATGATTGATGCGATTTTGGATTCTGTCCAACAAGCATTACGTTTGTCCCTCATGTTGGTACACATGCGAATGGCCCTATGGCTAAAGAATTGGGCAGCTGAGCTGTCATGCAAGAAGCATTTGATTGGGTTCCCGTTTAAAGGGGAACGTTTGTTTGGAGAAGAATTAGACAAATTCATCCAAAAAATTTCAGGGGGTAAAATCTACTCTCCTTCCAGTCAAAAGGAGCAAGCGTCCTTCATTCAGGCGTGCTCTCTCTCCCAGAGCATCAAGCTCTAAGTAGTGGCGACGGCCTTCTCAACCCTCTACAGGAAAGGCTCAGGGCTGGGCCCAGGGGCAGAAAAAGACTTGGGGCCGAAAGCCTGCCAAGTAGAGCCCAAAAGCTTCCTTGTGAAGGGGCGCCCCCGCTCGGCCGAGTGGGGGGAAGGCTCCTGCAGTATGCAGGAGCCTGGCGGGAAGAGATCCGGGACAAGTGGGTGATCTCTTCGGTATCTCTGGGCTACAGGCTACAGTTTCAGGAGATTCCACCTTCTCGCTTTCTAAGGTCAAGGATCCCCAGGGATTCAGTAAAGCAAAAACCGCTATTTCTGGCCTTAGATCACTTACTATCCCAGGGGATGATAGTAGAAGTGGACCCAAAAGAACAGGGTTCGGGGTTTTACTCAAATCTCTTCACCGTTCCGAAGCCAAATGGAAGTGTCAGACCTATCCTAGATCTGAAGGATCTGAACCGGTTTTTACGCATCCGGTCCTTCCGAATGCAGTCAATCCGCACTGTGGTCTCCTCCCTGCAAGGGGGAAAGTTTATGGCATCAATAGATATCAAGGATGCATATCTCCATGTGCCAATTTTTCCCCGCACACCAAAAATTTCTAAGGTTCGCGGTAGAGCGGCGCCATTTTCAATTTGTGGCCTTGCCGTTCGGGCTTGCTACGGCCCCTCGAGTCTTCACAAAGATTCTGGACCCTCTCTTGGCAAACCTAAGAGCTCAGGGTATAGCCGTCATGGCTTATCGAGACGATTTGCTTCTCATGGAGAAAACAGAAGCGTTCCTGAACCACAGCGTCACCGGAACGCTAGAACACCTGGAACGCCTAGGTTGGATCATAAACCTAGAAAAGTCATCCCTACAGCCTGCCACCAGGTTGGAATACCTGGGTATGATCATAGACACTGCTCAGGGCAAGGTGTTTCTTCCAAGACCAAAGGCCTTGGCCATTGGGGATCTGGTGCGCCTGATTCTGGGCAGGAGATCTTCCCCCATTCGATTGTGCATGAGACTGTTAGGGAAAATGGTTGCCTCCTTCGAGGCCGTCCCATTCGCCCAGTTCCACTCAAGGCCTCTGCAAAGATGCATCCTTGCGGCTTGAAACAGGAAGCCCCAATCCTTGGATCTTCCTATGCGTCTATCCCCAGAGACACGCAGGAGTCTCATCTGGTGGTTACAAACCAAGAATTTGCTGAAGGGCAAAACTTTTCTTCCTCTTCCATGGAAGATTATCACGACAGATGCCAGCCTGACAGGCTGGGGAGCAGTGTTGGAGGAGATGTGCTCGCAGGGGAAATGGTCTGCGATTGAGAAGCTATTGCCCATAAATGTCCTGGAGATCCGGGCAATTTATATGGCTCTCATAAAGTGGTCTTACAGACTACAAGGTCTCCCTGTTCGGGTTCAGTCCGACAATGCCACAGCAATGGCCTATATCAATCACCAGGGCGGTACCAGGAGTCTGGTGGCCCAAAAGTGGTGAATCGCATACTTGTCTGGGCAGAAAAGCATGTTCCGTGTCTTTCTGCAATCTTCATTCCAGGAATGAAAAATTGGCAGGCGGATTTTCTGAGCCACCAGCAGTTGTGCCCAGGAGTATGGGCTCTGCACCCCGACGTGTTTCGGAACATATGTCACAGGTGGGGTACTCCAGACGTAGATCTGTTTGCATCCAGGTTCAACAGGAAACTGGACAATTTTGTGTCAAGGACAAGAGATACACTTGCTCAGGGGTCAGATGCTCTGACAGTTCCCTGGGATCAGTACAATCTGATCTATGCCTTCCCCCCCGAGCCCGCTTCTGTCGCGGTTCCTGGGAAGAGTCAAGAGGGAGACAAAAATCGGTCCTTTTGGTGGCCCCGGCTTGGCCCAGGCGGCCGTGGTACGCAGAGATCATGAAGTTGGCAGTAGGCAGGCCATGGATCCTCCCTCTCCGGCCAGATCTGCTCTCACAGGGTCCAATTTACCATCCTGCTTTACGCAGTCTGAATTTGACGGTTTGGCTGCTGAGACCCATATTCTGGGAGACCATGGCCTTTCGGTGCCAGTCCTTTCTACTCTGGTCAATGCCAGAAAACCGGCCTCCAGGCTTATTTATTACAAAATCTGGAGGGCATATGTTTCCTGGTGTGAACTCAGGAAATGGCATCCTAGAAAGTATGTCATTAGCAGGATCTTGGCCTTTCTCCAGTCAGGCCTAGAAATGAATTTGGCCATAAGCACTATCAAGGTGCAGATTTCGGCCCGGTCAGTATTTTTTCAGAAGCCACTTGCATCGCATTCCCTGGTGCGGGCTTTCATCCAGGGGGCCATGCGGATGAGACCGCCAGTCAAACCTCCAGTATGCCCATGGGATCTGAATTTGGTTCTCTCGGCTTTGCAGGGGCAACCATTTGAACCTTTGCATCTGGCTTCATTAGTTCTGACTAAAAAATTGGTCTTCTTGGTAGCCATATCTACGGCTAGAAAAGTATCAGAGCTAGCAGCTCTTTCCAGCAAGGAGCCGTATCCAATTATTCATAAGGACCGGGTGGTCATGCGTCCCAACAGGTCCTTTCTACCTAAGGTGGTTTTGGGATTCCATTTGAATCAAGACGTAATCCTACCATCCTTTTTTCCAGACCCACAGTCCGCAGAAGAAGAATCTTTGCACACTTTGGAAGTGGTTAGAGCAATCAGTATATATCTTCGGGCAACTGCTCAGATAAGGAAAACAGATTGCTTGTTTATTTTGCCGGAAGGCCCTAGGAAGGGCCAGGCGGCGTCAAAATCCACTCTCTCAAGGTGGATTAGACAGGTTATTTCTCAGGCCTATAGTGTAAAGGAGAAGATTCCTCCTTTTCAAGTGAAAGCGCACTCTAGTAGGGCTGGAAGTGCTTCTTGGGCAGTGCATCACCAGGCCTCCCTGGCTCAGATCTGTAAGGCTGCAACTTGGTCATCAGTCCACACAGATTCTATCCAGATTCTATCAGGTGGCTGTCAGAGGGCAAGAGGATATCGCCTTCGGGCGCAGTGTACTGCAGGCTGCAGTTTAGGTCCTCCGGTCCCTGGCGGTCTATAATTATGATCTGTGTCTCCCTCCCCTCAATCTGAGCATTTCTTTGGGACATCCCACTATGTAATGAAGCTCCTGTGTCCCGTGATGTATGATCAAGAAAATGGGATTTTTTTATATACAGCTTACCTGTAAAATCCTTTTCTTGAGAGTACATCACGGGACACAGGGCTCCCGCCCCTCTTGTGTTTTACATGGTTTCTTATTGCTTTGCTACAAAACTGAGGTGCCTCCCATATGGGAGGGGTTATATAGGGGAGGAATGCTCCTTAATTGGGGTTAACCAGTGTCCAATCACCAGAGGTGCCTATATAACCCACTATGTAATGAAGCGCCTGTGTCCCGTGATGTACTCTCAAGAAAAGGATTTTACAGGTAAGCTGTACATAAAAATCAAATTTTTTCCCATATGCACCATAGCAACAATCAGTCTCCTTAATTTTCTCAGTCTTTTTAACACCTTAAGCGATGACCTACCCGAATTTGAGATTTCCCCTATAACTTCTTTGATCCTTTATGTAACCCCAATAACTTCTTTCATCCTAATCTGCCAAGTTTATTTTACATACAAAAAGTACTTCCCACTCTCACGATATTTGGGTGTGAGAAAGGGAGATTCATTTCTGACTTGCCTTACCTTTCCGACGAGCTTCAAAAGCTACCAATGGGTGTATAAACGTTTTCACGCAGCGTTCCCAGAACACCTAAAGCCAACCTGGGAACAACTTCATAGAAACCCCAGGCTGCTACAACAAACAGTATGCAAACAGTACCCAAACTAAATGTTTATCGTTTTGCACAAATAGAGCTTTCTATTGGTGGTATTTGATCACCTCTGCGGTTTTTAATTTTTGCGCTATAAAATGAAAAAAGAGACAATTTTGAAAATAAAAAATCATGAGCACCGATAGGCTGTTGAGGAGCTAGTGACAGGCTTTATTGAGTGGCACTAATTGGCACTTTGATGGGGCACTGACAGACCTCACTAATGGGGTACTGATCTGTACTTTCATGGGTTTGATAGAGGGGGACAGGCTGGCAGGTCATGGACATTGATTGGCAGCTAATGGGAACCTTTTGATGGGGGCTGTGCTGATAATGTGCTGATTATAAGCACAGACCTCCCTCTGACAGAGAGAGCCAATGATCGGCTCTCCCTGTCAGTGTGAACCGAGAAAAACGCGTAAATAAATAAAATAAGGCAGCCCTCGCGCTACTACCTAAAAGGTGAAGACTATGAATATGGTAAATAGTGATAAATGTTAAAAAGATATTAAATGAAACCAATAAATAAAAATACACGTGCAAATTGCAAACAACGTGCTAATACATGCAGCTGGATCTATCAGTATTCACATAATACTGCAAATAAAATATAATATAATCAATAATGATCCTGCGCAAGTGGACTGCGTAACAGTGAATAATAAACATATAAAGTGCAACGTGCTGATGCAAAAAATTGTATAAATAATTAGAAAGGCACGCATCATAAATAAGTCCAAAAGAATATATGGTGACTAATAAAAAATAATAAATATTAAATATAAATATAAATAAGTGCTAAGTGCTAGTGCAATCAAAGTAGGCACCATAAAAAAATAAAAGTCTCTCAATGTTCAACAGCACCAGAAGAGTTCAAATAAATTCTTATCCAGGAAACAGCAGGTGAAATATGATGCAAAAAGATATGGGCTCTCAAAACTCTCACCTCCACTCCTTGATATAATAGCACAGCAAGTCCAATGAATAACCTCCATTCTCTCCTTTACCACCAGGGGGTCTTCAGTTGTTAATAACATGGAAATCATAGACATCCACACTGGGCCACCAGGGGGCCATTCATCCCTATATCAACCATAAGCAAAGCCAGGCAGCGGCCTCCGCGAAAATATGCCACTCAAAAGGGATATAGGGAGAGAGAGAGAAAGGCTCCAATAGTGTAGTATTAGGTAAAATCAAAGGTTCAATGTATTAAAATAATGATAGGACTCTCACATGAATAGAAATAACAAACAGCACATAAGGAAAATGGTGTCCTGGTGAATGCTGCCACTCTTACGTCACTTCCGGCATTACATCACGGCCAATCCCTATGCGTTACGTCAATCACGTGACTTCATCAGGGGATCGTGATTGGCCGCAATAGCCTTCTTTAAATACACCATAACAGGAAGTGCCCTCGCGGCCATCTTGGTTATGGTTAATACAGAACATATGGAAACCGGAAGTGTCAGTTCGGCTATCTTAGATGTGGTAATTTCAACATAATTAAGCCAATCGGCATCTAGGCAGCCAGTAGTTATGAATGTACCACTGTAATGGCTTTAAATTTCTGCAAATAAAATAAAAACAGATCAAGAAACAGAAATATATATATTATACAGACGCCTAGATAAAAAAAAGAGTTGTTTAAAAAGGAGGTATGTAAGGGTTTAGCGAAACCTCATTAAAATATGTATACCCCAAATAGATATAGAAACCGCATGATGTTGAATAATATCTATTATTAAATAAAGAAAAAAAACAATTAAAAAGCAAGAATCATATTAATCACAATAAAAAATGTAAAAATAAATAAAAAATTTGGAAAAATTTGTGAACCCAGGAAAACTGTTGCACTTCCTGGTTCACGTGATGATCAGCTGTGATTGGTCAGAGGCTTCATACCACGATCGGAGTTGCGGTGTGTCAGACACACACAAACACAACCACCAATCGCTGCAGTGTGCGCGCCAGCTCTGTTGTCCTGATCACGTCACATATGACATCTGATCGGGATAACTAAACCACTTTGCCGCCGTCATTTTGCTATATGTGGGCAACAAGTGCGATCTAAGTCTATCAAATGCAACCTATATTAAAATTATCATCCAATTACTTGAGTATTAATAGTGGAGTTCCACCCAAAAAAAAAACACAACATTTGGAGAAAGTTTTTGTTTTTTACTCACCTCTAAATGCCTGTTGCTAGGGGGGCGCTCATAGTCTGCCTCCTTCAGTGCCTGGGCTCTTGACATCACTTCCTTCGGCGCAGAAAGGGAGATCAGCTCTCCCCCCTCCCTCTTGTCAATTATCTGGGACACGTCTCAGGTCCCAGACGATTGCACGGCCAATCACGGCACATATGGGTGCCCAGCTGTGAAGTCACAGCCGGGCGCCCACCGTTACAATGCCGGCGCTGCCAAGCGGAGGGGGAGACGAGTGGGGCTTTGATCCCCCGCGTCGCTGGACCCTGGAACAGGTAAGTGTCCAATAATTAAAAGTCAGCAGCTACAAATACTGCAGCTGACTTAATTTTTTTATTTTTTTTTTAAGCAGAACAGCGCTTTAAAATCTGACACCACTGAAAGGTGTGCCTTCACCTTTAATCACTAGTCCTGACTAGGGATGAGCCGAACGCCCCCCCGGTTCAGTTCGCACCAGAACTTTCGAACGGACCGAAAATTAGTGCGAACTTTAGAACCCTATTAAAGTCTATGGGACTCAAACATTCGAAATAAAAAGTGCCAATATGCAAGATATTGTCCTAATAAGGGATTGGGGACCTGGCTCCTGTCCCAGGGGACATGGGTCTATGCCTAAAATGTTTTTAAAAACAGCAGTTTTTTCGGGAGCACTGATTTTAATGACGAATAAAGTGAAAAAAAAGTGAAATATTCCTTTAAATATTGTGCCTGGGGGGTGTCTATAGTATGCCTGTGAAGTGCCACGTGTTTCCCGTGTTTAGAACAGTCCCGGCACAAAATGACATTTAACGGAAAAAAAAGTCATTTAAAACTGCTTGCGGTTTTAATGTAATATCTGGTTCTGGCAATATGGATGAAAATCATTGAGAAAAATGGCATGGGTAGCCCACCCCCTGCCCATTACCAGCCCCTTTGGGTCTGGTACAGATATTAAGGGCAACCCTCGTACTCAAATAAAAAAAAAGGAAAGGCATGGGGCCCCCAGGCCCTATATACTCAGAACAGCAGTATACAGGCAGTGCAAACAAAACAGGGACTGTAGGTTTGTTGTGTTAAGTAGAATCTGTTTGTAATTTTGAACTGGTACATTTTTAAAGTGTAGCTCCAGTCAAAAAATCTATTTTTAAGCTTTTTGGAAAACATAGGGAAGGGTTATCACCCCGGTATAATTTGTTTTGCCGTCCGTCTTTTTTCATCTCACTTCCTGTTGTCTCCTTCCGTTTGCAAGTAGACGTTTGCAAGTTGGATGTTTGAAAGTAGGGGCCTTCCCTATATGCTCTGCAGAAATGGCGGAACAAGGTGTGGGTGTTGCCACAGCATTGTAAGCCCTCAACAGCGCCCTGTTGTGAACGATTATAATCAAGAATTTTAATTACATGCCATTGTTGAACAGTGGTAGAAAAATTGGGCCTTTGGTGGTTGTGGTGGTAGTGCTGGTGCCACAACACTATAAGTCCTCACAGTTACTCTCGGTGGACACAGGAATGAGCCCTGCTGTGAAATATATCAAGAATTGTAATTACATGCCCCTGTTAAACAGGGGCTGAAAAATTGGGCCTTAGGCACTGGTGCTGGTGCCACGACACTGCAACCTCTCCTATATACACTCTAGTTGTAGTGCAGGAATGAGCCCTGCTGCAAAGCATGGCATCAAAAATTGTAATTACACGCCCCTGTTAAACAGGGGCAGAAAAATTGGGCTGGTGGCATCACCCAGAACCAAAAATGTCCTTCCAAGATATCAGCGGAGGAGGAAGAGACAGTCAACATAACAGGACAGTCACTCAGCATCAGCATAGGCAGTCTTGAAAGGATATGATATTAAAAAAAAAAAATCATTTGGTTACATCAGCTTCAAGTGCTTGGTAGCTGTGGGTGATCCAAGACTGATTCATCTTCATGAAGGTCAGTCGATCAACCAAGTCAGTGGACAGGCGCACCCTGTGATCGGTAAAGCCACCAATAGCACTGAAGGTGCATTCCGAAAGAACGCTGGATGCAGGACAGGCAAGTAGCTCAATTGCATACTGTGCAACCTCTGGCCAGTGATCCATCCTCAAGATCCAGTAAGCCAGAGGATTTTCGGTGGGAAAGGTGTCCAAGTCTGACCTTGCCCCTAGGTATTCCTGCACCATGTAAATCAGACGCTGGCGATGGTTGCTGGAAACGATCATACCTTGGGGCTGCGGACTAAAAAATTGTCTGAACGCATCGGTCAGAGGGCCACCTTCTCCACCGCTCCTTCTGACCAATGCCTCAGCAAAACGTTGTCCAGGACCAAGAGTTTGTAACATCCCAGTCTCTGGGAACGTGTTGCACAGACCTTTCTGCAAGGCCTCCCGGAGATGTCTCATCCTCTGCTCCATCTGCGACGGCAAGATAAGGTCGGCAACCTTACCCTTGTACCGTGGCTCAAGGAGAGTGGCCAGCCAGTAATGGTTCCTCTCTGATCAGAAGAACACGAGGATCCTTCCGCAGGCTTTGCAGGATCAGGGAGGCCATGCAGCGTAGGTTAGCTGAGGCATTTGGTCCAGAGTCCTCTGGGTCACTAAGGACAACATGATCCGCAGCTACCTCCTCCCAGCCACGTACAAGTCCACGGGTTTCTTGGGACTGTAAATCATCCCTACAAGACTGCTGCTGCTGATGCTAAGTGCCAGGCTCCACCTCCATGCTGACACAATCATCCTCCTTCTCCTCCTCCTCCTCCTCTTCCTGTGTGATGAGTGGGACAGCAGGAACACTGTCTGGATAAAAGGGGGCCTTGAGAGGCAAGGAAGTCCTCCTCTTCCTGCCTCTGTTCTGCCTCAAGTGCCCTGTCCATTATTCCACGCAGCGTATGCTCCAACAGGTGGACAAAAGGTACAGTGTCACTGATGCATGCACTGTCACTGCTCACCATCCTTGTGGCCTCCTCAAACGGTGACAGGACAGTGCATGCATCCCTGATCATGCCCCACTGGCATGGTGAGAAAAAACGAGCTCCCCTGACACTGTCCCGGTGCCGTAGTCGCACAGGTACTCATTGATGGCCCTCTGCTGCGTGTGCAGCCGCTGCAGCATGGCCAACATGGAGTTTCACCCGGTGGGCATGTCACATACAAGGCAATTCTTGGGCAGGTTCAACTCCTTTTGGAGCTCAGCCAGCTGAGCACATGATTGGCAGAAATGCACACAGACTTTCCTGGCCTGCTTCAGGACATCCTGTAAGCCCGGGTACCTGCCCAAGAACCGCTGCACCACCAGGTTAAGGACGAGAGTGTCACAGATCAGCTGCAGAGCTGATCTGTGTCTCACCTTTACTGCAATGGGTCGGCTGGCATCTATTGTCCACTGTCAGGTGTTCAGCTCTGTGCACTCTGCAGCTATGGGCGTTGATGCCCTTCACCTGTTGCCTGATATAGGTTTCCTTCCTGCTACTTCCTGTCCAGCCCCTCATGTGCTTCTCTATTTAAATTTCTTCCCAACTAGCTACATTTGTTTCTGAAGCTCCCCTGTGTAACCTGTTTTACCTGACTTCTCGTGAACTGATCTTCTGTGTACCGACCCGGCTTGTTCTGATTACGTTGTCTGCAGCCCGCCCTGACCTTGGCTCACTACCAGGCTTTCCTTGCTTCATCCATCCTTCCTTGTCTACAGTGTCTTCTGGTACTTCCCTAGCCAGCAGGGTGAACCCGGGGGTCGTGACCTGGGGTCAGCACGCAGCTAAGTCCAAACCTTCGTGAGAGGGTCACTGGCGGAACACCGGCTGACTCTTAGATTCCACGCCCTGGGGGATCCCGTGTCACCTGCTCGTCTGAGGGTTCGCTGTAAGTAGTACCATGACAGTGAGCCACACAGGGCACATGGGTCAGTTGTCCCTGTCGGAGGGCAGAGAGGAGGTTGGTGCCATTGTCGCAAACCACCAATCCTGGCTTAAGCTGGCGTGGCGTCAACCAACTCTCGGCCTGCCCCTGCAAAGCTGACAAAATATCTGCCCCAGTGTGGCTCCTGTCCCCCAAACAAACCAGCGCAAGCACGGCATGGCATCGTTTTGCCTGCGTACTTGCGTAGCCCCTCGGAGCACCGCTGGTTTTCCGAGGAAAGAGCACTGGAAGAGGCCATGGAGGAAGAAGAGGAGAGGGTGGAGGAGGAGAGTGGTGTGTCACAACCAGTAGTAGCATTTTGGAGGCATGGTGGCGGAACAACCTCCAACACTACTGCACCTTGTCCTGCATCCTTCCCAGCTGCCAGAAAATTGACCCAATGGGCAGTGAAAGACAGGTAACGTCCCTGTCCATGCCTGCTGGACCACGAGTCAGCGGTAATATGCACCTTACCGCTGACCGCCCTGTCCAGCGAGGCAAGGACATTCCCTTCCACATGCCGGTAGAGAGCCGGAATCGCCTTCCGTGAGAAAAAGTGGTGTTTGGGGACCTGCCACTGAGGAACCGCACATTGTACAAACTCACGGAAGGGGGCAGAGTCTACCAACTGAAAAGGTAGCAGTTGAAGTGCTATCAATTTTAACAAGCTAGCATTCAACCGATTGGGCATGTGGATAGCTGGGAGTGAACTTCTTTCTACGGTCCACCAGCTGGGGCAGGGAAATTTGCCTGCTACAATCGGACGTGGGTGTACTGCTAGCAGAGTGCCCGCAAGCACTTGGCTGTGACACACCTAATTCTACACCTTCATTCCTCTCAGCGCAGGTTTCAGAGAGGACTGAAGGTCTAGTGGGGTTGGAGATTCCAGCTGATGAGGAGCAAGGAGAGGTCCGCTTTGTTCTTTGGTGTGGGTCTTTGAGGTACGCTTGTCAATGAGCTGCATGGCAGGTCAACATATGTCTGGTCAAGCATGTGGTGCCCAAGCGACTGATGTTTTGGCCACGCGAGATACGCTTGAGAGACATATGTTGCAAATAGCAGCAGTGCGATCTGATGCACTCTTCTCCCCAAAGAACTTTTAGAATAACGCACGGAGGCAGCGCCCTGCACAGGCGGAGCTCTGCGGTGTGATTCCCTCGATGTGCTGCCCCTAAGCTTGCCCCCGGAGGGCATCCTGCCTCGTTGGAGATGTACCTCCTCCTCTCTCCTACCAGGCACCCACGTGGAGTCAGTGCCCTCATTATCCTCTACCTCTTCATCGCTGGAGAAAACCTGGCAGTATGCTGCAGCTTGTGGAACATGACTGCTAGATTGCTGTCCTTGAGCATCCCCTCTCTCTGCGTTCACGCTACTGCCTACCTCTAGTATCATCATCAGAGCCTACAAAACACTGGGCATCCTCCTGGAGCATTTACCCAACACTGCACTCAAAGAGTCCAGGGGACTCCTCAGGAGAACGTGGTGGGTCTAGAGAAGGAGTCACTGATGACATTGAGAAGAGGGAAGAGGGTGCGTTGGCAGCTGCTTTGCTAGTACCCTGAGCCTGGGTGAGGATGAGGAGGATGAAGAGGGCTTGGTCATCCACTCTACCAAGTCTTCTGCATGATGCGGCTCAACACGTTCCGCTGCCAAAAATAAGGACAAGTGTGTCCCATGACCACGTGCCGACGATGCACCGCGTCCATGACCAGCACTGTTGTCTCTAGACACAGAGCCTGCTTGCCCTCTTTTATTGGCTCGTGCCTGTCTGCCTCTCCTTGTTGGCCTTCCAGACATGGTAATGGCCTGAAGGGAGATGGGAAAACCAGCAATTGGGTAGTGTATATTGTGCTGGAGGCACACAACACCCACTAACTCCTGCAGATGCCTTTATTATAGAACACCAGCAATAAAGGGTAGAGACAGGTGTATACTGTTCTGTGCTGGAGGCACACAACACCAACTAACTCCTGCAGATGGCTCAATTAGAGAAGGGCAAAATAGGTAGAAACAGGTGTATACTGCGCTCAGGGCACACAGACAACACCCAGAAACTCCTGCAGATGGCTGATAGCTCAATGACAGAAGAGCAATATAGCTATATAGGTGGATACAGGTGTATGCTGCACTCAGGGCACACAGACAACACCCAGAAACTCCTGCAGATGGCTGATAGCTCAATTACAGAAGAGCAATAATGCTATATAGGTACAGGTGTATACTGCGCTGAAGGTACTCAACTCCTGCAGACGCCAACACACTACACAAGGCCGCCGCTCTGGCGGCCTTATATAGTGTGGGGCATGTACTACACAGCCTGAGCTATGATTGGCCACAGGCATCCTGCCTGCGGCCAATCATGGCTCTCCTCGCTGCCGGCGCTGTGATTGGCCAAGCATGCGGGGTCACAGTGCATGCTTGGTCAATCATGAGCCAGCAATGCACTGCGATGGCGCAGTGCATTGTGGGCCGTGAGCGCCACACGAATTTGGCAGGAATGGTCCACAGAGTTCTGGCTTTGCCGAACGGTCGAACAGCCGGTGTTCGAGTTTCGAACATGCGTTCGATTCAAAACACCAAGCTCATCCCTAGTCCTGACTATTATCTTATCTAATTATAATTACCTCATAAGCCGATTCTGTTGCCTTCATACCCAAATATATAGCTCTATGAATAGGGGGCAATATATATATATATATATAATTCACACAGCAAAGTTGCTTCATACACGGTTTTGCTCTGTTGTGGCTCAGACAAGGTGTTAAGTATGAATGAAAGATGGGCGTTACCGACCATCTTCAACAAATAAGGGGTACATGTTCAAATGACACATTTCCTTTTAACATGCATTCAACCAGAGTCATTGAAGTGGTTGTAAACCCTTACAACACACTTTGACCTACAGGTAAGCCTAGATTAAGGCTTACCTGTAAGTCCAAGAAATATCTCCTAAACCTACATGGTTTAGGAGATATTTGCCGAAAGACAGGCACCGCTGTCTACGGCACATGCGCCGTAGACAGCGGCGCTCAGGCGCACTGAGCGCGGCACCATCAACAACGAAGGTGCCGCGCGTGGCGGCTCCCGTGCGCATGCGCGGGGGTGACGTCATCGCGGCTTCGCCAAATGACAGCGGCGGAGCAGCGAGACCCACCGAGAAGATGGATGCGCCAGACTACAGGGGACAGCGGTGACAGCGCTGGCTCCTGTGTCAGGTAAGTGACACATAATGGATTACTATGCAATGCATAGTAATCCATTATGCTTTGCCTTTGCAGGGAATGAAAGAGGAAGTAACTTTTGCTCGGCTCGAACCAGTCACCCAGCGTGCTCTTGTGATTCTATTGTCAGTGTAAACCAGTGATGGCAAAACGTGGCACCCCAGAGGTTTTGGAACTACAATTCCCAATGATGCACTCTGCAGTGTAGACGAGCATCATGGAAAATGAAGTTCCAAAACATCTGGGGTGCCAAGGTTCGCAATCACTGGTGTAGACTATCAGTTTAGTGTGAATCTAGGGATAGTTCAGTCAGTGTGAGTGTAGTGACCGTTTAACTTAATTTCTGTGAGTCAGTGCAGTTTTACTGCAGTATATTATAGTGTATCAGTGGAGTGTGTCTCTGTAAGCGAGTACTCAAGTTAAAGTGCACCAAACATCACTTTCCTTTGATCAAAGTACATCAATGTACACATGTCCACATCTTTATTACATTTTGTTAATAAGCATCCCCCCCCCCCCCCCCCATGTGTGGGAGGACAACAAAGAGGCAGACATTCCCATGGCACTGTGAGGGGCCCAGCAGCGCATGCGTCTACAGGCAGGGAATTATTTCCTGTTTAGGGATGTGGCCCATGCTATCCAGCCACAGCATGCAGAAGAGGTGGTGGACTGGCTTAGTAAATTATCCTCAAGCATCCAAGCAGAGACTAGTGTGCAGTCCACTACAGCTGCCAGAGTGGCTAAACCTGCCCACTTGTCCACTGCCATTCCTTCCATAGCCCCAGCATCCGGCATGGAGGAGTCAGCTGAGTTATTTGAACACAGCGTCAGCCACTTTCTCCTTGACAATGCACAGCCATTACTTGATTCAGATGTTGGTGGCAGGAACACAAGCCTACTGAGAGGGTAGAACACTGGTACAGATGAAGAGGATGCGACTTGGGTGCCAAATAGAGCAGAGGAGGAAAGGGAGGGTGAGGCACAACCCCATCATGGAAGATTAGAGAGCAGCCACCCTATTCCATCACATTGTAGAGTGGTCATCTCCCAGCCCACTTCCCATGGCTGAGCTGTCAGGGGCTTTTTTAGCACATGCACCTCCGATCACTCTTGCAATTTGCAAACTTTGTCTCAAGCACATCAAGCTTGGCAAAAACACCAGCCATTTGTGTACCACATGCTTGACACAGCATTTAACCTCCCACCACTCAGCCCGCTGGCAAGAGCACTTCAAAACCACACAAAAGGGGTGCAAATCTGTTCATCCTCCTTACTCACCACAGTCTACCCCCGCTATACCTCATGACCTGTAAGCAGCCTCCACCAACAGGGATGATTGTATAGTGCAGGGTGCCCCAGGTCCTTACAGCACACCTGCCAGTAACACACCACCGGCTCTAGACTATAGCCGGCAGATTTCTCTGCCCCATCTGCTGAAGCAAAACAAATAGTCACTGCCACCCACATGCCTAGCATCTAAAAGCAAGCTTGTCAAAGCTGCTGGCTTTCCAACTTCTGCTTTCCATCTGGTGTATTCTGCACCATTCCGTAAATTTGCAGAATGTGCTGTACCACAAAAGGTTCCCAGTCGCTATTTTTCAAGTGAGGCCATTCCAGCTCTATAACATCACATGGATGGCAATGTTGTGAGATCATTGGGCAAGGCAGTCAGCCACAAAGTCCATGTTACTGCTGACATGTTGTCCAACATGCATGGTCAGGGATGATCCATTTTGTTTGCAGCACACTGGGTAACGCTGCTTGCAACTTGGAAGGATGCAGGACAGGGCTCAGTGCTGCAGCTTGTCTCCATACAGCTAGAGGTGATGTGAGATTTGTCAACTCCACCCCCTCCTCCTCCGCTGAATTATCCTATGAACCACAACTACCCCTAAGCATTCAAGGGGCTATTCACTGAGTCAGGCTAAAAGGTGCCATGCAGTGCTTCAGTTGGTGTGTCTAGGGGACAGAAAAACACACCGGAGCAGTGGTTCTTGCAGCTCTGCAAGGGCGGGCTCAGAGGTGATTCGCGCCATGCCAGCTGGAGACAGAAAAGCCAGTAAAGTCCAGCATTAGGGGGTCCTTTTGATGTAGGGACAGAAATGGTGTGCGATAATGGCACAAACCTCCTGTCCATACATGTCCTCACTTTGTTGGCACAGCGTTTCCTAAATAAGTATCCAGAGTTGGAAGATCTGCTAAAGCAGGCCAGAAGAGTCTGTAGCCATTTCAGGCGGCCAACACTCAGCTGAAATTCAGCAGGAACCTGCCCATAAACCACCTGATTTGTGATAAGTCCACCAGGTTGAACTTGACATTGGTAATGCTGCAGCAGCTGCACATGCAGCAGAGGGCTTTCAATGAGTGCCTGTGCGAGTATAGCAAAACGATAGGCTCAGACCAGCCCGGATTTTTTTTCCCTGCCACGCCAATGGCTGCTCATAAAGGATGCATGCACTGTACTGTCACCATTTGCAGAGGCCACAAGGATTGTGAGCTGTGACAATGCATGCATCAATGACACAATCCCTGTTGTATTCCTGACGGAGCAGACTCTGCGTGGTATTATGGACAGGGCACTCGAGGCAGAGCAGTGGGAGGATGAGGATTTCTTTTTCTCTTAAAGGCCAACTTTATGCAGACCCTATTGTTCCCACACCACAGAACACACAAGAGGAGAGGGAGGAGGAGAATTCTGGCAGTTTTGAAGGTATTGAAGAAGAGGAAGACATACGTCAAAACAGTGATCGTTTTCCAGACCCTGAATCCTTGGGAGTAGTAGGTGGCTGGGGGGGAGGTAGTTACAGTTCCTAGAAAAAGTATTCCCACCCCTTGAAATTTTACAACCAAAAACATAAATGTATATTATTGGGATTTTATACGATAGACCAACACAATGTTATGGCATAATAATTATGGTACATAAATTGTGAAGTGGAAAGAAAAAACGATAAATGGTTTTAATTTTTTTTTTTTACAAATATCTGAAAAGTGTGGTGTGCATTTGTTTTCAGACCCCCTTTACTGATACCCATAACTAAATTCTAGTGGAACTAATTGCCTTCAGGAGTCACCTAATTAGTAAAGAGAGTCCACCTGTGTGTAATTTAATCTCAGTACAAATACAGCGGTTTTATGAAACTGTTGGAGAACCTAAGTGAACATTGTGAAGGTCAAGGAACACACCAGACAGGTCAGGGATAAAAGTTGGAGAAGTTTAAAGCAGGGCTAGGTTATACAGAAATATCCCAAGCTTTAAACAACTCATGGAGCACTGTTCAATCCATCATACGAAAATGGAAAGAGTATGGCACAACTACAAACCTACCAAGACATGGTCATCCACCTAAACTGACAGGCAGGGCAAGGAGAGTACTAATCAGAAAGGCAGCCAAGAGGCCCATGGTAACGCTGGAGGAGCTGCAGAGATCCACAGCTCAGGTGGGAGAATCGATTCACAGGACAATTATTAGTCGTGCATTCCACAAATCTGGCCTTTATGGAAGAGTGGCAAGAAGAAAGTCATTGTTGAAAGAAATCCATAAGAAGACCTGTTTGCAGTTTGTGAGAAGCTATATGGGGGACACAGCAAACATATGGAAGAAGGTGCTCTGGTCAGATGGGACCAAAATTAGCATTTTGCTTTTAGGCCAAAAAGTTCATGTGTGGTGGAAAAAAAACCTGCACATAACCTTGAACACACCATCCTCACCGGTGGCATCATCATGTTGTGGGAATGCTTTTCTTCAGCATGGACAGTTAAGCTGGTCAGCTTTGATGAGAAGATGGATGGAACCAAATACAGGGCAATCTTATGCCGCGTACACACGACCGGACTTTTCAACATCAAAGGTCCGACGGAACGATTCCAGCAGACCATTCGATCGTGTGTGGGCTGCAGCGGACTTTTGATTTGTGAAAATCCGACAGACTTTAGAAATGGAACATGTTTCAAATTTTTCCGCCGGAGCTCCGCCGGACCCAGTTCCTACCGAGAAATCCACTCGTGTGTATGCTAGTCCGACGGACAAAAACCGACGCGAGGGCAGCTATTGGCTACTGACTATGAACTTCCTTATTCTAATCTGGTCGTACGTCATCACGTTCGAATCCGTCGGACTTTGGTGTGATTGTGTGTGGCCAAGTCCGTTCATTCGGAAAGTCCGTCAGAACTCCGTCGAAAGTCTGTTGGACCTAGTCCCTTGAAAAGTCCGGTCGTGTGTACACGGCATTAGAAGAAAACCTGTTAGAGTCTGAATAAAGATTGAGACTGGGGCAGAGGTTCAACTTCCAGCGGGACAACGATGCTAAACATACAGCCAGAGCTACAATTGAATTAATTAGATCAAAGCATATTCATGTGTTGGATTAAGGTCTGGGCTTTGATTGGGCCATTCTAACTGAGAATCTATAGCAAGACTTGAAAATTGCTGTTCAAAGATGCTCTCCATCAATCTGACAGAGCTTGAGCTATTTTGCAAAGAAGAATGGGCAAACATTTTACTCTCCTAGATGTGCAAAGCTGATAGACACATACCCAAAAGGACTTGCAGCTGTAATTGGAGCAAAAGGTGGTTCTACAAAGTATTGACTCGGGGGGCTGAATACAAATGCACGCCACACTTGTAAAAAATTAAAACCATGTATCATTTTGCTTCTACTTCACAATTATGTGCCACTTTGTGTTGGTCTATTATATAAAATCCCAATAAAATACATTTGGTTTTTGGTTGTAACATGACAAAATGTGGAAGATTTCAAGAGGTATGAATACTTTTTCAAGTCACTGTATAATCCTCAGTGACCGCAAGGAGTCTGCTTCAGATGCGTCTGCAAATTTGAGGTGCATGGTGCAAGTGATGCATTTCACAATTTCTGTCCATGCCGCCCAGGGATGTCAGCGTCCACATCTCATAGACAGTGTCTGCATCACATGGTGGATGATTATCTAGGGGTGAAAACAGATGGAGAGCTTTCAAGTCGATGATCCACTGGCTTACTGGGTCATGAGAATAGTCCACTGACCAGAACTTACCCAATATGCTACTGAGCTGCCGGGCTGCCCTGCATCCAGCGTGCTTTTCGAACAGGCATTCAGTGCTGCTGAAGGTTTTGTTACTGATCATAAAACGCTTCTGTCCACAAACTCCATGGGACGTCCGACATCAAAATGAATCAGTCCTGGATTATCAGCAGCTATGAAGCCCCTGATGCTGATGTTGCTGATTAAGTGTTTTTGGGATGTGGAATCTCTGCAAGACTTCCAGGCTGCCTAGCATTGTGGGTGTTGATTTCATTCAGGGCTGTCTTAACCACTTCAGCCCCGGACCAGTTAACAGCCTAAGGACCAGAGGTCTTTTTACAATTTCGCACTGCACTGCTTTAACTGGTAATTGCGCGGTCATGCAATGTTGTACCCAAACGAAATTTGCATCCTTTTCTTCCCACAAATAGAGCTTTCTTTTGATGGTATTTGATTGCCTCTGCGATTTTTATTTTTTGCAATATAAAATGGAAAAAGACCGAAAATTTTGAGAAAAAAATTATCTTTTCTACTTTTTGTTATAAGAAAAATCGAATAAACTCAATTTTAGTCATACATTTAGGGCAAAATTTATTCAGCCACATGTCTTTAATAAAAAAATATGTCAATAAGCGTATATTTATTGGTTTGCGCAAAAGTTATAGCGTCTACAAACTAGAGTACATTTTCTGGAATTTACACAGCTTTTAATTTACGACTGCCTATCTAATTTCTTGAGGTGCTAAAATGGCAGGGCAGTACAAACCCCCCCCCCCCCAAATGACCCCATTTTGGAAAGTAGACACCCCAAGGAAGTTGTGGAGAGGCATGTTGAGCCCATTGAATATTTTTTGTCCCAAGTGATTGAATAATGACACAAAAAAATAAAAAATAAAGTTTACAAAAAGTTGTCACTAAATGATATATTGCTCACACATGCCATAGTTATATGTGGAATTGCACCCCAAAATATATTCTGCTGCTTCTCCTGAGTACGAGGATACCACATATGTGGGACTTTTTGGGAGTCTAGCTGCGTACGGCACCCCGAAAACCAATCACTGCCTTCAGGGTTTCTAAGGGTGCAAATTTTTGATTTCACTCCTCACTACCTATCACAGTTTCGAAGGCCATAAAATGCCAAAATAGCACAAAACTCCCCCAAATGACCCCATTTTGGAAAGTAGACACCCCAAGCTATTTACTGAGAGGCATGTTGAGTCCATGAAATATTTTATATTTTGCCACAAGTTGCAGGAATTTTACAATTTTTTTTTTTTGCACAAAGTTGTCACTAAATGACTCTGCAATCGCTGCAGTTATGTGTTTAGTGTTTTGTAAGTGACAGTGATCGATCGATACTGCACTTGGGTGGGCTGGGCTGGGCTGGGCAGAGGGGCAAAAAGCAGGTGCCAGCAGGTATCTGGGCTGATCCCGCTAGCAATGCGTTTTTTTGGAACCCTAAACTGCTGGGGACGCTAGTATAGATCTGATCAGATATTGATCTGTTCAGATTCTATACCACTACGGGAGGTTTATGCTTTGCGTGTGGGTGTTAGCGGTACTGGCACTAACCTAGCGCTGCCTGGGGCGACGCAGACCCTGACCCTAAAACCTAATTGATATCACCCGCCGGGTGATCAGGGGGGTTAAACCTTTATTGGGTAATAAATGGTGGGTGCCCTGATGCTATAAAAAGCAAACTAACCAGAGTCACCCGTAACACTTATACGGTGATCACTGGTGAAAGGGTTAACTAGGGGCAATCAGGGGGTTCAAATTTTTATTAGGTAGTATATGGGGGTCCCTGGCGCTATATAAAAACCTGACGGGGAACCTAAATAACTAACTGGCTAACCAGCGTCACCAGTGACACTTACACTGTGATTGCTGGTGAAAGGGTTAACTAGGGGCAATTAGGGGGTTAAAACCATTATTGGGTAGTATATCTGGGTACCTAGCGCTATAAAAACCTGGCGGTGAACCTAAAAAAATAACTAGCTACCTAGCGACACTAATGCAGCGATCAGAAAAATGATCGCTTAGTGACACTGGCAAAAGGGAGTGAAGGGGTTAACTAGGGGCAATCAGGGGGTTAAAACCATTATTGGGTAGTATATTGGGGTACTTAGTGCTATAAAAACCTGGCGGTGAACCTAAAAAAATAACTGGCTACCTAGTGACACTAATGCAGCGATCAGAAAAATGATCGCCTAGTGACACTGGCAAAAGGGGGTGAAAGGGTTAACTCTAGGGGCAATCAGGGGGTTAAACCTTTATTGGGGGGTGGTAGGGGGCTACCCTGGACCTAACACTAACTGCCCTGACAGTTTTTACTTTTAAAACTGACACTGAATGCAGTGATCAGTAAATAGATGATCACTGCAATCAGTGACACTGACTGGGGGGGGGGGGGAGGGGTTTGTGTGCCTGTGTGTGCCTACATGTCAGTGTAGTGTTGGTGCACACTTACTTTCTGTCTTCTCCTCGTAGTCCAGTCAAAAAGACCGCCCCGAGGAGAATGACATCACTTCCTCCCTGCCTGTGTATACAATACACAGTGGGAGGAAGCTTCTCATTCGCCAGGAGCGATCGAGAGGGGATGGCCAGAAACCAACGGCCATCCCCTCATCCCGGATCGCTCCTGAAGCGAAACGGACCGCCGTATCCAGCGGGAGGGGGTCCGATCGGACCCCCCACCCGCTGGAAGGCAAGCACGTACATGTACGTGCTTGTGCCTGTACGTGCCATTGCAATGACGTACATTGGCAATGCGGCGGTCCTTAAGTGGTTAATAGCATCATTGGCCCCTGGGCAAAGTAATGCTCTGGGGCCCATACAATGGAGACAGCACAGGTAAACAGACATCAAGTAGGTAGGAGGCAGACAAGCGGAGCTTCCCCTTTTGGGTGGAGCTCTGCATTAACTACATGATCATACTGTACAGCAAAGAAACAGTGGGAATATAGTACATACTTAACCAGTTGCCGTCCGCCGCACGACGATGTACGTCGACAGAATGGCACAGGCAGGCATATGGGCGTACCTGTACGTCCCTGCCTTCCCGCGGGCGGGGGGCCCGATCGGGCCCCCCCCCCCCCGGTGCCAGCGGCGGTCGGAATCCGTTCAGGAGCGATCCGGGATGAGGGGGCGGCCATTCATTCATGGCCACCCCCTCGCGATCGCTCCTGACAAATGGAAGTGCAGCATGACATCACTTCCTCTCCTGTAATGTAAACACAGGCAGAGGAAGTGATGTAATCTCTCCTCCATGTCGGTATTTTTCGTTCCGGCACCGAGGAGAGAGGATCGGTGAGATGCACCAACACTACACTACACAGTAGAACATGTCAGGCACACTCACCCCCCCTTCACCCCCCGATCACCCCCCCAATCACCCCTGCACCCCCAGTCACAGTAACACCAATTGCATTTTTTTTTTTTATTGCATTGGTGTCATTTGTGACTGTAATAACTGTTGGGGCAGTTAGGGTTAGCCCCCTTTAGTTCTAGGGTACCCCCCTAACCCCCCCAATAAAGGTTAAACCCCGTGATCACCCCCCGTCGCCAGTGTCACTAAGGCTGGGTTCACATTGCAGCGGTTTATGAGAACGGATGTGATTCGCACCGCACTGCAGTGCAAATCACATCCGATCTCTGTGCGATGCGAGTTCAGCCATACAGATAGTATGGCTGAATTCGCATCGCACCCGCCGCAAACTCGCACGGGACCCTTTTTTTGGTCCGCAGCAGAATCGGATCGCATGGGTGTTCACACCATGCGATCCGATTCCTGTCCGAGTTTGCAGATCGCACTGCGATATGCGAACTGATCTGGGGGTGTCATTAACATTTCACTGACACTCCCAGCAGTTCGCATAGGGCAGTGTGATGCGGGAACCCGCCGCGGATTCGTGGCATTCCCGCATCGCTCCAGTGTGAACCCAGCCTAATAAGCGATCGTTTTTCTGATCGCTGTATTAGTGTCACAGGTGACGCTAGTTAGGCACGTAGGTATTTAGGTTCGCCGCAGCTTTTTATAGCGCCAGGGACCCCCATATACTACCGCATAAAGCCCCCTGATTGCCCCCTAGTTAACTCTTTTACCAGTGATCACCATATAATTATTACAGGTGACGCTGGTTGGTTAGTTATTTTTTTATAGTTTCAGGGCACCCGCCATTTATTACCTAATAAAGGTTTAACCCCCTGATCTCCCGGCGGGTGATATAAGTTTGAGGGTCAGATAGGGTCTGCGTCGCCCCAGGCAGCGTCAGGTTAGTGCCAGTACCGCTAACACCCACGCGCAAAGCATACACCTCCCTTAGTAATATAGTATCTGATCAGATCTATATTAGCGTCGCCAGCAGTTTAGGTTTCCCAAAACGCATTGTTAGCGGGATCAGCCCAGATACCTGCTGGCACCTGCGTTTAGCCCCTCCACCAAGCCCAGTCCAGCCCACCCAAGTGCAGTATCGATCGATCACTGTCAATTACAAAACACAACACACATAACTGCAGCGTTCGCAGAGTCAGGCCTGATGCCTGCGATCGCTAACAGTTTTTTTTGTAGCGTTTTGATACAGTCGCTGACAGCCTAGGTGCTTTTTTACCTGTGAGTCTCACTAGTGTACCCCTAAATTTAGGGGTGTCTACTTTCCAAAATGGGGTCATTTGGGGGGGGGTTTGTGCCATCTTGGCATTTTATGGCCTTCAAAACTGCGATAGGTAGTGAGGAGTGAATTCAAAAATTTACACCCTTAGAAATCCTAAAGGCGGTGCTTGGTTTTCGGGGCCCTGTACGCGGCTAGGCTCCCAAAAAGTCCCACACATGTGGTATCCCCGTACTCAGGAGAAGCAGCAGAATTTATTTTGGGGTGTCATTTCACATATGCCCATGGCATGTGTGAGCAATATATCATTTAGTGACAACTTTGTGAAAAAAAAAAAAAAAGTTTGTAAATTTTCCCGCAACTTGTGGCAAAATATAAAATATTCCATGGACTCAACATGCCTCTCAGCTTGGGGTGTCTACTTTCTAAAATGGGGTCATTTGTGGGTGTTTTGTGCCATCGTGGCATTTTATGGAGTTCAAAACTGTGATAGGTAGTGAGGAGTGAACTTACAAATGTATGCCCTTAGAAATCCTGAAGGCGGTGCTTGGTTTTCAGGGCCCCGTACGCGGCTAGGCTTCCAAAAAGTCGACCACATGTGGTATCCCCATACTCAGGAGAAGCAGCAGAATGTATTTTGGGGTACAATTCCACATATAACCATGGCATGTGTGAGCAATATATCATTTAGTGACAACTTTGTGTAAAAAAAAAAAATATTTTTTTTTTGTCATTATTCAATCGCTTGAGGCAAAAAAATAAAATATTCAATGGGCTCAACATGCCTCTTATCAATTTCCTTAGGGTGTCTACTTTCCAAAATGGGGTCATTTGGGGGGGGTTGTACTGCCCTGCCATTTTAGCACCTCAAGAAATGAGATAGGCAGTCATAAACTAAAAGCTGCGTAAATTCCAGAAAATGTACCTTAGTTTGTAGATGTGACAACTTTTGCGCAAACCAATAAATATACAGTTATTGACTTTTTTTTTACCAAAGACATGTGGCTGAATACATTTTGGCCTAAATGTATGACTAAAATTGAGTTTATTGGATTTTTCTAATAACAAAAAGTAGTTAAAGCAGCGCAGTGCCAAATTGTAAAAAGACCTCTGGTCATTGACCAGCAAAATGGTCCGGTCTGAAAGTGGTTAAAGTAACAAAGCTGTCCTGTGCATATAATATATCTGCTAGAGTGATGCCTCTCCAGCACTATGGCCCCTCTACACCCTAGATATCACCTCAGCACTCTGAACCTTCTACATCCCAGAAATCCCCCCAGCACTGTGATCCCTCTACATCCCAGATATACCCCCAGCTCTGTGACCCTTCTACACCCCAGATATCCCCCCGGCATGCTGACCCCTCTACACCCTAGATATTCTCCCCCTCAGCACTGTTAACATATACAATAACATACCATTTTTATTGTGACCCCACTACATCCCTGATACCCCTCTACACTGTGGCCACTCTAAATCCCTGATAGATGTAGCACTAGAGCCACCCAAGCATTGCTACCCCCTATACACCCCAGATCCCCCCTCAGCATTGTTTTCCCCCATGCATCCTTGATATCCCCCAGCACCATTATTCCATCCATGTAGTCCACAGCACTGCATTTTGGCCTAGGCCAGCAAGGCCCAGGCCTAGGGCAGCACTTTACGGGGGGGGGGGCAGCAAAAAAGCTGCTCACTCCCCCCCCCCCAACCCGCAAAAAAGAAAAAAAAAAAAAAAAGACCCTTCTCCTGTCTCCTGCACAAAAACATACAGCTCAGCCCATACAAACTGGTGATAGGCTGGCAGCATTTTTCCACTGGTATTCCAATGTAATCTCACATGGAGCAATTATCTGGTGTTCGAGACAGATGATCACTCCAGTACACAAACAGCTTGTGTCCAAGGACAGTCATCTGTCCCCCACCATAGATAATCATTCAATAAAGTGATTACATGTAAAAATCGAGGATGGCTGCAGATGCTGTCAGCCTTTCATTGCTTTGAACAGTCTGAGCAGCTTCAACCATGTTCATGCGCCTGAAAATCCAACTGCAGGAGTCCACTGCAGTTGAGGTGGAGCTCTAAGAGCAAAAAGGTGAAGTATCAAGAGGAAGGGGTGTGGTTTAGATGAGAGGGTGGGCATTAAACAGGAAGGGGTGGGTCATATTTAAATTAGGGGGTGCACGAGTTTAGTCAGGCTTAGGGCAGCACAAAACCTAAATATACCACTGGTAGTACCCCCTTTTCCAGTGGAGATACAGTGCTTGTAAACTTTTGGCTATGTGCCCACCTTCAGCACTGGACTCGCCTATAGCAATCAAGCAGGCAGAAGGAGGGGCAGAGGAGAGAGCCTCCCTCTGGGACACCATCCACATTGCTACTTGCGCAGGTGGGCTTCTCAGTGCTGCCAACTCAGCAGCCTCCACTCCAGCTCCTACCCCACAGCCTTTGAGTTCTGAGCATTCATACTGCATGGGGTGGGGGGTCAGAGGATCACTGGTGCTCCATCCATGCCACTCCCTGCTGGCTGTGAAATAGGTATCGTTCTGCACAGCATGGCGCACCACTGCCAGCCTGCCTCCCCTGTGTATCCATCTCTCAGTGTCATCATGAAGCCCCCAGTTTCAGGGCAGTGTGGGCTCAAGGACTAGCTGCTTTGGGGAAAGTGCAGGGGCCCTCCATGCAGCTGGGGCCCCTGGGCAGTGCCCACTCATTAAGACAGCCCTGATTTCATCTGGAAGAATGTTTCTGTAGGTGTGTAGGTTTCATGGGCACAATTAACAGCCAAAGACCAATTTTTTAGCACCTGTCTGATTGCTGTCAATAATTTACTTGATATGCACCTAAGTCAATTCCTGCTTTCATCTAGAGTACTTCTTATAGGGTTACTGCGAGAAGGCGCCACCGGCACCCAAAGACCAATTTTTCCACACCTGTTACTTCTATCCAAAAGTCTGTGGAAGAGACACCAGATTTTATACAAAAAAATCTCTCATCTTGTTCCAAGTGCACTACACACCGGACAGCACTCTCAGCCATTGAGAGCACTGTTCAGCTGCTGGACAGCAGACCTTTTCCGATCATGCCCCTTCCATTGCTTCTGTCAGAGCAGCTGCCGTACATAGGCGCCAAATGTCAGCCAGTTTCTATTGAACTGGACCATGCCAACCGACATTTGGCCCTAATGCATGTCTTTATTATCAAGTTTCTCCAGAAAGCTTATTGTCACAGATTGATTGTCCAAGATAGCACCATTCTTGAGTAAGGTAGTAACCCTTTTGGCATTTGAAACTGTATGCCTCTTCAGAGCTGTTAAAGCGGAAGTAACCCCATCCATAAAACAGTTTAATTTCCGGCAACCAAACTGTCAAGCCATTAAATGTCTGGTGTCCAAATTGATCACATGCGCAGCATCATGGCAGTTGTAGATTAAACAGAGGCAAAAGGTGGCAGCTTCCTTGGCTGAAAAACGATAGTGGGGGGGGGGGGGGGGGGGTTACTTTACACTTTAAGAGTACATTACCCAGTCATAGGAAAGTCTATTACTCAAAGTTCTTGAAAGCCCTCAAAGCACTGATATATTTTAATATTGCAAGAGTATCTCCTTGTCCATGCCAGCAAGTACACCAGGGATGATAACCCCAAGAGCTTGGGTTCCGGTACACCTCCAAAAGTCTAAAATTTGAAGAGAGATTAAAGCTTTGGCTGAAACATGTTGGGTTTGTTTGGATGTCCCACATCACATAACCATTGTGAAGGATTTTTGTGGGCTCCAGCTCTCTTCAAAATTACTGTAGCGCTGGTACTCCTGATGAGTACACGCTATGTCTGTAAATTTAGTTTTTTCCCCAAAACTGTAGTTGAGTTTTGGGGTTAATTGTTCCAAATTATGCTTTAGCATCAGTTTGGCTGGGCTGTATTTGAGGTTCTGCCTGGTCATAGGTGAGGTTTGCACCTGTGAGAGGCATTAGAATGCAGTCTGGTTGGACGCATTGGGTACCAATCTCTCTCGGAGCCAATCAGTGGACGCGTTCGTCTCTCTGTGTATTCTGGGAAAGGGTACTTAAGGGCTGAAATCACATGGTTCTGGGTTCCGTTCCAGAAGTTGTTGCCGACTCTGTGGTCCTGGTCCTCCTAACCAGCCCAGAGGCCCTCATGGCCTGGGGTGCAGATCCATCAGTTTCCGAGCCTCGGAACTGGCTAGTTGGAGGCACAGTAACTGGAAGGAGGATTCTAAGGTGTTCCGGTGCCATCTCGGGATTGGAGAGGCTCAGCAACTCTACATGCGAACAGGGGAGGACTCTTCAGTAAGAGGGCTGAAACCGCTTGTTGCCTGCTAGATCCCAGGTCAAGGATTTACCCAACAGTTAGAGAATCCAGTTGCGAGTGGCTATTCCCTGGATTATGTACAGAGAGACTTTCATTGAAGTCAGCAGTTCCAAGTACCTGAGCTATACTTCATCCTTATACCCTCTATTCCCAATTGAGACACTGAGTTTTGTTCAACTGTTTTATGAAAATAAAAACCCTTAAAAAGGACTTCAAGTGTCGGTCTCTGCGGTTACTGGGCCATCAACCCTGGGAACCCCTAGACAAGAACAACGAGTTACGAGCTGGAGAAGGTAATCGGTAAGGCCAAAAAAATCAACCACTCCTTCGGGGGTCAATGCTACATTACACTAAAATATTGACCTTGGAATCCACATATCAGCAAGGTAGAAGCCAGCTGGAGCTTACAAATCAGACTTAAGAGCATTTGTTATGGTGTGTTTTTTTATTCATTTTTTTAAGACTACTTTTTCTTGTTCCACAAGGTTAAACTAAAGAACTGTGTCTGCTGTCCAAGACGAATTCACCATTAGTGATGGGTCCGATGTCCGAACGAGGATACTCAAAAACTTGCCTTAAAAAGGCATACAATAGGGCCACACAGAGACCTAGGAAAGATCTGTTACAAAATCCCTCGTCAAAAAACAAAACAAAGCCTATTTCTATTATCACAAAATTTTCCAATCAACAGGACAAATTTAAAGCGGTTCTTCACCCTAAAGGGGAAGTTCCGCTAATCTGATCCCTCCCCCCCCTCCGGTGCCACAATCAACACCTTTCAGGGGGGAGGGGGGGTGCAGTTACCTGGATAATCCAGGTATCTAAACCCACTTCCGGGCAGACCCCCGCAGACGCCCCGCCCCCCCCCCCCCCCCCGTTGTGTTCTGGGAAACACACAGTTCCCAGGACACAGCGGGGGATCTGAAGAGACACGCAGCGCGACTCGTGCATGCGCAGTAGGGAACCGGGCAGTGAAGCCGACATGCTTCACTTTCCGATTCCCTGACAGAGGATGGCGGCGGGGGCAGCAGCGAGACGAGCGATTGCTCGTCATCTGCCGCCGACATCGCTGGACCCTGGGACAGGCAAGTGTGATTTTATTAAAAGTCAGCAGCTGCAATATTAGTAGCTGCTGGCTTTTAATATTTTTTTTTTTTAGGTGCAGAACCACTTTAAAAAAATGGCTAATAAAAATATTGGCATGTTCTGTCCATGGACCCAACTATTGGTCCGTTTGTGAGCAAGAACTTTGAGGGACCACCTAGTTTCTAGTGAGTTTAAGAGCCTGGGTGTTCAGGATCCCTGTAAATACCCTGGTACTGTCACCTTTGGTGGGTGTAGATATTGCTGTTACATGAATACGGCACGAAATATCACACTTGCCAACGGTGAGCGGTACCGTCCTAGACATTATGCAAATTGTCAGACAGCAGAAGTCGTGTACTTATTGCTGTGTGACTGTCAATGCTTATATGTAGGGAAGACGATACAGCAATTTTGGCGCCGCGCGTACCGACATATTTTGTCAAGACAGACATGTAATCCTCCTAGTCTTCCTTTGGGAAGTCATGTCAGTAATGTACATAATGGCATCACTCCTAAGATATCGTTTCTAATATTGGATAGGCTACATGCAGGGATAAGAGGTGGGGACTTAAATTACTTCTCCAATCAGAACAGCGCTGGATTTTTCGTTTGAATGCTACCAAATCACCAGGCCTTAATGGTGAGATTTCATTACAGGCCTTTCTTGGAGGGCTTTTCCTTTGGGGGCTCCAAATGGGAGACTCTTGAGTGAACGACCCTCCTTAGATCAGTCTGGTTCCCTAGGGACTCCAAAAATGGGAGTTCAGAATCGGGAGTTCCAAATGATAATGGATTTTTGTATCTAAAAAAAAAATTCTTCTTACAGCAGAAGCCCCACCTCGACAGAGGTGGGCTGAAATTTTTTTTAAGTCGAATGCACCTTCCAATGAATACAAATAACAATAAACAATTTTGCCTCTAAGTAGTATATATATATTTTTTTTTCGACAAATTATGATTGATCCTGCCCGGCAGCGGTGTGGTCAGGGTTTTTCCTCCCCCTTAGAGGTGGGGGATACCGGACGGGTTTTGGGAGAAATGTCCTTGTGGTCTGTTTCATTTCTTTCATTTCCGGGTTTTTCCTTTTCACCGATGGTGTCACTTGGCGCAGGGGAGGCCGGTGCCTGCCCTATGGGCGGACCCGACCTTCCTTTATCCCGGCGGTCTGCTCACATTATGCGAGCGACCATGCCAGATCTGCATCGTGGGAGGGTGACACGGGCCGGCCTCGCGCATGTGCCATGGGGCTCCGCCATGTGCGGGGCACCGTGGCATGGGCACACCTCCCCGGCGTCTCGGTGGAGATTGCCGATGGGGTTGCGTGCACAATTGCAGGGGGCGTTGCGTGCCGCCCACCCGGGGGGCACCCAACTCAGCAGGGATATGCCTAGCTCCAGTGGCTCTCCAATCTAGGAGACACAGCTGGGCTGATATGGCCTAATCGAGAGCACCATATGACGTCTGTATTTAAACAGGCTGATCACAAGTGCCCTCTCCTGCCTGCAGCTGATCACAGGTTCTGGGACAGACTGAGATTATCTGGTAAACTACATGGACATATATACAATATGCTGTGGCTGTTAGAGGCATGTTTGACACTAGGATGGAGTCATTAATTTGCCTGTCTATATTTTATGCCCCCAGATTTTGGGTACAGGACACTTTTTCAGTGCGGTGATAATTGAGCCTTGTCGCTGTAGAGGGATTTCCCAAGCCTGGTCCCCATGAGAGGATTCACACTTGTGATCTAATATATCTTGCATCAGCAGTGAAGGTAGGTCTTTTCAGCTCAGTTTGTATTTAATCACAGATTTTCTTGATATTACCCCAAGTTGTCGGGGATGCCTGGGGAGGTACTTATATAATACAGGTTTGTATATGTTTTTCAACCTAGCCAGCTTGGATACCCAATTGGAGCATGGCGGGCCCGTGTGGTGGTGCCCTCTGTGACGCCATATGGTGTCTGGGATTCCGGATTGATTGATAGATCCCCAATAACCTCCCTGTCCTGGTTACAGATTTGGATTTCCCTTCATCCCTTGGGCCTTCTGACCTCGGTGGAGCTGGGGTAGATCAACCTTCTTGTTGGATGTTATATGAAGTTCACCATCTACACATATGATTAGTAATGTGTACAGTATATATTTATATGCATTTGTTGCTATGTGAAATATGACTGTCAGTGTATTATATTAAAATGTACACAGGACTAGCTATTAAAATTGTATTTTGCTTATGGGTATTTATGTACCTGACTGACATGAGAACTTGCAATGTGTTTTTTTTTTCTTACTACAGATCTACTTGATTTGACCATGAATTACCCCTGAAGAAGAGGTCAACTGTTTATATATACCTCGAAACGTTGGGTTACTTTTTGTAAAGTTCATCTCTTGCAATAGACCTGGTCATTCATTGTTCTGTGAATATATGTTATGTACTTCTAGTATACATGCATTTTTTTCTTTCAAAGGTTTTTATTTGTTACAGAGTAAAGTCCATACAGTAAACAATGACAACTTGTCTCCTTTGTACATAAAAAAACGTGGAAAACATGTAAGAAAGTACAGGCAATAAGTATAAACCGGTGAGATCAGACCGTGGACTATATGGCAGCTGTGTTGCTAAAAAGTCATATATGTCTGGTAAGGACTGGCTTGACTACTGGGAGTGATGAAAAAACGGGTCGCCGCCTAGATCCCCCGACACCCCAAATGGGATCACACTGTGTCGGGGTAGGCTGGCACCCCCAAATTATATTTTTATATAATATATATATATATATATATATATATATATAAAAGAAAATGGTCAGTCTCATACCAGAGCACTTCTGTTCTGCCAGCTTCTCAGCCCATGAGATAGTCATCGGCTCATCTGCTGGGTGGAAAATACCAATGCAAGTCACAGAGGACTCTTCATGCCGACCATCAAGCATTGCCTAAGACGTTTACAGATAATTATATTCCTTTCCGGACTAACCTTAATGTAAAGAATAGATAAAGAGAGGAAAAGTGAAAACAAAAGGCGAGAAAAGGAAAAAAAGAATAGGGGAGGACAGAGAGGGGGTGAGGGAGGAGGGAGAGCACACTACTGGCATACGGTTCAATAAGAGGAGTTCACACATATGGAAAGTTGGATAGGCCCATTAATCGGGCCCAGGGCTCCCAGGTGGCTATAAATCTATCAGAGGTGTCCTCCAGCAGACTGGCCAGCCTCTCCTGAGACATTATCCAGGAGATCTTTCTCTTGGCTATTGTAAAAGAAACCCCTGGTTCCTTCCAGTTCCTGTCTATGGAAATTTTGGCTCCCAGAAGTACAAATTGGGCTAATCTGCTGGAGGGTTTAGAAAGATGGGGGATGGGTTCATTAAGAAGAGCCAACGTGGGGGACCTAGGAACAGTGGAACTAACCAGCCTTTCAATCAGATTAAAAACCTTCTTCCAGAAGGGGCAAATTCTTAGACATTCCCACCAGATATGAGACATTGTCCCTGTAAGCAGGCAGCCCCTGAAGCAGAGGGGGCTAGCTGTTGGGAACATGGATGCGATTCTGGCTGGCGTGTAATACCATCTGGTTAGTACTTTTGTCCCCGCTTCCATAAGGTTGGTGTTGAGCAGACCTCGGAAGGATTTAGCCCCCATTGAGTGCCATTTGTCCAATCGCCATTGAAAAGTAAAGTCAGTTTCCCAAGCAACCATATTGGGCGCCTTTGTTTTGGGAGTGGTGAGTGATTTGTATACTAAGGGGATCCCCCCTTTTTGGTCCATGGCTTGACCACACCAAAGTTCATATTCCGTAAAGGTCGGGGGGTTTGAGTCCCCTTTGCAAAGGGAGTGTAGAAAATGTTGAATCGGATGAAACCGAAATATCTCGGTCTTAGGGAGGTTTAGTTTCTTGATACAAAATTGTAAGGCGATTGGTCCTGTTGCTGTAAAGAAGTGTCCTATCCTATAAAGGCCCTTATCGACCCACCATTTGGTGGCTAATACATTGTTCCCTGGAGGGAAGTGAGGATTGTTAAAAATGTGAGTTAGAGGTTTAATTGTTGAGACCAAGGAGGCAGAATAGCGCAGGGAATCCCACAGTTTAAATGAATGCGAGAGGGTTGGGGATAAGATTGCAGGTCTGTTTTTCTGGGGGGTCCACAGTAGAAAGTCTAGGGTAAAAGTGGGGACTGCCTTATTCTCTATATGAATCCAGTCTGGCTTCTCATATTTGGAGTAAATTACGGATAACTGTGTCAGTCTAGCTGCTTGGTAATAGCGGAACAGGTGTGGCAGACCTAATCCACCTTTCTTTCTGTGGGCAAAGAGGATATTGCGGGCTAGTCTATATCCTTTCTTACCCCGATGAACTTTAGGATTTTGCTTTGGAAGGTAGATATATGATCCTTACGAATGGGGATTGGGAGAGATCTAAACAGGTATAGTAATCTGGGCAATAGTGTCATCTTGACAGCGTGCATCCTGCCTAGCCACGATATGGGGAGTTGGGACCAAGTCTGAAGATCTGTTTCTAGCTTACGGTACATCGGGGGATAGTTATGACTGTACAAAGTCTTTATCTTAGCTGTGAGATTTATACCTAGGTATCTAATGGAGGAATTGTTCCATTGGAAATTGAAGTTCTGTTTTAAAAGTTCCACAGTGGAGGAAGTTAGGGAGACATTGAGAGCTTGGGATTTACTGTAGTTCACTTGAAGGCCTGACATCTTGGAGAAGGTGTCTAGCAGGGCGTTTAGGTTGGGCAAGGAAGTTATGGGTGAGGTGATGAATAGCATGATATCGTCTGCAAATAGGGCACATTTGTGAATATGAGACCCGCATGCGACCCCTTTTATGTCCTGGTTTTGTCGTATAGCAAAAGTCTCGATCGCCATTGCGAAGATTAATGGGGACAATGGGCATCCTTGCCTGGTCCCTTGTCTTAAGTCTATGAGTTTAGAATAGAAGCCTTGAATTTAGATCCTCGCTGTAGGAGTAGAGTAAAGAGCCTGTATTAGACCTATAAAACGTTGTCCAAAGCCCCATTTGCGGAGGATAGCAAACATGTAAGGCCAGGAGACCGAATCGAAGGCCTTCTGTAGGTCAAGCGAGAGGAGCATGCCCGATTGTTTAGGTCCACTATCCCAGTTCGTTTGAAGAATTGACATAATATCTATGGTTCTCCTTATCTGATATGGGCCCTGTCTGCCTGGAATGAAACCCACTTGATCCTTGTGCACATACGCATTAATCAAATCTGCCAACCGGGTGGCGAGGATTTTGGTCTGTATTTTAATGTCGCAATTAATCAAAGAGATTGGGTGATAGTTCCCGACCTCTTCCAGGTTCTTATCAGGTTTTGGGATGACTGTTATCAGCGCTGCATTTAGCTGAGGATCAAGTGGGTTTCCCTTCGTGGCATGGTTAAAAAATTTAGAAAGATAAGGTGCTAAGGTTTCGGAAAACTTTTTGTAATAAGGATTGGATAGGCCATCCGGGCCGGGGGCCGAGCCCGTTTTTAGGGTTTTAATTGCTGCTAAGACTTCCTCCGTTGTGAAAGGAGCTTCCAGACTATCTCTATGGTCTGAAGAAAGTTGTGGGATAGGAAGGCCATTTAGGAATGCATGGATGGAGTGATCAGTAGGGGTCAGGGTTGGCGAGTATAGTTTATTGTAGAACTCTGCGAATGAATCAAGTATCTTCGCAGGGTTAGCTGTGGGGCCTTGTTACATTTTTTTTTATGTGTAATGCTACTTGTTTTTAGTGGCTTTTTTTTCTTTTGTTGAATAAAAAATAATTTCAAATATTAAAAATGTTTATTTACTAATATAATGCCAGCAACCCAATTTAAATTCCCATAGAGGTTATACACATCTTTGAGTGTTTTTTGTTTCTATGATTATAGGGAAGTGGGTTTAATATATATATATATATATATATATATATATATATATATATATATATATATATATATATATATATATATATATATATATATATATATATATATATATATATATATAATCATCAACTTTTTCTGAGTCAAACGCAAGTTCATCTCGAACATCGGGTGTTTGTGTATTATGGGACACTCGTCAGTGAATGTCCCATATGTTCGTTTGTACTACAGAGATTACACGGCGGTCATGTATAGTGTGCATTAATGGAAAGAAATTAAGTAAGGTAGTTCATTGCGCGTGCAGTCAGTGTAGTGTATATAATGCAGTGCAAAGTGCACTATATACTCTGCACTGCATTATATTATATACTCTGCACTATATAGTGTAATTCCGAATATATAACAGTGTATACAAAACAATGCCTTCCAGAGCATATAATACAGTGCATTAAACTGGTTAAGGGAAACCCCGTGACAGAAGAAAAAATGGCACCCCCCCAAAAAAAAAAAAAAATTATATCTATATCTATATCTATACACACACACACACACACACACATCATATATACATATACACACACACACACACACACACATACACACACACCATATATACATCATATATACATCATACTAGGCCCTTTGGATCCTGAATATAGATTAAGGGAGTCTCCATGCCAAAATGAAAAAAATTCATAAAAAAAAAAAGCTGTGGGATCCCCACCAAAATCCATACCAGACCCTTATCCAAGCATGCAGCCTGGCAGGCTAGAAAAGAAGGGGGGGGCACCCTCCCCTCCTGAACCATACCAGGCTGCTTGCCCTCAACATGGGCACCCCAAAGCACTTTGTTTCCTTGTTGATGGGGACAAGGGCCTCTTCCCGACAACCCTGAGCTGGGGTTGCCAGGGTCTGTGGGACCCCTACCGGTTCACCAAAAAAGTGTCAAAGTATGAAAAAACCTTTTGACAAGTCCTTATTTATTTATTTTAAATAAAGTGTCCCTCGATGTAATCCAAGGTGCCAATTACGTTGCCCACCGGACCCAAAAAATAGAAGGAAAAAATAAAATAAAAATAAACTAAACAAATAAAATGATCCGCCTTCTGGGAGGGCACCGGCCGTCTGCCTCCTTTCTGCTTTGACTCTTATGTGGGACGGGGCCACCCAGTTACGTCGCCCAGTGGCACCGCCCACTTCTGACGTTAAATTACATCAGAAGAGTACGGTGCCACTGGGTGACGTAGCCAGTGGCTCTGCCCCTTGCCTATATAAGAGCTGTCAAAGCAGAGGAGGCAGACGGATGGTGGCCTCCCAAAAGGCAGAGCATTTTTTTTTGGGGTTCAGCGGGCGATGTAACTGGCGGTGGATTACATTGAGGGACAATTAACTTTTTTAATAAAGGACTTGAACATGTAGGTGTATGAAGTACCTGATATCCACCTCACATGAGGGGGGTTGGGATCTGGGGGCCCCTGTGTTAAAAGGGGGCTTCCAGATTTTGACAAGTCTCCCACCTGCAGACTCAGACAACCACAGCCCAGGGTTGTTGGGAAGAGGACCTTGTTATGGGGACAAGGTACTCTAGGGTGGGGAGCGCAGAGCCCCCCTGCCCCAAAGGACCCACCCTCCATGTTGAGGGCATGTAGCCTGGTATGGTTTAGGAGAGGGGGTGCTCGTTCATCCCCCCACCCTTTTCCCACATGCTCGGATAAGGCCAATTTTTTTTAAATGTTGATGTGACCGTTTTTTTGCGGTATTGCCAGGAGCCGGCTATACATTACAGCCACGAGCAAGTTTAAAAAAAAAAAAATTCTCCCTCTAGAGATAGCATTGCTGCAGCATGTTTTATACATTGTACACATGCGCCACTTTGCAGGCAGACTAAGGGGACCCCCCCAGGAAAAATATTTAAAAGGAATATTTCATTTTTATTGTTTCACTTTAAGCATTAAAAAAAAAATAAAAAAACTAAACTAAACTAAACATCACTGCTCCTTTAAAAAGGGCCGTTGCATTAATACATGTCCCCTGGGGCAGTACCCGGATCCCCATACACTTTATTGCAATAACTTGAATGTAAGACTTTATGGGACATGAACATGAAAAATCAAGTCCTCATTTTAGACTAAGAGGTTGCATGTTCGCCAGAACTTTTTTGCCTGTTCGAGATGTTCAGGCGCAAACCGACCCGGGGGGGGGGGGGGTGGGGGGGGGGGGTTGTTGGTCAGCCCATCCCTATTCACCATCTACAGCAAGCTACTCCAGAAAACCACTTCCAAGTCGGTGTAACCAAATAGGGAGGGGGTCTGTTAAGGATTTTTAGGGGGTTGTTGACCATATATGGCCAAAAAAAAAAAAATTGTGGCAAACCATGTTTGCAGCTCACGCAGCCTCATTGGTTGCCTGGACACAGGCAGTGTCATGGTTATGCAATAGTTTGTCTGCTTACCTGTTCCCATGTGTTCATCTAGAGACCAGCCAACCCTCACCTGTCTGCTTTTGTAATCCATCCTCTGGCATGGCTCCACCCTAGCTCCTATCAGAGAGCTCTATATTAACCTGTGCACTGCAGGCCAGCCCTGCTGATCAACCTTTGTGTGTTAGCTTCCTGTTACCTGCCGTGTGCTCTGCTGTTATTCCGTTACCGACTTTGGCGTGTCCTTGACTATCCTTGTTTGCCTGTGATCCTGACCTTCTGGCGTGTCCCTGACTATTCCTGTACTTGTGGCCCCGACCTTGGCTTTGTCCCTCACCATCCCTATCCTCATGTTGCCTACTGTGGGTGTGAGCTGGGGGACCCTGGGGGTCGCGACCTGGAGCCAGTTGCAGCCAAGTCCATCCTCACCACTCGAGGCTCTGGTGAACACCTGCTGGCTCTTAGACTCCGCGCCCCAGGGAATCTTATGCTCTAACCCCGGTGGGATCCATCTTGGTGTTCTGGCGGCCCTGCCTTCCTATCACCTTGACCCCCATCTGCAGCAGTCAGCCGTAGGGTCCACAACCTTGCGGTGCACTCCTAATCCCTACAAGGTGCATCTGTCACCTGGCCTCAAGATGACCTGACAGGCAGCCAAGACTACGCAACATCATTGATTGTTAGACTCAGGCAGCCACCTGCACCATAACCGATTGGGGCATTCTGGCAAAAATCTTACCATTTAATTTGCACATTCAGTGAGCAGCTTGGGTTTAAGTCGAATTCAAGGTCAATCCAAACCTGAAGCTCACCAACTAATTATTTAAACATTCTCTTGACCTTGTTGCAGCTCAAAATGTAAATATAAAGTTTAGCGACATTTTCTACTTTGTCTAGCTTTCAGCAAGTCTGCAGTATGTCACAAGGTCTTGTGAAGAGCCAAAATAGATTTTGGCGTGCTTTTAAGAGTCAGTAATCAAGAAAATGTCCACATAGTTACCAACAGGTAATCAGGCTAAATGTATTCTTTATACTAGAAATTTGCAGGTTTATATATCAATTGCTTAGACCAAAAAAAATAAAAAATTTCTGGACATTACTATTGCCTGTGCAAAAGTCACTGCTGTGAGCATGTTTCACGGGAATTAATATGCAGGTCCATTGTGGATGTAATGTACAGACAGCGTAAATAATGTTCATACACCCTCAAAGTCGTAATGGCGAGACACATTAGGGCAGGATTTTACCACGACCAGAAGTGACATGGGTCGGGAGGACTGAGTGTGGCAGGACTTAAGAGATAGTTCCCACACACTGGAGTGGCGTGCTGGTGACACGATTTTATACATTTTGACTGACTTTATTTTTATCTTTGTGAGTATTTTATTGAAAATTGAAGTTAAATAATGGGTTTGTTATAGAATTACACTATGTTGGCTGTGATTGGGCATGTGATCAGTTGCTCGTATCCACATCTGTATGAGGGGTGCCTTTATCCTGGAGTGATTATCCTGAGCCTATTTTTTGCCAATCAGTAAAATGAGAGGCAAATAGAGCTGGTGAGTTTTGAATGTGGAGTGGATGTCACTGTGCACAATGTGGTGAAGCGGTTTTGCAGATTAACTACTTCCCGACCAGCCGCCGCAGTTGTACTGTGGCAGGTTGGCGCTAATGCGGGAATCGCCATGATTGTACATTGGGAGCGTACACGGCAATCTGTTGGCGCGTGCCCAGTCGCTAGCGGGTGGCCGACGATGTCTGGTGGCCACCCGCGATCGCTCCCATTCTGTCAGGGGAGTAGAGTGAGATTGTTCCTAGTGATTAGAAACAAAGATCTCTCTACTCCCTGTCCATACACCCCCCCCCCCCGTTATAAAGCACCTCCCTAAGGAACATTTAACCTTTAATCACCCCTGGTGTTAACCCCTTCCTTGTCATTGTCATGTATACAGTAATCAGTGCATTTTTATAGCACTGATTGCTGTATAAATGTCACTGTTTTTTTTTGGGGGGGGGGGGGGGGTTATTATAGCAAAAAAAAAAAAAAAAAGAATTCTCAAAATTGTTGCTCTTTTTTCTTTATAGTGCAAAAAATAAAAACTGGAAAGGTGGTCAAATACCACCAAAAGAAAGCTCCATTTGTGGGAGGAAAATAAAAAATAAAAAAACTAATAAAAAAAAAAGGGACATCAATTGTGTTTGGGGGTACAACATCGTACAACCATGCAATTGTCTGTTAAAGCAACACAGTGCCGCATAACAAAAAATGGCCTGGTCAGGAAGTGAGTAAATTGTGGTTAAGATGCACTGAGGAAGTGGAATTTTTCAACACAGTCATCTTACAAAAGACATTTTATTTGAACTTTTTGGAACTTTGACTATTCACTGCAAGGGTGGATTGTTCGTGTCACTTCATCACTGGGTGATTTGCCTGGAGGAAATGCATTTTCTTAAATTGACATCAGCTTAAATAAAATGCATTTGGCATAAATACTTTAGACCAATGTATGTCCAGTGTCAATAATATATAGTGGATTTACATAATGTACAAGGATGAAATCCATTTAAGTATTTTTCTTGGTAAAGCAGGTGTAAGGGGAGAAATGTTTGAAAAAAAATGTTTGAAAGATTTTTTGCCTGCAAGGAGCAGGTCCATTTTGCTAATAAGAAGAGGTCAAGGCATGCAGCACCTATTTTTACACACATCACCTTGTTATTGTCCCTGGTCAGCCTTGGCCAAGCCACTTTTTCCTTCCACTTCCTCAGGAAGCAAGTAATTGATCGATCCGATTGCTTCTCCCTAGAATCCTGGGGAGAGAGGGTTCATAGAAAAATATTGCTTAATTCTGAGTACATAAAAGTTTACAAGCTCATATACATAAATGACCAGCTAAAAGAAATAATCATTACTTACCTTCGGTTGTATTTTGTCGAATAACTCAATTTCATTGTACATTTGAACATTATCTTCATTTAAACAGCTATGAAGCAAAAGAACAATCATTACCATCACATGCATATCAGCACTGATGCACTTTCCAACTTCCCAAGTGACTATGTATCTTTACCCGACCATGAATAATAATAATAAAAAAAAAGCAGAAACAGACAATTAGACCTTGTGCACACTGCTGCTGGTAAACAGATGTTTAGAAGCAGTTGGGAGTTTTTTTAAAACTGCCCCTGAACTCTCCTCTATGTTATCTTATCGGTACATGTACACAGGGTCGTTTACAGTCATTTCTAGGCAGTTGAGTTAAGAAGCATTTTTTGGAAAGCAAAAAAAATAAAGTTCAGAAAAGTTTACAGGCATGTCAAGCGCCAAACCCTTCTAAGCGCGGTAGAAGGTTTTTTATAACAAACAAGGAAAAAAACATGAATAAAAGTTTTTTTTTTTTTTTTTAAAAACAAGAAACCGCCCAGTGTACATTGAAGCCTGAAGAAGAAGGTGGCACCTCGGAAACGCGTTGCGGCCCACCCCATCCTGATGTGGTCTCTTGCTAGCTCTGAGAGAGCTGGAGATGCTGTTCGTTATATACCTCCATACGGCAGGTCTGAGCTTATCCCCACCGTGGTCTTCTCATCCCTTGTGACGGCTGACTGATTGGTGATCCACATCCACGCTGTGTGCAGCTTGCAAGATACTTTTATGAAAGTGTATCTGAATAAAGTGTTACTTGCTTTTAACTATCGCACTCCGCCAGGCGCCCTCTTTATGCCGTTTTTGTTTGTCTGAGGGGACTCCAATTTCCTGCTGAGGAGCTGCCCGTACAATACTACTACTACCACCACTACCACTACCACCTGTATCGACTAATTCTTAATAATTCATTTTGGGTATATTTTGTCGTTCCCCCCTCCCTGTTATGGATCCCTTATGGTCCATGATATAGCTGCAAGTGAGCACTGACTCACACTACCTGACAGTTCTGTGTGATATATTACTTTACAGGGATAAGTCAACGTGATGAGTTTATATTCTATTAATATTTAATGAATAACTCAAAGAAGATCTTGTTGCACAGAGGTAATAGATCAACTGAACTTTGGATAACAGTCCTAGTTCAGTAGAAATCATCTAAAATACAGGTTATTATTAAGACAAATTGGCAATACAGTATATTATATACACATATGTACAATGGAGTACCACTTGAGCATGACCTGAAAGGATAAGCAAGTGAGTTAAACATGAATTCTGGCAAGACTTCTAAAGGGGAAACCCAGGCCGGCCTATAACTTTTAATCCTAATGAGATCAATTAAAGCAAAACAGTATGAGGGCCCTTTAACGACCACCCACTGTATATATAGTTCGGGACTTTAAAGATGGATATCTCGGTAATGGCTACAGGTGCTGCCACAACCAAGGTATCCATCTTTTCAGTTGGCGGTTCCATTTAAGATAATGGTGAATCTGCAGAGACCACCATTATCGACCGCCGGAGTCGGTAGCGGCGGAGGCTATCGGGTCCTTCTCCTTCCATGGTATGGATATGAGTGAGGGGGAGAGATGGTCCCCACCTGTCTCCATACCATAGCAGGGCACAAGCGACGTTAAACGTCTTAAAAGGGCTATTTTCTTGTTGTAATTTTTTTTAAATTTTTTCAAATGACACTTTTTCTTTATTACATTTAAGTCCAAAATATGAGATCTGAGGACTTTGAAGTAGAAAAAAGCATGACAGGCCCTCTTAAATATGAGATCTGGAGTCAAAGGGATGTTTACATTCCTTGTGAAAGGAATAAAAGTGACCCAAAATAATAATGATTTAAATAGTTTTAAAATCAATAAGTAAAATAAATAAAGGAAATTTTTTTTTTTCTTTTTAAAGCTCCCCATCCCGACGAGCTCACATGCAGAAACGAACGCATACGTGAGCAGCGCCCGCATATGAAAACAGTGTTCAAACCACACATGTGAGGTCATGCCATGATCGGTAGCAAAAGAGCAATAAATCTAGCCCCAGACCTCTGTAACTCCAAACATGCAACCTGCAGAATTTTTTAAACATTGCCTATGGAGATTTTTAAGGGTAAAAGTTTGACGCCATTCCACGAGCGGGCACAATTTTGAAGCATGACATGTTGGGTATCAATTTACTCAGCACAACATATTTCACCATATATAAAAATAAATTGTGCTAACTTTACTGTCATATTTTTTAATTCAAAAAAGTGAACTTTTCCAAAAAAAGTGCGCTTGTACGACCGCTGCGCAAATACGGTGTGACAAAAAGTACTGCAATGACCACCATTTTATTGTCTAGAGTGTCCAAAAAAAAAAAAAAAAAAAATTATGTTTGGGGGTTCCAAGTAATTTTCTAGCAAAAAAAAGTGTTTAACTTGTAAACACCAAGCCTCAAAAACAGGCTCGGTCCTTAAGTGGTTAAGTAGTAATGATAGCAATGTCCCAGTTATAGGCCTGATGGTCTCTTTTACAGGCGGTGGCCCGGTCTTCTGTCGCCGCTGTCGCTGTCGCTGTCGCCGCCTTCCGTTCTTGTTCTTCTTCTTCTTCCCCAGGAGATGTTGACACGTCGCTCCCTCCGGCCGGAATGCCAGGGACACGCTCCGCTGCCACTTATATAGTGACAATGGGGCGGTGTCACATGGTATATGTCACATGGGTTGGTCACATGGTGACCCCGCCCCCTTACGATGTCATAGTCCCCATGTGACATCAACCCATGTGACCAACCCATGTGACATATACCATGTGACCCCGCCCCATTGTCACTATATAAGTGACCGCACAGCGCGGCTCTGGCATTCCGGCCGGAGGGAGCGACGTGTCAACATCTCCTGGAGAAGAAGAAGACGAACAAGAAGAAGAACAAGAACGGAAGGCGGCGACAGCGACAGCGGCGACAGAAGACCGGGCCACCGCCTGTAAAAGAGCTACAAGAAGGCGCGGTGGCCCGGCAGAAGAACCGAAGGCGGCGACAGAAGAACGGAAGGCAGCGGCGACAGAAGACCGGGCCACCGCCTGTAAAAGAGCTACAAGAAGGCGCGGTGGCCCGGCAGAAGAACCGAAGGTGGCGACAGAATAACGGAAGGCAGCGGCGACAGAAGACCGGGCCACCGCCTGTAAAAGAGCTACAAGAAGGCGCGGTGGCCCGGCAGAAGAACCGAAGAGGGGGACAAGACCCCCGAAGTCGGGAGAAGAGGCCGGCGGCGGGGAGGAAGAAAGCCGGACTCCTCCGCTAGTAAAAGAGCTACACACAGATAGCGGAGGAGTCCGGCGAGAAGACCCCCGAAGACGGAAGACCCCCGGAGCTGTGCAATAAAATATTTTTTCCCCTGTGTTGTGTTTTTTTTTGTACTTTATTTCACAGGTGAATGGGTAGGGGTACATTGTACCCCATACTCATTCACATAGGGTGGGGGGCCGGTATCCGGGGACCCCCTTCTTAAAGGGGGCTCCCGGATTCCGATAAGCCCCCCGCCCGCAGACCCCGACAACCAACGGCCAGGGTTGTCGGGAAGAGGCCCTTGTCCTCATCAACATGGGGACAAGGTGCTTTGGGGTGGGGGGGCCGCGCGGCCCCCCCTTCCCCAAGGCACCCCCCCATGTTGAGGGCACACGGCCTGGTACGGCTCAGGAGGGGGGGCGCGCTCGCTCGCCCCCCTTTCCTGGCCGGCCGGGTAGCGTGCTCGGACAAGGGTCTGGTGTGGACTTTGGGGGAACCCCCACGCCGATTTTTTTCGGCGTTGGGGTTCCCCTTTAAGCCCATTCCAGGCGGCGGAGCCCGCGACGTCTTCTTCGCGGGCCCCGCCTACCTGTACACGCGCTCGAAATGGGCGGACTTTCCGAGCGGGAACAGTCCGCTCATTTCGAAAGTACAGCGGACAGGCCCACACACGGGCGGACTGTTCACTCAAACACAGTTTCAGCGGACAGTTTTTCGGAATTTCCGAAAGACTTTGTCCGTCCAACTGTCCGCTGAAACTGTCCGCTGAAAGCCCACACACGAGCGGACTGTCCGTCCAAACACTGTTCAGCGGACAAGGTTGGGCGAACAGTCCGCCCGTGTGTACGCGGCCTAAGGCTTACCTGTAGGTCCAAGAAATATCTCCTAAACCGTGTAGGTTTAGGAGATATTTGCCGAAAGACAGGCACCGCTGTCTACGGCGCATGCGCCGTAGACAGCGGCGTGCAGGCGCACTGAGCGCGGCTCCCGTCGCATGCGCGGCAGTGACGTCATCGCGGCTTCGCCGAATGACAGCGATGGAGTAGCGAGATCCACCGAGAAGATGGATGCGCCAGACTACAGGGGACAACGGTGACATCGCTGGCTCCTGTGTCAGGTAAGTGACACATAATGGACTACTATGCGATGCATAGTAGTCAATTATGCTTTACCTTTGCAGGGAATGAAAGAGGAAGTAAACCCATTAAGGTTTACTTCCTCTTTAAGAACAGCAGTTCCTGTAGATGCCTCCTTGCAGCAGATCAGCTCCCACCGATCATCTGATGCAAAGCATGAAGCACAAGTTGTCAGAAAATCAGAAATGTACTGGATAGAGGTCTGATGAACAGCAAGCCATTATGGCCCCTTCTCAGCCAGATTGGAATGTCGGACACATGCATGGTAGGCCTTGACCTTACCCTCTCTGTACAGAGAGGTCCGTCACATGCCAGGCCCAGGGGGAAGAGAGCATGTGGTGGGTCCCTGGATTCTTTTATAGCTCCTCCCAGCGATCTCCCTGATGGTAGCAAAGATCCTTGGAATATGTAGTCCGGGTGCATGGTCATACAGAGCCGTTTCCATTCTGAGGAACTGCCAATTCCTCAATCCCTTTGGTTTGGCTCACAGATGTCAGTTAGTGACGCCGGGCACTAGAGGAACAATACAGTACATAGAAATGACAGGGAATCACTATGCTTTTTAATTGTAGTCCACATTGCTACACAGCCAACAAAAGATCCGGGAGCGAGGCATTCCCCTGCCTTTGTTGCGCTGTGTCTGAGGTCTTGTAGGTGTACAGAATGAGAGTGTGAGAATTCCTGCTGGATGAAGGGGGTTGGGAGAAAGAGGAGAGGAAGATATTTTTGTTTGGAATGGGGTTTGCTTGAAGCAGGGGCGTTTTGCTGGGGTAGGGATGCTTAGAGGTAAGAGGAGGAAATTTAAGCTGGGTCAGATTTTTGCTTTGAAAGGATTGCTTGAGTAAAGGTGGGTTATGCTTTCGATCGGGAATTTTGCTTGGTGGGGGGAGTATTTCTGCTTGAGAGGGGAGATTTTTGCTTTTGGGGCATTTGAGGGAAGAGGAAATTGCTTTTGGTGGGGATTTTTTCCTTAGTGTAGGTGAATTTAAAAATGGTAGAGATTTTGGCTTTGGGGCTAGATTAGCTTTGGAGGGAAGCGAAGAAAGATTTTGCTTCCAATGGATGGATTAGGGGAGATATTGGATATGTTTTCCTGAATGCCAGAACTCTGCGCTACATGTTGGGGTTCTTTCGAATTCAACTGGCTTTTATTGATACATTCAATAAAGTATACAGTAAGAACATTATCACAGTAAATGTCACGTGAGGGTGACAATTACAGCATTAGACATGGAAGAAGAACCCATATAGGGAGGAGATTGCAATTAGAAATAGGGGGTTTACAGTGCAGGGCAATACGACAGAAAATATGTACACATAGCACAGCAAATATTCATCCTTCTAATGGTTCCCACTCCACTAAGGGTGATAATAGGAGCTCAACTACATACATACATTTATGGTTTAGAGCCCTATGGCCGATACGGATAAGGATGACATACAGGGTTAACAAACTTACCACTTGAAATGGACCTGAAAGTGTGCCTTGGTCTAACGTACGGTATACCAAAATAAGGGGGCATACCCTAGATAAGAAATGAGAAATTAAATGAAATTAATATGAAATTAAATGAAATGAGTACTCTTGTGAGGAATATGACTACTTTGAGAAATGCCCTAAAAAGGGGATGGGAGGGTGGGTATCGCGCACAGGAACCGACAAGGTACACAGCCGAACGGGCTGATTAAATACCCCTCCGGGCTCCTCCCATAAAGTTCAGGCCACCATACTGGCCTTATTTATGGTTTAGAGCCCTATGGCCGATAGGGATAAGGATGACATACCAGGGTTAACATAAACTTACCACTTGAAATGGACCTGAAAGTGTGCCTTGGTCTAACGTACGTTATACCAAAATAAGGGGGGCAAAAACATTCAGGTAGGGATAGCCCTTTATTGGCTCAAGTTTAGTCACTGTGTAAGTTTGGGAAAGGCCATCTCCACTTGCGGATTGGGAATGTAGCGGGTGAAGCAGGCGGACTTCCACCTGCCTAGTTTTTTGATTACGTGGTCCGGGACCCCTTGGCGGGAAGCGGTCGAGGCTGCCCCCGATATAGAATGAGTGTCCAGAGTACTGAGCAGGGTTGAGAAGTATTCTCATGTGTTCCATGAAGCGAGCGGTGTTCAAGGACTTGTCACAGAATGGTGGAAGTGGACTAGAGTCCGGTTGCTCAGGCAGCAACGACAATAGCCGACTGAGTGTAGTGACCGAACACCAGTTGTTATGGGTTTTATAGAAATGGACGTCCGTACCTGAGCCTACTTGCAGGGTTTTGGAGACCGCTAAATGTAGAATGAAATGGTCTTTGCAGCAGACCAGATGGCGTCTGCGTAGCATGCGACCTGCGGGGCTGTTACAGGTGAACTCCCCAGGTCGTAAGAACCCGTAGAAGGCCAGATACATAGCTGCTTGCAAGACCATACTAGGGAGAAGACAGAACGGTGATGTGGCCAGGATATCTGACATACTCCTAAAGATATCTCCCGTAATGGGCAGGCATTTGGCACTGACCAATGGTTGGAGCTTCTGAACACCATGTAGGACAGCCCGTACAGCATGGAATGTAAACAATGAGGGTTTCGTAGGGTCCTGGAGTGACAAGAAATGTTGTACATCGGCTAGGTACAGCTCAGTATGGCAGTAAGAGATAAAGGCCAGGACTTGTTTGACACAGGATGTCTCTGCCGTGACAGGAATTTGTTGAAGGCCCTCCAAGCCGTCTGGTAGGCCTTGAGCGAGAGAGAGGAATTGATGAGCTGGGTTGCTGATTGAAGATGTGGAGCTAGTCCAGGGTCAGCTGAGACCAGACCGGGATAGCGGCTGACATCAACTCGGCTCCTGGCATCTGTTAAAAAAAATAGGAAACTAAATTGAAAGGTGAGATGGCATCTGCTGCAAGATTGCTCTTGCCCGGTACAAACAATAGATGTTGAATTGGAACTGTAACGACAGCTGAACCAGCCTACGTAGGAAGGACATCACTGCAAGGGATTTGGACCTGCCTTTGGTTATGATCTCTGCTGTGGCAAGGTTATCTGTAGTGAAGGTCACGGTTTGACCAGTCCAGCTGTGGCCCCAGAGGTGTGCTGCTGCCACTATAGGGTATAGCTCAAAAAGGGAAGATGTATTGGTGAAGCTGGGTATACCCAGTATCTGAGGTGGCCAGGGAGCTGCAAACCAAAGATGGCCAAAAATTGCTGCGAATCCTGTGGAGGCAGCAGCGTCAGTCACTATCTGGGGTGAAAGGGAAGACACTGTGGGAATGAACAAGGATATGCCATTCCAGGATGAAAAGGAACTCCTCCCACATAGAGAGGTCCGCTATCGCTGCAGAGTCGAGGCAGAGGACCTGCTCGGGATCCTACGCATGGGCTAGGACACGAAGGAGCGACCCTGGGGGATGATACACATAGCAAAGTTGAGCATCCCGAGAAGGGATTGCAGCTGTTTTTTGGTGCATCCTCTGGAGTTGGTGAAGTCTCGCAGAACCTCCCTGATGCAGGCCAGTTTATCAGGGGGGAGGCTGGCTTGCATGGCGCAGGCGTCCAGGTTAACCCCGAGAAAGGTGATGGACTGAGCTGGACCGTCAACTTTGTGTTCCGCAATAGGGACATTAAGATTTCTGAACACCACCCTCAACTTATCGAGGTCCCCGGGGGGGGGGGGGTGAGCCGGGTGGTTCAATCAAAAGGAAGTCATCCAGGTAATGGATGACCTCTTGGCACTGGGCTTTGTGTAGGAGGATCCATGCAAGCGATTGCGCGAAAGCGTCGAAAAGCCAGGGGGTTCTTTTAGACCTGTAGGTCAGCTTGGTGGCAAAATAATATGCCTCCCTCCATTTGATGCCATGCCAGCACCAAAGAGACAGGTGGATGGGAAGGAGCTTAAAGGCATTGGAGAGCCAGGTGCCAGTGCCCATTTTGATTATCGCCTGGATGGCCATGTCCACGAAGGCGTACTTGAGAGAAAACTCTGAGGGGATAAGTGAATTCAGACTGGGGATGGTAGATGAATGAGGCGCTGACAAATTGTACACCAGACGTAATTTATTGGAGAACTTGCCCTTGACAAGCCCAATAGGGCCGACTCTCCATGTGTTGAAGGGGGACTTGGTGAACGGCCTATCATGAAGTCCCGATCTAACTCCACTTGCAGGAGCTGGTCTATGGCCTGTTTGTTGGTGGCCGCCGACCGAAGGTTCCGGCACTCATGGGTCACGTGAGGTAGTGAAATGAGACCAGTGTGGAAGCCCTCCATAAAACCTTGAATGGGGTAGGTGGCCATGGAGGGAGTGGGGTGTAAAGAAAGGTAGAAGCCGAGCCATGTGACATTGACCCAACTTAGTCATGATTTCTTTAGCTGCTTAACCTCACACAGGAGCCTGGGGTGAGCCCGTTGGCATTGACTAAAGTTGCAGGAATCATAATTAAAATTATTGCATATTGCTGCTCCTCCTACGGTCCAGACTGGGCACCCAAATTTGTCCAACTGAGGCAGGCTTGCAGGGGCCTGCTGACCCTGAACTGCACCGGAGGTAGAGGGATTTTCAGAGGGACGAGCAAATGTCATGTTGGCGCACCAAGTGCCAGTGTGGGTGGCCAACTGGCAGATTGCGCAGAGGGGTGAACAAAGGCCCGCAAAGTGGCGACAAAACAGTTTGGTATCCATGACACTCCAGTCAGTGGGTGTCTGGAACTGTAGGAACCTGGCAGCCGCTTTGGCAGAGAAGGAGCGGTGGTAATTGTAGAAGCCAAAACCCCCGTATTTATAGCCCAGATCTACCACGGTATGGAGATACTGATCCAGCTCCTCTCTCCTGTTGGGGGAGTGTTAGGAATTTCCCTTGTGATCAGTAAAAAAACTTCAGGTGTTCTGAGAAGCAGGAAAATTTATTTCTGATGTGGCCCACAACAGAGAGACATGCTTACAGCACGAAAGCTGAAGAAAAATGTCTGCCAAAAGACCGTGTTACGCCCTCACATACCCCATAAGAATAACATCTCTGTGCTTCTATTGGCTGAGGGAACATAAATAACATTGTCATGGCACAGGCTGGCACTTTATTAGCTATACATGTTCCGTACATTCTTAGGCTATCATATTTAGTTAAATCTAATGATTCTACAACTTACTATGGAGTTAATTAAGACAAAACAATACAATGAGTTAATACAATAATGTGCTCAGAAGTAAGCTTTTTAACAAATCAGTCTCAGGACTATTGTTTTTCTAATAGTCACACAATAAACATTTAAAACTTTTCTAACATTCCCTCCTCTTTGTGTGACTATTTTATCTCAACACATTTCGATGAAAGTCCCTGTGTTATACACTTTCGGACTGTATGTCATTAAGTTGAGCTTCAATGTCTACATAGGTCTCCTCAGAGGTAGAGAGGGTTTGATACATTGTTCTTGAGACTGCAGTTTCAATGAGTTTTTGTGAAAGTCCTCGAATACAGGGAATGTAGCAGCATCCGCAAGTGACCAAAACGGCCAAAGCCACAGCAATTGAGATCAAACATGATGTGATAAATCCAGTCCATTTACCGAACCATCCTTCAAGCCAAGTTGTGAATGGATCATTAATACCTGAGTTTTCCGCCAATTCATTCGATAGCGCAGTCAGTCCTTCCAAGGCTCTGGTCACGGTCCCTCCAGGAGCTGTATTGTTGGGGATAAATGTACAACACATGCTACCAAACATTTTGCATACCCCTCCTCTTTCAGCTAAGACCATATCTAAAGCCATTCGGTTCTGCCAGGCCATTAGAGATGTGGGGGCCAACTGTTCTGCTAGGCCCTTCACAGCATCCCTAGTATAGTTTACAAATCGTTGTTGGTTATAATATATATATAATTAATCCAGTCAACATTTTTATTTATAGTCACCCACCAGAGAAGAGACTCAAACCCAGCTGTCACCTGATTCCTGGCTTTAAACTCGTCCGGCACCCCGCGAGGAACCCCAATCTTATCTATGTAGATCTGAGAGTCAAATGACCCCAAGGGAGAGGTGTCCCTACGATACTGTCGGTGACTCTTAGTCCACGGGTATTCTGACAGGATTCTCAGGGGCATAGCCAGCTGGACCTTAGCGCAATCCCCTTGGGCATTGGCCGGTAGTCTAGCTCGCAGTTTCTTATCCCCACACATCCACCAGACATCAGCTCTCTGAATGTCATGTTCAACCCAGTCACCGTTGTCCGTGTTAATCCTCTCCACACAGTAGTCATCAGGTAGTGACCCAAGATCCACCGCGCTACGGTTCCCTGGGAGTGCAAAACAAGTAAAGTTGCCCGGATAAGCGGTAACCGCTGGAGGTATCTGAGGTCTCTGTACTGGGGGAAACAACAAACTCAATGTGTGACAAGTAGAATTTGTTTCAGGTTTATAGCTCTTATTATACAATTCCAACATACATTTTAAACCTACTGGATCTGTATTGTGATCTAGAGGAAAAGGAACTATTGCTAAATGTGGTCTGGCTCCGGCACAAACTAAACAGTTTTCCTTTTTCAGAGTTCTAACCGTGTACCTCAACCATTCTAACCACTCATTTTCTTGGTAGCCCGTCTCCAAAGCTATGGCATCTTCTATTGTATAAGTGAATCTTATAGTTTTACTCAGAACTTCTATTTTAGTATGGCCTTCTTCTTTCCCTTCTGAGTCTACTTTTTCCTGTTTAATTTTATTAGGTGGTAATACCTCAAGGAAAAATGTTCCTGAGGGATCAGTTCCTGACACCCATGCTCCCATGGAATACAACCGCTGATCTTCCTTCCTCGGCTCCTTTAATGTTATTAATAGTTGGTTACAGTTCTTACTATTTGTGCAGGGGGAGTTGGCCGCTTTTGTGATTACGAGTCTCTCCTTTATACCACTCTTTTTAGCCCCTGGTTGATTATACCCCCAATCTTGATGCGCTGTAGTCCATAGGGCCTGATCCCATGCTTGACATCCTGCCTTATTCCAGAGCCAGCAGATATATTTATCTGCCCATAGAAGTCCTCTAGCCCCAGTTGTATCCCCACAATCTGCAATCTGACAGAAGTCTACCAGTATAGTGCTAGTTATTCCCTCTATAAAGGTTAGATTTAATGCTTTTCCTGTTCTTTCCCAATCCAAAGGTTCCTCTACTCTTCCGTAGCGCCTACCCCCTCTTATGGATGCCTCTCCTAGAGTCACCAGTAACCCAAGGATAATTACTGTCCCTTTCATCCTAACCAGCTACAGAGTTCCAGCGGATAGGATAGGGGAGTTGGAAGGGGAGGGAGACTTTACCGGTTTGAGACAAGTCCCACCTTGTGTGAGACCTCCCTTTGTATCCGGACTTTCTGGACCTCTTGTAGCCAACTGGCCCTACTCTGCCTGTGAAACGTTTTTACAATGGGACTGGTGAATCCAGGTAGACCTCTCTGCAATCCTTATCACAGTAGGGGTAGTTAAAAGGACTTTGAAAGGAAGATCCCACCTTGGGGAGTTACCACTGCTTTTTTTCTTATTACTTTTTATTGAGACCCAATCTCCCACATGCACCTTTTCATCTTCTTTTGGGGGTGTGATATACATACTGGTCACAGCTACTAGTAGGCAATACATCCAATTATTTTTACCTATTTCTTCCATAACTTTTCTCAGTTTGCTTTTTAGAATGACATTATGTCTACCAATCCAGCTGATTGGGAATGATAGGCACAATGGTATTTCCCTTTAATTCTCATCACTTCTATCAAATGTTGTATATTTGTTAATTACAAAATGGGGTCCATTATCACTGTAAATCCTTTCAGGGATTCCAAATCTAGGAATAATATCTCTTAGTAATGCTTTGGCTACAGTCTGTGCATCTGCACTTCCTGTCGGGAATATCTCCACCCATTTGGTCAGGGTGCCTGGGTACCAAACAATATTTCTTCCTTTCACATTTGTCTAATTCAATAAAATCCATGCAAATGTGTTGGAATGGATATTGTGGTGTAGGGAACTTCCCTTTCTGTGTTCTTATACCTCCCTGAGCATTGTGTCTTGCACATATAAGACATTGAGAGCAAAAAGTTTTTTGAGTAATTTGTGAATCCATAGGCTGTACATACTTTATTTAACATCTCAGTCATCCCCCTGTTTGACACATGCGTTACTCCATGTGTCAATACTGCTGCATACCTAAATAAAGATTTTGGTAATACCGGTTTCCCTTCAGGTGATGTGTAAATGTCATCAATTATTGTGTAACCCTTTGTTTTCCAATATTGTTTTCCCCAGGGGGGGCATTTTGCTGCATATTAGTAAGGACTGTATGATCCATCACTATGATTTCTCGTCATTATTTTATGTGCAGCTTCATCTGCCCTTTTATTTCCCTTTGAGATGGGGTCCGTATATTTTGTATGTGCTTGACATTTACAGATTGCAAGCTTTTTTGGTAACTGTATTGCATCTAGGAGTTCTAAAATGAAGTCCGTATGTGAAATTGGTTTACCACTGGAGGTGACCATCCCCCTGTTTTTCCATTGTTGTGCGAAAACATGCACTGTTGAAAAGGCATATTGACTGTCAGTGTATATGGTTACAGATTTTCCTTCTGACAGTATACATGCTCTTGTCAATGCTACAAGTTCTGCAACTTGTGCTGAATAATGTTTTGGTAGTGGCCCCGCTTCCAAAATCTCATCCTGTGTCACTACTGCATATCCTGTTGCATTTGTGCCATCTGGATTTTTCTTACTAGAACCATCAACAAAAAGTATCATGTCAGGGTTAGATAATGGTACATCTTTCAGATCACTTCGTGGCAGTACCTTTTCAGTGATGGCAGCAGTGCAGTCATGTTTATACCCGTCAGTAGGATGTGGTAGTAGTGTGGATGGTTTTAAAGTAGTACACCTCTGTATTGTTAAGTGAGGTTGTGTCAAGACTATTGTCATACAGGAAAGGTGTCGTGCTGGGCTCAAATGTGATATCTTTTGCTGTAACAGGATAACAAACACTGCATGTGGTACCTTTTCAGTTAGTAAAGTTGAATAAAGACACCAGTCCATCCGGTTCAGCCTGAGTGAGTGTCTAGCCTCTACCCCTGTACACCCACATCGTTCTCCACCCCCAAGGATCCAACGTCCCCATTCATATACCAGGGCCAAACCGGGACAGAAGCCAATCAACCCACCTGCATGTCCCCGGAGTGCGGGAGGAAACCAGAGCACCCGGAGGAAATCCACGCAGGCACAGGGAGTACATGCAAACTCCAGGCAGGCAGCGTCATGATTGGGATTCGAACCAGTGACCCCCTTCACTGCTAGGCGAGAGTGCTAACCACTACACCGCTGATGCTACCAGTGCTTGTACACAGGGTGGAAGTACTCTCGTTGCACTGTCTATTTCTGTAGAGTAATCCTTCCTCTATGAGACCCCTCTGGTTCTGCCTCAGCAGTGTACTCTTCTGCATCCTCCTCTCCATCACCTTGCATAAGAACCTTTACTTTCACATTCTTTTTGCTTTTGCTTTCAAATACTTCTCAGAATGCTTAGCATATTGTAAAACATCTAAAACTGATGCAGTTCGGTAAGTAACCATGTTTTTAACAATGTAATCCTTATGATCCTGTTTCAATCCATTTAAAAAAGCAATCTTTAGCTGTTGCTGATATGCACTATACACATCCTCAGCTTCGGGGAGCCCGGAGAACACTCTAAAAATCTCTCGTAATTTATTTAGGTAGTCACTGACACTTTCTTTGTCTTCTTGTACTGTCATATTTATTTTTTTGCCAATCAGTCCGTTGTACCCATCTAAGCTGGCATCTGTTCAGTAGGGCAGTCAACCTGTTTCCTAAGTCTGGGCTTTCTGGAGGCAATGGATCCCCCCGTCCCTGTGCATTTTCTGGGGCGCAGGGGTATTCCTCACCGTCCTCCACACCATACCTAATAGGAGGTTTACTTAGTCTCTTGGCTCCTGCTGGGGCACCTAGTACATGAGTTATGGCGTCAGTTAATGTTTCAAGGATCGATCTGTTCATCTCCAGGACTGAACTACTGTCTGGAGAGATTGAGGAAGTGGAGTTGGGGTTTTGTTCAGAGGCGGTTCCTTTGACAGGGGTGGATGTCACAGGGAAGGTGTTACTCTGAGCAGTTACTTGCACCTGAGGGGGAGGACCATTATAGGGAGGTGGTCTCTGGGTGTAGCAGATGAGATCATCCTCTTTGTCCACTAGGGACAATTGGGCTTGGCATTTTTCCCTTGTTCTTTTTCCTTCTACCCTAATTTTAGCATGCTGAAGCCAATACTCCGCCATTTCCAACCCATACCTTTTTTGAACTTTGGGTCCTGACATTTTAAGCTTATCCACAGGGCCCCAAAATAGAACTTTCTTTCTTTTTAATTTTTTTTTTTAGTATTCTGATTCAGAACTTAGCCTTTTGACTTATAAATGTACCCAAATATAAACAGCATTGCATCATTAACACTTCACAGTTGAAAGTCTATGAATTCTAAAAATAACTCCAATCCAATATAAATATTTACTTTAAGACTATTTTTCAGACTCTTTCCCACCAAAAGTCCTAATATTTTCACAGATGCACAAATTAACCTCTGTCAGGCAATCTGCATTTTCTTGTTTCTGAGAAACAGCTTCTTAACCTTCATAACAATGAAAACATTCTCAGCCTTTTTTTTTTTTTTTTTCTTTTCACATTCATCAAGCCACCTGATAATTCTACAACATTCTATTTACTCCAAAATGCCATCTACCTTCTTTTTCTTTTATGCTAAGTTTCAATATATACAATATAACCCTTCTGTATTGTCATAGCTAATCAAGGGTTAACATTTACAACTTCTGGCAGAAACAATCCTTCCATGAGGGGAGGGGGAGGGTGAGTGCAGTGCTTAGGTGAAGAATGACTTCTTATCTCCTTTTAGAAACGAACAAAGCAGCAATACAAGAGAAAAAAAAACATCAGCACTCCCCACACTATCGAGAGAATCAAAAAGGGTTAAACATGAACAAAGATAAGTAAACACACAGAAAAAAAGATAGCCTTGCGATCTTTGTAGATCACTTAACTAAACAGCGCTGAAATAGTCAGGCATTCAACCTCTGACATTCGGTATACCTCAAATCTTTTTGTTATCTGTCCGGACAGCGGGCGACGTAATTTTTTACCTTAGACAACGTCCCCAAGTGTCTCTGTCTACGAGCACTGGATCATCTAGATATTATACGATCAATACCAATGTCGGCAATTACAACACATTAAACCAGAAGCAAAGAGAAAGAGAAGAAAAGACTCAGAAAGAATTAAGAATAATTTAAATTATCTTACCTCTCAAACACCTGGACTGGATCACACAAGGTTCGGAAACAGACAGTGGAATCCAGATCTTTTTTGCCCCCGCCCCTTTTTCACCAATAACTTTGATTGGGGGGACTTTTAATCGATCGGTGAGCTTCAAAGTCCAATACTCACTGAAGTGTTGTCGGGGCAGTCTGATCTGAAAACACATCCCTCATCATGCCGAAGGCCAATTTGAACTCTGTCACTGACAGCTTCCTATCCAACCTGGGATCTTTAGCTTTAAGGACTACCGACACACTACCGATGAGCAGGGAGATGAGCAGGGAGACGAGGTTGACGTCCTTGCCCTCCAGGATGTCCTTCCTGACATTGGCTGGGACCAAGTGGGAAGGGTATACCACGGAACTCTACACTGTGGTACCTGCAGAAGGAGTAGCCACTGCCTGGGCTACCGCGGGGTCGGGGGGAGAAACGGGTCTCCAAGAGCGCAACTCTATTCTGGACCTCGGCGACTGAGGTGGTCAGGGACGACACAAAGGTGTGAAGCTGTGTTATGGCAGAAGCAATAGAATCCAAGGAAGCTTGCTGGGTGTTGGATCCTGCCATGGCTGGAGGAGGGAAGAGGAGCCTGAAGAGCTCTGCTTTCCTGGCTGTAGCGGGAAAGGGCACACCTCTACATCTCAACTCAGAAGTCAATTTCGGAATGGTCTATCCCCTAAGGGACTGCAAACTGACACTTTCTGAGACTGGAGCGGGGGACAACAGGGCTGTGAGATCCTCACTGCCGACCTGGGACATGATAGCATTGTCCTAAACCTGGGTGTGCCGACTTGTCCTCTGGGTTGAAGTTCACTGAGTGGAACCTAATGAGGGTGACAGATTACAAGACTTGCTAGTGTTGCCCAACGGTATACATACCTAAACGCAGTGGACACTCCTGCTCATGTGCCCCTTTTTTCTTTTATCTTACCTAGGGAAGCACCATCCAAATGGGTGCAGGGTGGACCTACTGAAACTCGACTGACCTATAAATATGAAGGCAAAACTTGTTGAAGTTCCAGATACCTGTCACAGATAATTGACTAAAACGGTGACTTTGATGGGCGGCAGTGAGTTGAAATGAAATTAAAATGAAATGAGACAAACAATGAAGCGTTGCCTTGAACGAAATGAACATCTGCCATGACAGAGGCACGACTCGGTCGTATCGCAGATGCAACTGACAACGAACCGGACTCTGGAGCATGTACTGAAATGAGGCAATTAGTGAAATGAGGCCAATGAGCAAGGCACCTCGGGACGAATGGGAACATTGCAAAATACAACTGGATTCGAACCGGGGTGTAGTACATGACAATGAAATTAATAATACTGCCATGACAGAGGCCCGGATCACCATGCTGTAGCTTGCGACTGAGCACGAAATGGACTCTGGAGCATGTATCGAAATGTGGCTTGTCCTGGGGCACGCCGGGACGAATTTAGTGCATAGATGTGACTATATTCATATCGGAGCGTGATAGGTGACAAAGAAATGATACCCATGACAAAGTCAAGAATCAGAGAGTGAGCCTACGATTGACAAATAACCCTGTCTTTGGAGCATGTACCAAAATGAGGCCAAACGACTGGGCACACCGGAACGAAACGGTGCATCTATAAATGCGACAGGATTCGAATCAGAGCGTAATAAGTGACCAGAAATGATATGCCATGACAAAGACAGGAATCAGTGACCGTGCCAATGATTTTGACAAGAGAATCCGTCTCTGGAGCATGTACTGAAATGAGGCCAAACAACTGGGCACCAACCGGAGCGAAATCGGTGCATTGCTGAAATGCGACTGGATTCGTACCGGAGCGTAATACGCGACAAGAAATGAAGTGCCATGGCAAAGACAAGAATCAGTGACTGAATCTGAACCTGCAAGTGACTGTCTCTGGAGCATGTACTGAAATGAGGCCGAAAACTGGGGCACACCGGAGCGAATCGGTGCATCATCAGAGCGCGGTACGTGACAGAAATGAATGAAATGATTAGAAATGATTTTCAAGCTTTCGGAAATTATTTAGAAATGATCCTAACTGATTAGAACGTTCTGACACGATAAGCAACGACTTGTGACTTTTAGAAATGATTCGAACAATTTGAAATGATTAGGGACTGTTCGAATTAAATGACATGTTTGTGAAATGAATGTCTGGTGTGGCATTGACGGATGTGTCAAGAATGAGTGACTACGAATAATTTGTGAAGCAAAAGGAGCAACCGATGTTTTGGTAATGAATACGTGCGAAATGATAGGTATACGTTTCATGAAATGTTTATAATTCATGAGTTCAGGATATCGCAGTTTAGTGACATAAAAATGCATTAACTGAGAAATGGGAGCCGAAGCCCTACCTGCGACAGCTGGACCAGATGCGTTGTACGACAACAGCGATTCAAGTGTTGCGAATCTCGGAGAACGACAACGAGATCTGAAAGAACACATAAACACGTCACAAGACTAACAACATAAAATAGACCTGAAGCGTGCCCTGGTGAGCTGGGCGGTGAGCTGGGCGATGAGCCCTGGTCTGCTGGGCGATATGCCAAGAGAGGGGCGCATACCTTAAGTAAATGGATGTTTCTATAAAGAAGCACGTTTTAAGAGAAGTACTCTGAGAAGGGAAATGGGTGGGTGGGTACCTTGCACTGGAACCGACAGACCATTGTGGGTGGTCTGGTTAAATACCCTCCAGGGTCCTCCCATAATTACAGGCCACCATACTGGCCCTCTTATTTATGGTCGGTCTGCTGGGTGATATGCCAAGAGAAGGACGCAAAAGACTTGGTTAGGGAGCCAATTTATTTATGTACAATAAGACACTACAGGGCAAGGTTGCTGAAGGCTCATGGGGATGTATCGAGTAAAGCAGGTGGATTCCCGCCTGCCCATCTTTTGATCACGTGGTCTGGGACCCAGTTTCGTGAGGCAGCTGATGCTGCTACAATGCGAAAGAATGTCTAAGAAAATGGCCAGGGTCAAGGCCTAATTTGCTCAAAAGGATCCTGACGTGACTAATGAACTGGTTGCTGCTTAGGGTACTTAATTGGGAACGGTAGTAATGGGCTGTCCTGCGAGGGATCTGAAAGGTGAGCCAATAACGGATCTAGAATGGACACGGGGCACCAGGCTTCAAGAGTTTGGAAAGGTTTAATATCAACCCCTGGACCGGACTGTTGTGTTTTGGACACCGAGGTGCAAGATGAAGTCAGTCTGATGGCGTGTGAGGGGGCTTCTACGCAACACCTTACAACTGGGATGGTGACTGAATTCACTGGGGCGTAAGAAGCCGTAGAAAGCCAGGTAGATGGCTGCTTGGACGACCAGGCTGAAATTAACCAAAAGGGCAATGTGACAGGATGAAAGACACATCTCGGAATATGGCGCTGGTGACGGGTAGCCGTTTGATACTGATTTGGGGTCATTGGCTGTGAATGCCACACAACATGGTCTTGACCGTATGGGAGCGGCAAACAAGACGGTTTGTTAGGATCTCATAAGGGGATGAAATACTGGATGTCAACTAAGTCAAGTCTAATGTTATTGTGTGACAATGCCAACTGTGTGTGGCGGCATGATATGAAGGCCAGGATGTGATGGAGATCTCCTGGTATTGCCCTGGGGTTTGAGGCTAGTAACCTGTCAGATCTTCTAGGCTGTACGGTAGGCCTTCAGGGTGTTGTGAGAGAATGATAGATTAATAAGGCAGGTAGCGTCGTGAAAGTGTCGTTTGAATCCGAGGTTAGCTACGACCAATGTGGGATAAGATATGGTCGGGTCGATTCCAGGTTCCTGCAAAAATAATGAAGCAAAGTTAAACGGGTAGTGCGTTGGCCAGATTATTGCGTTTGTCTGGGATGTAGATGCAGAGGACGTTAGATTGGTGCTGTGGGGATAGTGGCACCAGCCTGCGCAGGAAGGCCATGATGGCCAGCGACTTGGACCTCCTTTATTTAGAATACTGGCTTTGGCTTGGTTGTCTGTGGCGAACGTCACTGTTTGTCCTGCCTTGTTGTTGCACCAGACTTGAGCTGCTGCGACAATGGGGTAGAGGTCGAACAAAGAGGAGGACTAACTGAACCCAGGAATCAAGAGGATTTCTGACGGCCATGGCCCTGTAAACCCAAGATGGCCAAAAATTGAGGTGAGGACCTGTGGAGACTGGTGTCCATGACTACCTGAGGTGAAGAGGGAGATGCTGAGGGAATGAACACTGGCATGCCATTCCAATTTGTCAGAAATTTGTCTCCCATGGGCAGATCCTCTATTGCTGGCACATCTAGTTTAAAGATTTAGTCAGGGTCTTGTACCTGGGAGAGAAACACTAAAAGGTGGGAGATAAAGGATCACCTTGAGTTTGACTGCTGCCATGGCTGAAAATGAGCAGTGATAGTCAAAAGATGAGCACCCTGCGTACTTGTGACCTAGATCCAATGCTGCATGCAGATACGGGTCCAATTCTACCCTCCTGTTGGGGTTGCCCTGCATAGCACGTCTCTGACTGTCCCCAAGGCTAGCACAGACTCTGCGACAGTGAGCTTGCGATTGAGACGTCTCCCCACGAATATGACTTGTTTTAGGCCAAGTTGTGTACTGCTATGAGGAGGGATGCTAAGTTAACGTCATTGTCGTCCAAGATGTCCACCTTGATGCCCTGCTAGGACAAGGTGTGCAGGTTAGACAGTAGTGCAGATGTTGGGCGTACCTGTAAATGAAGGTACGGGAATGACGGTGGTGACTGGAGCTGGTAGGGGCATGGCTGGGCATACCTCTAGGGATGTCACTCTGCTTGGACTTCGGCAACTGCTGTTGACAGTGTGTTCACCCAGGAGTGCAGCTGAGTAGTCGCAAAGAAGATAGACTGAAGTGGTGCCTGGAAGGGCTGCCACTGGCGGTGGAAACAGTAGCCTAAAAGCTTGGTTTCCTGGCTGCGGCAGGGTAGGAAGTACTCCTGCGACACCGTTCTGCTATGAGCTTGGGGTTTTGTTTTGTTTCATGTTTAACGGTCCAAGCTCTTGTGAGACTGTAAGCCGCTGCTTGCTGAGCCCGCCAAGGGTGACGCCAGGGCTGAGGCGAAGTCCTCGCTGTCTGCCTGCGACATGGCGTCAGCTAAAAGCAAGGGGGGAAATGCATATGTTTAAGGTAAGTTGCAAAGGTAGGAGGGGAAAGATGTGTTTGGGTAGATAAGATGAAAAGCGGAAGGAAAACAGGAAGAACATGACAAGGAACGACAGTCATAGTGACAGTTCGTTTGTGACTTTAGAAAACTCAAAAGAATGCGTGACAACCGAGGTGAGCCAGGAGGTGACTGGCTAGGTAACCGATAGCTCGGGTGTGCATCTGTGCTCAGCACAGACTAGTGAACCAGATCCCCCAGGGCGGACTGGGGAGGGTAGCTGAAGTCTGGTATGCCAAGTAGGAATGTTGCGATCTGTAGCAAATTGACGTGTGTGTGTGGCCTGCTAAATGCTTGCACTGCCAGCAAGAAAGGAGATTAGGTGACCTTGTCTGCGTATTGAAGGCTTGTGCTTCGAAAACAGAGTGAAGTGCACAGAAGTATGTGACAGTTGCTAACGCCTCAGGAGCCAGTCAAATTGTGTATATGAAGTCAAATATATCATGAAAATGTGTTCAAGAGAAAGGGGAAAAAAAAAAAAAAAAAAAAAAGGGGGGGGGGTCCTTTTTTTTTTTTTTTTTTTTTTTTTTTAACTACGCGTCTGACTTGAAGCCCTAGTAGTAAAGTCTCGGTTGGGAGACTGGGTCGACCACAAACCTGTAGTAGGGCAACATGGAAATAGTTTAAGGAGGATTGCAAAGAGCTGTTTTGGGGCCATAGCTGACCCCCTGGTGAAGAAATACAAGCCCTTTTTTGAGTGAAAGACTGTCCAAGCCTGGCGTAGGATGGACCAACTGGCAACCTTACTGACCTGAAAGGGGAAAAGGGATAGAGAAAATGTATGAGTAGCCATGTTGCTACTGGAGATGTTGGCCGTTTTTAAGCCAAATGCAGAAAGACTTGCAGCGATTGCAAGAACGCAGCCTTGTTGAAAGGTGAAAGAAAAGGTTTTAGCGGAAATGTGATTACGTAGGAATGACCGTGCGCAACACTGAGCAAATTGGTGGAGAGAATTGTGTATGATCATGCATGGACAGACTGAGAAAGTGAACGCAAGTACTGCTGAATTCGTACCGTCGATGTGACTAGTTCGAACTGGGCTGGGTGCGAGCACTGGTGGAATAGTCTGTGAAAGATTTGACTCGTTTAAGTCGGTGATGCAACAGGATTCGGGTCAGTTTGCGTTTGGCGAGGATTCAAATCATTGTGCCGATGCTGTGACTAGATTCAAATCGGCCGTAGATGCGAGGTGACTGAGGGGCTCATATGTCGGATACGAACCATATCGCTGGGTTCGGATTGACTGAATGGTGATGGGGGTTGAAGGGGCTTGTGATTGCCGAGGATCCGAACCGTAGAAGCGAGGTTTGCGACTAGATTTGAATCGGCCGATTGGTGAGTGTTTTCTATCCAGTAAGAGGTTTAGGGGGATCAGTTAGGTGAAGTGAATGTTTCGTAAGAGGTGTAGGGTTTGCAACTGGCTCGAGTAAACCTGCGTTGGGTAGAAAGTATGAAATACATGAAAGAGGACATAGAAAGACTTATGGAGCCGTAAGTGCGACTTTTGCAAAACGAACATAACGTAACGATTCGAGTTTAGTAGGAGTGGTAACAACAAAATCCTACCTGCGACAGTGATTATGTAGCGGTCCGAGTGTGGGACAATCGATGAAAATACACGACCGATCTCGAAAGCACAATTTCATGGACATGCAGTGAGTTGACAGACAGCCTCTGCAATGCATCTGACACGAATCAGTTTGAAAAAGGTATGAGATGAATTGGTAGTAGGGAGTATCTGATACAAATTGGTTGTAGGGTGTATGCCATCTCTTACTGTGAAACTGAACCCTATCAAACCACCCATCCCCCAGGCTAGTCAAGTGCAGAAAAGACACGAGGTGGGTTTAATTACACCTCAATCAGCCACAGGAGCCCATACAAACACCACATGCTTATGTCAAAAAATGGATGAAATGGCAACCCCATGGACAGTGAATTTTGTAACCAGTAAATCCTATGGCGAGTCATATCGGAGAACGACCGACAGCGGCTCGGAGGCTTGGAGCTATGAATGAATCGTATGTTTGGAAGAAGGAACTTACAAATGTACTACGCCTGTGCCAAAAGATGACGGGACATGAGTGTCAATAACTCAGAGGTAGGTTTTGCGAAAGGGGTGAAGAAGGATAGCAAGCATGATAAGCTGCAAGTTTGCACATGATATGAAAAGATTCGGATACTACTTATCTGTGACCATGAGCGGGAACCGCCGTCAAAGACCACGAATGAAGAAGCCGAAGTGCACCTGCGATTGGACGCACAGATAGATGACCGTGAGCCGGCCCTTTGATGTGCAGTACCTTGCACTGGAACCGACACCGTTGTGGGTGGTCTGGTTAAACACCCTCCAGGCTCCTCCCATAATTACAGGCCACACTATATTATATATATATATATATATATGATACGCTCATATGCACAAACGCTTCAAAAGTGGTATTTTTCATCCAATTTTCGTATTGTGCGTATGAAGCTTAAAGCGGGAGTCCGCCGGGAGTCCGCCGGGACTCCGCGTTTTTTTTTTAAAAGCCAGCAGCTACAAACACTGCAGCGGCTGATTTTTAAAATAGTGACACTTACCTGTCCAGCGCGCCCGCGATGTCGGCACCCGAAGCCGATCTCTCGATCGTCTCTCGGGTGCTGCCGTCGCCATCTTGGGTATGGGAATCAGGAAGTGGAGCCTTTCGGCTTCATTTCCCGGTTCCCTACTGCGCATGCGCGAGTCGCGCTGCGCAATAAGGACGGACCCGCTGCCTCTGGGATCTGTCAAAGTCAGCGGGGGACTTTCGGAAAGGGGCGTAATCTACGCCTCTTTCCGCAGAGAGCTATCCCGGAAGTGGGTGCAGATACCTGTACTGTACAGGTATCTGCACCCCCCTCCCCCCTGAAAGGTGCCAATTGTGGCGCCGGAGGGGGGGGGGGAGGGTTCCGATGAGCGGAAGGTCCACTTTAGGGTGGACCTCCGCTTTAACTGTTAGTACATAAAAAAAAAAAAAAAAAAATTCTCAAACATAAATACGGTAATCCTCTGAATAATCAGCATTCATTCAATTGTGAACATCGTGTTCTGATCTTTATTGGGGAATTTTATTTTGTATATAGAGTGTTTATGTGGTGAGTTTACACTTTTCATTGAACAGAGTTTGGATAACACAGGGTTAAACGGAAAGTTCATAAATAAACTGCACATTATCTGGACAGAATGCTTGGGGAGATAGTGATGTGTTCCTGCTTAGGAGATGTACGTTAGCTTGGGGAGCTGAAAACTCTGCAGGGCTCCAACACACACTAAGCCATTTCCACATAAACTTCCCTCCTGGCATTAAACTTTGCCAGGTATTGTGCTTAGCTTACCAGCCCAAACTGATGTTCCTCCCTCAGCTCACCTCTCTCCCTGCATGTCCTGTGAGCAGAATAGCTGTGCTCCTCCTCTGGGTTCTCTCATCATATGGCATATAATTCAGCGGGACACACAGAGCAATTATGCCGGACGGGGGGGGGGGGGGGGGGGTGGTGGTGGGGGGAGATGAGGAGACAGAAAATAAGGAGGGGCCGGCGGGGAGGATCATCACGAGAGGTCTGACTAAATACAATCTCTTAGCAGCAGGGACCAGATCTACCCGTCAGCTAGCTGTGATTGACAAGTAGATCGAAGCGGAAGCTGTCATGGGGGCCCCCTACTGACAATGCCTGAATGGTCAGGTGTGCGGGAATTAGTATTGCGAGCTGTGTCGGCGGCTGCTTTTGTAGCACCTGCCATACAGCTCGCATACTTCAAAGTCTTGCAGGACATGGCTGCTAATGGGAGCTGAGTTCCTGTTGTGGAAAAAGTACAGGAACTCCGTGAGTTCCTGTGAGTTCCCATAGGACTTGAGCCCTGCATTTAGGAATATCACGATGAATTTGTTGATGTCTGGTTCTGGGTATATGCCTAGTAGGCACGATTTGGGGTTTAATGTGATGGGGGATCCCATAATGTCGTGTAGGAATTGAACTACTTGTGCCCAAAAGCCCTGCATCCTCGAGTGCCCTAACATTTTCCTCACATATACCCTTTAGTGCAAAGGCTGACCTGCTCGCTGAGGACACGAGTAACATATTGTAGAATGTAGATATCAGTTTTTTGGGGTCCGAGCTACATATTATGGCCACAAAGGGGTTCACTTCAAGTGGGGTAAAACCTGCTGAGAATTGTGCTCTAAAAGCCTGACGGAGCTGAATATGACGGAAAAATTGTCGAGGCAGGAGTACAAATTCGTCTCTTAGCATATCGAATTGTTTTAGATCACCATTGGAGGTCAAGTAGCATAGGTAGTATACACCCCTGGTAGGGAGCAAAACTCTGGCAGGTCAAGATTAAAGCAAAGAGTGTGTTCATGCAGTGCTGGTGACAGGCATGTACTGGCCATTGGGACTACCAGGAGTTTCCCGGTGGGCCGATAGCTCAGTGGCTGGTTTCAGTCACAGGCAGTTTCAGTGAAAGCCTCCTGAGTCCTGCCTCCTGCACAAATACAGTCCCCAGCAGGCAGCGACTAATGGGGTGAACTGGGTAGTGACTGATGCCAGTTATGGTTTGTACTTGACCAGGCGGGAGGAGAGACTGGCAGCCCTATATAGCAGCAAAAAGTTGCTGGCAGGAGCGGTCTTGGCTCACCTCTACTAGGCTGGGCTCAGGCCGGGGGCCGTCTCAGATCCCCTCAGCTCGGCTGTGCTGGGGCGTGTTGTGGGCAGTCTCAGCTGTGCTCGGGCATAGGGTGGGTGGGCTCGAGGCAGTCTCAGCTCTCTTCGGCTCAGCTGTGCTCAGGCATAGGGTGGATGGTCTCGATCAAAGGGGGCGGTCTCAGCTCTCTTCGGCTCAGCTGTGCTCGGGTGGGCTGTGCTTGGCGGGCTCTTTTTGGCTGGGCTGGGGGTGGGGCATGTCCGCAACCTCTGATCATGTCCGCAGTCTCTGATCACATCCGCAGCCTGTGATCATCTCTTGTATCATGTCCGCAGTCTCTAACCATCCCCTGTACCATGTCTGCAATCTGTGACCATCTTTTGTACCATGTCTGCAATCTGACCATCTCTTTACCATGTCTGCAATCTCTGGCCAACTCCTAAAGTGGAGCTCTAAAAGGAGGAGGTGGAGCCTAAGGGGGGATGAAGGGGTGGATATTAAGCAGGAAGGGATGGGGAAAATTTAGATAGGGGGGTGCCCAATTTTTGTCTTGCCTGGGGCAGCACAATACCAAAATGCACCACTGGCTGTACTGCCTATAAGAGAAATAAATTAGAATGGCTAATGGCCAGTGAAAGGGAGGGGACTTGGGTGGACATCAGTGTTGGCCACGCGGGTTTGTCTGGCTGGTATAGGAGAGACCCGTCATCCACACTGCCCATCACCATACTTCATAGTGTGCAACCCGACTCAGCCTCAGCACCCCTGCATTGCTGAAAGGCAGCCAATGGCTGTGCAGCAATGTCGGTTTCTGAAATTCCAGCCAATGATGCTGTAGCAATGTTCCTGCATGATGTTAGCCCTCCCACTTCACTTATTCACTTCCTTTTTTGTGAGTTTGCAAAATAAAGTGGGCCGGTCTGGATGAAGTCCAGGGCCAAATTTTTGTCCCAGCCCAGCCTTGGCTGATTGCATTTTGGTCATCATTATGTCCCAGATACATCTGTAATAGTGTAATAAAGACGTTCTGTCTTTGGAAAAGTTGAGATTTTAAGTTTGACTTATAAATGGTTACAAGGGGGTCCCTGGTTGAGTGGGACAACTTGGGGCAAAGGAAGGTTAAGAATCTTGCTCTATCAGTTTACTTAATATGGAATTGTTGTGATATTTGTGCTGCCATATAATACATATTGAGGTGAGGTAGTGCTGTCCCTCCTAAATCAGTAGGGTTCTTCAATTTGTGCCATGGAATTATGCCTACTTTTCCCCCATATGAAATGTTTTAAGGATCATTTCCATCGCAGACAAGACAGACAAGACAGACAAGACAGACAAGACAGACAAGACAGACAAGACAGACAAGACAGACAAGACAGACGGAGCCCTCCGCTCTAAGAGATATGAAAGAACAAACACGTCACAAGACTAACATAAAATAGACCTGAATTGTGCCCTTGGTCTGCTGTAAGGTAAGCCCTGGTGAGCTGGGCGGTGAGCCCTGGTCTGCTGGGCGATATGCCAAAAGAAGGCCGCACAAGACTAGGTTTAGGGAGGTAATTATTAATTTATGTACAACAAGACACTACGGGGCAAAGTTGCTAAAGGCTCAGGACATTTCCACTTGTGGATTGGAGATGTATCGAGTAAAGCAGGTGGATTCCCGCCTGCCAATCTTTGATCGCGTGGACTGGGACCCCGTTTCGTGAGGCTGCTGATGCTGCTCCAATGCGAAAGAATGTCCAAGAAAATGACCAAGGTCCTGGCCCAATTTGCTAAAAAGGAACCTGATGTGACTAATGAACTGCTTGCTGCCTGGGGTACTAATCGGGAATGGTAGTAACGGGCTGCCCTTCGAGGGATCAAACATATGGGCCAAAAATTGATCTAGGATGGACACGGGGCACCAGGCTTTGAGAGTTTGGAAAGGTTTGATGTCAACCCCTGGACCGGACTATTTTTTTTTGACACCCTGAGGAGCAAGATGAAGCAAGTCTGATGGCGTCTACGTAACACTTTACAACTGGGATGGTGACAGTATTCACTGGGGCGTAAGAAGCTGTAGAAAGCCAGGTAGATGGCTGCTTGAACGACCAGGCTGAATTTAGCCAAAGGGGAACGTGAGAGGATGAAAGACACGTCTCGGAATATGGCGCTGGTGACGGGTAGCCGTTTGATACTGATTTGGGGTCATTGTCTGTGAATACCACACAACATGGTCTTGACCGTATGGGCGGCAAACAAGACGGTTTGTTAGGATCTCATAAGGGGATGAAATACTGGATGTCAGCTGAGTGGGGTCTAAGGTATTGTGTGACAATGCAAACTGTGTGTGGTGGCATAATATGAAGACCTCTTGGTATTGCTCTGAGGTTTGAGGCTAGTAACCTGACATGCAGTAGAACCTCTAGGCTGCACGGTAGGCCTTCAGGGTGTTGTGAGATAATGAAAGATTAATAAGGCAGGTAGCGTCGTGAAAGTGTTGTTTGAATCCGAGGTTAGCTATGACCAGTGTGGGATAAGAGACATGGTCGGGTCGGTTCCAGGTTCCTGCAAAAAATAACGAAGCAAAGTTAAACGGGTAGTGCGTCGGCCAGATTATTGCGTTTGTCTGGGATGTGGACGCATAGGACGTTAGATTTGTGCTGTGGGGCTAGTGGCACCAGCCTGCGCAGGAAGGCCACGATGGCCGGCTACTAGGACCTCCTTTATTCATAATACTGGCTGCTGTGGCTTGGTTGTCTGTGGCGAACGTCACTGTTTGTCCTGCCCAGTTGTTGCACCAGACTTGAGCTGCTGCGACAATGGGGTAGAGGTCGAACAAAGAGGAGGACTAACTGAACCCAGGAATCAAGAGGATTTCTGATGGCCATGGCCCTATAAACCCAAGTTAGCCAAAAACTGAGGACCTGTGGAGGCTGTAGTGACCATGACTACCTGAGATGAAGAGAGATGTTGAGGGAATACACATTGGCTTGCCATTCCAATTTGTGAGAAATTCGACTCCCATGGGCAGATCTGTTATAGCTGGCACATCTTAATTTAAGGATTTAGTCAGGGTCTTTACCTGGAAGAGAAACACTAAAAGGTGGGAGGTAAAGGATCACCTTGAGTCTGGCTGCTGCCTTGGCTGAAAATGAGCGGTGATAGTCAAAGGATGGGCACCCTGCGTACTTGTGACCTGCTGCATGCAGATACGGGTCCAATTCTACCCTCCTGTTGGGGTTGCTCTGCCTAGCATGTCTCCGACTGTCCCCAAGGCCAGCACAAACTCTGTGACAGTGAGCTTGCAATTTAAGTAAAGGGTCTCTGGCCTTTAGGATGACGGAGACATCTCCTCACGAATATGACTTGTTCTAGGCAAAGTTGTGTACTGCTATGAGGAGGGATGCCAAGTTAACGTTGTTGTCATCCAAGATGTCCTCCTAGATGCCCTGCTAGGACAAGGTGTGCAGGGGAGACGATGGTGCAGAAGTTGGGTGTATCTGTAAGTGAAGGTACGGGAATGACGGTTGTGACTGGAGCTGGTAGGGACACGGCTGGGCATACCTCAAGGGCTGTCACTCTGCTGGGACTTCGGCGACTGCTGTTGACAGTGTGGTTACCCAGGAGTGCAGCTGAGTAGTCGCAAAGAAGATAGACTGAAGTGGTGCCTGGAAGGGCTGCCACTGGCGGTGGAAACAGTAGCCTAAAGGCTTGGTTTCCTGGCTGCGGCAGGGTAGGAAGTACTCCTGCGACACCGTTCTGAGTTTTTTTATTATTTTTTTATTTTTTTATTATTGGTCCAAGCTCTTGAGAGACTGTAAACCACCACTTGCTAAGCCCGTAAAGGGTGATGGCAGGGCTGAGGCAAAGTCTTCACTGTCTGCGACATGGCGTCAACTAAAAGCAAGGGGGGGTGCGTATGTTTGAGGTAAGTTGCAAAGGTAGGAGGGGATAGTTGCGTTTGGGTAGATAAGATGAAAGGCGGAAGGGAACAAGAAGAATAGGACAAGGAACGACAGCCATAGCGACAGTTGGTTTGCGCTCAAGCGCTGTTGAGTGTGACTTTAGAAAACTCAAAAGGATGCGTGACAACCGAGGTGAGCCAGGAGGTGACTGGCTAGGTAACCGATAGCTCGGGTGTCAGTCTGTGCTCGGCACAGGCTAATGAACCAGAGCGCCCCACGGCGGACTGGGGTGGGTAGCTGAAGTCTGGTATACTAAGTAGGAATGTTGCGATCTGTAGTTAATTGACGTGGGTTCGGTCTACTAATGCTTGCACTGCCAGCAAGTATGGAGATTAGGCGACCTTGTCTGCGTATTGAAGGCTTGTGCTTCGAAAACAGAGTGAAGTGCACAGAAGTATGTGACAGTTGCTAACGCCTCAGGAGCATGTCAAATTCTGTATGTAAAGTAAAAATATGTAGTGAAAGTGTGTTTGAGAGAAAGGGGGAATCCCATTGAACTAAACACCTGACTTTATGCCCTAGTTGTGAAGTCAACTGGTTGGGGGTCGAGAACGGAGTTGACCAGGAGCCTGTAGTAAGGTGACATGAGAATTTTGTTTTGACAAGGGGGATTGCAAAGAGCTGTTTGGGGCAAAGCTGGCCCCCTGGTGAAGATGCAGGCCCTCGACAATGGTTTTGTTTTTTGTTTTTTTGGGAGATACTGTCCAAACCTGGTGCAGGGTGGACTAACTGGTGTTCTAACTGGCCTAAAAAGGGGAAAGCGACAGAAAAAGATGAGCAGCTGTGTTGCTACTGGAGACGATGAGTGGCAGTTTGAGCCACTTGCTGAAATGCTTGCAGCGATTGCAAGGAAGCGGCCTTATTTGAATTAGGAGGTGAGAATGAATGAATGGATGAATGAGGAGCAGCTGTGTTGCTACTTGAGATGAGTGGCCGTATTAAGCTGTTGCAGAGATGCTTGCAGCGATTGCAAGAAAGCAGTTTTATTTGTATCTATAAAATTAAATTATAAGTGTGTAGGAATGAGGAGAGCAGCCGTGTTGCTACTGGAGATGAGTGGCCGTATTGAGCCATTGCATTGATGCTTGCAGCGATTGTAAGGAGCTTTGTTGAAAGGCGAAAGAAAAGGTTATAGAGGAAATGTGATTATGTAGGAATGACCTGCGCAACTCTGAGCAAATTGGTGGAGAGAATTGTGTATGATCATATATGGATAGACTGAGAAAGTCAAACTTAAGTACTGCTGAATTCGTACAGTCGATGTGACTAGTTTGAACTGGGTTATAGCTATGGAATAGTCTGCAAAAGATTTGACTCATTTGAGTCTGTGATGCAATAGGATTCGGCTTGGTTGTTAGAGTTGCGTTTGGCAAGGACTGGAATCGTTGCGCCGATGCTGCGACTAGACTCGAATCCTCCATAGATGCGACTGAGGCTCGTATATGGGATCCGACCGTATCGCTGAGGATATGGCTGGGTTCGGATTGATTGAATTGTGATGGTGGTTGAAGGGGCTGGTGATTGCCAATGATCCGAAACATAGAAGCAAAGTTGCAAATAGATTCGAATCGGCCGTAGATGCGAGGTGACTTCAGTGGCTCGTATGACAGATCTGCCCGTATTGCCGATGATATGGCTGGGTTTGAATCGACTAAATGGTGATGGTGGTTTGAAGGGGCTTGTGATTGCCGAGGATCCGAAACATAGAAGCGAAGTTACGACTAGTTTCGAATCGGCCGTAGATGCAAGGTGAGTAAGGGGCTTGTGTCGGATTTGACCGCATCGCCGTAAAGTGAATGGCTCGAGTAAACCCGCGTTGGGTAGAAAGCATGAAATACATGAAAGATGACATAGAAAGACTTACGGTGACGTAAGTGCGACTTTTTGCAAAACGAACATGATAAACGAACATGATAACGTAACTACTAGAGTTTAGAGGAGCGGTAACAACAAAGTCCTATCTACGACAGCGAGTGTGTAGCGGTCCGAGCGTGGGACAATCGAAGATATACGACCGATCTCGAAGGTACAACTACGTGGACACGCAGTGAGTTGGCAGAGTCAGCCTGTGCAATGCTTTTGACATGAATCAGCTTAAAAAATGTATGAGATGAATCTGATATAAACTGGCAGTAAGGAGTATCTGATACGAATTGGTTGTAGAGTGTATGCCATTCCCTACTGTGAAACCAAACACCTATCAACCACCCATCCCCCCAGGCTAGTCAAGTGCAGGAAAGACATCATGTGGGTTTAATTACACCTCAATCAGCCACAGAAACCTGTTTATCTGAAAAAAAAAAAAAAGATGAGAACAGTGAATCTTATAACCAGTGAAGCCTATGGCGAGTGATATTGGAGAACGACCGACAGCGACTCGGAGGCTTGGATCTATGAATGAATGGTATGTTTGGTAGAAGGAATTTACAAATGTACTATGCCTGTGCCGAAAGATGTCGGGACATGAGTGTCAACAACTCAGAGGTAGGTTTTGCGAAAGGGGTGCAGGATAGTAAGCATGATAAGCCGCAAGTTTGCACACGATATGAAAAGATTTGGATACTACTTATTTGCGACCATGAGCGGGAACCGCCGACGAAGACGACGAATGAAGAAGCCGAAGTGCACCTGCGATTGGACGCACAGATAGTCGACCGTGAGGGAGCTGAGAAGAGTCGGCCCCTTGATGTGCAGTACCTTGCACTGGAACCGACACAGACCATTGTGGGTGGTCTGATTAAATACCCTCTGGGCTCCTCCCATAATTAGGGGCCACCATACTGGCCCATATAATTATATCCCTCTCCCTCCCTCCCCATCTCTCCCTCCCTCCATCTCCCTCCCCCTCTCCCTCCCTCTCCCTCCATCTCCCTCCCCCTCTCCCTCCCTCCCCCTCTCTCCCCCTCCCTCCATCTCTCTCTCCCTCCCTCCCTCCATCTCTCTCTCCTCTCCCTCCCCATCTCTCTCTCCCTCCCCATCTCTCTCTCCCTCCCCATCTCTCTCTCCCTCCCCATCTCTCTCTCCCTCCCCCCATCTCTCTCTCTCTCCCCCCCATCTCTCTCTCTCTCTCTCCCCCCCCCCCCATCTCTCTCTCTCTCTCTCTCCCCCCCCATCTCTCTCTCTCTCTCTCTCCCCCCCCCCCATCTCTCTCTCTCTCTCTCCCCCCCCCCCATCTCTCTCTCTCTCTCCCCCCCCCCCATCTCTCTCTCTCTCTCCCCCCCCCCCCATCTCTCTCTCTCTCTCCCCCCCCCCCCCATCTCTCTCTCTCTCTCCCCCCCCCCCATCTCTCTCTCTCTCTCCCCCCCCCATCTCTCTCTCTCTCTCCCCCCCCCCATCTCTCTCTCTCTCTCCCCCCCCCCCCATCTCTCTCTCTCTCTCCCCCCCCCATCTCTCTCTCTCTCTCCCCCCATCTCTCTCTCTCTCCATCTCTCTCCCCCCATCTCTCTCTCTCTCTCCCCCCCCCCCATCTCTCTCTCTCTCTCCCCCCCCCCCATCTCTCTCTCTCTCTCCCCCCATCTCTCTCTCTCTCTCCCCCCATCTCTCTCTCTCTCTCCCCCCATCTCTCTCTCTCCCCCATCTCTCTCTCTCTCCATCTCTCTCTCTCTCCATCTCTCTCTCTCTCCATCTCTCCCTCTCTCCATCTCTCTCCCTCTCCATCTCTCCCTCTCCATCTCTCCCTCTCCATCTCTCTCTCTCCATCTCTCTCTCTCCATCTCTCTCTCTCCATCTCTCTCTCTCCATCTCTCTCTCTCCATCTCTCTCTCTCCATCTCTCTCTCTCCATCTCTCTCTCTCCATCTCTCTCTCTCCCCCTCCATCTCTCTCTCTCCATCTCTCTCTCTCCCCCTCCATCTCTCTCTCTCCCCCTCCATCTCTCTCTCTCCCCCTCCATCTCTCTCTCTCCCCCTCCATCTCTCTCTCTCCCCCTCCATCTCTCTCTCTCCCCCTCCATCTCTCTCTCTCCCCCTCCATCTCTCTCTCTCTCCCCCTCCATCTCTCTCTCTCTCCCCCTCCATCTCTCTCTCTCTCCCCCTCCATCTCTCTCTCTCATGATTTTGGGTGACAACACCATTTCAACAAGGTTGATGCGCCCCATGACTCAGCGGTAATCTGGTCCAAATTTGAGTCTTGTGCTTGAGCAGGTCAAAGAGAGGTTGTAAATTTAGTCTGACATAGTCCTCTGGTGTCCTACTAATGTGTGTACCCAGATTTAATACGATCTTCCCTGGGTCTCAGGGAAGCGATCTAATAGGAGTATTTGTGATTTGTCCCAATAATTTTTAGTCCTGAGAAGGAGCCAAATTGTTCTATAGTGGCTAAGGCCTTTTGGAGCGCGTCTGTCGATCTGTCTATATATAGGTCGATCTGTCTATATATAGCAGTGTGTTGTCGGCGTAGGTGCTGACTGGGCCCTATTCGGAGGCCCGATATGTCTGGGTTAGATTGCAAGGACACTGATAAGGGTTCTGCTGCCAATGCATATAACAAAGGGGAGAGGGGACACCCCTGGCATGTGCCTCTGGTAAGGGGAAACTGGTCGGATGCCCAGCCATTAGCTATAACCCTGGCCACCGGGCTCTGGTGTAGTAGTTGAACCCACTTTATGCCCATAGGTAGGTCCATTACACGGAATTGAATGCCTTTGCTGTGTCCAGCGCAACTACAATTCCAGTGCCTGTATTGTCATGTTGCCTCTGCAGAATAATGAATAGTCTCCCCAAATTTAAAGAGGTATTCCTACCTGGCTGAAACCTGCTTGGTCATCATGTATGAGGTAAAGAATAACCGTGTTGAGGCAGGTAACCAGGATCTTAGCAAGTACCTTGACATAGACTTGCAATAGGGATATTGGGCGATATAATTCTAGACGGTGTGGGTCCTTACCAGGTTTGGGGGTTAACACTATCGTGGCTTCATGCATTGAGGAGGGCATAATGGAGGTCTCAAATATGTGGTTGTATAGTTTGTAGAGTCTAGGGACTAGAAACTGAGTATGTCGAATAAAGTGCCACCGGGAGTCCATCAGAACCTGGTGACTTGGAGCGGAGGAAGGTCCCTATGGCTTCAGCTATTTCCTCTGTGAGAGGTCTATCAAGATCCGTCATCTGTTGGTCCGTAAGGTGTGGTAGTTATATCTCTCCTAGAAAAGATTCAATGGTTGGTTGAGCGTCTCCTACTATCAAGGTATATAGGTTGGTGTAGAAGTCCCTGAAATCTCAGTGACTCTTCTGGGTTCTAGTATCATCGTGCCATCATCAGAGCTAAATGAAATAACTATGGCAGGGCGGTCCTTGCAATGTACCAGGTGGGTCAGTAACTTACCGGCCTTTTCACCATGTTCAAAAAAAAGGTTGTTTGCAAAATAAGAATTAGCTCTTTGATTTCTCATATTGCATCTGCGCGACCACCCTAGAATGGAGCTTGAGTGTAGCAGCTCTCTCCATTGAGGGGTCATGCAGAAATTCCTGCTCTAGTTAGATCCTCTATCGCTTTCTCCAGGTCAGCCGAAGAGGCTAGTTTTAGACTATTTATGCGTGCAACCAGGGTAGTTTTGACATGTAATTTAAAAGGCATCCCAGACTACGCGAGGCGAAGCAGAATCGCCATTGTCCGCAAGAAATTGTCCCCATGCTACCAAGATATCATCGTCCTCCAGCAGCAATGTAAGCCAGAAGGGATTTAATCTCCAAGCAGCAAGTGGTTGGTTATAGGGTAATGTTAGGGTGGCCCAACAAGGATTATGGTCCTTGAGTGATCTCAGTGAGATACATCCTGCAGTCTGGGAAGCAGTGAATGAGATATTAGAATTAAATCTATTCTAGAGGCCGTGCGGTTGGAGGAGGAGAAGCGCGAGTAGGCCCGAGCATCATGGGGGAACACAGATCTCCGTGTGTCAATGAGGCTGAAGCTTCCAATGAGCTTCACAAATCTGGTAGATAGGGGCAAAGCAAGTGGAGGTGGTGGGACCTGTAGTCTATCAAGGCTGGGGGTTAATGGTCGTATTAAAGTCCCCTGACCAGATTGGAACCCCTGGATGTAAAGCCACGTAGTCCAGACCCTCAGATACAAGTGTAGAGTCAAATGGCGGGGGTATATACACATTGCTAATAGTAAGAGGGGATCCCCGTAAACTACCGCATGCAGGCATACTAACCTACCAGACGGATCAATCATAGAACCCTGGAGCTTAAAGTGGACAGCTTTGGCAACAAGTACAGTAACTCCCCTGGAGTGGGAGATGTATGATGAGTGATATGCCCACCCGATCCAGGTAAGTTTAAGAGCCATCTGGAGGGGGCCTTCTATATAGGTTTCTGTCTGAATAATTATGTCAGCGTGTTTCTTCAAAAAGTAGTAGAACATGGCAGATCTTTTAATTTTATCGTTTAAGCCCCTTACGTTCTAGGTGAGTACTTTTAGGGAGGCCATAGATTGTGTGAATGGAATAGTAATGCTCCAGGGTTCTTGGCAATAACAGTGTGTCCCGTCCCCACACTCAAGCAGCATGCAGAAAAAATACATAGTGATATCATACATTGTTTGCTATACCATTTGAAATGTACCTGTATACATTGTGACAATGTTCCTCTAACCAATAAAAGTAACATTTCCCCCCTCCCGCCCAACACTGTCCCCAACTTGTGCGGGCATAATACCCTAACTGTAAACTTATGAACAACTGAGACCAACCCGTATGAGAAGTGCAAATATACCAATCAAAACATAGTTCAAAATACACAGTGTCTGCAGGCACCTCTTGGCTGTAAAAAAAAAACAAAAACAAAAAAAAAAAGGCTGACAGAAAGAAGAAACGTTAGAGCATTCCAGTCTGGGTTGTCAGAAATAGGTGTGGGGGGTGAAACTTCGCTGCATAACGATACCATGGGCTTCCGTAGAACTTTTTTCAGAGGGGGACATCATTTTAAAATTACTCATGCTCTGCCCTTTTTCAACAATGTAACAAATGGGAGGGGCTTAGTCATTATCACAAAAAGTGCAGGAATGCAAAGGTTTGAGAAACCTGATGCAAAAGCTTCATAGAAGGATCAAGCTGCCATTCTCGGATTAAGTATTTCTAACTTGCACTGGAAAGATATAGGTGTTATAGAAGAGATAAATCATCTTCACTTTGTATTCGAAATTACTCAGGCATACCATGCCCATATAAAAAGCCTAGAGAATGTAGATCTTTTTATATAGCAATACATGTGGGTGCCCATATTTTGATCTTGATGAAAACATCTATACTGTATGAGTATTGGAGCCAGTGTACTGTATAAACCCATGGAGAATCAATCTCATGACCTAGAAACCCGGCTGGTTAAGGGAATCCCTTTGTCCTGGATAAGGATGAGCCGAACACTCCCGTTTGGTTCGCACCAGAGCCTGCGAACAGACCCAAACTTCGTGTGAACTTTAGAACCCTATTAAAGTCTATGGGACACGTTCACAATTTAAAGTGCTAATTTTAAAGGCTATTATGCAAATTACTGTCCTAAAAAGTGTTTGGGGACCTGGGTCCTGCCCCAGGGGATATGGATCAATGCAAAAAAAAGTTGTAAAAACTGCAGTTTTTTCAGGAGCAGTGATTTTAATAATGATTAAAGTGAAGCAATAAAAGTGTAATATTCCTTTAAATTTCGTAGCTGGGGGGGTGTCTATAGTATGCCTGTGAAGGGGCGCATGTTTCCCATGCTTAGAACTGTCCCTGCACAAAGTGTCATTTCGCAAGGAAATTGTATTACGGAGCACAATTCATTCATTGATTAAAAAAAAAAAAAAAAAAAAAAAAAAAAAAAAAGCGTGGGGGTTCCCCTAAATTCAATTACCAGGCCCTTCAGGTCTGGTATGGATATTAAGGGGAACCCCGTGTCAAAAAAAAAATTCCCCCTAAATATCCATACCAGACCCTTTATCCGTGCACGCAACCTGGCAGGCCTCAGGAAAAGGGGGGGGGGGGGGGGGGGACGAGAGAGAGCGCAAAGCTTAAGTGAGCTAAGAGTTGCAGAGTCTGGAAATGCATAAACAGTCACTCCATTTAGAATCTGTGTAAACACTAGATGTGCCTAAGAAGTCATCTCCAGTTCACCAGACCTGCTCCTTCTATTGCTTGTCCACAGCCACTTCCCATTTCCTCTACATGTGTACATTCTACTTCTCCGGTACACCTTCACTTAGTCTCCTGATGCCACCCAGTTTCAAAAAGACCGCATTGCCATCATCCAGAGGCAGAAGATGTGGCCGCGGCTGATCCTTGAAGACTGGCCACACCTCCTTCCCTTATTCCTGCCCAATCACTGCCTTTCTCCTCACAGAAGGTGCCATTACATAGAGAGTGCTCAATAGTTAAGCTGTGGGGTGGAGGGAGGGATCTGTGCTGTGCCCATATGATTGATATTTTTACAGACAACGATCCTGCCTGGCCAAACAGCCTAATTTACAGGGGGACATACGGTGGGGCAAGGGGGGGGGGGGGGGCTGACCTTCCTTGCCCCCTGCTGCGGACGCCCATGGATGTACGATAAAGAAATTTTTTTTTCATATTTATTTACCTTTTATTTTTTAAAAAAATAAATTGGTCACTTTTATTGCTATTACAAGGAATGTAAACCTCCCTTGTAATAGAAAAAAAGCATGACAGGACCGCCTAAATATGAGACCTGGTGTCAAAAAGACTTTAGATCCATTTACACTAGAATGCAAAAAAAGTCATAAAAAAATGGCCCTTTAAGAGCTGTGGGCGGAAGTGATGCTTTGATGTCGCTTCCACCCTACACTGTTATGGAAACAGGTGGGGTCCATCTTCCCCTCACTCATCTCCATGCCTAATAGGAGACAGGAGTCAATTGCCTCCGCTGCTGTCGACAGCTCCAGTAAGTGGCACAGGGCACCGGATTGCAGTAAGGGGAGGGCCCTCTCCAGCCACCAATAAAAGTGATCTGCGGATCAGCCGCAGAGAATTTTTATCTTGTAGCGGACCACCCATTGAAGAAGAGAATGCCCGGGGTTATGGCAGCTAGCCCCCTTCCCCCAATATCCCCCTTCAAAACAGCCAATGTAAAACTGCAGAGGGCGGTCCAGAAGTGGTTAAGCTATAATACTGTTTAACCAGTATTGTGGTTGAACTGGATGGACTTGTGTCTTTTTTCAACCTGACTAACTATGTAACCATGTAACCCCTTGCTTACAGGGCACCTAAACCCCCCTCCAGCCCAGACCAATTGTTAGCTTTTAACTCTGTCACTCTTTGGACGACAATTGCACGGTCATACAACACTGTACCCAAATGACATTTTTATCATTTTTTTCCCACAAATAGCGCTCTTAGTGGTATTTGATCACCTCTGTTTTTTTTATTTTTTGTTTAAAAAGTGAAAAGACCAAAAAAATAAAAAAATGGTTTTATATTTTGTTTTTGGCACTGGCAGATGAGATGGCTTCGCCTCTTCCTGATCAATGTCCCTTGTACAGAAGCCTGTGATCAGCTTTTTTTCTCCTCGTGCTGTCTCTAGGGTTGGTGTCATCTGCCCAGCATCCCAAACCGGCACCTGTAAATGATGGTATAGGGTGGTATAGTGGCAGGCTAAGGTAGTATATTGGCTGGTTGGGGTGGGGCAAGTTAGGACTCTATGTAGTCACAGTGTGCAGTAACTTACAGCATAGCTGCAGAGATGAAGGCTGCTATGACCTCGGCTCTTTCTCCTCCTTCAGCTGTGGGATTATCCAGATTGAAGGAGTCTGTGGGAGGAGTGGAGGAGGTAGCCACACCCCCAGCTCTGCCCACCAACTCCAGCTGCCTCGGGAGAGATTGGAGATACTGGAGGGATAGCTTCACTTGATTTAAAGGACAGGAGGAATGTTTTAGGCAGCCTTTCCCGTACGGCTGCGTGTCCTGCTCGCACCACTCCGCAAGTGCAAAAATATAGTGCACTGTGTAGCGGTGGCCCCGGTGTCATGGTGCAGGCTGCATCCCCTGCCTTCCATAGCAACACCACTGCCCCTCTACCCCCCCCCCCCCCCCCATATTACCTAGTTTAAACTTCATCCTGAGGAGAGATCTTGGATCTCTGCATCTGATGTCTTTGCACCTAGTATTTTGACGAGGTTTCACCTGAGGTTCCCTCCAAGCCTGGGCCCATGCGAGAGAGGAGGTGGCCTCATAAGAGGGGGGTACCGTCATGAATCTGCAGTAATGGTTCATGGCCTGTCTGCTTACCTCTCTGGCTTGTGTATCAGTTTAGGGGCCACACTTTTACAGCCATGCCGAGAGAAGATTACTTAACCACGCAGGTGTTTAAGTCACGTTTTCTCAGCATGGCTCCACCCCAGCCTCTAACAGAAAACACTATTTAATGCCATGCACTGCAAGTGAGCCTTGCCCGAGCAATAGCCGTTAAGGCTTCCGGTGTGGCGGCCTGTTGTATGTCATCTCTGACCGCCATGTATGACCTTGGCGTGTCCTTACCATCCCTGTCTGCTAATTGCCCTGACTCTGGCTTGCTCTGACTATCGTGTGCTTAACCCTGAACTGCTGCTTCGACTTTGTTCACCAGAGCCAGTCCATGAGCATGAACCGAGAGACCCCAGGGGCCGCGACCTGAAGTCAGCTGCAGCCAAATCTATCCTCAACACTAGAGGCTCTGGTAAATACCTAAAAAAATCCTTGGAAAACAGCGCTGTCCCAAAAATTGCTCAATCATTCAAAAGAAGGCCTAAGCCAGTGAGGCAAGCTCTAAAATTAATAATAAATTAATTACTGACAATAAACTAAATATAAAGTTCTTGCTGCAACACAAATGTGAGATACCCACAATAAACACAAGCCAAAAAATAAAGCTGCGCTAAAAACTTATAAAGTGAAAAAACTAAAGAAATGATATTGTGACATATTAAATCCTAGTATCACATACTAAACAATGTGTGTAACCGAAAATTGTGCAAAAATTATTCAAAATTAAAACACATAAAAAGTCCAAGGGGAAGAGAAACGCAAAGAAATGAATAAATTCAGTCCATTGAAGTGACTCTTTAAAACACCCTTTAGATGTATAGCAGGTGTGCCCAAAGAGAGAGTTCTATCCACCACCGAATTCAGTAAGGCTTACCAGCTGACAAGATCTCTTTTTAGGGAGATCATACAGGCTTGAAAACAAAACGATCGCTCCTGATCTCTCCAATGGGTTCTGCTGGCGTCTCCAACTCTTATGACTCCTTGTTAGAGCGTCTCACATTCCACCATAAATTATTTGGTAAGAAAAAAAAAAAAAAAAAAAAAAAAAAAGAGAAAGGCTCCCATAGCATAATTCCATATAAAAGTTTTTTTAATCCGAACGTAATAAAACAATAACAAACTCACAGATTTCCAGCTGAGTACAAGCGTGTATATAACCACGAGCCGGCCGGCTCTCTCCTGTTTACACTACCCGCCCTTCCTGGTCAACGGGGAATGGCGGTGACGTCAGCACGCCGCTCACCCTACGTCATTTCGTAAAAAATGACTTCTTCCTGGGGTACGGGCGGCGCGCTGATCCACCGCCATAAATACTCATCGGCAAAGAACGTAACCGCCCACTTCCGAGCTCCTGGCTACGGCTCCCAATCTGCCATTTTAAAATAGGGCAAAATCGATTGTTCTCCCTAACTATTGAATAGAGAAGCCACTCTTGGGAATCGGAGGCAAACCGTCTCCCAACTGTGTCAACACCTACCAATTCAACTATGTCCCTTAATTGTCTGATCGGGAGTACACGATTGGGTAGAGGCATCCCTCCATGTCCGATCGCACAATTCCGATATATGTGACCAAAACACGAAGGGACCCACACTCGCCCCCCGACTCCGCTCTCCCTCAAAGACAAGGGACATATACCTGACAGATCATCAGATCGTCTCATAAGTATAAAGTTCGTAAAACTATACATATACACACACACAAAGGGAAGGAACATTCTCATATACAAAAAATTATTCCAATCTGCCTTATATACAAAGGGCCATTAGAAAAATCATCATATACGCTAAGGTATATGCCAAATACGTCAAAATACCCCCAAAAGGGAGCTTAGTTGGCCCGGTCCCACATAGGGGATCGCTATCCCATGTTTCACCACGGGTCCCCAACCAACTAAAATAAAATTGGGATAAAAAGATAAAAAAATTAAAATTCAAAGAAGCAACCAAGAAATAGTGGTTGGATTAGATGATGCCACAAAATCCCCGACCCTACTCCAAGATGACGAAATATTAATGCTAGCTCATACTGACTCAAATTAGGCCCCAAGCCATAACCCAAATCTACTATTACCCCTTAGAAAATATCAGGGATTCAATACAATCCCCGTACCTTAATGAAAAAGGTTATTTAGGCACACCCCATCACCCGCCCCAAATGGTAAAGCACCTTCCTTGGGTGGCCTCAAATAGTGTAAAGGGTGGCCAAAACCACTAACAAAACCTACTAATCAGTGCCCTATGAAATATACCCATCACATCTCCTCACGGGAGATGATGTCGGTTAGATGGATATAATCTCGCAAGGCACATAAATAATTCAAAGCAGATGCCCGTAGCGGTTATCAGAAATAGCCGACAAGCTCTCTACCCCACTTCACTTAAGTCTAAGACTATGGACCCGACCCAGGAACTCGGAAGTGGTTCACATTAGAAGAATCTACCTGTTATCTATAAAAGCGTTCACGTCAACGTCCACATTGAGCCCATAAGGTGTATAACATTGTGTCTTATGTATCCACGTCATTTCCAGTCTAGACAAGTCCCGCACCAGGGAGCTACCCCTCCAGTGCGCACTAAACTTGTCAATACCTAGAAACAAAGTATTCGCTGGATTACGGCCATGATATAAGTCATAATGTTTGGATACCGAGTGGAATTTATACCCATTCATGTTTGTGATGTGCTCTCCTAAGCGGACTTGCATGGCTCGCTTGGTTCTCCCTATGTATTGAAGCCCACAAGGGCATTGTAAAAGATATACAAACGCCCTTGGAGCTACACGTTATAAAAGGTTCGATTTTATGCTCCCTCTTAGGCCGCGTACACACGGGCAGACTGTCCGCCCAACTAGGTTCGTCAAACAGTTTGACAAACAGTCCGTTCAAAATTAGCATGAACGGACTTGACCACACACGACGAACGAACAGTCCGCTGAAAACTTGCGCGATGACGTGAACGGCACATACGACGGGACGAGAAATTCGGCGTCCGATACACTGCAATGCAACCTTCGCCGTGTAAATTCTTTCTGAGCATGCGCGAGACTTAGTTTGCCGAACAAGCCTACACACGAGCGGACTGTCTGCTCAAACCAAGTTTCAGCGGACAGTCTTACGGAAATTCCGAAAAACTTTGTTCGTCAGACTGTCCGCTGAAACTGTCCGCTGAAGCCCACACACGAGCGGACTGTCCGCTGAAACACTGTTCGGCGGACAAAGTTGGACGAACAGTCCGCCCGTGTGTACGCGGCCTGAGTGCTAGTAGAAACAAAAGACTCAGTTTTTCTCTTTTTACTTTTGTTCAATGTGCAGATCTGACACCGTCGACATTGATGGTACCCTGTTATATGTTGAAAAAAAGAAACACATTCTTAGTGGGAGGATCTATTACATTAGGGGCTATCCTATGTCTCAGGGAAGGGACCCCTCTAAATATAATCTCTGGTTTGGCTGGAAGGAAGGTGCGGATGATTCTATCATTAGACAACAGATGCCAATGTTTACGCAACATCTTTTTGACTAAATAATGTTGGGTGGAAAAAGTTGTAACAAAAGGGACAACCGGCTTCTCCCTTTCTCCACCCGAACCAATCTTTAGCAAGGAGGTTCTGTCATCATCGGCAATCTGTTCTATAATTGTGTTCATAGATTCAACATCATACCCCTTTTCTTCCAGTCTCCCTTTCAGAATGTTAGCCTGCAACCTAAAATCGCCAACATCCGAGCAGTTCCTCCTCATTCTTATAAATTGGCCTTTAGGGATTGATCTTAACCAGGAACTATGGTGGCAGCTCTCTATAGGTATAAAGGAGTTCCTATCATTTTTCTTAAAATAGGATATAGTTTTGAAACCCCCTTCAAACTTACTGATTGTCAAATCCAAAAAATGGACACTCTCCAAACTGGCCTCCACTGAAAATCTGATACCCCTATCGTTATTGATGTTGAGAAAAAATTCCTCCATTTGGGGCCTAGTCCCCTCCCACAGGAGGACGTTATCTATATACCTCACCCAGAACGAGGTATATAGATGACGTCCTCCTCCTGTGGGAGGGGACTAGGCCCCAAATGGAGGAATTTTTTCTCAACATCAATAACGATAGGGGTATCAGATTTTCAGTGGAGGCCAGTTTGGAGAGTGTCCATTTTTTGGATTTGACAATCAGTAAGTTTGAAGGGGGTTTCAAAACTATATCCTATTTTAAGAAAAATGATAAGAACTCCTTTATACCTATAGAGAGCTGCCACCATAGTTCCTGGTTAAGATCAATCCCTAAAGGCCAATTTATAAGAATGAGGAGGAACTGCTCGGATGTTGGCGGTGGTAAAACACACTTTGAAAGTAATGGATCCCAGGGTCCAGCTCTCTCAAAGAGAAGCGTTCGCAAGCAAAACCTTGTTTCTTTGGACAAAAGGCCCGGGTACCATTCATTTAGCCCATGAAAATACATCAGAACGGATCTGGTCAGCATGGCTAGCCACAGCAGGGAAGCTTCCAGTGGAGCTCAGCACAGCACATCTGTACTCGTGACCAACACCTTAGACACTGGCTAAAAAAAACTGAGGACTCCCAGTAGCGGGAGGGGTTATATGGGGAGTAAACTTCTTGCCTTAGGGAGTGCCAGTGTCCATCACCTCTCAGTGGCCCTATAACCCACATAGTAAGTACTCTGGCTCTGTGTCCCCTGATGCAAGAAAAGAAATTAAGATTTTCTACCTTGAAAAGTAAATATTACTGGTGAGCGTGGAAATAGGCACATGGAGGTATGCATCTTTGATGTTGATTGACGCCAGACATCCTTGTAGTATGGAGACAACTGAATGGATTGACTCCATTCGAAAAAGGAGTGGACATTCAGGAATCGATATAGATTTTGAGATCCAGAATGTCCATTCGGTTTTGCCACTATGAAAAAAAGGTTTGAACAAAAAAAAAAAAAAAAAACAACTCTTGCTCTACCATGATAAATTTTGCCAAAAGATGGTCCAATGCTTGAAAGAGACTCAGGATTCTTAGGAACTTTTGATCTGAGAAAACGAGGAGACGGAAACTCTTGGAACTTCAGTTTGTACCCTAGAGCCATTGAGGAAGTCCCCCCATCTGACTCAACCTTTTCCTGCTAGACCCTTGAGAACTGCAGAAGTATTCCTCCTACTCAAGCGAGCAGGGGCGCCTACTCATAAGGAAGCTTTAGTATTTTGTAGGTTTCCTCCCCCAAGATTTGTCCCTGGGGTTGACCCTGAGGATTACCTCTTGAACTTGATGGCGGAGGCCATCATGACTGCCTGGAGGCTGATGCCTCTGGCACAGAAGGAGCTTGTTGAAATGAAATATGTTTATTCCTTTTCTTAAATGGCAAAGGGGTACTTTTTCCACTAGAATTTCTTTGGATGTATTACCCAACTCATCCCCAAACAGTTTCACCACAAAAAGGAAGACTAGCCAGGAGCTTCTTGCATGGTTCTTAGCAAAGGGTGTGAGGCCTGAAGTATAGAATCTCTCATAGCAACTATTGCAAACAAAGCTGCTAGTAGCTTGCCAGATCCTGGGCCTGCTGAAGGATAACCTTAAGCATCTGTTTAAACTGATCTCTCAATGATTAACCATTTACTGTCAGTGCAGGCTGAGACACCTGCCAGAGGAGAAGAAGAAGAAAAAGAAGAAAAAGTTAATAGGAATTCCAACTTTTTATCCGTTGGATCCCTAAGCATTTGAGCATTGTCTGCCGGACAAGTCAAACCAGGGCTGGTGCAAGAATTTTTGACACCCTAGGCGAAACCTAATTTTGCCGCCCTCACTGACTTCACTTCCTTTGCTCTGACCATGTGACAGGAGGCGGTGCTATACAGAAAGCATTGGCTTTGCTGGCTCCAGTGCTGCGCTGCGCCTCTAATTACACTACTGCTCAGCAGCTTCCTGAGACTGAGTCAGTTACATGCTGCAGCCTGCAGAGCATGCGGAGGGAAACCAGCAGCCGGGTGCCCCTAGGCAGCAGTGAGCCCTAGGCAGCTACCTAGTTTGCCTAGTGGTAGCACCAGCCCTGAGTCAAACTTATTCACAGAGGATATAGCAGCGTCAATTTCTCATATACCCCACTTTTTTCCTCCATAGGATATAAGTGTGAAAAAAAAAAAAAAAAAAAAAAAAAAAAAAAAAAAGGAGGAGGGGTGGGAACAGCAACAAAATAACTTCACCCATAACCAGCACTCCTTAATGGAGGAGTTGCAACCTTAAACAGCTGCCTGCAAAACCTTGCGGCCCGAAGCAAGCATCCGAAGATGCGCTCACATCAACCTTGTAAAAATTTGTGAAAAAAAGTGTGAACGGACAACCAGGTGGCCTCACACACCTTAAAAACAGACGCTTGATGTCAGAAAGCCCAAGAGACACCAATTGCCCTGGTAGAATGTGCCGCGACAGGAAAGGGAGGCGCCCACCCCCTCATGGCACAAACCTGAACCACAATCTGTCTGATCCACCAAGATATGGTGACAGACGAGACCACCAGTCCCTTCTTCGAACCAGCCACTGATACAAACAGAGTTAAACCTCCGAAAAGGAGCTAGGAGCAGAGCCTGGATCACATCCAAGGAAAGCAAAGCCACCTCTCTGGGGTGTGACTGCCGACGACATAAGGACGGAAGCACAATGTCCTCATTTAGATGGTAGGCCGAAATAACCTTTGGCAGAAACGAAGGCTGAGAACGCAGCACTGCTTTATCCTTGTGGAGGATCAAGTAGGGAGACTTGCAAGACAAGGCCGCCAACTCAGAAACCGCTTGGCAGATGTAATAGCCACTAGAAAGGGGTCACATATCAAACCCCCTGAACAAACTTACTCACCAATGAATGAGTCGCCAAGGGTCACTGGAAAAAAATAAAATAAAAAAGTAGCCAAAGCGGATATCTGCCCCTTGACGGTGCTTAAGGCAAGCTTCTGATCCACTCCTCGCTGCAAAAACAGCAGGATCCTGGAAACTGAGTATGTGCGGACACCACCCCATCTCCTCACACATGGAGATGTAGGCCTTCCACGTACAATAATAAAGCTTCCAAGAACGACTTCTGTGGATACTACCGAATCTGACAGACCTCGGTCCCTTAGCACCTGGCTTTCAACAGCCATGCAGTTACGGTAAAGCAGGATGAAGTATTGGACCTTGCGACAGAAGGTCCTCTTGCATCGGCAGCCGCCAAGGAACATCCGCCACCATTCATAATATGACAGTGTAACACGGACGCCGAGGCCAATCAGAATTACCGGAATCCCCTTGGCCTCCACTCTGCAAAGCAGACGTGGTAGAAGCTCGAGTGGGGGGAAAAGCATGAATCTGATAATGCACACATGGAGTCAACGCATCTGCCCAGGGATCCTTTGACCTGGCCACAAACCTCTGTACCTTCCCATTGAGTCTAGAAGCCAGGAGATCAACATCTGGCTTGCTCCACCTTAAGCAAAGGAGCCAAAATACATCCGGATGCAACGACCATTCCCCTTGGTCCAGCATCTGACTTAGGTAGTCTGCTTGCCAGTTTTCTATGCCCAGAATGTACACTGCCAACAGAGCCGGCATGCGCTACTCTGTGCTGCAGCCGAGCTCATTGTACCTCCTTGATGGTTGACATACCCCACCACCATGGCGTTGTCTGACTGGATCCTGAATGGATGCCCCAGGAGCCTCTGATCATGTGGAGAGGCACCGCATGATCGTCCGAAGTTCCAGCACATTGATCGGCAGGTGGAATTCTGCCTTGGGCCAACTGTATGCCCCAAACTCCCCACCAACCGGTCAGGCTGGCATTTGTTGTGATCACCGTCCAATGAAAAGGAAGGAATGACTTCCCAGACCGAAGGGCTGGTGACTTCAGCCACCAGAGCATGGAATCCCTGGCTAGCTGGCTCACCCGAATTTTACAATCCAGGGACAATGGAGATTTGTCCCATTTGGACAGGATCTCCTTTTGCAAGACTTGAGTGTGGAATTGAGCATACGGTACCACTTCGAAAGTGGCTACCATGAGACCCAGGACTCGCATGTAAAAAAAAATGCAGCCACGACCACCTGCAGGACACTAACAACTTCACTGCAGCTTGAAGAGTCTTGCAGCTTGTCCAAAGGGAGAAAGACTCTCGCCTCTGAGGAGTCCAGAAGCAGGCCCAGGTACTCCAGGCATTGAGTCAGCATCAACACCGACTTCTGTAGGTTCAGTACCCAACCGAACTTTTGCATGGCGATTGCCACATCCTCCCTTTATTCTGAGGCGGAAGGTGCCCTCAGAAGGAAGTCGTCCAGATAACCCACGATCGCGATCCCTCGCTGCCTTAGCAAGGACAAAATTGAGGCTAGCACCTTGGTGAAGACCCTCGGTGCCGACGCCAGGCCAAAAGGGAGAGCTGCAAATTGGTAGTGCTCGTCCCCGACCGCAAAATCGAAGAAACCACTAATGATTGTGTAGCGGCAGCTCCTGAAGAGCATGCGCTATGCGTTTTTCAACGTTAAAGTTATGCCTAAACTGCAGTTTGGTTTGGGTACAATTGTATAAATTTAGACTTCAGCATCAGTCTGACTGGACTGTGAGATGTTAAGCCTGGCCACAGGGGGCACTGTCTCTTCTGGCAGGCATGGAACTATGGTCTGATTAGGTGCTTAAGTTAATCTCTCTCGGAGCATGCCCAGCGGGAGTGGCGCTCTCGCTGTGCTTTCTGGCAGAGGGTATTTAAGATGCGGATATCACGTGGTTAGGGGTTCCGGTCCAGAATGATGTACCGACTTCATGGTCCTGGTCCTCCTGACCAGCCCCCCCAGGAAGGTTATGGCCTGGGGTGCGGATCCAACAGATTGAGGTCTCAGGGCTGGGTAGCCCGAGGCAAGGAAATAAAAGGAGGATTCTGAGGTGGTTGGGTGCCGTCTCTGGTTTGGGAGAGACCCAGTGACTTCACGCATTCCAGGGGAGGAGTCTTCAGAAGAAGACCCCGTACGCGTTGGTTTCTTAGTAAGAGCCTGGAAGGGCTGAAGTACCCAAGAAAATCCAGTCTCGTGGATATCGCTAAGCTGGCTAAAAGATCCAGGTATCCTTATGCCGCGTACACACGATCAAACAATCCGGTGGAAAAGTCCAGTAAACTCAAGTCCGCCGGACAATCCACCTGTGTGTAGCCCCCGGCGGACTTATAAAGTATTTTTGCACTCCAATCTTACCGCTGGACTCGCATTTCGGCGGACAATCCGGCCGTGTGTGCGCCAGTCCGCCGTACTTTTGAAATGAACGGACTTTTCCCGCGTGAAAAAAAGTCCGCTCATTTTGAGCGCATCTCCAGGTAGCCAGGGCCAGCGAAGGAGGGGTCGCTGGTTCCATCACCTGGTATGGACTTAAAGGGGAACCCCTACGCCGAAAAACTGGCGTGGGGGTTCCCCCAGGTCCACATCAGACCCTTGTCCGAGCACGCTACCCGGCCGGGCAGGAAAGGGGGTGGGGACGAGCGAGCGCCCCCCCTCCTGAGCCGTGCTCTCAACATGGGGGGTGCCTTGAGGAAGGGGGGGCCGTGTGGCCCCCCCACCCCAAAGCACCTTGTCCCCATGTTGATGAGGACAAGGGCCTCTTCCCGACAACCCTGGCCGTTGGTTGTCGGGGTCTGCGGGCGGGGGGGCCTATCAGAATCCGGGAGCCCCCCTTTAATAAGGGGGCCCCGTATACTGGCCCCCCCACCCCATGTGAATGAGTATGGGGTACAATGTACCCCTACCCATTCACCTGTGGAAAAAAGTAGATATAAAAAACACAACACACAAGGGTTAAAATAGTTTATTGCACAGCTCCGGGGGTCTTCCGTCTTCGGGGGGGTCTTCTCGCCGGACTCCTCCGCTAGCTCTTTTACTAGCGGAGGAGCCCGGCTTTCTTCGCCGCCCTCTTCTTCCGACTTCGGGGGTCTTGTCCTCTTCTTCGGTTTTTCTTGCAGGGCCACCGCGCCTTCTTCTAGCCCTTTTACAGGTGGTGGCCCGGTCTTCTGCTGCCGCTGTCGCCGTCTTCTGTTCTCTTCTTCTCTTCAGATGTTGCCTCATCGCATCCTCCGCTCACAATGGCAGAGACGCGGCGCGCGTGACTTATATAGGGACATAGCTGGATTTAAGAGACTGTCTACGTTTTGCAAATAAAATCCATTCAAGCGGATCTGTTGGCGGTCTCTCAAGTTTTTGGGCCATTTGCCACGGGACACCCCTAGACATGAAACAATGAGAACAGAAGGAAACGGTAAGCCCAAATCTAAACCGCAGCTCCTTCGAGGGTTAGTGCTACACTTGATGCATATGGAGACATGCAAGTATGCTTCCTTGATGTCTAGGGATGCCAGAAAATCCCTATGATGGAGTACAGTGACCACTGAACGAACTGATTCCATTCTGAACCTTTGTACCTTCCAGGACCGGACAGACCCCTTCCTTCCTTGGGACTACAAACAGATTTGAGTAGAATCCCTGAAACCTTTCTGGCGTTGGTACAGGCCCCAAACAGGGTTTGCCAACGAGCCAGAAGATGAAGGTTGGAGGGAAAAAAAAAAAAAAAAAACAGGATTTTTAAAACAGCTTACCTGTAAAATCCTTTTCTTTGATCTACACCAGGGGACACAGAGCCATAGTAGTTACTATGTGGGATGTCAAATAGCAATGGCAACTGAAGGGAGGGAGAGACAACAAAAAAAAAAAAAGGAGGCCAGAGGACTCATACTGCAGCCTGCAGTACACTGCGCCCAAAGGCAATATCCTCATGACCTTTAACCACTTAAGCCCCAGACCATTTTGCTGAATTAAGACCAGAGAACTTTTTGCGATTCGACACTGCAACGCTTTAAACAATTGTGCGGTCGTGCGACGTGTCTCAAACAAAATTTATGTATTTTTTTTCCCCCACAAATAGCGCTTTCTTTTGGTGGTATTTGATCACCTCTGCAGTTTTTATTTTTTGTGCAAAACCCCCCCCCTCCCCGCAACAATTTTGAAAAAAATAATTTTTTTTTTACTTTTTGCTAATATATATATATATATATATATATATATATATATATATATATATATATATATATATATATATTTTCCTCAGTTTAGGCCGATACGCCTTCTTAAACATTTTTGGTAAGATCGCAATATGCTATTGATTGGTTGGCGTAAAAGTTATAGCGTTTACAAAATAGGGGATAGTTTTATGGCATTTTTATTCATTTTTTTTTTTTTTATAGTAATAAGTGATGGACGAACTTCCGACGGGACGTTTCGCGAACGCGGCCAAAAGTTTGCGGTGGACCCCATTGACTAATGGCAGACGAACCTTAAAAACCTACAGGTCATATTTTCAGCTACAAAATGCTTATTAGCTGTGCACACATAATCCCACAACATGGACACTCACATAACAAAAGTATTAAGTGAATCTGGGATCGACAACGACAAGCATTCTTTTTTTATCTGTGAAATTTTGACAATTCAGGTGTGCACGAAGGCAATGGAGGAGAGGCAAGGTCAGGGCAGGCTATGAAGGGGGTGCAGGAGATGATCAGTGCCACAGTCAGGGCAGCGCAGTCCTGTGCCAGTGTCCCAACCTGTGCTTGAGCCCCTCCCTCTGCCCGGGCCCTTACCCCCACCTATGCAGGGCTTCACTGCGGTGGTCCGGAGGTGCCAGTCCAGTGCTGATCCTCAGCCATGGTGCTGGCACTGCCTGCTGATTGGCTTCTCCGCTGCTATCTCCCTCACTGTCTGAAACCAGCACCGAGATATAGAGTGCACCGACACCAGTACTGCGATAGAGAGCACCGACACCACACCAGCACCGAGAGAGAGTACTGACAGCAGCACTGATACCAGCAACTCGCTGCAGGACCCAAAAATATGACATCGCTCAACCTCTCAAAACAGGAGGCTACGGGCATATAGTACAGTGTGATTTTTTGTACAAGGAAGTGAGCCAAGAGGTAGAAAAAAGGTCTGTGTGCTCGATTAAATAAATCGTTTATAGAGTTATTCATATACATGGTCTACTGGTCACATGTGTTGAATTCCTCAGAGATCCATGCCTCATTCATTTTTAGAAATGTCAGGTAGTCAACACTGTCATGAGCTAGGTGAGTGCACTTAACGGTCACGATCCCCCCTGCTGCGCTGAACGTCCTTTCGGACAGGACACTGGACGAGGGGCAAGCCAACAGTTCCATTGCAAATTGGGCAAGCTCTGCCCAAAGGTCAAACCTGCCCACCCAGTAGTCCAGGGGTTCATCACTCCTCAGAGCGTCCACATCGGCCGTTAACCCAATGTAGTCGGACACCTGTCGGTCTAATGCTGGATCCGGATGAGACCCGTCGATGGGTAGGCTGAAAGAATGACCTCATATCAGAAGTCACCAACACATCTTCAAACCGCCCTCTTCTTGCAGGTGCTGTTGGATTGGTACCCCCAACTCGCTCTGGGAATTCCTCCTCTGCCAGCGCACACAAAAGCAGAATGCAGCATTTCTCGAAGCAAGGCCTGGAAGTGCTCCATTCTGACAGCACTCTCTGATGGTGGTAACATTTCCACCATTTTGTGTTTGTACCGGGGGTCCAAGTACGTTGCCACCCAGTACTGGTCCTTGACCCTTATGATTTTTATACGGGAGTCCCTATTAAAACACTGGAGCATGAAGGCCCCCCCCATTTGCACTAAACTGGAAGCAGTGTGGTGGCCTGGCTCCTGCTCATCCAGGATAATGTCGTCCTCCTCGTTCTCTCCCCATCCACACACACACACACACAACAGGGATCCCAGAAAGGTTTAAAGCATGCTCCGACTCCTCTTCAGACTCCTTGTGTTGACTTGTCTCAGAGAGTAGCCCCCCCCCGGGAATTCATCCAGCATTGCGACTTCCTCATCTTCCTGCTCCTGCTCCTCTACGGCTTGATCAATGACACGACGCAATGCACGCTCCATAAAGAAGGCATAAGGTACGATGTTACTGATGGCGCCATGGCTGCGACTGACCAGTTTGGTGATCTCATCAAATGGCCGCAGAAGTCTGCATGCGTCGCGCATGAGCAGCCACTGGCACGGTGAAAAAAAAACCCCCAGCTCCCCAGAACCTGTTCTGCCACAGAGTTTGTACAGGTAGTCGTTAACTGCACGTTTCTGCTGGAGCAGCCTATCAAGCATATAGAAGGTTGAGTTCCATCACGTTGGGCAATCCCAAATAAGACATCTGACCGGCAGATTGTGTCGCCATTGAATGTCAGCAAGGCAAGCCATGGCCGTGTAAGATCTTCTGAAATGGGCTGAGATTTTCCTTGCCTGCCGCAAGATGTCCTGGACCCCAGGGTATTTGACAACGAATCGCTGCACGACCAAGTTTAAGACGTGTGCCATGCATAGCACATGCGTAATTTTGCCCTGTTTCAATGCGCTAAGCAGATTGACACCTTTGTCACACACCACTTTACCAACTGTCAAATTGAGCAGTGTTAGCCACTGATCTGCCTGTGAACGCAAAGCTGAAAGGAGTGCAGGGCCAGTGTGGCTCATGGCTTCCAGGCACAACAGACGCAGCGCAGCATGGCAACGTCTCACCTGGCATGTCGAATAGGTTCTGGGGAGCTAGGGCGGTGCAGCGGAAGAGATGCTAGCAGTGGAAAAGGAGGAGTCAGCCGAGGAGGATGGAGAAGGAGGAGGAGAAGAGGCAGGCCCGCATGCAATCTGTGGCAGTAAAACCAAATCTACACGGGTGCCACAGGTTACATGCTTGATGGCCATCAGAAGGTTCACCCAGTGGGCAGCAAAAGTGATATACCTTCCCTGCCTGTGTTTGGAAGACCACGTGTCTGGTCAAATGTATCTTGACACCAACACTGTGTGCCAGAGATACATTCACTTGCCGCTGAACATGGCCATATAGCTCTGGGATGCCCTTCTGTGAGAAATACTTCCTTCCTGGGACCTTCCATTGTGGTGTTCCAGTGGCCACAAATTTTCCAAAGGCCTCCGAGTCCACCAGTTTATATGGCAGTAGTTGGCGGGCTATCAGTTCTGACAAGCCAGCCGTCAACCGTTGGGCAAGAGGGTTATCCGGCGTCATCATTTTGTTACGCTCAAACATTTGGCCCACGGAAGCCTGCCTTTTTCCAGAAAAACGTGAGGATGGCTTGATGGAAGGTGGAGTGGAGGACAATTGTGAGGAGAGAGGAGAAGGAGGAGAAGTAGAAGACGAGGCTGGACGGTGAGAGCCTGGAGTGTGGCTTTGTGGGTTCCGTTGTTCCCACTGGGCTCAGTGTTGGCAGCTCATGTGCCTTCTTAAGGCGGTCATCCCTAGGTGAGTGTTGGGCTTAGCGCAACTTATGCGTTGGCTGCAAAGATTGCAGATGGCAACACTATTGTCAGCAGCGGACACGTTAAAAAAAGCCCACACTGCAGAGCCATGTGCTGGCGTCCTGGGAGTGCCAGATGTTACCGTACATGGTTGATGCCTCGCTCCTGATACATTAGCAGTCTGCTTTGTCCCTCCTGTGCAATCTAAGTTCCGCCTGCTTCTCCTCCCCATCTGCTGTTCCATATCTCCCTCTGAACTCCCCTCCTCTTCCTCTCTTGTGGGCACCCACGTGACATCACTAGACACGTCATCATTGACGTCACCTTCCCCACCGCTATAATTAGAGATCTCGGAGTAGGCAGCAACACCGGGGACCAACTTCCTCCTTGGGCTGATCTGGGTACCGCCGTCAGACTGCTGAGTGGCGGTTGTTGCTACCGCCTCTTCCTGATCCAATGCCAAGAGTGGCTGCGCATCGGCAACGTCTTGTGTTGGATCAGAAAATAATTCCTGTGACTCAAGCGGAGGATATATGGTGGTGGTAGTGTCTTTGAGGGTGCACACAGCAGAGAATGAAGAAGAGGGTGCAGATCGAGAGGATGAGGAGGGTGCAGCAGAGTAAGGCTGAGTGAGTCACTCAACCAAGTCTGGTGCGTCCTTTCATGTAATTGAACGCACCTTCTGCAATTTCCCACTTTGGCTCAAGCCTGTTGCTCCTGCCCCACCCCTACCAGCCCTGGGGAAGGGCCTGTCTCTTCCTCTGCCTGTCATTTTTTAAATTTCCCTGTGACAAAAGTCTCTAGAGAAGTGCAGTATGTATGTGGAAGGAGGAATATAACACCCCGCTTCAATCTGTCGTTTTGGGGGGGCCACTGGTCTATCACACCAGTTATACTTTTTTTTATTGCGTTTGTCACTCTTTGTAGCATCACTGCAGAACCGCTCAGCAGTCACAATGCTGCACAGTGGAAATGCACTATACTATGCTTTCTATATTTTCAAGTATTTTATACGTGTATTACACCCCTATATACACTGCACACCAAATAGTACACCTATACCAGTCCTTAAAAGGACTTTTGTGGACCTAATAGTAGTTAGCTAGTAGCTAGTGAATTGCAGACTGTCCTTGCTCCAAACACCAAACTGTCCCTCCCTACACTGAGATACGACAGCTACAGAATCGGTCAGCAGCAGTGCAGCACAGCAGTGCAGTGCACTAGAATATGCCTTCTATATTTGCAAGAAAGTATATTATACGTGTAAAACCCTATATAATGTACACCTATACCAGTCCTTAAAAGGACCTTTGTGGACCGAATAGTAATAGCGAGTGATTAAACTGATTGTCCCTGCTCCACACAGCGTCCTGTCCCTACACTCACAAAAGACAGAATGTAAAATGGCCGCCAGATCAGGTATATTTATAAGGTGGGGGTATGTCCAATTGTCCATGTGCAGAAATGTCTCAATTGGCTGTCCTGTACCCCATGATGGATGTGTCATCATGGGTCAAAGTTCTTCACAATGTGAATGCATATGTCCGCCGCGCGAACAGCGCCAGAAGTCCGCCTGTTTGGTGAATCGCGAACGACCAAAATTCGCCACGAACTGACCGCCAGGCGAACTGCAAGGCCATCTCTAATTCTAACTGTGGGGGGAGGGCACTCACAAGGGGAGGAGACCGATCGATGTTACTCTGTACTGGGAACACACCATCGGTCTCCGCTGACAGGACGTGGATCTGTGTGTTTACATACACAGATCCACGGTCCTGCTGTGTTCCCGCTCAATTGCGGGTGCCCAGCAGACAATGCGGCTGCCGGGCACATGCACCGGGTCCCGAGGGATGCCGTGGGTGCATGCGTGAGCCACCCGCGGCGCACGCATGCCCCCTAGATGGCCGGAATCAGAGGACGTCATATGACACCCACCCAGGATGGGAGATCCCATCTGGTGCCACGACACTGCAACCTCTCCCATATACTCTAGTTTTATTGCAGGAATTAGCCCTGCTGCAAAGCATTGCATCAAAAATTGTAATTAAATGCCCCTGTTAAACAGGGGCAGAAAAATTGGGCTGATGGCATCACCCAGAACCAGAAATGTTCTTCCAACATATCAGCGGAGGAGGAAGAGGATAGACAATCAACATAACAGAACAGTCACTCAGCATCAGCATAGGTAGTCTTGAAGGGATGTGATATTTCAAAAAAAATTATTCGGTTACATCAGCTTCAGATGCTTGGTAGCTGTGGGTTATCCAAGACTGATTCATCTTGATGAAGGTCAGTCGATCAACTGATTCGGTGGACAGGCGCACCCTGTGATCGGTAACAAAGCCACCAGCAGCACCGAAGGTGCGTTCCGAAAGAACGCTGGATGCAGGACAGGCCAGTAGCTCAATTGCATACTGTGCAATCTCTGGCCAGTGATCCATCCTCAAGACCCAGTAAGCCAGAGGATTTTCGGTGGGAAAGGTGTCCAAGTCTGACCTTGCCCCTAGGTATTCCTGCACCATGTAAATCAGACGCTGGCGATGGTTACTGGAACCGATCATACCTTGGGGCTGCGGACTAAAAAATTGTCTGAAAGCATCAGTCAGACGGCCACCTTCTCCACCGCTCCTTCTGACCGATGCCTCAGCAACACGTTGTCCAGGACCAGGAGTTTGTAACCTCCCAGTCTCTGGGAACGCGTTGTACAGACCTTTCTGCAAGGTTTCCCGGAGATGTCTCATCCTCTGCTCCCTCTGCGATGGCAAGATAAGGTCGGCAACCTTACCCTTGTACCGCGGATCAAGGAGAGTGGCCAGCCAGTAATGGTCGCTCTCCTTGAAACCCGAAGAATACGAGGATCCTTCTGCAGGCTTTGCAGGATCAGGGAGGCCATGCAGCGTAGGTTAGCTGAGGCATTCGGTCCGGAGTCCTCTGGGTCACTAAGGACAACATGATCCGCAGCTACCTCCTCCCAGCCACGTACAAGTCCACGGGTTTCTTGGGACTGTAAATCATCCCTACAAGATTGCTGCTGATGCCAAGTGCCAGCCTCCACCTCCATGCTGACACAATCATCCTCCTCCTCCTCTTCCTCCTCCTCTTCCTGTGTGATGGGTGGCACAGCAGGAACACTGTCTGGATAAAGGGGGCCTTGAGAGGCAAGGAAGTCCTCCTCTTCCTGCCTCTGTTCTGCCTCAAGTGCCCTGTCCATTATTCCACGCAGCGTATGCTCCAAGAGGTGGACAAGAGGTACAGTGTCACTGATGCATGCACTGTCACTGCTCACCATCCTTGTGGCCTCCTCAAACAGTGACAGGACAGTGGATGCATCCCTCATCATGCCCCACTGGTGTGGTGAGGAAAAAAAAAAAAAAACCCGAGCTCCCTGACCCTGTCCTGGTGCCGTAGTCGCACAGGTACTCATTGATGGCCCTCTGCTGCGTGTGTAGCCGCTGCAGCATGGCCAACGTTGAGTTCCACCTGGTGGGTATGTCACATATAAGGCGGTTCTTAGGCAGGTTCAACTCCTTTTGGAGCTCAGCCAGGCGAGCACAGGCATTAAATGATCGGCGGAAATGCACACAGACATTCCTGGCCTGATCCAGGACATCCTGTAAGCCCGGGTACCTGCTCAAGAACCGCTGCACCACCAGGTTAAGGACGTGAGCTACACAGGGCACATGGGTCAGTTGTCCCTGTCGGAGGGCTGAAAGGAGGTTGGTGCCATTGTCGCAAACCACCATTCCTGGCTTAAGCTGGTGTGGCGTCAACCACCTCTCGGCCTGCCCCTGCAGAGCTGACAAAACATCCGCCCTAGTGTGGCTCCTGTCCCCCAAACAAACCAGCGCAAGCACGACATGGCAGAGTTTTGCCTGCGTACCCCCTGGAACGCCTACGGAGCACCGCTGGTTCTGAGGACAGAGCACTGGAAGAGGCCATGGAGGAAGAAGAAGAGGGGGTGGAGGAGAGAGGTGTGTCACAACCAATAGTAGCATTTTGGAGGTGTGGTGGCGGAACAACCTCCAACACTACTGCACCTTGTCCTGCATCCTTCCCAGCTGCCAGAAGAGTGACCCAATGGGCTGTGAAAGACAGGCAACGTCCCTGTCCATGCCTGCTGGACCACGAGTCAGCGGTAATATGCACCTTACCACTGACCGCCCTGTCCAGCAAGGCAAGGACATTGCCTTCCACATGCCGGTAGAGAGCCGGAATCGCCTTCCGTGAGAAAAAGTGGCGTTTGGGGACCTGCCACTGAGGAACCGCACACATTGTACAAAGTCACGGAAGGGGGCCAAGTCTACCAACTGAAAAGGCAGCAGTTGAAGTGCTAGCAATTTAGCCAAGCTAGCATTCAACCGCTGGGCATGTGGATGGCTGGGAGTGAACTTCTTTTGCCGGTGCAACAGCTGGGGCAGGGACATTTGCCTACTATAATCGGATGTGGGTGTACTGCTAGCAGAGTGCCCGGAAGCACTTGGCTGTGACACACCTAATTCTACACCTTCATTCTTCTCAGAGCAGGTTTCAGAGAGGACTGAAGGTCTAGTGGGGTTGGAGATGCCAGCTGATGAGGAGCAAGGAGAGGTCCGCTTTGTTCTTTGGTGTGGGTCTTTGAGGTACGCTTGCCAACGAGCTGCATGGCAGGTCAACATATGTTTGGTCAAGCATGTGGTGCCCAAGCAGCTGATGTTTTGGCCACGCGAGATAGGCTTGAGACATATGTTACAAATAGCATTGGTGCGATCTGATGCACTCGTCTGAAAAAAGGCCCACACCAAAGAACTTTTAGAATAAGCTGGCCCCCAGAGGGCATCCTGCCTCGTTGGACATGTGCCTCCTCCTCCTCTCTCCTACCAGGCACCCACGTGGAGTCAGTGCCCTCATCATCCCCTCCCTCTTCATCGCTGGAGCAAACCTGGCAGTATGCTGTAGCTTGTGGAACATGACTGCTAGATTGCTGTCCTTCTTGAGCATCCCCTCTCTCTGCATTCACACTACTGCCTTCCTCTAGCTGAGTATCATCATCAGAGCCTACAAAACACTGGGCATCCTCCTGGAGCATGTACCCAACACTGTGCTCAAAGAGTTCAGGAGACTCCTCAGGAGGACATGGTGGGTCTAGGGAAGGATTCACTGATGATGACATTGAGAGGAGGGAAGACGATGTGTTGGCAGCTGCTTTGCTAGTACCCTGAGACTGGGTGAGAGGATGAAGAGGATGAAGAGGGCTTGGTCATCCACTCTACCAAGTCGTTGGCATGTTGCAGCTCAACATGTCCAGCTGCCGAAAAGAAGGACAAGCGTGTCCCATGGCCACGTGCTGATGATGACGATGCACCGCGTCCACGACCAGCACTGTTGTCTCTAGACACAGAGCCTGCTTGCCCTCTTTTATCGGCTCGCGCCTGTCTGCCTCTCCTTGCTGGCCTTCCAGACATGGTAATGGCCTGAAGGGAGTTGGGTAAAACAGCAATTGGGTAGTGTATATTGTGCTGGTGGCACAGAACACCCACCAACTCCTGCAGATGCCTTTATTATAGAACACCAGCAATATAGGCTAAATACAGATGTATACTGTGCTGTGCTGGAGGCACACACACACACACACAACTTCCAATAACTCCTGCAGATGGCTCAAAAAGAGAAGAGCTATGTAGGTGGATATAGCGGTGTATACTTGGTTCAGAGCACGCACAAGCTCCTAACACTGACTGAAAGCTCCATTATAAAAGATAGATATATCGTTAGCTATATTAGGTGAATATAGCGGTTTATACTGCAGTCAGGGCACGCAGATAACCACTACAGAAGAGCAAGATCGAAAAAAATAAATAAATAAATAAATAAATAAATCGGCCGATAACGATCGATGTATACTGTGTTGAAGGTACACAGAACACCCACTAACTGCTTCAGACGCCAACACACTACACAAGGCCGCCGCACTGGCGGCCTTATATAGTGTGGGGCGTGTACTACACAGCCTGAGCTATGATTGGCCACAGGCATGCTGCCTGTGGCCAATCATGGCTCTCCTCGCTGCCGGCGCTGTGATTGGCCAAGCATGCGGGGTCACAGTGCATGCTTGGCCAATTATGAGCCAGCAATGCACTGCGACATCGCAGTGCATTGTGGGCCGTGAGCGCCACACGAGTTTGGCGCGAACGGCCCATAACGTTCGGAATTCGCCGGTCTGGTGGATTGTGGAAGCAAGTGTGATTACACATTATTATTAGATTTGATATTATGTCACCTGCTATCCAGGCTGGGGTTACTGGTTCTCTGTCCACTGTCCAGTTTTGGCTCCATTGACTCTTTGCTGGATAATCAACCTGACCTTGATGATCCTCCTGACCATTGCCCAGCCTGATGGCATGCTAGCTACTAATGACGGTCCAGTCTTAATCCATGCTGCATGCTGATGGGGTTCACCCTGCCTAGAAGTTTGCAGATTGGGTTCAGCCTACTGCTCTGCCATCTTCTGCCAAGCCTGTCTCTAGTTACCTGCCATCTGATGCCCAGCTTGGCTGGTCTTTTTCTGATGCTCAGCCTGATAGTGCCAGTTATCAGGCAGAGAAGTACTAGTGGCAAGCTGGGCATCAGCTAGGGAAACAGAGCAAAGCTGGACAACAGGCAAAGGAGCATCAGGAGGCAGGTTAATGCCTGCCTGTTGACCAGCTGTGCTCTGATGTTGCTCTACTTGATGCCCAGCTTGCCTCCGATTCTCCTCTGCCTGTTGTCCAGCCTGCCTCAGATGCCCGCTGCCCAGCTAGTCTTCGGTACCAGGTATTGCGCCAAGGCCTGATAGTCCAGAACTGTCAGGACTTGTGTCATTACCTGGGTCACCTGTTGGTGGCACTGTTCCCAGAGTTGAAGGGCACAGTTTTGGTGGCCACCAGGAGGGCATCACTCAGAAGCTTGCAAGTCAGAGTAATAAGGCTGTACCTAACATGGGCTGCTGGAACGTATATAACTCCGACTGAAGTTCAGTGCTTCAGTTTTCTTCCTGTGAGCCGTGTCCCTGCACCTGATCCTGAGACCAGCTCCCTGTACCCTGCCCCCCTTGTTTCCTGTCTCTGTATAAATGGAGGGAACACACATGAGCAGGGCAAGGTCAGGACAGAGTCAGTTAAGTTGTTATTTGGGTTGCTGCACTTTCATGTTTATATATCACTTTATATTGTTTATGGTTTACTGATGTTGGAATTGTATTTGCCTTAATAAACAATTGAACTTCCTTCCGCCTGATTTCTCTGGTCATCCTTGCTGGATACCTCCATGTGGTATCCCTTTACACTGTAATGTAATGTTGCTCTGTTTATGAAGTAAATATATACATTTATTGGCTTAAATGCACACACACAACTCCACTAGAAGAATTACTCCCCTTGATTTATTAGCATACTAGTACTTACCTGAAAATAACTTTATTGCTTTCAATTTCCACCTTGACATCTCGACTGTTTTCTACACAGAATTCCAAGAAGACATACCTTGCTCGGTCATACCACAAGACTTTTGCATGTTGTCTAAAAAGCAAAACATATCCATGAGGAAAAAGCAGTTATAATATCATATCCACTAGATAAAATTTACAGCAATGACACATTAACTTCCTCTGGATAGCACTCTGTTTTAGACCTATATATTGTATCTGCCTCTAACTTAGTCCCCAAGCACTATTCTTTTGATACATTGTACATGCACCCCTTTGAGAGACTTAAAGCGGTAGTAAACCTGCAATTTATTTTATTTTTTTAACACCTGCAAAGCAAAAGGCATAAGGAGCTAGTATGCACCGCATACTAGCTCATTATGGCCCGATCCACGCTGAGGGAGCCGACATGCTCCCTCTGCGTTTCTTCTGGGTATCGCGGTTTCGGCGCTGTGAGTGGCCGGAGCCGCGATATCGTCACTCCCGCGCATGCGCGTGGGAGATTTCATTCCGGCCGGCCACTGCCGGATTTTCAGGCCGAGAATCCCCTTGTGTGCATGCGCCGCTGCAGTCAGCGGCGCATACCGAGGGGAATATCTCCTAAACCGTACAGGTTTAGGAGATTTTACCTACAGGTAAGCCTTATTATAGGCTTTCCTGTAGGTAAAAGTTAAAAAAGTGAGTATACAACCACTTTAAAGGGATTGTAAAGTGAATTTTTTTATTTTTATTTTTTTAACAACAAACGTTATACTTACCTCCACTGTGCAGCTCGTTTTGCACAGAGTGGCCCCGAACCTGCTCTTCTAGGGTCCCTCGGCGGCTGTCTCTGCTAACACCCGCAGGTGCTTCTCACGTTCATGCGAGCTCCCTCGCATGGTGAGAAGCACCTGCGGGCGCGCTCCCGCGATACAGCCGCCGGCTATAGCGGCTCGCTGTATCATGCGGCCCCGCCCCCCCGAGTCAGTGGATGTGATTGACAGCAGCACGAGCCAATGGCTGCGCTGCTTTCCATCCATCCACTCCAGCCAATCAGCAGCCAGGCTGAACGGTGAAAAGGACGGCGGAGGCGAGCGCGGGATTTTCGAGGGGTGAGTCAAGTAAAAAACGGGGAGGCTGGGGGCACAGGCAGTGTCAGATGTTTTTTCACCTTAATGCATAGAATGCATTAAGGTGAAAAAAAAACCCATTTACCTTTACAACCCCTTTAAGACCAGCCAAAGTAAACAAACTATATCCTTTACTAGAGATAGTTAACAGTGCAGTTCGAGAGAATTTTTTTTATATTTTTCAAATAACCAACTGACGACTGGGCACTTAAACCCCCTTCCTTACCAGACCAAATTTTCAGCTTTCGGTGCCCTCACACTTTGAATGACAATTACTCAGTCATGCAACACTAAGCAAATGAAATTTTTGTCCATTTTTCACACAATTAGAGCTTTTTGGTGGCATTTTATTCACGGCTGTTATTTTGCGCTATGACTGAAAATTGGGTAAAAAAAATAAAATAAATAATAAAAAAAAAGGTTCCTTTTAAATTTATTGCAGAGTACTGTCAGTATTGTCACTGATCAGCTCTGTGGGCGCTTCACATCCAGCCCACAGCGGTGCTGCCATCTCTCACTGTACTGATCGGTACAGTGAGGGGAGGGAAGAACCGGCGTCATGGCGTGATGCCGGTTTGTTTACAAGTGATCGCTCTGTCATTTGACAGAGCGATCACGTGGTAAACAGCGGCGATCAGCAGCCGTTTACCCGTGATCCGTGATGCGCCGGGTTCTCGGGACCCAGCGGTCATGGATGTTCCTGGGTGCACGCGGGAGCAAGATTCTGGTAGGACGTCCATGGATGCCCTCCCAGAATAAGACTATATGTTAGAGGTGCCAAAAAATGAAATGGACGGAGACCATATGCCCACATCCCTAATAAACTATGTAATAGACAGATTTTTTTTTTCCTCTTGTGGGACTTTTAAAAAGGCAATAGTCTCCAAAATGTATCAAAATATAAAATTTATTTGAAAAAACTATAACATGAAAAAACAGAACAAATGGATGCACATTTATTGCTGAATGATGTACAAAGGAATACAATGATGTATACAGACACAATAGGGATCAACAGCACACTTATAGATCCTGAATAAATACTAGGACACAAAAAGGCCAGACACGTTTCAAGGTTATTAGAAGGTAAAACCTCTTCTTCAGGGGCTGATGGTGTAGTGTATCCTCATCTGTAAAGATTGAGAGAGAAGAAGAGAAACAAATAGGGAGGAGCTTCGTGTTAGAGTCGAATTCCGAACGTTATGGGTCGTTCGCGCCAAACTCGTGTGGCGCTCACGGCCCACAATGCACTGAGCCCTTGCAGTGCATTGCTGGCTCATGATTGGCCAAGCATGCACTGTGACCCCGCATGCTTAGCCAATCATAGCGCCGGCAGCGAGGAGAGCCATGATTGGCCACAGGCAGAGAAGCTTCCCCCCGCTGTGTATTGTAAACACAGGCAGGGAGGAAGTGATGTCATTCTCCTCGGGGCAGTCTTTTTGACCGGACTGCGAGGAGAACACAGAAAGTAAGTGCACCAAACACTACACTGACATGTAGGTACACAAACCCCCCCCCATAAAGGTTTTAACCCTGATTGCCCCTAGAGTTAGCCCTTTCACCCCCTTTTGCCAGTGTCACTAAGCAATCCTTTTTCTGATCGCTGCATTAGTGTCACTGGTGCTGCTAGGTAGCTAGTTTTTTTTTTTTTTTTTAGGTTCACCGCCAGGTTTTTATAGCGGTACGTACCACCATATACTACCCAATAATGGTTTTAACCCCCTGATTGCCCCTAGTTAACCCTTTCACCAGCAATCACCGTATAAGTGCCACTGGTGACGCTGGTTAGTTAGTTTGCTTTTTATAGCATCAGGGCACCCACCCTTTATTACCCAATAAAGGTCTAACCCCCTGATCACCCGGCGGGTGATATCAATTAGGTTTTAGGGTCAGGGTCTGCGTCGCCCCAGGCAGTGCTAGGTTAGTGCCAGTACCGCTAACACCCATGCGCAAAACATAAACCTCCCGTAGCGTTATAGAATCTGAACAGATCAATATCTGCTTGGATCCATACTATCGTCCCCAGCAGTTTAGGGTTCCAAAAAAATAAATAAAAAAAATAACGCATTGTTAGCAGGATCAGCCCAGATACCTGCTAGCACCTGCATTTTGCCCCTCCGCTCAGGCCCACCCAAGTGCAGTATCGATCGATCACTGTCACTTACAAAACACTAAACACATAACTGCAGCGTTCGCAGTGTCAGGCCTGATCCCTGCAATCGCTAACAGTTTTTTTTGGTAGAGTTTTATATTTAAATCCTGAAGGCAGTGCTTGGTTTTCGGGGTCCCGTACGTGGCTAGGCTCCCAAAGTCCCACATGTGTTATCCCCATACTCGGGAGAAGCAGCAGAATTTATTTTGGGGTGTAATTTCACTTATGCCCATAGCATGTGTGAGCAATATATCATTTAGTGACAACTTTGTGCAAAAAAAAATAAATAAAAAATATTGTAATATTCCTGCAACTTGTGGCAAAATATAAAATATTTCATGGACTCAACATGCCTCTCAGTAAATAGCTTGGAGTGTCTACTTTCCAAAATGGGGTCATTTGGGGGAGTTTTGTGCTATTTTGGCATTTTATGGCCTTCGAAACTGATAGGTAGTGAGGAGTGAAATCAAAAATTTGCACCTTTAGAAATCCTGAAGGCAGTAATTGGTTTTTGGGGTCCCGTACACGGCTAGACTCCCAGAAAGTCCCACATATATGGTATCCCTGTCCTCAGGAGAAGCAGCAGAATATATTTGGGGTGCAATTCCACATATAACTATGGCATGTGTGAGCAATATGTCATTTAGAGACAACTTTTTGTAAACTTTTTTTTGTGTCATTCATTCACTTGGGACAAAAAAAAATATTCTATGGGCTCAACATGCCCAGCAATTTCCTTGGGGTGTCTACTTTCCAAAATGGGGTCATGGGGGGGGGGGGGGTTGTACTGCTCTGCCATTTTAGCACCTCAAGAAATGAGATAGGCAGTCATAAATTAAAAGCTTTGTAAATTCCAGAAAATGTACACTAGTTTGTAGACACTATAACTTTTGCGCAAACCAATAAATATACGCTTGACATTTTTTTTTTTTTTTACTAAAGACATGTGGCTGAATACATTTTGGCCTAAATGTATGACTAAAATTTTCAAATAAAAAGTAGAAAATCTTTTTTTTTTTTATTTCAGTCTTTCCTTTTATATCGTAAAAAAATAAATATCGCAGAGGCAAGCAAATACCATCAAAAGAAAGCTCTATTTGTAGGAAGAAAAGGACGCAAATTTCGTCTGGGTACAACATTGCATGACCACGCAATTACCAGTTAAAGCAGTGCAGTGTGAAATTGTAAAAAGACCTCTGGTCCTTAGGCTGACAATTGGTCCGGGGCTGAAGTGGTTAACACAAGAGCCAGGAGTACACAGTACACCGAGTTAAAGAATCATACAAGTTACTGAGTTAAATAATCATATGTTTTTAGAACACAGTACACTGAAAGAACCATGAGTCACCACCAGTAGAACACTACACTACATCAAAGATCAGCTAGCAGTAGTACACTACAGACTGCTTTAAAGACAGAGGACAGAGTCAGGATAAGAAGATATCCTCATTCAGATTAATTATTTAACCCTTTATTATTTAGTTGGCTTATCCTAAAGGAGATATGCATGTTAAGAGGGACAAGAATCCCTTCTGGGACATGTGTCTAATTTAGTAGCTATATAACTAAATGAGAGAGCCGTCTCATTTTTAGAACACAAATACATTTTATCCTGCTTTATAGTAATATTTTTCTGCGTTCTGGTCCTGAGATTTCTATGCCCCCTGGATATTTTTTTTTTAATTCCTACAACCATGACCATTTTTTATACAGTGGTATAAAAAAAATAAAAATAACATACAAGATAGTGATGTCCAGTTCATGAACAAATCGTTCTTTTGAATCCATTCTTTTCAGTGAACTGGATGAATTGATTCATCTAACTGGACTGATTCGTTTGAAACAGTTCACTATGGACTCCATACTAGCATAGCAAGGCAGGCCTGGTAATATGATCCTAGAGTGAGAGCTCCGCCCCTCCCTGCAACCAATCAACCGGCTCACAGCACACTGACACTCAGAACCGTTTTAAGTTTGTATCCAGTTCTTGAGTCAGATGTACACAGTACATCGAGTCAAAGAATCATACGAGTTGTTAGAACACAGTACACTCAAAGAATCATGAGTCCCCACCAGTAGAACAATACACTAAATCAATGATCAGGTTGCAGCAGTGATAAGGTAGTACAGAAAGCCTGAGGCCCTTTCACACGTGTGCGACTTGTCCTGCGACTTGGGACTGCAAGATTGCATGACAAGTCCGTACCCCGTGATTTCCAATGAGAACCATTCATATCTGTGCAACTTAAAGTCACAGCGACTTCAAAGTAGTCCCTGCACTACTTTGGTCCCACTTTGATGAATACACAGGCATTGCTTTAAGTCATATCAAAATTGCGGCAGAATCGTGCAACTTTCAGGGTGCGTTAGCCCGAAAGTCGCACGATTCTGCTTCAATTTTTTGCCACTAATTTGCAGCGACTTGAAGCAATGCCTATGTATTCTGGATGTCTATGGACCTCAATTCACATCAAAATGGGACCAAAGTAGTGCAGGGACTACTTTAAAGTCGCTATGGACTTGAAGTCGCACAAATATGAATGGTTCTCATTGGAAATCATTGGGTACGACATGTCATGCAACGTTGCAGTCACAACTTGTAGGACAAGTGGAAACGGAGCCTAAATGAAAAGCAGGCTTTTGTGCATGTGAACTGCATTCTGATGGGCCTAGGTTTCAAATTTGTGTAAACCTAGGCTCAGGGCTGGTTCACATTGCTGCGTGGTGCAAAAAAAAAAAAAAAAAAAAAAAATAAAAATAAATAAATCGCATGTGATGTCCATGTGATGCGATTTCAGCCATACAGATAGTATGGCTGAAATTGTATCGCATTTGGATTAAACTCACACAGCACCTTTTTTGGTCCACACCAGAATCAGATCGCATGGGTGTTTACATCTATGCAATCCGATGCATGTCCAAACTGACAGTTTACAGTGCGACATGTGAGCTGAAATGGCGGTGTCGCTAACATTGTATGACACTCCCCAGCAGTTCGCATATGTCAGTGTGAACTGGCGTGCGAGTCGGGTGCGATGCAGGAACCCGCAGTGGAAACGCAGGGTTCCCGCATTGAACAAGTGTGAACCCAGCCCAACAGCTGTTTGTGTGTCACCAAAATTCATGACGCTGGCTAATCTGACAAATTGTAGTCAGACAATAGGCTTGTGCTCTGCGCCAAGGAACTAAATAAAAGTAAACGTCCCCAGGAGGACCTGCCAACCTTCTGTGTGAATCAGTCTTCTGATTCTAATCATTTAATATGGTTGACTGAGAGCTTTCGGTTCACTTGCTTGTCAGGAGACTCCACAAGTGAACCGAAGAATCTATTCATTGAATTGGTTCATTTCAGTGAGTAGTTCGAAATGAACCGAATCACTTTAAACATCCGAACTTCCCATCACTAGTAGCTTGTGGCGGCAGTATATAGAAATACAGCCACATATCATCTGTAGCTGTCTTCCCTCTGGGTACTCCCGCTGGGCATGCGCAGTCCGGTAGGAGAGGCCTCTGGTGTTGGTGGGTGGAGTGGGCGTGGCCCCATTCCGACGTGCATGCGCGCGACGTGGACGGGGCGGTGCGCGCATCACTCAGGGGGCAGCCCTGTCTCCGGTCCTCCTCCCCTGGCTGTCAGCTGTTGCAATTTACTGCGCCAGCTGATAGGGCGGGGATTGCTATCTAAGAACTAGCACACCCACCCATTCGGCGTCCCTCACACTTTGTTTGCTGGATGCTGTGGCGGACGGATGAATACTTCAACAATACTAAGGTTAGCATTTTATTTAAATTTTTTTTTTTTAGCACTTGGTTAACTTAAATTCATTGATATTCACTAAGAAATAAAATATATTTACATCACTGGTGGCATTCAAACTCCACCAGCATATTTTAAATGTAATATTAAAGTTCAATGATAATTATAAAAACGAACTAAATAGGTTTACATTATCGGTGGGATTAACACTTTACCAATGTAATTCCTTCTTGTTTTATAAATGTTCTATTTACTTATTTATTCATCCATTTACTTATTTTTATAATTAATTTCACTGCTGTCTCTTAATCAAAACTAAGTTATCCTTTGTTTCAACATCACCTAAAATCTTCATAAGTAGTTATTGGTATAATATGGTTTCCGATTTAAATATTTTGGTTACCCTAAGCCCTTGTAGACACGGTCGGAAAATCTGATGGAAAATGTCCGATCGGACAGTATTGTCCGATGGAGCCCACACACTGTCGGATTATCCGACTGTTTCCGTCGGAATATCCGACCAAAGTTTGAGAGCTGGCTATAAAATTTTCCGACAACATGTTCCAGTGTGCATCAGTTCCGATCGTGTGTAGCCTAGTCCAATGGACAGAGTGCCACGCATGCTCAGAATAAATTCTGAGACGGAAGCGCTCGGTCAGGTAAAACTACGGCTCGTAAGCGATATATAGCATATTCATAGTGTTAAAAATTCTTTAATGCAGCGCATACTTTTTCTTTAGAATGCTACAAGAATGAAGTTGTTTTGCTGCTCATATTCACACTCACACACACACACACACACACACACACTTCTCCCAAACTTTTGTTTAGTCTTTCCTCATTTCATGAATACAATATTTTAATTAGTCACATCTCCCCAATCATTTTCTTTTTTCTTTTGTGTTTGGGTTTAATCAAGATCTCCTTTGACAGTTTGCGCATCTTCGGAATTGCTTCCACAACACCAATATTATCTTTTTATATTATGGTTTTCTTTATTAATCTCGAGGTCGTTTGGTGTTAATTTAACTTTGTATTTTTGAAATGTACCTGCCTACTCACAAATAAAAGCTGTGTGAAGTTGGCATCCTAGGTTTGTAAAACCTGAATAAAAATATACCATTCGTTTGTGCCGATTTGTGCCACAAAAATTTGCGTTTGTTACGGTTCGGTTTCTGAGATATTAAACATTCAATTCAATGCAAGCCCCCGCCCACTTTGGACCCCATGTTGCTGAATTTTAAAAACAAATGCTCCATTAGTTTGTGCCGCAAAAATAAACGCTTGCACCGCTTTGGTTGCGGAGATATTGTGCGTTATATTTGCTGCAACCCCACCCACTTTGCACCCCATATTGTTGAATTTTAAAAACAAACACGCCATTCGTTTGTCCTGCAAAAATAAAGGTTTTTGCCGCTTTGGTTTCGGAGATATTGAGGGGTATATGTTGTCAAACCACAATGATTTTACACCTAGTTATTAAATCTTACATACAACTAGACTTTTTGTTGGCGGTTTGTGCAGATTTGGTGGATATTGTACATATTTTAATTCACATGCGTCGTTTTGCCACCACCACATGCACATGAGTTTTTTTGTCAGGAGAACATACTCTATGTCATCTTGTGAACAAGGAACTAAGGCCAAAACAGGTTGGGCCATAGTTCTCTTAAGCAAAACCATACATGCGTCACTTTTTTTTTTTTATTCTTTTTTTGGAAAAACCATCTATGTCAGTAAACATTATTTTCCTGACAGACTATGTGGTTTAACCCCGCCTCCTCTTCAATGCTATAGGACCCCACTCCCATAAATTTGAGTTCACCACTAGAGATTTTTTTGTCCTCCTCATTGAACCTCTTTAGGTTTACGGATGTCCAAAATTGATTGTGGAACTGGATGCCGGGCAGTTTCAAGATCTGCCCATGGCTGGGTCCTGGGCTCTGTGTGGCTCCAGGCCCCTGTGTCCTGTGGTGGGGATGGCCTTCATATGCCCAGGCTTGGTGGAATGGCTGACAGGTCTGAAGATTCTCCATGGCAGCAGTTCTTTTATGTAAAAGCTCCCTGTTTTTTTCCCTCATGTGCCTTGCTGCCTTTGTTTTTTGCTTCTATGGCACCTGGAACTCAAGTGCATCTTCCGGGTCGTGGCTTCGGCTAGCTACTGCACATGTGCGATCCTCAGACGAAGCCGAGACTTGGTTTTGCACATGCGGTGTGGCAGGGGACCCGGCGGCCATGTAGGCACTCTACAGCAGGTCACCACTGCGCAGTCACAGTTCAGGTACGGCAGTGACATCATTCCAGCGGGGATGTTTGAATCTGTCATTCTAAGGATTACTACAGGCAGCTTGCGTCAGCTCCTCGGGCCCCAGGTTCCCAGCTCATGGTTAGCTTCAGCCTGGGGCTATGGTAAAAGGAAAGGGGGGCCAAGATGCCTCTTAAAGGGGAAGCTGCACTGCTATTTGTATTCCTTTGTTCCAGGACGTGCAAGTGTTCCTACAAAGCTGCAGGATCACCTCCTATTCATCCACCAGGGTGCCATGGACGGATCACCGACTCTGTATGGCCAGCCCTCGTGCTCTAGGTATGTGGGGAATGAGAAGGGGAGGGCCAGGCCCACATGCAGATGGACCAATTCCCTAAACGTCACGTTCTCCCTTCTCCATTTTTTAGCTCTTCCAGGTCAAACCATCAGCTTACTGTCCAAGATGACAGGGACCTTGCCAGGCCACAATGCCCACCTTCATCAAGGTTCAGGCGTGACTCTCAGTCTAGGACCCAACATCAGAGGAGCTGTTCCCATTCCTCCTCCCAACAGGGATGTTACCATTCCTTCTCCAAACACCACACCCACCGCCACGACAGCTGTTTTGATCACAGATCCTGCTAAGGTTGTGGGGCCCGGGTCCTGGAAGTCAAGTCCTTATGTGACCCTTGTTATGGCAAGACGGTCAGGAAAAAGATGCTGAAAGCTGGCAAATGGAGACACTGGTCAAATGAGTTGTGCAATCCCCCAAAGAGAGGGGTACATCTTACACGCAGAGCCAGTCCACCACATTATCTGGCTCCCTGGCTGACGAGGCCCAGGAGGATCCGGGCCCACTCCAGCCTTATAATTCCTCCCCCGATTCCTCGCATAGCGAGAGGAGTTTGCCGGAGGCTTTGACTTTACCCTGGTTTCCCCACTAATTAGAGCGGTCAAAGAGGCCCTTAAGTGGCAAGACTCTTATTTCCATGGCTAAACAGAAGAAATTCTTTAAGCATCTGGAGAAAACATTCCAATTTTCCACTCTTTTCTGAATAAAAAGGAACCTCCAGGTTATACCCCTTCAAGGCTGAGGAAGTGAAATATCTGGAAAATGCTGCCCTCGTAGACGCAGCTCTGATGTGACTAGCTAAAACGCGTCACTTCCTCTAGAGGATGCAGTATCCTTCAAAGATGGGCTTGAGAAGAATATTATATCAAGATCTTTTACGGTCAGCCAGGATGGCTTGAAAACCCGCCTTGCCCCCTGTGGCCATGTCCAAAGCCATGGAGGTCTAGATGGAGAATGTAGACTCCATGATCAGAGGAGTTTCAGAAGAACTGGCCATGGGCTTGGTAATCCAGGAGCTGAAGCTGGCGGTGGCCTTTCTGGGGAAGGCTTCAATCAACCTTATCCACCCGTCAGCCCTGACTATACTGTCCTTGATCACTGCCAAGCGGGCCTTGTGGTTGCACCCCTGGCTCGCTGACCCAGCATGGAGGTAGGCCTGGTGTAGGATCCCCTTGAAGGGTCCTCGCTGTTTGGCGACAAGCTATATAGTGCCATAGCCCGGGCCAGAGCTGGGAGGTCGGGCTTCCTGCCTCAGATTAGGCATCTGTTCAATCAGAAAAGGCCTCAGCACAGAAGACATAGTACTGAGCATTCAAGGGAAGCACACTTACAGGCCTGGCCGAGATATCCGAAGGAATTGGAGCAGAAGACAGGCATCCTTCCAGAAGCCAGCCAAGAGCCAGGCATCCAGTGGACGAAAGCCGGCCAAGCCATTTTGAGTTTGGGCTTGCCCAGGTGGGGGCGGGTGGGGGGCGCGTCTGCTTCTCTTCCAGCACATTTGGAAAAAAGCAATCTGGAACCAGTCCAGCGCCTGATATACTGTACTTAGTTCCACACAGTAGAAACTTCCATCTCTCTCTCCCCGTGGAAAAGATTCCAGTCATTCAAGGAAGAATCTCACAAGCTCCGAGCTCTTCACACCTAAAAGCCTCGCAATGCCTAAAAATTATCAGCACAATGGTCTCTGGGGAGATTACACCCTTTTCAGATAGGGTTTCAACAATGGAATTTGGGGGTCAGAACTTGCTCAAGGCAAGTGGGGTGCCCATCTTCACAACCCAGGCTCAAATGTCCTGGAGTTATGGGCAGCCTGGTCTACCCTCCAATCTTTCACTCATCTCCTGAAGGGGGAAGTCACATTTACTGAAGATGGAAAACACCACAGCGGTCTCATATATGAACAGACAGGGGGGCAATTGGAGCTCTACTCTGTTCCAAGAAGTCGAGCCCATCATGTCCTGGGCTCAGAAAAATCTGGCCAATATTTCATCAGTCTTTGTCCCCGGAGTCTAGAATGTCCAAGCGGACTTTGTGTCACACACTGAGCTGGACAACAATGAGTGGTCACTGTATGCGCAGACGTTCAAGTGGATTCTGTCCTTGGGAGTCAAATCTCGAAGTAGATTTATTTGCATCCCCCTACAACTTCAAAATCAAGAAGGTATACACTCGGGGCTGTTGCAGCCAGGCCTTCGTAATGGATGTCCTGACAGATCAGTGGAAGCTCCAACAGGGCGTACACCTTTTCCCCGTTCCCGATCATCCTCAGATACTTAGAGGCTTCAAGCGGAGGCGGTCGAGGTGGTGAGGATAGTACCTTACTGGCCAAACAGGCCATGGTTTCCCCTAGTGACCCAGCTCAGCTACCTCTTCCTCTCAGGCTGGACCTTCTTTCTGAGAGGGGCACTCCTACACCCTTGCTCGGCATTACCGAGACTGATGGTCTGTTTCTTGAGAGGCTGGAGTCTCTCGGGTGTGCTTCAAGAGTAATTTCCACCCTCATGGGTTCGAGTAGGGCAATCATGAATAAAGTATGAGAGAATTTGGGCCAACTGTCAGGTCACCTAGAGCTCAGGTGACAGGTGCACACCGTAGGGTTGGGGATGCACCGCAAGGCTGTGGACCCTACGGCTGACGGCTGCAGACGGGGGACAGATCCCACTGGGGTAAGAGCGTAAGATTCCCCGGGGCGCGGAGTCTAAGAGCCAGCTGGTGTTCACCAGAGCTTCGAGTGGTGAAGATGGTCTTGGCTGCAACTGGCTCCAGGTCGCGACCCCCAGGGTCCCCCAGCTCACACCCACAGTAGGTAACAGGAGGATAGGGATGGTGAGGGACAAAGCCAAGGTCGGGGCCACAAGCAGAACAGAATAGTCGGGTACACGCCAATAGGTCAGGGTCACAGGCAAGCAGGGATGGTCAGAACACGCCAAGGTCGGTAACGGAAATCAGAAGCAGAGCACACGACAGGAAACAGGAAGCTAATACATAAAGGTTGATCAGCAGGATAGGCTAGCAGTGCAAAGGTTAATATAGTGTAGTCTGATAGGGGCTAGGGTGGAGCCATTCCAGAGGAAGGAAATAAAAGCAGTCAGGTGAAGCTCGGCTGGTCTCTAGAAATGAACACATGCAGACAGGTAAGGAGAACAACTCTAATGCATAACCATGACACCAAGTTTGTCAAATTCTCATCCTCTATCGGCAGATCATTCAGGGATCCGGGAATCCCAGGATATTTACAGCTTTCCTCAGTTTTAGATCTGTCTCTGTCCACCAGCTCTCTCAGGCTCCAAGTCTCTGCCTTGTCGGCCTTCAAGACTGTTCACCCTTTAACTCTGCAGTTTTTCTGTGGGGCAACAGGCTTCAAAGATTCCCCTGGTCCTCAACTCACTGCCTGGACTAAGCACCACTGGATCTGCCCCACTTTCTATTAATGACTTTTCTGCAAGGGTCGCCTTTCTAGTAGTCAATTCAGCTAAAAGGGTTTCTGAGATTGGGTCATGTAGAACCATTCCTGACTTTCTTCCCAGACCGGGTAGTCCTCAGTGTTCCATGAGGACCAAGAAAATGTCCTACCTACATTCAGGACCCCAGGTTCCTCTGAAGTTCATCCTCTGGATGTAGGCGAAATGCTGAATACCTATGAGTTACTTCCTCTTTGCTCCACACTCTGGCAACAACAAAGAGAAACATGCTTAGTCCAGAACGATTGTGACCTGGATCATCCAGTCTATCTAGCAGGCTTAAAGGGCCAAGGGCCTGGCACCTCCAGAGGCGGTGACAGCACACCCTACCAAGGGTATGGCGGCTTCGTGGGCAGCAGCCCGACATGTGGCTCCTGATCTCATCTACTAGGCCGCCTCATGGGCCTCCATTAATAGCTTTATGTCACATTATTACAATCTTTGCATCTTTGGATCTTTGGTTTAAGAATCGAGTCGGTTGACACGGAGAATTAAACTTTTTCTCAGCATACCCACCTGTGTGATTTGGCTAGTTATTTCCCCACACGTAGTCTGCCATGAAGTCGGTCAGGAAAACAGAAAATGTATTATCAAATACTTACCGTAATTTTACTTTCCTGATGGACACCATGGCAGACGGCGTTCCCACCCTTTGGTCATGAGTTGGCCAATTACGGAAACGCAGTCTCTAGTGGTGAGCTCAAATTTATGGGCGTGGGGTCCTATAGCATTGGAGAGGAGGCGGGGTTAACCCACACAGTCTGCCATGGAGTGTCAGGAAAAGAATGTTTACTGATATAGAGGTTTTTCAAAAAAGCAATAAAAGGGGACTTATGACCCAACCTTTTTTGGCCTTGGTTCTTTTTTGTTCACAAGATGACATAGTATGTTTTCCCGTGACAAAAAAAAACAAAAAAAAAAACTCATGTGCATGTGGCGGGCTACTGCCCACTATATCCTGACAGCACAGAGCCGCGATGCAGCCGGGACAGATCCCGACAATACTGTTGAGATCCACCCTGCCGCCTGATTGACAGCTGGCTCTGCCTCGCTAGAGCCAGAGCCAGCTGTGCCCACCCCCTCCCCAGATTTACTCCTCCTTCTGTTCTTCCAGTTAGTGCTAGATAATCGGAAGGGGAGGATGCCTGTGGGGGTGGCAAAACTATGCATGTGAAGTAAAACATGTGCAATATCCACCAAATCTGCACAAACCATTCGTTTGTGCCGCGTTTGTTTTTAAAATTCAAAAACATGGGGTGCAAAGAAGATTGCACTCAAGTGAAGGCTATGACACCAGCTGCAGGAACTGGTAAGACAATTTCAGTTTATGGAACTGAACCCAGTGAAGTGGGAGTATATCCAGTGAGGAGATCCAATGGACAGACTTGCTGCAGTGTGCTACCCAGAGCAGTGGGGAGGCACATCATAAAGCCGAACTGGGTGCAGGGTTAAAGACTGGAAGGGACGTGGGGACTCTGCATGCACCTGCAATAATTCAGCAGATGGCTGGGAAAATTTTAAATAAATAGGGGTGACCAAAACAGTGCTGGTGCCATGTTCCCTAGCGACAGGTGCTGCAGAGTTGCCCAGGGAAACTTCCAAGGAGCTTGCAGTGACGGAGTAGGCTTTTCTAGGTCAGCTATGGAGCTGCCCAAGTAGGCAAGAGTGCCCCTTTACATGCTGCGACGAGTCACGCAGAGGCTGTGGTGGCTCATAGACAACCCATAAAAAAAAATGGCAGTTATGTCTACATGCAATGAGAATGCTAATGGTCCTGATAATAAAGTGTTACTATTGGTAAAGGTGATGGTGATTGTAATGACAATGAAACATGTATTTCTTGTAATGTCATATCTGAGAGTGAAGTTGGTAATGTGTTCACTACCAATGATGGGAGTAGGAACCCCCCCCCCCCATGACAGTCAGAGGCACAGGATTGCCCGTGGAAGTCTCATGGGGTCTCCATGTGTCAGAGGCCGTCCGGATGGCTCTGGTGCTATGCTGGAGGAACAGGGGGGCCCAGAGATACAGTGAGAGTGTGGGTGTAGCCCAGGGGTTAATTCAGCCTGAAAAAGCTGAATGCAAAAGCTTGAGGTGTCTGCAGTGCCACCAGAGCAATGTGGTCAAAATAGGGTTTTGCACCTTGCCTTGGTTGAGTATGCAATCCCTCAGTGTGATGTGAGTAAAAAAATATATTGTCACAATGTGAGGTACATAAAAGTGACAGGTTTGCTGTTTTGACTAGTGAATCCCAGGTACCTGTGGGACCTTCTATAGCAGCTGAAGAAGCACCGGTGATGGAACCACAAGGGACGATTGGTGCAAGGAAACACTTGGCCAAGTGACAAGGAATTACAAAGCAATGATGATGTGAAATAAAGGTGTTGACAGAACACCTGTTATGCCCAACAAAGGGAATCGCAGAATGGCTGTTGCTCAAGGGCACATCAGCCCCTGCAAAAGCTGATGCCCTCCAGTCTGAACGGTTCTGGGTGCTGGCATGGCAGATGTGGTGTTCACAGCCCAACAACTCAGGTGTCAAGGTGACAATGTGATTATTGCTGATCTGCGGAGGCTCATTATTAGAGGGGGGAAGAGGAGACATGTGTTGGACAGTGCTTCAGGGGAGCAACAGGCTGCGGTGATGGGTACCTCCAAGGAAGTGGAGGTTGCTTCAAAGGTCTCAACCTACAGTGGATGAGCCCCTCCCACTTTGCTTGACATGCTGAGTTGGCAAAAAAACACTCACTGTACACTTGGGTGTCTCCACTGCAGTTGGACCAGGTGGTACTGCTTAGTAGCAATCGGTGGAGCCAAGTGGTACAGGCGGTGCTTGGGAACCTTTGACCAAGAGTGAGTGGAATTGGTGGGACCAATGTTAACAGTTTGGCACAGGATCTCCAGATTCCCAGTGAGAGTACGTCCAGTTATTGATAGGTACGGAAGGCGCACAGGAGAACTGTTGGAGATATCAGAGGTCTCTTCGCCTAGTGTGGTGACTAGAAATATCTCTGCTGGTGTGGTCCGAGGTGTGGCTGAGCAGTGGTCAGTAGAGGGCACAGATAGTGCCTCACCCGCTAGACCTCATGAGAAGGAAGGGCCTAGAATAGACGCAACAGTAGCAGACATGCTTTCTGTCACTGGCACAAGGTACAAGTTAAGGTACCTGGAGACACCATAGGGAAAAAGCACCAATGTTGATTGCTGTAGCAATGCAATGGGTACACCAGTCAGCGTTATCGCAGTTAGGAATGGGTTGTGCTTGGACCAGTGTCATTTGTTATGACAGCTGCCCATGGAGTGGAACAGGTAAGGTGGAGCTGTGCTATGGTCCCGTGGGATGTAGTCCCTCGCCTGTGTGTGATCCCTCCTCAGGTCTGGTTCTAACAAGCAATGATGGTATTGAACAATGTGATCAGTTAATGGTTTGTTTCACAAACAATGATTTGGTTGCCATGGGTAACCAGAGAAACTGGTTTGAACCTGAAAGAGCGATGGTGAAGGATAAAAAAAAACAAAAAAAAAAAAACAAACGGGTATTCGTAGGTTTAAAGGAAGGCTCAGGGAAAGCAGAGTTCACCCAAGAAAAGTGAATAAGCCCAGAGACCCCAAAAGGGGGGAGAAGGCCAAGGATGGGAAAATATAGGACCCTATTAAGATCCAGGGTGGGACGTACCTGGAAGCACACCCGGAAAAATGGTTGGGCCTACGTGGCTGAGAGCCAGCACAGAGGTGTCCCAACCATGATGACGGGTGCTGGTGTTCCTCCCTCCTGGGGTGGGGGGGGGGTAGCTAAGCAATAGTGAGAGTCCTCGTCTCTGGGAAAATGTGTATTAAAAAAAAAAAATAGACACAGCTTGCATATCTGCAGATTGCAGAGCTACAGAGCATAGATTTGAAAAGGAGAGGACTGCTCAGGCAGCTGTCTCCAGATCTTGCCATTTCCGGAGGGGCTCTGTAGTTTGGGGAGGCCTCAGTCTTAGGTGGGATGGGATCTCCAACCCTGTGTCTGGGTGTTGTGGACAGACAGCAGGGTGTGTGCCCAGGTGCATAAAACAAGGGGATGGTGAAAGCAGTAGAGAGAAGGTGGAATGCGAGCAGCTTGCTACTGCTGGTGCTGTGGGAAGACAAACCTGTGTCTGGAAAGCAGTCTGCCCAGTGGGAGACTGCAGCCCGTTTAAGAAGGATTCTTTACCCAGGGACAGAGAGGCTGGCTAGCCTTGAGAGTCCCGAAGACTAAGGAAGCCAGCAAGTCCAGGGGGCTGGAAAGAACTGATAATTCTTTTGGGAGCAAGCAAGCAGAGGAACTGCTGACGAGAGAGAGAGACAGGTGTCTCAGTATATTTTCATTGTGAGTGCCGAATGAAGTTAAATCTCTGCGTGGGATTCCTGGATGGACTTTAATTTCCCCCCCCCCCCTCCTTAAACGTGGTCTACCAGGCCCTTAACTATAAATGCCTGTCTGATATGGACTCACTGCACAAAAATGCACCTATCCACTTGAGCCAAACACCCCAATATCAAAATGTGTGTGTGTGTAAAATTATATATATATATATATATATATATATATATATATATATATATATATATATATATTAATGTTCGGGGGACCAGGTAGATCGCAGGACACAGGCTTTTCACACAACAAAGGGGTTTATTAAACTTAAACAGCTTTACAGCAGCCAAAAACAAAAAGGAAAAGGTTTGTAGTCTCACCGACTTGCAAAGTCCAGAATATCGGTCTATCAAAACAGTGCTTGATCTTTATGGCAGGTAGCTTCCCCTGCCAGGAGCCTTCCAAGTAGGACGCTGCTGTCCACGTCTGTTACTGCAACAACCCAAAACAAACACCATCCACCATGTCTTCTCCACTCCTCCACACCCATCACTTCCTGTCTTGTTTTTAAAGACAATTCCTCTAACAGGTGGGTTATCAATTTTATTCCCTTAAAGAGACCACAAACCAAATAGAGGGGAAATATAGCGTCCTTCCAGGACCCAGCCACGGCGTTACATACACACATACACACAGGTGAACATGCATATAGGTGCCGCACACATGTAAAGTGATGATTGCACCACACAAGGAGATCACCATGAACATCAGAGAGAGCAACAATTCTAGCACCAGACCTCCTTTGTACGCCAAGCTGTTAACCTACTGTATAAAGGCTTTTAAAGCATCACCTATGGAGGTTTTTAGGTACCATAGTTTCCTGTTGCATCATGGCAGCATACAATTTGGGTTGTAACTGCGCCCCCACAACCTGATAGGACCACATAACTAAGTTTACGAGAAGGCCCCCGCCCCAGTATTCTCTCATTTTTCCTTCACTTGTCAGGACCGCATGGATCAGCACCTCCTTACCGCTTCGCCACAGCCAGGTTCTAGACTAAGCCTAATAGGTAAGGGGAGAGTATTTACCTTGGTAAGTAGTGAAGATTGAAAAGAGCAGGATGCTACTAACTCTGCCTAAATTGGTCAGCCCTATCAGGTTATCCCACGCAAGACACAGACCTTGAGTGGCTTCGCCTGTGCAAGAAGTCAGACGGAGTTGATCCAGATCTTATTCAAGACAGCCACTCCTACCGCAGAAGATCCCCTGCGCGCAGACATCAGTCACCAGTGCACCACTCCCGTCCCTCTGGGAATGCTTGCTACCCAGTACTATGCAGGGCTACCGCTCTCCCAGACAAACTGGCCTGTCACAGGTGCTTGGAGGAAGCCACCAAAGAAAAAGAACCGGATGCCAGGGAATCTGCTGGAGTTTCAACTCCGCAAGTCTTAACTCCAGATACAGAATTTTTAACCCGAAGTGCCTCACCCGCTCCGAGTACATCAAGAGAGCAGGAATCTGTCTGACAAGGGGTTAGAAGCATCGGCTGGCTTTGATTTTTCACCGATAGAGCCCTTTGTTAAGTCGGTCAAAGAGGTGATAAACTGGGGAGGAAGCCCAGGAGGTCCAGCAAAAGCTGAGAAAGTATTTTCCGAATCTCAAGAAGGACCCAGAGCCTTTCCCATTCATTGAAGAATTGGATGAACTAATCAAGGGGGAATGGCAGACACGAGAAAAAAAATCCAGTCTAAGACTTGCCAAGTTGTACCCGCTCAAGGAGCCTAAAGTGAACCCCCCTGGTTTCTCCCCCAGTAGTAGATGCATCCATGATGCGTCTAGCTAGGCATGTGGCACTTCCCATCGAGGACACAGCAACGTGCTTGATGGGCCCATTTGAGATGGGTGTCAATCTTCCCATCTATCCGCAGGAGGCGCTTACAGACCGGCCGTGGCTTTCGCAGTAGGTAGAGCCATCTTCAGCTTGTCTGCAAGCACCAAAAAGCTAGTTTGAGGGCGCAGACCAGGAAAAGATAGTCAAAGCTCTGCAGGAACTAAGTCTCATGGAGGACTTTGTGGCAGAGGCCTCTGACACAATTAAATCTGCATCAAGGGCCATGATGGCTTCTGTGATGGCCAGATGGGCGCTTTGGCTAAAGCCCTGGGTGACGGACCCCGTCTCCAAGTCCAACTGGTGCTAAATTCCATATGATGGAAAAACCTTTGGGGCAAAGTTGGACTCAAAAGTGACCGTCGGAAAGTCAGGGCTTATTCCCTCGGATAAAAGACCGAAGCAGCAGAGGCCTCCTCCCGTTATATGTAGCGGGGATATAATTGTGTATTAATGCAATTAATGTGAAGTACAATGTTATTCACTAGTATTTAAACCAATAATACTTACTAATGCCCTATCACCTGTGTATTTACCACTGCGCTAGAAAAAAACAAAAACAAAAAAAAACAAACAAACACACACCCTCCCCCTAAGCCGCCACTTTAAATGTAGTAATAAGTTATGTATAGTGTTCCTATTAAAAATTAATGAAACAAGCGACGCTGAATTCTAGTGTATATTCAACCACTAAATCGTATAAATCAAACTATATCATAAAGTGTTCACTGATATAAATAACTCCCTGGTGAGAGAAATATTATACAATAAACTACAAATCCAAAGGGAATTAAATAAATCTATAATCACCCTGTGAACAAGTGATTTTCACACCATGCAATAAATCATTCCTCCGGGAATGTTACATAGTATATGCCAATAAACATATAAAAGAGTTGCAAAGTCCATGAATCTTCAAAACATGCTTCGCATAGCACATAAAATGATGATCAGTGTTTCTCAAAAAGGCCGTTCACATCTCTATTCCTTCACCACACCGCTGTGAAATGTGATTCCCCTCCCCCCTATGTGAATAAACTCACCGACTGTATAAGCCTCCCACTTATCGTGTTTGACTAGGCATGCTTTCCCCCCCCCCCCCTTTTTGCAGGGATGTAAACCGAAGTATACAATCTTTCACTTCAGAGGGCAAAGAGCTGACTCTCTTGGAAATTTCATACAAGTGCTCTCATGCAACATAAAAAAGGAGGAATGCCCACAGTCTGCTGTGACCATTAATTCTTCGGCAACCAGCTGTGTTAAAGTGTGCTGTGACTTGATTTGTTTGGCATGGATACAAGTTTTTAATTGTGAGTGCAATTTGATAAGAATTTTTCATGTGTGATTAAAAGGTTTTAAACATTATTAGGCTATGGGAGCATTCTTTTTTTATGTTGCATGAGAGCACTTATGAAATTTCCAAGAGAGTCAGATCTTTGCCCTCTGAAGTGAAAGATTGTATACTTTGGTTTACATCCCTGCAAAAAAAAAAAAAAAAAAAAAAAAAAAAAAAAAGGGAAAAAAGGTGCCTAGCCAAACACGATAAGTGGGAGGCTTATACAGTCGGTGAGTTTATTCACATAAGGGGGAGAGTAATCACATTTCACAGCGGTGTGGTAAAGGAATCGAGACATGAACCACTGATCATCGTTTGTTATGTGCTATGCGAAGCATGTTTTGAAGATTCATGGACTTTGCAACTCTTTAGATGTTTATTGGGAAATACTATGTAACATTCCCGGAGGAATGATTTATTGCATGGTGTGAAAAATCACTTGTTCACAGGGTGATTATAGATTTAATTCACTTTGGATTTATAGTTTAGTCATTATATAATAATATTTCTCTCACGAGGGACTTTATATAATTGATATATTCACTAGTATTGGCTGCCATCTAGTGACCAAAACTTAGAAATGGACTTTAGCTATTTTCCTTTTCTATGGTGTTGGAAAGATAACAGGAAGTTACTGTGTTTACTTTGGTCATTTGACCTTATCTACCCAGGAGTCTGTGTGACTTACCCATGAACACTTTGATATGTAGGGTAAAAAAGGGACTGCAACGGCCATATTTGGTCTCTTGGAACCACATTACCTGCATGTGCGGAACTGTGTGTGAGGTTCTTGGACGCATCGGTAGATAGTCACCGCAGAGTGCAAACAGCTGGTGATCAGACCGACGGGGATTGGAGATGCTTGTTGGAGCAGCGGAGAGCCAGATCCAGTCGGTAGAGTGACACTGAGCATTTGGCATAGTCAGCGGAAGCAAGCTGCAGTTGTAGGACTCAAGCCATCACTCAGAACTCTGATCCGATTAAACAGTGGGCCGCAACCCACTCACCAATCTATTACACATACTTAGACTTACTTACTAATAGGCCTTGCTGGGACCTGTAGTTCCACGGAAGTGTAATCTAGCAACTGACACTTAATAGGCTTGAGGCCCATTTCACTTTAGTGTGATTACAAGTTTCTGGAGTTATACCTGGAGTGTTCCAAGTTAAAATTTCTCTACTTACCCCCTTTGGATTACAATTATTTGAGTAACTATTTAAGCGAATGAAGAAAGAAGATAAAGGAAGAAATACAATAAGTGAGGCCTCACGTAGACTTTAAATAAGGGGAGCTCCCAGGTCTAGATAGCAACATACTTGCATGTCATTTATTGTATTTGCCTGTTGACCCATGTTGTGCTGACGTTCTACATTGGAACGATATAGCAAATAGCTGGTTAGATTTTGCACTATTTTCAGTAAAAGTATTCCTGTTTAAGAGTAAAAGTGTTTGGTTTACAGTCTTTCCCCACCAGGTGGAGCCAGAGGATCCTGAGAGATAGACACAGGTACATTATACTGTTTACACTGTACTGTATTATTGCACCACAGCTGTGCCAAGGGGACAGTCATTCAGAAGGGCGGTTTCTCAGAGTGCAGGCCCAATTCAAATCAGCAGCTCCTTCGGGGGTCAGTGCTGCATATATATAAATAATATTATACACACAAAATACTGGGGCGGGGCCTTCGTCAACTTCTAGTTATGTGGGCCTATCAGGTTGTGGGGCAGAGTTACAACCCAAAGTGAATGCTGCCATGAAGATGCGACAGGAAAGGAGAAAAACGGAAAGGGGAGTATACAATTTTAAAGTGCAAAATGTTAGACATTTACAGGGGAAAAAAAATTGGGTAATTTTTGTGTGCACTAAAACTCATTAAAATGTATTTTCCAAAAAATATGCTTTGGTGAGGCTCAGTTCACACATATGCAATGCAGGAACCAGCACAATTCCAGTGTGGGTTCCTGCATCACATGTCACTCAAAAGACAGTTCACACTGCCCTGTGTGAACCGCTGGGTGTCAATAGAAAGTTAATGACACTCCCAGATCGGTCCGCAGTGCAAATGCTCATAGTACAAGAATCTAATCACATGAGTGAAACCCCATGCAATCCGATTTCAGTGCAGACCAAAAATGCGAAAGCAATGCAATTTCAGCCATACAGTTTGTATGGCTGAATTTTGCATCACACACATCGCATGTGATCTGCAAAGCAAAGCTATGCTAATCACCCAAGGTCCGTGCTCGCACCAATGTGAACCAAGCCTAAACCAGTGGTCCTCAAGCACCCCCAACAGGCCATGTTTGCAGATTTTCCTTTATTTTGCACAGGCGCTTTTAAAGTGGTTGTAAACCCACAAAAAAATAAAAAAATAAAAGACACCCACACACCCCCTTGCAAGACAAAAGGCATGAGCTAGTATGCTAGTTCATTATGAAATACCTTAGATCCAAGCCCCCGCAGCGGTCCCAGCACACTGCTCTTGCCAGTGATTTGTCTTCCGGGCTTCAGCCTTTTGATTGGCCCAAATCACGATGGCATCTCCAGCCTGCTGAGAGCAGCACATCAGCTGAAAACCGTTTCTTCAGTGCGCATGTGCCGATGGCTTCGGCACATGCTGATACAATTGATATCGCCCGAACCATGCAGTTTTAGGAGATATGCACGGTACCTACAGGTAAATCTTACCTGTAATAAAAAGTGGTCTGTAAGGGTTTACAACCACTTTAAATCCAAGTCAATGGTTTGGTATTTTGAACAGCTATTTTATCTAAGGCCGCGTACACACACGGGGACTGTTCGCTCAACTTTGTTCGTCAAACAGTTTCAGCGGACAGTCCGCTCAAAATTAGCATGGACGGACTTGGCCACACACGACGAATGAACAGTCCGCTGAAACCGTGCGCGATTACGTGAACGGCACGTACGACGGGACTAGAAAACGACGTCCTATACACTGCAATGCAAACTTCGGCGTGTAAATCCTTTCTGAGTAATGCGCGGAACTTAGTTTGACGAACAAGCCTACACACGAGGGGACTGTTCGCTGAAACAAAGTTTCAGCGGACAGTTTTTCGGAAATTCCGAAAAACTTTGTTCAGCAGACTGTTCGCTGAAACTGTCCGCTGAAAGCCCACACACGAGCGGACTGTCCGCCGAAACACTGTTCAGCGGACAAAGTTGAGCGAACAGTCCCCGCGTGTGTACGCGGCCTAAGAGAAGTTTCCAAAACATGGCCTGTTGGGGGTACTTGAGGACATGGTTGAGAACCACTGGCCTAAACCACTGCGCAAATATCGTGCGACATAAAAATTTGCAACAACAACCATTTTATTCTCCAGAGCCTCTGCTAAATATTATGTTCCAAGTAATTTTCTAACCAAAAAGGAAATAAAAAAAAATCAAAAATAAAGTCAGAATTGCCCTTGCGGGTAAAGTGGTTAAGCGAAAACAAATAGTTAATCCCAGTTAACTAGAACTTTAAGCACAGGTTCACACTTGCTGCAGGATTCAAATCATGCAAGTTCATCTGAACTCGCACAATTTCATACCCACATGTCAATTCGAGTAGGCAATTTCAGAGACATCTGTGCAGGTTCCTGCGGATGTCTAGTGAAATTGCACCAGAAGTTACCAAAAGTAGTACAGAAACTACTTTTGGGAATTGGTGCAGCGCTGCAAAGTCGGCGTCATGTCACACCGATTCATGTCAAATTGCATCATTGTGAACCTGGGCTCAAGTCTCTTGCAAGCGGCCTCACTCATTCAGTAGAATTGCCAGTCTATACTGTCAGCCCAGGTGCCGTGTACAGCCTGAAATTAAATGATTGGCTGTGCGCTGCTGTACTCATGTATATGGTAATGCAAGAGTGCATATGCATGCAAAAATAGGAGCCAGCCTGTGTGCAAGGGCCCGAACTGGAATTATTTCAGTGCTCAGTGTTTATTGCTGGGGAAACATCTCCAAAACCTTCCATTTTGTCCCACCGTCAGCCTATTTTACATACTGGGCCCAGTTAATGAAAACTGGTTGATAGGTGTGTTTTGGTTTTTGTTTTGAGAAGGAGGATTGCAACTGGGCTATGTACACATTGTGATCTATAACATTTCAAAGACAAAAGTTGATTGCCCATTACAGGCATCTCTGAACCATCTTTTTCACAGTTTTTGTAACATTAGCTCCCCCACCCCGAGTTGTTTTCCCATTAAATAAAACCTACTATTTGAATGGCTCATATAAACAGCAGCTTTGTTTTCTCCTCCAACTATTTTACATAAATCAGCTTTATTTATAAAAAAAAAAGTTTTCACAATGTATAATACTATGCATACAGACAGACAGAATGAATGAATGAATGAATGAATGACATACCTCATGATATTTCTGTGAAAGCCACACAATGTGCTTCTAGCGTTAGTTTAACAGCAGAGACAAATGAAAGCTGCCCAGTTCCCTTAGCAAATCTAAAGATGGCTCAGAGTCCTAACTATTTATAGGAACAGCTGTTATATGGCCTGTGGTATACCCTCCCCCTTCAGAATGATTAGAGCAGTTTGGTTTAGGAAGACTTAAATTCTTTCTAGAGTATTCTTCACACTAAGACAACTGCAGTAATGTCATGGAAATGTAACCAGTTCAATACCAGAGGCATTCACCTCCTTTCTGCCCAAGCCAATTTTCAGCTTATAGAGCTGTCGCACTTTGAATAACAATTGCGTGGTCATGCAAAACTACCCATATGAAACTTTTATCATTTATAAAAAAGGTGATTGTGGCTCCTGCGCTAATAGGAATGGTGGGTACGGTAATCACATTAAGCAAATGCTGCACACACCGTATGAGCCAAACCAAATCTCATAAAAAGTGCACAAATTATAAGTAAGTATGGTGCTGCGCTCCTGCCGTGAAGGTGAAAACTCAGTGGGATCCGAAGATCATCTCTGGCATAAATTAAATAAATAAATATATACTATGAAAATGACAATATCAAAATGTCTATAGTAGAAATAAACACACGGTGATCAATAAATGGAATATAAAACTAAAACTACCAGGAATAAATGTTATAAAAGTACATATAAAGTGCAATAGTGAATAAATAGACTAAAAAGTGTATAAATAAATTAATGAAATATGAATATATATATTGTGATATATATCCCAATAAGTGCAACAGAACACAGTGTCACATAAAGTGCAAAAAAATTGCAAAATAAAATTGTAAAATATATAGCAATCAATAAAAAGTCCTCCAATTATTGCTAGAAATCGTTCATCTGTGCCAAACCAAGTGACTAGTGCCAAAAAAACATCCAGAGTGTTCGCTAAACCAGTGTATAAATTCAACAATTACCTTACAGCTGTAAGGTTAAACAGCAATACAATAACTCCTGGAGTGGATGGAGAGAGGAGAACACACAATCCAATAATATCCAGTTCCTCTAATCCTGACACACAATGTCCGTGGTGGCTAAGGGCGAATACTCAGAAGACAAACAGGGAGCCGGCCATGGTGTAGTATTTTTAAAACCAAAGTAATTTATTAAAAAGACATACAGGCTACTCACAAGTTAAAAGCAGTAATTGCACATAGAAACAAGCGACGAGCGGTCCACTTGTGCGTACTACGTCACTTCCGGTGTCCGTAACCTGTGTGTTTTTTTAATAAATTACTTTGGTTTTAAAAATACTACACCATGGCCGACTCCCTGTTTGTCTTCTGAGTATTCTCCCTTAGCCGCCATGGACATTGTGTGTCAGGATTAGAGGAACTGGATATTATTCGATTGTGTGTTCTCCTATCTCCATCCACTCCAGGAGTTATTGCATTGCTGTTTAACCTTACAGCTGTAAGGTAATTGTTGAATTTATACACTGGTTGGCGAACACTCTGGATGTTTTTTTGGCACTAGTCACTTGGTTTGGCACAGATGAACGATTTCTAGCAATAATTGGAGGACTTTTTATTGATTGCTATATATTTTATTTTTTTGCACTTTATGTGACACTGTGTTCTGTTGCACTTATTGGCAGGGATCAAGTCCTGGGGAAAAAAAGTGTGGGAACTCCCACCCAAGATCCACTCCCCCCACCAAAAAAGAAAATTATACGCTCATATGCACAAACACTTCAAAAGTGGTATTTTTCGTCCAATTTTTCTATTATGTGTATGAAGCCTAACTTAGTACATAAAAAAAAACAATTCTCAATAAACATAAATACGGTAATTCTCTGAATAATCAGCATTCATTCAATTGTGCTTCCATGCAAATGTGAACATTGTTCTGATCTTTATTGGGAAATTTTATTTTGTATATAGAGTGTTTATGTGGTGAGTTTACACTTTTCATTGAACAGAGTTTCGATAACACAGGGTTAAACGGAAAGTTCCTAAATTAACTGCGCATTATCTGGACAGAATGCTTGGGGTGATAGCGATGTGTTCCTGCTTAGGAGATGTATGTTAGCTTGGGGGGCTGCAAACTCTGCAGGGCTCCAACACACACTCGCTGCTATTCCAACCTAAACTATTTCCACATAAACTTCCCCCCTGGCATTAAACTTTGCCAGGTATTGTGCTCAGCTTACCACCCCAAACTGATGTTTCTCCCTCAGCTCACCTCTCTCCCTGCATGTCCTGTGAGCAGAATAGCTGTGCTCCTCCTCTGGGTTCTCTCATCATATGGCACTGAATATAGAGGAGGGGGAGATTCAGCGGGACACACAGAGCAAGTATGCAGGACAAGGGGGGGCGATGAGGAGACAGAAAATCAGGAGGGGCCGGCAGGGAGGAGCGCATCACGAGAGGTCTGACTAAAAACAATCTCTTAGCAGCAGGGACCTGATCTACCCGTCAGCTAGCTGTGATTGACAGGTAGATCGAAGCGGAAGCTGTCATGAGGCCCCCTACTGGCAATGCCTGAATGGTCAGGTGTGCGGCACTTACTATTGTGAGCTGTGTTGGCAGCTTCTGGTGTAGCACCTGCCATACAGCTAGCATACTTCAAAGTCTTGCAGGACATGGCTGCTAATGGGAACTGAGTTCCTGTTGTGGAAAAAGTAGAGGAACTCCGTTCCCGTGAGTTCCCACAGGACTTGAGCCCTGCTTATTGGGATATATATCACAATATATATTCATATTTAATTTATTTATACACTTTTTAGTCTATTTATTCACTATTGTACTTTTATAACATTGATTCCTGGTAGTTTTAGTTTTATATTCCATTTATTGATCACCGTGTGTTTATTTCTACTATAGACATTTTGATATTTAATTTTCTTATATATATATTTATTTCATTTATGCCAGAGATGATCTTTGGATCCCTCTGAGTTTTCACCTTCACGGCAGGAGCGCAGCACCATACTTTCTTATAATTTATAAACTTTTATCATTATTTATTTTTTTACACAAATAGAGCTTTCTTTTGGTGGTTTACTTGCGCCAAGTATATAACATCATGCTTGATTTATGCAAATGACTGTCAGTACCTATACGGAAGGTCCGTTATGCCTGCATATGCAATGGAAGTGTACTTTATATGCGGGTGAGATATTTATTTATGCCTGCTGAGAGCTGCTGCATACTTGCCAAAGGCCAATCTCACTTTTCTATCGCTTGCTTTGTATTTGAGGTTAAGTGGGTATATTCTCTTGCAACAATGATTACTTGCAGCTGATTAGTAATGAGCATTGGAAGCTGTTTGAATTATATAATCATAGAAGCTCATTCATTTAGAACCAGGTTCACACTGAGGCAGCACGACTTGCAGCTCGACTGCCTCAGGCGACCTGCACACGACTTCAGCGGCGACGTACAAAACGACTTCTGTATAGAAGTCAATGCAAGTTACCCCCAAAGTAGTACAGGAACCTTTTTCTAAGTCGGAGCAACTTGAGTCGTTCCTATTAGAATGGTTCCATTGTACAGAATGGAGCGCGACTTGTCAGGAGGAGAGAGAACATCTAAACGTGAGCTGCACAACACTACATTAACACACGTAGGTACACTTGTCACCCCCCGATCGCCCCCCAAGTTGACCCCTTCACTCCCTTTCACTGTGTCATCAATTGCAGTTTTCAGATTTTTCACTGATCGCTGCATTGGTGTCATTTGTGATTATAATAAGTGTTAGGGGAGTTAGTAGTAGGCCCAGGTAGGTCTAGGGTAGCCCCCTAAACCCCTCTAATAAAGGTTTAACCCCTTGATCGCCCCCCAGTTAACCCTTTCACCCCCTGTCGCCAGTGTCACTAATAATTCTTTTTTCTGATCTACGTATTTGTGACACTAGTTAGCCAGTTGATTTGTTTCACTGTCGGGTTTTTATAGCATCAGGTACCCTCATATATTACCTAATAAAGGTTTTAACCCCCGATTGTCCCCTAGTTAACACTTTCAGCCCCTGTCACCAGTGATCACCATATTAGTGTTATGGGTGATGCTAGTTAGTTTGTTTGTGTTTTATAGCGTCAGGGCACCCGCGGTATATTATCCAATAAGGGTTAACCCCCTGATCAGTTTTAGCATCAGTCAGGGTCTGCATCACCCCAGGCAGCGTCAGATTATTGCCAGTAGTGCTAACACCCACGCCCGAACCATACACCTCCCTTAGTAGTATTGTGTCTGAACAGATTAACATCTTTGATCTGATCAGAACTATATTGGCATCCCCAATAGGGTTCCCAAAAACAGTGTTAGCGGAATCAGCCTGGATACCTGCTAGCACCTGTGTTTAGCCCCTCCGCCCAGCCCACCCAAGTGCAGTATCAATCGATCACTGTCAGTTACAAAAACCCAACACGCATAACTGCAGCATTTGCAGAGTGAGGCCTGATCCCTGTGAACGCTAACTTTTTTTGGTAGCGTTTGAAGCAATCACTAACAGTCAAGAGCTCTTTTTTATGCGAGTCTATCTACTGTACCAGTAAATTTAGAGACCAAAATGTCAAATCGAAGGCCTACATGATTCTGAGCATGACAGATAGTGAAGAGGGAGTCACCCATCTGTCAGACTAAGGCTCAGAATACGATCTTGTAGACAGCACCGGCACCCTGACATAGCTCCAACGACGGAGTTGTGGTCCCTGCCAAGGTCAGGCGTACCCAACTCTGTTCTTCTGTTGAGGTGCTAGAACCGCAGGGCTCTCATGTGGAGCAGAGAGTCAGTATTAGTGCTGCTCACCCTTCTGGCAAGCACCAGCGGCCTAGTACACACTGGTCGTAGTCAAACCAGCACTGCAGTATCACGTGGTGATGTGGAGAGTCCCATAAGTGCAGTTCAAGCTGGTGAGGTGGCTAGCACAACTAGGGTCCCACAGCAACCAAGAAGACAAAGACAAGCCTGTCGAGCCCCTAGTGCCCTTCCTGCTGCATTTGCTAATCCTAATTGGGAGCCCACCACTTCTGCAGCACCCGTACTTCCCCCATTCACTGGCCAACCCGGAATTCAGGTGGAAACAGTTGATTTTACGTCACTTGATTTTTATTTGCTGTTTTTCACAGAAGATCTCTATAGTTCTATTGTGGACTAAAGCAATTTGTATGCTGGTCAATTCATCGCCGCTAATCCCCATTTGACCCTTGCCAGAGAATTGAAACCTATTACGGTTTCTGAATTTAAGACTTTTCTGGCTCTATCCCTCCTCATGGGCATAACTAAAAAGAGTGAGTTGCGGTCATATTTTTTCCATTGACCCAATTAACCATATGCCCGTGTTCTCTGCCTCCATGGCCAGGGCATGATAAGAGCATATCTTACGTTTCATGCACTTCAATGATGAGGAACACTGTCATCCTCGGGGTGACCCTGGATATGATCGGCTCTACAAAATTCTGCCCCTCCTAAACCACTTCAACCAACAGTTTGCAGCCTTGTTTACTCCCAATCAAGTTGTCTGTGTTGATGAGTCCCTGATTAATTTTTCTCGCCACGTTTCTTTCAAACAGTATTTTCCCAGCAAGCTTGCCAGATAAGGGGTCAAGATGTATAAGCTCTGTGACAGGGCCAGAGGCTATACATATAGTTGTATGGTTTATGAGGGAAGAGATAGTTACACAGAGCCAGAGAACTGGCCAGACTACAAAGGGAGCGCTGGTAAGATTGTGTGGGACTTGGTGTCGCCCTCAATCGGAAAGGGGTACCACTTGTATGTGGACAATTATTGCACGGGCGTGTCACTTTATAGTCACTTCTTTGATCATGGCATTGGCGCATGTGGTACTGTACGATCGAATCGCCGGGGCTTACCCCATCTTAGGCTGGGGGGGAGAGCCTGCTTGAAGTGTAATAATTTGCTCACTGTGAAGTGGAGGAATAATAAGAATGTTTTCGTTCTCTCCTCATTTCACACAGACACGATGGTCCGAATTCCTACGATGACTGGTGTTGTGAACAAACCCCTCTGTGTCCAAGAATATAACCTTAATATAGGAGGGGTGGACCTCAACGAGCAGTTGTTGGCACCGTACCTGGTTGCCCTTAAGGCCAGATGCTGGTACAAAAAAGTGTCTATATACTTATTCCAATTGGCTCTGTTGAATGCTTATGTGCTACACAAAGCTTCAGGACAAACTGGATGCTTCCTTAAATTCCAGGAAGAGATCAAAGCCCTTCTGTTTCCAGAAGGTGCTGTAGTCCAACTTCCCAATCCAAATGTAGTAAGCCAGCTGCATGAGAGGCGTTTTCTGCATGTCCTCCCTGGTACCCCTACCCAACGAGCCCCCCCCCCCCAAAGAAAATGTTGTGTCTGTATAAAGCGCGGATATAGGCGTGACACCCACTATTATTGTCCCTCCTCTCCTGACCATCCTGGTCTTTGCATCAGTGAATGTTTTGAATGCTAGTGGAGTATTAGTATAGGGTGCAGCACTGCACAGACACACTTTCACAGGGTCTCCAAAGATCACATCGCATTTTGAGAGACCCGAACTTAGAACCGAACCGTTACCATTACAACAGTTAGTTACAAATAGAAGTGTAAAAAAAAAAAAAAAATTTAAATATATAAAATAAACAAATCGTTGTTCTGTCTCTCCACCCCCCCCCCCTTTCTCTCCCTCTCCATTTTTTTTCAGGTATGCCATTAAGCAGAAGCACTGATTTATTTATCGCAACAGTGCTTGCTCCCACGATACATAAATAAGCTCTGTAGAAGGTGATTTCACCATCACAGTTGAAAAAAAAGAGCATATTTGCCGAAACATGGGGGCAGGGGTGGAGGAGCGATTTGCCCCTAACATTAAGGGCGGATTGCCCCAATGCTTCGTCATATATTCTTTTTTTAGGCACAGATTGCGTTACAATAAAACATAGTAAAAATTTTAAAAAAATGTGTTTGCTTTGCAGGTATGGTATGTCTTACTGTTATACTATAATGCTACTTTGTTTTATTGTTAACAATCATTTGCTTAGCAGGTACGCCATTCAACTGCAGCACTGATTTATTCATCTTGACAGCAACAACGTTCGCTCCCACGATACGTAAATCAGCGACTCCAGCACTGTAGGAGGGGCTTTCACCACAGTTAAAAAAAAATGGTGCATGTATGCCCATAATTAGACGTGGGTGGATGAAGGGCCATATTCTAATGGTGGGTATACCCACCGATCAAATTTATTTTTTCGGCCAGCCCACAGGCTAAACGGGGAAAAAAAGAACATTACAATGTATGCCCAACAAGGACCAGCAATGTACTAGTATGTTGCTGGACTTTGAGTTGTTATGCCAGAATGATGCCTGCAGGTTTAGCTATCATCTTGATATCATTCTTTTTAGCTTTCATGTAAAAGCAATCCTAGTGGCTAATTAGCCTCCCACCGTCTTCCATGGTTTATCGGGCTCGGGTTTATGGTGATTTCACTTCCTCACTAGGGATGAGCTTCGTGTTCGAGTCGAACCCATGTTCGCCCATTCGGCGAATTCCGAACGTTATGGGCCAAATTCGAGTGGCGCATCATGGCCCATAATTCACTGTGGCATCGCAGTGCATTGCTGGCAGCTGATTGGCCAAGCATGCTTTGGTCAATCACAGCGCAGAAAAAATGGAGAGCCATGATTGGCCAAAGCCAGGGGGGCTTTGGCCAATTATGTCTCAGGGGGTTTAGTACACTCCCCACACTATATAAGGCCGTCTGCGTGGCGGCCTTGTGTAGTATATGTTGCAGTGGCGGAGAGAGATAGACAGAGATACAATGTCATTTGATTTAAGTTAGATAGAATGGGCAGGCGAGTCCGTTAGCTTCAGTTACGGTGTGTAGAGGATATATATGCATCCCAGGTGTGTTGTATATATATTTATACACTGTATTCAGTTTAGCTAGATCCATTCCTCTTATTAGTGGTCAGCTAAATCTGGTAAGCTGACACCCAGTTTTTTTTTTAGCACTTTCCGGGTGAAATCCATAATGTGGTGAAGGTTTTCCATTGATGGTTCGGAAAAATCGGTCACAAGAATCGCATATCTATGGACTTTTGTTGTTTGGTTCACTTGTAAATGTTATTTAATTTAAGATTTGTACACTGATTTTGATTGACACACCTAGATAGGCATTCACGGTGTAAGCAGTTTATTGGTATTTATTATATGCGATTTGCCAGTTCACAGGTATAACTATGGGGCCTCCACGTCGTATCCCCGGCCGCCCATCCGGCTCATCCACCGCCGCGGATATCGGCCTCTCCTCGGCGCTCACAGACGCCGCATCAAGCTCCTCCCCCAGCGTTCTGACGTCACATCACATCACTGACAAGCATTCTAAACAGCACAACAAAGTTATGATGTGATACAGACAGTGAAGTAAAGGAATGCTTCTTAAAATCATTAAATGAATGCAGAGATAATGTACATATAGTTAATGCATAAGATATGAACGTTAAAAAAAGGGACTGATATTAAACTGTACCCAGGAGAAAAGAAGGCTTATATCCTTGCTATCGTTCTGCTAGTCCCTGTGTCAAATATATGTGCTAAAAGGTGGAAATCAAAGGAGTGTACAATGGATTGACAATTGATTGACCGGAGATGGTTTAAAGATGTACATTGAATGAGAAAAGCATCAGGTTTTTTTGCCATATGTATCTCACCATTCCTGCATAAATATAAGGGGATAGATCCCCTGGACTTTTAAAGAGACGCTTGGGTCCCAAGGGAGGGAGGTCTTTATTTTTTCTCTTTGCAAAAAAAAAAAAAAAAAGGGGGGGGAGGAAAGGAAAGGGGGAGAGGAAGGAGGAGACATATTACACTTCTCAAGAGACAACTATTTGGGGAGGCAAGAGGAGTAAGCTAGAGGGGTGTAACCCCAAAAGGAAAAATGAAAGGCCGATCCCAAAGAGTAACAGAACCTAAAACCCCCAGAGAGAGCTTAAACTCGAGTACAAACGCAAGCTCAATCCAGAAATACTTAACAACTAAACAAGGGAACAATAGAAGCCCAAGTATGGAAAAAAAATAGCCCAGTCAACTAAAGGCGCGAGAAAAGAGGCAGCTAAACTAAAGGGGGCCCAAGAAGAGAAGATGCAGGGGAACAGAGATGGAGACTACAGAGGGGGAAGACCTGAGAAGTGAATCCCTAATGCCCACTAAATTGGATATGTTGGCAATGTTTGAGAGAATGGAAAATCTGATTAAAAGTGAGGTTGCTAATGTACGCATGGACCTGGGACATCTGTTAAAGAGGGTAGAAGAGGTGGAAGAGAAAACAGAGAGACAAACACTGGAGATAGCAAAAACAGAGGGACTGTTACTACAGAATGGAAGCGCAAGAAAATCAAAATAGGCGCCAAAACCTAAGGATAAGGGCTATACCAGAACAGAATGGAGAAAATCTGGAGGAAAAAATTAAGGAGATATTTAACCCCCTATTAGAGAGAGGACAAGCAGAAAAGATAAAAATATATAGAGTACACAGAGTAAGGAAACCACCTGGGTTAAAAGAAGACATGCCATGTGATGTGCTCATTAAATTTCACGAGTATTCAGATAAAGAAAGGATATGGAATAATCTAAGGAAGGGACCCCCTCTGCAGTACGAACAAAAGACTCTACAAGTGTTCGCGGATCTATCGGCAGAAACCTTAATAAGAAAAAGGAAGCTCAAACCTTTGTTGGACCAATTAAGAGAACTAAACATTAGATATAGTTGGGGGTTCCCCGCAGCACTAATAGTACACAAGGATGGAAAGACAGTAAGGTTGAGATTTTTAGAAGAGGTTCAAGAATTTTGTAAAAACCTACAGATTCCAATATCAAATGTATATGAGGGGTCAATAGGGGAGGAGTTGTTGGGGGGAGGGGGGGCGGTGGAAGACACGGGGGGGAGGGGAAGATGTTTAAAAGGAAAAGAGAGGAAGAAAAAAGAGAGGAAAAAAAAAGACGCTTTAAATTTATAGAAGCATATTGGCGGAGGTGTGTTTTTTTCTTTTGGGGGGGGGAGTGGGGGGGGTTGGGGAGGGTCTCTCTGGAAAGGCCCGCTTCTCCCTCCCCCCCCCCCTTGGGGGGGGATCCTACAGAATAACCTATAACTCAAAACCTCTGGCAAAAAGGGAATTTTTCGGGTTTCAGTATGATAATGGTTAATTGTGTGTCATATAACGTGAGAGGTCTGAATGCAGCAAACAAACGGTATATGATATTAAGAGAATTGGAGCAACTCAATGCAGAGGTTGTGTTCCTGCAGGAAACGCACTTAACTCATAAAAGTAAGATAAGACTATATTCCCCAAGATACCCTATTTGGTTCTATGGAGACTCAGTCTCGAGTAGAAAAAAGGGGGTAGCGGTGGGACTAGACCGGGATATACAATTTAAGGTAGAGGACAGGATGGAAGACCCGGAAGGGAGGTTCCTGTTTTTAAAAGGGAAACTTTGGGGAATAAAATATACCCTGGCAAATATATACAGCCCAAATAAGAACCCAATAGTCTATTTGAGAAAGATACTGGGAAAACTCTGGGAATTTAAGGAGGGGAGGGTGATTGTAGCGGGAGACCTAAATTTCCCGATTAACCCGAGACTGGATAGTTCGTCCCATGCACAGGAGACGGGGAACGGACAAAGGAACTTAATTAAACAACGGATGGCTGAGTTACAGCTGATAGATGTGTGGAGGATGCAATACCCAAAGAAACGAGACTACTCATTCTACTCCCCTGTGCATGGGACGCACACCAGGATAGATTATTGGTTGGTGGAACATCAGTTATTGGAGGAAGTGTTGGATACGGACATCGGAATTAGGACCCTGTCAGATCATGCACCCATAACTATGAGGATTAATATCCCAGAGGTGAAAAAAAAAACATTTACTTGGAAACTCAATAAAGACTTACTAGACGCAGAAGGAGAGGAAGTAATGAGAAAGGAATTGAAATTTTTTTTTTGCCACAAATGAGAAGGAAGAGATGGCGGAGAATATATTATGAGAGGCCCATAAGGCTTACATAGGAGGAATATATATCTCCCTTGGGGCAAAAAGAAAGAAAGAAAGTAATAATAAGTTAAAGGAACTAAGAGAAGAAATTTGAAGATTGGAATTAAAACATAAAATAGAGAAACAGAGGGGACAAGGACAGTCACAGGTGTTACAAGGACAACTATTAAAAAATCTGAGTTAGAGGAAATAATGGAGCAAGAAGCAAGGAGAGAATACTATAAAATAGCGAAAGAGCGATATATGTGGGGAAATAAGAACGGCAAGAGTCTAACGAGGATATTGAGGAAAAAGAAAATAAAAAACTTTATTGAGAAAATAATAGATAAAAATAGCAATACCAAATATAAGACTAAGGATATAGCGGAGGTATTTAGAGAATACTATGAGCAATTGTATGAGGTAAGGAAAAAGGAGACAGAAAAACAAGAGAATACTAGAAAGGAGAAAATTAAAGAATATATAATAAACACCAAGGTCCCTAGATTATCAGAGGAAATAGCACAGGAATTGGAGTCCCCTATAACAGTATTTGAAGTAAAACAAGCAATAAAAGAAACTACAGGAGGGAAAAGCCCGGGCCCGGATGGCTATACAATAGAATACCTTAAGAAATATGGGGAAATACTGTCACCAAGGCTATGCGCATACTTTAACGGTCTAGGTATAAACTATGGTCTGAGTAAGGAAGCCTCTTTAGCTATTATCACTACTATACTGAAAGAAGGAAGTGGGGGTTTGATATGCTCAGATTATAGACCAATCTCATTGTTAAAAACCAACGTAAAATTATTTGCAAAAATATTGGCTACAAGAATGAAAAAATTAATCCCGAACTTGGTCCATCCAGACCATGTGGGGTTTGTGGGGGGCCGAGAGGGAAGAGACAATGGTGTGAGGACGCTATTGCTCCTCCAGAAAATGCAAGAGAATAGAATCCCCAGTCTACTCTTATCGATAGATGCAGAAAAAGCTTTCGATCAAGTAGACTGGGGATTCATGATAGGCACACTGAGGGAAATGGGATTTGGTACCCGAATCCTGAGTTGGGTAAAGACACTTTGAGTGCCCATGGCAGCGGTAAGGGTAAACGATAACATGTCTGACCCTTTCAGGATGCATAATGGGACTAGACAGGGATGCCCACTCTCACCCCTACTGTTCGTGTTGACGTTAGAACCATTGTTGGAGACAGTGAGGAAAAACCCAGATATAGGAGGAATTGAGGCTGGGGAAGAGACACATAAGGTAGCCGCATTTGCGGACGATGTCCTATTTTATGTGACGAAACCCAGAATCTCTATGCCGAATTTGGTAAAGACGATCGAACAGTATGGAGAATTATCAAACTTTAAAATAAATTCAAAGAAAACGGAAGTGCTGAATGTCAACACGAGCAGTGGGGAAGAGCACAATATTAAGAGTAAATTCCCCTTTCAGTGGAAGAAGGAAATCAAATACCTCGGTATAAAATTGGCCGCCTCACTAAGGAAAATTTATGAGATAAACTATATCCCCCTATTGGATGAAATAAGAGAAGATACGAAAAAAATACTGATGAAACCACTGTCCTGGTTTGGCCGGATAAATGCCCTTAAGATGATCATACAACCAAAAATACTATACAAGCTGCAGATGCTACCAATATATCTCCCTCCAGTCTATTTTAATATTATTAAATCTTTAATAATTAAGCTCATTTGGAAAAATAAGAAACCTAGAATTGCTTTAAAGGTATTACAACTGGAAAAAGAGAGGGGAGGTCTAAAGGTACCGGATTTTAAGAAATATTATGAATCCATAGTATTAACACGGGTGGTGGAGTGGATACAATTAGACAACGAAAAGAGGTGGGTGGCAATAGAGCACAGTTCAGCAGAGACACGATTCGGAAGGGAAATCTGGATACCCCCAAAACACAGATCACTAGGACCAACACTCACAAAAAATGTTTTTCAAATATGGGATGGAATACACAAGCACAATAAATGGAAATACAATTCCCCACTAATGGGGTTAAAAGAAAATGCTCTTCCCCGGTGGGAATAAATTACTATGGGAGGGCACTGGATTAAAAGGGAAGACACACAATTGAGACACATAATAAAAGAGGGTAAAATAACTACTTTAGAAATATTACAAAGAGAGAAGGAATATATGGATATAGATGAATGGCGGTACCTCCAGCTCAGACATTTCGTCTCAGCGTTGCCGAAACCGTTGAGAAGCGGAGAAGACCTCAATGCCCTAGAACAGATGTGCAAAGGGAAAGCAACAAGGGTAAATATCTCACAAATATATAATATGCTGGGGGGAATGGATGAGCTGGAGGTGCCTAGATATATAAAAGAGTGGGAAGAAGAAATAGGACCACGAGGGGAGAAACAGAACATAGAAAAAATGTTGCACTTAATACACGGGACATCTAAAAATATTAGCACAATAGAAATGAACTTTAAAAGCCTTGCTAGGTGGTATAGGACACCAGACAGGATGAGGAGAAACCAAGAAGATCAATCCAGGAACTGTTGGAGGGGGTGGTGACAACAAGGGAGCGCGGCACACATATGGTGGGAATGCCCAAAAATGATAAAGTTCTGGAGAGAAATATTAGCTTTGATAAAAACAATAACAGGAGTTCAGATACCAGAAAACCCTTGGACATGCCTCTTTCACGGTACAGATACCTCAACCGAAAAGTATAAAGAGGCCCTCATAGGACACCTAATAAATGCGACAAAGAGCCTGATTCCAAAAAATTGGAGGCAGGTAGATGCCCCAAAACTGAGGGAATGGATAGAAAGAGTAGAGGACATGTATAGATTGGAGGGTCAGGAAGAAGATGAGGAGAGGGGGAAAAACAAATTCCGAAAAAAATGGGAGCAATGGAAAGCGTTTAAACTAACGAAGAAATATAGCGAGGAAGTAGGGCTATAGGTGGGGGGGGGGGCAGGATGTTTTTTCTCATGTATGTTATGTTTTATATTTTGTGTATGGAAAAAAATTTACAAAATAAAGATTTAAAAAAAAATAATAATAATATTTTTTTTTTTTTCCGGTTTGTTAGACCAATTAGCGCCCCCCCTACCAACCTCTCCAAATTCTGCACTGGTGATTTTTCACCTAGTTAAGGGGTAGCAGCTTAGGAACCTAGTTTAGAAATTAGGAGGCGCGGGATCTATTTTCTGTATCCTTTGCACAATGTGCACCTAAAGCTTTACCTGAATACAATTGCCGGTGTTCTCATACTAATACAGGCAGGAAGCTGCAGTATTTTGTTTGTGTCCTTTCCACAGTGTGCACCTAAAGTTTACCGGAATAGGATTACCGGTGTTCTCATACTAGTAATACTACAGGCAGGCAGTTGATTCTGCTAGCTGCAGTATAATCAGTATGTGTGTGTGTGTGTGTGTGTGTGTGTGTGTATATATATATAGATATAGATATAGATATAGATATAGATATATGTCCCAGCTTTGTGCAGCTACATCTCCCTGCAGGCCATTAGTATGTCTGGAAGGCCAACAAGGATAGGCAGACAGTCACATGCCAATAAAAGAGGGCAACCAGGCTCTGTGTCTAGAGGCAACAGTGCTGGCCATGGACACGCTGCATCCTCATCAGCACGTGGCCGTGGGACACGCTTGTCCTTTTTTTCGGCAGCTGGCCATGTTGAGCCGCAACATGCCGAAGACTTGGGAGAGTGGATGACCAAGCCATCATCATCCTCTTCATCCTCTCTCACCCAGGCTCAGGGTACTTTATCTGGCAAAGCAGCTGCCAACGTGGCGTCTTTACTCGGCCCAATGGCATCAATCCCTCCTTCCCTAGCCCAACCATGTCCTCCTGAGGTGTCCCCCGAACTGTTTGACCACAGTGTTGGGTAAATGCTCTAGCAGGATGCCTAGCGTTTTGAAGGCTCTGATGATGGTACACAGCTAGAGGAAGGCAGTAACATGAGCCCAGAGAGAGGGGGTGCCCAAGAAGGACAGACATCTGGCAGTCATGTTCCCCCAGCTGCAGCATACTGCCAGGTTTGCTCCAGTGATGAGGAGGGAGGGGAGGATGTCACTGACTCCACGCGAGTGCCTGATAGGATTGAGGAGGAGGAGGCACATCTCCAATGAGGCAGGATGCCCTCCAGGGGCCAGCTTAAGGGCAGCAACCCGACTGCATCACACCGCAGAGCTCCACATGTGCAGGGTGCTGCTGTCTCTGCACGTTATTCCAAAAGTTCTTTGGTGTGGGCCTTTTTTGAGATGAGTGCATCAGATTGCACAGCTGCTATTTGCAACATATGTCTCAAGCGTATCTTGCGTGGCCAAAACATCACCCGATTGGGCATCACATGCTTGACCAGACATATGTTGACCTGCCATGCAGTTCATTGGCAAGCGTACCTAAAAGACCCACGCTAAAGAACAAAGTGGACCTCTCCTTGCTCCTCACCAGCTGAGATCTCCAACCCCACTATACCTTCAGTCCTCTCTGAAACCTGCACTTAGAGGAATGAAGGTGTAGAATTCAGTGTGTCACAACCAAGTACTTGTGGGCAATCTGCTATCAGTAAATCGACATCAGATTGTACCAGGCAAATTTCCCAGCCCCAGCTACTGCACCACTGAAAGAAGTTCACTCCCAGCCATCCACATGCCCAGCGGTTGAATGCTAGCTTGGCTAAATTGCTAGCACTTCAACTGCTGTCTTTTCAGTTGGTAGACTCTGCCCCCTTCTGTGAGTTTGTGGAATGTGCAGTTCCTTAGTGGCAGGCTCCCAAATGCCACTTTTTCTCATGGAAGGCGATTCCAGCTCTCTACCGGCATATGGAAGGCAATGTTTTGGCCTCGCTGGACAGGGCTGTCAGCGGTAAGGTGCATATTACCGCTGAGTCATGGTCCAGCAGGCATGGACAGGGATGTTACCTATCTTTCACGGCACATTGGGTGACTTTACTGGCAGCTGGGAAGGATGCAGGACAAGGTGCAGTAGTGTTGGAGGTTGTTCTGCCTCCACGCCTCCAAAATGCTACTACTGGTGATTCTGACACACCTCTCTCCTCCACTCCCTCCTCTTCTTCTTTCTCCATGGCCTCTTCCTGTGCTTTATCCTCAGAACCAGCACTGCTCCATAAGCTTTCAAGGGGCTACACAAGTACGCAGGCAAAAAGATGCCATGCGGTACTTGAGCTGGTGTGCTTGGGGGCAGGGCCGCTGTTAGAAATCATGGGGCCCCATACAGCATACCTGACAGGGTCCCTTTGCCCAGCCCCCAACCCCACCCCTGGTTCCGCCCCTGACCCCATGCTGTCACAGAATCTGGGGGAAAGGTGGCAGGAGCTGAAACATGTAAGATGTTCCAAAAGGTGAACCTTTAAAGTGGTGTTACACCCCCAAAAAAAAACATTAAAAGCCAGAAGCTACACATACTGCAGCTGCTGGCTTTTAATAAATGGACACTTACCTGTCCTGGAGTCCAACGATGTTGACACCCGCAGCGGATGTTTCCATCAGCTGTTGGGTGCTCCACCACCATTGTGCGTAAGGGAACCCGGCAGTGTAGCATTTCAGCTTCACGCCAGAAACCCTACTGCACATGCGCGAGGCCCCGCTTCTCTCCCCGTTTGGCCCGCAGTGACATAACAGCTCTGTGGCAGGGAATCCTGGAAGTGGAAAAGGATAGCTGATACCTTATTCCCCCCCCCATTTCCCCCTCAAAAGGTGCCAATTGTGGCACCGGAGAGGGGGAGGAAGAAGATGAGCAAAAGTTCCACTTTTGGGTGGAACTCCGCTTTAATAACCATTATTATTCTATAATTTTTTTTTTTTTTTACCTGAATGGACACAAGTCAATTCATATCTGGACTCCTGTAGACCTACATGGGGCTTTCAATCGGTCCACATCAGTGGCAGGCGGTGCTCAAAATTTATGAGGGGGCGCAAACAAACTGAAAATCATATGAACATCATATGCAGCTACTGTACCCATCAATTGCCGTCACTGTGCCATCAATTGCCGCTACTGTGCCATCATATGCAGCTACTGTACCCATCAATTGCCACCACTGTGCCATCAATTGCCTCCACTGAGCCATCATGCGCAGCTACTGTACCCATCAATTTCCGCCACTGTGCCATCAAACATAGCTACTGTGCCATCAATTGCCGCAACTGTGCCCATCAAACTTAGCTACTGTGCCCATCAAACTTAGCTACTGTGCCCATAAAACTTAGCTACTGTGCCATCAAACGCAGCCACTGTGCCAATCATACACAGCTACTGCACCCACTAGTCCACAGAAAAAACTGACAGGCGGACCTGATTGCAAGGCTTGGGTGAAAAATTCTTAAAGGGGAGTGATTTGGGGGTGGTAAAAATGCATCTTGGCTGTGTGTTTTTACTGTCTCTTCCCCCCATCACATGTGTAAAGTAGCATCTCACTATGCGCTCATGGTCACTATGATGATCAAAACACAGCAGGTTCTCTATGGCTCTGTCAGTGTAACATGCTGTGTGGTGCTGGCTTTCTTATGGCTGTGCTGATTTATAGTGTGTAACACACAGCACAGCCATATATTAAGAAAGTCAGCACCACACAGTCATGTTACACTGACAGAGCCATAGAGAACCGGCTGTGCTTTGATCATCATAATGACCATGAGCACACAATGGGGAGTCAGGGGATTAAGCCTCAGCCTGTGTGATGTGTGTGGTGTGTGATGTGTGTAGGGGAATTTCTTGCCTGTGGGACCAGCGTATGGATTACTCTCTCGTTCAGTCTCTCCATCAGGCTGCAGCAGCACGGCACTTATTGAGGGAAGGGAGCCGCATTACAATTGAATCCATCCGCCCAGGAAAGCATACAGTGAGCACAAGGTACACAGATGCAGAGCAGGGATTGTATTCCTCCACCCGAAAATGGAGAAAAAGTCCCTCTTCTTCTCTCACCTCCTGGGCCCCTCTATTAACCAGATGGGGCCCAGGAAGGTACTATATACCTTGCCAATCAAGTAGGAGCAGATTAATAAAGTTATTTAGCAAATTCGTTTTTTTAGCTAGAAATCTGCTCGGGCCCCCCCCCTCCCTGCTGGGCTGGTTGTACTGCCCTATCAGCGGCCCTGCTTGGGGGACAGGAGCCACATGGGGCAGAGATTGTCAGCTATGCAGGGGCATGCTCAGAGGTGGTTGACGTCATGCCAGCATAAGCCAGGAATGGTGATTTGCGACAATGGCACCAACTTCCTCTCTGCCCTCTGTCAGGGACACTTCACCCATGTTCCCTGTTTGGCTCATGTTCTTAACTTGGTGGTGCAGCGGTTCTTGGGCAGGTACCCGGGCTTACAGGATGTCCTGAGGCAGGCCAGGAAAGTCTGTGTGCATTTCCACTGGCCATATAATACCAGTGCTCGGCTGGCTGACCTCCAAAAGGAATTTAACCTGCCCAAGAACTGCCTAATCAGCAGAGGGCCATCAATGAATACCTGTGTGACTATGGCACCAGGACAGGCTCAGGGGAGCTTGGTTTTTTTTCCTCACGCCAGTGGGCTATGATCAGGGATTAATGCCTGTCACCATTTGAGGAGGCCACAAGGATGGTGAGCAGTGACAGTGCATGCATCAGTGACACTGTCCCTGTTGTGCACCTGTTGGTGCACACGCTGCGTGGAATAATGGACAGGGCACTTGAGGCAGAACAGAGGGAGGAAGAGGAGGACTTCCTTACCTCTCAAGGCCGCCTTTATCCACACAGTGTTCCTGCTAGCCTACAGATCACACAGGAAGAGAAGGAGGAGGAGGAGGATTGTGTCAGCATTGAGGTGGAGCCTAGCACTCAGCATCAGCAGCAGTCTTTAAGGCATCATTTACAGTCCCAAGAAATCCATGGACTTGTACGTGGCTGGGATCATGTCGTCCTTAGTGACCCAGAGGACTCCAGACCAAATGCTTCAGCAAACCTACGCTGCATGGCACCCCTGATCCTGCAAAGCCTGCAGAAGGATCCTTGTATTTGTGGTATCAAGGAGAGGGATCATTACTGGCTGGCAACCCTCCTTGATCCATGTTACAAGGGTAAGGTTGCGGACCTTATGTTGCCGTCGCAGAGGGTGCAGAGGATGAAACATCTTCGGGAGGCCTTGAAGAAAGGTTTGTGCAACGCATTTCCAGAGCCTGGAAGGTTACAAATTCCTGGTCCTGGACAATGTGTTGCTGAAGCTTCGGTCAGTCACAGAAGGAGCGGTGGAGAAGGTGGCCATCTGACCGATGCGTTCAGACAATTTTTTTAGTCCGCAGCCCCAAAGTATGATTGGTTCCAGCAACCATCGCCAGCATCTGATTTACATGGTGCAGGAATACCAAGATCAGACTTTGATTCCTTTCCCACCGAAAATCCTCTGGTTTACTGGGTCTTGAGGATGAATTACTGGCCAGAACTTACACAGTATGCAATTGAGCTACTAGCCTGTCCTGCATCCAGCATTCTTTAGGAACACACATTCAGTGCTGGAGGCTTTGTAACCGATGACAGGGTGTGCCTGTCCACCGTCTTAGTCAATCGACTGACCTTCATAAAAATTAATCCGCCTTGGATCACCACCAGCTACCAAGCACCTGATGCTGATGTAAAAAAATATTTTTTTTTTGAAATGTCAGATCCCTTCAAGACTGCCTATGCTGATGCTGAGTGACTATCCTGTTATGCTGAGTGACTATCCTCTTCCTCCTCAATGATCATGCTGATAACTTGTAAGAACGTTTTTGGTTCTGGGTGCCGCCACCAGTGGCTAAGGCCCAATTTTTCAGCCCCTGTTTAACAGGGGCGTGTAAGTACAATTTTTGATTCAATATTTTGCAGGAGGGTTCGTTGCTGCGGTCAACTATAGTATCTGTGAGGGGTTGCAGTGTTGTGGCACTAGCACCAGTGCCTAAGGCCCAATTTTTCAGCTCCTATCCAGGACGGCACACCTGAGAGATGAGGGCTCCTCCCTACAGGAAACACATTCACTTGACAGCTTTGTTATAAGTCCCCACCCTTCCCCTTGATCCTCAGTACTGATTGTGTTTCTCCCGAACACAGCAGCATGTTTGTTTTTTTCAAGACCGAATGACCGGGGAGGGTCTGATGGTCCCCTGTTGAGACAGGTTTTAAGGAAGCCGGGGAGGGCTGAACTAACCTGCAGGGTTGTCCTCTCACAGGTCGCCCCCAAGTTAGCACCAGCGCTCTGGCCGCATGGATTGCGCGCCATTGCTGAGGCTGTTTGAATCTCCACCTCCAACCGCTCTCCTCATTGCCGAAGTTTCAGGAAGTCCTGTCTTCCAAGCCTCACTCTGAGGCACATCTGCATCAGCCAGAGTCACGGCGCAAACCAGAGAAGCGTGTAGAGCGGCGTGGAGAGCAGAGCAAGGTGGTGAGAAGCGTCGGCCGGCTATACCTGCCCCACCAGCGGTACCAGCAGCCCAGGACCCTGCTAACCTCCTCAAGAAACAAGAGGAAGGGAAAGCAACTACTGTGGGCAGATCCAGTTCGGGGCCCGGTGAGTACAACCCCCTTGGAAAAGGAGGTGGGGAAGGGGGAAAGAAAATCCAGATTCTTGGTGTCAAGAATCCTGGAAGAGTCAGGACAGGCTGAACTTTACCTTACCCTTCCTTCCTCCCCAGTACAAGCCCCAGTCTGGGGGAAGACATATAATGTTACATATATTATGTCTCTTATCTTGCAGAGTCCCCCGGAGGAGCCCAGGAGGCCCCAGATAAACACCCTCCTGCCGCTACAGAGCATAGCTCCTCAAAAAAGTGTGGGTATTGTAAGGACAAACTCCCCAAGTCTCACTCAAAGCCCTTCCACTATAAATGCATAAATAAATTCACAGGAAAAGAGGCTTCAGCATTGATTAAAAAATGTTCTCATCCATGCAAACGGAATTGCTGGCAACTGTTAAAACCTTCTGTGATGCCGCTAGGCAGTCAACAGCCCAGGGCCCTGAGACAGAAGCTCACCACTAGAAAGGGCACATCCTCCCAGGAAAGCCTCTCTGGAGGGGGACCTAGTGCCCTTATCCTACCCTCACAGTCACTCCCTCTTGCCCAGATAGATGAGGAAGAGGAGGATGTGGGGGATATGGATAGCCAGGCTAGATCTAGAACACGGCTAAAAAATGTTTGGCCCTGGCTTTTCCCTCTTCCCTTTGAAAAAGTTGGGTCACAGGAGAGGTGTTTTTTTTTACTTTTTAATATCTTTATAAATGTTATTGGGTCTGGGATCGAGAGTAACATTTCCGTCTTTGCAGATGATACCAAGCTATGCAGTGGAATAACGTCCTTACAGGATGTCTCCAATTTGCAAGCCGACCTCAATGCTCTGTCTAATTGGGCAACTATGTGGCAGATGAGGTTTAATGTTGAGAAATGTAAAGTTATGCACTTTGGGGCTAAGAATATGCATGCATCATATATGCTAGGGGGAGTACAACTGGGGGAATCCATAGTGGAGAAGGATCTGGTGGTTTTTGTAGTGTCAGGAACCATGAATCAGACAGAGACAGAAGTACGATCAAATCACACTTGTTTATTAATAAAAATAAAAAGGTAAATAGGAAAAAGCGTAGTCAAGCAAGCCAGAGTCCAGTAGCCAGATCGGGTAGTCAGCCAGTTCAAAGTTCATAAACCAGACCGGGTAATCAGCCAGTCCAGACGTCAGGGATCCAAGGAGAGCAACTGCAAGCAGGATGGGAGCCAGGAGGGTTTTTAGCAAGCCAGTCTTGAAACAACAGCAGGAGAAGGTTCCTAGTGATGTGACCAAACGTGAAGGCAATGGAGAAATGAGCTGGAAGACTTTAAATATGCAGGCCAGACGAGCATCATCGGGAACAGCTGGTAACTGTGGAGAGAGAAGAGAGCTGGCAATTAGCCGACAGCTGAGCGGCCAGCCCAGAGGAAGAAGGGCTAAGCCAACCCTGACAGGTAGATCATAAGCTCAATAATAGCATGCAATGCCAAGCTGCGGTTTCCAAAGTAAGCAAAGTCCTTTCCTGTATTAAGAGAGGTATGAACTCCAGAGAGAGAGATATCATTTTGCCCCTGTTTAAATCATTAGTAAGACCTCATCTGGAATATGCAGTTCAGTTTTGGGCACCAGTTCTCAAAAAGGATATCAGGGAACTGGAGAAAGTGCAGAGAAGGGCAACCAAACTGATAAGAGGCATGGAGGAGCTCAGCTATGAGGAAAGATTAGAGGAACTGAATTTATTCACTCTTGAGGAGATTAAGGGGGGATATGATCAACATGTACAAATATATAAGGGGTCCATATAGTGAACTTGGTGTCGAGTTATTCACTTTACAGTCAACAAAGAGGACAAGGGGGCACTCTTTATGTCTAGAGGAAAAGAGATTTCATCTCCAAATATGGAGAGGTTTCTTCACAGTAAGAGCTGTGAAAATGTGGAATAGACACCCTGCAGAGGTGGTTCTGGCCAGCTCAGTGGATTGCTTTAAGAAGGGCCTGGATTATTTCCTAAGTGTACATAATATAACTGGTTACTAACATTTATAGCTAAAGTTGATCCCCTTCTTTAGCAAATTGGATCATGCTCTGCTGGGGTTTTTTGCCTTCCTCTGGATCAACTTTGGGTATAGAATTGGGTATATGGGATTGTATGATATTATTATTATTATTATTATTTTTGTTGTGGTTGAACTGGATGGACTTGTGTCTTTTTTTCAACCTGACTAACTTTGTAACTATGTAGGTGTGTGTATGCTGGTGCAGTGTGAATCACATAGCCTATCTTTGCAGCTCTCCAGATGGGACAACAACTTGGAAGGTGGTGATTTTGGCCGCTATTCTCCTCCTTCAGTGTCTCCTGAGGTTGGAAAAGCAAGCCCTGTGGCTTTGGCAAAAAAGGGGAAAGACAACAAAGCAATGAGTACTTCCCTTTGCCTTGGGAGCTTAGCAGCAGAATCTCTAATAAAAGCCAGGTGGTTTTAGGGTTTTGAGATAGGACTCCCTCCCTCAATCCAGGGTGCTACTATCCGTTCCCTTGTGTCTGGGAACAAATAGCCCAAAAGCTTCAGCTAGACCAATGTACACAGCTTCCTTGTAAATCGGATGCTGTGGTTATTGCAAAACTAGCTTACCAGCCTACCACTATAAACCCTAATCTAGTACATCAATATACGGTAGGTGAATCTAGTGAGGAGGTGTGATCTGTTAGGCACAGTCTCTTACAGGCTGTTCCTGCCACTAAACATTCCTAAACAGTTAATGGGAAGGTTGTGAGGTGGTTTACAGGAATTTGGCAGGTGGCTCCACGATGGTGCATTTAGAGTTTTTTTGGCTCCTAAAAGCCTGCCCTCTAATTTTTTACCCTTTGGGTGGGGGGGGGGGGGGGCGCCCTTGTGAACATCTCAATTTCTAACCTATTGTTTCCTCTCTACACTGCTGTATCTATCAGTGTGCAAGAGTTAATCAAGCCCACTTGGGGTTTCGGCTACAGCTCACCTGTGAGCTGTATGAGAAGCATAAAATGCTATCCTGCAACCCTTAATTTATGGGTTCCTGGTGCAAACCTCTATGCTAAAGCTACATAAACTAGCCTGTTTCTAGTGTGAAGTCCTACAGGTGGCTGATCACCTCCAGGCTAAGATTGTGAACATCTCTTCCTGAGAATGACTTAATTGATCTCTGGGTCTGTGCTCGTTAAGACCTTAGATGCTTGGGAGGCTTGGACTTGCTCCCACCTGTGGGTGGGTTAGCTACACCTACTCAGACTTATGCAGTAGTAGGGTAATAACTACCACTACTGCGGTATAAGAAAGACTTATGCAGTAGTAGGGTAACAACTACCACTACTGTGGTATAAGAAAGCAGTGAGGACTCATACCAAAGCTGAAATACAGATATGCCTGTTTCACTGGGTGGTATTGGTGGATTTCTCACTAAACTCCTGGCTTTTTTCTATAAAGAAAAGGATCTTTGTTCTTATATGCGGACTCTGTGATATTAGCGTTTTTTGGAGATATTTGGACTACACATATTATTCTATTTTTATGGACTAGATGGATCAATTGGATTGATTTTCCATACGTTTACATAGTATACGGATTACACTGTTTGCAAACCTTATTTTTTTGCACAGAAAATAATTAGGCATATAAACAATCGTTTAGCACAGCTAAATCTGTAGTTTTAGAGATTTATTTATAACACTACTGTGGTATAGTCTCACACCTCAGACCTCCATTATTTTGAACTACCATGCTCCTTCACCGGTAAAGGATTAGTATTGGAAGTTCAGGCTATGCCTAGGATAGATTGTCTGACCGCACATCAGAAATGAACACCATGGGAAGTTGTTTTGTGTCTTTTCTGTTATATAACTATCTTATGGCTCAATAGAAATGCATAATATTGATTATGTTACTGTACACTGTTGCTTATCAGAAACATATAACATTGAATTGTTAGTGACACTTCTGTTATATAACTGTAAAATATTTCCAATCAGAAAGGTAAAACATAGAATTGTCAGCGTTATTTCTGTTGGCTATACGACTGTACAAGTTGCTATTCAGAAACGCACAGCATTGAGTTTGTTGCTAGTGACATTTCTGTTATGGGACTGTGCAGTGTTGTTAATCAGAAGTGCACAACATTGAATTATTGTTGGTGACATTTCTGTTGGTTCTTTGACTATACCCTGTTAATCAGAAGTGGGTTAGTGGCACTCTGCTGGTTATGACTGCACGTGGTCCAGCACCAGCAGTACACAACTGTAGGTCGCAGGTGTCTTGTCCGTTATCATACTGGGCTGGCTATGCAACTGCATTTTCTTGATAATCTGAAGTGTACTTCAGGTGTTAGTATAATTTCTGTTGGTTATATGGCCATACAGAGATCAGTATCAGTATATAATACACAACACCATACTAGTTCTTGGCAATCTGTTTGGCATCTATTACCTTAGTTTGTGGTAGACATGTGCAGAGTAAAATATTTTGTTTCGGAATTTCGTTTTTGTGCGAAAAATTAATTAATTTAGTTACTCCCAAAATTCGTTTTTATTTATTTCGTTCAAAAATTGCATTAGTCTGAAAATCCACATGAATTACGGTCGAATCTGTCTTTGAAGGCTTATGGTGTCTGTCGAATGTATAAAGAAGATTCGACAGAGCTAGTATATAGCATACTTCGTGTGAACTTTAGAACCCTATTAAAGTCTATGGGACTCCAACGTTCAAAATCTAAAGTGCTAATTTTAAAGACTAATTTGAAAGTTACTGTCTTAAAAAGTGTTTGGGGACCCGGGTCCTGCCCCAGGGGACATGTATCAATGCAAAAAAATGGGATTTTTATATACAGCTTACCTGTAAAATTCTTTTCTTGAGAGTACATCACGGGACACAGGCGCTTCATTACATAGTGGGTTATATAGGCACCTCTGGTGATTGGACACTGGTTAACCCCAATTAAGGAGAATTCCTCCCCTATATAACCCCTCCCATATGGGAGGCACCTCAGTTTTGTAGCAAAGCAATAAGAAACCACGTAAAACCCAAGAGGGGCGGGAGCCCTGTGTCCCGTGATGTACTCTCAAGAAAAGGATTTTGCAGGTAAGCTGTATATAAAAATCCCATTTTCTTGATCATGCATCACGGGACACAGGAGCTTCATTACATAGTGGGATGTCCCAAAGCAATGCTCAGATTGAGGGGAGGGAGACACAGATCATAATTATAGACCGCAAGGGACCGGAGGACCTAAACTGCAGCCTGCAGTACACTGCGCCCGACGGCAATATCCTCTTGCCCTCTGACATCCACCTGATAGAATCTGGTGAATGTGTGGACTGATGACCAAGTTGCAGCCTTACAGATCTGAGCCAGGGAGGCCTGGTGATGCACTGCCCAAGAAGCACTTGCAGCCCTAGTAGAGTGCGCTTTCACTTGAAAAGGAGGAATCTTCCCCTTTACACTATAGGCCTGAGAAATAACCTGTCTAATCCACCTTGAGAGAGTGGATTTTGACGCCGCCTGGCCCTTCCTTGCTCTAACCACATCCAAAGTGTGCAAAGATTCTTCTTCTGCGGACTGTGGGTCCGCAAAAAAGGATGGTAGGATTACGTCTTGATTCAAATGGAATCCCGAAACCACCTTAGGTAGAAAGGACCTGTTGGGACGCATGACCACCCGGTCCTTATGAATAATTAGATACGGCTCCTTGCTGGAAAGAGCTGCCAGCTCTGATACTCTTCTAGCCGTAGATATGGCTACCAAGAAGACCAATTTTTTAGTCAGGAGAACTAATGACGCCAGATGCAAAGGTTCAAATGGATGCCCCTGCAAAGCCGAGAGAACCAAATTCAGATCCCATGGGCATACCAGAGGTTTGACTGGCGGTCTTATCCGCATGGCCCCCTGGGTGAAAGCCCGCACCAGGGAATGCGATGCAAGTGGCTTCTGAAAAAATACTGACAGGGCCGAAATCTGCACCTTGATAGTGCTCATGGCCAAATTAATTTCTAGGCCTGACTGGACAAAGGCCAAGATCCTGCTAATGAGGATGCCATTTCCTGAGTTCACACCAGGAAACATATGCCCTCCAGATTTTGTAATAAATAAGCCTGGAGGCCGGCTTTCTGGCATTGACCAGAGTAGAAAGGACTGGCCCCGAAAGGCCACGGTCTCCCAGAATGTGGGTCTCAGCAGCCAAACCGTCAAATTCAGACTGCGTAAAGCAGGATGGTAAATTGGACCCTGTGAGAGCAGATCTGGCCGGAGAGGGAGGATCCATGGCCTGCCTACTGCCAACTTCATGATCTCTGCGTACCAAGGTCGCCTGGGCCAAGCCGGGGCCACCAAAAGGACAGATTTTGTCTCTCTCTTGACTCTTCCCAGGAACCGTGACAGAAGCGGGCTCAGGGGGAAAGCATAGATCAGATTGTACTGATCCCAGGGAACTGTAAGAGCATCTGACCCCTGAACAAGTGTATCTCTTGTCCTTGACACAAAAGTGTCCAGTTTCCTGTTGAACCTGGATGCAAACAGATCTACGTCTGGAGTACCCCACCTGTGACATATGTTCCGAAACACGTCGGGGTGCAGAGCCCATTCTCCTGGGCACAACTGCTGGCGGCTCAGAAAATCCGCCTGCCAATTTTCCACTCCTGGAATGAAGACTGCAGAAAGACACGGAACATGCTTTTCTGCCCAGACAAGTATGCGATTCACCTCTTTTTGGGCCACCAGACTCTTGGTACCACCCTGGTGATTGATATAGGCCCCTGCTGTGGCATTGTCGGACTGAACCCAAACAGGGAGACCTCGTAGTCTGTAAGACCACTTTATGAGAGCCATATAAATTGCCCGGATCTCCAGGACATTTATAGGCAATAGCTTCTCGATCGCAGACCATTTCCCCTGCGAGCACGTCTCCTCCAACACTGCTCCCCAGCCTGTCAGGCTGGCATCTGTCGTGAAAATCTTCCATGGAAGAGGAAGAAAAGTTTTGCCCTTCAGCAAATTCTTGGTTTGTATCCACCAGATGGGACTCCTGCGTGTCCCTGGGGATAGACGCATAGGAAGATCCAAGGATTGGGGCTTCCTGTTCCAAGCCGCAAGGATGCATCTTTGCAGAGGCCTTGAGTGGAACTGGGTGAATGGGAAGGCCTCGAAGGAGGCGACCATTTTCCCTAACAGTCTCATGCACAATCGAATGGGGGAAGATCTCCTGCCCAGAATTAGGCACACCAGATCCCCAATGGCCAAGGCTTTTGGCCTTGGAAGAAACACCTTGCCCTGAGCGCTGTCGATGATCCTACCCAGGTATTCCAACCTGGTGGCATTGCCAAGAGAGGGTCCAGAATCTTTGTGAAGACTCGAGGGGCTGTTGCAAGCCCGAACGTCAAGGCCACAAATTGAAAATGGTGCCGCTCTACCGCGAACCTTAGAAATTTTTGGTGTGCGGGAAAAATTGGCACATGGAGATATGCATCCTTGATATCTATTGATGCCATGAACTCTCCCCCTTGCAGGGAGGAGACCACAGTGCCGATGGACTGCATTCGGAAGGACCAGATGCGTAAAAACCGGTTCAGATCCTTCAGATCTAGGATAGGTCTGACACTTTCATTTGGCATCGGAACGGTGAAGAGATTTGAGTAAAACCCCGAACCCTGTTCTTTTGGGTCCACTTCTACTATCATCCCCTGGGATAGTAAGTGATCTAAGGCCAGACATAGCGTTTTTTTTCTTTACTGGATCCCTGGGGATCCTTGACCTTAAAAGCGAGAAGGTGGAATCTCCTGAAACTCTAGCCTGTAGCCCAGAGCCCAGAGATACCGAAGAGATCACCCACTTGTCCCGGATCTCTTCCCGCCAGGCTCCTGCAAACTGCAGGAGCCTTCCCCCCACTCGGCCGAGTGGGGGCGCCCCTTCACAAGGAAGCTTTTGGGCTCTGCTTGGCAGGCTTTCGCCCCCAAGTCTTTTTCTGCCCCTGGGCACGGCCCTGAGCCTTTCCTGTAGAGGAGGGTTGAGAAGGCCGTTGCCACTGCTTAGAGCTTGATGCTCCGGGAGAGAGAACACACCTGAATGAAGGAAGCTTGCTCATTTTGACTGGAAGGAGAGTAGATTTACCCCCTGAAATTTTTTGGATGAATTTGTCTAATTCTTCTCCAAACAAACGTTCCCCTTTAAACGGGAACCCAATCAAATGCTTCTTGCATGACAGCTCAGCTGCCCAATTCTTTAGCGATAGGGCCCTTCGCATGTGTACCAACATGAGGGACAAACGTGATGCTTGTTGGACAGAATCCAAAATCGCATCAATCATGAAACACAGAATATGAGGCATTTCTGCATACTTCTCTACTTCCTCGCTGGGAAGGAGCCCAAGCATCTGCTTAACCTGTTCCTTGAGGAACTGGCACAACCCCACGGCTGCGACTGTAGGTTGCACTACAGCGCTAGCCATGGAAAAAGAGGCTTTTAATAAGGTTTCCAGCTTCTTATCAGTTGGATCTTTAAATACCTGCGCATTATTCAAGGGACAAGTCAGGTTTTTATTCATGCAAGAAACAGCCGCATCAACAGATGGGACCCCACACTTCTTGGTGAAACTTTCCTGCAGAGGATAATGCATAGAAAACCTTTTAGGAGGAGCAAACAGTTTATCGGGATGTCCCCAATCCTCATACAACAATTCATCCATTAAGGGATGAATTGGAAAGGAATAGGCAGTCTGTGGGGCTTTCCTGACTCCCAGGGAAGAAACAGAGGACGTAGCGACTTCAGCGGCAGGCATTCTGAATGTGGTACGCACCAATTCAGTATAATGCTGCACCTGCTTTCTGAGCGCCTGGGAGGAGGGGACTCTCTCCTCTTCCTCTGAATCATCCGACTGCTCCTGATCCCTGTCCCAAGACAGGGATCTCTCCTCATTTTCAGAAGAATCATCTGAGAGAGGAATTTCAGCAGAGGGAGGGGATCTACCCCTTTTCCTGCTATCTTTCAGGGAAGCAGAAATAAAATTCATTATTCTCCCTTCAAAACCCTCCAATGTAGCCCTAAGGGAGTCCTCAGTGACATAAACCGGGGCTGGGACATTAGGAGAGGCTGCAAAACCTGACAGGGGCACTGACTCGTCTTGAGAGGATGGTTCAAGTCTTGCAGGGGGGGATGCTTACAGGCACTTTTAGAACCCCTGGACCTAGGCGGTGATTTACCAGTGCCTTTGCTACCTCCCCCTGAGACCCTCTTACGAGGAGACATAGTCCTAAGCTACAAAGCAGAGGTACTAGTACAAGTGCAATCACTGTTGTGCTTAAAGTCTCACAATAGATATATATGCTTAAACTGCACAACCTGATGCTGAGTAGGTGTCTAAGGTTTGCCTGGATCCAATCCCCTCGGATGCTTACTGCCCACAGCTCCTGTGTCTCATACTTACGCTATGGGCTTTTTAAATCTGCCGCCTGGTGCCTGCGCAGTACAGCGCCATGCACACTGACGTGCACAGCTCACAACCACACTCCCCCCTCCTCCATTAGGGTGGGAACGTGCCCTGCGCGCATGCACGAGGACCGCAGGATCCGGGGGGGAAAGGAGAACTCCACCGGAGCTGCGTGGGACCCCCAGACTATGTGGGACCCCTGTGTTACCTTGTTGTGGCAGGGACTGCAGTGGAGACGTGAGACAGCTGGAGAACCAGGCTTCACTGAGCGTGTGTACTAAAAGGCATGTAAGTATGCATCAGGCTGCTCTTACTCCCTCTAGTGGTGGAAACCAGGTAAGACATACAACTACTCAAAATGAAGAAATCCATCATATAATTACATATATAGGATTAACTTCCCTTACCTGTCCTCGCCGCAGGAATTGTTGAAATAGACAAATTCCAGCCTTCACACATCACGGCGGGCAGTGTTAGCCAACCTTCAGGTTTATCTGGGGCTCTTTCTCGAAAGAGCCTCCTACCTGGACCATGTAAAAGACTCTGCCAGAAACTTTTGTGCGCTCTGTATAAACAGTACACCAAGTCTGGCTTTCCCAGAGCCCAGTCTTCCAATAGGAGAGGACTTACAGGCCAAACCTCGTTTCTTCGGCTGACGAGGCCCGGGTACCATACCATCTTGGGAGTCAAATATCGGCCCGAGGTATGGATCCGGTTTGTTGTAGCCCTTAGGCCCCCGCAGGGACCTGCACAGAGCTAAAGTTTTACCAACCACCATAGACACTGGCGAAAAAACTGAGGTGCCTCCCGTATGGGAGGGGTTATATAAGGGAGGAATTCTCCTTAATTGGGGTTAACCAGTGTCCAATCACCAGAGGTGCCTATATAACCCACTATGTAATGAAGCTCCTGTGTCCCGTGATGTATGATCAAGAAAAAGTTTTAAAAAAGCCCATTTTATTTGGCACGGAAACCTGCGTGTGATACATCAGAGGGGTGCAGGTTCACCCATACGTCACAGGGAACCCCGGATATCCCCTTGCGTCAGAGGGGGGCGGGGTCACGTGACGGGTGGCCCTGCCCTCCGTATATAAGAAACGTCAGGCCGCCGGAATCCCTGTAGTGTCTCCTCCATGGAGACAGAAGGTGGATGGATTCGCTGCGCTGATTCAGATGAGACATCGCTGGACCCCGGAGAGATGATCATCCGTCGCTGGATAGCAAGAGTGGATTACCCCTGCTGGAATCTTTTTTTTCTTTTTTTTCCTTTTTAATAAAGGAATTTTTCAAAAATGTCTTATTTAACTATTTTTTACACTTTCTTTGTGAAATGGTAGGGGTACTTTTGTACCCCCTTACCATTTCAAACGGGGGGGGGCAGGATCTGGGGGTCCCCTTGTTAAAGGGGGCTTCCAGATTCTGATAAGCCCCCCGCCCGCAGACCCCCACAACCACCGGCCAGGGTTGTAGGGATGAGGCCCTTGTCCTCATCAACATGGGGACAAGGTGCTTTGAGGGGTCACAGGACTCCCAAAGCATCCTCCCAATGTTGAGGGCATGTGGCCTGGTACGGTTCAGGAGGGAGGGGGCCGCTCTCTCGTCCCCCCTCTTTTCCTGCAGCCTGCCAGGTTGTGTGCTCGGATAAAGGGTCTGGTATGGATTTTTAGGGGGACCCCCACGTCAATTTTTTTTAAAATTTGACTCAGGGTTCCCCTTAATATCCATAACAGACCTGAAAGGCCTGGTAATTGAATTTTGGGGACCCCCACGCTTTTTATTTTTATTTTTTTATTTTTTTTTATCAATGACTTTCAATGAGTGTTCTCTGTATTATGGAGCCGACAATTCATAATAGCTGCGAGTGATTTTAAAGGACTTTTTTTCCTGCATAAATGACACTTTGTGCAGGGACAGTTCTAAGCAACAGAAACATGCGCCCCTTCACAGGCATACTATAGACACCCCCCCCCCCGTACGAAATTTAAAGGAATATTACACTTTTATTGTTTAACTTTAAGCATTATTAAAATCACTGCTCCCGAAAAAACTGCCTTTTTTAAAACTTTTTTTGCATTGATACATGTCCCCTGGGGCAGGACCCAGGTCCCCAACCACTTTTTAGAACAGTAACTTGCAGAATCTTTTCTCTCTGTCAAATCTTTTCTCTATATAATCTTGGACCAATAGAGGTAAGGTTAGGCACATTCGACCACAGGTTCTACAGACAGATTGTTATTGTCAGAATCACTTTTAATCTCCTATTCTATATCGAACTGTTGTAACAATGAAAACGAAAATAAAGCATTTATTTATGTCGGATCTTTCATTTTTCGGATTCTGTGCTTTCGTTATCGTTTGTCAAAACGAAAACGAAAATAGCTGAAATTCAGACTAAAATGCATTCGGACGAAAACTAATGCACATGTCTAGTTTGTGGTACATCAGAAAAACACAACAGTGAAAGGTGTCTGTGTCTTCTGTTTTTCATATTGGTTGCTCAGAAAAACTCAAAATTTGCATTTGGTAGTGTCCTTTCTGTTAGATATATGACCTTACCTTGTTAAGCATAAGAAGTACACATTTGAAGTGTGTGTCCTTTCTCTGTGCTTAAAGTGGAAGTATACCCACCTGTCATTTTCAGCCAAGGAAGCTGCCATCTTGGCCTCTGTTTAATCTATAACTGCAATGATGCAGCACATGTGATCAGTTAAGACACCAGCCATTGGGTGATTTGACAGTTTGGTTGAAAGCACAACCAATAGGAGTGTCACAATTCCGGCATGTGCCAGAAATGTAACTGTTATGTGGATGGGTTTACTTACGCTTTAAGTTATATGATGGTATCTTAATACACAACATTTTACGTTTGTGTATTCTCTGTTCTACAGGTGACTGTACATCAGAAAACACAACAGTGAACGCTGGTTGTGTTTTCCTGTTTTTGTATTCCATATAAAGCTTGAGCTGGCTACCCTTCAGAAATACAAGGTTTATGGCCTATATATCTGTGATATTATATAATTCTCACTTTTATTCCAGACCTTATTTTCCATGCACATGGAAGGAATAGATGTTCTGACTGCCTGGTTAGTATACACCAGATCCTAAAGAGCAAGGACTGCTCAGAGAGAGTAATAAACACCCTCTTCATGGGTAGAAAACCAGTGACTTAAAAGGTTTATTCTAAAGTGGGGAAGACCTTCTGTTCCTTGGGTAAAAAAAGGCAGGTAACCTCCAGCACTGTTCCAGTTATCCTGGAGTTTCTCCAGGATGGAGTAGACTTAGGCCTAGGGGTCAGCACCCTACGGGTTCAGATAGTGGCCCTCTCGTCTACCTTGATATAAGGTTGGCAAAGAAAACCTCATCAAACGTTTAATGCTGGCCAGGGAAAGGATTCCTCTTGTCCCCAAAAGTAGTTTCCCTCCATGGGACCCAACAAGGATATTAGAGGCGTTATCTAAACATCCTTTTGAACCTATAGAAGAGGTTCCCTTTAAGTTTCTAACCTTAAAATTATCATTTTTTCAGTTACTATGGCCAGGAGGGTCGGTGACTTGCAAGGTCTGTCCATTAAGGAACCTGTCCTATTGGTACAGCCAGATAGGGTCGCCCTTAGGGCAGATTCCTTATATCTACCAAAGGTAGCATCTTTATTTCATAGGACGCAAGACATATTATTGCCGTCCTTCTGTGATAAACCCAAAAATTTGAGAAAAGAAATTTCATTGTCTAGATGTAAGAAGATGTCTCCTTACCTATCTAGAAAGAACAAAGAGATTTAAGAGGTCCAGTCACCCGTTGGTTCTATACTCTGGGTCTAGGAAGAGGCTTCAGGCTTCTAAAACCTCCGTTTCTAGATGGATCAGAGAAGCTATCTCTGTAGAATATGAGAGTTCTGAAGTTCCAGCACCAGCAAAAGTTAAAGCTCATTCAACCAGGTCACTAGCAATGTCCTGGGCTGAGAAAGCAGGGGCCTCCTGGGAACAAATCCGCAGTGCGGCCACCTGGTCCAGTCAGGATACGTTCCTAAAGCACTACTGTGTGGAAGTGTTGTCACAGCAAGACTTGGCTTTTGGTCGGAAGGTCCTACAAGCTGTGGTCCCACCCTGAAGGTAGGCCTGGGGTTACTTTATTATCCTCTCAGGTGTGTCGTCCTGGAAGGTGATAGAAGAAAACTTACGTTAGACTTACCAGTAATGGTGTTTCTACGAACCTTCCAGGATGGCAGGCCTACTTCCCACCCTATGTGGAAGGAAAGATAAGCTAAACGATAGGTGGTAAGTACCTATGTAGAGCAATACTCCTTGTGAACCAGTTCAAGATTACTTTATGACATACTGAGGATCAAGGGGAAGGGTGGGGACTTATAACAAAGTTGTGAGGCGTTTCCTGTAGGGAGGAGCCCTCATGTCTCAGGTGTGCCGTCCTGGAAGGTTCGTAGAAACACCATCACCGGTAAGTCTAACGTAGGTTTTTTGATGCAATACTTTTCAGCAGGGATCATTCCTGCGCTCCAACTAGAGCATGGGTGCCCAACCTTTTGAAGAGTGAGGGCCACTTAAGCGACTTGGTAACCGGTCGCGGGCCACAATGAGTGGAGCGGGCAGATGACAGGTTCACGTCCACACCGAATATGCAGAGCGGACAAGGACACAGCCCACTCTACTCTATGGGCCCTCTTATCCGATCTGCCCAGATGGAGGCACGGTTGCCCTTCTGTTTTTTTTTTGTTTTTTTTAGGGGGTCGGATTGGAGGTAGGTGGGTGTAAACAGACACAAGTCCATTTACATCTGCCTCTCCATAGAGGTGAATGGAGGGTCCGATTGGATCGGACTGATCGCTTGAAAGGGGCCTGAGGCTGCTTTCAAACTGATGTGCTAAGGTTCACCCACACTGCAGGTGCAGCGCAGTGCACCTGTGGTTTTCCTGCAGATAAGCTGCCCTTTGCCATAGACTTCTATTATATCCTGCAGGTGTGGTGTACTTTCTGAAAGTGCACCAAACTTGCAGGTAATAACAGAAGTCTATGACTGTGCTAGTAACAGTGCTGGATCAGTTTGAAAGCAGCCCAGTAACCATTGCAGAACAGATATTCCCATATATACAATGTGATTTTAGTAATGTACCTTCAATAACAGTCTTGCATTTAGGTATTGCCGGCTGTTGCTGTCCCAGGCAGAGTGCATTTGGTGTCGCTTCACCTGTGACAAAAGCCGGCACAATACAGGAAGCATCGACTTATGTGACTCCACTCTCTCCACAGCCATACTTCCTCTACTGCCCAGCTTAATTCACATCACTGATGCTCTGGGATGGCAGGTTGGTGCGATCTAGGCTTGCCAACCCGCCATCCCAGAACAGGAGGTCACGGGCCACATCAGAGGGCTCCCCAGGCCACATGTGGCCCCCGGGCCACTGGTTGGGCACCCCTGAACTAGAGTATCTGTGAGGGGTTGCAGTGTTGTGGCACCAGTGCCTAATGCCCCATACACACGATAAGATTATTGCACGAAAAATCCCGCTTTTGGATGGATCGTTCGATAATCTAATCATTAGTACACATTTGACACATCCGATTAAGGCCGGTTGTACAAAATTTACAGAAGGAACAAGGATTTACATTTTTTTCCATATGTGAACACAACGAACAATCATCGTATCATTGGTATGGTTATTGTACGAAAATAAAAATATTGGGAATTGTACTGCGCATGATCGGAAACAAATGAACAAACCGGAAACAAAACCAACAAAAACTAAACAAAGATACCTCTATATGTCATATTGCCAACATGCATTTTCTATTTTATTATGATATGATAGGTGGAGACTTTAGTGTACATGAGAGGGGGACATTGGGGATCAGTTATGGGTGGGTGTTCTGTGTATATATGCAGTTCGCTGTCTGTAATAAATAGATAAATAAATGCAATAAATAGTAAATAGATAAGTAATGATGGCAACTGATGTTGGCACTGATATGTGGCAATGATGAGCACTTATAGGCTATAATAGAATCTAATATTTGTGATGTACCTGTTCCCTTATATAATAGCATATGATTTTATAATGTAATGCTTTATTTAATTTGTTTGATATTCATATATCAGCGATATCTAAAAATAATAGTAACACATTTAGTAACAATTTCAAACACATAACTTTAGTAAATGTTAAAATTTTTTACAAGTAATGAGCCAAAAAAAAATACAATAACTGAACAAGAATTGATAATGATTTACGGCTGTGTGTAGTTGTAGTCATTTGATCACTGTGAGGGTGGCCTATCCCCGGGAACATATTGCCAATGTGGGCCTTGCTGCTGCAATGGTTGGTACACCGTGGGAGGAACAGGTGTTGGTGGTACAAAAGCTTGTTGTTCCGCCAAATAGGTCTTATGGGTTAATTTAACATTAACACCTTTGTGTAGAACCTCGAGGAGTAGTTGTTTTTGCTCAGTGCACATCAATTTCAGTTTGTTAGCTACAACAATAGCAAAGCCATCAGAGTCATCCGGTCTCCTCTGTAATACAGCAGCTGCCTGACCTAGAAATGCAGATGTACCATCTGAAGTTTTTCTCTTCTTTCCTCTTGGCTCATGACTAGTGTAGCCTGAATGTTCCCCTTCTATTTTACCTTTCCCCCAACACCTTACCCATTAGAAACGAGACCACACCATTAGTTGGAGTAAACTGGCCACAACAGCCTTTATTAAACACAAATTAAAACTCACTCCAATAAACTTGTATATATGAAAATATATAAATATATATATTAATAACTTTATTAACATCAACAACATTAAATGCCCATTCTGGTGATCTCTGACGGTGACCCCACTTAAACCAACACCAACTCACTGCGGTACACCTGACCAACTTTTCCAAAGGCCTCCACCTGTGACCAGTCGGAGACAACTTCCGCCAGTGAACATAGCCGTATTCCATCCACCGTTCAGGAATACCCAGAGGGGCCGATCTTTCGATGAGCCCCCCACACCCTCAGATCCCTTCTGAGTAACCGTCTACCGTCAGAAACCACCAGAACACACCGATCCCACTGTTAAGATCCTCCAGCTGTCGTGACAGCCAACGAAACCTGCAAAAGAAGAAAAACCAGCAAAAACAACACACCAGTTGGTCGGATCGCTGGCTCCACGCCGGGCGCTCCGCACACTCCTCGGCTTATTGCTATATTATGCTCGTAAATCTATTGTTCTTAAATGGAAGGCTCCGCTAGCTCCCTCTATTAATTACTGGAAGAATTTAGTAAACGCGGCTCTTCCACTATATAAGACCACCTATCTTTCTCGCGGCTGCGAGGCCAAGTTTCATAAAATTTGGGACATCTGGACGGAGTCATGCGACACTAACGCTGACTCGAATGATGACTGACGGGGTTCCTTTGTGAGTAGGTGGGAATATCTAGGGTACTGACATTTATGTAGCCCTGGGTCCTTCGCATAGTTCATCCTGTGGTTGTCTGTAGTCTGCAGTATAGCATGATCGAGTTTGCACACTGTCCTGAGTACTGAGTGGTGGTGCTAGAGTGTACGGTGGATTTTTTGGTTGTTTATGTTGGGGGGGAGGGGGGGGGGGTTTGTTTGTTCCCTGACTGTTCAGGGTGTGTAATAATAATCAGCCTGGGTATGCCCGATAGGCTGTAAGTTGTTTTATTTGTTATGTGCAAAATCAATAAACAGAATTTAAAAAAAAAAAAAAAAAAAAAAAACAACACACCAAGATAAACATGTAAACATTAGGGCGGGAGGGTGGGAAAAACTGCCTCCTCTGTGTCCCACTAGGCTACGAATGATCCTTTGGGCTCCTCCCCTCCCTTTTATTTGGCTCCTCCCCTTTCCAAAAAACTTCCTCACTCTAACTTTTCCTCAGCTCCACCTACAAATGTTAACCCTGTGAGTCCCTCAGTCACCCTGTCATGCCCAGCACTCCTTAGTATCTTTGGTCCTTATTCCGTGCTTCTCTTGACTAGTGTAGCCTGAATGTTCCCCTTCTATTTTTTTTTTGTCAAATAACTTTTTATTAGTTTAAAGTGAAACATTACACGTCAAACACTTCGGTACAGCATTGGGGGAGCGAAAGAAAGAGAACAGAAAAATTACAGGGGAGAACATACCATAAAAGCATATTGGCCTACATAGTATAGCCACCTGGAGCAGGTACAAGCCAGGCCAGGTAGAGCTATTCACAGACAGCATGTTCTGCAACACATGTAAGACAGGGATAAAGTCCAACCAATAATAAACCAATCCTCAAGACTCAACCGCCAGTCAAGAGTGGCAATCCGAGGATACATGTGTCGACTAATAGTGTAAGATACTTATAATACACTTTAACCCAATCAAACACCCCCCCTCGGGGGGGGGGGGGGGTTTGGAAGAGTGATAGGTATAAGAGAAAGGAAGAAGGGAAAAAGAGAAAAAAAAAGAGAGAAGAAAGGGATACCAAAGGATAGAAAGAAAGGTAGAGAGGAAAAGGAGGGTGTAGGGGTGGGTAGTCATCCGAAAACTTCCGCTTGCCTGTCAGGGTCGATCGCCCTTAAGATTCCAGGGATTCCAGACTACGTCATGCGCTTCCAGCCGGTCCTGTATCCTGGCGGTCATCCTCTCCATAAGCTCCACATCTCTAATGCGGGCGTATAATGCGTCCGGGGTAGGGGGGTGCGTTTTTTTCCAGTGGAGTGCAACAAGACACCTCGCTGCGGTCAAGATATGGCGGGATAATTTCTGTAGGGATTTGGACAGTTTGGGGAAAGGGACTCCCAGTAAAAAGTGCTTTGGGTTCAAGTCCAGGGGTTGGTCCAGGACACTGGCCAAGAGCGTACGGACTTCCGTCCAGAAAGGGACTATACGAGGGCATTGCCAGTATATATGCAAGAGGGTGCCCTTATGCCCCACACAGCGCCAGCACCGGTCTGTTGTAGAAGGATAAATAGCGTGCAGGACATCCGGGGTCATGTACCAGAAGAACGTTCCCCTTCTATTTTACCTTTCCCCAACACCTTACCCATTAGAAACGAGACCACACCATTAGTTGGAGTAAACTGGCCACAACAGCCTTTATTAAACACAAATTAAAACTCACTCCAATAAACTTGTATATATGAAAATATATAAATATATATAAATAACTTTATTAACATCAACAACATTAAATGCCCATTCTGGTGATCTCTGACTGTGACCCCACTTAAACCAACACCATCTCACTGCGGTACACCTGTAAAACTTTTCCAAAGGCCTCCACCTGTGACCGGTCGGAGACAACTTCCGCCAGTGAACATAGCCGTATTCCATCTACCGTTCAGGAATACCAAGAGGGGCCGATCTTTCGATGAGCCCCCCACACCCTCAGATCCCTTCTGAGTAACCGTCAGAAACCACCAGAACACACCGCCACAGCCCAAAAGGGTGACTACCTCAACCTTGAGGGCAACCCCACACCCGAAGAGCCTTCTGTATGCCCTCCTGCAGGCCCAAAGACCAGAGGTCTATACCCACGTCAGATAGATGAACGCCATCCTTCTGCAGATAAAGCCCAACATTGACCTCCAATTCCCGATGCCTCACCACAATCCCACCGTTCTGCACTACGAACCCCCCTACCACCTTGTTCACCCTGATTTTGGTTTTTGTTGATGCTTACCACGGACCTAGCCCACCTCCACACTGTTCTGGCCACAATGTCCGACCAAACCAAGATGGTATCCGGGAAGCAGACTCGTAAGTGCAAAACATCTGCCTTAATATCTGCCAAAATGTCCTTTACCTTCCGTATTCCCAAGTCGTTGCCCCCTGCGTGAATGACTAACACATCCGGGGGCCTGTCCCTCATAGCAAAGCGCTCAACTTCTTTCATCACACGCTCCCACCGCATGCCCGGGAATCCCAACCACATCAACCTAGCCTCCTGCCTGGGAAACCCCAATTGCCTGCCTGCCGGCCGTGCTTCACCTCTCCTGGCCGCCCAGCACACGTATGAGTTCCCTCGGATCCAAACGAGGCGTGAGGAACCTCCATCTGGAACGAAAAAACACAACACAGAACATATAACAACCAACCAACTTAATACACCATAATAACCTGTAACTCTCAATGTCTTATGCAAACACTCCCAGCCGCGCCCCAGTTACCCCAGGATCAACTGCGGCCGGACATAAGAACGGAATCTCTTATGCCGCGTACACACGAGCGGACTGTATGGCCTACTTAGTCCGTCATACAATCCGACGGACAGTCCGTCATACTTTCGACTGAACGGACTTGACCACACACGGATGCACAAACAGTCCGTCGAAAGCTTGCGCGAAGACGTGTACAGCACGTACGACGGGACTAGAAATAGGAAGTCCAATACACAGCAAAGCACCCTTCCGCCGTGTAAATCCTTTCTGAGCATGCGCCATTCTAAGTCCGTCGAACTAGCCTACTGACGAGCGGATTGTCCGCTGAAACCAAAGTACGACGGACAGAATTTCGAAAAATCCGAAATACTTAGTACGCCAGACTGCACGCTGAAAAAGTCCGCTGAAGCCCACACACGAGCGCACTGTCCGCTGAAATGTGTTTCGACAGACTAAGTACGCCATACAGTCCGCCCGTGTGTACGCGGCATTAGATTCCCAACGCCCGATCCGGCGAACAATCGCCTCATCCAGCCCACATCTGGCAGCCTCAGTGGCCGCTCCGATATGGAAGGAGTGTGACGCGTACTCCCGGTCATCTAAACCCACCGCCCGCAGGCCCCGTCGAAAAACCGACACAAATTGAAACCTGGAGAGAAAAGAGCCCTCGGCATGCAGTAAGAAAGGCCCCGCCCCCTCCGGCCGCAACACCCGAAATGCCCGTACCGCCTCCACAGGGCACACTGCCGAGCCCGGCAAGGCAAACAATGTAACCACCACTCCCCTGCCCAGCCGATCAGTCTTGGACCTCCTCAACCGTATACTCGCCCGATCATCAGCCACCTGTACATCCTGATCCAACAACCCCCCAGCAACCCGCTTTGACCGACACACTAACTCCCCAATCCTAAACGCCCCATAAAACGCCAAGGAAAAGGCCGCCGTGAACAGAAGTGCCTCGTAAGCGGAAGAACAAACTTCCACAAGCCAAGAACAAATCGCCACCAAGTTATCAAACGTCACCGGCCTGCACGCATCCCGACATTTCCGTTGCCTCCTATACCCCTTCAAAGTTTGCCGCACCCAAAAATCCTTAGTCCCGTACGATTCTCCCCATAACTTAAATAAAAATGCCAACCCTGCCAACTTCTGGTCAATCGACGCAGGCGCTAAGCCAAGTTCAGTGTTCCGAGCCACCCAATACAGCACCAACCAGCGTTGGTCGGAGCCCCGACCAACTGCCCCAACATCCTGGACCAATTCCAACCATTCCGACCACACCGTAGAATAGGCCGCCCACGTAGACTCACTCAAAGATCTCTGAATCCAACCTGCGGCGACTCCAAGGGCAGCTCCCACATCCACCCGGGGCAAGGCGCCCCCGACTTCTCCGCTCTCTGCGCCAGTTCCCGGAACTTGTCCCACTGAAAACAAGAGAGCGAGTCAGCCAAAGAATTCTCCACCCCAGGTATGTGCACTGCATAAACGTAAACATTGAGCCGTAAGCACCGAAACACCAGCTGCTGCAGTAGCCGAATGACCAGGGGCGATGAAGCCGTCATACGGTTGATAACCTGAACCACCCCCATGTTGTCGCAATTAATGCGCAACTTCAGATTACGAAAATCCTCCCCCCACAGCTCCAATGCCAACACCACCGGGAATAGTTCGAGCAAAACCAGGTTGCCCAACAACCCCGCCACCTCCCATGATCTCGGCTAAGGTTCTGCACTCCACCGTCCCCGAAAATATGCCCCATAACCCGCAGACCCTGCCGTGTCAGTGACCAATTCCACATCAAAATTGTTCACCGGCCCCGACATCCACATGGCCCGCCCGTTATAAGAGGCTAAAAATTCGTGCCATGCCCGCAAGTCTTCCTTGTGTTCCTTCCGCAGACGAAAAAATGGGTAGGTACATTCACCCCGGCCGTGGCCGCCAACAGCCGTCGGCAGAACACCCGCCCCATGGGGATGATCCGACAAGCGAAATTCCGCTTGCCCAGCAAGGACTGCAGGGCCCTCAGCTGGACCTTCTGCCGTCCCTGAATCTAAGCCAATTCCTTTTGCAGATCAAGTAATTTATTCTCGGGCAATCGACACTCCATTGCCCGTGAATCGATCACTATCCCCAAAAAACTCAATTCTGTAACTGGTCCCTCCGTGTTGTCCCCTGCCAACGGTACCCCGAACCTACCTGCGATGTTCTGCAACGTGGACAGAAGAATCGCACACACACTGGAGGCAGGCGGGCCCACGCACAGAAAGTCATCCAAATAGTGACCGACTCCAGGCCTGAAACGTCTCTCACCACCCACTCCAAAAATGAGCTGAACGCCTCAAAGTAGGCGCAGGAAATGGAACAGCCCATGGGCAGGCATTTATCCACATAGAACTTGCCCCGCCAATGGCACCCCAACAGCCTAAAGCTGTCCGGGTGGACCGGGAGCAGTCGAAACGCCGATTCCACATCCGCCTTGGCCATTAGAGCCCCGCGCCCATAACGCCTGACCCACCTCACCGCCGCATCAAACGACGTGTATGAGACCGTACACGCATCTGGGTCGATGAAGTCGTTGACCGACCCCCCTTTGGGAAAGGACAAGTGATGAATCAAACTAAATTTTCCCGGCTCTTAATTAGGTACTACACCCAGCGGGGACACCACCAGGTCACCCCACGGTCGCACCTCGAAAGGCCCACCCATCCAACCCAACGCCACCTCCTTGCCCAATTTGTCGTCTACCACCCCCGGGTGTTCCAAAGCCGATCGCAAGTTCCCAGCCACTGGCGGCACCTCCGCCAAAGCACAAGGAATCCTGAAACCATCCCGAAACCCCGAAATCAACCCCCGCACCGCCCCACTATCCGGTGTAACATTGGGGGGTGTTTAACTCAGTGGCAGATGCCTTTCAGGAAGTTCACAGCGAACAGGAACTTTAGTTTAAGGGCATGGTAGCCCACTTTTATTAAAAAAGGAACAACATAAAGTTCAAACATGCACTTGGTTGCCCACACAGGGGTTCTTCTGCCAAAAAACAATACATGAAAAATGCCAAGCCACTTGGCTCTCTTCAGCAGCACTGCCACCTAGGCTTTACAATTCAGCCCTCTTGGCCATATAACAGGGTTCCCGCACAACTACTGTACCTCTTTTCAGCTTCCTTGCTGCTCAGGCCCTCCACTTCAGGCTCTCATTTGTCTCAGATGCGCACAGCTTTAACACACACAGTGTCTCTCTAGAAAGCAGCCCCTCACTGCTCTGATCCTCAGACTTGGGTCTCTGGCTTTCTCTAGTGCACACCTGCACTCTCTGGACTCCTGGAGACCTCCTGTCTCTCTGGGTGGAGCCCAGAACCCTAATCCTAACTTTGCTATAAGCCCAGGACCCACCTGCTCAATCAACCAGCCAGACTCCTGGCTGTTCCAAAAACCCGGTCCCAGGATTGGAGATTTCATCCCACCCATAACGCTATGGAATCTCCGGGCTCCAGGTCCCTAAGTGGATTTTACAAACTTTGGAGGAAACTGATAAAACAGATTCCTCCACATTAAATACTCCTGGAACCCCTCAACCTGCCTATTTGAGAACCCTGGGCGACAATTACTAGGACAGGGAACTGTACTGTCACACCGGATACTTACTTAGTAAAGGAAGCATCCTTTCCAGGGTCACCGGCGTCATCCCTTTTATGAGCAACATCGCGGGTACGCTTTCCTTTCTTAAAACAGCGGGACAGTGCGCTTCTCCACGTCGTCCTTCTTGGAACTGTCCGGCTTAACCCTATCCAAGTTGAACTTCTCAAGGGGGAGCAAAGAGAAAATATCCACATACTCACCCTTGCCAATCTTATCCCGCGCCTCCTGCTTCAGGTGTGCCCCCAGTGGGCCCTCGAAGCAAACATACACTTTGCACCAGGCAGCATCCGCAATCCTGACCACGACGGTCCGCGCCCCAGGCTTCCGCGACCACTGGGGGGACCCGCCTCAGCTGCTCGAAAATCCCCTCCAGGTCGGCCATTGCTGAAGAGCAGAGAAAAACTGCCTCCTCTGTGCCCCACTAGGCTACGAATGATCCCTTGGGCTCCTCCCCTCCCTTTTATTTGGCTCTTCCCATTTTCCCAAAAACTTCCTCACTCGAAGTTTTCCTCAGCTCCACCTACAAATGTTAACCCTGTGAGTCCCTCAGTCACCCTGTCATGCCCAGCACTCCTTAGTACCTTTGGTCCTTATTCCGTGCTTCTCTGGTGTTTGAAATGGAGAAACCGTGGTTGTAATCGACTCTGTGTTGTCCTGTGTGATATATAAAAATGAGCCATTTAATAATATTGTACACCTACATTATATGATGACATTCATAATGAACAATATTTCTATTTACCTGTGTCAATAATTCTTCACCCGAGTTTTCACAATCCTGTTCCAGGGAGAGACAATCGGGTACTGGTGGAGTAGCAGATAATGATGACTAATTGAAGATCTGGAGTCAATCTCTTCTGTAAGAAATTGTAAACTTTCATAGTACCATAACACCCCTTTCACACCAGGGCATTTTGCAGGCGCTATAGCGTTAGAAATAGCACCTGCAATCCGCCCTAAAGAAGCTGCACCATTGTGTGTAGTGTGAAAGCCCCGAGGACTTTCACATTACAGCGGTGCGCTGGCAGGACGTCAGAAAAAAGTCCTGCCAGCAGCTTCTTTGGAGCGGTGAAATCAATGGGGCAGCGCTGTAATAGCATATTGCCGGCGGTTATAACCCTTTCGCGGCCGCTAGCGGGGGTAAAAGCACCCCGCTAGCGGCCGAAATACTCCGCAAATCCTCTGGTAAAATGCCGCTAAAAATAGCGGCGTTTTACCGTCGACGCAATGGGCGGTGTGGTGTGAAAGGGGTCTAAGCGTGGTACATAGATATCATCCGCACCAGCACCTGATTTTTGGGATGCTCTGATCTTCTTCAACTCTTTTAAATACAGTCCTCAGATTTGCAATTTTTTTGGTAACATAGTCAATTGTTGGATTCAGGCAAACAGCTTTGCATAATTCTACAAGTTTCTCCAGTGCCTCAAGCCTTTTGTTACGGTCTTAGTTGTCTATACATCTCAATAGGAAAAGCAGGGCATTTGGAAAATAACATGCTTGGACATATATAACTACTAACAACTGTCCATGATTCCGATGGGACTGTCCCTGATTGTAAGTAAATTCCCTCTGTCCCTCTTACCATAGTCAAATATGAAATAGACAGATCTACATTGTTGCATCTGCAAATTTAATAAATTTAGGATCAAAGTATATATTTGATATGCTGTGATCTGTCACTACACTGTCCTAAACAAAAACAATAGTTAACACAAAATCATAAGAAGAATGGAACCTACCTTCTTTCTTCAATGCTGACGGACAGATCGCAGGGTCAGAAAAATCGCTGGGCCTGTGCCTGAAAGATCGCAGGGCCTCAGATCGCTGATTCTGAAAGATCTTTCCACACAAGCAAGACACTGCCCGTGTGCTCCTAGCTCAGCCCCTCTCAGATGATTTGTGCAGCCTTGTGAAACATCATTGGGATTCGCCAACTGCGACATCAGTCAATGAACAAAACCACAAGGCAGCATGGCGGACATTGCTGATGCAAGTCCAAAAAAGGCGGCCAAGCGCCAAGAGTCCAGCAGTAAAGAGTAAAGCAAGTCCCATGTCAAGAGCAGAGATGGTGGACATGGTTTTCATCCTGGAAAAGCATGACTACCAGGGCCGTCTTTAAGGCAGGGCAAAAGGGGCAGCTGCCCTGGGCCCTGTCATTGTTGTGGGGCCCAAAGAAGCTGCCTCATACTTGTCAACTATCCCAGTTTAAATTGCCTTGTCCCTTGAAGTTTTATTCCTGTGCTGTGTCCCGATATCTCAGTGTAAAGTGCTGGTACTAATGCTGCACAGCTCTGCCCTATTGTTGTGTACAGATGACTCACCTGCAGACCCTGTGTTTACATGTAAATAACCAGCATTCATATGTAAATAGTGGCGGCATTACTAAGTAAATAGCTGCGGCCGGCGGCATTGATATGTAAATAAAGGTGGCATTCATATGTGTATCATGCTCCCCTACAGTGAGGAGATGATGTGCTGTAACCTCTACCAACCAATCAGTGAGCAGTATTACTGCACATTAATCTCTAGAAACCAATTAACAAGCAGAAATCATTTGCTGTAACCTCTAGCAACTAATCAGTGAACCGTAATATGTACTGTAACCTCTAGCAACCAGGCATTAAGCAGTAATGATATGCTGGAACAAATGACAACCAATCGCAATCGCTGCCTGGTCTGATACAGTAAACTTATTTTAAGTCTAGCTGCTATTTATTGTATGTTTCAGAGCAGGTGGAGAGTGGAATTGCATGGGGGGGCCCAAGAAAATTCTTGCCCAGGGTCCAATCAATATTAAAGACGGCCCTGATGACTACGATGGGAAGATGAAACACTATGAAAGGCCTAACACCAGGAAGGATCTCATCCTTGAAAAAGTGGTTGAATTCCTACAAAGAAAACATGGTGTTAACCATTCAAAGGACCAATTAAGAAAGTGCTGGTCAGAATTGAAGCTACAAGAACATGAGCAATTCAATCAAATCCAAGTTACCATTCAGAAAAGTAAGAAAACATCTTCTAACATTAACCACTTAACAACCGCCCATTGCCGATTAACGGCTTCAGGGCGGTTGTTTAACTCTGAGAGGCCGTTAATTAACGGCCTCCCAGAATTCTGCTCTCGCGCGCCCCCTGGGGCGCGCACTCGAGAGCATCCGTGACCGCCGGGTCCACAGGACCCGGCGCATCACGAATCACGGTAAACGGCCGCTCAGCGCGGCCGTTTACCACGTGATCACTCCGTCAATTGACGGAGTGATCACTTGTAAACAAACCGGCGTCATGTTATGACGCCGGTTCCTCCCTCCCCCTCTCTGTACCGATCGGTACAGCGGAGGGGGAAGAGATCGGTGTCAGCAGCGATGTGGGCTGCATCTGCAGTGCCCACATCGCTGCGCACCGAAATTTAACCCCTCAATTCCCTGCCAACACTCTGCAATAGCCTGCCATTACTCTGCATTACTCTGCAATACCCCCATTACTCTGCAATACCCCCATTACTCTGCATTACTCTGCAATACCCCATTACTCTGCAATACCCCCATTACTCTGCATTACCCTGCAACACTCTGCATTACCCTGCAGCACTCTGCATTACCCTGCAGCACTCTGCATTACCCTGCAACACTCTGCATTACCCTGCATTGCCCTGCAACACTCTGCATTGCCCTGCAACACTCCGCAATGCCCTGCAACACTCCGCAATGCCCTGCAACGCTCCGCAATGCCCTGCAACGCTCCGCAATACCCTGCAACGCTCCGCAACACCTTGCAACGCTCCGCAACACCTTGCAACACTCCGCAATACCCTGCAACACTCTGCAATACCCTGCAACACTCCGCAATACCCTGCAACACTCCGCAACACCTTGCAACACTCCGCAATACCCTGCAACACTCCGCAACACCTTGCAACACTCCGCAATACCCTGCAACACTCCGCAACACCTTGCAACACTCTGCAATACCCTGCAACACTCTGCAATACCCTGCAACACTCTGCAATACCCTGCAACACTCTGCAATACCTTGCAATACCCTGCAACGCTCTGCAATACCCTGCAACACTCCGCAACGCCCTGCAACACTCCGCAACGCCCTGCAGCACTCCGCAACGCCCTGCAGCACTCCGCAACGCCCTGCAACACTCCGCAACGCCCTGCAACACTCCGCAACACCTTGCAACACTCTGCAATACCCTGCAACACTCTGCAATACTCTGCAACACTCTGCAACGCTTTGCAATACCCTGCAACACTCTGCAATACCCTGCAACACTCTGCAATACCCTGCAACACCCGCCAATACCCTGCAACACTCTGCAATGCTCTGCAACACCCGCTAATACTCTGCAACACTCTGCAATGCTCTGCAACACCCGCCAATACCCTGCAATGCAATACTCTGCAACGCCATACTCTGAGATACCCAGCCATAGTCGGTGATACCCTGCAATACCCAGCCATAGACATCCCCCCCCCCCCCTCCCGCCGCCCTCCGGTGCTTCTATCGAATCGCTAATACGATCAAAGACAATCTTTTTTTTTTTTTTTTTTTTTTTCAGGCTTCCCAGCTTAGAGGTGAGATGCGGGGTCTTATTGACCCCACATCTCACTGTAAAGAGGACCTGTCATGCCATATTCCTATTACAAGGGATGTTTACATTCCTTGTAATAGGAATAAAAGTGATCAAAAAAAATTATTTTTGGGGAAAAAAATGTCAAACTAAAATAAATAAAGTAAAATGAACAATAAAAAAAAATGTTTTTTTTAAAGCGCCCCTGTCCCCATGTGCTCGCATGCAGAAGCGAACGCATACGTAAGTCCCGCCCACATATGAAAACGGTGTTCAAACCACACATGTGAGGTATCGCTGCGAACGTTAGAGCGAGAGCAATAATTCTAGCCCTAGACCTCCTCTGTAACTCAAAACATATAACCAGTAAAAAAAAAATTTAATTGTCGCCTATGGGGATTTTTAAGTAGCGACGTTTGGCGCCATTCCACGAGCGTGTGCAATTTTGAAGAGTGACATATTAGGTATCTATTTACTCAGCGTAACTTCATCTTTCACATTATGGAAAAATTGGGCTAACTTTACTGTTTTTTTTTTTTTTTAAGCCCAAAACTGTTTTTTTTTCAAAAAAAAAGCATTCGAAAAATTACTGCGCAAATACCGTGCGAGATAAAAAGTTGCAAAGACCACCATTGTATTCTCCAGGGTGTTTGCTAAAAAAACATATATAATGTTTTGGAGTTCTATGTAATTTTCTAGCAAATAAATGATGATTTTTACATGTAGGAGAGAAATGTCAGAATTGTCCTGGATGCTCCAGAACACCTGATGGCGCTCCCTGCATGTTGGGCCTCTGTATGTGGCCACACTGTGTAAAAGTCTCACACATGTGGTATCGCCATACTCGGGAGTAATAGCAGAATGTGTTTTGGGGTGTAATTTGTGGTATGCATATGCTGTGTGTGAGAAATAACCTGATAATATGACAATTTTGTGAAAAAAAAAAAAAAGTAAAAAAAATCTTGATTTTGCAAAGAATTGTGGGACAAAATGACAACTTCAAAAAACTCATCATGCCTCTTACTAAATACCTTGGAATGTCTTCTTTCCAAAAAGGGGTAATTTGGGGGGTATTTGTACTTTTCTGGCATGTTAGGGTCTCAAGAATTGAAATAGGCCGTCAGTACTTCAGGTGTGATCAATTTTCAGATATTGGCACCATAGCTTGTGGACTCTATAACTTTCACAAAGACCAAATAATATCCACCAATTTGTACTTATTTTTACCAAAGATATGTAGTAGTATAAATTTTGGCCAAAATTTATGAAGAAAAAATTACTAATCTGCTAAATTTTCTAACAGAAACAAAGAAAAATTCATTTTTTTACAGAATTTTCGGTATTTTTTCCTTTATAGCACAAAAAATAAAAAACCCAGCGGTGATTAAATACCACCAAAAGAAAGCTCTATTTGTGTGAAAAAAAGGACAAAAATTTCATATAGGTCCAGTGTTGCATGACTGAGTAATTGTCATTCAAAATGCGAGAGCACCGAAAGCTGAAAATTGGTCTGGTTATTAAGGGTGTTTAAGTGCCCAGTGGTCAAGTGGTTAAACATCATTATGCAATGTTCTTTGGCATTATGCAAATGTTATTATGTTAGTTTTGTTAAAAATATGTATATGAGGCATGTCTTGGACATGGCCGCGTGAGGAAGCAGGATCCCGGAGCTCCTCACACACTGCAGTTTAATTAGCCTGATCCGGTGGCCACATCGCCCCACAGCAAGCCTCACTGGCATGTCCCAGTACTGGAGGGCCTCCTCCAGACACAGGGGCACCTCGCAGCCTGGAAGCGGCTCCATAGAAGCATATTTTGGCAGCAAAGGGCGGCAGCATGAGACATCCAAGATGGCGGCCGGGAAGGGCCACGGGACAGACGCTATGGCGGGGGCCTGTGTACAGCCACAGTCGGCCCGGTTGCCTATACAGACGCTGCAGCTGGTAAGAGACACCGCTTCCCCTGACTCCCCTGGCTCTTCAGCCTCTCTAGACCAGGGCTCTGATGCCTCAGCGTTGATGGGTGACCGGGATTTGAAGAAGCATATCTGGTCTCTCCCCACAAGAGAAGACCTGGACCGCTTTGCCACTAGAGTTGAGAAGGCCTTTAAGCAGGATATAGAGCAGCTGAAGGAGGATACAACTCAGTTGGGGAACAGGCTGAAAACACTAGGACAGTGGAGAAAGCGCTGCCAGTGATTACACAGTTAAGGGACAAGTGTGCAGCTCAGGACCAACAGATAGAAGCACTAATCTCACAAATTGATGATTATGAGAACCGTAGCCGCAGGTCCAACATCCGCATAAGGGGGTTGCCAGAGGCAACGGGAGCTAAGGACATTGTCCCTTCCTTGCAAGGCATCTTTAAAGAGCTCCTGGGCATCCCCCCTCCCACGAAAGTGTCAATCAACAGGGCACACAGGGCCCTTCGCCCCCCATCACAAGATGCTGATAACCCCCGGGATATCATCTGCGAATTGCATAAATACACGGTGAAGGACCAAATAATGCAACTCATGCGCAAACGTCCCTATTTTGACTTTGATGGCCCACATCTGTTCTTTTATCAGGACCTGTCCCGGCGCACTTTGATGCAGCGCAGAGCACTGCACCCTCTCTTGGACTCCTTACGCACTGCAGGCATTACTTATAGATGGGGGTTCTCCTTTAGCCTCCACGCAGAGAGGGATGGGAAGTCTGCCACTTTGCGTACTAAGGATGACCTTCAGCGTTTCCTGTTGCAACTATATCTAGATCCTGTGGACTTTCCTGATTGGAGGCTCTCCATGAATATACAGACAGTGAACGTTAGAGCGAGAGCAATAATTCTAGCCCTAGACCTCCTCTGTAACTCAAAACATATAACCAGTAAAAAAAAAATTTAATTGTCGCTCTAACCGAAACCCGCAGAATCGCAAGCGCTCATCCTCTACAACTGCAAGACAGGAGCCCATGGCTTAACAGGGCTTCACTCACCGCTACCTCCTTCAAGATGCCCCTCTGATGGCCTTAGACCAAGGGCCCACAGTCTGCAATGGAGCTACCGAAAGTACACGCACCAGCTACATATGACTCAATTGCCTTGCCTGCAGCCCCTCCACTTTTCGTTTTTCATTTTTCTTTTTTTTTTCTTTTTTCTTCCCCCTTTTTTCTTTTGCTTTTTGGCATGCCAATAGCTCATTTTTGAAGAGTCTGCAAGGCGAATGGCCGAAGAAGCTGCTATGAGAACTCGCAGCTTTCCCGTGTTCTAATGTATCCTGGCCCATCAGGGATTCAGGGGCCTACTACTCCCCGGACACTTACCGCTTCTACTGTTGTGAAGGGCGGGAACTTCCAAATTGTCCATGTCCAATTGCGTTCCCCACATAGGACGACCCATTTTGGGTATTAGCCCAGGTTTGGGCGCTTTGCTAGGCTCCGGCTGCTCCCCTATATTGGGGGGGGGGCGGCAGGCGCCAGGCAAACAGTTTGGGGTGCACCTGCGCTGCAACTTTGTGGCGTCGGTGGGCCTAAACCACATGATGTTATATGTTTTCTATGATGTGTTAATGCTTTCCTTTTTCCTCTCTCCCATCTTTTTTTTCTTCTTTTTGTTTTCGTGTCTCCATCCTCCTCCCTACCCCACCCCCTTCTTGCCACCCCACATCCCAGCCTACCTTGCTGTCTCCTAACAGGCTGGAGATACTGGAACCTGGTCTCACCGGACGCCACAGCACTGGGAAGGTCACCTGGACGGTACCCACAGACACAACCTGGCAACGATCATGGTAGTGTCCTATAATGTGCGGGGTATGTGCTCCCCTAACAAGCGAAATAGGATATGGTTAAAGCTAAAATGCTTGGGGGCGTGAGTGGTGTTTTTAAAGGAGACCCACTTCACAGATACCTCCCTCCCTAAATTGCCCACGCACCTATTCTCGCATGGGTATTTGTGTAATTCACCCAAGCCCAAATTCAGGGGCACGGCCATAGCCATGCACAAAAATTGCCAGTTCCAACCCCTGGAACACAGGGTGGACCCCCAAGACCGCTATGTGTTCCTGAAAGGCATTATCCTAGGGCAGACATATACGTTTGCCATGATTTACACCCCTAATACCCAACAACTTGCATTTATAGACCACACCCTCTCTAAACTAGCAGACTTTAGGGAAGGCAGATTAATCCTGGGAGGGGACTTCAACATCAGCCCAGACCCCACACTTGACACCTCCACAAACAGATCGTCACACTCCCACGCTTTCCTGAGACACTTCCATAAGTCCTTCCAGGGATATGCTCTGGTGGACTGTTGGAGAGCATTACATGCTTCTGAACGGGACTATAGCTACTACTCTGGAGTGCACAAGGTATACACTACAATAGATCTATTGCTAGTGGACCAAGACACCCTAGATTTTATATTGGGAGCAACCATAGACCACATAACGATCTCAGATCATGCCCCGGTGACACTTACGCTCTCACTGGCCCAGGCCACAACCAAAGCAAGGACGTGGAGACTGAATGAGAACCTGCTAGATGACCTGGGAGTGGTGACGCGGGTGCAGGAGACTCTGACACACTACTTTGCGGAAAATAATAATGGGCAGGTGAGCGAGGGCATTCTCTGGGAGGGTCACAGAGCCGTGGTGCGGGGCACCTTTATTGCGCTGGGAGCTACACTTAACAAGGAGAGGCGGGCGGACTTCCTGAGGGTGTTGCAGGAGTTACAACGCACGGAGCTTGCACATAAGAGAACGTTGGGCTCTGAAGAGCTCCGGCACCTGACTGAACTCAGACAACTATTTTCTAAACTGCTGGACCAAAAAATAAACCGAAAATTACGCTATCTGGCTCACACTTACTATGAGCACGGTAACAAGTGCGGCAGGCTACTGGCCCGAGCACTCCGCAAAAAGAGACTCTTGGCCCAAGTGCATAAATGATGCTCTCCCACTGGGGAACCTGCACAACATACATCCAAGATAGCTACCATGTTTCGCGATTACTACGCAAACTTGTACAATTTGGACCTCACCTTCTCCTTTGCAGACATAGCCCTCAAGAAGTCACGCATACGCTCATATCTCTCTTCCATAGGGCTCCCCACCCTCACCCCGGACCAGGCGACTGACCTAGAATGCCCAATTACCTCGGCCGAAATACTAGTCACAATTAAATCCATGCCTACGGGCAAGAGTCCTGGCCCGACAGCTTTACTAGGGCCTACTATTTAAAGTTTTTTTATAAGCTGCATTCCCCTTTATGTGCTCTCCTCAATTCCCTGGCTTCGGGCGGGGCCCTACCACAAGAGACCTCGTTGGCACACATTACCCTACTCCCAAAAGAGGGGAAAGACCCCACCCATCAGCAAAACTATCGCCCAATCTCCCTCCTGAACACGGACCTTAAAATCTTTTCTAAAATTATTGCCAACCGCCTGAAATTGCTGCTACCGGAGTTGATTCACGCCAACCAGACAGGCTTTATTATGGGGCGGGAAGCCAGAGACAACTCCAATAGGGCCCTCCAGCTTATCCATTGGACACCTGCACGCGGTCGGATGCATCCATACCTGATTCTGTCTACGGATGCGGAGAAGGCATTCGACCGCATGGATTGGGATTTCATGAACGCAGTGCTTCGGGGAACGGGACTGGGCCCACGTATGCTACAATGGATCTTGGCCCTTTATGTGTCTCCCACTGCCTGGGTCGAGGTGAATGGCGGCCTCTCCTCACCGTTCCCTATTCGAAACGGCATGAGACAGGGGTGCCCGCTCTCACCCCTCCTATTTGCCTTGGTATTGGAACCATTATTGCAGAGGGTCAGAGACAATCAAAACGTCAAGGGCGTGCTAGCGCGTTCCCTAGAACACAAACTTTCTGCTTATGCAAACGATATACTGTTTCAGGTGGTGGACCCTCAGGTCTCATTGCCGAATCTGATGGGTGAACTACAGGCGTATGGAGAGATGTCCAATTTTCCGATAAATTACTCCAAATCGGAGATATTGCCGATCGCCATCCCTCCGGCTGTGGTGGACTCCCTGAAGGGCTCATTCCCGTTTACATGGACCAGCCCCTTCATGAAGTATCTAGGTGTCCAACTTACAGACAGTCCTGATTCCCTGTACACGTACAACTACATACCCTTATTTAGGAAGATTTCGACCGACCTATCCACATGGGACAAACCACTCTTTACCTGGGTGTGACGAACGAACATTTTGAAAATGACAATACTGCCCCGCATTCTGTTTCTCCTGCAAATGATACCAATTCACCTACCACAACGTTTTTTCTCAGATATATGTAGCCTTTTTATTAAGTTCGTGTGGGGGGTAAGAAGCCACATTTGGCCATAGCAACGCTCCAATGAACTAAGCTGAAAGGGGGTCTAGGTGTGCCCAACATACTCCAATACTACCAAGCGATCACATTACAACGCATTTTGAATTGGAGGTTCCACACGTCCCTTAAGTTATGGGTCCCCCTGGAGAAAACTATGGCGGGCAGAGACTTGGTCTATGCACCCTGGGTCCCTGCGGGGGACAGGGGGCTTTCAATGTGGGTTTCCCCATTAACAGTTCACTCCCTGGAAACGTGGGATAGGGTGAACGCACGCCTTGCACTGGCACCGCATTTATCCCCTTTGACACCAGTGAGTGGGTACCCGTGGTTCCCCCCTGGGGAACAGATGGCCGCGTTCAGCCCATGGACAAGGGATGGGAAGGTTAGCCTGGAAAGATTTGTAGAAGGGGGGCGGTGTTACCGCTTTCTACCCTGAGGTAGCGGTATGGTAGCTTCCCCTTTGATTTTTGGAGACCCCGACAACTAGAAACCTTCATAGCTAAATGCCGTAGACAAACACCACCCAGAACGACACTGACAGACTTTGAGAACATGTGGACATCCACAGAGCCACTGACACACATGATTTTGGTGATGCATGGACTGTTAGAGTCCACCACGCCCAATCCCAAGCCACACTACATTACAGACTGGGAAAAAGATCTCCAACATGATTTCACAGACGACCAGCTACGTCATTTATACCGCCTGACACATACCAGCTCGATAGACTCTAAGACCCAAGAAAATAATTATAAGATTCTGTCGAGGTGGTACAGGGTGCCCGCCACCTTGGCCAGAATTTTCCCAAACACTTCAGACATATGCTGGAGGGGATGTGGAATGAAAGTCACATTCCTACATATTTGGTGGGGGTGCCCTGTGTTAGTGCCATTCTGGACTATGGTCCGAAGACATATCTCAGATAGTCTGGGTATAGACATCCCGGCCCTGCCTACACACTTCTTGCTCCATATCCCCCCCCCCCCCCATGCCTCTATCGCGATATAAAAGGAGTGCACTCCCCCACCTCCTCAATGCAGCCAAACGTTTAATACCACTACATTGGAAATGCTCGCAGATCCCAAATGAGCAGGACTGGTTGGGGAAAGTGGGAGAGATTATGGAGGTAGAGAGTTGGCTGGCCACCTGTAGAGATACCAGGGAGAAATTTGAGCGCACATGGACTGCCTAGAAAACCCATGTCCAGACCACAAATGCGGCCCCATGAAGTCTAGATGTTGCCCTTCTTGCTCTAGAGGATCCAGAATTTGGGAGACTTGTCCAGGCGAACCTTCCTCCACCAACTACAGCCTCTGCTCGTGAGTAGACATCAGTGAATCCGGTGAGACACGATAATTACACTCCCCCCCCCCCCCTCCAACTTTCTTCTCTTTTTGTTCCCCCTTCGCTACTCCCTATACTTTACTGGTTAATGTTTTTTTTTGTTATTCTCCCTCCTATACGCTTTAAGTATCACCTGATTGGTCGTTGGTTTCTTGACCATTCTGGGTACTTCGAGTCCATCTTTGTTCTATATAAGGTGGGAGTCAAGGGTTTATTACAGCATATGTTATCTTTTCAGATGATATAATATTCATTCAAAATGAGCAGGAAATAAAAGATGTGCCTAGCGATGGTGAGGATACAATGTCAACAAACAATCAAGAAGATCTCTTGGAGCGCTCGTCACGTTCACGTAATGTACAATTTTGAGAATTTTATACACGTATGTGAATCCTTTAGGTATAATTTTAGTTATGGAGCTCCAAAGATAGTTAAAACCAGATGAGGAATGTTCGCTTAACTGCAACACCACCCAACCCCATATTGAATATTAATACATATACATATTAATACAGCTCTGAGTCTGCAGATATATATTTCATTTATGCATTTATTATCGATTTCATGTTCTGTTAGATTGGTCCAATCATAATTTCATATATATACTGTATATATATATATATATATATATATATGACACACACATATCCCCTCCCCCCCCCACTCAGAGCTGTATTTCTATTGGTTCACCTGGGTTCCTCCAACTGTAGAAGGACTACAACTCCCAGCACACCCCTCCTCCCTCTGGCTGAGCCTTGTAGTCCCCCCCACGCTGTGCTTGTTGCCATACCTGGCAGGTCACTGTCCCCCTGCTGATCTCTCTGTGCTCCCCCTCCCCCTGGGCCCCCCCCCCACTCCTCACCTGTTGGTCGCACTGCGGACAGGACTTGGGGGCCATCTTCACTTTCTTGGCTCTGGCTCGCTCCCGCCTCCTCCCCGCTTTGCTTACACGTTCACACAGTCAAGAGAAGAGAGCCTCTGGAGCGTGCATCTGCACGTCACTCCTAGCCACCCACCCCGAGGAGGGCACGCCCATTGTTGACTGCTTTGAGTGTAGGCATTGGTTGAGCCGGCGCTAGTACAGGGAGTGTAGGCGTGGCTTTTGTGCCGTCAGTCCCCCTGATTGGTGGGCGTGGGAGGAGTTTGGTGTATCATCAGGGTCAAGTTCTTGGAAGGTAAATGTGTATCGTACTGGAACTGTATAGAGAGGTTCACAGTGCGGGATGATTATTATTATAAAAAATTTTTTTTTTTTTTTTTTTACAACCACTTTGTAATTTTTTACATAAATGTTACAATCAGCATTTTATTGCTAGAAAAGTATTCAGAACCCCAAAACATATCTTATTCTGAAAGCAGAGGCCCTGGAGAATTAATTAGTGGTGATTGTCATTTTTTTTTTTTGTCCCACATTTTCGTGTGTTAGGTGGCGAGGAGGATGTTCCCTTCTCTGCATATGATATACACGCCATTAACAATACATGTTTTAGACCTCTGCAATTCACTAGAACCTGAAATTTGTTATCACATTTTACAGGACCAGTATTCAACTCCTTTACAGTTGGACAGATGTCATCTGCGTTATTGCAGTGCTCCGCTGAACTACAAACAATTAAGGATCGCACTTCATCAATCATCACTCTCTTGCAATATCTAATTGATCTTTTGGCAAGTTATATTAGACCTGTGTAGTTTGCCTCTCAGTGTTTCCCCTATATGTTATTTGTGTTTGTTCAGTGTGTATGTTTTTTTGTTTTTTTTTTGACACTGTGGAGCTGACTCCCACTATCGGCAAGGCACTGTGGGCACTTTTTGAAGTACAAGATGTGTACCTTTGGCACATAGGCACGGTTGTCATGTGGACGCATATTGTACTTTGCTAATTGTCAGGGCTGAATCTTCTGGATCTGCCTGTGACTGAAAATAGAAACAGTTTTTGATGGCACTTTTTGTTTTATATTTTTATAGATAAATATTAAAAAAATTATGTATACGAGGGGCGTGGCTTGGATGGCCTCCGGAGCGGATGTGTCTCTCTAAAGCTCCCGCAAGGCCTGCCTGCACATCGCGGTTCGACACAGCTCCTGCGTCTCATTATGGGCAAACACTGCAAGGACAAGTCGGCGGGATCCCGGGGACACTCCACCAGGGTCTCCTCCGCCGCTCATAATGGAGTACTTTAACTCCAATCCGCCGGCAGGCTCCCACGTGGCCAACATGGCGCCGACGTCACCATCGCCACCACGGGACCGCCCGGCGGACGTCTCCTCACCTCCACCGCGGGATGCATCGGGCCACAGGTACGCCCCACAGGGGGATCTTACTGCGGGACATGCCTCTCTCTGGATTTTCTGCCACCGTTGATGGATGTGGGGTGGGGGGTTTGTCACAGCCGTCCCCCCCCCCTGATGGACACCCTGTCACCCCTCCAGACGCCTGGGGGTATGCCGTCCTCCCCCTCTCCCTCCTGGGACTCATCCATCCCTGATTGGGATCCCTCCTCTCTACCACAAAGGCCTCTGGCTGGGAGGGACAGGCCTCCCCCCCCTCCTTCCCCCTCCAGGAGAGCTTATTCACAGGCCCTGGTCCATCCCTCGGCTCCACAGCCTCCGGAGCCTCTGAAGACCTCTCTCTCACCCACAGGAGCTCAGGGTACCTCCAAGAGAGCCATGCATCCAGCTGGCACCCCCTCCCATGCGCCCCAGGCTGGCCGCCCCCTCTCAACCATTCCCCCGGCTCCCATCCGGGATTCCAACCCTCAGGCTGTACTGGACTCTGATCCTGAACCCGAGGTGTGCTCATCTTGGCGAGATTATGTTCGCTGCATGCCGACGAAACAGGACTTCCGTATGCTTATCCAAGAAGTCCGTGACACCTGCAGATCCGAGATTAGTATCCTCCGCACTGACCTCCACCACCTATCCGCTAAAGTCACATCCTTGGAAGAGGAGGTGGATGATACCAAGACTGAAATCTCGCAAATACACGAACGCCTGGCCGCACAGGCCGCCACCCTCAGGGACTTCCAACGCCACCTTGAAGACCTTGATAACCGGGGCAAGCGAAACAACATCAGGATCTGAGGCCTCCCGGAGGCCACCCAGGATGAGGACCTCCCCGTGACCCTGCAAGCTATCTTTAACAATATTCTGGGTCGCCCGGAACATTTTAAAGTTAAACTGGATCGTGCCCACCGGGCCCTTCGCCCTCGCGGCCCCGGGACCAGACCAAGGGATGTGATCTGCAGGGTCCACAACTACACCCTCAAGGAGGATATTATGAGGAAAGCCCGCAACATGCGCACCATTGACTTTGATGGAGCCCCTCTGCAACTTTTCCCGGACTTGTCCTGGCTAACCCTTCAGCAGCGACGATCCCTGCAACCGCTCCTTACCTCCCTGAGAGAACGCGATTTCAGGTACCACTGGGGCTTCCCCTTTAGCCTTACTGCAAAGCGGGACGGCCGATCTACCACATTGCGATACCCTGAAGACCTCCAGTCCTTCTGCAAAGCCCTGGATATCCCAGTTCCGCCTACTCCAGGCTGGGATCCCCTGCCGGCCCCCCCTCCTCGTCCGGAACCCTGGATCCAAGTGCCGGGGAGAAGACGCCCGAGGGGCCCCCCCCAGCGGGCACTCTCCCTCCATTGACCCCCCAGAGATGACTTCCTGCCCTTCCGGGAACCCCCTCTGTATGAGTCACCTTGTTTATTTAGGGCCCAGTTCATGCACTTTGTTTCATGGCCCCTTTGCCAGTGTTTGCTGCCCTCCCTCCATCCTACAGCTTGGACTTTGCTGATGAGACTTTCCTGAGGAGACAACCCGCTATGGACTATATCTAGCATGGGACTGGTGGGCTGGCTGCTTTCTCCCCCTCCCCTGCCTACCCTTCCCCACCCCTCTTCTCTTCCCCTCTCCCCTACCCTACCTCTCCCCGCTTTCTTTTTTTTTCTTTTTTTTTCTCTCTCCCACCCTCCTCCTCCCTTTGTCGCCCCCCCCCTTGGGTTCATGGTCTCACCGGCTGCTTTCAATTTCTGCTGGATTTTACTTTTGTTGTTTTTCTCCCTACAGGTTCTTCAGTTTTTGTTTTTTTTCTACTCTTGCTCTTTCCAGGCCCAACCCTGGCTCTGGATACAGACTCCCCGTATGATATGTGCAGGTTTCTACCCCTTTCTCTGTGTTGTTTTTACAGATAGGCTTGTGATGCAGGCAGGCCTTGGAGCGGATCGCCTCCGCCCTGAGTCTACCTTCTTCCCCCCCGGGGGCTCTCCGGACGGTTCCCCGCTCTGGTCTCTTTCTTGGGGACTTTTTTGCCCCTCCTGTTGGGGGGGCCCTCCGGAGATCCCCAACCCGCCGCCTTTTTTAGGTGGGTTATATTGTGCTGGTATTATTAGTATTGTGATGTTGTTAATGTTTTTCTTTTTGTGCCTCCTTTCTTTCTCTTCTCCCTCCTCTCCTCTTCTTACTCTTTTCATCCCCCCCCCAAACGGACGCCTTCTGCCTCTGAAGCTCAGGTTCCAATTCCGAGACCGCAACTCTTCGACCTCTGCTTGTGCCGAGGGTGCATTCAACGGCCCCTGGGAGCGCTTGGACCTCCCTGAGTCTGTCAGGTAAGCTACCTCCTCCCCCTGCAACGCACCCACCATGATTGACATACTATCACTTAATGTGAAGGGCCTAAATTCCAATATTAAACGGAGCTTGGCACTGCGACAGTTTAAGCGCTCTGCAGCTGATATTATTTTTCTCCAAGAGACGCATCTGGCCAAGACGGGCACTATTGCTTTTGCCCTCAAGTCTTACCCGCAAATATACCTGGCCTCCAATCCTCGCAAGCGTGCGGGGGTGGTCATTCTCTTTAAACAGGGGGCCCCTTTCCAGCTGCAATCCCTAATCTCGGACCCGCTCGGGCACTACCTTATCCTTAGAGGCGTTTGGAACGGCACGGATATTACGCTTTGTAACATCTACGCTCCGAATGTTAACCAGATCCCTTTTCTGACTAAGGTGTATAAACGGCTGTTTGAAGCACCCCACCAGTATCTGATTATTGGAGGGGACTTCAACATGGCTTACTCCCCCGGTCTAGACAAACACTCCCTGGGAGGCGGAAATCCACCCCGGAATACTGCTAGAAACTCTACCCTTTTTTGCCAACTGACCAGGAAACACGCCCTCTTTGACGCCTGGCGCACCAGGTACCCATCAGCGAAGCAATTCACCTTCTATTCCCATCCCCATAAGTCCCACTCGCGACTGGACTATTTCTTTGTTAATGCCCCAACCTTGAGGGCCTGTACGGACTCACACATTCAAGCCATATCATGGTCGGACCATGCTCCCATCAAACTCTCCCTTGCACTCTCCCCGGGCACTTTTCGTACATGTAACTGGCGCTTGAATGACTTCTTGCTTAAATACGGCCCGACCAGAGTGGAACTGGAGCGAACATTGGAATTATATTTTGCAGAGAATGGCTCCTCTGGGGCTTCCACTTCTTCTCTCTGGGAGGCCCACAAGGCGGTCCTTCGGGGCCAGTGCATATCCCTCTCCTCTGCCTTGAAGAGAAACGCCAATGCCGCCCGTAGAGCGCTCCTGGATAGACTCTCGAGTCTGGAAGCGAGGCTGCTCACCTCCCCATCCCTGGCCACTCTTAGGGAGCTTATCAGTGTTCGGGCTGGGCTGAAGGACATAGACGTGGGTAAGGTAGAGAAGGCCCTCCTTCGGCTTCGGCAAACATATTACGACAAGGCCAACAAGCCGCACACACTCTTAGCCCGACAACTTCGCGAACGGGCGGCGACTTCGTCGCCTGCCCTCCTTAAAGACACCAAAGGCGTTCTCCAGTCCCATCTCGCTAGCATCGCCCAAATATTTCATGACATTACTCCGTTCTCTACAACGACCCGAGTGTCCCACATACCCCTCCCTCATCTGACTTGTCCCGCGATATTAACTCCTACCTGAGGGACTGTGACCTCCCTGTCCTCACCCCTGCGGCTCTTGGGACCCTTAACTCCCCAATCACGGCAGAGGAGATCGGGGACGTGGTGAAATCTCTACCCAATGACAAAGCTCCGGGCCCGGACGGCTTTCCGTACCGGTACTATAAGACTTTTCTCCCACATTTACTGCCCCATATGACGACCCTGTTCAACTCGTTCCTCTCATCCACACCTGTCCCAAGGGACATGCAGGCCTCCTATCTTACGCTCATTCCTAAGGTGGGCAAGGACCACACCCTCCCGTCTAATTACAGACCGATAGCACTCCTCAATACTGATCTAAAGATATTTACGAAAACGCTAGCGGGCAGATTAAATACTCTTCTGCCGTCCCTCATACACAGGGATCAAGTGGGCTTTGTTCCCCTTTGCCAAGCTGGGGATAACACAAGGAGGGTCATCGATCTAGTGGATGTTGCGAACAAGGCCAAGATGCAGGCTTTACTGCTCAGTTTAGATGCGGAAAAGGCCTTCGATAGGCTGAGCTGGCCTTTTTTGTTCGCAACACTCCGACGGGTGGGCATAGAGGGCCCCTTCCTCAGAGCCATTATGCATCTGTACTCATCCCCCTCGGCCAGTGTACGCACCCAATTTGCCACATCATCGGCCTTCCGGATCTCTAACGGGACCCGGCAGGGCTGCCCGCTCTCCCCCCTCCTCTATGCTCTGTGTATTGAACCCCTAGCGGCCCACATCAGACAAAACCCGAACATCCATGGGATTCCGGTACGTATTCGCGATTTCAAGATCTCTCTATTCGCTGATGACGTTCTCCTGACTCTTACACAGCCCCATATCTCTCTCCCGAACTTACATCTCGAACTGGATAGATATAGTGCTCTTTCGGGGTAGAAACTCAATAGCTCTAAAACGGAAGCCCTCCCCCTTAATATCCCCCCCCATACTATATCGGTATTATCACAATCATTTAATTATACGTGGAGGACGTCCTCTCTAAAATACCTGGGGGTCCACCTAACGCCTTCCTACGACTCTCTCTATGCAGCCAACTTTCCCCAACTGCTTGTATCTATCAAAACATCCTTAGCCAAGTGGAGATCTCTGAGGCTGTCGCTGCTTGGTCGTCTTGCAACACTAAAAATGACCATTTTACCCAAACTTTTGTACCTTTTTGAGACTTTGTCCATCCCTGTCCCTGCCTCACTTTTAAAAAAACTCCAGGGTGACCTTCTAAATTTTTTCTGGAACTATAAGAGACACCGGATCAGCAAATCGGTTCTGTACGCCCCCCGTACCCAGGGCGGCCTAGCATTCCCCAATATAGCCAAATATTACTTGGCTGCCCAGTTGCGTCCTGTGGCCTCCTGGTGTACTCTCCACGCTTTTAATTGCTGGACGCAGATTGAGAAACTGTGGTTAGCCCCCATTCACCCGAACTCCATGCTTTGGAGCTCGGATATAACACATGGGGGGGCACACCTCCTGGGCCCCATGGCGCTGCTGCGCACGCTTTGGCGACGTGCGAAACTGTCGTATCCGCTTACTACTGCCTCCTCGCCGGTGACCTCATTCCTGTTCACGCCAAATATCCCGGACAGCCTGACCTCGCAGATGTCCCACTTTTGGATGGACAGAGACCTATTCCACTATGGCCACCTGATAGACCCCAGAACTAGATTTTTGAAATCCTTCCAGGACTTACAGAACACCTTTAACCCTTTCATGACTAAGCCTATTTTTGGAATTTGGTGTTTACAAGTTAAAATCCATATTTTTTGCTAGAAAATTACTTGGAACCCCCAAACATTACATATATTTTTTTAGCAGAGGCTCTAGAGAATAAAACGGCGATTGTTGCAATATTTTATGTCACACGGTATTTGCGCAGTGGTGTTTTAAACGCAACTTTTTGGGAAAAGGGACACTTTCATGAATAAAAAAAAAAAAAAAAAACAGTAAAATTAGCCCAATTTTTTTGCGAAATTTGAAAGATAATGTTACGTCGAGTAAATAGATACCAAACATGTCATACTTTATAATTGCGCGCACTTGTAGATTGACGACAAAGTACGGTACCTAAAAATCTCAATAGGCGACGCTTTAAAATTTTTTTACGGTTACCAGGTTAGCGTTACAGAGGAGGTCTACTGCTAGAATTATTGCTCTCGCTCTGACGATCGCGGCGATACCTCACATTGTGTGATTTGAACACCGTTTACATACGCGGGCGCGACTTCCGTATGCGTTTTCTTTGCTTCGCGAGCTCGCGGGGACGGCGGGCGCTTTGAAAATTTTTTTTTTTTTTTTTTATTTATTTTATTTATTTTTAAATGACTAAATTGTTTAAAAAAATAAATAAAAAATTTGATCACTTTTATTGCTGTCACAAGGAATGTAAACATCCCTTGTGACAGTAATAGGTAGTGACAGGTACTCTTTATGGAGGGATCGGGGGTCTAAAAGACCCCCCACCCCTCCTTTACACTTCAGTGTATTCAGATCGCCGAAAACGGCGATTCTGAATACCGGATATTTTTTTAAAACCGGCGCCATTGGCAGCCGAGTAAACGGGAAGTGACGTCATGACGTCGCTTCCGTGTTTACGATGAGGAGACTGGAACGAAGCCGATTACGGCTTCGTTCCAGTTCCTCCCCAGCAGCCAGAGCCGACGGATCTCTAATCGGTGCTCCCGATCGAGCGGGAGCACCGGTAACAGCGGCGAGAGGCGGCGGGAGGGGGGGACGTCCCCTCCCGCTCCTCCGGCATAACAGCCGAGCGGCTTTTAGCCGCATCGGTTGTTATGCCTGGATAGCCAATCGCCTGCTGTAAAAAACGGTACCGGGATGATGCCTGCAGGTGCGGGCATCATCCCGGTATACCCCCCGGAAGCCGAGTACGCAGATGTGCGTACGCTCGGCGGGAAAGGGTTAATCTACCCAAACAGGCCTTCTTCAGTTATCTGCAACTACGGCACTATGCCCAATCGTTTGTGGCCAACCTTTGTTTTTCCCCTTTAACTGAATTTGAAAAAATATGTTTGGAGGACTCTTCCCCACAGGGTATGATATCCCGCACCTACCAGCTTCTGATCGCGTCCCCCTCACCGGACGGGCCAAGACATGCCTATATGGGCAAGTGGGAGCAGGCCCTGGGTGAGACTATACCCCTAAACACGTGGCAGCGTATCTGGTCGCAGGCTTCCAGAAGCTCCATTTGCACGCTCTACAAGGAGAACCAATACAAGATCTTATTCCATTGGTATCAGACCCCGGACCTGCTCCACTCCATATACCCACTGACTGACTCCCGTTGCTGGCGCTGCCATAAAGATAGGGGAACGTTATTCCATATCTACTGGACGTGCCCCCTACTTCACCCATACTGGCTGATGGTGCAGTCCTTGCTCCGATCTATCTTCGGCGCTGAGGTGCCCTTAGATCCCAAAATGTATCTGTTGGGTCTGCCACCCGTCTCCTTCACTAAAATGTCACAGAAACTATTGTTGCATGTATTAACCGCAGCCCGCTGCCTGGTGGCCCTAAAATGGAAACAGACGGACCCCCCCTCCTTATCTGAACTGCACACCAGGATCAGAGATGTTAAGAGAATGGAATACCTGACGGCCTCCCTGAATGACACCCTTGATAAGCATGACGGAATCTGGGGGCCTTGGGTCCTATTCGAGACTCCCCCAGCCTACTGATGCATGGTTCTCTTCTCATGGGGCTAATGCTGCCTGAGGTGGCTGTTTTTTGGGACAGCCCTGGGCTCTGGGGGCGGGAGGCTGCCTTAACCTTTTTACACCCTATTTCTATTCTTTCTCTCCTCTTCCTGACTTAGCTTTTCCCTTCTCTAATGCTCCTATTGCTATATGTTGAAGTGACCTGTTACAGGAGATCCGCTATTGCGGCCCTTTTCTTCTATAGTAGCTCATTAGGATCTCAGGGGTCATAAACTTCACGAACCGCCACCTACTCTTACCCCTACTCGGGATGCTGGTTTAACTGACAATCTGATGTTGTGATTATTACTGTACTATGCATCATCCTGTGCTCTTTATTGGAAATGCTTTGTTCTCCTTTTTATTCTTTTTTCCCCCTTTTTTTTGTTGATCCCCCTCCTGTTTCTGTTCCCCTCTTGTTTTTCTTTTTGCAATTAATAAAACTGTCAGTTTTCAAAAAAAAAATTATGTATACAGTGGAACCTTGGATCAAACTGATTTTTCAACTTGTAGTCTATACAAACTAATAGAATTCATTACATAATGGCTTCTATACTATACAGTACCACATCTGGTCATGGGTGGGGGGGGGGGGGGGGGCATCGGATTAATTTTGAAACCGTAGGAGAGGTACAGAAGCACTTGTTTCAGTATGTACAGGTTCATCCTAACTGCTCAATGTGTCATCAGTGTCCTGTTGATCTCCCCCATCGGATAGTTTCCACCCTATACTGTGCTTCTGCAGTTTGGAGGACAGAGACATCAAAAGTCTACGAAAATAAACAGCTGATGGCCAGCTCTACATGGCGCCTGTGCACTTAATACATGCCCTTAGTCCAGGTTCAAGACCCATAATCCAAGTGGACATAGCGAGGCCTATCCTGAAGTGTGGCAAGCTAAGTGAGCCCGTGAGGGGCCCTGTTACAAACCCCCACAAGCATCAGGAGCGTGTGACGGAATGTGTTATTGTGGGCAGGCGCCATGTGCAGCTGTTCATCTTCGTAGACTTTCTGCATTTACTTTTGTCATCCGTACTGTGCAAACGCTATGCTTGCGCAGTACAGGGTGGACACTATCCGATGAAGGGGGCATTTGTCTTTAGAAAACCGGAACCCCACCCCCCTCTTGACCACATGGTACTGCACAGCGCAGAGGCTTGAACCCTACTCTTTTTGAAAGTCAACAATTGCAAAGCAAGTCAGGATTGTTTGCTACATAATAGCTTGTATTGTGATATGCTCAAAAATGTGCGTTACTCACAATCTGTATCCAAGTTGTTGTTTGTGGAATCCTATGTATGAGCAGGGAGGAATGTTTCAGCGTTTTTTTTTAAAGTGCAAAGCAAAAAAACATATAACTAGAAATACATCAAAGATGTTAAAATAATATATAAAAATTTAATAAATAAAATATTACATTTGGAAAACATTTGGCTATACATACGTTATGCAGTCAAACACAATGACTTAACATCTGGAAAATGAGGATGGAGAAAGGGAATCGCATCACTTGTGATGCTGGAGGTGAGTTGCAGGCAAATCATTATCATGTGTCAGCTTCCCACCCTGTAATTAGTATATCCTCTGTGTAGTCTATGAGGTTACCTCCCTGGCTCAGCCAGACTGGTGCTGCTGCTTAGAACTTATGTAGAGCCAAAATGTTTTCAAAATTGTGTTTTGTGTAATAAACTTTATTTTTATTTTTTTACATCTTTGATGTTTTTCTAGTTATGTTTTTTTGCTTGGCGCCTTAAAATCCCACTTAAACCTTCATCCCTGCTCATACATATTATTCAGGGATGTTGTTGCCTATCCATATCCATTATTATCTTTGTGAAATAGCTTTGCTCTTGTTTTTCCTATTTCTTAGAAATAAATCCGGACACATACAAATTATAAAGGAGATAATGTTTATATTGTCTACGTTTGTAATAGAGTATATCAAGAATGAATATGTTCTAGATCAGGGATATGCAATTAGCGGACCTCCAGCTGTTACTAAACTACCAGGCCCATCATGCATCAGCCTCTGGGTGTCATGCTTGTGGCTGTCAGAGTCCACTGCTCAACGGTGTGAGCACCTCCATAGTTTCTTGACCACCAAAGCCGCTAACACTAGGCACTGCCATTGTCTCAAGATCCCTTGGTGATGGGGTACTGTATGCTGGAGAATTTTGACGTAAGTAATTGTGTAAGACACAGCAACACAGCACAATAATATAAATTTTAGGCATGGACATATTTATGTTTGTTAGAAACAAACAAAATCTGTTGGCCAAGATCCTAAAGGCATTTTCTACCATCCTGCGGGCCCTTGATAATCTTTAATTGAAGATCCTTTGGTCTGCAGTCAGGTAATGCATAGGGAATGGTTTTAATACATTTTCACTTAATGCGAACGCATTATCTGCCACAAACACGAAGTTCATGTTTTCGTTTCAAATAGTTTTATTGAGAAGTCAAATAATTCACACTAGAATAAGCAGAACAATTTACAATGATAGCAGTAACAAAGAGTAACCAGATAGACTGCATCTTAAGTTTGCAGAAGTAGTTACATTAGAAGATTCTAAAACAGGCCCTTGGACCATTTATACATAAAGTATAGCAGATATACGGTATCCCAGGAGGGGACCGGGTAAAAGCAAACTTACGAACTCAGAAAAAGGAGAGTCATTTAACAAACATTGTTGAAATAACAACTATTACCAGAGGTGACTGTAGATAGAAGAGTTCCACGAGATAAGTTTTACGTAAAGAAGAAAGAAAGTGAGGGAAAAAGAATTAGGAAAAAGGGAGAGGAATGAGAGGAAAGAAAGAGAAATAGGGACACAAGGGAAAGAGGAAATACCAGAGGATAGGGTAGAAGAGGTAAGAAAGAATGGGAATGGTCGGAAGGCCCACGCGAACCACGGACAGTATTTTTGCGCCCATTCTGGGCTAAGGAGCCATGAGACGAGTATCGAAATCTTTCGGTAGGTAATGGTCTACCCAAGGTTGCCATATTTTATTAAATAATGGGATCCTATCTAGGATGACTGCCTCTATCTTATGAATCATAGCCTGCGTGACTCTATGTTTTGTTTCAGTTATATTCAGGGAAGGTGTCCTCCAGGCTTTCGCAATCGTTTGTTTAGCAGCAGTCGTTACTTGAAGAAAGAGTCAGTTTTGGGCTTTAGTAAAATCTTGGGGTAGCCAATTTAGCAAGGCCATTGCTGGGTTGGGATCTATGGGGTGCTGCATCAATATAGATAGTAATTGGAAGATCGTGGACCAAAAATTTTTCACGATGGGACAAGTCCACCATATGTGAACATGAGTGCCCCGATCTTTGCAACCCCTAAAACAGTCGGGCGAGTAGTTAGGTACAAATTTAGAAATTCTAGAGGGGACCAAATACCACCGCATCAGGACCTTATAGTTCGCTTCAGAGGCCACTACGTTCTGTGAAGAATTTTTGGTATTGGTCCATATATCAGTCCATGCCTCTGCATCAAGATTAAGTGACAGATCTGCAGCCCACATAGCAGCGTAACACGGGAGGTCTTCAGATACGGTGGAGAGACAGGTATAAAGACATGAGATAATGCCTGGGGCATGTGGATCAGAGGAGCATATGGATTTAAATGGGGACATAGAGTTGAGATTGGGACTGGACTTAATGTGCGCTTGGAGAAGTTCATGTTTTCAAATGTGAAGTCACGTGTGGGCAGGTTAAGTGTTCTATTCTGGAGACGGTGATAGAATTCTGTCTGCTGGATTACACTACTATCAGAGTTCCAGACATTTTTTCTTATCAAGATATATAAAATTGTATTTGGCATCTACTACAGTTAGCATTATGATGCTGTAGAAACCTTTATAATTGAAGTAATAGGATCCAGAATTTGGTGGTGGAACGATGCGCACATGTTTGCCGTCTATGGCTCCTCCACAATTGGGGAAATTCCACAGTTCTTTGAATTTATTAGCAACTTCCATCCACTCAGGTGGGTTGCTTGGAAACTGTAACAGGAAAAAACGTGTTTTAATATTTTTTCATTCTTTTCTAAATTAAACCAACACTAAAAAAAATCTATACAAAGTTAATCAAAGTTAGTTAACCACTTCCCAACTGGCGCACACCGATGTATGTCGGCAGAATGGCACGGGCAGGCATGCTGGCATACAGGTACATCCAGTTTTAAATGCCGCCCTGCCATCGCAAGCGCACCGGTCAGGACCCCATGAGTCCGGTCGCGGGTCCATGGACTTGATCGCCGCGTGCATGCCCGCATCTCACAGGGTGGCTGAACGAGGAGATGCTGTTGTAAACAGCATCTTCCCGTTCTGCCTAGCAAAAGTGACGCTGATCTCTGCTCCATGTGATTGGAGCAGAGATCAGTGTTCACTAACACAAAGCCCAGCCCCCCACAGTTAGTAACACACCCCTAGGAATACTTAACCCCTACACTGCCACTCACTGGTTAACCCCTTCACTGCCAGTGTCATTTACACAGGAATCTCACTGCATTTGTATAGAAGTGATTGCTGTATAAATGACAATGATCCCAAAAATTTGTCAAAAATGCTCCTATGTGTCTGCCATAATGTTGCAGTCACAACAAAAATCGGTGATCGCCGCCATTACTAATAAAAAAAAAAAATTTATAAAAATGCCATAAAACTATCCCCTATTTTGTAAACGATATAACTTTTGCGCAAACCGCTCAATAATCGCTTATTGCGATTTTTTTTTTTTTTTTTTACAAAAATATGTAGAAGAATGCGTATCGGCCTAAAATGAGGGGAAAAAATGTTTTTTTTTAAATATTTTTGGGGGATATTGATTATAACAAAAAGTAAAAAATAATGCGTTTTTTTCTAAATTGTTGCTCTATTTTTGTTTATAGCGCAAAAAATAAAAAACGCAGTGTTCAAATACCACCAAAAGAAAGCTCTATTTGTGGAAAAAATGGACGTCAATTGTGTTTGGGAGCCACATCACACGACCACGCAATTGTCATTTAAAGCGACGCAGTGCCGAATCGCAAAAAGTGGTCTGGTCTTATGCCAGCAAAATGGTCCGGTCTGGAAGTGGTTAATATAGGTAGGTTGACATAATTTACCTGACATAGTTTCTCTGAAGCGCATCAATGATGGACTTGCAGGTTTCCGGTATTATTTTCCCCAGTGAATGAGGTGATATTCCTGTGGAGAATTTTATGTCCTGCAGACTTCAAGAAACCTCAGTGTTGAGATTAACCTCTGCTCTGGACTTATTGGCTGCCGCATAATTGTAGTTTGTTTTTTTATTACTGGTGTCACCAGCTGCAACAATGCTTGGAAACATTCATCATCCATTCTGAGGTAGTTTCTGTAATCATTAGGATTATTCTCCTGTAATTCTCGAACTAAGGTCATATGTGAATAGTTCTCTCGGTTCTGCAGCCATTGTTTTGACCATATGCTCCTTTTCTTTTTCTTTTTCAAACCATTTTGGATGGCCAAAACTCCAAGCATTACCAGTGGCAGTGTTTGCTCTTCCATGTATATATCCATGTTCAGAAAAGTATATACCGTAAAGTATTCTCACGAACGAACACACGTCCTTGTAGGCTACGATCTTCACGCCACTGGGAAACCAAAGCCGTGGCCTACAGAAGGTCAAGTTCTGACATCAGCTCCAACTACCACGCTGCAGAACGTACCTACGCACAGGGGATGTTTGAGTTGATCGTACGGGAATTGTCGGATATTAACTACACTGGCGATTCGATTCTAGACGCGCATACGATTATATTTGGATGAATGTTCTTACGATATTCTTAATGTGTGTACCAGGTGGCCGAATCGATTCTAGACTCGCATACGATTATATTCAGAAGAACGTTCTTACGATAATCTTATCGTGTGTACGGGGAATAAAGTCCCAATTTTTCTGCCCCTGTTCAACAGGTGCATGTAATTACAAATCTTGATATAATATTTCACAGCAGGGCCCGTTCCAGTGCCCACCAAGGGTAACTGTGAGGACTTAGCCCTTGTACACACGGTCGGAGATTCCGACAACCAAATCCGTCGGATTTTGTTAGACGGATTTTGTCCGAAACTGTTGTATACACACGGTCGGACGAAGTTGTCGGAAAATCCGATCGTTCAGAACGTGATGACGTTATTTCGTTACGACGGGACTATGTTCAGGCTAGTAGCCAATAGCTTTGGTGTAGGAATTTGATCTGAGCATGCGTGGCACTTTGTCCGATCGGAATTCTCTGCTCCGATCGGACATACTCCGATCATGTGTATTTTGTAGGAAAATATTTCCGGCAAGTTGGAAAATTTGGTCTAACGGATATTCAGACGGAAACAGTCTGAGGCCGCGTACACACGCGCGGACTGTTTGCCCAACCTTGTTCGTCAAACAGTTTCGGCAAACAGTCCGCTCAAAATTTGCATGAGCGGACTTGCCCACACACGAGCGGACTGTTTCAGCGAACTGTTTGCCAAACAGTCCGCTCAACTTTTGAAATGAACGGACTCGCCCACGTAAGGAGGAGGCAAATCCGCCCATTTCGAGCACGTGTACAGGTAGGCGGGGCCCGCGAAGGAGACGTCGCGGGCTCCGCCGCCTGGAATGGGCTTAAAGGGGAACCCCAACGCCGAAAAAAAATCGGCGTGGGGGTTCCCCCAAAGTCCACACCAGACCCTTGTCCGAGCACGCTACCCGGCCGGCCAGGAAAGGGGGGCGAGCGAGCGCGCCCCCCCTCCTGAGCCGTACCAGGCCGCGTGCCCTCAACATGGGGGGTGCCTTGGGGAAGGGGGGGCCGCGCGGCCCCCCCACCCCAAAGCACCTTGTCCCCATGTTGATGAGGACAAGGGCCTCTTCCCGACAACCCTGGCCGTTGGTTGTCGGGGTCTGCGGGCGGGGGGCTTATCGGAATCCGGGAGCCCCCTTTAAGAAGGGGGCCCCCGGATACCGGCCCCCCACCCTATGTGAATGAGTATGGGGTACAATGTACCCCTACCCATTCACCTGTGAAATAAAGTACAAAAAAAAACACAACACAGGGAAAAAATATTTTATTGCACAGCTCCAGGGGTCTTCCGTCTTCGGGGGTCTTCTCGCCGGACTCCTCCGCTATCTGTGTGTAGCTCTTTTACTAGCGGAGGAGCCCGGCTTTCTTCCTCCCCGCCGCCGGCCTCTTCTCTCGACTTCGGGGGTCTTGTCCCCCTCTTCGGTTCTTCTGCCGGGCCACCGCGCCTTCTTGTAGCTCTTTTGCAGGCGGTGGCCCGGTCTTCTGTCGCCGCTGCCTTCCGTTCTTCTGTCGCCGCCTTCGGTTCTTCTGCCGGGCCACCGCGCCTTCTTGTAGCTCTTTTACAGGCGGTGGCCCGGTCTTCTGTCGCCGCTGTCGTCGCCGCCGCCTTCCGTTCTTGTTCTTCTTCTTGTTCTTCTTCTTCTCCTGGAGATGTTGACTCGACGAGCTCTCCGGCCGGAATGCCAGGGACGCGCTCCGCTGCCACTTATATAGTGACAATGGGGCGGTGTCACATGGTATATGTCACATGGGTTGGTCACATGGTGACCCCGCCCCCTTACGATGTCATAGTCCCCATGTGACATCAACCCATGTGACCAACCCATGTGACATATACCATGTGACACCGCCCCATTGTCACTATATAAGTGACCGCACAGCGCGGCTCTGGCATTCCGGCCGGAGAGCTCGTCGAGTCAACATCTCCAGGAGAAGAAAAAGAAGAACAAGAAGAAGAACAAGAACGGAAGGCGGCGGCGGCGGCGACAGCGGCGACAGAAGACCGGGCCACCGCCTGTAAAAGAGCTACAAGAAGGCGCGGTGGCCCGGCAGAAGAACCGAAGGCGGCGACAGAAGAACGGAAGGCAGCGGCGACAGAAGACCGGGCCACCGCCTGCAAAAGAGCTACAAGAAGGCGCGGTGGCCCGGCAGAAGAACCGAAGAGGGGGACAAGACCCCCGAAGTCGAGAGAAGAGGCCGGCAGCGGGGAGGAAGAAAGCCGGGCTCCTCCGCTAGTAAAAGAGCTACACACAGATAGCGGAGGAGTCCGGCGAGAAGACCCCCGAAGACGGAAGACCCCCGGAGCTGTGCAATAAAATATTTTTTCCCTGTGTTGTGTTTTTTTTTGTACTTTATTTCACAGGTGAATGGGTAGGGGTACATTGTACCCCATACTCATTCACATAGGGTGGGGGGCCGGTATCCGGGGGCCCCCTTCTTAAAGGGGGCTCCCGGATTCCGATAAGCCCCCCGCCCGCAGACCCCGACAACCAACGGCCAGGGTTGTCGGGAAGAGGCCCTTGTCCTCATCAACATGGGGACAAGGTGCTTTGGGGTGGGGGGGCCGCGCGGCCCCCCCTTCCCCAAGGCACCCCCCATGTTGAGGGCACGCGGCCTGGTACGGCTCAGGAGGGGGGGCGCGCTCGCTCGCCCGTGTGTACGCGGCCTGATGCAGACCACACACAGTCGGAATATCCGACAAAACGCTCCGATCGGACACATTCCGTCGGAATCTCCGACCGTGTGTACAAGGGCTTACAGTGTTGTGACACCAGCACCACCACTAAAGGCCCAATTTTTCTACCACTGTTCAACAATGGCATGTAATTACAATTCTTGATATAATAGTTCATAGCAGGGTGTTCCAGTGCCCACCAAGAGTAACTGTGAGTAATTACAGTGTTGTGACAACACTAACAAATAAGGCACAAATTTCTGCAGAATATATAGGCCCCTACTTTCAAACATCCAACTTACAAACAACTCCTACTTGCAAACAGAATGAGACAACAGGAAGTGAGATGAAATCTACCCCTAGGAAGGGAAATTCTCTCCTGTAAGAGTTAATATGGGAAAAACAAGTCTCTTCTCCACTGATGCATTATCACCAATCCTTGTTTCACAAAAAACCCCAAATTTAAGGAGGGGGAGAGGCCTAGTTCGCTCTCTTTGGACACCCCCCTCTCTTCAAGCAAGAGGAGATCTGTGCTGAACTGCTGAGGCACAAGGCCTGAAGCCCGGGCCTTGTGCTCTTTTCCAAAGAGCTCTCTGCCAGCCTAGTTGCACCTGAGAGACATTTTCTCATTCCTTGCTGCTGTACACCAGAAGGATTGAAGACTCGGAGGTCGGTGGATTCCTGTTCCTAGACGAAAAGGCAGAGAAACCGGACTTGGACTTGTCCGGGTGGTGAGAGCTGTTTAAAGACAGATGCTTTATCTTTATTATTCGTTTGGATTACAAAGTTGTTCTTCAAGTGCACCACCGAAAGATTGCTAGCGAATATTGTTTTACTGGACTTCCATCTAGATCAGTCAGGCCTGACTGCATAGGTAGACAGTTCTGGGTGTTTACCCATGTGGGGAAGTAGCTGAAAAAGGGCAGCGCTAGAGTTGCATAGCAATACTTTATTATGCTGATTACTCTGTTTATCTTTATTACTGGTTACTGCAGGGACCTGATTATGTGTTGCAATCCAAATGTTTGATTCATGTTATTCCTTTTATAAAAACAATAAGTAAAGTCAGTTATATACTTTCAAAGATTGTCTATGAGCTTGAGTTACCCACGCACGCACACACACATATTTAGAGTATAAGTGATTTAATGTGTATTGCTAGATACTAACTGTGCCAGAGTGGGTAGTGCAGATTGCCGGGGGGTTGGCGGAGCTGTGCTCAGGACCCAAACCAAACTTGCGGCCCTCTTAAGTGAGGGTATCGCTATACGTGGGGGCTCGTCCGGGATTTCTGAGACAGCGGTGAACACGCCAGAGGTACCGGCATGGACCCACAGGGAGTCAGAGCGTGGTGTGAAGCGGCTAAGGCCGACCCAAGTCAGTCAGTGGTCATTAGCCTCCCAGGGGAGAAATGGTCGACAGAGACCGTAGAGGAGTTAATGAAGTCAGTGTCCCCAGACCATGAACCATGCGTGATGGAGATAAAATCAGACCCAGACATCTCATATCAGTATGCGCTAGTGGAATACTGGGATGGGATGCCGGAGGCTTGCAAGCGCAACCGTGTACGGACACAAGACAACAGATCCTATAGGTTGGCGCACGCAACAAAGGAGGAGCCATCGCCAACGGGATCACCGCAGGCTGCGGCCTGTACCTCACCCGAGAGTCTCAGATCAGCACCGGCCACCCTTAGCGCAGAACTGTGTGCTGTCCTGGGGGAGATTGTGGCCCAGTGCAAGAAGGATCCCACAGATTACCCGATGTCGGGGTACAGAAAACTCCGGATGTTTTCAGGGAGGAAACCTGTACCTTCGGAAGAAGAGGGATTTGAAGATTGGTTAGATAGCGCAACTCAGGCACTAGAGGAATGGGAAGTTCCAGAGCGCAGAAAGAAGCAGAGGATTGTGGAAAGTCTAAAGGGGCCTGCTCTAGAGGCCGTTCGCAACCTGAAGATGAGCAGGACAGACTGTAATGCGCAGGAGTACCTAGATGTACTACAGACTGTGTTTGGTGGGACAGAGAAAATCTCTGAGCTTGCTTATCAGTTAGAGCATTGCTACCAGAAGAAAGGTGAAAAACTATCAGACTACATGGGACGTTTAGATAAAATCCTGCATAGGATGATCCTAAAGAAGGGGATCAGCCCAGGAAAAGTAGATGAGGCCCGTGCTCAACAGGTACTGAGGGGAGCTCAACCCATGGATCCTATTGCATGGACACTGCGTGCCCGACTGGATGGAAAGAATCTGGAGTACACTGACCTCATCCGAATGATCAGAGAGGAAGAGGCCCTACTGGAAGAGAAAAGGGAAGAACATCTCACCGAGCCCGTCAACCAACCGGTAGCAATAGTTACACCGGCCATGACTCCCGCTAGAGATAAGGAGCTGGACACTTTGAAGTTACAGATGTCCCAGGTGATGGAGATGTTGACTGCTATGATGGCGAAAGGTCAAGGGGGAGCCGAGAAACCAAGTCCTAGGAGGGAGTTGTTTCCAGATACACCAACACCAAGCCCCACTCGAGACCGAGAAGAGATGCTATGCTACAACTGCGGGGGCAGTGGCCACTTCGCCAGTAGATGTTCCAGTCCCAAGAAGAAGAAGATAGATAACCGCCAGCCGGCGGGAAACTTCAGAGGGCCCCGGTGAGGGAGTCAACCGGGTGCCCATGCCTTTCAGTGAACTCCAAACTGAATAGAAGGAAGAGAGAGAGAGGAAACCAGACGCCTCAGAAGGAATGTCTACAAATAAGAGACAATAACATCCCTCAGCGGGTTTGTACTCCCATTACTGTGGGGAGGGTCAATGCATACCAGGCTCGAAAAAGAGTAAAGTCAAAAACCAACTGGATGAAGACGGGTCCCCAGAAGAGGGTGGCCTCAACCCGGCCCTTCCCAGAAGAATTGGTCGGCCCGTCCCCCACTGTCTCCATCCAGGTGGAAGGAGTCTAAACGAAGGCCCTCCTGGACACTGGAGCTCAAGTGACTTTGTTGTACAGAGACTTCTATGATAGGCACTTGAGCCATTTGCCTATACAGAAGATAGAAGAGCTGGAGATATGGGGCCTTGGAACTCAGAGTTTCCCCTACGATGGTTACCTGCCCATAAAGCTGACCTTCGATCCATCTGTGGCAGGGAAAACGGAGGTGTTTGACACCCTGGCAGTTGTGTGTCCTAGACCGCCCGGGGCCAGCAAGATGTCCCTCATCATAGGGACCAATACAGATCTGGTGCGAAGACTTCTGACCCCTCTAGTGGAGACGAGTAACCATCAAGATCCCAATATCCATCCCATGCTGAAGACAGCCTACCAACGGTTGGTCCTAGAGCAGAAGACCCCAGGAGAGGGGATAGGGAAGGTGTGGAGACTTGGGAGAGAGGGAGTGGTGCTGCAGCCTGGAGAGGTAGCCTGCCTCAGGGCCACGGTGAAGCTTACCTGGGAGCAGCCTGGCCCCTTTGTCATGCTGGAATCCGATCCAAGGGAGGATCACTCAGGCCTGGAAGTGATACCGGAAGTGATTTCAATCAAGGCCCTGAAGAAGGCTCGAGGAAGAGTCCCAGTGAGTGTGAGAAACCCTACGGAGAGACCCATAGAGATCCCTGCCAGAATGCTGTTGGGGCAGGTGAGTCCTGCGGCCCCAGTCAGCTGGTCTGAAGTAAAAGGAACGGGTGAAGGAAGAGATGTTTGGGAAAAACTTTCCATGGAGAACCCGGACATACCTGGAGCCTGGAAGGAGAGAGCCAAGGCCCAGCTGACTAGATGGGAGAGGATTTTCTCAAAGGATGAGTTTGATGTTGGATGTGCCAGGAGTGCCACCCACCGAATCCGCCTCCAAGAAGACAAACCCTTCAGGGAAAGGGTTAGGCGGGTCCCTCTAGCTGACCTGGAGGATCTGAGGGAGCAGCTTGCGGAGTTGAAGAAGACTGGTGTGATTCGGGAGTCTAGAAGTCCCTATGCCTCCCCCATAGTGGTGGTCAGGAAAAAGAATGGGTCGTTGAGGCTTTGTATTGACTACAGGACTCTCAACAGGAGGACCATCCCTGACCAGTATACCACACCGAGAATAGAGGATGCCCTACAGAGTTTGGCTGGTGCCAAGTGGTTCAGTGTAATGGACCTCAAGAGTGGGTACTACCAAATCCCCATGCACCAGGAAGACCGAGAGAAGACAGCTTTCATAACCCCAGTGGGATTCTTTGAATTCAACAGAATGCCTCAGGGCCTGTCTGGAGCCCCTGCTACCTTTCAACGCCTCATGGAGAAGACCGTTGGAGACATGAACCTCATAGAAGTCCTTGTGTACTTCGACGATGTCATTGTCTTCGGGAAGACTTTGGAAGAACATGAGGCCAGGTTGGAGAAGGTGTTGAGAAGACTCAGCGAAGAGGGACTCAAGCTTTCTCCCGAGAAGTGCCGGTTTTACCAATCCTCTGTGAACTATCTGGGACACATAGTGTCTGAAAAGGGAGTGGCTACAGACCCTGAGAAGTTGGAGGCAGTTACCTCTTGGCCAAGACCAACAACAGTCAAGGAGCTCAGATCTTTCCTGGGGTTCTGCTCCTATTATAGAAGATTTGTGGATGGGTTTGCCCGGATTGCCAAGCCACTGAACGAATTGCTCAAGACTGAAGGAGAAGAGGATGGTTTGGGACCCAGGAGGGCCGGTGAGTCGGTTCAAGATCAGTGGAGCCCAAGGTGTGAAGAGGCTTTCCGAACCTTGAAGAGGAGCCTTACCACGGCCACAGTCCTGGCCTATGCCGACCCCACCAGACCATATGAGCTACATGTCAATGCCAGTCATGAGGGCCTAGGCGGAGTGCTCTATCAATGCATGAAGAGCAGCTGCGACCAGTGGCCTATGTGAGCCGGAGCCTGACTCCCTCGGAGAAGAACTACCCCACTCATAAATTGGAGTTCTTGGCCCTCAAATGGGCAGTAGTAGACAAACTGAAGGACTATCTCTATGGGGCGGAGTTTACCGTAAAGACAGATAACAATCCTCTGACCTACCTCTTCACTACTGCAAAGTTAGATGCAACCGGACACAGATGGTTGGCTGCATTATCCGGATTCAACTTCAGTCTAAAATACAGACCAGGGGCTGGAAATAGGGATGCAGATGCCCTGTCCCGAAGATCTCATGTCATGGTCGATGACTGGGAAGACTGGACTCAGGTAGCACCGGAAGGAGTGCGAGCACTCTGTCAGGGTGCTGAGTTTCAAGCAAGAGGGGGCTCCAGAGCAGAGGAGATAGGAGTCACCGCAGTGGGGGTCCCTCAACCCTACTGTGGGGTAATTCAACTAGCAGAGGAACTCCTGCCAAAGCTGTCCAGAAAGGAGCTGAGCTATGACCAATTGGAAGACCCCATGGGGAGATTGGTCCTTGAAGCTTTGGAGAATGAGAATCCAGAGGGACTTCGACATCACCCTTCCAAGGAGGCTCGCCTGCTGAGGAAAGAGTTGGATAAGCTACAAGTACATCAGGGAGTGGTCTACCGAAGGGGCCCCTCTGATAACTCAGAAGATAAGTGGCAGTTGTTTCTCCCAGAGAAGCACCGAGAGACGGTACTAATTGCCTTACATGACCAGCATGGCCATCTAGGGGCGGAGAGAACTTTTCAGCTTGTCAGAAGCCGGTTCTATTGGCCCTGTATGAGGGCAGAAGTGGAGGAATATTGCCGTTCTTGTGCACGATGCATCCAGAGGAAGACTCTACCCCATCAAGCTGCCCCAATGGGCCACCTACAGAGTCAGGGTCCAATGGATCTGGTGTGCATTGACTTTCTCTGCCTCGAACCCGATTTAAGTGGATTGGGAAATGTTCTGGTGGTAACCGATCATTTCACCCGTTATGCCCAGGCTTTCCCCACCAAAGACCAAAAGGCCTCCACTGTGGCCAAGGTGCTCATGGAAAAATACTTTGTCCACTATGGATTACCACAGAGAATCCACTCAGACCAAGGAAGGGACTTTGAGAGTCGTCTGATCCGGAACCTACTGGACTCATTGGGAGTAGAGAAGACCAGGACTACACCTTATCATCCACAAGGAGATGCCCAACCTGAGAGGTTTAATCGGACCTTACTAAACATGCTTGGAACTCTAGAGACAGAGAAGAAGCAACACTGGAGCCAACACATATCAGCTCTAGTGCACGCTTACAACTGCACCACAAGTGATGTGACGGGTTACTCCCCCTACCGGCTCATGTTTGGGAGAGAAGCAAGATTGCCGGTGGATCTGGCCTTTGGCATTTCCCTAGACCATGCCTCTGCTACCTCCCACAAGGGATATGTGGACCGACTTAGACACAATTTGAAAGTGGCCCATGAACGAGCTCAGGCGGCTTCGGACCAAAGGGGAGCCCGCAACAAGAGGAACTTCGATCTGAAGGTTCGAGTGCAAGACCTGCAGCCTGGGGACCGTGTACTGCTACGCAATCTGGGGATCCCTGGGAAGCACAAGCTTGCTGATAGATGGAGATCGGAGCCCTATGTCATTTGCAGAAAGCTACCTGGATTGCCTGTGTATAAGCTAAAACCAGAGGGGAAAGTGGGGCCCTTGAAAACTTGGCACAGGAATCATTTGCTCCCGCTTACTGAAGCAGTCAGAATACCTCCAGTGAGAGATCCACCTGAATCTGTTTCCATTCTGGATACCCCAGGACCTAGCACTCGGTCTCAGACCTCCCGGGTTAGAGATGGACAAGATTCCCAACAAGGTGAAGGTGGAAGAGGAGAGCTTGAGTGGCTGTGGCCTTCATCAACTCCAGGAAATTCTGCCATAGATCTCCCACCTACTGAGGATACACAGGATGGGACACTGAACCCAGAAGCTACAGAGTTCATTCCATCTAGTGGTGTGCCTGAAGGCTGGGAAGATATCCCTAGCATTTACTCAGAAGAGGAAGGAACTGATGTTCCAGAACCAGTGATGCTGTCAGAATGTGTTCCTGAAGTAGAGCCTGTGGCACCAGAGCCTGAAGTCCCAAGAGAACAGAGAGCTCGCCGAGTTGTGAGACCCCCCAAGAAGCTAACCTACTCTCAAATGGGAGAGAGCTCTGAGGACTCTGTTGTGACTGCTAGAAGAAGTGCTGAATGCTCTAATCCTTCCACTGACCATTTGGTGGAGGGCAACCCCAGCTCACTCTCTGGCACAGTTAGGCAGGCCACTCATGTCAGTGTGACCTGTGGGACAGGGAATCCCACCTCTGAGTTCTGGTGGAAATTCCCTGTACCAACATCATACTCAGCACTTTCAAAATTGGTACAGGATATGTGTTAAAAGTTTATCTTTGGGGACCAAAGAGTTTAAGTGGGGGGAGTGTGTAGCGGGGTCTCTTTAAGAACTATAAAACTACTGTTCCCAGAACCCAGCTGGTTCCCAGGATGCTTTGAGTTACGCCCCAGAGACTTATGGGGGAGGAAATATAAGGAGGGGGAGAGGCCTAGTTCGCTCTCTTTGGACACCCCCCTAGGAAGGGAAATTCTCTCCTGTAAGAGTTAATATGGGAAAAACAAGTCTCTTCTCCACTGATGCATTATCACCAATCCTTGTTTCACAAAAAACCCCAAATTTAAAAAAAAACATTTGTCATTGGGACAAAAAGTGAGGTGAAATCTTCTGAATTGGTCCACAGACAGCAAAACAAATGTTACAGGGGTGATAACCCTTCCCTATGTTTTCCAAAAAGCTTATGTAGCGGGATCTCTTTAAGAACTATAAAACTACTGTTCCCAGAACCCCGCTGGTTCCCAGGATGCTTTGAGTTATGCCCCAGAGACTTATGGGGGAGGAAATATAAGGAGGGGGAGAGGCCTAGTTCGCTCTCTTTGGACACCCCCCTCTCTTCAAGCAAGAGGAGATCTGTGCTGAACTGCTGAGGCACAAGGCCTGAAGCCCGGGCCTTGTGCTCTTTTCCAAAGAGCTCTCTGCCAGCCTAGTTGCACCTGAGAGACATTTTCTCATTCCTTGCTGCTGTACACCAGAAGGATTGAAGACTCGGAGGTCGGTGGATTCCTGTTCCTAGACGAAAAGGCAGAGAAACCGGACTTGGACTTGTCCGGGTGGTGAGAGCTGTTTAAAGACAGATGCTTTATCTTTATTATTCGTTTGGATTACAAAGTTGTTCTTCAAGTGCACCACCGAAAGATTGCTAGCGAATATTGTTTTACTGGACTTCCATCTAGATCAGTCAGGCCTGACTGCATAGGTAGACAGTTCTGGGTGTTTACCCATGTGGGGAAGTAGCTGAAAAAGGGCAGCGCTAGAGTTGCATAGCAATACTTTATTATGCTGATTACTCTGTTTATCTTTATTACTGGTTACTGCAGGGACCTGATTATGTGTTGCAATCCAAATGTTTGATTCATGTTATTCCTTTTATAAAAACAATAAGTAAAGTCAGTTATATACTTTCAAAGATTGTCTATGAGCTTGAGTTACCCACGCACGCACACATATTTAGAGTATAAGTGATTTAATGTGTATTGCTAGGTACTAACTGTGCCAGAGTGGGTAGTGCAGATTGCCGGGGGGTTGGCGGAGCTGTGCTCAGGACCTAAACCAAACTTGCGGCCCTCTTAAGTGAGGGTATCGCTATACTTAAAAATAGATTTTTTGGCTGGAGCTACACTTTAAAAATGTATCAGTTCAAAATTACAAACAGATTCTATTTAACAAATCTACAGTCCCTGTCTTGTTTGCACCGCCTGTATACCGCTGTTCAGAGTATATAGGGTCTGGGGGCCCCACGCCTTTCCTTTTTTTTTTTATTTGGGAGTGGGGTTCCCCTTAATATCCAAACAAGACCGAAAGGGGTTGGTAATGGGCTGGGGGTAATGATTTTCATCCATATGGCCGGGACCGGACATTACATTAAAGCTGCAAGCAGTTTTAAATGACTTTTTTTCCTTTAGAAATTTTATTTTGTGCAGGGACTGTTCTAAACACGGAAAACACGCGCCACTTCACAGGCATACTATAGACACCCCCCCATTTACGATATTTAAAGGAATATTTCACTAGTTTATCACTTTAAGCATCATTAAAATCACTGCTCCCGAAAAAACTGCAGTTTTTAAAACTTTTTTGGGGATTGATACATGCCCCCTGGGCCAGGGCCCAGGTTCCCAAATCTTTTTTAGGACAATAACTTGCATATTAGCCTTTAAAATTGGCACTTTTGATTCCAAACGTTCGAGTCCCATAGACTTTAAACAGGGTTCTAAAGTTTGCACAAACTTTCGGTCCGTTCGCAGGTTCTGGTGCAAACCGAACTGGGGGGATGCTCGGCTCATCCCTACTCCCCAAGTGCAAGGGTGGATGGATGTGCATCGGCCCCTTTTTCATTGACCAGAGGGATGAGGCAGGGATGTACCCTATCTCTGCTCCTTTTTGCTCTCGCCATTGAAACACTGGCTGAGGCTATCTGCTCTTCTACAAATATTGTGGGATTTCACAGATCTACAAGTCAAGATAAGATAGCACTCTATGCAGATGGGGGGATACAGGTCTATCCCTGTCTGCAGTTATGTCCTTAATAGACTTGTATGGATCCTTTTCAGGATTCAATATCAAGTGGGACAAATTCGGAGTGGTAATTACACCGAATGTTACAGAATATACAGATTAAGGAAAATTGTTATCCATACTTACTGTAATTTTCCTTTCCGGGATCCTCCCCCATGTCAGCCTACTATGGGTCAGCTCCGCCCCCTCTGACCCCTCCAGGACCACCTTTTTCTTAGCCCATAAAGGGCGGCTGTCTGCCCACACCAGTGTTCAAAAAATACCTGCCTCACAACAGATAAACTGGGTGGGAAGCCTCCAGATGACATGGGGGAGGATCCAGGAAAGGAAAACTACAGTAAGTATGGATAACAATTTTCCTTATTCCTGGACCTCCCCATGGCAGCCTATTATGGGATGTACTAAGTAATATTAAAAAGGGAGGGAAGACAAAATAAATCAAACTCTCAATGCAATGCTATTCAAATTTTTAAGCCAAACAAGCCAAATTAAGCCTGTAATGCCTAATAAAAGCGAGCTCCAGCTTGCTGCTCTGCAAACTACCTCAGGGGTGACCTTTGCATATGCTACCAAGGATGCTGCCATACCCCTCATCGAATGTTCTTTGATCTCCGAAGGAGGAGGAAGGCCCAGCGTTTTGTATGCAATATGTATGGTCTTTTTTTTTCAAATATGTATATTTTATTGATTTTCAACAATGGGGCAAGGGCCCGTTCAACATACAGCGGTAGCATAATAATGGAGGTCGCAGCCTCTCAACAACATGTCATGGTAGTTTATAAGGTATAATGTATATGGAAACGTTCACTATGTAGTAAAAGAGTCCACCAATGGCGTAAACCATAAGCTTCTGACCTCTCAGTCTTGGCAATTTCAACAATACAAAGATGATGAGATAACCCCGAGTCTTACATCTCCAAGCATCAGTCCGTTGGTTCGGATAAGATCTGAGCAAGAAAGGTCGAGAGGTCGCTATCAGAAAAGAGTGAAAGAAGAAAGAAAGGTAAGTTTCAGAGGAAGGGAGAGTACAAGGAAGGGGGGGGGTGAAGGGGTAGCGGGAGGCGTTCGACTGGGGTACATGTCCATGTGGGCGTATCAGTCGTACAATTCCTAACATCTGTATAATCTTAACAGCTCAAGTCACAAGCAGTTTACTATCCGTGCCAGGTTTGGTGATTGGGCGGGTGTATTCAGTAAAGAATACATTTTGGAAAGGACCTGAGATAATGGTTCCGTGTTCGTGAAAAGTTCTTCAAACGAGGTCAGTAGTCTTGCGTAGGATTGGGGATTTGGGATGCTCTGTTAGTTCTGTTATTGAAGGCCATCTATCTTGTCGCACAAATCATGCAGCCGTCACACAGTCAGAGTTCCTTAGCGTCTGGAAGTGCGTAGATGGTTACCCAGAATCGGGGTCAAAGGTGATGTTTTGGTAGTCAGGGAGTTTTGGAGTGTCGTCTGAAGACATTGCGTTAAAGTATTCCCTATCAAAGGATGTGATTTCATCTCAGGGGGGAGGGAGTCACTGCACCATAGCGAGGAGCCCAAGGGGATGCTCATCTGTCGCTGCTCTATTTGTGCCCACAATTTAAATTCCTGATGTCGTCTCCAGTCTATGACTCTACCTAAGTGCACTGCTTGGTAGTATCTCCTAACGTCAGGGAGTACCAGTCCCCCGTGTTGTTTTGGTGCAGAAAGTTGGGTACGTGGTATACGCGGTTTCTTGTGTGCCCAAACAAATCGAGTGAATAGAGCTTGCACTTGTTTAAAGTATACGGGAGGTATCCTGATCGGGAGAGCCTGAAAAAGGTATAAAAATTTGGGTAGCACACTCATTTTCAGTAAATTGCATCTCCCAAACCAGGAGTGTAGTCCCTTGTGCCATGTGTCCAGTAGTGCCCTGATCTTTTCTAACAATGGGTGAAAGTCATGGTCATAAATGCGAGACAGGTTAGATGGGATCTTCATACCCAAGTAGGTCAAGGTAGAGGATGTCCATCTAAATCGGAAGTTGGATTGTACAGTCCAGAGGACATGTGTCGGAATAGATATTCCCATTGCTTCAGATTTGGTGAAGTTTATCCTGAGGTTAGATAGCTTCCCATACGTCTCAAATTCTCTAAGTAGGTTCGGTAGGGAAACAGTCAGGTTAGTTATGGAAAAGAGCATATCATCCGCGTAGGCTGATAGCTTACATTGCATTTGACCAATTGCCATCCCTTGTATATCAGGGTTCAGTCTGATCTTGGACAAAAAAGGTTCTAAAGACAGAGCAAATAGGAGGGGGGACAATGGGTAACCCTGTCTCGTCCCATTGGTGATCGTAAAGGGTTCAGATAATACACTGTTCGCTTTCACTAGAGCCTTAGGATTACTATATATACCAGCTATCCGGCTAAGCATCACCTCCCCCAGTCCTATATGTCTGAGCACTGTAAACATAAATGACCAGTTGACCCGGTCAAACGCTTTTTCGGCATCTTTATTTAAGAATATACATGGGGTTTTCTTAGATTTCGCAATATGCAACAGATTCAGCACTTTGGTAGTACTGTCTCTAGCTTCCCTAGAAGGGATGAAGCCCACTTGATCTAGATGCACAAGTTGCTGGAGGTGCGATGCCAGCCGAGTAGCCAGTACTTTGGTAAATAGTTTAAGATCCACATTTAGCAGCGATATGGGCCTATGGCTGCTACAAGATGCCAGATCTTTCCCTTCTTTATGAATCACTGAAATATGGGCACCCAGGGTGGCAGTGGGAAATGTCTCTCCCGCCCCTATTGCATTAAACACCTTGAGTTATTTGGGTCCCAGTATTGGGAATAGGTTTCTCTAATATTGTAAGGTATAGCCATCATGTCCTGGCGCTTTCCCAGGTTTCATTGTCTTCATGGCATTTTGGAGCTCCAGCAAAGTTATGGGAGAGTCCAATTCCATTTGCGTTTCTGGCGAGAGGGATGGCATTTGAGAGGTCGCAATGTATTCTTCCATTACTGATTGGGGCGCTGTCACCGGTGGTAAATTGTACAGATTAGAGTAGAAAATTTGAAACTCCTGTGTAATATGCTTGGGTAGGACTACCCTGTCGCCCCCTGTTATGTTAATATGTGGGATGTATGTGGAAAGTTTAAAGTCTCTAACCATTTTTGCTAATAATTTCCCGCACTTGTCCCCTGATTCGTATGTCATTTTGCGGCAAATCTGTATATTCGCCTTAGCTCTGTAGTGGAGAAGATCAGTGATCTGTTTCCGTAGAGTCGCTAAGTCAGTCTCCGAGGATTGCGTGGGGATATGTTTGTGATTTGCCTCGGTAGCAGCAAGTTTCTGTAGTAGTTGGGCAAGTTGTTGGGTACGCTCCCGTTTAATGCAGGCCCCATGCTTAGTAAAGATACCTCTAATTACTGTTTTGTGAGCTTCCCACAAGATCCTGTGCAGTCAGGTCGGTCATTTTCCTGGAAGTAACAATGCAGTTCCCTGGACATTTCTGTCAGCACTTCCGGTGTTTGCAGAAGGCTCTCATTTAGACGCCAGAATCGGTGTCTGGGAGAGGTGTGATCAGATATACGGTATGTCAGGAATATGGATGCGTGGTCTGACCATGTCCTACTTCCGATAGATGTGCGTTCAATGGCATGCAGTTGTGTGTGGGGAATCAGGAAGTAGTCTATCCTAGTATACACCTGATGCACAGAAGAATAGTATGAATAGTCACGCTCTCCCGATTGCTGCAGATGCCAGACGTCTATCAGCTGTGATTTGTGGAACGTCTTAGTCATGCGCTTGAGTTGGTTTAGGGGGATGGATGTTCTACCTGATGATGTGTCTACTGAGGGAATCAACGGGGCATTAAAGCCCCCCTAAGATCAGCTGGCCCTCTCTAAAGTCCTGGAGCTGTTCCATAGTCTCCTCCAGGAAAGTGGCCTGGTGGTCGTTGGGGGCATATATTGCTGCCAATGTGAGCTGCGTGGGGCCTACCAGACCTTTAAGAAAAACATATCGGCCCGTGGGATCTAGTTTGTATCTCTGGCAATTCCAGGGAACTTTACTGGATATCAGTATGGAGACTCCCTTGGATTTAGCCGTTGGGTTAGTGGAATGATAGGCTATCGGGAAAAGTTTATTTTGTAAATAAGGCAATTTATTATCTTCAAAATGGGTCTCTTGAAGGAAAGCAATGTCTACTTGGGACTGTCTTAGATCATCTAATAAATGCGTCTCTTCTCTGGCATGTTGAGGCCTTTGACGTTTAGGGACATCACAGTAAGCTTGTCGAATGCCATGGGGTACCCGGGGGGGGGGGAGCCGGGGTGGGGGGGGGAAGGGGATGGGGGATAGGGTAGGGAGGGTAAGGGAAGAAAGGGAAAGGAAGCAAAAAGTGTAAACAGATACAAGTAGGAAAAGAAGAAAACGTTAGGAAAGAAAGATAGAGAGAATCATAAAGAAGGGACAAAGTCTAACACCCTGTCCCTATCACAATATGTTATTTGCATACGTCGCCTGGGGTGCTCCCAGCAAGATATGCTAACCTATTTGGGGGAGAGGTAGGACAGGGCTAAAAAAATTAGCGCCCAGTCACTCCTCCCCACCCCGACAAAGCATAAAGATGAGTAAAGTGCATTACTCCTATAACATTGCAACAAGGGCAACTGCAAAAGAGAAATAAAAAAACAAGAAAACTGAAAAGAACAAACTGAGCAAGTAAGCATTTTCCCCACGGTTTGTTTCCCCCCTTACATCTGCCTTTTGGCATGTACCTGACCCCACTAGTGTAAAATGCCACAGCAAGTAAGCTGTAGACTCCCCACCCCTCAGTCCATGTAACAAACTGCAACTGCTCCCCAAGTGTACCTGAGGTGTCCCGCCTAGGGTTGCCACCTCATCACTTTAAAACCGAACACATATTAATTACACAGTTTCTGTGGCTGATTAAGGTGATAATTAAACTCACTTGGTGCCTTATCTGCATGAAATTAGCCTCAGAACCTGTGTAATTCATATGTGTTCAGGTTTAAAGGGACGAGGTGGCAACTCTAGTCATGCCGAACGCCAGGTTAACTGGCCTTCACCGCAGGACTGGCATCAAAGTGGAGCTAAACGTCCCGGTACCTCGCTCCCAACCTGCAACCAGACATAAAACTGTAACAAATACCCCCGATGCACCTGAAGTCCAGAAGGTGTCCGTGTCCGCAGGTCGCCCTCACCATCAGGACTCTGACAGTGCAGCCGTTTTGAAACCTCCTCCCATCAGCATAGTCAACACGGCCGAACGCCAGGCCAAGGGGGTTGAGTAGCTGCGCCTCCCGGGTTCGGTAACAGCAATGGGAGGGTTTCCCTGCAGAGGGCACAGCAACCAAGTCTCCCACGCATGAGATGGTGGCAAGGAGTGACCCCCGTAATAGTTTCTGGGGCGTTGTGTAGTCCACCTGCAGCTGATGAGGAGCCTCCCGCAGCAATCGGGCAAAGTGGGTCCAGCACAGTGATACCATCAGAAGGGTGGGGGCACAGCTCCACACAACGTCCCGGGAGAGCTGGTAGGACAGAGGTAAGATCCTCTGATCTCCTGGGATGAGTGACCCATAAAGAGGGGTGGCATGTGAGGGGGTAAAATGGCAGTCAAGTTTCAAAGTTAGCTGGAAGTATAAGGGTAGAAAAAGGAAACAAAAAATAAACTTAGTGGGTAATCGCCAATTCTGGGGCTGGGATCAGTAAAGTTAGGTGTCTGCTCCCCGGGAGTTGGCTCAAGACTCACGTGCATCCTCCTGAGAGGCCGCTCTAGGTCGGTGATGACCTCTTTGTAGTCCGGGAGGCATCTCAACCCCATGTCTGGGCAGATTCGGTTGTCCTTTGGCTCGTGGAAGGAGAGCCAGCCAGTTAGGCACCGCCACCGGCTCTGCGTCCAGAAAAGTGAACAGGTCTGGCAGGGAGTCCGGCCTATGCAAAGTAAAAGATCTCTGATCCTTCCTAAATGTCACGGATAGTGGGTATCCCCAGCGATAGGTAACATTTCTCCCGCAAGCTAGGTCCAGAAGCGGCTTCAGCATGGCTCGTCATTGCAGGGTAGGGCGGGAGAGGTCCGGGAGTATTTTAATAGTTGCTCCATCAAACTCCAGATCACCTGCACCCCAGGCTTTACGTAGGATTTGTTCCTTATAAAGATAATAGTGGATCCTGCAAATAACATCACGGGGTCGCAGGGGGTCTGTCGGTTTAGGGCCCAGAGCTCTGTGGATCCTGTCGATCACCACCCGGTCTGGCAGTTCAATCCCTTCTATAGAGCGGAAGATGGCAAGCGCGGTATCCTGCAGGTCCTCGGTGCCCATAGCCTCTGGCAGGCCCCGGAGCCGCAGGTTGTTCCTGTGACTCCTGTCCTCCATTTCCTCCAGGTGGTCCAGAGCCTCTGCATGTGTCTCCTGGAGCCTCTCCACCGCCGCCACTCCCTGTTCAATCGCAGCCAGAGAGGACTCCCCTGTCTCTATCCTGGAGGTAAGTGCCGTCACGTCCGCTTTAACAGCATTGAGCTCCTTGCGGTGCGCTGCCTCTACTGTCCCTATCATGGCCGCAATGTCTTTCATTGTCAGCGCTTGGAGCAGCGTTCACAGCTCTGTGTCTGCTGTGGTTCCTCACCTGTGGGGCGAAGGTCCGACGGGAAATCCCGTAGGTATCGGCAGGCGTTTGCTCCGCATTCGGGGACAGTGCTGGACATGGAGACCAGCTCCCTGCTTCCTCCGCACGTGCCGCCGCCATCTTGGCCTCCGGGGAGTGAAGCTGTGAGCGCTGAAAAAGCCGGCTAACCTCTCCGGATGATGGGGTTTGAGACGCCGATTTTGCTTGCCTGTTGTTCCGCTTAGCTCCCTTCTTCTTAGAGGAGTGCATAATGCTCTGTAAGTCGCTGAAATAGTCGGGGCAGTTGGGAGGTGACCGGGAGCTCCAGAAAACGTGTCTCTATTCAGCCATAGCCAGGCCACGCCCCCCTATGTATGGTCTTTGACAAATCAGGAAGACACAACTCTGGATGTCGCCTGCATACCCTTTTAGGCCCCATTGGGAAAAACTACAGCTGATCTGCTTTTAGTCCATTTCAGGTAAGTTGAAACCACAGAGACCAGGTCTAACTTACTCCACTCATCATCAGCTTCATCCGCCGGAAAGGCTGGGAGAATGACCTCCCAGTTCATAAGAAATTATATGGCAACCTTGGGTAGTAAGCTTGGTATCGGCCTAAGGACTATCTTGTCTGGGAGCATAAAACAATATGGTTCTTTGGATGAGAAGGCGCACAACTCTGAGACTCTTCTGGCCAAGGCAACGGCTAGTTAAAAATAAAAAACTGTTAAAAGAAATAATGAACAAGAGAAAGCTTGCTCAAACGGAGGAACCAGTGATGTTCCCAAGACTATTGTTCAGTCCTCTTTTGAAAAAAAAACGATTTCTATGGCTGCCCCTAAAAATCAGATCACCAACAGATGTAGAGCATATCTTGTACACGACATAGCCAACAAAGCGGGGATTTGACCCTTCAGGGAATTATAAGCTAACCCTCTGCAGAAAGATACTAAAGGAGATCCAAGGTCCCAACCCCTTTCTGTAGTATTCCATATCTGGTGATAGGTTAGATTCGTGGATGTCAGGTCACCTGAGACCAGATGACAGATGCACTCTGTAGGAGTCAGAAGTGCACCGCTAGGTAGTGGACCTTAGGACTGACTGCTGCGGATTGTACCCAGGGAGATTTAGGACACAGGTTTACAGGATCACTAACACAGATCCCAATGGGAGCTGGAGCATAGATTCCCCAGAGCGCGGAGTCTAAGAGCCAGCGGGTGTTCGCCAGAGCCTCCAGTGGTGAGGATGGACTTCGCTGCAGTCTGGCTCCAGGTGGCGGCCCCTAGGGTCTCACAGCTCACGCTCACAGTAGACTACAGGAGAAGGAAGCAGCAGGCTGGAACAAGGATAGTACACGCCAAAGGTCCAGGGTCACAGGCAGACAGGGATGGTCAGAGACATGCAAAAGGTCAAGGTCACAAGCAGACAGGAATCGTTGAGAACACGCCAAGGTCGGTAACAGAGTCAAACATAGAGCACACGGCAAGCAGGAACCAGGAAGCCAAACACACAATGAATACACAATGGTTGATCAGCATTGTTGGCTTGCAGTGCACAGGTTAATATAGGGTTCCCTGATAGGGCCTGGGGTGGAGCCATGCTTAGAGGAGAGGTTATAAAAACCACCAGGTGGAAGTGCCTGGCCTCTTAGTCAGAAGACATGAGGGGAGGTAAGCAACCAGAGGAATATCACTGCATAACCATGACAGTGGACCTCTTATGAGCCTGTAATAATGTCTCCACTACACCGCCCGAGAGACCCAAGCCAGTTAAAGCCTCCCTCTAACCTCCAAGTTATTAACTTCATCCTCCTGTGATTTGGGTGTCAGGCCCCACTCCGCAGAAGGAGATTTTGACTAGGAGGCAGTGGAATTGGCGAGCCCAACTTTATCCTCCAAGCCAGGAAACCAGTAAGGTAAGGCCGCGTACACACGCGCGGACTGTTCGCCCAACTTTGTCCGTCCAACAGTTTCGGCAAACAGTCCGCTCAAACTTAGCATGGACGGACATGGCCACACACGACGGACGAACAGTTTGCTGAAACCGTGCGCGATGACGTGAACGGCACGTACGACGGGACGAAAAATACGACGTCCTATACACTGCATTATAGCTTTCGGCGTGAAAATCCTTTCTGAGCATGCGCGCAACTTTGTTTGACGAACAAGCCTACACACGAGCGGACTGTTCGCTGAAACAAGGTTTCAGCGGACAGTTTTACGGAATTTCCGAAAAACCTTGTCCGTCAAACTGTCCGCTGAAACTGTCCGCTGAAAGCCCACACACGAGCGGACTGTCCGCCCAAACACTGTTCAGCGGACAAAGTTGGACGAACAGTCCGCCCGTGTGTACGCGGCCTAAGACTACTATTGCTGTGATGCTTTCTCGCTGAATCTTCAGCAGGATTTTGAGAGCCAATGGAAACAGCAGGAACACATACACCAAGGGGAAGTTCCAAGACCTGGACAGAGCACCCTGACCCAATGCCTGTGGATGCCAGGTGCGGAAGAAGCAAGGCAGTGGACAAGTCTCCTCCAAAACATTTGCAGGCCCTGGGAGATAAGAGGTTGTAAGAGAGCAGAGATTCTTCTCTGCGCATAGGAAGATTGACATGCCACCTGAAGGAGAGGGTGACTTCTTGTGCCCCCTTGATGAGACACATAAGCCACCGTAGTTGTTGTCCAAAGAATCTTGACAGCTCAACCTCGCAACATAGGTTGGAACGATAAGAGAGTGCATCTGACAGCATCCAATCCCAGGAAATTTGAACTCTTCGCCCCACAAAAGTTCCATTGGCCTTGAACCTGCTGTCCCAGGCAGTGTGTCCCGCAGCTTGCCAGACTGGCATTGGTTGTCACCACTGTTTGTTCTGAGACCTTCAACGGAACTCCACGGGAAAGATTGCGAGCTATTGACCACCAAACCAGGCACCAGATCAGAATTGGCAGATAGATTTTCTGGAACAAGGAGTGACGATCCCACTGAAGAAGAAAGTTGCATTGAAACCTCCTTCTGCGCCACCTGACCAGAAAGACTACTGAAACTGTGGCTGAGAGAACCCCCAGATACTGCATGCATTCTTTCACCATCATAGAAGGCCTGACTATCACTGCTTTTTTCTAAGACTGGATCTCCTGGACCTTCCTCTGAGGAAGAGAAACACCACCCTGATCCGTGTTAAATTTTACTCCTAAATACTCAAACATTTGGGTCGGATGCATCTGGCTCCACCGAAAGTTGAACAACCAACTGAAATGAGCTAGTGTTTTGCATGTGAAATTCACATGAAGTAGAAAGAGCTCATTTGATGGACCCAGAAGTAGCATGTCGTCTAGATAATTAAATATTTGCACTCCTTTGACCCTGGGAGTCACGACGACAGCAAACAGTAGCTTTGAGAACATTCTCAGAGTCGTGCAGAGATCGAATGGGAGACATTAAAATTGAAAATGAGAGCCTTCCACAGAAAACCTGAGAAAGCAATGGGGAGATGCGTCTATGGAAACAAGAAGATACGCATCTGCCAGATCGATGGAAACCAGTCTCCTGATTCCACAACTGAAATGATCATTTCCAATGACTCCATTTTGAATGGTGGAACCTTCATGTAAGAATTCAGGACTTTGAGGTCAAAAACTGGTCTGAAACCCCCTGAAGCATCTGTGACCAAAAACAGAGAGGACCATACTCTTTTGACCCAATTTGTGCCTTGGAACCCGGAAGGATGGCCCTTGCTGCCAACAGCTCCCCTATATATCCTCTCTAGAGATGGAAGAACTTCCGACGGGATCGACAACTACAAGCATTCTTTTTTTTTTTATCTGTGAAATTTTGACAATTCAGGACTCAGGAGCGCATGAAGGCAATGGAGGAGAGGAAAGGTCAGGATAGGCTATAAAGAGGGTGCGGGAGATGATCACCAGCACCGTGATATAGAGCACTGACACCAGCACCGTGATATAGAGCACTGACACCAGCACCGTGATAGAGAGCACTGAGCTGAGGGTGCAGAAGAGTAAGGCTGAGTGAGCCAAGTCTGGTGCGTCCTTTGACGTAATCGCACGCACCTTCTGCAATTTGCCATTTTGGCTCAAGCCTGTTGCTCCTGCCCTACCCCTACCACCCCTGCGGAAGGGCCTGTCTCTTCCCCTGCCTGTCATTTTTTTAAATGACCCTGTGACAAAAGTCTCTAAAGAAGTGCAGTATGTATGTGGAAGAAGGTATATAACACCCCTCTTCAATCTGTCATTTTTGGGGACCACTGGTCTATCACACCAGTTATAATACTTTTTTTTTTTTTATTGCCTTTGTCACTCTTTGTAGTATCGCTGCAGAACCACTCAGCAGTCACAATGCTGCACAGTGGGAATGCACTATACTATGCTTTCTATATGTGCAAGTATTTTATATGTGTATTACAACCCTATATACTGCACACCAAATTTTACACCTATACCAGTCCTTAAAAGGACCTTTGTGGACCTAGTAGCTAGTGATTTGCAGACTGTCCCTCAGTCCCTACACTGATAAAAGACTGCAGCAGAATAGGGCAGCAGTCAGCAGCAGTGCACCACAACCCTATATATTGTACACCTATACCAGTCCTTACAAGGACCTTTGTGGACCTAGTAGCTAGGGATTTGCAGACTGTACCTCAGTCCCTACACTGATAAAAGACTGCTGCAGAAACCAGCAGTTATCTGCAGCACATCCCTGCACCAGCACCCTATATATTGTACACCTATACCAGTCCTTACAAGGACCTTTGTGGACCTAGTAGCTAGTGATTTGCAGACTGTCCCTCAGTCCCTACACTGATAAAGGACTGCTGCAGAATAGGGCAGTACGAGGCCTCCCTACACGTCCGGGGGCTGGCTTGGAGGGAAATTTCTAATGGAATCTGGTCACCAGACGTGGGGCAGAGACATCAGTGGCAGGGACCCAAGACCTCTCCTCCGGACCATAGCCCTTCCAATCAATGAGATAGAATAACTTCCTCCGGGAGTACTTGGAGTCCAATATTACTTTAATCTCATGCTGATCCGAGGTATCAGCCACAGGAGTGGGGTGAGAATAAGGGCGAGAGAAGCGATTGAGGACCAGTGGCCTGAGCAGGAATACATGGAAGGTGTTGGGTATCCTGAGATGAGAGGGTAGACGAAGCTTGAAAGCCACTGGATTGATCAGGCGGAGAATAGGAAATGGACCAATGAAGCGAGGGGCAAATTTCCTTGAGGGTACCCAGAGTCGGATATGCTTGGTAGAGAGCCAAACTCTATCGCCAGGCAGGAACTTAGGAGCCGGACGGCGATGACGATCTGCTGCCTTTTTATGCTTGGAAGCAGCTAGATGAAGATTCCCAAAGACTTCTTTCCAGATTGAGTTGAAAGACCTTTGGGTCTCAGCTGCTGCTGGTACCACAGGAGAAATGGGAACAGGAAAGGGAACAGATGGATGCTGCCCATAAACTGAAGAAAGGAGATTTCCCAGAACTGGCATTGGCGTGATGGTCTAAGGCAAACTCTGCCGAGGGCAAAAGGTCCACCCAGTCATCTTGGTGAGCTGAAATGAAGGCACGGAGAAAACGTTCTACATTTTTATTGACACGTTCTGTTTGCCCATTGGACTGGGGATGAAAGGCAGATGAAAAAATCCAATTTAATCCCAAAGGAGCTGGCCAAGGCTCTCCAAAACCGGGCAGTAAATTGAACTCCTCTGTCAGAGACGATATGGGAAGGCATCCCATGAAGACGAAAGATCTCCTTAAGGAAAGTTGTGGCAAGACTGGGAGCAGAAGGTAGGCCTGGGAGAGGAATCAAGTGACACATTTTGGAGAACCGATCCACCACTACTCAGATGACTGTAGAACCTGTTGAGGGAGGCAGATCAGAGAAAAAGTCCATGGCAATACAACACCAAGGTACATCGGGCACTGGTAAGGGCAAAAACAACCCAGCAGGGGCGGACGTGGAAGATTTGGAAAGTACACAAACCGTACAAGCTTGAATGTATTCCTTGACATCCTTACGAAGAGATGGCCACCAATAATGATGCTGAAGAAGGTCACAAGTACGAGGTATGCCAGGATGTCCAGAGAACTTGGAGTCATGTGCCCAAGCAAGGAGTTTGGGACGAAGTGCAGGGGCTACAAAAGTTTTACCAGGAGGAGGCTGCGTAGACTGGAGCTGAGTGGTGGCTAGAATACGATGCGGAGGAATGATGGGACCAGGATCTCATTGACATCAAACGACCTGGACAAGGCATCGGCTCGAAGGTTCTTGGCACCTGGACGGAAAGTAATGTTAAAATTGAAGCGAGCAAAAAAGAGGGCCCAGCGAGCTTGACGTGGGTTCAAGCGTTTCGCGGATTGTAAATACTGCAGATTTTTATGATCAGTATAGATGGTAATACAATGGGGAGAACCCTCTAAAAGATGTCGCCATTCTTGAAGAGCTAGTTTAATGGCGAATAGCTCACGGTCCCCAATGGTATAGTTTTTCTCAGCATCAGAAAACCTCTTGGAAAAGAATCCGCAAGGTTGAAACTTGCCCTGCTGAGCTTTGAGTAGAACGGCACCGACTCCTACAGAAGAGGCATCTACCTCCAAAGAAAAGGGTTTAGTAATGTCCGGGCGTAGAAGAATAGGGGCAGAGAGGAAGGCTGCCTTGAGTTTGCGGAAAGCTTCAATGATTCAGGGGACCAGAGCCGAGCATTTACACCTTTGCGAGTGAGCAATGTAATATGAGCCACCAAGGTGGAGTAGTTACAAATGAATTGGCGGTAGTAATTGGTGAAGCCCAAAAAGCGTTGGGTGGCTTCAAGACCAGAGGGCTGAGGCCACTCGGAGATGGCCCAAAGTTTGGCTGGGTCCATGAGGAGACCTTGTGATGAGATTATATAGCCCAGAAATGGAACTTGTGTTTGTTCAAATAGACACTTCTCCAATTTAGCATATAGACAATTGTCCCGTAGACGCTGTAGCACAGTTTTTACATGAAGACAATGGGTAGGTAAGTCTGGAGAGAAAATTTGAATATCATCCAGATAAACAATAACACAGACATACAGAAGGTCGTGAAAGATCTTGGTGACAAAATTTTGGAAGACCGCTGGAGCATTGCATAAGCCGAAGGGCATCACAAGATACTCATAATGTCCATCCCTGGTGTTAAAGGTGGTCATCCATTCGTCTTCTTTCCGGATTCTTATTAAATTGTAGGCCCCTCTAAGATCCAATTTAGTAAAGATATGAGAACCTCGCAGTCTGTCAAAGAGTTCGGAAATTAAAGGAAGAGGGTATCAGTTCTTCACGGTGATGGCGTTAAGACCCCTGTAGTCGATGCATGGACGGAGTGAACCATCTTTTTTTGCTACAAAGAAGAACCCGGCTCCGGCAGGTGATTTAGATTTCCTGATGAAACCCTTTTTCAGGTTTTCCCGAATGTATTCAGACATGGCTTGTGTCTCGGGGATAGATAGAGGGTAGACTCGGCCACGGGGAGGAGAGGTCCCAGGTAAAAGCTCAATGGAGCAGTCAAAGTCTCTGAGGAGGAAGGCGATCGGCGACCTTCTTGCAGAAAACATCTCGGAAGGACTGATATTGGGCAGGCAACATGGGAGTTGTGGAGGTCTCAGCATGAGGAATGGAAGGATGAGGTAGCACCTTGGAAATACATTGTTGTTGGCATGGATGGCTCCAAGCCAATACTTGTCCAGAATTCCAGTCAAGATGTGGAGAGTGTTTCTGCAACCATGGAAGGCCCAGGATGATGGAACTGGAGGATTTAGGCAATATTAGGAAAGAGATCTCCTCACTATGCAAAGCCCCAATGCGTAACTCTATAGGAGAGGTTTTAAACCGGATTGGACTCATAGGTAACAAGGAGCTGTCTACTGCGGTCACGGAGAGGGGTATAGCCAAGGCAACAAAGGCGATGCCCAACTCGGAAGCTAAAGATTGTTCAATGAAATTCCCGGCAGCACCAGAATCCACGTATGCAGAGAGTTGATAGGCATTCTGAGCCCAGCGGATAGCCACGGGAAGGGTGAAACCAGGGAAGCGAGGAAAATTAACGGATCGGTCTAGATCACCTCCCTCCGAGTGAGCTAGACCCTGGAGTTTCCCGGACGGACTGGACAGGAGTTAAAAAGATGTCCTTTATCGCCACAGTAAAGGCACAAACCCAGTCCCATGCGTCGGCCACGCTCCTCGGGAGTGAGGCAGGTTCGCCCAAGCTGCATAGGTTCTTGCAGCACGTGAGAGGTCGAAGGCGGAGAGGATTGCACTGATCTGTGGACTACCTGTGCTGGACGGCCACCAGGGGGATGACTGGATCTGGATTTCTCCACATCCCGCTCCTGGAAGCGATTGTCAATTTGAATGCTCAATGCTATTAAGTTATCCAATGTGGTGGGAATAGTGCATCCAGCGAGTTCATCCTTGACATGGTCAGATAGGCCTTGCCAGAAGGTAGCAGTAAGGGCCTCATTATTCCATTTGAGTTCAGCTGCCAGCGTACGGAATCGAACTGCGTATTGGCCGACATTTCTTGCTGACGAAGACGAAGGAGGGCCCCAGCAGACGAAGACACTCTGCCGGGCTCATCAAATGTTTTTCGAAATGCATCCAAAAAGAGCTGGAGGTCAGAGGTGATAGGAGTGTGTGATTCCCAGAGTGGAGAGGCCCAAGCTAAAGCATCATCAGAGAGGAGAGAGATGATATATGCGAATTTGGTGCAATCAGTAGGAAAATGGTGGTTGGAAAGTTCGAAGTGGATGGAACACTGATTAATGAAGCCCCGACAAGCCTTAGGATCACCGGAGAACCGAGGTGGCTGTAAGGGTAGGGAGAGTCACCCTTTAAGTTTATACTCTTCTTATTACATTTAGACTCTGCTTGAACAGATATATACTGAAGGTTAGTGAAACTGCTTCCCACACCATGCTTTGCAAGTTTCTTCTGAAGTCTGCAAGAAACGGGATGCATTTGTCATCGCAGTTGGATTTGAAGTTTTACAGACATAGGACATTGTAAGGCCAAATGAAATATTGTGGTTTTATGTTCAAATTATTATAGACAGCTTAAGGTCATAAAAACATATTTGTATATATATATATATATATATATATATATATATATATATATATATATATATATATATATGTCTGGGGACCTTTTATCAAAAATTCCCCTAAAAAATTCCGCTTAATGTATGGCGAACATAAATGTGAATGTATATGATTGGTCAAAAGGCCATTAAGTCTTGAATGTCTTGTATAATCCTCATTGGCTGACAAAAGGCTTTCCTTCTGCAATGTTTGAAGCACATAAAAGTGGTAACAGGAAATAAAGAATTTTGTATTCATGATCAAACAATCAAAGCGTATGGGTGCTTGATTTACCATCCAATCGATTGAAGAGAGCTCTCCAGTGACCACTAAAGTCCAGCTTGAGCTAATCAAGGAGGGGCGCACCTTACAGTGGCGACGGCAGATGCAGGCAGGGATTGCCAGGTGCAGCAGGTAAGACCGGAGCAACTGAAGCAGGAGCAGGAACAGGAGGAGCTGAAGTTACAGCGAGTTGCAGACGATCCAGAGGAGAGGCAAGATCCTGGAGAACCAGCATTATTTGCTCTTGATTAGCTTTTTAGGAGTTAAGTCTCTGAACTAGATGTTGCATTGGATCCTCGGCCAATGGCCGATTCTCAGAGAAGCTCATGGCTTGAGCAAACTGTCACGGTAATACTTACAGTGAACCCACAGGCGAGCAGGTGACACGGGATCCCCCAGGGCGTGGAATCTAATGCCGCGTACACACAATCGAATTGTATGACGTACTTAGTCCGTTGAAACGCATTTCAACGGACAATCCAATCGTGTGTGGGCTTCAGCTGACTTTTTCAGCGTGAAGTCCGGAGTACTAAGAAGGCCGGTTTGCACACCAATCTTCCCGTCGTACTTTGGTTTCAGCGGACAATACGTTTGTCAGTATGCTAGTCCGACGGACTAAGAATGGCGCATGCCCAGAAAGGATTTACAGGGCGGAAGCGCTCTGTCTTATAAAACTAGTGTTCGTATTGAAGCTAGCATATTCGTCATGCTGCTAATTTTGTGATCTTTTAATATAGCACATTCTTTTCTTCTTCATAATGCGAGAAAAGTGAAGTTGCTTTGCTGCTTATATTCACACAGAGTTATCACAAATGTCTTTATTCATCCTCATCTTATGATTAATATTCCAATTCGAGAATAAATAAAAAAAAAAAAAAACGGACGAATTAAGCTGAAGTCTGAAAAGCGCGAATCGTCTCTAACCAAACTTCCACTAACGCAAAGTCAGCAGAAGGAGCCCAAAGGGTGCTTTGCTGTGTCTTGGACTTCCTATTTCTAGTCCCGTCGTATGTGCTGTACGTCATCGCGCAAGCTTTCGTCAGACTTTTTGTGTATCCGTGTGTGGCCAAGTCCGTTCGGTAGAAAGTCCGCCGGATTGTCCGCCAGATTGTATGACGGACTAAGTACGTCATACAATTCGATCGTGTGTACGCGGCATAAGAGCCAGTCGGTGTTCCACCAGGAACCCTCTCACGAAGGTTTGGACTTAGCTGCGTGCTGACCCCAGGTCACGACTAGGGATGAGCCGAATAACCCCCGACTTACAACTTTCGAACGGACCGCAAATTCGTACAAACGTTAGAACCCCATTGAAGTCTATGGGACTCGAACGTTCGAAATAAAAAGTGCTAATTTTAATGGCTAATATGCAAGATACTGTCCTAAAAAGGGTTTGGGGACCTGGCTCCTGCCCCAGGGGACATGGGTCAATGCCTAAAATGTTTTTAAAAATGGACGTTTTGGCGGGAGCACTGATTTTAATGACGATTAAAGTGAAAAAAAAAGTGAAATATCCTTTTAAATATTGTGCCTGGGGGTGTCTATTGTATGCCTGTGAAGTGCCACGTGTTTCACGTGTTTCCCGTGTTTAGAACAGTCCCTGCACAAAATGACATTTAACGAAAAAAAGTAATTTCAAACTGCTTGCGTTTTTAATGTAATATCTGGTTCCGGCAATATGGATGAAAATCATTGAGGAAAAATGGCATGGGTAGCCCCCCTGCCCATTACCAGCCCCTTTGGGTCTTGTACGGATATTAAGGGGAACCCCGTACCCATATTAAAAAAAGGAAAGACGTGGGGCCCGCAGGCCCTATATACTCAGAACAGCAGTATACAGGCGGTGCAAACAAGACAAGGACTGTGTAGATTTGTTGTATTAAGTAGAATCTGTGTGTAATTTTGAACTGGTACATTTTTAAAGTGTAGCTCCAGTCAAAAAATCTATTTTTAAGCTTTTTGGAAAACATAGGGAAGGGTTATCAACCCTGTATAATTTGTTTTGCCGTCTGTCTTGCTTCATCTCACTTCCTGTTGTCTCCTTCCGTTTGCAAGTAGGAGACGTTTGTAAGTTGGATGTTTGAAAGTAGGGGCCTGCCCTATATGCTCTGCAGAAATGGCGGAACAAGGTGTTGGTGTTGCCACAACATTGTAAGCCCTCAAAGTGACTCTTGGTGGGCGCTGGAGCACCCTGCTGTGAACGATTATACCAAGAATTGTAATTACATGCCATTGTTGAACAGTGGTAGAAAAATTGACCTTTGGTGGTTGTGGTGCTGGTGCCACAACACTATAAGTCCTCACAGTTACTCTGGGTGGGCACAGGAACGGGCCCTCCTGTGAACTATTAAATCAAGAATTGTAATTACATGCCCCTGTTAAACAGGGGCTGAAAAATTGGGCTGCTGGTGCTGGTGCCACGACACTGAAACCTCTCCCAAACAACTCTAGTTGTGGTGCAGGAATGAGCCCTGCTGCAAAGCATTGCATCAAAAATTGTAATTAAAGATCCAAAGATCCAAATCTACCCTGACATTTCCCCGGCGACCCTGGACAAGAGGCGTAAATTTAAAGAAATCACAATTCCCCTGCAAGAAGCCCGAATACGGTACAGATGGGGATTTCCATTCAAACTTCAGGTTATTCAGAACGGCACCACGTACTCGGTTACGACCATTCAGGAGGGCAAGGAGCTCCTGGTCAAGCTGGGACTCATGGCGAAGGAAGACCTCCCCAGGATGCCTTCTACACCTCGCCCTTCGGCCATCTGGGCCACCCCTTCCCCGCACAGAGACCGCAGGCGGCAAAGGCAAAACCTCAGAGCCCACCTCATGTGAGGGCTTGTTTTTTCATTTTTCTTTTTAACCCGTTGGCCCAGTTTTTTTTTCCCCTGGCCTGGGATTTGATGGGACTGGTGGACTGGTATATCGGCCAGATGGGGGGATTTTTTGCCTTGACTACAGTGCCTTCAACACCCTTCCCCCCTCTGGCCTATTGCGCAACTCTTGATGCACCTTTAACTCTACCTAGTCCCCGCTGTGTTGGGATACAGGTCCAGCGCTTGTCTGTCCCCCCGCTCTTACGTCCCCGCGGGAGAGTGGAGAGTTGGGGTGAGCGGGGGCGAGTTGGTCCCTGCTCCTCCCGCCCTCTATCTCCTCTTAGGAGAACGAGAGTGTTGGACCCTGAGGTCCTACTGTTCAGGAAGGTCACTCACCTGACTGATATGGTTTATCTTTATGTCGGGATGGTCTATCCCCTCTCGACCCCAATGGTTTATTTTTTCACTATGTTTTTTATGGTTGTTTTTATTTTCAGGTACGGGACACTCTTCTGTTATACTGCTCGGTTGACTAAGGATATGATCCTCTGGAGACACTTATTTGCATACTCTTATTGCCTTCTTCTGCAGTGCGGCCTATTGGGCTGTCCAATGTGTACATGTTTATTTTTCACCCCCCCCTCGGGATCGGAGATATTTTCTTTTATAGGGTTATGCTTGCCCCTCTATATAACCGATGGGGATTAAGATAGTCTCACATAATGTTAAGGGGTTTAACTCCCCTCAAAAACGAAAAAAAGCATTCAGAGCCTATAAACAGTTAAATGCGGATGTGTTGCTTCTGCAGGAGACGCATTTCTCTATGGGTAATCACCCCTCATTTTTTGATAAGGCTTATTCTCGTGGTTATTACACCACTTATGCATCCCGATCCCGGGGGGTGGCTATTTTTTTCCGTAATGGGGTTCTGTTTAACATGGATAGAGTGTATAAAGACCCTGAGAGCAGGTTTATCATCCTTCAGGGTTCCTTGCAGGGTAAACAGGTCACTTTGGCAAATGTATATGCACCCAATGACTCACAACTTGCTTTTTTTAAGGCGTTCTTCCGGGTCCTAGATGGTTTTATTTCTCCTCACATGTTAGTGGGGGGCGATTTCAACCTGGTAGCTCACTCAGTGCTAGACCGTAGTAGGGACAGAGGCTCCGCTAACGCCTTTTCAAAATCTCTAAAAGCATTGCTTCTTTCCCATAATTTGACAGACTCCTGGAGGGCCCATAATACAGGGGCCAGGGAGTATACCTTTTATTCCCACCCTCATGACAGTTACTCCAGGCTAGATTATTTGTTTTGTTCACCGATTCTCCTGGCAAACTGCACTACTGCGACCATTCACCCCTGCCCATGGTCGGACCATCAGATGGTTTCCTTGGACCTGTCCCATATGGGCCTTAAGCCCTCAGTGGCGGGTTGGAGGATAAATGAGGCACTTCTTTCTGACCCAATCTTGGTATCGCAGATTTCCTCCCACATTACAGATTATTTTGCTAATAATGATACGAATGAGGTGTCCCCCTCTATACTGTGGGCTGCACATAAGGTAGTGGTTAGGGGACACCTGATTCAGTTGGCGGCAAAAAGAAATAGGCAGAGATTGGCAGACATTCGCAGACTCACGATCGAACTTGATAGACTTTATCACTTGCACTCTCAAAATCACGACCCTGACCTCCTACAACAAATCAACTCGCACAGACTAGAACTTGACAGAATCTTGTCAGACAGAACGGAGAAATCTTTACGCTGGTCTAAGGCCAAGTTTCTGTTACACAGCAACTCGGCCTCGGCCATGTTTGCTAAAAAGCTAAACCAATCTATTCAAGCCCCTCACACATACAGGTTAAGAAACGCTCATGGCAGAGTGGTTTCCCATCCCGCTGAGATTCTTAAAAATTTTTCCGGGTTTTACGCGGACCTCCTTTCCCCCCCGGCCTCCCCCCCGGACCGGGCCCTCGAGACCTGGCTGGAGGGGATACCACTCCCTAGTCTAACACCGGACCAGATTCAGAATTTAAATGCCCCGTGCTCTGATCAGGAAATTTATAAAGTTATTAAATCCCTTAAACCCTCCAAAACTCCCGGGCCGGATGGATTCTCGGCCCAATACTATAAAAAATTTCAGGACTCCCTGACACCGTACCTCAGGGCCATGTTCGACCATGTCCTTGAGGGTAATACCTTCCCGGAAGACATGCTGTTAGCGAATATGTCTCTGATCCCCAAGCCTAATAAGGATTACACTCTCCCACAGAATTATAGGCCGATTTCGGTTATAAACACTGACCTTAAGATTTTTTGGCGCATTTTAGCCGACAGGCTCTCTAAAATAATCACTTCTTTGGTCTCCCCAGACAAAACGGGTTTTATACCGACCAGACAGATCACGAATAATATCAGGCTTGCCTCTAATGTCATACAGGATGCTGATCTATTTTCCCGTAGAGTTTTACTGTTGGGCCTTGATATCCACAAGGCGTTCGATAGTGTGTTATGGTCCTATCTAGAACTGGCTTTGGAGAAATTTGGCTTTTCTGGAGCCTTTGTTCACGGTTTCAGGGCACTTTACCACCACCCCCGCACCCGAATTAAGCTGCCAGGCTGTAACTCAGACTATTTTACTCTGGGTCGTGGAACCAGGCAGGGGTGCCCATTATCGCTCCCTTGCTATTTGCCCTGGCCATAGAACCTCTGGCCCGGGTAATTAACCTCAACCCCAATATTAGGGGCTATGTTAAGGGGGATCAGGAGTTTAAGCTGAGCATGTATGCGGACGATGTGCTCCTGTTTTTGACGGACCCCATTGTCTCCATACCTAACCTAGTTTTCATCCTGCATGATTTCCGGGGTCTGTCTGGTCTAGGTGTTAACCTCGCGAAATGTTCGGCTCTACCGATTAATTTTCCCCAACAGACTGCAGCACAGGTTCAAGAGAATTTTGGCTTCCCTATGGATGGTCAGACCTTCTCCTATTTGGGGATTAAACTAGCAGCTTCTAGCCATAAAACATACCTCGCTAATTACCGGGCTATGTTTTCCCGTGTTAGACAACTGTTACACACCTGGGACTCTTACCATATTTCATTTCTGGGCAGGGTTCAGGCGGTTAAGATGTCGATCCTCCCTAAACTTTTATTTCTATTCAGATCCCTACCCAACTATATTTCCCGCCTGACCCTGGAATCTTTACAAAGTGATATTAATAAGTTCGTCTGGCACAACAAAAAGCCCCGTTTAGGCAAGCATATGGTATACAGGAGCAGAGACAGGGGGGTCTGGGTCTGCCGAAAATCTGGTTATATTACCTTTCAGCCAGATTCCTCCAACTAGCCCAATGGCACTATTCCCCCGAGGACAGTACCCTGGTTGCGCTTCGAGCGCTCCTCGGTGGCCCCCTATTACCTCCCCGGCCTTCTTTGGAATAAATCCTTACACATAAAAGAGATCTCGACCCTGAACTCAGTTGTGAGTCAGTCACTTCGCCTGTGGTCCCTGTACAGTGGGAAATTCTCACTTCATCCCCCCAACCCGAAGATGGGCTCATTTATCGGGAATCCTGAGTTCCCGGCTGCCCTCCATGATCACAATGGTTTTGCATTATGGACCAGGGGGGATCTGATCACCTACGGTTCCCTGCATGTCAGGGGGACTTTTCGGTCTTTCGAATCTCTCCGGTCCTCCCACACCCTGCCTAATTCAGAATTTTTTCGCTACCTGCAAATTAGACATTTTTATAACACTTACTTCCCAAAGGCCACCTGGGGGGCAGACACCTTTTTTGAGAGACTCTGTGGCCCAGAATCTAGAGATAGGGGCGGTATCTCCATTATATACTTATCCCTTGCAGACGTGGGCCTCTCTGAGAAATCTGCGGCCATAGTTAAGTGGGAACTGGAGACGGGAGAGGAAGTCTCCCCGGAGGAGTGGACTCGCAGGATTTCTAATATGCATAAGTGCACCAGTCCGAGGCGGTGAAGGAAACGGTGATGAAGCTACATACCAGGTGGTATTACACCCCTGCTAAAATACGTACCTTCTTCCCCACCGTTTCTGGATCTTGTTTTCGGGGTTGCCCTGACTCAGGTACTCATCTCCATATATTTTGGAGCTGCCCGGCTTTCAGGACCCTCTGGCAGAAAGTACAGGATAGGGTATCGGGGATCATTGGCACTCCTATCACACTTACCTTCCAAATGTGCCTCTTCTTTGCTGATATCCCTGGTTCTACCCCCCCTGAACAAAAACTTTCCCATACCCTCTTTAGTGCAGTACACTGGACGATTGCCTTATTCTGGTGATCGCCTACGGTTGCATGGGATCAGGTGCTTAAGAGGATGGCTGCAATACAGTTAATGGAGAGGATTTCCCATACAATTTTGGACACCATGCAGGTATACGACCTTAAGTGGAAGTCTTGGACCCCTTGAGGCCTTGTGCCTTCGGGCTGGGACAGTCTGGGAGTCTGCTCGCCCCTAAACGGGGTACCTGCCTAGTTCGAGGATCTTTTAGTCCCGTACCTTTTGGAGCACTTATTTTGTTATTACAGTTTAGTTTATGTTTTGTGCTATTTTTCTTGTCTTTCTTAGGTTTTCAATGGCATATCCATACTTATTCCTATTTGGCGTTACAGTCGCTACTCCAGTGCTTGGTATAGTGGGGGGATGCTCTGACCCTGATTGATTCCTTGCTTTCCATACCCCCACGGGCGATGACTAATAGGTTGGGTGGCAGGTACTTTTCAGACAATCTTCTGTTATGCACTAGAAAGCCTGTTACTCCATTAACGCAACCAATGTACTGTTGTCACTCTGTTTCTTGTGATATGATGCTCATGTTCAGGAGCAATCAGTCGCTTAATGTATGTGCCTATTTTTTTCTTTCTGTCTCAATAAAAGTTCGTATTAAAAAAAAACAATGACCGGGGCATTAATCTGACCTTTGAGGCTAGCACCACCAATATACACTTTTTGGATTTAGAGATCACTGTCGTGCAGAAACGCCTTGTATTGAAAACTTTTTTCAATCCAACCGATAGGAACGGGTATATCCCCGTGGACAGTTGTCATCACCAACAATGGCTTAAATCTGTCCCACGAGGCCAGTTCCTTCGGCTACGGCGCAACTGCACTAACGACAGTGATTTCATCTCTCAATCTTATACTATTAGAAAGAGATTTATAGATAAGGGATATGACCCCTGTGCTCTAGACGCTGACATAAAATCAGCTCTACAGACCAACAGGTCGTCCCTTGTTGAAAAGAAATCCAAAACCAAAAAGAATGACAAATTCAAATGGTCATTCTTTACTACTTTTTCAATACAACATAATGAGATAAAGAAAATCATTAACAGACATTGGAAAGTACTATGCAGCGATAAAATTTTTGGAGGAGTAATCCCTGAGAGAGCTGGAGTAATCTATAGAGGAGCTCGCTCGATACAGAGCGACATCTCCCCTAATGCGATTGACATTCCTAGACCCATCCAGTTTTTTTCGCAGAGCAAGGGTTTCTTCCCTTGCAAAAAATGTAATGTCTGTATACATAATATGTTAGGCAAACGGAAGAGTGACTCCTTCACATCTACAACTACACAACGCACATATTCCATGAAGCACTTTACCACCTGTACCACTAGATACATAGTCTACCTTATCACATGTCCTTGTAAAAAGCAATATGTTGGTCATACTATCAGGAATTTTTCAATTAGAGTAAATGAACACCTTGCAAAAATAAAAAAAGAGACATTTTTTGGAACAACATAATAGAGACCCTACTGGTACACATTTTCAGATTATAGATAAATTTGTTCCCAGCTGGAGAGGAGATTCTTGCTTACGGGGGGTGTCGCGCCTCGAGACGTTCTGGATATACGAATTGAGGTGCTACTCCCCCCACGGCATGAATACGGACTGGACATCAATAGTTTCATTAACCAAGCCTAAAATGGCCCCTTTTGGTTCAATAGCTTTTAGTCCATTTATTTGATGTTCCCATCATTGTCCCCAAAAACTTTTTTAGGGGTGCCCTTATGATTTTGATTTATCTTCATGGGAGACTCGCCCTTTTTTGGGTACTATATTATTTTTTTTCGTTGCATATATCACAGCGGCTTTCTGCGATTTTATGGCGATTTCACAGCTAATATAGAGCTTCATAGTTGTTAGGTGAAGTGTATATGGTCGGCACCGTATTATTGACTTATTCCAGTCAGGTAGGGCCATCACTTCCAAATATCTGCATATTTGTTATCTATGCAGACCGCATGTAATGTTATGGTTTCTTTTTGTTGATTTGATTTGCATCTGAATTTCTGCACAATAATACATACTATCATACGCATGAGAACTTTGGTTTCTCTGCAGGTGTGGTGTTATTTGTTTTCTTTATAATTTGATTTTAATTCCATTTAAATATCTTGGGATGTTTTTGAACTGCCCTTTGATGTTATTTGTAAGCAGTGTTTTATATGTGTGGTTTGCGATACTGCGGGCCACATTTGTGACTGCCCGGTTCAGTTTGCACCATTCTTTATAAACACAACATGTTCTTTTTTATTATTATTGTTTACCTTTCCCTACTATTTCCGGATTAGGTTGTTACAAGACACTTATTGAATTACTTACATGAAATACATGAGCACAAGGACTTTTTAATGAGTGAATTTACATGTATGTGTTTTTTACGCTCTGTATAAGTCAAATCTGAATACGTGTATGTGCATGACGTTTAGATAATGCATATATGTGGTGGATTGATTGAACACGTTGGTGACTGTGTTTGTGTTGGCCCTCCCACACCTTAATACTATTGGACTGCCAATTTGTACACAGTTTGTTTTTGATTACAGACTCCGCCCCCTTAAAGTCGGGCCTACCTTAGAAACTTTATAAATTTGATAGCAATGTGGTGGGTTCCATCATGCCCCTGTTGAAGACACTCTTTGTCGAAACGCGTCGGGCTCGCATCTGGCACCCCACATTGCTTTTATCCTGTCTTTTGTGATCACTTGTCATAATTTTTGTCCATTTTTATGACCTTTTAATAAAACCTGATGGTTAATATTTTTTTGACCTGCACCATTTGGAGCTTTCTTTTTTCTTTGTCATAATTTCCGTGAACCCCCTCCCCTTGTATTTGAGGTTGGAATTCCAACTGAGCCACATCCGATTTGGACAACTTGAGGAACATTCCGAAGAACATCCTGAGAAATGCCCCCCAAGGTCTTCCGTCATTTGGAGTCTCCTTGAAATCCGGTCTGATTACCTTCAATCTGCCATCTGGTCCTATGTCTGGATCCTAAGCGCTTCCGACTCAACTGTCGTAAGACTGGTGAGTCCAACATATCTGGTAAGAGTATTCTACCTACCTTTTAGATCTCTTCAGACAAGTTGATATATTTGGTTGCACTGGATCAGTGAAACGTCCATTTCTTCTGAAGAAGTTTTATCACAAATTCTTTGTGCATCAGTTACATCACAGAGGACTTTATTCACTGTTTTTCATATTATTTATGATTGTACACAGATTTTTTCTTGTGATTACACTATCACTTAAATTGGCGCTACACTATTTGTTGTTCTATATTGTTTAACTTTGTTTGTTTGAAGTGTTGGCAGCTGTTTTTTGCATGTTTTTTTGCTAGCTAGACATAGCGCGGTGTTTCCCCTTTTTTCTTTATTTAGGTAGGTTAATTGGCTTCTGTCCAATATTGAGGGTAAAGACTGATGTAAGTGTGCAATGTAAAGGGATAGGGACAATTGTAGACACTCACTCAGGTTGAACTGGATGGACTGGTGTCTTTTCTTCAACCTTAATAACTATGTAACACTTGCTGCACCAGGCCCTAGAGGGCAGCATCCACACCTGGAAGTGCAGTGCATAAACATACAGCAGCCATCATATATGGATAAAGTTTACAGAACCTGTTACTGTAAGTTGGTCTTCTGACAAGGTATCTGTCATCCTTCATCAACGAGCGCTTTACGCTCTGCCCATATGGGAAAATGTCATCCTTCATCAATGAGCACCTTACGCTCTATCATTATGGGTGTTACTTGTGGCAATAGCTGCCTTAATAGGGCTTAAAATTTTGCAAACCACATCCCTGTGAGGCAACCTGTGGAATTTAATTCTCTGCCACTGCAGACTGCATGCATGCCTAAAATGCAGCATGAGCTAGGTGAGGCATTCTCTATGCTGACATAAACGCATTTGTGCCAGTTTCCTGGATCCTGTCTCCTCACAGGGTAAGTGGAAACAACTGCTTTAGAGTGTATTGACCACATGCTTAAGTGGATATGAACCTAATTCATGAAATTTGAGCTGGGCACATATATCTTCAGTGTCCTGTAGCTTTCTCCTGACCCATTCCTCTGTTATCAGCCTGGATAACTCCTGACATTCTTATAAATAGATTAGCAGGGAGCTGGCCATGTTACAAAATGTGATGAGAGGGTGTGCCTGTCCTCCAATCAGCAATCTACGCCATCTTGACTGCATGCCATAAATCACACTGTTAAACAGGAAGAGAACATTTCCTAACATGATCTGAACATTCTAAACAGTATATAAATGTGAAGACAGCAGATATACATGTAGAAACTTATGTAGGGAGATTTGGTTCATTTCTGCGTATCATCTGAGGCCATTCACTTCACTGGGTGTATGGGCGGGGGGGGGGGGGGTTTACATCCACTTTAATAAATGTGACAACCTGTTAGGTGTCATTGTCCTGGTCAGGATAAGATGATTGTTGGCGGGTCTTAATGTCTTTTTGGAGCGTTTTTCAAAACCCCCAATTTGTATAAATTGGGCGCTCTTTTAACCACTTCCCGACCTGGGCACGCCGATGTACGTCGGCAGAATGGCACAAGCAGGCATATTGGTGTACAGGTATGTCCAGTTTTCAATGCCGCCCTACCACTCGCATGCCAGTCGAGACCCCCCGTGAGTCCGGTTGCGGGTCCCACGGACTCGATCGCCATGGGCATACCCGCAATCGTCTCACGGGGCGGCTGAACGAGGAAATGCCATTGTAAACAGCATTTCCCCGTTCTGCCTAGCAACAAGTGACGCTGATCTCTACTGCATGGGATTGGAGCAGAGATCAGTGTTCACTAAAACAAAGCCCAGCCCCCCACAGTTAGTAACACACCCCTAGGAACACTTAACCCCTACACTGCCACCCACTGGTTAACCCCTTCACTGCCAGTGTCATTTTACACAGGAATCACTGCATTTGTATAGCAGTGATTGCTGTATAAATGACAATGGTCCCAAAAATGTCCGATGTGTCCGCCATAATGTCGCAGTCACAATAAAAATTGGTGATCGCCGCCATTACTATTAAAAAAAAAAAAAAATGCCATAAAACCATCCCCTATTTTGTAAACGCTATAACTTTTGTGCAAACCAATCAATAATCGCTTATTGCGATTTTTTTAACCAAAATATGTAGAAGAATATGTATCGGCCTAAACTGAGGGAAAAATAAATGTTATATATATTTTTGGGGGATATTTATTATAACAAAAAGTAAAAAATAATAAGTTTTTTTCAAAATTGTTGCTCTATTTTTGTTTATAGCGCAAAAAAATAAATAAACGCAGGGGTGATCAAATACCACCAAAAGAAATTTCTATTTGTGGGAAAAAAAAGGATGTCAATTTTGTTTGAGAGCCACATCGCACGACAGCGCAATTGTCAGTTAAAGCGATGCAGTGCCGAATCGCAAAAAGTGGTCTGGTCTTAAAGCGGTGTTTCAGCCCTAAAAAAATTTTTTTTAAACGTCAGCAGCTGAAACAAAAGTAGCTGCTGACTTTTAATATGGAGACTTACCTTTCCAGGGCGCCCGCGATGTCTGCCGCTGAGGCTGACATGTCCCTCGGCTCTCGGGTCCCAGCGCTGCCATTCAAACTAAGGGAAACAGGCAGTGGAGCCTTGCGGCTTCACTTCCTGTTTCCTACTGCGCATGCACGAGTCGCGCGGCACTTTGTGAATGGGACGCACTGTGTTAGGGAACACACAGTTCCCAGAACACAGCGCGCACCATTACCCAGAAGACAGTGTGGAGGAAGAGGAGACCGAAGATCATGAGGAGCAGGAAGAAGGCAGATTAGGAAGACTGCCTAGCAACAGGGATTTCTGGACAGGTAAAAAATGTTTTTTTTTTTTTTTTGAAGAATATTAATGCTTTTTTTTTTTATTTTTTTTTTATTTTTAGGGTGGCCCTCCACTTTAAGCCAGCAAAATGGTCCGGTCTGAAAGTGGTTAAGAATAGGGATGAGCTTCGAGTTCGAATCAAACTCATGTTCGACTCGAACATTGCCTGTTCAGCGAACAGTGAACAATTTGGGGTGTTCACGGCAAATTCGAAAAGCCGCGGAACACCCTGTACAAGTCTATGGGAGAAATCTAAAGTGCTAATTTTAAAGGCTAATATGCAAGTTACTGTCCTAAAATGTGTTTGGGGACCTGGGTCCTGCCCCTGGGGACATGGATCAATGCAAAAAAAAGTTTTCAAAACTGACGTTTTTTCGGGAGCAGTGATTTTAATAATGATTAAAATGAAACAATAAAAGTGTAATATTCCCTTAAATTTCGTACCTGGGGGGTGTCTATAGTATGCCCATGAAGGGGCGCATGTTTCCCGTGCATAGAACTGTCACTGCACAAAGAGTCATTTCTGCAGAATAAAAAGTCATTTAAAATCACTCGCGGCTATAATGAATTGTCGGCTCCTGTAATACAGAGAACACTCATTGAAAGTCATTGATAAAAATAAAATAAAAAGCGTGGGGTTCCCCCAAATTCAATTACCAGGCCCTTCAGGTCTGGTATGGATATTAAGGGGAACCCCGCGTCAAATTAAAAAAAAATGACATGGGGGTCCCCCTAAAAATCCATACCAGACCCTTTATCTGAGCACGCAACCTGGCAGGCCACAGGAAAAGAGAGGGGGAGAGAGAGCACCCTCCCTCCTGAACCGTACCAGGCCACATGCCCTCAACATTGGAAGGATGCTTTGGAGGTCTGTGACCCTTTAAAGCACCATGTCCCCATGTTGATGGGGACAAGGGCCTCATCCCTACAACCCTGGCCGGTGGTTGTGGGGATCTGCGGGTGGGGGGCTTATCAGAATCTGGAAGCCCCCTTTAACAAGGGGACCCCCAGATCTTGGCCCCCCATTTGAAATGGTAAGGGGGTACAAAAGTACACCTACCATTTCACAAAGAAAGTGTAAAAAATAGTTAAATAAGACAAACACACTTTTGAAAAATTCCTTTATTAAAAAAAAAAAAAAAAAAAAAAAAAAGATTCCAGCGGTGGTAATCCACTCTTGCTATCCAGCGACGGATGATCATCTCTCCGGGGTCAAGCGATGGCTGATCTGATCCAGCGACGGATGATTTCTCAGTCCAGCACAGTGAATCCATACATCCATACATCTTCTGTCTCCACTGTTGGAGATACTGCGGGGATCCCAGCGGCCTGACCTTACATCAGAGGGGGCGGGGTCACCCATATGTCATTAGGGAAGCCTGGCTTCCCTCACTAGCGTCAGAGGGGGCGGGGTCAGATGACAGATGGCCCCGCCCTCCTCATATAAGAAAGGTCAGGCCGCGGGGATCCCCGCAGTGTCTCCGACAGTGGGTGCATGGATGGACTGCGCTAGACTGAGAAATCACCCGTCGCTTGATCAGATCAGCCATCGCTGGACCCCAGAGAGATGATCATCCATCGCTGGATAGCAAGAGTGGATTACCACCACCGGAATCTTTTTTTTATTTTTAATAAAGGAATTTTTCAAAAGTGTGTTTGTCTTATTTAACTATTTTTTACACTTTCTTTGTGAAATGGTAGGGGTACTTTTGTACCTCCTTACCATTTCAAACAGGGGGGTGCGGGATCTGGGGGTCCCCTTGTTAAAGGGGGCTTCCAGATTCTGATAAGCCCCCAGCCCGCAGACCCCCACAACCACCAGCCAGGGTTGTGGGGATCAGGCCCTTGTCCCCATCAAAATGTGGACATGGTGCTTTGAGTGGTCATAGACGCCCAAAGCATCCTCCCAATGTTGAGGGCATGTGGCCTGGAACGGTTCAGGAGGGGGGGCGCTCTCTCGTCCCCCCCTCTTTTCCTTCGGCCTGCCAGGTTGCGTGCTTGGATAAAGGGTCTGGTATGGATTTTTAGGGGGACCCCATGTCAATTTTTTTTTCAATTTGACGCAGGGTTCCTCTTAATATCCATACCAGACCTGAAGGGTCTGGTATGGATATTTAGGGGGAACCCCGCGCTTTAAATCAGTGCTCCTGAGAAAACGGCCCTTTTTAAAACTTTTTTTGCATTGATCCATGTCCCCTGGGGCAGGACCCAGGTCCCCAAACACTTTTTAGGACAGTAACTTGCATATTATCCTTTAAAATTAGCACTTTAGATTTTGAGCGTTCGAGTCCCATATACTTTAATAGGGTTCTAAAGTTCACACAAAGTTTAGGTCTGTTCGCAGGTTCTGGTGCAAACCGAACTGGGGGGTGTTCGGCTCATCCTTAGTTGAGAACCATGTGCCACGTTGCCCCCTCCTACCTTTGCTAATCTTCTGTGCCACTAACAGGTATGGAAAGCTCATATTTGCACAAATATATGGAGAAAAGCATATTACCTCTCACCAAAAGAGATGGTCCCCTGTCTCTTTAAGAGCCATCTGCCTTCATCCACTCACTTTAGAAGCATCAGGTGAGCTTCAGGCAGCATTTCCAAAGGCAGACATCAGACACGGTTAAGCTGGAAACACACACACACTATACAATCTTCTCTGGATTTCTTCCTTCAGATTCACCAAAACCACATAAAAAGAGCCCATACCTAGGAGTCTTGATTTGTATGCAATCAGGCATGTCCTTGCACTACATGGCTCCGCTAAATCTAAAGGAAACCAAACAACAAAAGTTGCACAGTGTGTTTAGAGTCTGAGACAAAAAAAAAAAAAAAAACAGACTGTCAAGCCCACAGGAGTGCACAGCACATCCAGCGACAGACAGGAGAGTCAGAATCTGAGGTAAGTCCTTTACCTGGCAGGACTGCAGAGAGAGAGGGAGGGAAGCTCTCACAACTGCAGACCCCCAAGATCATTGCATCCTGTGACACTATTCACAACCACTCTCAGACTGACAATAAAGCCAGGACAGCAGTGCGGTGTGCTGCATATAAAAGACAGGAATACCCCTGAAATCCACTAACTGGAAGTTGAACGAGGAACTCATAGCCGAAGAGGCGGATAAAAAGGTGATGGGTGACAGTTTGGAGTTTTATTTTAAGACTAATGTCTGAAGTTTCACCGGGAGTGCTATGGGAGGCCCACAAGGTGTATATTAGGGGAAAGTTCATGGAATTGGGTTCTAGGAAAAAGAGAGAGCGCTTAACTCAACAGTCCGACTTGTTGCGTGACATCACAGACTTAGAACGCCGGCATAAGCTGAACCAGACTCCGGCCCTTTTCCACGCATTAACGGAAAAACGGGAGACCCTGAAGTCCCTCCTTCATTTAGATCACAAGCGACGCGTGCGGATAGTAGCTCACCGATTTTACGAGTGGGGAGATAAGCCCAGTAGGCTGTTGGCCAACTCGGTGCGACAGCGTAAGAACGCGGCGTTCATTGCCAAAGTTAAGACCCCCTCGGGAGACCTGGTGTTCGAGACCCCCCGTATAGCCAAGACATTCAGGGACTTTTATCAGCGCCTGTATCAGGTACACCAGGGTGTCCATGACAGAGAGGCTCGGGGACGCCTTATTGGGGAATATCTGGCCCGTGCCGCCCTCCCGAAACTCTCCGAGGAGGTTTTGGCTTCCTTGGAGGGGGAGTTTACGGCTGCGGAGCTCCTGGGCGCCATGAAAGCTATGGCGCGCGGTAAGGCACCGGGACCAGACAGCCTCACGGTATCTTATTATAGAGCGTACGCTGACATACTGTTGCCGTATCTGACCAGATATGCTAACGTGACCTCGGACGGCGGGGACCTTCGCCCGGAGACCACTCATGCTCACATCACGGTATTACCCAAGGAGGGCAAGGACCCTAGTGACTGCGCGAGCTACCGCCCTATTTCGCTCTTGAATATTGATGCGAAGATTTATGCTAAAGCCATAGCGAATAGGCTGCTCCCCTTGGTGCCACAGTGGATTTCACGGGATCAGACAGGATTCATCCCCGGGAGGGAGGCACGGGATAATTCTCTCCGCACACTTTCCTTGATGGCCTATGTGCGGCGGACTTCCCAGCCCACCCTGTTACTTTCCACGGATGCTGAGAAGGCGTTTGACAGGGTGGACTGGGACTTCCTTATGGCTACGCTGGCACACTTGGGTATAGGACCCACAGCTCAGATACGGATTAACGGTACCCTTAGTGACCCCTTCACCCTATACAACGGCACTCGCCAGGGTTGCCCGCTCTCGCCGATTTTATTCGCGATCTCCCTGGAACCATTTTTATCCCTTATTAGGCGAAACCCGAATATACGTGGCGTAACAATAGGTACGACGGAACACAAATACGCGGCTTACGCGGACGATATTTTGTTTTATGTGCAACAGCCTCTGATCACCCTTCCAAATCTTATGTCCGAGTTTTCGGCCTACGGTGCGGTGTCAAATTTTAAAATCAATATGTCCAAATCGGAAATGTTAAACATCTCTGTCCCCGCCAAACAGGTATCTCACCTGAAAAAGAACTATCCCTTTACCTGGCAGTTGAGCTCCATGAAATATTTGGGCATTCAACTTACGCCCTCACTATCGTCCCTTTTCCGCGCTAACTTTATGCCTTTGCTCAACACACTTAGGTCAGATATCCAAAGGTGGTCCCAGCTACGACATTCTTGGCTGGGTAGAATTGGTCTGGTTAAGATGAACTTGCTGCCTAGGGTGCTCTTCATGCTTCAGATGGTCCCGTTTGGGATACCGGTGGGGTTTTTTACAATCTTGACATCTTTGGTATACCGGTACATATGGAATAGGAGAAGACCCAGGCTGAATAGACCTCTCCTCATCCGCCCTAAGTGTAGTGGGGGTTTAGCTGTACCAGACTTTAAGCTTTACTACAGGGCCGTTGTGCTGACTAGGCTCTCTGACCTGAAGTATTGCAAGGACACGAAACTCTGGGTAAACTTAGAAACGGACCTCTGTGGCGCTGAACCTTCCACACTGATGTGGATCCCGAGGAAGTTCCGGACCCTTTTGTCTACCACGTCACCGCTTACACACTCCTCCTTGATGGTGTGGGACTCTATCTGTAAGATGCATGGCTGGTTGTATAACTCCTCCCTGATGCCCCTGGTGGGTCATGATTTTTTCCCACCGGGTAATATGGACCCTCAGATTCACCCGTGGCGGCTGGGCACTAACACATGTCTACATCAGTTCACCGGCCCATCCGGGGTGTTGCCTCTTTCTTCCATCATGGGTGACTCCTCCATATCCTACATGGATCGATGGAAACATCATCAACTATTGAACTTTGTTCGCATGCTCCCAAAGCCCCTGCGCACCTTGGCGGAGCTTACACCTGTGGAAACCGCATTTGCCGAACCTGACCCGATTGAGCGGCCAGTTTCGTACTTCTATCAGGCATTGCTGTCCCTCACTTCTACGGGTACTCCCTCCTTCCTACGGTACTGGGAAAGGGAACTACATACGGCGCTGTCTCCGTCCCAGCAGTCACAAATCCTAACCCTGGCTCATACCTCCTCTGGATCCTCTAAGACATCAGAAATGGCGTATAAACTTTTGACCAGATGGCACTACACACCGGTTGTTTTACATAGGTTTTCTCCTCAGTCCTCCCCACTTTGTTGGCGGGAGTGCGGGGAGGTAGCCACTCATGCTCATATTTGGTGGTACTGCCCGAGGATCCGCCCATTCTGGCTGGCGATTTTCTACACGATTAAAGAAATCCAGGGGTGGGAGGTACCTAATGACCCATGGTATGTTCTGTTCCATTGCACGGGGAGGCCGACGGGCCCATATAAGAGGTCAATTACACCACACCTCTTAAACGCTGCCAAAACCCTCATTCCTCAGTTTTGGAAGCTGAAGACGATCCCCACGCTCCGGCGTTGGTTACTCAACGTGGATACCACATATTACATGGAGGACATGACTCTCTCCCTCCGGGGTAAATCTGAGTTGGCAACGAAGATCTGGGCATGTTGGGTTTCCTTTAAATATTCATCTAGTTATGCAGCCATAATGTCTCAACCAGTGTGATGTGATCATAACTCTTGTTCTTACTATATCAACTGTAATTTTGCAATTGTATGCCTGAGGGTGGTCTGCCCCCCCCTTCCCCCCTCCCCCCCCCCCCCGCCCCCCACATCCCCCCCCCCTTCTTTCTCTTTTTCTCTCTCTTTCTGTTTATTTTCCCTTTCCTTTACTCTCCCTCTATTTCTGTCCACTATATTCCCTCTTTTATAATGGAAGAGGTGGGTGTATTTGTCTGTGCCATTGTAACTAACGATATAATGTTGCTGCCCTTGATATTGGTTTATGTATTGATCGTTATGCTTTGTACACGCCTCTCTTCTTTAATAAACATTAATTATAAAAAAATAAAAAATAAAAGACAGGAATGATAACATTGCAGAGTTCTTATAATACCACACCTGTACAATATCAATGCTGTTTACTCATCATTTTGTCCATAGCCTTGGCACAAAAAGGTACCCATTTTACAAAAAAGGGATTTACCTTCAGCATTCAGGGTCTTCCGACTCCATGGGAGGCTGAACATGGAGGTGTAAGTTCGGCAGGGGGGATGTAGCAAACAACTTACTTACTAACTGCAATCAACAGATGGCCTGGAGCAGACCAAAAAAGGAACTATCTTAGTTGGGAAGGAGCTGCCTTTTATTCAGCTATATAGGTGGTAATGTGGGGCTCCAGAGGAGATGTTAACCCATTGTGTGCTGACGGGAGGATGGGCCAGGAAATATAGATGCAAATATTTTTTTTAACAGTGTTTCTTGCCATTCCCACCCAAACTGGACCAGTGGGGGCAAGGCTCAGGTCTTTCGCCCAGGTTTAGTTGGAAAATTGCATGGATCAATGGGCAATCTCCACATTTTTGGAAATTCAAAAGCCATCCTCCACCCTTCTCTTTCCAGCCCACCAAAATTCCAGTCTCCAAGGAGAAGACGCAAGCTCTCTTGCAGTATATTCAAATTCAACACCAACGGGCAGTACTGCCAGTACCAGACTCGGAGGAACACTTGGGGTTCTATTCCCCAATCTTTTTAGTCCCCAAGAAATCAGGAGGCTGGAGGCCCGTATTGGACCTAAATAGGTTAAACAGCTACATTCAAGTAGAACATTTCAAAATGGAATCCCTGAATATTGTAATTCTGTCAGTACTGCCAGGGGATTGGATGGCTTCTATAGATCTCCAAGATGCGTAACTTCACATTCCCATCCACCATCATTTCCAGCCTTTTCTCTGATTCAAAGTAGACGATCTGCACCTCCAGTTCCAATGTCTTCCCTTTGGAATTTCATCAGCCCCCAGAACTTTTACCAAGGTTTTAGTAGCCATCCTAGCTCCCCTCCGGGAGAGGGGGTCAGGGTCCTTCACTACGTAGACGACATACTGATCCTATCACAGCTTAGAGGGACTCTGGAAGCGCATGTGTAGCTAGTTCTGAACACTTTGACCCAAAAGTCAATTGACGCCTACACAAAATATGACATATCTGGGAGGTTTATTCAACACCGCAGAGAAGGCTGTGTCCCTCCCACCAGAGAAGATCCCTATATTGATACAGAAGGTGAAGCAGGCACTAGGGAGACGATCAATGCCAGCGTCAGATTGTCTGAGCCTCCTAGGGTCCCTTTCATCATGCATACCGATGGTGAAGTGGGCCAGGTGGCATCTACAAGATTTCCAGTTGGGATTTCTGGCTCAGTGGAGAAAGAAGCACCTGGGGTAAATGATAATCATCACCTTTTCAATTAAATCCAGCCTCTGGTGGTGGACAAGACCACCCAACCTCTTAGTTCACCGTTCTTTGGGCCCCATCTCGTGGTCCATTCTTACATCGGACACAAGTCAACTGGGATGGGGGGCACACTACCAAAACCAGTGCAAGGAAGATGGCGATTCAATGGGAAAGCGATAATTTTCAATATCCTGAAACTAAGGGCAGCTTGGATGGTGATTCTACATCTAGCCCCTCTTCTCAGAGGCAAGTCCATACTGCTCCACATGGTCACCAGGGCAGCAGTGGCCTATGTTCAAAACCAAGGGGGGACACACAGCAGGTCCCTAACCAACGAGGTAGCCCCAATTATATCATGGGCCGAGAACAATTTGATCGATCTTTGGGCTGCTTACATCCCAGCCCCTGAGGATCAACTGGCCAATTACCTTTCAAGGTCTTTCAGCAACAACACCGAATGGTCACTAGACCCACAGGTTTTTCGCTGGATATGCCAACAGTGGGGTACTCCCCAGGTAGATCTTTTTGTTCCCCGCTCAATGCGAAAACCCCTCTGTTTTTCTCAAGGTTCCCATCTCCAAGGTCAGCAGAAGTGGATGCCCTAGTCCAGCCTTGGAACTTTCAAAAGGAGTATGCGTTCCTTCTGATCCCTCTATACTGAGGTTTCTCCAGCGTATGACATCAGAAAAAGTCACTATCCTGACGGTCATCCCATACTGGTCGAGGAGACTGTAGTTTCTGCTCCTAGTCAAAATGGCTCTGTGCAATCCACTTCCACTTCCCCACATGGAAAACCTCCTATCTCAAAGCGATTTCTTTCACCTGCATCTGGAGATCCTGGACTTAAAGGCCTGGAAGCTGAGTGGAAGAGACTGGGCGACTTGGTGTACTCATATAATGTTATCCAGACATTGTTGCAGGCAAGAAAATTGTCCACCAATGCCACCTACTACAGGGTATGGAGAAAATTCACCCAGATGGCAGCATCCAACCAGTTAAATCCACTGCATCCTGGAGTCCAAAATATTTTACTCTTTCTACAGTCTGGTCTGGACTTAGACTTAGGCCTTAACACCCTGAAGGTTCAGGTTTCAGCCTAGTCAGCGTTAATGGACACATGCTGGGCACTAAATCCCCTCATAGACCATTTTTCTGAAAGCAGTCCTAAGATTACGTCCTCCCAGGAAAGCACTATACCCCAAATGGGATCTGACAGTTGTCCTCAATGCCATAGCCAAGACTCCCTTTGCACCTACTGAGGATTGTACATTGGAGGATATTACCTGGAAAACGACCTTCCTGATCACCATCACGTCAGGGCATAGAGTGTCGGAAATTCAAGCTCTAGAAGCACAGGAACCCTACGTCTTTTTTCCAGACAGGGTAGTTCTACAGCCTATTCACCAGTTTGTCCCGAAGGTACCTTCAGTCTACCATCTTAATCAGGAATGGGTTCTCCTGGCCTTCGGAGAAGATCCAACCTCCTCAAAACTACACAAAACTACACAAACTGCTGGGCTGTATACTCTGTCATGTGATGCTGGGCTGTATATTATGTCTTGTAATGCGAGGCCAGATACTCTTTCTTGTAATGCTGGGGCTGTTTACTCTGTCTTGTAATGATGGGGCTGTTTACTCTGTCCCGTAATGCTGGGGTCGTTTACTCTGCCCCGTAATGCTGGGGCTGTATAATCTGTCCTGTAATGCTGGGGCTGTATACTCTGCCCCGTAGTGCTGGGGCTGTATACTCTGCCCATAATGCTGGGGTTGTATACTCTGCCCTGTAATGTTGGGGCTGTATACTCTGCCCTGTAACTGCCCTGTAACTGGCACAAGCCTCCTGTACATTTGTCTCTGAGCTTTGCAGTCCCACCCTTGCCTCCCTCACCACTCATGCCTCCTGGTACCGAGTTGGTCTTTGAAGATGAGCCCATGCTCACGTGTCTCTTTGCGAATGAGAGAGCCCTTAGGAGGAGGGAGAGATTGTGCCTTTATTGTGGCCAGGCTGGTCACTTTCTGAAGTCTTGTCCTACCCCTCCAGGGAACGCCCAAACCTTGAGGTCCTGTCACGGACAGTCCATAGGTGGCGTTGTTTTGTCTCAAGTTTCCCAGAAAGATAAGCCCCTGGTTTTGGTTACCCTGTTTTCGGCTGAGTCATCCATCGAGATACAGGCTCTAATCAACTCTGGGGCTGCAGACCTGTTCATTGATGCTGCCCAGGGCTGGACTGGGACAGAAATTTGGCCCTGGACTTCATCCTGACCGGCCCACTTACATTTTGAGTGTCCCATCAGCACCCCCTTACAACAGAGTGTCCCATCACCAGCCCTTACATCAGAGTGTCCCATTACCAGCCCCCTTACATCATAGTGTCCCATGAGCACCCCTTACATCAGAGTGTCCCATCACCAGCCCCCTTACATCAGAGTGTCCCATGAGCACCCCTTACATCAGAGTGTCCCATCACCAGCCCCCTTACATCAGAGTGTCCCATGAGCACCCCCTACATCAGAGTGTCCCATTACCAGCCCCCTTACATCAGAGTGTCCCATCAGCACCCCCTACATCAGAGTGTCCCATTACCAGCCCCCTTACATCAGAGTGTCCCATGAGCACCCCTTACATCAGAGTGTCCCATCAGCACCCCCTTACATCAGAGTGTCCCATCAGCACCCCCTTACATCACAGTGTCCCATCACCAGCCCCCTTACATCAGAGTGTCCCATCAGCACCCCCTTACATCAGAGTGTCCCATCAGCACCCCCTTACATCAGAGTGTCCCATGAGCAGCCCCCTTACATCAGAGTGTCCCATGAGCAGCCCCCTTACATCAGAGTGTCCCATGAGCATCCCCCTTACATCAGAGTGTCCCATCAGCACCCCCTTACATCAGAGTGTCCCATCAACAGCCCCCTTACATCAGAGTGTCCCATCAGCAGCCCCCTTACATCAGAGTGGCCCACTGAGCCATCGGTCCACCGGGAAACTCCCAGTAGTCCCAATGGCCAGTACATGCCTGATGCTGCCTTTGTATCAAAGCACTCGATTCCACTGCAGCTGCGTGACACTCCACTTGCCATTGAGATATCTACAGCCTGCCCATGTGACTCGTGAGACTGTTCCATTGTCCATGGCCATAGGGTCACTTAACCATGACATAATCCAATTCTAAGTTATTTCCTCACCTAAGTTTCTGCTGGTTATTGGTTATCCTTGATTACAGAGGCACAACCCTTCTTTTGATTAGCTCCATGCTGAGGTTCTGTCCTGGTCAGCACAGTGCAGTGAGAGATGCTTCCAGAAGGTAGCCAAGGTCCTGTGCACCTCTTCACTCTCCTCCCTGCCGGAGGAGTACCGCGATTTTAGCGATGTCTTTGACAAAGGTCAAGCCTGTACTTTGCATCCACACCGGTCGTATGATTGTGCAATTGACCTTCAACCTGGTGCCATACCCCCTCGTGGCCAGGTTTACCCTTTTTCGGTCTTGGAGGATAAGGTCATGGATGAGTATGTTGCAGACGCACTTTCTAGTGGTTTCATAACAAATCCTTGTCTCCTGCTGGTGCTGGTTTCTTTTTCCGTGAAGAAGCAGAGTGGTGAACTGAGACCTTTTATCGATTATAGGGGTCTCAATCGTTTCACGATTAAGAATGCCTATCCCATTCCATTGATTATGGAGTTTTTTGACCACCTCAAGGGAGCAAAGGTTTTCACAAAGCTTGATTTGAGAGGGGCATACAATCTCATCAGGATTAAGGAGGGCAACGAGTGGAAAACTGCGTTTAATACCAGATCAGGTCATTATGAGTATCTCGTAATGCCTTTGTAACGCTCCAGCAGTTTTCCAGGAGTTCATTAACGATGTCCTCCGAGATTTGTTGCAGTTATGTGTGGTGGTTTACCTTGACGATATCCTCATATTTTCCAAGTCCCTGGAGAGCCACCACACAGATGTCTGTCGTGTGCTTCAGAGACTATGAGAGAACAATCTCTATTGTAAATTGGAAAAGTGCAAATTCCATTGTGAACAGGTGAAATTCCTGGGCTATGTCATTTCCACTGCTGGTTTTTCGATGGACCCAGAAAACTTTCAGTGGTCCTACAGTGGTCTCAACCCATGGGTTTACGTCCTCTGCAGCATTTTCTTGGCATTGCCAACTATTATCGGAAGTTTATTCGTAACTTCTCGTCTCTGGTCAAGCCCCTGACTGATATGACCAGGAAAGACGGCAACCCACAGAGTTGGAGTCCATTAAGGCCTTTGAGAGTCTTAAAGTTGCGTTTTTTTTCTGCTCCTGTTGTCAGGTCACCTGAGACCAGGTGACAGATGCACTCCATAGGAGTCGGAAGTGCACCGCTAGGTAGTGGACCTTAGGACTGACTGCTGCGGATTGTAACCAGGGATATTCAGGACACAGGTCTACAGGATCACTAACACAGATCCCAATGGGAGCTGGAGCATAGATTCCCCAGGGCGCGGAGTCTAAGAGCCAGCGGGTGTTCACCAGAGCCTCCAGTGGTGAGGATGGACTTCGCTGCAGTCTGGCTCCAGGTCGTGACCCCTAGGGTCTCACAGCTCACGCTCACAGTAGACTACAGGAGAAGGAAGCAGCAGGCTGGAATGACAAGGATAGTAAGGGGATATGGCAGAGGTCAGGGCAACTAGCAGACAGAAACAACAGAGTATACGCCAAAGGTTCAGGGTCACAGGCAGACAGGGATGGTCGGAGACATGCAAAAGGTCAAGGTTGCAAGGAATCATAGAGAACACGCCAAGGTCGGTAACAGAGTCAAACATAGAGCACACGGCAAGCAGGAAACAGGAAGCCAAACACACAATGGTACACAATGGTTGATCAGCAAATAATGTTTAAAATTAAATTATTATGTGGCACTACCTAACTAAAAATTATTAATTATTAAAAATGTATAGAAAATTATATAAAGCTGTATCAATAACAAATATGTGCAATATAAGCAAATTCACAATGTGCAATAACCAGCCTTATAGTGAAAGTGCAACACTTAGCAATAGTGCAAAGATAAAGGAGAATAGAATCTCATAAAGTGCAATGAAGCAATGAACCACTTGGTTAAACAACCAGCTGTGCAGTAATCATAACTGTGAAATTCACTCAAAATAAATATAGTAAAAAATTAATGTGTCCCAATAAATATCTGAATAAATAATTGTGCAATCCAAAACAATGTATATACATAAAAGTTCAAGTGATGAAGGTTCAATAAGTCTCTGTGCAGTGTAAATTAGGATGTATAGAACACCCAAAGCTGTGACAGTCCATAAATATTGGACCGCCTATTGTAACCGCCTTCATAGCTGCCTGTTCCATGTGTGCTCAGAGTAAGACTCCACAACACCTTCCAGTGGGCCTCCTATAACCCATACCCAATGGAGGGAGGCTCTGCACCCACCTGTCTATGGATTTCATTGTGGAGTTACCCAACTCCCAGGGCAACACTGTTATCCTTATGGTGGTTGACTGGTTCTCGAAAATGTTGCATTGTATTCCACTCAAGAAGTTGCCTACTTCTAAGGAACTGGCTTCTATTTTTGCTCGGGAGATCTTCCGCTTACATAGGCTACCCAAAGTGATTTTCTCAGACAGGGGTAGTCAGTCTGTGTCCCGGTTCTGGCGAGCCTTTTGTGCACAGTTGGGTATTCAGCTTGCTTTCTCCTCTGCGTATCACCCACAGTCTAATGGGGCCGCAGAACGAGCCAATCAGTCCTTGGAGCAATTCCTACATTGCTATATTTATGACCATCATAACAACTGGTCAGACTTCTTACTGTGGGTGGAGTTTGCTCACAATAGTGCCTTGAATTCAGCTTCCCGTTTGTCCCCCTTTATGGCGAACTATGGTTTCCAACCTTCCGTGTTGCCTGCCTCATTTGTTCCGCAGAGCATTCCTGCATTAGAGGAGCATCTCCGTGATTTTTGTTCCACTTGGGCACAAGTCAAAGAGGCTTTGTGACATGCTAACGATAGGTACAGACTCAATGCTAACCGCAGACGCCTGTCTGCGCCTTCCTACCAGGTTGGAGACAGAGTCTGGCTGTCGTTTCACAACCTCTGACTTCATGTCCCTTCCTTCTTTGAAGTTCGTACCTCAGTTTATTGGGCCTTTCCGTATACTTTGCAGGATTAATCCAGTGGCTTATGCATTGGTCCTTTCTCCTAGTATGCGCATCTCTAATGTGTTTCATGTCTCCTTATTGAAACCTTTGGTCTGAAACCGCTTTACTACCTCTGTGCCACGTTCTCACCCTATACAGGTTGAGAACCATGAGAAGTATGAAGTACAATCCATTGACTCCTGTAGGTTTCATGGGTGCATACAGTACCTAGTGTACTGGAAGGGGTACGGTCCGGAGGAACACACTTGGGTCTCATCCTCAGACATACACGCCCCTGTCCTCCTTCGTGATTTCCATAGATGTTTTCCCCTCAAGCCTGGTGGGCCTCTGAGGGGAAGGGGTCATTGAGGAGGGGGTACTGTCAGGGATGGGCTCAGCACTTCCTTCTCTGAGCTGGCTGCTCAGCTGTCGGCTAATTTCCAGCTCCTTTCTCTCCACAATGACTCAGCTGTTGTTGATCTGCTTGTCAATCCTTCCTACTTAAAGCCGTCCAGCTCACTTCATCTCTGCCTTCACCTTTGGTCACATCTCAGACACTTTTCTCCTGCATTCCTGTTGAAGACTTGCTCGGCTGATGTCCCTTCTGGCTCCTGATCCTGCTTGCTGTACTACTATGTTGATCTTTGGCTCTCTGACATTGGCATTGGCTCACTACCCGATCTGGTTACTGAACTCTAGCTATGTATTGACTACACTTACTCTGTTTACCTTTTAATTATTATTAAACAAGTGTGATTAACTGTACTTCTGTCTCGGTCTGATTCATGGTTTCTGACATTTACACTATAGCAGGGATCAAGTCCTGGGGAAAAAAGTGTGGGAACTCCCACCCAAGATCCACTCCCCCCCACCAAAAAAAAAATAATTATACGCTCATATGCACAAACACTTCAAAAGTGGTATTTTTCATCCAATTTTTCTATTATGTGTATGAAGCTTAACTTAGTACATAAAAAAAAAACAATTCTCAATAAACATAAATACGGTAATTCTCTGAATAATCAGCATTCATTCAATTGTGCTTCCATGCAAATGTGAACATAGTGTTCTGATCTTTGTTGGGAAATTTTATTTTGTATATAGAGTGTTTATGTGGTGAGTTTACACTTTTCATTGAACAGAGTTTAGATAACACAGGGTTAAACGGAAAGGTCATAAATTAACTGCACATTATCTGGACAGAATGCTTGGGGTGATAGAGATGTGTTCCTGCTTAGGAGATGTATGTTAGCTTGGGGGCTGCAAACTCTGCAGGGCTCCAACACACACTCGCTGCTATTCCAACCTAAACTATTTCCACATAAACTTCCCTCCTGGCATTAAACTTTGCCAGGTATTGTGCTCAGCTTACCACCCCAAACTGATGTTCCTCCCTCAGCTCACCTCTCTCCCTGCATGTCCTGTGAGCAGAATAGCTGTGCTCCTCCTCTGGGTTCTCTCATCATATGGCACTGAATATAGAGGAGGGGGAGATTCAGCGGGACACACAGAGCAAGTATGCAGGACAAGGGGGGATGATGAGGAGACAGAAAATCAGGAGGGACCGGCGGGGAGGAGCGCATCACGAGAGGTCTGACTAAATACAATCTCTTAGCAGCAGGGACCTGATCTATGGAAAAGAAGTATTCCTGCGCCACGTCAGGGAAATAGAGGGAGATAGGGTACTGCTGCACACACTGAAAGGGAAATATCTGAACCCCGGGGAATAATGAGTAAGAAGGGTAGTGGTGCGCTGTACACAAGGAGGATATATCTATTGATAAAAGCAGTATATAAAATTCGCAATGGGGGGATATCCAGTAAACAATACAGGTCTGGGTATGTCTATGTGACTAGTTTAAACAGCAACACTCATTTCTACTAATAGTCCACAACATAAATACATAAAATAGTGAAAATTCATATAAAATCCAAAGTGCAACGCGTTGCGATCCTGTAGTCGCATAAAAGTGCAAATATTCCAATGTGCCGCTGTGGCTGATAAAACAATAATGTTCATTGCTATTAGTGTAAAATCTACAACATAAAACCGTGAAATAATAAAAACAAGAAAAAAAGAAGAAAAAACACAATATAACATTCAAAAGTGCAGCGTGTTGCGATCCTAAAATCGCATTAAAGTGCAGGTGTTCTGCTGTGGTGCACATAGGCAAACCTTCAAACATAAATAATAATTAAGTGACAAAAAATATAAGTGTATCAGACAAAAAGTCAGTTTTCAGTGCAAAGTGCTGTGATTATTCTCAAAATCGCATAGGATGTGACTTCTTCAACAAGATATACGATGTGGAGCTGTTGCAATGGGAAGGGCAGTGGTGCTGGTGGAAGGGGATGTGGCCTTGGTGGCCAAGTATATACCAGTAATGGATGTCCCCTTACCTTACCGCTGTAAGGTAACAGCGTATATATAGAGAGCTTTTTGGGATCCTTTAGCGGAATTTTCCCTTTAATGTGGGGTGCCCAGGTCCTGACCAATGATATTGTCCCTTTAAGGGGGTTTCCTCTGTGGTATTGCAGTCAGGGTTCCTCAGTTGTATGGCATATACATGGGTTTAAGCAGAGATGGAGGAAGAATACTCCATAGTGTAAGATGCTTCAACAGGTTTATTGTTATTAAAACAGTTTAAAAATACTCACAAACAAACAGTCTGTACAAGCAGTGTATAAACGAGCTGCGGGCTCGGTCTACGTCACTTCCTGGTTGCTGTGTCCCGACGCGTGTTTGTCACGGGTCACATGACTTCATCAGGGGATAAACACAACAGTAGGAAGTGTCCTTAAATAGCTTAAACAGTGCTAGTATATGGCAGCCATTATTATGGAGACCCGGAAGTCAGCCGGCGGCCATTTTGTTGTTGGTAATGTCGCCGGACAGGGTACCACGGCCATTTTTTTGGTGTCTGGCATACTTATTGTGTTTTAAAACCCGGAAATGGATAGAAGGCACCCGCCCATCTATCCATTAAACAGGAAATGCGGCCGACGCCATTGATATGGTTAGTTATATGTCACAGAATGGTTAGTGAACATACTGCATATAAAGGACCGTTTTACATATGTAAATATAAATAAAGAAATGTGAATGTAAAAAAGAGATCTTGAATAAAAAAGAGGCAAACTACCTTATACCACAAGCATGTAGAACCCCCATCATTTACTCTCTCCCAAAAATACATAAAGACAAAGAAAATCCACCTCCTAGGCCAATAGTAAATGGGATCGACTCGTTGACGTCAAGAATGGGCCAATATATTGACTATTACCTGCAACCAGCGGTACAAGAAACCCAGGCATACCTTAGGGATACAAAACATGTACTACAAATTATCGACAATGTACCAATAGATGATGGGCCATGGTGGCTAGCCACGGCAGATGTCGCTTCACTTTACACAATAATACGACACCATCAGGCCTGCGAAGCAACAAAGTGGGGACTTAGGAAGCACACAAAGCTACCATGCATCCAGAGAAAATTCCTGGTTAAATGCTTAGATTTTTGCCTTAAAAACAATTACTTCTGGTATGACCGCAATTATTACCACCAAAAAACAGGCGTCGCCATGGGAGCAAAATTCGCCCCCAGCGTTGCAGGGCTTTTTATGGCACAGTGGGAGGAAAAAAGCGTTTTCACCAACCCCCCGGAGAAGTTACGTGTATATAAAAGATATATAGATGATGTCATAATCCTGTGGAAAGGTGAACAGACCAAACTCAACGATTTCTTAGAAAAACTGAATAGAAACGATAGAAATATTAAACTGTCTTGGGAAACTAGCAGTGAATCGATCACCTTCCTAGATTTGGAGATAGGACAAAACAATAATAGACTTTCATCTAAAACACACTTCAAAAGTGTGGATAGGAACAGCTACCTCCCACTACAAAGTTGCCATCATAAGAACTGGCTGTTTAATATCCCGAAAGGCCAACTTATGCGGTTAAGACGCAATTGCACTGAGGATAGCCACTTCTTTGTCCAAGCCGCACACATGCGACACACATGCGACAAAGATTTATAGAAAAAGGCTATAAAAAAGATTTCATCGACCAAAAGATTACAGAAGTAGCAAAACTAAGTCGTGAAAACCTGATAAAGGAGAAATCCAACAAAGCGACACCACAGAATACGATTCCAATTATCTTGGATTATAACATCCAACATAAACAGATTGAAAGGATTATTAAGCGCAATTGGAAAATACTAAAAGCCGATAAACTATTGAACGACATTTTACCCACTTGCCCTAAATTCATCTATAAAAGAGCCCCTACCATTAGGGACAGGATTGTGAAGAGCATCCCAGATCCCCCAGGGAGAGGACTTACTTTTTTCACAGGGAAGGGTTTCTTCCCCTGTAAGAGGTGTTTTGCCTGCACAAAAACGAAGCGCCCCAACGAAAAGAAAAAGGAGTTCACTTCCACAAGCACTGGTGATACCTATACCATCAATGAATTAATCTGCTGCAACACAGTGGGTGCCGTATATGCCTTGGAGTGCAGTTGTGGACTGCAGTACATTGGGCGCACGAAAAGACCACTAAGAACACGCATAAAAGAACACGTGCAAAACATATTAAAAGGCTTCGACAAACACAACGTGTCCAAACATTTCTTAATCCACCACAACAAAGACCCGTCACAACTAAAATTTTGGGGGATTGAGCCCTACGTGAAACATTGGCGTGGTGGACATAAGGTCCGCACCTTGAGCCAACTCGAATCCAAATGGATATATACATTAGATACATTGACGCCAAATGGATTGAACATTGAGTTTGACCTCAATTGCTTTATTAGCGACTTTTAAATCGCACCAGCAAGTTTTTTCCAGGAAAACAGAAAAATCAATCTACTCTTCCTTAGGTGGTTTATTGAATATAGGAGAATCGTAGGCACATTCGTAACACTCCCCCCATTATGGATAGGCTTCAATTGTTTTATTAGCGACTTTTAAAATCGCACCAGCAAGTTTTTTTCCAGGAAAATCAATCTACTTTGCCTCAGGTGGTTTATTGAATATAGGAGAATCGTAGGCATATTTGGGGCACTCCCCCCACTATGGATAGGCTTTTCACGTCTTTTTATAGTTATCCTCCCCTCCCCCTCCCCCTCTTATGATTAATGATTGTTATTATGTCCATTATCTTTCTCACGTTTTAATATAACTGTTAGATGAATGGTTTTATTCACTCGGCGATATACGTCTATATTAAAAAAAAATTATATATTTATTATGCGACTTTTACGCTAGTGCTTTATTAATTTTAAAAAATTCCTCTAATATTTTAAAGATTTTTTCCAGGAATTTTTAATAATTTCTTTCCTTTCCCCTCCAATTATATTAAATATATTTTTATTTGGATTTTTATTTTCCCCTTATAATTATATATATACCTATTGGTATATACATACACATATCTATTAATATATTTTTCATATTTTAATGGTTTATTCAGTGCCACATAACTCAATACGTCCCTTAACTAGCAATCTTGCTTGTTTTATCTGTGTTCACATTTCTTTATTTATATTTACATATGTAAAACGGTCCTTTATATCCAGTATGTTCACTAACCATTCTGTGACATATAACTAACCATATCAATGGCGTCGGCCGCATTTCCTGTTTAATGGATAGATGGGCGGGTGCCTTCTATCCATTTCCGGGTTTTAAAACACAATAAGTATGCCAGACACCAAAAAAATGGCCGTGGTGCCCTGTCCGGCGACATTATCAACAACAAAATGGCCGCCGGCTGACTTCCGGGTCTCCATAATAATGGCTGCCATATACTAGCACTGTTTAAGCTATTTAAGGACACTTCCTACTGTTGTGTTTATCCCCTGATGAAGTCATGTGACCCGTGACGAACACGCGTCGGGACACAGCAACCAGGAAGTGACGTAGACCGAGACCGCAGCTCGTTTATACACTGCTTGTACAGACTGTTTGTTTGTGAGTATTTTTAAACTGTTTTAATAACAATAAACCTGTTGAAGCATCTTACACTATGGAGTATTCTTCCTCCATCTCTGCTTAAACCCATGTATATGCCATACCACTGAGGAACCCTGACTGCAATACCACAGAGGAAACCCCCTTAAAGGGACCATATCATTGGTCAGGACCTAGGCACCCCACATTAAAGGGAAAATTCCGCTAAAGGATCCCAAAAATCTCTCTATATATACGCTGTTACCTTACAGCGGTAAGGTAAGGGGACATCCATTACTGGTATATACGGGACCACCAAGGCCACATCCCCTTCCACCAACACCACTGCCCTTCCCATTGCAACAGCTCCACATCGTATATCTTGTTGAAGAAGTCACATCCTATGCGATTTTGAGAATAATCGCAGCACTTTGCACTGGAAACTGACTTTTTGTCTGATACACTTATATTTTTTGTCACTTAATTATTATTTATGTTTGAAGGTTTGCCTATGTGCACCACAGCAGAACACCTGCACTTTATGCGATTTTAGGATCGCAACACGCTGCACTTTTGAATGTTATATTGTGTTTTTTCTTCTTTTTTCTTGTTTTTATTATTTCATGGTTTTATGTTGTAGATTTTACACTAATAGCAACAAACATTATTGTTTTATCAGCCACAGCGGCACATTGGAATATTTGCACTTTTATGCGACTACAGGATCGCAACACGTTGCACTTTGGATTTTATATGAATTTTCACTATTTTATGTATTTATGTTGTGGACTACTAGTAGAAATCAGGGACCTGATCTACCCGTCAGCTAGCTGTGATTGACAGGTAGATCGAAGCGGAAGCTGTCATGAGGCCCCCTACTGGCAATGCCTGAATGGTCAGGTGGGCGGCACTTACTATTGTGAGCTGTGTTGGCAGCTGCTGGTGTAGCACCTGCCATACAGCTCGCATACTTAAAAGTCTTGCAGGACATGGCTGCTAATGGGAACTGAGTTCCTGTTGTGGAAAAAGTACAGGAACTCCGTTCCCGTGAGTTCCCACAGGACTTGAGCCCTGCACTATAGTAACTCATGACCAGGTCAGTGAAGCCAGAATTCTTCCCAGTTCCCACTCTGCTCAACAAGCTGAATCATTGCCCTATCCAGGGTCTGTAGCCTAGGGGAAGGCAAAAAAAATTAAAATATTTATACAGGCAGCCAATATGCTTTCTCTACTATACACATATTTGCCCAGCAATGGAAAAATAGGGGTATGATTACGTCCACTGGAAAACCTCACAGAGATCTTATCCTTTCTAGAAAATGTACAAAAACCAGCATAAATGGCTATTTGTAAATGTACAGCACACAGAAAGGGAACAGATCCAATTACCCTAGGGAATTTCACTAGCAGACAAGACTGCAAATGAAGCTGCTGAAGAACAGCAAATAACACAGACATACTATACAGGTCCCCATGAAAATGATGAGGTACGGAAAGTTATTGATAAAACATGGTTATCAGAAATGCAGAAAACATCACCGTCAGGTGAAAAACAAAAGTGGTTATCTAAAGGGGCAACACTGGTTAATGGTATATACATAAGTACAGAAGGTAAACCCATCTTACCTACATCACTATGTAGATACGCTGCATTATTGAACCATGGGCAAGCCCATTTCTCAAAAGGAGGGATAGTACAGGTGATCAACAAGGTGTTCACAACATATGGGTTTTCAAACTACTCTAGAAATGTTTGTCTCACATGCTTTGTAACAGATACCATGTACAAGGTGCCCTAAGACCCTTAAGGGGTCATTTCCCACAACCCCCTTCACACGATATGCATTTCACACGCTTATGCATGGATTTTATTGAACTAAACAAATGTGAGAATAAAAAGTACTGTCTGGTTATTGTTGACATATTTACAAAATGAGTGGAAGCTTTTCCTATGACACACCCGGATGGGCAGTCAGTAGCCAAAGTACTAATCAAAGAGGTTTGAATTGGTAAATGGTACAATATTGACTTAAAAAACACTGTGTCTGCCACCCCCTCTGTAAACCGAGCGATACAAAAAATTGGTAAATGGTACAATATTGACTTAAAAAAACACTGTGTCTACCACCCACAATCTGCGGGCACAGTGGAGAGACACAATGGTACCTTAAAGAGTAAACTAAGAAAATTGATAGAGGAAACAGGAAAGAACTGGGTTCAGTGTTTGCCAATGGCATTGTTGAGCACAAGAATTACCCTTACTGCTAAAGGACTAACACCGAATGAAATGCTGTATGGTAAACCTTATTATATTCCACAACTCAGAGCATTCGCTCAAGATGATGAGGAAATGGACTATAAACTAACAAATTATATGAGGAAGTTGCTAACGACTAAAGAACTCCTATGCCCAAATTCTCTTACAGGTCAAGAGACTAAATCAGAAAAGGAGTATCTTGTACAACCTGGAGATTGGGTCTGGATAAAAATAATAAAGAGAAATACTTGGTCTGACCCCAGGTGGGAAGGACCCTATAAAGTACTGTTGTCTACACCCACCGCAGTAAAAATCGTGGAGCGGATACCCACTGCAAGAAGGCACACTATTTGAGCAAAAAGAAAGATTAGGAATTATCTACCACACAACAGGGGAAGAAAATGGTGCAATATGGACTCATAGGGGTAGAGGGAAGACCCAGAGAGAGACTTATGTTCAAGCCAGGGTATTTTACCAAGACATGGACGGGGAGAATACTCTTGGCCATATTGATAATAGGGGGCATAGTTGTGGGAACTGATATGCTTCTTGACCTCATCCCAATATTGAACATAATGGGTCAAAGGAGGGAAAGACAGATGACCAAGGGACCAGACAGTACCACCATAACTGTTATACAGGGTAAGACCACCTCCATACTATCAGATCTCAGTCAAGTCATAAATATTGGGTATCAAACATATGTCTTTGATGGCAAATACCTATGCTCTACTCCAGAATGCAGTACATGGGCTGATGTGTGGTGGTCATCCGATGGTGATGGATGGCTTGCTAGTTCTGCCGTGATCCCTGAACAAAGGAGGGATCAGGTAGAATGTATATCAATATACAGCCAAAGAGAGTGAACCGGGAGCTGCCAGTCCCATAGTATACAGTACGTGGGAAGTGTAATCCCATCTCACTAACAATAAAAAACCCACAGGTATTAGATGCTGAAGTTTATGGACTAGGAGTATATAGGGCAAGTAAGGGTGACCTACTAGGAAGAATTACTATTAAAGTTGTAACCCCTGGTCAAGACCACCCCAGCCCCAGAACCAACACAGTTTCAACTTTATCCCTCCTTGATTAAAACAGAGTTTGCAGACAAGGAACAATTAAGTATAGAAACAGGATTTTGGGACAAAAATTAGTGGATAGAGCGGGTCAGATACACAACCCAATCTAACGGGTTAGGTGATTGTATTTTTTGTGCAAAGCCAAGACCACAGCTAGCCACCGTTCCTCTCCCTGAAGAGGGAACAGACTTGACTTGTATAATAAGAATGTTTTCAGAAAATATTACTGGGTCAGAATGTGCAAATGAGAAAAAGAGCTACCCTAAGACTAAAATGCAAAGTATACCCCCGTCACTACAGGCATTACCAGGAAATTTAACTTGTTTCTCTAACAATGACACAGACAAATGTTGGCACCCTATCTCCAGAATACTGTGCAACTACAACCCTTAATACAGACATTAAGTACCAACTATAATGGTTTCAGGAACAGAAACGGCAATTGGCTGATGTTTGGTGGCTGTGTGGAAACAGGAGACTTATGCCCTGTACACTCGACCGGTTTACCCGTCTGAATAATCTCTGAAGGTTTTTCTGACTGAGTTCTGACAGAATTCCGCTGAAACGGTCTTGCGTACACACACGATCACACCAAGGTCCGACTGTCAAGAATGCGGTGGCGTACGACGGGACTAGAAAAAGGAAGTTCAATAGCCAGTAGCCAATAGCTTCCGCCTCGTACTCGCTTCAAAGCATGCTTTGTTTTTGGTCCGTCGGAACAGCATACAGTGGTTTTCCCGATAGGAATTGGTTCCATTGGAAATATTTAGAACATGTTCTATTTCTAGGTCCATCAGAATTTTCAACATAATAAGTCCAATGGGGCATACACACAATTGGAATATATGATGAAAAGCTCCCATCGTGCTATTTCTGTTGTGTGTACGTGGCATAAGGCCCAGACTACCACATAGATGGAAGGATAATTGTGCCCTTACCCTATTTCTGCTTCCCTTTTATATGGTTCCTATGAGTAACAAATCAATGAGACTGCCAGGTAAATACTATTTAACCAAATTGAGCGAGAAACAACACAACGATTATTTGACAACTGAGTTTATATAGAAGAAATAGGTGTTCCACGAGGAGTTCCAGATGAATTTAAAGCACAGAATCAAATAACAGCAGGACTTACCTCACTCTCCCTATGGGTCCAGCCCAATAAGAATGTCGACTGCATAAACTACATCTACTACAACCAGCAGAGGTTTGTGAATTACACCAGAGATGCTATCACCTCTTTGACAGCGTGTCAGAACCATATAGCGTTGGATATGTTGCTGGCAGAAAGGGGCGGGTGTGCAAAATGTTCGGCATCTTCTGCTGCACTTTTATTCCAAACAATTTGGCACCTGATGGAAGTATCACCAAGGCCTTACAGGGCCTACAAATGCTATCCGAAGAATTAGCTGAGAACTCTGGTGTAGAGAACCCCCTAACAGGACTCTTTGAAAAATGGTTTGGTAAGTGGGGTGATCTTGCAAAAAGTTTGCTCATGTCTATTGTCATGGCAGCCACAGTCTTTACATTGTGTGGATGTTGCTACATTCCCTGTATTAGGGGAATTCTTCAAAGACTGACACATCTTTAACAAAAACTATGCTCCTCCAGAGCGACACGGAAATGTACTCGGAACCTGATGAAATAAATTTACAACCCTCGCTAAGGACTCATCTGTCTAAATGATCATTTAAATCTGGTAAAACAAAAGAACCTAGATATATGAATTATTGACATTATAAGTATAAAAGGAGGGAGATGTTAGAGAAATTATACTTTAAATGTCAGCTATGAAAACGCCATTTTGTATGAATATGGCCTTATGCTAGATATATCCTTGATTATAGTTATACTTAGACTTGCATTATTTGAATATATCCTGTATTTTTGTGATGGCTTGGGGGGAGTTTCCAAGTCCGTATCCTGTATAACCATATGCGAATGTAAGATAAGATAAGTCTGTGACCGATATTTTCACTTTTCCTGTTCTGTTCAGAATAAAGTTAAAATACATCTGATTGGACATTCTAACAAGAAAAGGGGGTGTACAAGGGCCTATATAAGAGATATACCATTATATTCTCCTCAGAGATGATGACCATATGAGCCTGTAATGCAAATGTAATAATTTCTCTTGCATATGCAATGAATGTTATCTTGATTCTCGAGGACGGTAACTTGCTCCGTAACAGCAGTACAATATATAACCACAAAAAATGTCCTCAAGGGATACCAGTGCTATACCTTCAAAGCAGAAAACAAATAGGGAAAGTACTCTTGTAATAAATATTCTGTTTTGTGACCATCTACCACCACTTATGTTCAAAAAATGACCATGCATTTTCTTATATTAAAAAATGACCCTGCTGTATAGACCATACACCTACAATCCTTCCTTGAAGCCGTAATCTTTCAGATCTGGGTTAGTGCTCATAGCTATGATCATGTTGGAGCACATTCAGCTTGAAATTTATGCTGTATTACCGGTGTCAGGGCGACACCTTAGCTTGTAAGTGCAATACTTTTTAATACATTTTTTAAATTGGTTAAAATGTTTTTATTGCTATGCGAGATCTTTTCTCTTCCATTTCAAATCGGCTTCTGAGGAGGATCTGTGAGTTTTTTTTAACATAAGTGGTGGTGGATGGTCACGAAATAGAATATTCATTACAAGAGGCTTTTCCATATTTGTTGTCTGCTCTGAAGATATAGCACTGTAAATAATTTTTATTTAGTGTCACATGTCATTATTAGCTGGGTATAAAATTAGTACATTAATATAGCTCACAGCCTCATTATCAATATACTTTTCCTGGAGAGCCTTGACCTGCAGCTGGAGGGCTTGGATCTATCTGGAGCCAGACCTTACAATATCTTCCACTTGGGATATGCGGACCGGAACGTATCCAGGTCATGACCGATTAGACCAATGTCTGTAGCCAAGAAGGCAATCTTGGAGGTAAGCGTCTCCTTGCAGGCATTGATCACTGCCAGAAGGTCAGCACGTGAGGAGACCACTTCCACACCATCCCCCACGGGAGTCTGAGTGCCAGCTGACATTGATGTCAAGATGGCTGCCGGAGGGAAAGGGTGGGGAGTACTCGCCTGAGACCATGTACCTTGCGGCTTGTTTGTAGGCATAACGGCGGCTGCGGGAGAAGCGCCGTCACGCAGGAGACTGTCAGCACAATCCCTGGCACAGAGGATAGCAAGGAGAGAGCCCAATGGCAGTTGTAGGAAGAGAACAGGATCGGAGCTCCAGTATCCCACAGCCATCCTTGTTTACATCCCGGCCACGCTCCACAATAAATTGTGTTTAGTTTTGTAAACAAATGTCAAGCTAACATAGGATACATTTTGGATTTTGGTGGATATTTCTTGCTATTTTTTGCTACACCTAGGGTTGCCATCTGTCCAGGATTCATTTAAATCATGTGTCAGGTTTTCATGCCGCCTAAAAACCGGACACATTATTCACTCCGCACTGTGGCTCATAACTGAAGAGAGGATTAGGTGTGATCCTCCCTCCAGCCTGCATGGGGCAATAGAGAAACAGCGCAGATTGAGAACTTGGTCTCAGCGGCACTGCCGAGGAATGAAGACAGACAGTGTGGTGACTGGAGAGAGAAATTAGGCTCTTCTTTGCAGTAGGTGATCTGTAAGTACAGGGGGAAAGGGGCAACACTGATGTGTGGAGGCACACCTGATGTAAGGAAGCAATCTACTGGGCACACCTGATTTAAGGGGGGGCTCTGGTGGGGACAACTGGTATAAGGGGGTACCTGATGTAAGGAGGTACACCTCATGTAATTAGGGGGGCTCTGTTGGGCACACCTGCTGTAAGGGGGACACCTGATGTAAAGCTCTGGTGGGGACACCTAATGTAAGGTGGGACTCTGGTGGGGACACCTCATCTAAGGGGGGGGCTCTGGTGGGGACACCTAATGTAAGGAAGCAATCTGTGTCTATTGGGAATGCTTTAGCTGACGAACAGGCTAGAACTGTTATACATTCCTATGATGCATCTAACCTGGTTTCTACTTTCACATTAATGGATCTACAAGTTGATCTAGCGGTACTATCAGCCTTACAAGACAGCTCGCCTCACAAATCTTCTTGGATCGCTAAAGGAGCGATCTGTGTAGAGGATGGATTATGGCGTTTCCATGGGAAATTAGTTGCCCCTCCGACTCTTTTTCCTTCTCTGTTTGCTTTGAGCCATGGGCCTTGCCATGTCTCAACAGGAGGGATGTGTCAGACGGTAAACAAACATTGGTGGGCTCCAGGTTTCCACACATATGCTGTTAAGCAGGTTCAGGAATGTGCAACATGTCAAATGCATAATATTGGTAAACCAGTTCCCACTCCTATGAAGCATTTTCCACATACTGAGGAGCCATTTCAAATTGTGCAAATTGACTTCTCAGATATGCCCCCTTGTGACCGTTACCGGTATCTTTTGGTTTGCGTGTGTCAATTTTCGAACTGGGTTGAAAGCTTCCCCACTGCGAAGAATGATGCCCGTACGGTAGTTAAATGTCTTACTAGAGAATTAATACCACGGTTTGGTATAGGGGCTGTCATGCTGTCATTTCCTCAGATAGAGGTACACACTTTGATAATAAACTGATGGCAGAAGTAGTGGCTATTTTGGGAATAAAACAGCAGTTGCACGCGCCATATAGGCCACAAGCTAGTGGGATGGTTGAACGCACTAACCAGATTTTAAAGACATACCTTGCAAAAATAACTGCTAATGGGAAAATCACATGGGTAGAAGCATTGCCTATAGCTTTAGCTACCATTAGGACTACCCCTAAAGAAAAACACGGGCTATCACCCTTCGACATACTATTTGGAAGACCACCTCGGAGACTTCCTGAACCTTTGGCACCCCCAGAGACAGTAAATTTGAGAAATGGTCAAGATACCATGATAGACTATGTGCGCAGACTGGCAAATGTGTTTTCTGATACTTTTTCCAGAGCCAAAGCAGGACAACCAGTGGACACAAGTGACGGAACGCATGGACTAAAGTCAGGAGAGTGGGTGTACATCAAGAATCATACACCCCGGACCACTTTGTCTCCTAGGTGGAAAGGTCCGTTTCAGATCATTCTTGTATCTCCAACTGCAGTGAAGCTGAAAGACTACAAGTACTGGGTTCATGGTTCCCATTGTAAAAAGACTGTAGCTCCGAAGTAACATACAGATCAGTCTGCTGGTAGCAGGTATTCTTCTTTACCCTTGCATTCTAGGTCATCACCGCCAATTACTCGTGCCAGAGCCAGAAGACTCCAGAATGAATCTCCTGGGGCCTAGACCGAATGTGGTGTTATGGAGCGTTATCCTCTGTGGTGGAGCGGTGGTGTGGATCACAGTAATGGCATTCGAATGGACATACCATAAAGAAAAGGGTAAGATACATGACACCTACCTTTTCAATGCCACTGTGACAAGTGAGAAATTGCAACCTGAAGAAAGCCGTAATCCCAATCAAAGAGCAAGAAGAGACACTCATGAGTATCATGTTAAATTGGGTGAACCCTTTCATAACTCCTTTGTGTCCATGCACCTACAGGCAGCAAAGAAACTGAACATTTCTAATTGCTGGATATGCACACACGCACCTATATCACATAAGACTATACCCTTATTAGGTGTTCCCAGCACATTGGCTGAAATAGAGAACAGTGCTCACTTTGAAGATGTAAGCAGAACTATGGTTGACAGAGTTGTTTCACTCCTGTTGTTTACTAATGCTCCAATGACAATCCCCTCTGTCTGCATAAACTTCACTCGAGAATATTCATCTGAGCTGCTTACTCAAGGTTTTCAAAGTACTACCAGACCTATTGGGAACTCTAACTGTATGGACAATGCTGAGATCAGATATTGGTTTGATGGTAAGGATACAGCATGGAGCACAGATCGGTATCAGGAACTACATGACTACACGCATCGACAACATTCTAGGCAAAACAATATGAAATTATTAATGTGTTTGCAGGGGTATAATTTCAAGAAGGCTTGTGCAGCTCCCCCAGGTTATTACTTTATATGTGGGAAGAAAGCATATAATTGGATCCCTTTAAATTCTATGGGGGTTTGTTATTTTGGGAGAGTAATACCTGCCACTTGGTATATGAGTAACGATGAGTTTAAGGAGTCCCAAATCCGTAAAATCCCCATACATCTTTTAAAAAGAGATTTCGATTCTCAGTCAGAACCTGGGGGGGAGGAAGAGAATCATGATGAGGTTAAAGATCCTGACATGAACAAGGAGGGTGAGACTAACATTGAGGTACCCCTAGTTAATAATGAGGAAAATACTAATAACATTTATAATAGTGACCTTGGCACTAATATAGAGTCCCATGACAGGGAGATAAAGCCAATATTCTCCATACCATGGGTAAATAGATGTTGTATCAAAAAGGCATTCAGTTTTATCATTGATTTAGCTGATCGATAATATTACAGCATTGTATGATATGAACTTTGTGATGCTTGCCACAGAACTAAAAATGGTTAAAAAGGAGATTTTGCAGCACCGGCTGGTGCTGGATTATCTTACAGCAAGCCAGGGAGGAATATGCACCATAGTGGGAACAGGCTGTTGTAACTACATTGGAAATGATACTAAAGCAGAAGATGCTATCATTTCACATGTAGAACAGCTTAAGCTCAATTTTCGGAAAGAGCATACTGAAACTGCTTGGGTTGAAGGAAGCTGGGAAAGCTGGACTTCCTGGCTTAATCCTGCCAACTGGTTCTCGGGCATTGGAGGTTGGTTTGCTGGTATATTACATGGTATCCTATATATTGTTGGCATCATAGTACTTATAATCCTTATAATCAAATGTGCACCTATGTTATTCAAATGTTGTTTTAAAATAACTACCACTTCTTGTAGCGCTATTTGGAAAGCTTGTACTAACACTGGTTCTTTTGAGCCCCAAAGGTCAAGAGTTACAATTGCTCATGAGATGGTGGCTCGTATACCTGGAGGTCAACCCAGAGCCATAGAAGAAGTCTAAAGAGGAATACCCAAGGAATTACAAACATAGGAGGGATGTCAAGATATGAAGACATATGTAACACATATCTGTATATAACCCAGAGTTCCCCTTCAATATAAGAATGTATTTCTTACTAAAATGTTTCTTAATTCTTATGGGTATTCTAATATATATCTTGTTATTCACTTGTTATTGTTATTGTTATTCACTTTTGTGACTTGTTATTTGCTTCACATGAGATGTCATGCCAGGAAAATGATAAAGCATATTATTCCCAGAAATGAAGTCCCTGTTTATAACATAACTTTTCCCCTTCTTAATTAATATCTAAATTACCAAAAAGTCAGAATGACCTTTAAAGTTGTTATTGTGTTATGGCCTTTAAAGTTGTTATTGTGTTATGGCAAAAATGACCATGTGAAATATGAAATAGATTATCCTGGAATGTATTGTGTAATTTCTATTTTGACTTTTTCCCACACATAAACTGTAATGTTATCATTTTCTTATAAAAGCGCTGTTACAAATTGAATTAATCTACCACTCCCTTTGAGTGGTCCTCTGTACGGAGATTTTCTGAGTAAATATACATTAAGACGAATGCTACTTCGTAGATGTCCTTTATTTCAAGGCTGTACATAACATGGGCATACCTTATGTAAGGGGGGCTCTGGTGGGGACACCTGATGTAAGGGGGATGCATGATGTAAGAGGGGGGGCCCTGGTGGGGACACTGGCTGTAAGGGGGAGCTCTGGCGGGGACACCTCTTGTAAGGGGGGCTCTGGTCGGCACACTTGATGTAAGAGAGAGCTCTGGTGGGGACACTTGATATGGGGGGGGGGCTCTGGTAGGGACACCTGATGTAAGGAGGGACACCAGATGTAAAGGGGGAGTCTGATGGGGACACCAGATGTAAGGGGGGGGACTCTGATGGGGACACCAGATGTAAGGGGATGCTCTAATGGGGACATCAGATGTAAGGGGGCACTCTGATGGTGACACCAGATGTAAGAGGGCACTCTGATGGAGACATCAGATGTAAGAGGGGCACTCTGAAGGGGGGGCTCTAGTGGGGACACCTGATCTAAGGGGGCACACCAGATGTAAAGAAGGCACACTGATGGTAACACCAGATGTAGGGGGGACTCTGATAGGGACACCTTATGTAAGGAGGTTCTATTTTCTTGTACTTGAAATATGGATGTGATTGGCCTACTTTAATGTTATATTAGAGAGCAATTCGGACCTCGGCTGGAAAAAAACTTTGGGAACCACACCTCCTTGAATCTCAGTTTATTACCCCTGCTCTAGGTGGACATTTGTGTTTGGGAGGAATGTGCGCAAAATTGTGTTCAATCCTGCAATGCACAAAAAACAAAACAGCCCCTTTGCAGGTGTGCAGTGGTGTCTTTAAGTCCTAATGGCACAACCATAAACCTTGCTTTTGAGCACACCTGCGGCAAAACATATGGTAACAAATATGGTAAAAAATACCATGCCTTTTGGTGCAGCACAATTTTTAAAAGCTTATACAGGTTTTATATCTTTTTGTAACCTTTTTTTTTTCATTCATTTTGCATACTACAATTTAAAAAAATTCTGTGCACTGCAAAAGTGTTCGGGTTTAGCTTGAAGAAAAGGTGGCAGCCCTAGTTACACCTTTGTATTTTCTAGGAGAGCACTTCACTATTTTTCATGATGTAGCAGCCTAATGTGTAGGCAAGGTTTCTCCTAAATTTACCTGCCAGGTGTTGGCTCATGGTTAGGGATCAATTGATTTCACTCTAAGTCTAGAATTGCTGCACTTCTCTCTTCTGTCGCTAGGTGAACTGCCCGGGCTGCTAGGCTGGAGTTTGGGCCTGTCTTGGGCACATCTGGCTGCTAAGCTGTCTGAGGGCCTATCCAGAAGCAAGAGAGCAGTGCAGGGTTGAGATTGCGGTTTGCAGACCAACCAGAATTGACAGTTGAGAACCTGCCATGGTTACTGTAGAAGTCTCAGAGTCTGCCAATTAACCACTTTAGGACCGCTGCATGTAAAAATACATCGGCACAATGGCACGGACAGGCACAAGTACGTACCCGTACGTGCCTGCCTTCCAGCGGATGGGGGGTCCGATCGGACCCCCTCCCACTGGATGCGGCGTTCCGTTTTGCTTCAGGAGCGATCCGGGATGAGGGGATGGCCGTTGGTTTCTGGCCATCCCCTCTCGATCTCTCCTGGCGAATGAGAAGCTTCCCCTGCCTGTGTAAGTGTAAACACAGATATATGGACAATGATATAGCGCTCTATTCAAAACAAACATAATATCTAAAAAAAGTTCATAAACAAAAATATAGTGAATGGCTTCAAAATACAATATCCTCAGATATGGTGATCACATCCAAAGGCAGAAGAAGGAATAGTCATAATCCATTTCATACGCAGAGGAGGAAGGGAACCGTCACCAACACCCAAAAACACTGACTCTTACCATAAATGTGTAGATAAAAACGCATGTAGTAAATCACCAAGGGGGAGGCAGTTTTCTATGCTGATTTCCCTTCGTCTACAGAAGCGCAATCATCTCAATGGGAGTCGTCCAAATGGGAAAAGAGGATTCCTATTTCTGTTTAGTAGGCACTTCACTTCCCAGGAACTGCTTAAATCTCCAGACCAACAATCCTCCCAAAAACCTCTGTGCAGGAGCTTCCTGTAATACAGACCAGTCGCTGCTAATCTCTCTCCTTGGGTGGGGTGTCAGTGTAAACACAGGCAGGAGGAAGTGATGTCACTCTCCTTGTGGCGGTCTTTTTGACCAGACGGCGAGGAAAGAAGACATCCAAGTAAGTGCACCAACAGTACGCTGACACGTAGGTACACATAGGCACACAAATCACCCCAGTTACCCCCCCAGTCACAGTGTCACTGATTGCAGTGATCATTTATTTACTGATCACTGCATTTAGTGTCAGTTGTGACTGTAAAAAGTGTCAGGGCAGTTAGTGTTAGGCCCCTTTAGGTCCAGAGTAGCCCCCTACCCCCCTAATAAAGGTTTAACCCCTTGATTGCCCCCCAGTTAACCCTTTCACCCCCTTTTGCCAGTGTCACTAAGCAATCGTTTTTCTGATCGCTGCATTAGTGTCACTGGTGCCGCTAGGTAGCTAGTTATTTTTTAGGTTTACAGCCAGGTTTTTATAGTGTTAGGTACCCCCATATATAACCTAATAAAGGTTTTAACCCCCTGATTGCCCCTAGAGTTAACCCTTTCACCAGTGATCACCGTATAAGTGTCACTGGTGACGCTGGTTAGCCAGTTAGTTATTTAGGTTCCCTGTCAGGTTTTTATATAGTGTCAGGTACCACCATATACTACCTAATAAAGGTTTTAACCCCCTGATTGCCCCTAGTTAACCCTTTCACCAGCGATCACTGTATAAGTGTTATGGGTGACGCTGGTTAGTTAGTTTGCTTTTCATAACATCAGGGCACCCGCCATTTATTACCCAATAAAGGTTTAACTCCCTGATCACCCGGTGGGTGATATCAATTAGGTTTTAGGGTCAGATAGGGTCTGCGTTGCCCCAGGCAGTGCTAGGTTAGTGCCAGTACCGCTAACACCCACGCGCAAAGCATACACCTCCCTTAGTGGTATAGAATCTGAATAGATCAATATCTGATCTGATCAGATCTATACTAGCGTCCCCAGCAGTTTAGGGTTCCAAAAAAACGCATTGTTAGCGGGATCAATCCAGATACCTGCTAGCACCTGCGTTTTTCCCCTCTGCCCAGCCCAGCCCACCCATTGCAGTATCGATTGACCACTGTCACTTACAAAACACAACACACATAACTGCAGCGTTCACTGAGTAAGGCTTGATCCCTGCGATCGCTAACAGTTTTTTTTGGTAGCATTTTATACAGTTGCTGACAGCCTAGGTGCTTTTTTACCTGTGAGTCTCACTAGTTGTACTACTAAATTTAGAGGCCAAAATGGCAACGCGAAGGTACACTAGTGAAGAGGCCTACACATTTCTGAGCATGACAGATAGTGAAGAGGAAATCACTTATCTGTCAGATTCAGGCTCAGAATACGATCCTGTAGAGGACAGCGGCTCCATGACAGATAGCTCTGACGACAAAGGTGAGGTCCTTGCTAATGTCAGGTGTACCGGACTCCGATCTTCTGATGTTGTTGAGGTGCAAGAACCGCAGGTTTCTCGTATGAAGCAGAGAAGTATTAGCGCCGCTCATCCTTCTGGTGAACTGGCAAGCACCAGTGGCCTAGTACACCCTGGACGTACATCCAGCACTGCAGTAACACGTGGTGACGTGGCGAGTCCCATAAGTGCAGTTCAAGCTGGCGAGGTGGCAAGCACAAGTAGTGTCCCGCTGCCACCAAGAAGAAGACGAAGGCAGACCCGTCATTCCCATAGTGTCCTTCCTGCAGAATTTGCCAATCCTGATTGGGTGCCCACCACTTCTGCAGCACCAGTACTTCCCCCATTCACTGGCCAACCCGGTATTCAAGTGGAAACAGCTGATTTTACGCCATTTGATTTTTATTCGCTGTATTTCACGGAAGATCTCTATAGATCTATTGTGGACCAAACTAATTTATATGCTGGTCAACACATCGCCGCTAATCCCCAGTTGCCTTCCCTTGCCAGAGATTGGAAACCAATTACGGTTTCCGAATTTAAGACCTTTCTGGGCCTTTCCCTCAACATGGGCACACATAAATTCATGACGTTGTGGACATATTGGTCCACGCATCCGACTGACCATATGCCCGTGTTCTCTAACTCCATGTCCAGGAAACGATATGAGCAGATCTTGCGGTTCATGCACTTCAATGACAGTGAACTTAGTCGTCCTCGTGGAGACCCTGAATACGATCGGCTCTACAAAATTCAGCCCCTCATAAACCACTTCAACCAACGTTTTGCAGCCTTGTTTATTCCCCATCAAGTTGTCTGTGTTGATGAGTCCCTGATTACATTTTCTGGCCACCTGTCATTCAAACAGTACATTCCCAACAAGCGTACCAGATACGGGGTCAAGCTCTATAAGTTCCGTGACAGGGCAACAGACTATACATGGAGCTTTACGGTTTATGAGGGAAAAGATAGTTACGTAGAGCCGGAGAACTGCCCTGACTACATAGGAAGCGCTGGCAAGATAGTGTGGAACTTGGTGTCACCCTTATTCGGAAAGGGGTACCACTTGTACGTGGACAATTATTACACGAGCGTGCCACTGTTTAGTCATTTGTTTGATCATCAGATTGGAGCATGTAGCACCGTGCGACCTAATCGCCGGGGCTTTCCCCAGGGGCTTGTCGATTCCTGTCTTAGGCTGGGGGAGAGAGCCTGCTTGCGGTGTAATAATTTGCTCGCTATGAAGTGGAGGGATAATAAGAATGTTTTCGTTCTTACCTCCCTTCATGCAGACACAACGGTCCAAATTCCTATGGCGACTGGTATTGTGGAGAAACCCCACTGTGTCCACGAATATAACAAAAATATGGGAGGGGTGGACCTCAATGACCAGTTGTTGGCGCCGTATCTAGTTGCCCGTAAGGCCAGACGCTGGTACAAAAAAGTGTCTGTTTACTTATTTCAATTGGCTTTGCTGAACGCTTATGTGCTATACAGAGCTTCAGGCGGGACTTTATCCTTTCTTTTATTCCAGAGAGAGATTGTCACAGACCTTCTGTATCCAGACGGTTCTGCACCTCACCATTCACAACCAAATGCAGTAAGTCGGCTGCATGAGAGGCATTTTCCGTATGGCCTCGAGAGTACCCTACCCAACGAACCCCCCAAAGAAGATGTCGTGTCTGTACCAACCGTGGATATACAGTGGTGTGAAAAAGTGTTTGCCCCCTTCCTCATTTCCTGTTCCTTTGCATGTTTGTCACACTTAAGTGTTTCGGAACATCAAACCAATTTAAACAATAGTCAAGGACAACACAAGTAAACACAAAATGCAATTTGTAAATGAAGGTGTTTATTATTAAAGGTGAAAAAAAATCCAAACCACCATGGCCCTGTGTGAAAAAGTGATTGCCCCCCTTGTTAAAACATACTATAACTGTGGTTGTCCACACCTGAGTTCAATTTCTCTAGCCACACCCAGGCCTGATTATTGTCACACCTGTTCACAATCAAGGAATCACTTAAATAGGAGCTGCTTGACACAGTAAGGTCCAACAGAAGATCCTTAAAAGCTACACATCATGCCAAGACCCAAAGAAATTCAGGAACAATTGAGAAAGAAAGTAATTGAGATCTATCAGTCTGGAAAGGGTTATAAAGCCATTTCCAAAGCTTTGGGAATCCAGCGAACCACAGTGAGAGCCATTATCCACAAATGGCGAAGACATGGAACAGTGGTGAACCTTCCCAGGAGTGGCCGGCCGCCCAAAATTACCCCAAGAGCGCAGCGACGACTCATCCAAGAGGTCACAAAAGACCCCACAACAACGTCCAAGGAACTGCAGGCCTCACTTGCCTCAGTTAAGGTCAGTGTTCATGCCTCCACCATCAGGAAAAGACTGGGCAAAAATGGCCTGCATGGCAGAGTTCCAAGGAGAAAACCACTGCTGAGCAAAAAGAACATCAAAGCTCGTCTCAATTTCTCCACAACACATCTTGATGATCCCCAAGACTTTTGGGACAACATTCTGTGGACCGATGAGACAAAAGTGGAACTCTTTGGAAGGTGTGTGTCCAAGTATATCTGGCGTAGAAGGAACACTGCATTTCATAAAAAGAACATTATACCAACAGTAAAATATGGTGGTGGTAGTGTGATGGTCTGGGGCTGTTTTGCTGCTTCAGGACCTGGAAGACTTGCCGTGATAAAAGGAACTATGAATTCTGCTGTCTACCAAGAGATCCTGAAGGACAATGATCCTAAACACACCAGCAAGTCCACCACCGAATGGCTGAAGAAAAACAAAATGAAGACTTTGGAGTGGCCTAGCCAAAGTCCTGACCTGAATCCTATTGAGATGTTGTGGTATGACCTTAAAAAGGCCGTTCATGCTCGAAAACCCTCTAATGTAACTGAATTAGGACAATTCTGCAAAGATGAGTGGGCCAAAATTCCTCCAGGACGCTGTAAAAGCCTCATTGCACGTTATCGCACTTGGTTGCAGTTGTTGCTGCTAAGGGTGGCCCAACCAGTTATTAGGTTTAGGGGGCAATCACTTTTTCATACAGGGCCATGATGGTTTGGATTTTTTCTCACCTTTAATAATAAACACCTTCATTTACAAATTGCATTTTGTGTTTACTTGTGTTGTCCTTGACTATTGTTTAAATTGGTTTGATGTTCCGAAACACTTAAGTGTGACAAACAGGCATGTACTGGCCATCGGGACTACCGGGAGATTCCCGGTGGGCTGATGGCTCAGTGGGCCGGTCTGGTGCAGTCCTGGAGCCGCTCCTCTCTGACAGTGAGTGATCGCGATTTCACTCCTGTCAGGAGGAGCAGCTTTCGTCATATGCTGGAGAGAGCATTAGGCTTTCTGCTCCCTCCAGCCTGCAGGGGGAGATAGACATGGTCAGCAGACTTTCCTTCCTCTCTCCCCTATCGCTTGTTATCACATGACTGGAGAGAGGAAGAAGAGAGGCTGCCTTTAGAACCGTGAGTACATGTGGGAGGGGGACACTGATGTAAGGGGGCTGGTGGTGGGACTCTGATGTAAGGAACTGGTGGTGGGACTCTGATGTAAGGAACTGGTGGTGGGACTCTGATGTAAGGAGCTGGTGGTGGGACTCTGATGTAAGGAGCTGGTGGTGGGACTCTGATGTAAGGAGCTGGTGGTGGGACTCTGATGTAAGGAGCTGGTGGTGGGACTCTGATGTAAGGAACTGGTGGTGGGACTCTGATGTAAGGAACTGGTGGTGGGACTCTGATGTAAGGAACTGGTGGTGGGACTCTGATGTAACGAACTGGTGGTGGGACTCTGATGTAAGGAACTTGTGGTGGGACTCTGATGTAAGGAGCTGGTGGTGGGACTCTGATGTAAGGAGCTGGTGGTGGGACTCTGATGTAAGGAACTGGTGGTGGGACTCTGATGTAAGGAACTGGTGGTGGGACTCTGATGTAAGGAACTGGTGGTGGGGCTCTGATGTAAGGAACTGGTGGTGGGACTCTGATGTAAGGAACTGGTGGTGGGACTCTGATGTAAGGAACTGGTGGTGGGACTCTGATGTAAGGAACTGGTGGTGGGACTCTGATGTAAGGAACTGGTGGTGGGACTCTGATGTAAGGAACTGGTGGTGGGACTCTGATGTAAGGAACTGGTGGTGGGACTCTGATGTAAGGAACTGGTGGTGGGACTCTGATGTAAGGAGCTGGTGGTGGGACTCTGATGTAAGGAGCTGGTGGTGGGACTCTGATGTAAGGAGCTGGTGGTGGGACTCTGATGTAAGGAGCTGGTGGTGGGACTCTGATGTAAGGAGCTGGTGGTGGGACTCTGATGTAAGGAGCTGGTGGTGGGACTCTGATGTAAGGAGCTGGTGGTGGGACTCTGATGTAAGGAGCTGGTGGTGGGACTCTGATGTAAGGAACTGGTGGTGGGACTCTGATGTAAGGAACTGGTGGTGGGACTCTGATGTAAGGAACTGGTGGTGGGACTCTGATGTAAGGAACTGGTGGTGGGACTCTGATGTAAGGAACTGGTGGTGGGACTCTGATGTAAGGAACTGGTGGTGGGACTCTGATGTAAGGAACTGGTGGTGGGACTCTGATGTAAGGAACTGGTGGTGGGACTCTGATGTAAGGAACTGGTGGTGGGACTCTGATGTAAAGAGCTGGTGGTGGGACTCTGATGTAAAGAGCTGGTGGTGGGACTCTGATGTAAAGAGCTGGTGGTGGGACTCTGATGTAAAGAGCTGGTGGTGGGACTCTGATGTAAGGGGGCTGCTGATGAGAATCTGATGTAAAGGGGATGCTGATGGGACACTCAAAACGTAAGTGGGCCGGTCTGGATGATGTCCAGGGCCGAATTTCTGTCCCAGTCCAGCCCTGGTGACAAACATGCAAAGGAACAGGAAATGAGGAAGGGGGCAAACACTTTCTCACACCACTGTAGGCGTGACACCCGTTGTTATTGTCCACGCTGTCCTGGCAATCCTGGTCTTTGCATTGGTGAATGTTTTGAACGCTACCACACACTAGTGAAGTTTTAGCATAGGGTACACCAAGATGCCATCACATTTTGAGAGACCCGAACAGTTACAGTTGTTACAGTTCAAAAAAAAGTGTAAAAAACAAAAAAAAAGTAAAATAAAAAAACAAAAAAAATATAAAATATAAAAACCAAAAATAGTTGTCATTTTATTGTTTTCTCTCTCTCTTCTTTTTTTATACTTTTCTGTTTACTGTGTTTTATTGTTAAACATTTTTTTTGTTTTCAGGTGCGCCATTCAGCTGCAGCGCGGATTTATTTATCTTGACTAGGGATGAGCCGAACACCCCCCGGTTCGGTTCGCACCAGAACTTGCGAACGACCCCCGCGTTCGGTACGAACGTTAGAACCCCATTGAAGTCTATGGGACTCGAACGTTCGAATTGGAAAGTGCTAATTTTAACGGCTAATATGCAAGATAGTGTGCTAAAAAGGGTTTGGCGACCTGCCTCCTGCCTCAGGGGACATGGGTCACTGCAAAAAAAAGTTTTAAAAACTACCGTTTTGGCGGGAGCAGTGATTTTAATGACGATTAAAGTGAAAAAAAAAAGTGAAATATTCCTTTAAATATGGTGCCTGGGGGGTGTCTATAGTATGCCTGTGAAGTGCCACGTGTTTCCCGTGTTTAGAACAGTCCCTGCACAAAATGACATTAAACGGAAATAACACCATTTAAAACTGCTTGCGGTTTTAATGTTATATCTGGTTCCTGCAATATGGTTGAAAATCATTCAGAAAAATGGCATGGGTAGCCCTCCCTGCCCATTACCAGCCTATTTGGGTCTTGTACACATATTAAGGGGAACCCCATACCCATATTAAAAAAAGGAAATGCGTGTGGCCCCCAGGCCCTATATACTCAGAACAGCAGTATACAGGCGGTGCAAACAAGACAGGGACTGTGTAGGTTTGTTGTGTTAAGTTGAATCTGTTTGTCATTTTCAACCGGTACATTTTTAAAGTGTAGCTCCAGTCAAAAAAAATATCTTTAAGCTTTTTGGAAAACATAGGGAAGGGTTATCACCCCTGTATAATTTTGTTTTGTCGTCCATCTTTTTTCATCTCACTTGCTGCTGTCTCCTTGCGTTTGCAAGTAGGAGATGTTTGTAAGTTGGATGTTTGAAAGTAGGGGCCTGCCCTATATTATAGCGGTATGTACTGGGTACAGAGCACGCAGACAGCACGCACTATCTCCTAACACTACTGACTGCAAGCTCTATTATTAACCACTTGTTAGCCCAATGTTTGCATAAAGTGAAAGATGAAGTTATGCTGAGTAAATAGATATCAAACATGTCACTCTTCAAAATTGCACATGCCCGTGGAATGGCGCCAAACGTCGCTACTTAAAAAATCCCCATAGGCGACGCTTTAAATATTTTTTTACTGGTTACATGTTTTGAGTTGCAGAGGAGGTCTAGGACTAGAATTATTGCTCTCGCTCTAACATTCTCGGCGATACCTCACATGTGTGGCACATGCGAGCACATGGGGACATGGGCGCTTTAATTTTTATTTTATTTTTTTATTGTTCATTTTACTTTATTTTAGTTTGACATTTTTTTTCCCAAAAATATATTTTTGATCACTTTTATTCCTATTACAAGAAATGTAAACATCCCTTGTAATAGGAATATGGGATGACAGGTCCTCTTTACAGTGAAATCTGGGGGGTCAATATGACCCCACATCTCACCTCTAGGCTGGGAAGCCTGAAATAAAAAATAAAAAAAAAGATTCTGGCTTTGATCGTACTGGCGAGTTGGTAGAAGCACCAGAGGGCGGTGAGGGGTGGGGGGCGTCTATGGCTGGGTACTTCAGGGTATCACCGAGTATGGCTGGGTATCTCTGAGTATGGCTGGGTATGGCAATTTATGGCAGGGTATTACAGAGTATTGGCGGGGTATTGGCGGGGTACTACAGAGTAATAGCAGGGTACTGCAGAGTATTGGGGGTACTGCAGAGTAATGGCGGGTACTGCAGAGTATTGGGGGGTACTGCAGAGTAATGGGGGTTACTGCAGAGTAATGGGGGGTACTGCAGAGTAATGGCGGGGTACTGCAGAGTAATGGCAGGGTACTGCAGAGTATTGGGGGGTACTGCAGAGTAATGGGGGTTACTGCAGAGTAATGGGGGGTACTGCAGAGTAATGGCGGGGTACTGCAGAGTAATGGCAGGGTACTGCAGAGTATTGGGGGTTACTGCAGAGTAATGGGGGGTACTGAAGAGTAATGGCAGGGTACTGCAGAGTAATGGCAGGGTACTGCACTGCAGAGTAATGGCAGGGTACTGCACTGCAGAGTAATGGCAGGGTACTGCACTGCAGAGTAATGGCGGGGTACTGCAGAGTAATGGCGGGGTACTGCAGAGTAATGGCAGGGTACTGCACTGCAGAGTAATGGCGGGGTACTGCACTGCAGAGTAATGGCGGGGTACTGCAGAGTAATGGCGGGGTACTGCAGAGTAATGGCGGGGTACTGCAGAGTAATAGCAGGGTACTGCACTGCAGAGTAATGGCGGGGTACTGCACTGCAGAGTAATGGCGGGGTACTGCAGAGTAATGGCGGGGTACTGCAGAGTAATGGCAGGGTACTGCAGAGTATGCACTGGTATTGCAGAGTATTGGCAGGGAATTGAGGGGTTAAATTCGGTGAGCAGCGATGTGGGCACTGCAGATGCAGCCCACATCGCTGCTGACACCGATCTCTTTCCCCTCTGCTGTACCGATCGGTACAGAAAGGGGAGGGAGGAACAGGCGTCATAACATGACGCCGGTTTGTTTCCAAGTGATCACTCCGTCATTTGACGGAGCAATCACGTGGTAAACAGCCGCTATGAGCGGCCGTTTACCGTGATGCGCCGGGTCCTATGGACCCGGCGGTCACGGATGCTCTCGAGTGCGCACACCTCGGGGCACGCGAGAGCAGAATTCTGGGAGGCCGTTAATTAACGGCCTCTCTGAGTTAAACAACTGCCCTGAAGCCGTTAATCGGCAATGGGCAGTTGTTAAGTGGTTAAAGCTAGATCACTAGCTATATAGGTGAGGTGAATATAGTGGTGTATACTGCAGTCAGGGCACAGACAACAACCACTACACAGCAGCAAGATAGGAAATCAGCCAAAAACGATTGGTGTGTACTGTGTTGAAGGTACACAGAACACCCACTGCTTCAGATGCAAAGTAACACACTACAGGAGGCCGCCTTAAAGGCGGCCTTATATAGTGTGGGGCGTGCACTACACAGTCTGAGCTATGATTGGCCACAGGCAGGATGCCTGTGGCCAATCATGGCTCTCCTCGCTGCCGGCGCTGCGATTGGCCAAGCATGCAGGGTCACAGTGCATGCTTGGCCAATCATCGGACAGCAATGCACTGCGCCAACGCAGTGCATTGTGGTCCGCGCGCGCGTCACTCGAATTGTGACGCGAACGGCCAAAACGTTCGAAATTCGCCGAACGCACGAACAGCCAATGTTCGAGTCGAACGTACGTTCGACTCGAACACGAAGCTCATCCCTAATCTTGACAGCAATATCGTTTGCTCCCACGATACATAAAGCTGCGACTCCAGTGCTGTAGGAGGTGATTTCACCACCACAGTTAAAAAAAAAAAAAAAAGAGCATATATGCCGAAGCATGGGGGCAGCAGGGGAGGAGGAGCGATTTTGCTCCTAATGCCGCATACATACGGTCAAAATTCCGATGGAGGGCTTACCCGTGGAAAAGTTTGACCGTGTGTACGCAGCATAACTTTTTTTGCGGGAGTATGCCCCCATGCTTCGGCATATATATATTTTAGACACAGGTTGTGTTAAAAAATGTTTTATTTTTTACAGTTTTTTTTGGGCATTTGCTTTGCAGGTATGGTATGGAAAGGTTTTACTGTTATACTGTTATATTACTTTGTTTTAATGTTAACCATAATTTGCTTAGCAGGTACGCCATTCAGTTGCAGCGTGGATTTATTTATTTTGACAGCAACAGAGTTTGCTCCCACGATACATAAAGCCGTGACTCCAACGCTGTAGGAGGTGATTTCACCACTATAGTTAAAAAAAAAAAAGAGCATATATGCCGAAGCATGGGGGCAGCAGGGGCGGAGAAGCGATTTTGCTCCTAATGCCACGTACATACGGTTGAAATTCCGACGGAGGGCCTGCCCGTGGAAAAGTTTGACCGTGTGTATGCGGCATAACTTTTTTGTGGGAGGATGTCCCCATGCTTCGGCATATATAAATGGTGCATTTATGTCCATCATTAGAAGTGAGTGGATGAAGGGAGGTATTCTAATGGTGGGCATAGCCACCGATCAATCTCTTTTTTTCGTTCAGCCAACAGGCTGCATGAAAAAAAAGATTACAATATATGTCCAACAAGGACCAGCAACATACTGGTATGTTGCTGGACTTTGAATGGTTATACCAGAATGATGCCTGCAGGTCTAGGGTATCATTCTTTTCAGCCAGTGATCAGCTTTCATGTAAAAGCAATCCTAGAGGCTAAATAGCCTCTAGACTGCTTTTATAAGCAGTGGGAGGGAATGTCCCCCCTCCCGGATATAAAAATGTTTTTTTCTTTACTTTCTTAATTTAAAAAAAAAAAAATGAGAGCTGTAAAATACACAGCATGACTCTCAGCAAATAGCTTGGGGTGTCTACTTTTCAAAATGGGGTCATTTGGGGGAGTTTTGTGCTATTTTGGCATTTTATGGCCTTCAAAACTGTAATAGGTAGTGAGGAGTGAAATCAAAAATTTGCGCCCTTAGAAATCCTGAAGGTGGTGATTGGTTTTCGGGGCCCCGTACGCAGCTAGTCCCACACATGTGGTATCCCTGTACTCAGGAGAAGCAGCGAAATGTATTTTGGGGTGCAATTCCGCATATAACCATGGCATGTGTGAGCAATATATAATTTAGTGACAATTTTTTTTGTCAATATTCAATCCCTTGGGACAAAAAAAAATATATTCAATGGGCTCAACATGCCCCTCAGCAAATAGCTTGGGGTGTCTACTTTCCAAAATGGGGTCATTTGGGGGGGGGGGGGTTGTGCCATCTTGGCATTTTATGGCCTTCAAAACTGTGATAGGTAGTGAGGAGTAAGATAAAAAATGAATGCCCTTAGAAATCCTGAAGGCGGTGCTTGGATTTCGGCGTCCCGTATGCGGCTAGGCTCCCAAAAAGTCCCACACATGTGGTATCCCTGTACTCAGGAGAAGCAGCAAAATGTATTTTGGGGTGCAATTCCACATATAACCATGGCATGTGTGAGCAATATATACTGTAATTTAGTGACAACTTTTTGTAAAATTTTTATTTATTTTTTTGTCATTATTCAATCCCTTGGGACAAAAAAAAAATTAAATGGGCTCAACATGCCCCTCAGAAAATAGCTTGGGGTGTCTACTTTCCAAAATGGGGTCGTTTGGGGGGGTTTGTGCCATCTTGGCATTTTATGGCCTTCAAAACTGTGATAGGTAGTGAGGAGTGAAATGAAAAATTTTCACCCTTAGAAATCCTGAAGGCGGTGCTTAGTTTTCGGGGTGCCGTACGCAGCTAGGCTCCCAAAAAGTCCCACACATGTGGTATCCCCATACTCAGGAGAAGCAGCAAAATGTATTTTGGGGTGAAATTCCACATATAACCATGGCATGTGTGAGCAATATATCATTTGTTGACACATTTTTGTAAACATTTTATTTATTTATTTATTTTTGTCATTATTCAATCCCTTGGGACAAAAAAAAATATTCAATGGGCTCAACATGCCTCTCAGCAATTTCCTTGGGGTGTCTACTTTCCAAAATGGGGTCATCGGGGGGGGGGGGGGTTGCACTGCCCATCCATTTTAGCACCTCAAGAAATGAGATAGGCAGTCATAAATTAAAAGCTGTGTCAATTCCAGAAAATGTACTCTGGTTTGTAGAAGCTATAACTTTTGCGCAAACCAATAAATATACGCTTATTGACATTTTTTTTTACTAAAGACATGTGGCTGAATACATTTTGGCCTAAATGTATGACTAAAATTGAGTTTATTCGATTTTTCTTATAACAAAAAGTAGAAAATAACTTTTTTTCTCGAAATTTCCGGTCTTTTTCCATTTATATCGCAAAAAAATAAAAACCACAGAGGCAATCAAATACCATCAAAAGAAAACTCTATTTGTAGGAAGAAAAGATGTAAATTTTGTTTGGGTACAACATTGCATGACCGCGCAGTTACCAGTTAAAGCAGTGCAGTGCGAAATTGTAAAAAGACCTCTGGTCCTTAGGCTGACAATTGGTCCGGGGCTTAAGTGGTTAACATTGCAACTGCTTAAGGGTGTCCTGGCCCTAACCCTCTCTCCCAAAGATCTGTTTAAGAGAAATAAAATCTTTTTGCATTCAAAAAGTGTCTGGCGCCCATGAATCTAGCTTGCATTATACCCACTATGCCTCACAACCCACTATGTATGGAAGGATGTCAACAGTTTTTTGCTCCCATTAGACTGGAGGAGGCCTGGGACCTTGCTACAACAATTTTGTTTTTGTTTTTTTTGTTTTTTTTAGACCTGTTCTGATGGCACATATTAGTGGGAGCAGCTTTGGGTCTTATTATACACTGGTCTTCATAGGGTGTAGCGCGTAGTCATATAGTTTTTTCCATTTTTAAAATAGTGTCTGCCTTAGTTTTTGTGTAGTCCTACGTTTGGTAGCCCATTGTAATTAAATTGGCTGCTGGAAATGCACAGCATTGGAAATTCCGAATAAGAAGCCAAGCTATTCCTATGTGAAAAACATCTTGCTTCACCTAAATTCCACTTGCTGTATACTCATTGGGCATCTTAATATCCTAATGAGAGCTCCATCAAAGTCAATAGGGCCCTTTTCCCATGCGAGACGTAGGATTTCCTCCTTTACAGTAAAAAAGTGCACCCTGCATAGGACATGGCGGGGCAGGTCCGCTGCTCCTGGGTCCCTGCAGGCTGACGGGGCCACTCTGGGGCCCAGAATCCGGTGAACCCGGTCTAGCTCTAAGTCAGTACCTGGGGGCTTCCCGAGGACCTGGTTCAGCAGGGCCACCACTGTAGCACGCAGGTCAGGTCCCATGGTCGCCTCCGGGATGCCCCGGATGCGCAGATTGTTCCTCCGGCTTCTGTTTTCGCCATCATCTACACGGAGTTGCATCTCAATCAGGTGTCGCTGCAGGGCTTGCTATCCACACTCAAGGGCAGCCAAGCGGTTCTCTGAGGAAGAGCTGGAGGCCTCCAGGGCGGTGACCCGTTCATCAACAGTGTCCACTTGCTGGCGCAGGTCGTGAAGTTCGGCGAGACAGGGCACTGACTATGGAAGCTGCCATCTCCTGCTTGGATGGCAGGCCTGCCACTAAGTCCCGCCAAGAACCCTGCGTTCCAACCTCTGTGTCCCCGCCACCTGTTAAACTGCAGGGAATGTCCATGTTTGGAGAGGCCGGTGAGGTAGGGGTGGGGACCAGGGGAGATGGTCGTTCTGCTCGGGGTGGGTCCGGACGGGATGTAGCTGCCCCCGCTGCGCCACTTATCCCCAGCGTAGTGGTACCTTGAGAGGATGAAAGACACTGTGGCGCCATCTTGGCCGGTGTGGCGGGGGAGGCGAGCCCGTGCTAATGCTAATTAGTAATTGCTAATGCCGTGTCCTGACGGTGTCCCCGAGCCCTGCCGGTGTCTGTGCGCTCCTGGCATGTATTTTTCCCCGTGTCTGGCGAGTCTGCGGCCAGTTCTCTGGCTAGCTCCTGCAGAGCTCCAAGCAGTGTGTCCTCACATGTCCATCCTTATGCCTCGTCCCCCAGGACGGCTACGTAGCAGGGCAAAGTTCACTGTAAGAGGCCGGACCGGCCTTGGAGCACTCCCGCGGGCAGCGGCCTCAGGAAAGGCCGGGGATCCTCAGGCCTTACTAGGCCGCACCGGGCCGGAGCCTGCCGTGTCTTCCCCGCGTGACGTATGGGCCCAAAACCACCCCCGGAGTGTCTCCTGGCAATGGATGTGTGGCCAAGGGGGGTGGATGGCAGTCTCTTACCTGCCCGAGCGGCTCGATGTAGTGCTGGCCAGGAGGCCTCCGGGATGCAAGATGGCGGCGGACGGTGCCGATTCTCCCCGAGGATCCACGAGAGGTCGCCGACCAAGAATCCCCGCAATAGCCACCTGGGGGGAAGCACGACTAAGTCCCGGACCCGATGGTGTGGGTCTCGGGTCCAAAATATGCAGCGGAGGTGCGGATGGCGGCGGATTGCTCCGTGGGTCTCAGGAGCCAGCCTCGGACACGTCTGCCGCCATGCACGTCAGGCCACGCCCCCCCTTCATCTGGGCATCCTAATATAAAGAAAAGTTAAATTTGGCCTGAGCCAAGTGATCTAAATCATAAAATATGGCACCAAACGTGGCACCGTTACAGCCATGCATTTCAACAGGAAATTCCGAATAAGAAGCCAAGCTATTCCTATATGAAAACCATCTTGGTTCACCCAAATTCCACTTGCTTTATACTCATTGGGCATCCTTCTATATAGAAAAGTTCAATTTGGCCCAAGAAAAGTGATATAAGTCATAAAATATGGTACCAAACATGGCACCAAGACAACCATGCATTTCAATGGAAAATTTTGAAAAAAAAAGCCAAGCTATTCCTATATTAAAACCATCTTGGCTCACCCAAATTCGACTTGCTTTTTACACAATGAGCATCCTATATAGAAAAGTTAAATTTGACCCGAGTCAAGTGATATCAATCATAAAATATGGCACCAAATGTGGTAACATGACAGCCATGCATTTCAATGGGAAATTTTGATTAAGAAACCAAGCTATGTACGCAGACGATGCGCTATTGTACCTGCAAGGCGCTGAGGCTTCTTTGCAGGCTGCCCTTGAGACGTTTGACGAATTTGGTCGGTTTTCGGGTATACGGATCAATTGGTCCAAATCGGTACTATTCCCATTAGATGTCAGGGCGACGGGTCTCGAGCCTCGGCTGTCGCTGCGTTGGGTTGAGGAATTTACTTACCTGGGCATCAGGGTGTCAAGGGACCTCCAATCGTACCACCGTCTGAATGTCCGCCCCCTGGTGCAGCAGCTGAGGGATCATTGTGCCAGGTGGACCTCTCTCCCTCTGAACTTATTGGGACGAATTAGCATTTTTAAAATGGTTTATCTACCCAAATTTCTCTATTTCTTTCGTAATTTTCCGATGGGCCTGCCCCGCTCTCTCTTTAGGGAATTGGATGGTTACTTGGGAGGGTTTCTGTGGCAGGGTTCCCCCCCTAGATTGGCCAAGGCTACGTTGCAGATGCCGGTCAGTAGAGGGGGGCTGGCGATACCCAATCTGCTGTTGTACTATTGGGCGGCCGTGCTAGTCACGGTGCGATGGTGGCTGGGGGGGAACAGGGGGAACGCTGCGGCTCGTTTAGAGGCGGTCCTGGTAAGTCCCCTGGTGGAGCTGGGGGGGGTGCTACATTCAGGAGCGACACATCGCCCTGAACTTGCGGGTCCCACTGGGTCAGTGGTGCGGATCTGGAGGGCCGTGGTGAAGCGATTCCCTGGCTCGGGTAGGTGGTCCCCCCGCTGTCCCTTGTGGGGTAACCCGTTGCTTCCCCACTTCAGAACCATCCCGGACCCGCAGCTGTGGATTCGTTACGGTATTAGGACTTTGGGGGATGTAATTTCCAATGGGGCTCTGGTCCCTTTCCGGGAGCTGGTGGAGAGGCATGCTGTACCTGGCAGTATGCTTTTTCGGTATTGGCAGTTGCGGCATGCCTTTCGGGCGCAGTTTCCGGAACCGCCTATCCTTGAACTTGATGCACTGGAGGACCTCCTGGCTCAAGACTCACTTACGAAGCCCCTCTCAGAATTATACGCAGTTCTGATCAATAGCTCGTCCTCTAGGTTGGAAACTCTATGGGACAAGTGGCAGGGGGACATTCCAACTCTGGATAGGGAGGACTGGGAGGACTGCCTGGAGGAGAGTATTAGGCTGTTAATATCTTCTAAGGATCGGTTGATACAAACGAAGGTATTACATAGAATACACTTTACGCCTCAGAGGCTACACAGAGTGTTCCCGGACAGGTCTCCGCTCTGCCCTAGATGCCGCTCCTGTGAGGGCTCCTTCTTGCATATGTTTTGGACGTGTCCACGTATATCGCAGTATTGGTCTGCGGTGATGGACTGTATTAACGAACGGCTCCAGCTGAGTGTCCCACTGACGGCTGAGCTGGCACTCCTGGCCATACACGATGATATACAGCGGCCCAGACCCACCAAAACCTTGATTTCGTTATTACTGTTCTATGCCAAGAAGCAAATTCTTCTCAAGTGGACCTCGCCTCTTCCGCCTACTAAGAGGGCCTGGGAAAAGGCTGTAGATGCTGTACTACCTATGTATAAATTGACTTATACTAGCAGGGGCTGCCCGCAAAAATTTACAAGGGTGTGGCAACCGTGGGTGGGTTCTACAGAATAGCCGATCTTGTTTTATCTTCTGTCTATTGTCCCTTATCTGGGGGTATGACTTTGGTGTTGATATACTGACTGGTTCTGTGATTTTTCGCTCTGTTATGTGGCGTACCTTGCATCTGTATTGTATATTGTGTCATATACTGCTTGTACTTGCTTGCTTTTTTACTAATAAAGACCAACCCTTTTTGTTAAAAAAAAAAAAAAAAAAAAAAGAAACCAAGCTATTCCTATATGAAAACCATCTTGGACCATGTAATGGAACGTCCCACATTCTGCTCCAGCGCTTTCATCATGTATCGCCTCCTCCCAGTCTGAATATAGATATCAGATATTCCATCCTCTCACAAGCACAAAACAAGACAATATTTGTTTAGTTACTGAACATGGACTCATTTTATTAGAACCAAAATACAGGTCTTATATACAGTTAAAGAGGAGGAGGTTCCTACCTCCTACTCATATTACCCTAACAATACAACTGTAACTAGAAACAGAATTAACATGAACTAATTAACTAATCCTTTAAAGCAGCCGATATGACGCAGTGCCCTCCTGAGCATTGCTATGATTAATCAGGATTTCACTACAGGTCAGACTTGGTGTCACCGAGCTTCACCCAGTAGATTATACCTTATCATAAATATCAACACAGAACTTCGTACAATTGCAGGGTTAATTAGCACAAACAGTGGGTGAAATACTCTTAAAAGCTGTGGCAAGCCAGACTAGACGCATTTACATTATAGAAGACAACAGACATGTGGCTGGAGTTGATGACATTAGCATCTAACAGTATGTGTCCCAACAGTATGAATCAGTCACTATTTCTATTATGGCATATACAGGGTTCCCAGAGTATGTGTGTCTTGGGAGGATATGGACCTAAATTCAAAGTAACACCACCTCAAAGGTCCCCAGACATACAGCTGACAAAGAGCACCGTTCCCCCAAATGCCAGGGCCCATGATCGGTACACAAGAGGCTAACATTCAGTCCCCTCCAAAAGCCTCTGTCCTGGCTAGGTCTGTCACAGACCACTCAAATTCTGTGGCAGGTTGGCTCAGATACGTGAATCGCCGTAGGTGTACGACGGGCTCTTACACGGCTTTCTGTGCATGGCGATTGGCTGGCGGGGGAGCTAGTCAGCAGGTCCGGTGGACTCTATGTCCACTGGATGCTTGTGATTATTCCCCGCAGAGACAGAACTGGGATCTGCCAAAATAAATAAGGCAGATCACTGTTCTGTCTGAGATCTTGTCTTCATGCTATGTAGAAAGACGTATTTATGTGTTGTTCCAGGCAACCCATCCCTCATACATTTAGAATAGCTTGGCTTAGGAATATGAATAGCTTGGCTTCTTATTTGGAATTTCCCATTGAAATGCATGGGTGACAGGGTGACCAGTTTGGTGCCATACTTCATAGTTTATATCACTTGGCTCAGGCAAAATTGATGTTTTCTGTATACAAAGATGCCCAATGAGTTTAAAACAAGTGGAATTTGGTAGAGCCAAGATGGTTTTCATATACAGTAGGAATAGCTTGGCTTCTTATTCAAAATTTCCCATTGAAATACATGGCTATCATGGTGCCACGTTTGGTGCCATATTTTATGATTTATATCACTTGACTCAGGCCAAATGGAACTTTCCTATATAGTAGGATGCCCAAAAAGTATAAAACAAGTGGAATTAGGGTGAGCCAAGATGGTTTTCATACAGGAATAGCTTGGTTTCTTATTCAAAATTTCCCATTGAAATGCATGGCTGTCATAGTGCCACGTTTGGTGCCATATTTTATGAGTTATATCACTTGGCTCAGGCCAAATTGAACTTTCCTATATAGTAGGATACCCAATGAGTCTAAAACAAGTGAAATTAGGGTGAGCCAAGATGGTTTTCAGATAGGAATGGCTTGGCTTCTTATGTGGAATTTCCATTGAAATGCATGGGTGACAGGGTGACAAGTTTGGTGCCATACTTCATGGTTTATTTCACTTGGCTTGGGCCACATTGAACTTTTATATATATATAAGGATGCCAAATGTGTATAAAGCAAATGGAATTTGGGTCAGCGAACATGATTTTTATATAGGAATAGCTTGGCTTCTTATTCAAAGTTTCCCATTGAAATGCATGGCGCCACGTTTGGTGCCATATTTTATGATTTAGATCATTTGGCTCAGGCCAAATTGAACTTTCCTATACTGTATAGAGGGATGCCCAATGTGTATAAAGCAAGTGGAATTGGGTCAGCGAATATGGTTTTCATACGGGAATGGCTTGGCTTTTTATTCAAAAGTTCTCATTGAAATGCATGGCTGTCATGGTGTCACATTTGGTGCCATATTTTATGATTTATATCACTTGGCTCGGGCCAAATTGTACAAATAGAGGAAATTATATGAAGACAAGTCAAATTTGGGTGAGCCAAGATGGTTTTCATATATAAAAAGTTAGTTATTCAGAATTTCTCCTTTAAATACACGGCAGTTAGGGAGACTGGATTGTTGTTAAAGTTTACAATTTTATTATAAACTTTGCAGATGATTGTTTAGTAAATAATCCCCTTTGTGAATAAAGACCCAACCTGAATAAGAAGTTGGCCGAATTTGGAGTCAAATTCTGCATTCGAATAAGAAGCTGACCTAATAAAGAGCCAACTTCAGCATCGTAATTTAATAGGTAACACCTATTTTTTTCTGGCGAATTTCTCAATAAACAGTTCTAAAGGATCATTCGTACTGCGATACTGCCACCTAGCGGTAGCTATGTTGTGTTACACGTAGCGCGGTACGGTAGCACGGTAAAACAGGTTAATTTGGCCGAACAAATTATAATAATCTTAGCTTCAAGAAAAATCTTATTATCAGGTTTAAACTGACACTCCACATTAGGGTCGCAAACTATAACTCTGGCAACTACTTTCTGTAAAGCAGCACCTCTAGAAAGAGAACATTTCCTTTTAAAGCGGCCATTGGTTTGTAGCAATATCCTCCAGAAAATGGCCGATTTTAGACGGACGGAACCTTCCAAAGTGCGCGGTCTCTATTGTGTACGGGCATGCGCTTTCTGACTGAAATCCGTGGCGCAAATGAGCAATGAGCAGCAAGGAGGTGGTTCAGTAGGGTAAGGGGCACCTGGTCCTTTTCCCTGATCGGGGCTGTTGGCGGGATAAACTGATACTAGAGGTAATTATTGGCGACGTGGTGTATTTATTTGTATTCACATTCCACTGGGTCTATTATAGGTCATTCGTATTGGTGTGATTATATGTGAGCATTTGAAACCATCTTTGTGTATGTGTTATACTAAATTACTATATATAGATATGCTTTAAAGAGAAAGTAAACCCTGATGAGTTTACTTCCTCTTTCATTCCCTGCAAAGGCAAAGCATAATGGACTACTATGCATCGCATAGTAGTCCATTATGTGTCACTTACCAGACACAGGAGCCAGCGAAGTCGCCGCTGTTCCTTGTAGTCCGCCGCATCCATCTTGTTGGTGGGGTCTCGCAGCTCCGCCGCTGTCATTCGGCGAAGCCGCGATGACTTCACTCCCGCGCATGCGAGCCGACACGCGCGGCAGCTCCGTCGTTGAGAATGCCACGCTCATTGTGCCTGCGTGCCGCTGTCTCTGACGCATGCGCCGTAGACAGCAGTGCCTGTTTTCGGGCAAATATCTCCTAAACCATACAGGTTTAGGAGATATTTTTTGGACCTACAGGTAAGCCTTAATCTAGGCTTACCTGTAGGTCAAAGTGGTTTGTAAGGGTTTACAACCACTTTAATGCTGAATTCCAGGTACGGACCAATGGATGTGTACAGCTTTCATACGTCGGGGGGCTGTGAATGTGGAGAACTGGGTAATTGCTGCTACTATAGCAATTGTTACAGTCTTTTGGGTTGGCTGATGCTCTGCTGCATATTTACCCTAGGGTAACCTGCTTAGCGCAGCTGCCATTTAACCACTTGACAACTGGGCACTTAAACACCCCTCATGACCAGACCAATTTTCAGCTTTCGGTGCTCTCACACTTTGAATGACAATTACTCAGTCATGTAACACTGTACCCAAATGAATTTTTTTGTCCTTCCCCCCCCCCCCCCCCCCCCCACAGATAGAGCTTTCTTTTGGTGGTATTTGATCACCTCTGGGTTTTTTATTTTTTGCGCTATAAATGAAAAAAGACAGAAAATGTTGAAAAAAAACGAATTTTTCTTTGTTTCTGTGATAAAATTTTGCAATTTTTTTTTTTTTTTCAGGAATTTTGGCCACAATTTTTACTGCTAGATATCTTTGGTAAAAATAACCCAAATTGGTGGATATTATTTGGTCTTTGTGAAAGTTAGAGAGTCTACAAGCTGTGGTGCAAATCATACAAAATTGATCACATCTGATGTACTGGTGGCCAGTCTCATTTCTTGTGACCTGAACAAGCCAGGAAAGTACAACTACCCCCCCCCCCCCCCCACAAGTGACCCCTTTTTTTTTTTTTTTTTTTTTTTTTTAGACATTCCAAGGTATTTATTAAGAAGAATGAGCTTTTTGGTGTTGTAGTTTTTTTCCCCACAATTCTTTGCAAAATTAAGATTTTTTTTATTTTATTTTTTTTTCACAAAATTGTCATTGTAATGGGTTATTTCTCTCACGTGACTTGTGTATACCACAAATAATGCCCCAAAATAAATTCTGCTACTCCTCCTGAGTATTACGATACCACATGTGTGGGACTTTTCCACAGCCTGGCCACTTAGAGAGACCCAACATGCAGGGAGCGCCATCACGTGTTCTAGGAGCATAAATTACAAATCTAACTTGTTGACTACCTATTTAAACTTTTGAAGTCCCTGGAGCACCAGGACAATGAAACTGACGTGGCAGTGGTGATACGTGACCCTGATGACAGATGGCACTAATACGTGACCCTGATGACAGATGGCACTAATACGTGACCCTGATGACAGATGGCACTAATACGTGACCCTGATGACAGATGGCACTAATACGTGACCCTGATGACAGGTGGCACTAATACGTGACCCTGATGACAGGTGGCACTAATACGTGACCCTGATGACAGGTGGCACTAATACGTGACCCTGATGACAGGTGGCACTAATACGTGACCCTGATGACAGGTGGCACTAATACGTGACCCTGATGACAGGTGGCACTAATACGTGACCCTGATGACAGGTGGCACTAATACGTGACCCTGATGACAGGTGGCACTAATACGTGACCCTGATGACAGGTGGCACTAATACGTGACCCCGATGACAGGTGGCACGTGGCACTGATGACACGGGGTACATGGGTACACTGATGTGGCACTGATCACAGATGTCATTATATGTGGCACTAGGGACAGATGGCACTGACAGGTGGCATTGGGGCAAATGGAGCTGGGGACAGATGGCACTTGACAGGTGGCGCACTGGGGACAGATGGCACTGGCACACTGGGGACAGATGGCAATGACAGGTGGCACTGGCACACTGGGGACAGATGGCATACTGGGGACATTACTTGCTGCTGCAGCTGTTCATCTCTTCCCTCCTCACACGCTGTCTGTGTGAGGAGGGAGAGCGGCGCTGACAGATGATCTCATGTTTACATATGAGATCATCTCTCATTGGGCACGCCGATCGCGCTGTAAACGGCTGCTGTGATTGGCCGTTTACAGCGATCTGTGACTGGCTGTGTCCGGGGGACACGGCCAGCACAGAACTTCCCCAATGCGCGCTCCCGGGAGTGCGCATTGCGGAAGTAAGCAGGAGGACGTCCAGGGACGGCTTCCCGGTGTCTTGTCATATAACGTCCTCCATCCGATAGTGTCCGCTGCGTACTGCGCATGCGCAGTACACAGTAACACTGATTCCGAAAATTGACGAGGATGAACGGCACCTGCACTGTGAGTCCAGGTTCTAGCCCCACCATCCAAGTGGACATAGAGTAGGAATAAATAGAGCCGAGAGCAGCGAGGCCGAGCCCGAAGTGTGGCGAGCGAAGCTCGCCCACGAGGGCCCCTCTAATATTCACAACCCTACGTCTGCTTGGATGGTGGGGCTACCACCTCCACTCATGGCGCAGGCGCCGTTCAGCTTCGGAGATTTTCCGAAGCTCCGTACTGCGCATGTGCAGTACGGGGCGGACACTATTTGATGGCCGGACACTATACGGCAGAACACCGGCAATTGGCGTCCGCTCTGCAGCCGTCTTTCGGCTATAGAGCGGACGCCTAGTGGTTAAAGCGTCCCTTGTATTTTTGTCAACTAATTCAAAGCATTCTCTGATTGGATGAGCTGGAGAAGCAGGGAGGTGACATTACAGGTCCAATCAGCAAATGCTTTGCATGAACTGAGGAAATGCTATGTGTTGCTGAATAATGTGCTAAATAAAAGGTGACGCCCTGTGGTTATTATGTAGCATGGGAGTTTGAAGACTAAGGGAATCACTGTAGTAGTAGTGGCTACTACAGCGATTCCCAACTGTATGGAATATACTAGATCAGTAAACTCCAGACCTGGATTTCAGCTTTAACCCTCTTACTGCCAGAGCTGGTTTTTCATTCTTATTTAAATGTTTAGAAAATAATTTTAGGCTCCATGCACACTGGCTTAAAGGGGTTGTAAACCCTCTCTCTGTTATTTAACCACTTCAGCCCCGGAAGGATTTATTCTCCCCCCCCCCCCCCCTCCTGACCAGAGCACTTTTTGCGATTCGACACTGCATCACTTTAACTGACAATTGTGCGGTAATGCGATATTACACCAAAATTGATGTACAGGTATGCCCATTTGCCCACTGCTGCCATTGTGCAATGTATATCGCCATACAGCGGTCAGCAAGTGCTTAAAAAAAAGTCACACTTGCCTCCACTGTGCAGTTCATTTTGCACAGAGTGGCCCTGTCCTCTTCTGGGGTCCCTCAGTGGCACTGGTGGTGGTGATGCCGAAAAGGTTTCAGGGATTCTACTCCAATCTTTTTGTAGTCCCAAAGAAGGAAGGGGTCCGTCTGGTCCTGGATGTCAAGGCCCTCAACAGCTTTGTGAAAGTACAAAGGTTCAGGATGGAATCAGTTCGCTCAGTGCTCGCTGCACTCCATCGGGGGGATTTTCTGTCATCCCTGGACATCAAGGACGCATACTTGCATGTCCCCATATGCATAAAGCATCAGAGGTTTCTGTGATTTGCGGTTGGGGACAAGCGCTACCAATTGGTAGCTCTCCCTTTTTGGCCTGGCATCGACACCGAGGGTCTTCACCAAGCTGCTAGCCCCCAATTCCGGCTTTAAGGCAGCGAGGGATCGCAATCTTCCAAAGACTACCTCTTCTTTTTTAGAGCAGCTTCCGCCCCAGAATTAACTGAGGATGTGGCAATCACCATGCAAACTCTTCAGGAGTTTGGGTACTGAACCTTCAGAAGTCTGGACTCCTCAGAGGTGAGTCTTTCTCCCTTCGGACAAGCTGCAGACTCTTCAAGCTGCGGTGAAGTTGTTGGTGTCCCGCAGGTGGTTGTCGCTGCACTTTTGCAATGCGAGTCCTGGGTCTCATGGTAGCCACCTTCGAGGTGGTACTGTATGCCAGGGCTCGACAAACCCCGGGCGCCTGGTCGCATTTGCGCCTAGAATTCGTGTCCTGGCGACTGGGGCAACGCTGCTGGGGTATCCCGTCTCCATTTGGACCCCGAACTCCGCCGCGCAATTGCATCAGGCCGCGCCGGCCAGTAATTGAGGCCGCGGCTTTGCGGCCTTCTAAAATCTTTCGGTAGTCTGGCGCCATCTTGTGGTGGATGTAGAAATTACACCCTATTCCAATAATGCTAATTCCTAATGGAGTGAAGCTCCCCTGCCTGTTTTTCACTGCCCGCCCATTTCCTTCCCAAAGTGAAGAGAAGGAAGTGATTGTGGGCGTCATCTGGCGCCTTTTGCCCAACGGTGAGTGTGGTGGCTGGTAAATGGCTTCTCATTATATTATATATATATATATTATTTATTTAATTGTGTGTGTGTGTGTGTGTGTGTGTGTGTGTGTGTGTGTGTGTGTGTGTGTGTGTGTATATATATATATATATATATATATATATATATATAATTTTTTTTTTTTTGTAAAAAGTTAAAAAAAAATAAAAAATTATTTTAATTAAGGAAAAAAAAAGGGGGGGGGGGGCTGCGGCGCTATCTTCCCCTCACTCGTCTCCATGTCAGGCCAGGGACAGGTCCGGATCGCCGTTACCGACCTGGCTCCTAACTTTTTAAGCTGGCTCCTAGATTCCACACTCGAGTCTTGCAAAAGGAGATCCTGTCCAAATGGGTTAAATATCCCTTGTCACTGGATTGTCAAATTTGTGTGAGCCAGCTAGTCAGGGATTCCCTGCTCTGGTGGCTGAGGTCTCCGGCCCTTTGGTGCGGGAAGTTTGTTCGTTCCTCTTCATTGGACGGTGATCACAAGGGACGCCAGCCTGACCGGTTGGGGGGGGGGGTTGTTTGGGGGGTACAGTCGGCCCAGGGTCACTGGACGCAGGAAGAATCCCGCCTGCTGATCCATGTGATGGAACAATCGGGCGATCAGGCGGTACCTCTCCACATGGTGACCGAGGCTGCAGGGGCGTCCGGTCAGGATCCAGTCGGACAACGCCATGGTGGTGATGTATGTCAATCATCAAGGAGGAACAAGGAGCTCGGCTGCAGCACTGGAGGTCGCTCACATCCTGCGGTGGGCAGAGCAGCTCGTGCCGGCTTTGTTGGCCATGCACATTCCCGGCGTAGAAAACTAGCAAGCGGACTAAAGTTGTCAGATGCTGGATCAAGGGAAATGGTCACTGCATCCGGATGTATTTTGCCTAATGTGGAGCACACCAGATGGTGGATCTCCTGGCCTCTTGACTCAGTCGGAAGGTGCAGAGGCTTGTGGCCAGGTCAAAAGATCCCTTGGCGGACGCAGGAGACTTGGTGGCTCCATGAAGGCATAAATCAGCTGATAATGGCACCCCCCCACTCAAACTTCTACCACATCTGGAAGCCGAGGGGATTCCGAGGTTTCCAGTGATTCTTATTGGCCTTGGTGTCCGTGGTATGCTGACATAGTACGTATGGTGGCAGATGTTCCTTGGTGGCTGCCGATGTGAGAGGACCTTCTGTCGCATGGTCCAATACTTCATCCTGCTTTACCATCACTGGCTTTAACTGTATGACTGTTGAAAGCCAGGTGCTAAGGGACTGAGGTCTGTCGGATTCAGTAATCTCCACTATGTTGAGGGCACGGAAGTCATCTTCTCGGAAGATTTATCATTGTACGTGAGGTGGCATCCGTGCACATACTCAGTTTCCAGGATTCTGCTGTTTTTTGCAGCGAGGAGTGGATCAGAAACTTGCCTTAAGCACCATTAAGGGGCAGATATCGGCTTTGGCTGTCTATTTTATTTATTTTTCAGCAACCCTTGGCCACTTATTCATTGGTGAGTACGTTTGTTCAGGGGGTTCAACATGTGGCCCCTCCGGTTCAACCACCGCTACCTCTGTTGGATTTGAACCTGCTGCTCTTGGTTCTTCAGAAACCGCCGTTTGAAAACATTAAGGAGATTCCCTTATTGACACACTCTCAAAGTAGTCTTTCTAGTGGCTATTACATCTGCCAGGAGGGTTTCTGAGTTGGCGGCCTTGGCATACAAATCTCCCTACTTGGTCCTCCATAAGGATAAGGCGGTGCTGCGCCCGCAGCCTTCATTTCTTTCAGAGGTTGTTTTGGCTTTTCATCTAAATGAGGACATTGTGCTTCTGTCCTTTATGTGCTCGGCCGTCACACCCCAAAGAGGTTGCTTTGCATTCCTTGGACATGGTCCAGGCTCTGCGGGTGTTTGTCTGCTACAGCCCCTTTCTGGAGGTCGGACTCGCTGTTTGTATCAGTGTTTTTCCGACATCAAGCATCTGTTTCTCAGGTGTTTAAGGCGGTGACCTGGTCGTCCATTCATACTTTCACTAAATTTTTTACAAGGTTGACGTGAGCGCATTTTCAGATGCTTGCTTCATCCGCAAGGTTTGGCGGCTGTTTAAGGTTGCAACTCCTCCGTTGAGGAGCTCTGGTTGTTATGGGTGGAGTTTAGAGCTGCAACTAACGATTAATTTGTCTGTCGACTAATCTATCGATTATTTCTTCGATTAGTCAACGACTATCCGATTATTTTTTTTTTATTTTTTAATGAATCTAGTGTTTTTTTTTTGTTTTTTTTTTTTGATTAGCTAATTCATCCTTTGGATAACCTTGAGAGTATTGTATGGCAGAGTATTGGCGGGCATTGCATTGCAGGGCAGAGTATTGGCGGGCATTGCAGGGCAGGGCATTGCAGGGCAGGGCATTGCAGGGCAGGGCATTGCAGGGCAGAGCATTGCAGGGCAGAGCATGGCAGGGCAGGGCATGGCAGAGTATTGGCGGGCAGGGCATTGCAGGGCAGAGTATAGCATAGCATAGTAGAGTATAGTATTGCAGGGCAGGGCAGGGCATGGCAGGGCAGAGCATGGCAGGGCAGGGTATGGCAGGGCAGGGTATGGCAGGGCAGGGTATGGCAGGGCAGGGTATGGCAGGGCAGGGTATGGCAGGGCAGGGTATGGCAGGGCAGGGTATGGCAGGGCAGGGTATGGCAGGGCAGGGTATGGCAGGGCAGGGTATGGCAGGGCAGGGTATGGCAGGGCAGGGTATGGCAGGGCAGGGTATGGCAGGGTAGGGTATGGCAGGGTAGGGTATGGCAGGGTATAGCATGGCAGGGCAGAGCATGGCATGGCAGGGCAGAGCATGGCATGGCAGGGCAGAGTATGGCATGGCATGGCAGGGCAGGGCAGAGTATGGCATGGTTTGTTTCCACAACCGTACTAAGAGATCCTTAATTGCAGACAGCCTGTGAGCGGTGTGTACCCAACTATTCTGAAGCCCCTCACACAAGACCCCTGTGTTATCTTGAATTCCACTACCAACAGTAGCAGAGGAAAAAATCAGTCCAAACGGCAAGCAAAAAAACCTGGTCGATTAACAGGCCGAGGTCAGTGCAGGTAAAAGGCAGAAATGTGGTTAGTAATCCAGATGGCAGGCAGAGGCATAGTCGATAAACAGTTCAGGTGAAAGGCAGAAACGTGGTGGATAAACAACGCAGAGGCATAGTAGAGCTGCACGATTAATCGTTAAGAATCGTTAAAAATCGAAATATTGTTTATCAGTTGAATAGACTTCGATGTGTAAGTGAAAAAAAAAAAGTTTAACCACTAAACCTTTTTCTGACATTTGTAGGTTTCAAGTTAAAATCTCTTTTTTTGTGATTCTCATTTTGGCCAAAATCGTGCAGCTCTAAGCCCTTGTACACGCGGTCGGAGATTCCGATGGAATGTGTCCTATCGGACCGTTTTGTGGGATGTTCCGACTGTGTGTGGTCTGCATCGGAATATCCGACGGACCAAGTTTTCCAACTTGCCGGTAAAATTTTCGGACAAAATGCTCCTATCCGACATACTCCGATCATGTGTAGCCTACTCCGACGGACAAAGTGCCACGCATGCTCAGATCAAGTTCCTAGACCAAAGCTATTGGCTACCAGCCTGAACGTAGTCCCGTCGTAACGAAATAACGTCATCACGTTATGTACAATCGGATTTTCCGACAACTTAGTCCGACCGTGTGTATGCAACATCACTTCTGGAATTACTCAGACGGATTTGGTTGTGGGAATCTCCGACCGTGTGTACAAGGGCTAAGGCATAGTATATAAACCAGCCAGGGTCAGTTCACGTGGAAAGCAGTGGCATGCGTGGTTGGTTGAGGCAGAAAGCAAATAATCAGCACAGATACTGAAAACTGCTACTTGGCTGGCTGTTAGAAATATGGGCTAATATTTTGGGCAAGTGTGATCTCCCTGGAAGCAGTCTCTGAAGCATAGGTCTGGTTGGGAGGGACATTGAGGACAATGAAAACCAGGGTGGATTTGATTTATATTAAGTTGATTTGAGTTAAATTGGGATATAAGTCACTAGTAAAAAGGCTTGATTTAAATCGACTCGTTTTTTTAAATCATCATTTTTAAAGAGCAACTGTCATCTCTGTCCCGCAGCGGCTCATCCTCTGACCTGCTGTTGACTCATCGACAGTCCCATTCACTTTAACCATTTAAGGACTGGGCCTATTTTTCAGACTTGGGTTTTTCTCAAGTCGTCTTCCAGGACGGTACCCTGAGAGATGACTGGTCCACCTGACAGGAAACACAATCAAAGAGTTTAAAAGCCTCCGCTCCTCCCCGTGCTCCTCAGTTTTGATTGTGTTTCCCCACAGCGAAACAGTTTATTTTTTTCCTAGACCCGAAGCCTGGGGCTGGTGGTCTCCCCATGGGAGCCGGACCAAATGCCTGGGAAGCCTCTGGATCCGGCAGGATGTTCTCATCCTTCCTGGGGGGGTTCCCCTATATTTTCCTCAGGGGGGGCAGCAGAAACTGGAAGAGCCCCCCCGAGCGCTGAAGGACCCTGGGTACAGTGGTGTACCCAGAACTTCAGGAGCCAATTTTCCTCACCTCTCCTTACCTGTGCGGTGGCCGTGCAGAAAAGGAGCCTGGTGTCCCTTTTGGCTCAGGGTATCTCTCTGAAGACTCCAGGTTTAGCAATCCAGAGGGTCCTTGGTGCAGCTGGAGGCAGTATCTCCCCTTTGCAGCAGTGGTGCTCAGCTTTCTGGGGAGGTTTGGCACCATCTTCCTGGAGCTTGGTGGAGGAATGACATCACTTCCTCCACAGAACAGGAAGTGAGCTCAGAGTTCGGGTCATTTCCTGTCTACAGTGAGACCCGCAGGGTCCATGGCCATGGAGGAGACCACAGGGGGTGAGTCTGACCGGCCGCCAGAGGTTTAGATGGGGGAGGATACCCCAACTCTTCTCCTCTGGGTGGTACCGTGCTATATTGTAATGCCTGTATGTTTTTGTTTCAGGGGACGATGCCACTGCCCTTGGGGTTGCCAGCCGTCCCGTGAAATCTTCCACCCACTCTAAGCGTTGTGGAAACTGTAATGTTAGATTACCCCCAGATCATCCTAAACCCTTCTGCTTTAAATGTATACAGAAGCTGACAGGGAAGGAAACATCTCAGATAATGGAGAAGTTTCTCACAGTACAAACAGAGATGCTGTGCACTCTGAAAGCCTTTCAGTCCTCCCTTAAGTCTAGAGATTCAGAGGCTCACGCCAGCAAGGACGCCTCCTCCCAGGAGGACTCCGCTTCCTCTAGGGGGTCTAGACGGCGGGCAGACAACCCAAGGTATCTCCGGTCTCAGGATTCAGAGGAGGAGGATGAGTCCGAATCCCATGGGCAGGTAGTCTCAGACGAGGGTGTGTTGGACAGCCAGGAGGAGGATGAGGGGGAAGACTCCAGGTCTAGCAGGCATATCTTTTCAGCCAACGACATGGAGGGACTACTGAGGGCTGTTTACGCTTCCGAAGAGATTCAGGAGCCCATGGCACAGGTCTCTGCCCAAGACAAAATGTATAGAGGCTTAATTAAACCGCAGACCAGGGTTCTTCCGGTACATCCTGCACTCAAAGATATTATCTTAAGGGAGTGGAAGGATCCGGAGAAGAGGCTCCTAAAATACAAAACATGGAAGCGTAGATGCCCTTTTACTGAGGAGGAGCACAAGTTTCTAAACAATCCGATCTTTCCTTTAAAGATGAGGATCAAATAGATCGGAGGGCAGAAACTATTATACGCAGGGCCTGGGAGGCTAACGCGGCGGCTATGAACCCCCGCGCTGGCCTCAGCCTCCATCGCTAGAAATGCGGACACGTGGATCTCTAAGCTGATAGACCACATCTCCCAGACTTCCAAGTCTAAGGAGGTCTTAGATTCATTGGAGGTCATAGGCAGTGCTGTTGCATACCTAGCGGATGCGGCCGTGGAGACGGTGCACACAACCGTCTCCAGAGGGCCAGCAGGGTCAGGGGTTCTACTCCCACATATTTTGTGGTACCAAAGCCCTCAGGAAGATATCGCCTCATCATAAATCTAAGGCACCTCAATGTCTTCCTGCGGTACAAGAAGTTCCGCATGGAGAGTGTTTATTCTCTCAGGAGACACCTCAGGGACGTGTTCATGGTAACCTTGGACTTAAAGGGCGCCTACCTTCACGTCCCTATATTTCAGAACCATCAGGTCTTCCTAAGATTTGCAATTGCCTCTCCAGAGGGAGTTCAGCATTGGCAGTTGTGGCCCTCCCCTTCGGGCTGGTATCCAGTCCAAGGGTTTTTACGAAGATCCTGGCAGATATAGCCAGGGTAGTGGAGACCTTAGAATCCCTGGGATGGATCATCAGCAAGGAAAAATCCTCACTGATTCCGGCCCAGACGAAAATGTATCTGGGATTCCTGGTGGATTCCACGCAGCAGAAGTTAGTTCTACCCCAGAGCAAGGTAGAGGGTATAACTTCAGCGGTCCTTTCTCTGTTAGATGCAGACATCTCCATACAGAGGGATTATGAGGGTGCTGGGCCTGATGACGGCAGCTATCCCAGCAGTTCCTTGGGCACAGCTGCACTCCAGGACCCTCCAGCACTTCCTCCTTTCCTCTTGGGACAGGAAAAGAGTTTCTCTAGATGTAGAAGTGGCCATTCCGATTGAGGTAAACGATTCTCTTCGCTGGTGGCTTCTCCCTCAGAGGCTTCAGGGGGGTCTCCTTTTTGGAGTCAGCTTCAGCCGCTCAGGATAACAGACGCAAGTTCCTGGGGGTGGGGGGCCTACCTGAAGGATCTAACAGCCCAGGGATCCTGGGACATGAGTCAGAGAAAGGCGTCCTCCAATTTTCGAGAACTTTTGGCCATCGAGGAGGCATTAAAAGCTTTTGAAAGGAGGATCAAGGACCAGGAAGTTCAGGTCCTATCAGACAATGCCACGGCAGTGGCATTTGTCAATCATCAAGGGGGCACCAGATCTCCAACTCTACTGGCCCTATCTTTAGAGATCATGGGCTGGGCGGAGCATCGGATCATCTCCATTTCCGCAGTTCACATAAAGGGATCCCTGAATGTAGAGGCAGACTATCTCTGTCGTCAGCCGATTCTTCAGGGAGAATGGGAGTTGAATCCAGAGGTATTCTCCCTGGTATGTCGGCAGTTCGGCGATCCAGAGATAGATCTGTTCGCCCGCAGAAAGAACAGAAGGGTAAAGAGATTCTTTTCCCTTGCCCAAAAGGGGGGCTCAGAGGGGATAGACGCCTTGGCCCAGGTTTGGGACTTCCGTTTGGCCTATGCCTTCCCCCCACCCCCAGGGCTAATCCGAGGGTTCTTCAAAAGCTGTTTCTCTCAGAAGGCGCCCTGATTCTGATAGCCCATTGGTGGCCCAAGAGAGCTTGGTTTCCAACCCTGCAGGGTTGGTCCATAGCCCCGCCTCTACACCTTCCTGTCCAGTTTGCCATCCAGACCCCAGCTTCTTCAGGCTGACGGCCTGGCTCTTGAAAGGCAGAACCTGCGGAAGAAGGGCCTGCCGGACAGAGTAGTGGATACTCTCCTCCTTAGTAGAAAGCCGGTCACAAGGCGTATTTACGCTAAGACCTGGGGGATTTTTTCTCACTGGTGTCAGGCGAGAGGGACTTCACAGCAAGAGATCCCGGCCATTCTGGAGTTTCTCCAGGATGGAGCAGAGCAGGGGTTGGCAACCAAGACACTTAAGGCACAGGTCGCAGCCTTATCCTGTTTTTTTGGAGAGACGCTTGGCACTAGACCCTCTGATCAAGAGGTTCCTTTTGGTCAGAGAGAGGTTGTCCCCTGTCCAGGTGTCTAGGTTCCCACCATGGGATCTTACCTTGGTGTTAGAGGGGTTAACAAGGTCCCCCTTTGAACCAATAGACCAGATCCCCCTCAGGATCCTCACCTTTAAGTTGGCCTTTCTGCTTGCTATTACATCAGCCAGGAGAGTAGGCGATATTCAGACTTTTTCAGTAAAGGAACCATACTTCCGTTTATTCGAGGACAGGGTTATACTTAGGCAGGACCCCCTGTACCTCCCTAAGGTAGCATCCAGGTTCCATAGGATTCAAGAAGTAGTGCTACCTAACTTTTGTAATAATCCCCAAAATGAGAGGGAGGTTTCTTTTCACTGTCTGGACGTCAGACGTTGTTTATTATCCTACTTAGAAAAAGTTAAGGAGTGTCGAAGGTCCAGCCATCTTTTAGTTAATTTTTCTGGTCAAAAGAAGGGCCAACAAGCCTCCAAAGCATCCATAGCTAGATGGATTAAGCATGCCATTGCTTTAGCCTATGAGCAGTCAGATAATGCAGTTCCTAGTGACCTGAAAGCTCATTCCACGTGATCTCTGGCAACCTCTTGGGCCGAAAGCTTCGGTGGAGCAGATATGCAGAGCCACTACATGGACAAGCCAGAACACCTTCCTGAGGCATTACAGGGTGGAGTTACTGTCCCCTCAGGATCTGGCGTTTGGCAGGAAGGTCCTGCAGCGGTTATCCCGCCCTAAGGTAGGCCTGAGCTACTTGCTCCTCTCTCAGGGTGCTGTCCTGGAAGACGACTTGAGAAAATGACCAGTTACACTTACCGGTAACTGTGTTTCTGGGAAGTCTTCCAGGACGCCAGGCCTACTTCCCACCCATTCTCTTTAGGTATAATTTAAGGTATAGAGTGTGGTGGTGTGGTTTTCTTCACTCTCGTGCACTGGTGTGGGTCAATACTTTGTCACAGCTGAGGAGCACGGGGAGGGACGGGGGCTTTTAACCTCTTTGATTGTGTTTCCCGTCAGGTGGACCAGTCATCTCTCAGGGTGCCGTCCTGGAAGACTTCTCAGAGAAACAGTTACCGGTAAGTGTAACTGGTAATTTTTTATTTTTTTGTTAGAAATTTACTTAGATCCCCCAAACACCTTAGAGTAAAAAATGGTGGTCGTTGCAATACTTTGTCACACCGTATTTACTCAGCAGTCTTACAAACGCAATTTTTTGGGAAAAAATACACTTTTTTGATTTCAATAAGACAACAGTAAAGTTAGCCCATTTATTATTATTATTTTTTTTTTTTTTGTATTATAAAAGGCAATGTTACGCCAAGTAAACTGATACCGAAAATGTCATGCTTCAAAATTGCGCCCGCTTGTGGCAAGGCGACAAACTTTTACCCTTAAAAGGCGACGTTTAAAATTTTCTACAAGTTACCAGTTTTGAGTTACAGAGGATGTCTAGTGCTAGAACTATTGCTCTAACAATCGATGCTATACCTCACATGTGGTTTGAACACTTTCATATGCGGGCGCAAAAAAAAAAGTCCCCCCCCCCCCCCACCTTTTTTTAATTTAAGAAAAAAAAGTCCCCTTTTTTAACCACTTGCCGACTGTTGGCTGTCATATGACGTCCTGGGCCTTGTGCAGGGATGTCTGATGCCTGCAGCTAAAAAGTAACCACTTCCCGACCAGCGCACGCTGATATACATTGGCAGGATGGCACCGGTGGGCAAAAGGGCGTAGAGGTACGTCTCCTTTAAGAAGTGGTGCTCTGTGACCACGGGTCCCATGGACTCTGTCCGCCGGGCGTCCGCGATCGTGTCACAGGGAGATGCTTTTGTAAACAAAGCATTTCCCCATTCTGCCTAGTGACAGGACAGATCACTGCTCTGTCATCGAGAGCAGTGATCGCTGTCATGTGATTTGTTTCCTCCCTGAGGCAAGCCTTTAGCTGCAGGGTCAGAGGTTACTTCATTTGGACCCTGCAGCGAGGACTGGGTGCCTCAATATTTAATTCTGCTGGGTTTTCTGTCTCATCTCTGGCTTGGTGGTGGGTCTGCTAGACACTAGTGTTTGGTGTTTTTAGGGACACTAGGTATTATGTTGAGGAAAAAGCGTTGGGAAAAACTAAACCTGTAAATCCACCAGGCCAGAGGAAATGTCCTTCTTGCAAGAACTCCCTTAGAGATTCATGGCAGAAGGCGATATGCAGATCCTGTATTAAAGATCTGATGGAGGAAGAAACGTCCCAGCAATACAAGGACTTATTCTTCTCTGTAAGGGAGCTTGCATGTCTATATTGATACAGAACCCAGGAGTTCAGGTTGAGCTCCAGAATCCACCACCTTGTCCAGAAGCATCCTCATCCAGACCAGTGGAGACTGAGGACTGAAGAGGGAAGTACTCTTCTCTCTCTTTGGGACTCCGATGAGGAAGATGATGGCAGAACCTCTTGGTACAAGCTATCCCTAGAGGAAGTGGGCTTAAGAGCAATCTACACTACTCTGGAAATTCAGGAAGAAACGGTATAACTGTCCGTTTACGATAAGATGTACCAGGGTCTGGATGAAACTAGACACAGGGTGTTTCCAGTTCATAGGGTCCTATCACAGTCAAAGAATGGAAGGACCCAGAGAGGGCCCCCTTTTTGTTTCTTTATTTTTTTTTTCTCCAAGACCCTTAGGAAAAGGTTTCCATTTGAAGACAAAGACTCTGAAGTTTGGACTAAGAAATCACGGGTAGATGCTGCTTACTCGCAGGATTCTAGAACTTAGGACATGGGGGTGCTGAAGGACCCGATCGATAAGAAGACAGACTCCCTCCTTTAAAAAATGCTTGGGATGCTACATCAGTCAGTCTCAAACCTGCTATGGCTTCCACGGTTGTGGCAAGGAACCTGGAATGCTGGGTGGAAAAGCTCAAGCCATGTTGAAGCGTGCACACCGTGTAAAGATTTGTTAGTCTTTTCCCTTAATATTAAAAGCTGTTTAGTATTTGGCTGATGCATCAGCTGAATCAGACAAGTTGGCGGCAAGGGCATCGGCTTTGGTAAACTCAGTCAGGCGTGCGGTCTGGCTGAAGACCTGGTCTGGGGACACGGCTTCTAAAGTTAAGCTGTGCAGTTTACCTTTTCCCAGGTGATTTTCTTTTTGGTCCAGACCTTGAAACAGTCTTAGATAGGACAGCCCACAAGAAAAAGGTTTTCTCTGCCAAAAAGAAACAGCCGATTTAAAAAGAATTTTTATGCTGTTCAACAGCCCCATAAGAATAAGGAGCAGGACCATAAGAGCCGCTGGGTCTCCCAAAAGGGTAAGGAAGGAGGAGGAGTTCAGATCTCCCCCAGACCAGCCTTCCAAAAGTAAGTGACAACCTCTCTCCAGTAGGGGGAAGATTTGTCAGATTTTCACCTATAGTGGAACATGACATCTCCAAGTCTGTTAGTGAAAAGCATTATAACTCGGGTATACAGGCTGGAATTTTCAGAGCCACCCCCAAGCATATTTTATGTTGCATCCCTTCCAAAAGATTGGGGAAAAAACTTCTGCAATGATGAACCAACTCCAAGATCTGATTCAGCAAAAAGTAATCATCCAGGTCCCAAAAAAAAATCAGGAGGGCAGGGGCTTCTACTCTACTATATATCTCTATATATATCTCCTCTATCTCTCTCTCTATCTCTTGCTTATCTTCATGTTCAGATAAATCGGACTTCTCAACAGTTTGTACGCCTGGCCTTGGATCTGGGGAACTCAGTTTGGTACCTCCAATTCAGATCTCTACCATTCAGACTTTCATCCTCCAGGATCTTCAAAAAATTATGGTGGAAGTGCTGGAACCTCTGAAGTTGAGATGGATTTCAGTTGTCCCCTATCTGGATGACCCGTTCTTTTGGAGTCTGCGAAGAACAAGTCTCATCAAATCTCCAGGCGTCCTAGACTCACCTCGGGAACTTAGGGATGGCTCCTAAATTTGGAAAAATCAAATCTGGAACCCTCACAGGAGATGAAGTTTCTAGGTTATACCATAAACTCGGTGCTTCAAAAGTTCTTTCTACCTCAGGAAAAAAGGGAGAAGCTCCAATTAGCGGTAAAACAAGTTCAGAACAACTTGTCTCTGTCAGCCAGGTCAGCAATGGTGGTGTTAGTTTTTCTTACAGCATCGATTTCTGCCATTCAATGGCCCAGACTACACTCCAGACCCCTCCAGTTAAACTCAAACTGGCAGGAACTGAAGGCAGTTTTTCTGAGTCACCTAGCCTTTCAACGTGTAGTGAAGGGCCATCATGTTCTGGTACTGTCAGACAACTCCTAGAGTTAGCCAGTCAGTTATTGACCTGGGCGGAACAGAATGTGGCCTCATTATCAGCAGTCCACCTGAAAAGTTCTTAGAATCTGCTAGCAGATCTTCTAAGCGGGTATAAGCTGTGGAAGCGGAATGGAGCCTAAATCAAGAAGTCTTCATGATGATCTCCAAAGCTTGGGGGCAACCTCAAATCGGTTTGCCAACCAACAAAACTCAAAAGTACGCAAATTCTTCTCTCTCCAACGAGAAGGCCAAGCAGTAGGCATAGATGCTTTCACCCATCCATGGATTACCAGCTGTGCTATGCTTCCCCCCCCCCCCCCCCTTTTCCTCTGATACCACTGGTCCTAAGGAAGTTCAGAGAAGACCAATCTGATCCAGGACACTCCCTTTTGGCTAAAAAAAGTTGGCTCTGTTAAATCTAGCCACGGAACCCTAATGGAAGTTGCTATCCAGAAAAGATCTTCTATCACAGGGGTCAGTGAACCAACCGGAAGTGAACTATCTTCAATTAACAGCTTGGTTTGTGAAGAAGACCTCTTGAAGACAAAAGCACTTTCTAATAAGGTAGTGAAGACCCTTCTTTCTAGTAGGAAAGAAGTCACGCAGGCCAAATACATAAAGGTCTGGAAAAAAATTTAACTCCTGGTGTGCGTTTAAAGGCCTCCAAGTTAAGTTTAGTGCCTGTTCTTGAATTTCTCCATGAGGGAACGGAGAAGGGTCTGGTAGCCAGCACCCTGAAGACTCAGGTGGCGGCTTTATCTGTTTTCTTTGACAGAACTTTATCAAAAGGAAGTATTTAATTTCAAGATTTTTCCGGGCTCTCGCATGAAATAGGCCAGTAGCCCTTAAAGATTTTCCCAATTGGGATTTGTCTGTTGTTTTGCAGGGTCTCTTGGGAGCTCCGTTTGAACCCTTACTAGAAGCATTCTTACAGAATCTGTTTCTCAAAACAATTTTTCTGGTGGCCATCACCTCTGCAAGAAGAATCAGTGAGCTCCAAGCTCTAGCAGTTGCAGAACCTTTTCCTGAAAGTTGGAACGGACCCAGCGTTCCTTCCTAAAGTTTCTTCTACCTTTCACCGCTCACAAGAAATAATCCTGCCCACTTTCTCTTCAACTCCGACCAATCCAGCAAGAGAAGCGTTTCACAGTCTGAACGTGAGGGGGTGTTTGTTATATATTCTTACAGTAACCAAAGAATTCAGAAGATCGAATGCTCTTTGTGGTTTTCTCAGGCTCACGCAAGGGAGAAAAAGCTTCCAAAAGTACGCTGGGCAGATGGCTTAGGTTGGCAATCACGGAGGCCTATAAAGCCAAAGGAGAAATTCCCCCTTCAGGTACTGCTGCTCATTCTACAAGATCTACGTCAGTTTCCTGGGCTGAAAGGGCCAGTGCTATGCCTGAATAAATCTGTAAGGCTGCTACTTGGTTCAGTGATTCAACATTTGTCCAAAACTATCGGTTGGATTTACTGTCCACCGCAGATCAAGCCTTCAGCAGGAAGGTACTGCAGGCAGTAGTCCCACCCTAGGGTAAGTTTCTCGGTTGTCCTGAAAGGTGTTTTGAGAAAGGCATAGTTAGACTTACTGGTGACGTTATTTCTAAAAGCCTTTCAGGACAGCCGTTACTTCCCTCCCTTTGTTTATCCTAGAAGTGGTTTTAAGTGTCTATCAAGGTTGGTTGGTTATCTGTGCTTTGTTTTCCAGTTGTCGGAGGCCATGGTGGAAGAGGGGGGATTTAGAAATACCGTCAGCGGTAAGTCTAAGCATGCCCTTTTTTTTCTTGATAGAAAATTACTGTGACCCCCCCCCCCCCCCCCCAAATATTTTTTTAAAGCAAAGGCCTACTGATTAAGGTTGGTGGTTTGCAATTTTTTTTTTTTTTTCACACAGTATTTGCTAAGCAAATTTTATTATTTTTTTAGTATTTGCTATTTTCAAACACAATTTTATTGGGGGGGGGGGGGACTTAATTTTTTATTTTTTTTATTTTAATACACTATTACCTGAATGTTTGAAATAAAAAAGATGATCTTATGCAGAGTACATGGATACTAAGCACAACACGCAACTGCGACAAACTACATACATTTTTAAAAGCCTTTAAAATACTTTACAGGTTACCACTTTAGATTTACTGAGGTCGTATACTGCTAAAATTACTACCCTTGTGGCGTGGTGTAATTGCTGTTTACATATGACACCAGACCAACGATTGCATTTGCCTTTGCACAGGGAAATGGGTGCTTTTTTTTTTTTGAAAAAAATGAGACCCTAGTTCTCTGTGACCACACCAAGATCGGTGTGATAAAATGCTTTCCCAATGCGCTGTTTATATTCGGCAAAAACCTAAGTCATGAAATGCTCGTAGATTCCGGTTTCTTAGGCCATAGAGATGATTGGAGCCGTTCTGGTCTCGGATCAGCTCTATGGTCAGCTGGCGGGAACCACCAGCTGCATTCTAGGGTTCCCTGTTCCCAAAAGGAGAGCCCGGGAAAAACATGGAAGATGGTTGGGGGGGGGGGGGGTGCGTTCCCTCCCACTGCTTGGAAAAGCAGTCTAGAGACCATTTAGTAGCTAGGATTGATTTTACATGAAAGCCGACCTCTAGCTGAAAAGACTGATACCAAGATGATACCTAAATCTGCAGGCATCATTCTGGTATAACCACTCAAAATCCAGCAACATACCAGTATGTTGCTGGTCCTTGTTGCACATATATTGCAATGTTATTTTTTTTTTCATGTAGCCTGTGGGCTGAACAACAAAAAAAAATTGATCGATGGGTATGCCTACCATTTAGAATACCGCCCTTCATCCACCCACTTCTAATGATGTGTATACATGCACTTTTTCTCACTTTGCCTTTCAGGACAGCACCTTGGAGAGGGCGTAGCTCCACCTCTTCCCAGGAAACGCTGCGTGACAATGCCCCTTTTAAAAGCAGCTGCTTCCACCATGGTGGAAGCACTTCTGGGGAACCAGAGGGACGAGGGGCTGCGCTCTCCCTTCGCCGGCTCATAGGAGTAATGGGCTGCTGGAGGTTGTCCGCCCATGGTGTTTGGGGGGGCTGCGGGTGTGTTCCATGCCTGGCCTCTGCATGGTGCGTTGAATCCCGGACGGCAGGTGACACCAGTTCCGGTGGGCGGACACTTCTGGGGGGATGTAGCAGTGATTTGGTTCCAGCTGCTACAACGCAGGAGGAAGGGGTGGGTCCTATGGCTGAGACTTCCTTTTGTTTGGCACATGCAGAAAACCATTTAAAAGCACACAGGCGGCAGCTGCAGTATTCACTATGGAGGAAGAATGCTCAGATTCCCAGCCAATCCCAGGTAGGAGAGGTGCAGTGGTGCCTCTTTCCTTTTATGCCACTGGGTGTTTTATTTTTGTTTAACAAAACCTGCAGCTGTCTGCTTTGGTGTAAATGTTCCATTAGCAGTTCAGCAAGGAGAGAGACTCTGGGCACTTAAGGGTGTTGGCTGTGGGTGCTATCCTCTTTTGTGGCTATAGCACTAAAAGACCTGGGGGTTCTTTTTTATTTTCTGTTTCAGAAAACTACTGCCAAGTCAGAGAGAACATCGGGGAGAAAATGCTCCTTATGCAAAAGTCCTTTAAGGTACTCTTGGCCCAAACCCCTGTGCAAATCCTGCATTGCGGATTTAGTAAGAGAGTCCTCACAAGAGTGCGAGGAGCTTTTATCTTCTGTAGGAAAAGAATTGGCAGAGGCCCTAGGGACAGTGTGGTCCCTTGTGAAAAAGCATGGCCAGAATTCCAGCCAAGAACAGAGCTCTCAATCCAGTCTCCCTCCGTCCATTTCCATAAAGGTGGAAAGTGAGTCTGAAGAAGAAAGAGAAAGCGTTCCTCCCTCGACCATTGATTCCGAGGATGAGGAGGTGGCAGAAGAAGCAAGATCTAGATATAAGCTTTCACTTGAGGAGGTGGATGAATTAAGCTGCCCATACACCATACAATTTTCTTATTCAATTTCCTTTAGATTTACCTTCAACTGGTGTAGTACAAGGGCCTGCCTGATTGCACACAAACTGAAAGTGTTCAGATTTGACCTCATATTATATGGTTTTGGTAAATCTAAAGGAAATCTATAGAAGAAAATTGTATAATGTATGGCCAGCCTTACTCAAGGCAATTTATACTACCCTGGAGATCCAGGAAAAAAAAAAAAAAAAACGGCTGCCAGTGCATGACAACAGCCAGTTAACAGACACTATTAAAAATAATTGGAAGGATCCAGAAAAAGGACAGTTCTTCTCTAATGCCCCTAAAACGAGGTTTCCTTTTGTGGAAAATGAGAAATGAATGTGGAATAAAAAAAAAAATGCTTCCTTTTCACAAGTGTCAAGGAAGACTGATTTAGCCTTTGTGGATATGGGGATTCTCAAAGATGCCATGGACAAGAGGGCAGATGGGCTACTGAAGAAAACCTGGGATTCATCTTTGTTTTTCAATAAAAAAAAAAAAAAACTTTATTGAAAAAAAAGAAGGAAACAGAGAAGATAACATGCATAGGCATACATAAGGTACATCAAGGGCCAACCTGGCCAAGGCAGTGTTGCATACATGAGTGCTTTGGGTTAGCTGCGCTGCATAGGGTTTAGACACCCATCATGGGTAGAGTCATAAAACTAATCTGTGTCAACCGGGGGAGGGGCAGCAGGCATAGAGAGAGAGGGGAGAGAGAGAGAGGGGAGAGAGAGAGAGGGGAGAGAGAGAGAGGGGAGAGAGAGGGAGGGGAGAGAGAGAGGGAGGGGAGAGAGAGAGAGGGGGGGGGAGAGAGAGGGGGGGGGAGAGAGAGGGGGGGGGAGAGAGAGGGGGGGGAGAGAGAGGGGGGGGAGAGAGAGGGAGGGGAGAGAGAGAATAAAAGTAGGCCCATGAGGTGGAGGAAGCACAGAAAGGGAAAAGCAGAGGGGGGCAAGGGATCAATATAACAACATATCAAGTACATGTCTCCCCATCCCCCAACCATCTACCCCAGATCTGCTCGTATTTAAGTGGACATCCTCTGTGTATAGATCAATTTCTTATACGGGAGGGTATCGTTAACCTCTTTCTTCCAGCATTGGACCATGGGGGGGAGGGCCTGCATCCAGCCACGAGCAATCACTTTTCTCGCCAGGAACAGTGTTTCATGTAAAAAGGTGCGAACGGACTTGTCAGCATCTAATTCTGGCCAAAAAAAACAAGTAAGCACAGCTTTGGGTCAAGGCTAGCAGGAGAGCCCATCTGGTCATGGAGAAAGCTAATTACCTGTATCCAGTATGTTTGGATAACCGGACAGGACCATATGAGGTGATAGAAGGAGCCTGGAGTGTGGTCACATAAGCGGCATCCTGGATTATACGTGGATTTGAAGCGTGCTATCTTCTGGGGGGGTCAGGTATGTCCTATGTACAATGTACAGCTGTGTGAGGCGGTCCGAAAGCCTGGGGGAGACTCTCTTCACATCCCCCAAGACTTCATCCCATTCCTCATCCTCAATTGTTCCAACATCCACCTCCCATCTGGTCTTGGCGGCATAGGCCAATCCCCCGGAGCCTGGGAGACGGATGGTGGAGTAGAGGGTGGAGATCAACTTGGTTGGCTCAGCACCTGTGAGTCTATCTACTATAGGAGGGACTGTCAGAGTGGGGTTGGAGCCGGCAAATTGAGTCTGTAGCGCATGTCGGAGCTGTAAATATCTGAAGAAGAGATGGTTAGGGAGTGTGAATATTTCCTTTAGCGTTTGAAAGGATTTAAGCCCAGTGCTAGTCATAATTTGGTGCATGTACAGGATCCCATACCGTGTCTAAGCTGCGGGGTCCGGAACGGACAGCAGTTCGGGCAAGTGAGTGTTGAACCAGAGAGGAGTATAAGAATGAACCTGTGGGGTCCCAAGTTTAAGGGCCGTCCGCCATATCCTCCGGTGGTGCGTCAGCATGTCTACTTTGTGATGGGGGGACGTCTTGACAATGGGGCCTTAAGGACTGACTGAAGTGGGGTGTGGGCAGGATCGTCAGGGCGTTTACAAAGTAATGTCTGGCATCTTGGTAGCTCGCTCTTGTCAAAGTGATAAAAATGGGACAATTGGGAGGCAAGATAATAATCCTGGAAATCTGGAAGGGCAGCTCCTCCCATTGTCACTGGGTTCTTCAGAAGTCTCCAAGACAATTTGTGTCTGCTGTGGCCCCATATAAATGAATTGATTCAATCGTCTTGAAAATTTTTTGTGGTATATACAGGGGTGCATGCCACACCAAATAAAGTATCTTGGGCAGGAGTATCATTTTGACCAGATTGATGCGTCCCATAACACCCAGAGATAGTCTGGCCCAGGTTTGTGTCTTGTCCTTGATCAGGGTGTAAAGGGGTTTAATGTTTAGGGGTACATAGTCTGTCAGCGATCTAGTGACCTGCACTCCTAAATACTTGATCACGGAAACCCTAGGGAGATTTAGAGGAGGGGACGTGGGTACAGGGGGGAAATGATCAAGCGGAAGGATCTGGGATTTGGACCAGTTGATGCTCAGACCCGAATGACTACCAATGCAGTCTATGGTGTGGAGGGCTGCAAGAAGGGAGGGACCTGAGTTGGCTAAGTATAGGAGTGTATCGTCGGCATACATCCCGATCTTTTCTTACAGGTTTTCTATCCTAAGGCCACGAATTCTGGTGTCTGCGCGAACCATAATAGCCAGTGGCTCCACAGCCAACGCATACAGCATGGGAGAAAGGGGGCAACCTTGTCGAGTCCCTCTCTCCAGCGGGAACTGATCAGAGAGCCAGCCGTTCACAAACACCTTGGCCCTCGGGGATTGATACAGGAGTTGGACCCATCGCATAAAGTTGGGGCCAAGTCCAAATCCCAAGAGGCATTCCCACAGGTAGTTCCACTCCACGGAGTCGAAGGCTTTGGCAGCATCCAAGGCCACCACGACCCGCGAGCCGACTTCATCATGGGATCCCTGGATGTTCATAAGTAAGCGGCGGATATTCATGGCGATGTTTTTTCCTGGCATAAAGCCAGTCTGGTCAGGGTGGATCAGTGAAAGGATGACCTGATTAAGGCGGGAGGCAAGAATCTTGGCCAGTATTTTAATGTCGACCTGTAGTAGGGAGATAGGTCTATATGATTCCGGATAGTGTGGGTCCTTCCCTGGCTTGGGAATTACTACTATTTGTGCTTCTCTCATGGAGGGGGGTAAGATTCCCGTGTCAAATATGGATTCATATAAGTCATGGAGTTTAGGGATCAAAATGTCAGAGTAGGTGGCATAAAATTCAAGCGGTAGACCGTCCAGTACTGGTGCTTTAGAGGTGGCCAGAGAGGAGATAGCCTTGGAAATATCCTCCTCAGTAATGGGGGCTTCTAAAAGGTCAGGTTGGGCGTCTGTCAGTTTGGGAAATGTAATTCTCGCTAGGTAGTCTCTGGTGTCTTGGGGAGTATGAGTGACCCGAGTGGTGTAGAGTGCTCGATAAAATCTCGCAAATTCCTCCACCACCTGTTGTGGATCAGTAATACCATTCCCCTGGGTGTCTATCAGCGATACCACGACTGGGGGATGGGAATCTAAGTGGGCGAGGTAAGCAAGTAGTTTGCTCGATCTTTCTCCATACTCAAATATCCTTTGCCTACAGAAAAAGATGCGCTGCTTGACCTGTTCCGTATGCAGTTGGGAGACCTGTCATAGCTGGAGCTTAAGATTAGTGGCTGCGTCAGGCGAGGGGTCTCGATGAAACTCCTCCTCCAGTCTTTGTAGGTGTTCTGTAGCCTATTGGACAAAAAGTTTTGACGACCGCTTAAGTCTGTTAATACGCGCGGTGAGCAGGGAGCGGGCATAAAGCTTAACCACTTAATAACCGCCCAATAGCCGAATGATGGCTACAGGGCGGTTTCTTAACTCTGGGAGGCCGTCATATGACGTCCTCCCAAAATTCCGCTCTCGCGCGCCCCCTGGGGTGCGCACTCGAGAGCATCCGTGACTGCTGGGTCCACAGGACCCGGCGCATCACGGATCACGGTAAACGGCCACTCATAGCGGCTGTTTACCACGTGATCGCTCCGTCAAATGACGGAGTGATCACTTGTAAACAAACCGGCGTCATGTTATGACGCCGGTTCCTCCCTCCCCCTCTCTGTACCGATCGGAACAGCGGAGGGGGAAGAGATCGGTGTCAGCAGCGATGTGGGCTGCATCTGCAGTGCCCACATCGCTGCTCACCGAAAATTAACCCCTCAATTCCCTGCAAATACTCTGCAATACCCTGCCATTACTCTGCAATACCCTGCATTACTCTGCAACGCTCTGCAACACCCGCCAATACCCTGCAACACTCTGCAATGCTCTGCAACACCCGCCAATACCGTGCAACACTCTGCAATGCTCTGCAACACCCTCCAATATCCTGCAATGCTCTGCAACGCAATACTCTGCAACGCCATACTCTGAGATACCCAGCCATAGTCGGTGATACCCTGCAATACCCAGCCATAGACACCCCCCCCTCCCGCCGCCCTCCGGTGCTTCTACCGACTCGCCAATACGATCAAATCCAGAATCTTTTTTATTTATTTATTTATTTATTTTTTTTTCCAGGCTTCCCAGCTTAGAGATGAGATGCGGGGTCTTATTGACCCCATATCTCACTGTAAAGAGGACCTGTCATGCCATATTCCTATTACAAGGGATGTTTACATTCCTTGTAATAGGAATAAAAGTGATCAAAAAAATTTTTTGGGGGGAAAAAAATGTCAAACTAAAATAAATGAAGTAAAATGAACAATACATTATTATTATTTTTTTTTTAAAGCGCCCCTGTCCCCATGTGCTCGCATGCAGAAGCGAACGCATACGTAAGTCCCGCCCACATATGAAAACGGTGTCCAAACCACACATGTAAGGTATCGCTGCGAACGTTAGAGCGAGAGCAATAATTCTAGCACTAGACCTCCTCTGTATCTCAAAACATATAACCAGTAAAAAAATTAAATCGTTGCCTATGGGGTTTAAGTAGCGACGTTTGGCGCCATTCCACGAGCCTGTGCAATTTTGAAGAGTGACATGTTAGGTATCGATTTACTCGGTGTAATTTCATCTTTCACATTATGCAAAAATTGGGCTAACTTTACTGTGTGGTGTTTTTTTTTTTTTTTTTTTTAGCACAAAACTGTTTTTTTTCCAAAAAAAAAAAGCATTCGAAAAATTGCTGCGCAAATACCGTGCGAGATAAAAAAGTTGCAACGACCACCATTGTATTCTCTAGGGTGTTTGCTAAAAAAAACATATATAATGTTTTGGGATTCGATGTAATTTCCTAGCAAATAAATTATTTTTACATGTAGGAGAGAAATGTCAGAATTGTCCTGGGTGCTCCAGAACGCCTGATGGCACTCCCTGCATGTTAGGCCTCTGTATGTGGCCACACTGTGTAAAAGTCTCACACATGTGGTATCGCCGTACTCGGGAGTAATAGCAGAATGTGTTTTGGGGTGTAATTTGTGGTATGCATATGCTGTGTGAGAAATAAACTGATAATATGACAATTTTGTGAAAAAAGTAAAAAAAAAATCTTGATTTTGCAAAGAATTGTGGGAAAAAATTACAACTTCAAAAAACTCATCATGCCTCTTACTAAATACCTTGGAATGTCTTCTTTGCAAAAAGGGGTCATTTGGGGGGGGGGTATTTGTACTTTTCTGGCATGTTAGGGTCTCAAGAATTGAAATAGGCTGTCAGTACTTCAGGTGTGATCAATTTTCAGATATTGGCACCATAGCTTGTGTACTTATTTTTACCAAAGATATGTAGTGGTATAAATTTTGGCCAAAATTTATGAAGAAAAAAATTACTAATCTGCTAAATTTTATAACAGAAACGAAGAAAAATTCATTTTTTTACAGAATTTTCTGTATTTTTTCTTTTTATAGCACAAAAAATAAAAAACCCAGCGGTGATTAAATACCACCAAAAGAAAGCTCCATTTGTGTGAAAAAAAGGACAAAAATTTCATATAGGTCCAGTGTTGCATGACTGAGTAATTGTCATTCAAAATGTGAGAGCACCGAAAGCTGAAAATTGGTCTGGCTATTAAGGGTGTTTAAGTGCCCAGTGGTCAAGTGGTTAAATGTGTCCCACACTATGTCGTATGTAGTGGAGTCCCCGTTAACTGTAAAATAGTGTTGCAATTCCGTAGGGATGTCTTCTTGCTCCTGCAGGGCGGTTAGCCAAAATGGGTTCAGCCGCCAAGTAGGAGAGGGAGGGGCCTTCAGGAGCCGCATCGTAATCCAGTAGGGGGCGTGATCCGAGAGGATTCGCGGAGCGAAGCCCACATCTTCCAGTCTGGGTGTCGGGGTCTGTGAGATGAGAATGAAGTCTAATCGGGACATTGTGTTATGGCTGGCTGAGAAGCACGAGTATGCTTTAGCATGCGGATGCTTGTGGCGCCATGTATCCACAAGAGCAAAGTCGGTCAATATACGATGTAGTCTGGTATGGGCTGGTGGGTCACCAGGGGAGTCCGGGGTGCCCATTCGGTTCAGAGCGGGAATGAGGGTCTTATTAAAGTCCCCCATCCACACTGCCGGCACCGAGGGGTAGTGTGCCATAAATGCAAGGCCCTCCTTAAGTACAACTGAGTTTTATAGGGAGGGGGGACATTTTTAGGCTATTATCAAAATAGGAGATCCGTTGATGGAGGCATGTAGGAATACATATCTGCCCTGCAGGTCCGTCTGGAGCAGCACTAGATCAAACGGCACCCTTTTAGCAATTAGGACGGAAACCCCCCTGGAGTATGAGGTGTGGGTAGCATGATATGCCCAACCTATCCACGGCTTTTTAAGAGAGGACTGGAGATGGCCAGTAACATGGGTCTCAACAAGCGCGATAATGTCAGCATGCTGAGACTTAAAGAATGTCAGGGCGGCAGTGCGTTTTATCTTATTCCGCATGCCTCTGACATTCCACGTAAGGAACTTTAAAGAGCTCATGGTGGGTGCAGGGCGTAAACAATAAACCATAGGCGGGCCAGAATCAGCAGAGCAGTCATGGCCAAGTCAGTGCGCACAAAACACAATAGCAGCCAATTCCAATAATGCATGTATGACTTTAACATAGTACCTTCAGCATAAACAAATGTTAGCAAACCTAGTGGTATAAGAAAAATAAAAACCACAACATCCCGCCCCCCCCCCCCCCCCACCCAGTCCAGCGCCACCCCAACACGGCTTGGACATCATACCCCATAACTGGGTACCAACAGGGTACATCCAATGCTTAGAACCCATTGGAGGCAAGGAACTTAATTGCAGAGGAGCATAGATAACCAAGGTAACAAAGAGAAAAACAAAGGGGGAGAAAAAAATCTGACAAATGGGGGAGGGAGAAGTACACAAAAATCCTAAAAATCCTAGGGGGGTGACTTCTTCTCTGGAAGTTACATGGGGAGTAGGAGCCACAAAGGTGTGATACCATCATGGCTGAGCAGGGGGGAGCTCCGCCCGCCATATGGATGATGAATAAAGTACAGTAGAAAAGTCATGGATGTTGTATAATCTTCGGTCTTCCCCAGGAGAGGATAGTCATGCTGTGAGATCCAGTACGAGGTGTAAAGAAAGTCTTCCCGGGTTTGTCCCCTGGCCCTGCAAAAGGGCGTTGATTGATAGTGTGCTCATCGCGATGACTTAATCATCAAAGTAGCAGCAGGAGAGTTCGCGGGCACCCATGGGAGTGGGAGAAAGAAAGAAAAGCATACACAGCTTATATGTAGGGTGACATGTTCAGTCTCGGCATTCTCTCTGGTCAATCCAGGTGGATGCCAATGCAGGGTCTTCAAAAAAGTGGGTTCGGCCCTCGTATTCCATGCGAAGCTTCGCAGGATACAGCATTGCGTATTTGAGGTGTAGAACCCGGAGGCATCGCTTAACATCCTGGAACCTGGATCGCTGCCGTTGTACCTCGCTGGAAAAGTCTGGAAATACTGCCACATGAGTATTGGTATGGGGGATATTACCCCTCTCTCTAGTCAGGTGGAGGATTTTGTCACGGTCTCTGAAGTTAAGAAATTTCGCAATCAGAATACGCGGTGGGGCCCCCTGGGGAGGGGGACGGGCTGGAATTCGATGAGCTCTCTCCACAGCGAACATCACTGAAAATGCCTCTCTTCCGAAGGTGGAGGTCAGGAGATTTTCAAGGAAACCCGCCGGATCGTTGCCCTCAGCTGTCTCAGGGAGGCCGATAAAGCAGAGATTACATCTTCGGAGACTATTTTCCATGTAGTCCTGTTTCGCGCAAAGCTGTTGCAGCTGACGGCGTAACTCATCGGTAGTGTGTTGCAGGGGGTGTATGATGTCTTCAGCTCTACTGATGCGGGTCTCCGTCTCCGCCACACGATTCCGGAGGGTAGAGAGATCTTGCCGGATGAGGGACACATCAATTTTGACCTCCTCGATTTTGGAGGTGAGCGTGCTGACATAGGGCTATAGCGTCCAGGACTTGGTTAGTGGCCAACGTAGAGTGGTCTGCGTCAGAGGGAGCACCAGCGCCATCCTTGGCCCGGCTTTCCTCTTCATGGCGGCGGTATCTGGCAAGCTTGTCAGCGGCCACATTAGACTTTTTCGGTGGGGACATGGTCCGGGGTGTTCCAAGATGGCCGTTATATATTAGGCCAGCTCCTCAATCTCCCCTCTCGTAACAATCGCAAAGTGCCGCAGGTAAGGTTATTAGATGGGGGCTTGGTGCCTACAAGGATCAGCGGCTGCAGCAGGGGAGAAACGGGCACAGGGCGGGCAGGTGGACGCAGAGTACTTGGCAAGGGACTGCAGTGGGTGTAGCAATATGGCCACTGCTCCAGGCCGGCCCCACAGGCTATCCAACCTGCTGCTGCAGGGTAGAGGGGGCACTTCACAGGTGGCAAGGGGCGATTTGGCGGCCACAGGCAGGCGGATATATAGATGGGAACTGTTAATGAGGCCTATAGAGGCTGCCACGGGTGGAGCAAGATGGCTGCCGGCTCAGGGACCAGGCCGGCGCCGCAGACTATCCCACCAGCCGCTATCAGTGTTACAGGCACCACATCCGCGGCCGAGGGCGATCCGGTAGCCGGGGGTGTTGTGGAGCGATTCCGGAGTGGCTCGGAGGGCTGAGGAGGCCTGAGAAAGCTGATGGCCGCAGCTCCGGCGACTAGGCCGAAGCCGCGGTCTGTCCTACAGGCAGCCCCCAGGGATAAAGCTTACCGGAGCGGCGCCGCGTGCCATCCAAAATGGGCAGATGGCTCCAGGGATAGAGCAAAGGGTAAGGCAGGGTTGTCCAGGTGGTATGCAGAGGAAGGATGGTGCAGGATGGTGAGAACAGGAGTATGGACGAGTGGAGCTCTCACTGCACCCCAGGCCACGCCCCCAGGGATTCATCTTTAGCAAATCTTAAATCCACAATGGCAGCTACAGTTGTGGCTAGGAACTTGGAGTGTTGGCTAGACCAACTTAAGAATCATGTGGTAGCAGGTACCTCTAGAAAATAGATTTTTGAGTTCTTCCTCACACTGCTTAAGGCCGCCAAATATATGGCAGATGCCTCTGCGGAATCTATCGGGATGGCTGCCAGGTTCTCCTCGCTTGTTAACTCGGAAGAGAAGCGCCCTCTGGCTAAAAATTTGGTCAAGGGATTCGGGTTCTAAAGTAAAACTGTGCGGGCCAGAACTGGAGACTGTCCTTGACAGGACTGCAGACAAAGCTTTCCCACAGAAAAAAAGTGGGGCAGCAGGGGAAATATTTTTCCTCCTTTTCTACAAACCGATAAGGAAAGACCAGACCAAGAAAAGACCCGGGAATCCTCGCAGAGGCAGGGTACTCCTCCTCCCTCCTTCTCCCTCCTCTTCTCCCTCTCCCTTCTTCCTTGAGCAAACCCCTAAACGATGACCATTTCCCAGTAGGTGGTTCAGGATTTCTTGACAAGAAATCCATTTGTTTTGTGTTTTGATCAAACTGGGTTATCATCTAGAATTCTCACAAAGCCCCCCAAATCAGTTTTACATCGCAAACCTGCCAAGGGATTGGGAGAAGGCTCTGGCCATGAAGTCTCTTCTACAAGAGCTGATGAAAAGATCAGCTACCTTTTGCACATGCGTGGTGGGGCCGCGCATTCTCGCCCCAGGGAGCCATTGGCGGATACCCCCGCTGACCGCCTCCCTTTTTCGTCAGCTGTTTGCCATTACGTGCATCAGCTGATTGGGGAGCGGTCGGCTTAAAAGCAGGTATTGACACACTCCTGCATTCAGCAGTGTATGCTGGATGTCGGAGCATGCGGCTTGAGCCTGCTTTTATACAAATACAAGGTAAAACTATTGATATCTCGAGCTATTCATACACTTGGTGGCACTCAGCTAATTTATGTTCAGGATTGACTAAACCCTCTGCTTTTTTATACTTAGTGTTTCATCCTGGGGGCTCCTTATGAGAGATCATGCGTACCTATATTGTCCTGTGAGTTAATTTTAATGTTTATTAAGGGGAAATAATAGCGTCTCCAGATTCATTTTGTGTGCTTTTACTAGAGGCATCTAATGAACACTCATGTTGGCCTTACGATAGACATATTTAATGAATACATTTTTAATATTTGAGTCTCAATTCTATTATATTGACTTGTGTGTGTGTGTGTGTGTGTGTGTGTGTGTGTGTGTGTGTGTGTGTGTGTGTATAAACCATTATTTTCTCAAATCACCTTTCAGGACAACCCCGGAGAGAGTGCAGCTCCACCTTCTTATCAGGAAACACATGCCCACTTTAAAAACACCTCCTCTTCCTCCATGGCTTCAGTTATTGTGTTTCCTCCATGGAGGAAGCATGTGCCTGAACCAGGGGGAAAGCTACACTCTCTGCAGGGGAGTAAGGCTTACCTTCGGTATTGGTTGTCTTTTTTCTTGGCCCCCAGCAGCATCTCCAGCGGGAGAGGACTCCTGGAGCTCCTGGTCCCGCCATCTCACGGGAGTAAGGACCCTCGGAGTGCCGGCGTTGGGTGCCCGGTGTCCGCTGGACCAGCGCAGGGAGGGCTCTGTCGCTGGCGGAGGTCGCTGCAGGCGTGGCTCTGTTATCGGCGTCGGGTCCCGGGCGGCGACAGCGTCGTTTACGGTGACGCGTGGGCAGGGATCATGGGGTGGGTCAGGTGACCGTGTGCTTCCGGCCGGCCCTGATGACGCGGCGGCCGGGAAAATTCAAAAAAATGGCAGAGCTGTTTGTGAATGCTGCCTTACTCAGTGATGGAGGAGTGTAAGCCAGCTATGGCGGAGACAGGCGCCCCAAGCACCGGTCCAGCCCAGGTATGTAAGGTGCAGTGGCACCCTCTGCTTCACTATTGGGCTATGTCTTTGTCTGTTTCCCCCCTCTTGGGGGGCCTGTCGCTGCAGGTCACAGATGACTTCGCTCTGACCTTTTGCAGCCTAGTCCTGGGGTCTCACTAGTGGTCTGTTTGGTGGGTCCCTGCACTGACTTGGTGTTAAGCAACTGGTAGTTGAGAGCTTTTAGTGAGTTAAGCCTGCATGTCGTTTCAGGAAAAATCACTAGGAAAAGCTAAACCAGGTCAGAGAAAATGTCCTTCTTGCAAGACCCCCCTCAGAGATTCGTGGCAGAAGGCAATGTGCAGAGTATCAGAGAGTTGGTGGAAGAGGAAACCCCAGCAGTATAAGGATTTGTTTTCTTCGGTTAAAGAGCTGATAAACTCCTTGAGTTCAGTCAGGTCCATCCTGATACAAAACCCTCCCGCACAGACCGAGCCTCAGAACTTGCCGCCCAGCCCAAGGGCGTCGTCGTCCAGACAGGTGGAGACCGAGAATTCTGGAGACGAAGGGGGTAGTACTCTCATCTCCTTCAGGGATTCTGAGGAGGAGGAAGAGGAAGAAGATAGCAGGGGCTCTAAGTACAAGCTATCACTAGAGGAGGTAGATGACATCCTTAAAGCAATCACACAACTCTAGAAATTCAAGAAGAAAAGGTACAGCTGTCAATTCATGACAAAATGTACCAGGGGTTGGACGAAACAAAACGGAGAGTTTTTCCAGTCCGCAGGGTCCTCTCAGATTCGGTGAGAAAAGAGTGGAAGGACCCAGAAAAAGCCCCTTTCTTCTCTAAAGCTCTCGAGAAGGTTTCCCTTTGAAGATAAAGACTCAGAGGTTTGGAACAAAAAACCCAGAGTCGATGCAGCTTTCTCGCAGGTATCCAGACAAACGGATCTAGCCTTTGAGGATATGGGGATCCTTAAAGACACAATGGACAAAAAAGCTGACTCCATCCTTAAGAAGGCTTGGGATGCTGCGTCAGTCAGTCTAAAGCAGCTACGGTAGTGGCCAGGAACCTGGAATGCTGGGTAGAGAAACTGAAGAGCCATATTGAAGCGGGGACACCCCGCAAGGATCTTCCTTTCCACTGATTCTGAATGCTGTCAAATATATGGCAGATGCATCAGCAGAATCGGTCAAACTGGCCGCCAGGTCCTCGGCTCTTGTAAATTCAGCCAGGAGAGCAGTTTGGCTGAAAACATGGTCTGGAAACACGGCCTCTAAGGTCAAACTGTGTGGTCTGCCCTTCTCAGGTGACTTGCTCTTCGGCCCTGATTTAGAGTCCGTGCTGGATAGGACGGTCGATAAAAAGAAGGCTTTTCCAGCTAAGAAAAAGCAGGTTACCAAAAAGAATTTTCGTGCTTTTCAGCAGTCCCATAAAAAAGACCAGGATCGCAAGAGCAGATGGGGTTCGCAGAAGGGCAAAGGCAGGGGTGGAGTCCTCTTTAGATCTCCCCCAGAGCAGACCCCCAAGAGTAAATGACAATCTCTCCCCAGTGGGGAGGAGACTGTCAGCTTTTCGCGAACAATGGGACAGGCTGTCTCCAAATCTGTTTGTGAAGAGCGTTGTCGATCAGGGGTACAGGCTGGAATTTTCAGAACCACCCCCGAGCAGGTTTTATGTGACAACATTGCCAAGGGATCAGGAGAAGGCCTCTGCAATGAAGCTTTTATTACAGGACCTGATACAGCAAGAGGTTCTAATTCAAGTCCCAGTAAACCAGCAGGGCAGGGGTTTTTACTCCCATATTTTTCTGGTGAAAAAACCCTCAGGGAAGTACCGTTTAATCCTGAATCTAAAAGTTCTGAATGGGTTTATTCGGTGCAAGCATTTCAGGATGGATACAATTTTTTTCCATCACAAAGTTGTTGACCCCAGAATGTTTCATGGCATCCCTTGATCTAAGGGATGCCTACCTTCATATACCCATTCATCAGGCTTCGCAGCAGTTCCTGCGCCTGGCATTGAATGTGGAAAGTTCGGTGTGGCACCTCCAATTCAGGGCTCTGCCATTTCGGACTCTCGTCCTCTCCCAGGGTCTTTACAAAGATTATGGCAGAGGCTCTGGAGCCCCTGAAGTTAAAGGGGATTTCAGTTGTCCCTGATCTGGACGACCTTTTGTTTTTTGCGGACTCCAGGGAGCAGGTCCTAGTCAATCTCCAGATGGCCCAGTCTCACCTCGAGGGCCTGGGGTGGCTTCTAAATCTAGAGAAGTCAAACCTGATCCCCCTCACAGGAAATGACGTTTCTGGAGTATACGTTAAACTCGACTCTCCAGAAAGTTTTCCTGCCGCTGGAAAAGCAGGAAAAGTTGCAGCTAGCTGTACAGCGGATACAGAGCAACCAGGCAGTCTCGATCAGGACGGCTATGGCAGTTCTGGGCCTGCTTACGGCAGCAATCCCGGCTGTTCAGTGGGCCAGGTTCCATTCCAGACCCCTTCAGAGGGAGGTTCTGTCAAGTTGGTCCTATCAGGATCCTTTGGAAAAGCAGTTAAGAATCTCGTCAAGGACGAAAAGGGCTTTTTGGTGGTGGAGAGACCAGGCAAACCTCTCAAGGGGTCTGGTGTGGACTTTTCCCTTGGACAAGCGACTAACAGACGCAAGTGCCTGGGGCTGGGGGGCCCACCTGGATGGTCAAACATCTCAGGGGGTCTGGTCCAAGCAGGAAGCTCAAAGATCATCCAACTGGAGGGAGTTAAAGGCGATCTTTCTGGGTTTGGTGGCCTTTCAGCAGAATTTGAGAGGTCACCATGTCCAGGTGTTGTCAGACAACACAACAGCGGTTACCTACATAATGAAACAAGGGGGAACCAGGAGCAGGAGCTTGATGGAGTTGGCCAATCTGTTGTTAGCCTGGGCAGAGCAGAGCCTCGCTATCGGCAGTGCATCTGAAGGGCTCTCCGAATTTGTTTGCGCACCTCCTAAGCAGGCGGAAATTGCTAGAAGCAGAATGGAGCCTGAATCAGTAGGTGTTCCTGATGATTTCCGAGGCTTGGGGGGTTCTACAGGTAGACCTTTTTGCCAGCCAGCAGAACTCAAAGGTGGACAAATTCTTTTCTCTTCACCGAGGAGATGCAGCAATAGGGCTGGATGCATTTGCTCACCCCTGGCACTACCAGCTGTGCTACGCCTTTCCCCCCTTTCCTCTAAGGCCTCATGCACACGAGACGCAGTTAAATGCGTGTTCAGATGCAGTTGGACAGTTTTTTTCAACTGCCCCTGAACTCATTCAATGTTATCCTATATGTCCATGCACACAGTCTCGTTTTTTTCCGTTTTTATGCAGTTGCGTTTAATCTCGTTTTTCCAGAAGCAAAAAAATGCGTTCAGAAGCAAAAATTTCCACGTTTCAGACGCAAAACGCGGCAAAACGCGGCAAAAGGCCGCTACCGCGTTTAGCCGCGTTTGCGTTTATATGCGTTTTTAAAGGTGACCTTTTTTTTTTTGCATTAAAAATCTCAAAAATGATTGCAAATGATGAAAAACCATTAGAAAAATATTTTAAACAATTGCAATTGCAAGTGGACAATCCACAACTTGTGGCAAGTGACGTGGCAAGTGGACAATCCACAACTTGTGGCAAGTGACATGGCAGGTGGCAAGTGATGTGGCAAGTGGACAATCCACAACTTGTGGCAAGTGACCTGGCAGGTGACGCGGTAAGTGACCTGGCAGGTGACGTGGCAAGTGGAAAATCAACAACTTGTGGCAGGTGACTGGCATGTGACGTGGCAAGTGGACAATCCATAACGTGTGGCAGGTGACTGGCATGTGACGTGGCAAGTGGACAATCCATAACTTGTGGCAGGGGACGTGGCAAGTGACGTGGCAAGTGGACAATCAACTTGTGGCAGGGGATGTGGCAAGTGATGTGGCAAGTGATGTAGCGAGTGGACAATCCACAACTTGTGTCAGGTGACGTGGCAAGTGGACAATCCACAACTTGTGGCAGGTGATGTGGCAAGTGGACAATCCACTTGTGGCAGGTGACGTGGCAAGTGGACAATCCATAACTTGTGGCAGGTGACGTGGCAAGTGACGTGGCAAGTGGACAATCCATAACTTGTGGCAGGTGACGTGGCAAGTGACGTGGCAAGTGGACAATCCACTTGTGGCAGGGGATGTGGCAAGTGACGTGGCGAGTGGACAATCCACAACTTGTGTCAGGTGACGTGGCAAGTGGACAATCCACAACTTGTGGCAGGTCATGTGGCAAGTGGACAATCCACTTGTGGCAGGTGACGTGGCAAGGGACGTGGCAAGTGGACAATCCACAACTTGTGGCAGGTCATGTGGCAAGTGGACAATCCACTTGTGGCAGGTGACGTGGCAAGGGACGTGGCAAGTGGACAATCCACAACTTGTGGCAGGTGACGTGGAAAGTGATGTGGCAAGTGGACAATCCACAACTTGTGGCAGGTGGCATGGCAGATGACGTGGAAAGTGGACAATCCACATCTTGTGGCAAGTGACGTGGCAGGTGATGTGGCAAGTGACGTGGCAAGTAGACAATCCACAACTTGTGGCAGGTGTTGTGGCAAGTGACGTGGCAGGTGATGTGGCAAGTGGACAATCCACAACTTGTGGCAGGTGATGTGGCAAATGACGTGGCAGGTGATGTGGACAATCCCCAACTTGTGGCAGGTGACGTGGCAAGTGGACAATCCACAAATTGTGGCAGGTGACGTGGCAAGTGGACAATCCACAACTTGTGGCAAGTGACGTGGCAGGTGACGTGGCAGGTGATGTGGCAAGTGACGTGGCAATTCTGACAATCCACAACTTGTGGCAGGTGCTGTGGCAAGTGACGTGGCAGGTGATGTGGCAAGTGACGTGGCAAGTGGACAATCCACAACTTGTGGCAGGTGATGTGGCTGGTGACGTGGCAAGTGGACAATCCACAGCTTGTGGCAAGTGGCATGGCAGATGACGTGGAAAGTGGACAATCCACATCTCGTGGCAAGTGACGTGGCAGGTGATGTGGCAAGTGACGTGGCAAGTGGACAATCCACAACTTGTGGCAGGTGACGTGGCAGGTGATGTGGCAAGTGACGTGGCAAGTGGACAATCCACAACTTGTGGCAGGTGACGTGGCAAGTGGACAATCCCCAACTTGTGGCAAGTGGACAATCCAAAACTTGTGGCAGATGACGTGGCAAGTGGACAATCCACAACTTGTGGCAGGTGCCGTGGCAAGTGACACTCTAAATACAAGTACACTGCAGCTCTCACAGCTGCTGCTACTCACTCTGGTCTCACAAAATTGCTGAAATAGTTAATAATACTGTTTTTTTGAGCTGGGGAGGGTCTATGATGTTAGCTTAACTAAACGCTTCTAGACGCAAACGCGGTAAAACGCCGCTAAATCGCGGTAAAAATCGCGGCAAAACGCGCGTTTCTAAACGCCGGTTTCAACATGTGTCCAGCAGCGTTTGCATCTGCGTCTCGTGTGCATGAAGCTTAATTCCACTAGTGCTGAGGAAATTCAGGGAAGAAGGGACAGACTTAATACTAGTCACTCCTTTTTGGCCAAAAAGGCCTTGGTTCGCGGGTCTTCGAAACCTAGCTTCGAAGCCCCCATGGAGGTTACCACCCAGAAAAGATTTGTTATCCCAGGGGACAGTAAATCATCCAGAGGTGGAACTTCTACAGCTAACCGCCTGGTTTCTGAGGAGGACCTCTTTAAAAGCCAAAGGGCTCTCAGATAAAGTAGTAAAGACCCTGCTATCTAGCAGGAAAGCAGTTACACAGGCAATTTACATGAAGGTCTGCAAGAAGTTCAACTCCTGGTGCAGTTCTAGAGAGCTCAAGGTCAAGAGCACAGTGTCCGTCTTGGAGTTTCTCCATGAAGGAATGGAGAAGGGTCTAGCAGCCAGCACCCTGAAGACTCAAGTGGCAGCCTTATCAGTTTTCTTTGAAAAGACTTTATCTAAAGAGACTTTAATTTCTAGATTTTTTTTTTTTTTTTTTTTTTTTTTTTTTTAGGGCTCTCGCTCGAAATAGACCAGTAGCCCTTAAAGACTTTCCCAGTTGGGATTTGTCAACAGTTTTGCAGGGTCTCTCGGGAGCACCGTTTGAACCCTAAAGCCGTGTACACACGGGCGGACTGTCTGGCCTACTTAGTCCGCCGAAACACATTTCAACGGACAGTCCGCTCGTGTGTGGGCTTCAGCGGACTTTTTCAGCGTGCACTCTGGCGGACTAAGTATTTCGGAATTTCCGTAATACTGTCCGTCGGACTCGCATTTCGGCGGACAATCCGCCCGTGTGTGTGCCAGTCCGCCGTACTTTTGAAATGAGCGGACTTTTCCCGCCCGGAGAAAAGTCCGCTCATTTCCAGCGCGTCTCCAGGTAGGTGGGGCCCGCGAAGGAGACGTCGCTGGCCCCGCCGCCTGGTATGGACTTAAAGGGGAACCCCAACGCCGAAAAAAATCGGCGTGGGGGTCCCCCCCCCCCCCAAGTCCACAACAGACCCTTGTCCGAGCACGCTACCCGGCCGGCCAGGAAAGGGGGGCAAGCGAGCGCCCCCCCTCCTGAGCCGTACCAGGCCGCGTGCCCTCAACATGGGGGGGTGCCTTGGGGAAGGGGGGGCCGCGTGGCCCCCCCACCCCAAAGCATCTTGTCCCCATGTTGATGAGGACAAGGGCCTCTTCCCGACAACCCTGGCCGTTGGTTGTCGGGGTCTGCGGGCGGGGGGCTTATCGGAATCTGGGAGCCCCCTTTAAGGGGGCCCCCGGATACTGGCCCCCCACCCTATGTGAATGAGTATGGGGTACAATGTACCCCTACCCATTCACCTGTAAAATAAAAGTACCAAAAAAAAACACAACACACGAGATAAAATACTTTATTGCACAGCTCCGGGGGTCTTCCGTCTTCGGGGGTCTTCTCGCCCGACTCCTCCACTATCTTCTTGTAGCTCTTGTCCCCATGTTGAAGAAGAAGAAGAAGAAGAAACCCCCGAAGTCGGGAGAAGAGGCCGGCGGCGAGGAAGAAAGCCGGACTCCTCCGCTAGCAAAAGAGCTACAAGAAGATAGCGGAGGAGTCCGGCGAGAAGACCCCCTGGAGCTGTGCAATAAAGTATTTTATCTCGTGTGTTGTGTTTTTTTTGGTACTTTTATTTTACAGGTGAATGGGTAGGGGTACATTGTACCCCATACTCATTCACATAGGGTGGGGGGCCGGTATCCGGGGGCTCCCAGATTCCGATAAGCCCCCAGCCCGCAGACCCCGACAACCAACGGCCAGGGTTGTCGGGAAGAGGCCCTTGTCCTCATCAACATGGGGACAAGGTGCTTTGGGGTGGGGGGCCGCGCGGCCCCCCCTTCCCCAAGGCACCCCCCCATGTTGAGGGCACGCGGCCTGGTACGGCTCAGGAGGGGGGGGCGCTCGTTCGCCCCCCTTTCCTGGCCGGCCGGGTAGCGTGCTCGGACAAGGGTCTGTTGTGGACTTGGGGGGGGACCCCCACGCCGATTTTTTTTTTTTTTTTTTTTTCGGCGTTGGGGTTCCCCTTTAAGTCCATACCAGGTGGCGGGGCCAGCGACGTCTCCTAAACGGGCCCCGCCTACCTGGAGACGCGCTCGAAATGAGCGGACTTTCCTCCGCGTGTGTGGGCGAGTCCGTTCATTTCAAAAGTAGGGCGGATAGTATGGCGGACTTAGTACGCCGTATTAGTCCGCTCAAAAAGTGGTGTGTGTGTGTGTGGTCAAGTCCGTTCATTCGAAAGTATGACGGACTGTCCGTCGGATTGTCTGACAGACTAAGTTGGCCAGACAGTCCGCCCCGTGTGTACGCGGCTTTACAAGAAGCTTCTTTACAGAAGGTGGTTTTAAAAACCAATCTTTTTGGTGGCCATCACCTCGGCCAGGAGGGTCAGCGAGCTCCAAGCTCTAGCTATTACAGAACCCGAGTTTATCCGGACAGAGTAGTACTGAGGACGGATCCAGCATTCCTACCGAAAGTATCCTCAGCTTTTCATCGATCGCAGGAAATAGTGTTACCTACATTCTCTGCAACCCCAGCTAATGCAGGAGAGGAAGTTTTCCACACATTGGATGTGAGAAGATGCTTATTGCACTTTGTGAAGATGACTAAAGACTTTAGAAGATCAAACGCCCTTTTTGTGATTTTTTTTTTTTTTGTTCTGGGTCACGCAAGGGGGAGAAAACTTCTAAGAGTATGCTGGGTAGGTGGCTTAAGCTGGCTATAACAGAAGCTTATAAAGCGAAAGGAGAAATGCCTCCCTCAGGTATTGCCGCGCACTCTACTAGATCCACGGCAGTTTCCTGGGCTGAAAGGGCCGGTGCAACGCCTGAACAAATCTGCAAGGCTGCCACTTGGTCCAGTTATTCGACATTTCTCCGGCACTACCGCTTAGATCTACTGTCTTCGGCAGGAAGGTACTGCAGGCAGTAGTCCCGCCCTAGGGTAAGTTTCTCGGTTATCCTCTCCGGGGTTGTCCTGAAAGGCGATTTGAGAAAAATTGAGTTAGACTTACTGGTGACGGTATTTCTAAGAGCCTTTCAGGACAACCGTTACTTCCCTCCCTAGGTTATGCTTAGTAAATGTATTAAGTTCTACCATGGTGTTGTGCTTTCTGTGCTTTGTTTTCCAGTGTCAGAAGGCCACAATAACTGAAGCCATGGGGGAAGAGGAGGTGTTTTTAAAGTGGGCATGTGTTTCCTGATAAGAAGGTGGAGCTACACTCTCTCCGGGGTTGTCCTGAAAGGCTCTTAGAAATACCGTCACCGGTAAGTCTAACTCAGTTTTTTTGGTTTTGCTACTTAATAAATTGGGATACTCCCTCCTCCTCCTTCCTCTTCCCTCCTTCCTCCTCCCTCCTCTTCCCTCCTCCCTCCTCTTCCCTCCTTCCTCCTCCCTCCTCCCTCCTCTTCCTTCCCTCCTTCCTCCTCCCTCCTCTTCCCTCCTTCCTCCTCCCTCCTCTTCCCTCCTTCCCTCTTCCCTCCTCTTCCCTCTTCCCTCCTCCCTCCTCCTCTTGTATTATCCTTTCTACATTTAAATATACAATAAAATCTAGCTTCTTAATGAGGGTTCTGCCTCTACAATTTTAAATACTCTATTATATTTTTATAGGGATCTCCTCAATAGGCTTCAGTATGTTCACAGGTTCGGCCTGGCATTCAGGGCATGAGAGCCAAGTCGGTTTACCCCCTAGTTGAAGACCCCAACTTGCAGTCTCTCTATTACATATTTTCTTCACCTCGCCTACCTTGAGTTTTAAAATCCCACTGGCATACTCGTCGCATGCGTTTTTTCTATAATTTTTAATGTTGATGAATGAAACTCTGAAAATCTTTTCACCATTATGTAAGTAAACTAAAATCCATCATGTAAAAAATATATATATGTGGATAAATGTTTTATGTAAAGTCTATTGATTATATATTATATACCTTAGATGAATTCCTCCTTTTTTCTGCATCCTTAACCACTTGGGATCCGCGCTATTGCCAAATGACGGCATTAGCGCGGACCTACTTTTCCGGGACGACGTCTATTGACGTCGTCCCGTGCACGAGCGGCCTGCGCGCCCCCTGAGGGGCGCGCGCGGCGCGCTCTGTGATCGGCGAGTCCATGAGACTCGCCTGATCACCGATCCGTGCAAGGGGTCGATCCCGACCCCTTATCACGTGATCAGCTGTCAGCCAATGACAGCTGATCATGTGATAGAACGGAGCCGGTAATCGGCTATTATTCCTCCTCGTGCTGACAGCGCGAGGAGAAAAAAAAAGCCGATCACCGGCGGCCGTGATCGGGACATCAGTCCCGATCACCGGCCAGCAATACAAGCGACCACCTGCCCCCTGCAGTGCCATCCTGAATAAAAGTGCCCACAGTGCCACCCACAGTGCCCACAATCTGCCTCAAAGGTGCTGCACCCCAGTGCCGCCCATCAGTGCCACTTATCTGTGCCTATTAGTGCCGCCTAATCAGCGCACTTCAATGAAGGAGAAAAATTACCCGTTTGCAAAATTTTATAACAAACTATTAAAACATGATTTTTTATTTTTTTTTTGCATCTTTTTTTGTTTAGCAAAAAATAAAACTCCGAGCTGTAACTAAATACCACCAAAAGAAAGCTCTATTTGTGGGAAAAAAATGATAAAAATTTCATTTGGGTACAGTGTTGTATGACTGCGCAATTGTCATTCAAAGTGCATTAGCGCTGAAAGCTGAAAATTGGTCTGGGACTGAGGGGGGTTTAAGTGCCCAGTAAGCAAGTGGTTAAAGAAGGAATCCTGAAACGCGTTGGGTGTAAGGAGGTTCCATCATACGTGGTCTACATGGTGATATTATTTGACTGTGCCTAATCATTGTTTCATGTTTAATTTTTATCATGTTAATTTTGAATAAATACTTTATTTTCATACTTTTTTGACATTGTCCAATATACGTTGCCTAAAAAGTCCACTTGGGGGAAAAATCTTTTCTTCTCACTTTGTAATTCTGGATGTGGCACACTAAACAGCACCAAACAGGCCCCCCCCCCTTCCCCAAAGCACCTCCCATGTTGAGGGCATGCAGCCTGGTATGGCTCAGGAGGGGGGGTGCTCGCTCGTCCCCACCCCCTTTCCTGACTGGCCGGGCTGCGTGCTCGGATAAGGGTCTGATATGGACTTGGAGGGGGGGGCTTCCCCTTTAAGTCCATACCAGGTGATGGGGCCAGCGAGGTGTCAATCTCCCTCGCTAGTCCTGTCTACCTGGAGCCGCGTTCAAAATGAACGGACTTTCCTCCGTGTGTGGGCAAGTCCGTTCATTTCAAAAGTCCGGCATACTCCTGCCATAGTCCGGCGGTTTGTCCACCGCGCCTAGTCGCCGAAAAAGTCCGGTCGTGTGTGGGCAAGTCCGCTGGTTCGGAAAGTCTGGCGGACCTCTGCTTCAAAGTCCGGCAGTTTGTCCGCTGGACAGTTCGATCGTGTGTACGCATCATTAGTGGCAGTAACTCCTGCCTGTAGAATCTGTAAGTTACAAGCTCGATTAATTAAAGAGCCCTTTTATGAGATGTCTACTGGATAGGGTAGTCTTAAGGACAGATCCAGCCTTCCTGCCGAAAGTGACTTCAGTCTTTCATCGTACACAGATCATTCTCCCTACATTTTGCCATTTACCTTCGGGGGCCAGGTGAAGAAGCCTTCCATACTCATGATGTCAGGAGGTGTCTTCTCAATTATCTGGAGATGACAAAGGAATTTAGAAAAAGGTTCCCTTCACTTTGTTTTAATGGAAGGTACTCACGAAGGATGTAAAGCTTCCAAAAGCGCCCTCAGAAGGTGGTTAAAACCAGCCATTAAAGAGGCCTACACTTCTTGGGTATGGAACCTCCAGAAGGGATCTTGCCTCATTTGACTCGAGCAGTTGCAGCATCATGGGCAGAAGGAGTCGGGGCATCTCCTGAGCAAATTTGCAAGGCTGCCACATGGTGCTGTTTCTCGACCTTTATAAGGCACTACCATTTGAATCTGCTATGAGCCTTAGATCAATCCTTTTGGTAGGAAGGCTTTACAGGCAGTAGTAAGTTTCTCGGTTATCCTCTCCAAGGTGCTGTCCTGAAAGGCGAAGGGAGAAAAACGGCATGGTGGAAGCAGCTGCTTTTAAAAGGGTTGTCACACAGTGTTTCCTGGGAAGAGGTGGAGCTACACTCTCTCCAAGGTACTGTCCGAAAAGGCTCGTTGAAATACCGTCACAGGTAAGTCTATAAGGTTTTTATATACATTTAATTTAAATGTGTTGGTGAAATCGCCTCATACAGCGCTGGAGTCGCTGATTTACGTATTGAGAGCAGATGCTGTTGCTGTCAAATTAAATCAATGCTGCAGCTAAATGGCGTACCTGATAAGTAAATGGTTAAAAATAAAGTAAAATTACAGTATAAAAGACATACCATACCGGCAAAGTAAATACAATAAAACCTAGTAAAAAATTTTTAACGTAATCTGTGCCTAAAAAAAATAAATAAATAAAAATCTGTGTCATGGGGGCAATCCGCCTCTAATGTTAGGAGCAGATTGCTCTTCCACCCCTGCCTCCATGCTTCGGCATATATGCCTCCCCCCCCCCCCCTTTTATTTTTATTTTATTTTTTTTTTTAAATTCTCCTACATCGATGGAGTCATGGCTTTATGTATCGTGGGAGCAAACGCTGTTGTCAATAAACCCGTGCTGCAGCTGAATGGTGTACCTGCTAAGCAAATGATGGTAAACAAAGTAAAAGCGTATAACCACAAGACCTACCATGCCTACAAAGCAAATACAATAAAGCATTATAGTTCTAAAATACAGAAACAAATATAGAGTGAACAATAGAGGGCGAACATAAGAGAGAACAATAGAGAAGAAAATTGGAACCCACAATTCTACCTTTTTTCTTTTTTCTTTCTTTTTTTTTTGCACTTTTATATATAAACTGTAAAGGTTCCAGATTAGGGTCTCTCAAAATGTGATGGCCATCTTGTCTTTTGAGACCCTGTGTAAGTGTGCCCTAGGACTGTGTAGTGCTGTACCCTATGCTAATATTCCACTTGTGTGTGGTAGCGTTTGAAACAGTCACCGATGCAGAGACCAGGTTGGTCAGGACAGGAGGGACAATAAAAGCGTGTCATGCATAATCTTTTGGGTGTTCTGTGGGCAGGGGTACCAAGGAGGACATATGGAAAATGCCTCTCATGCAGCCGGCTCACTGCATTTGCATTGGAAAGGTGGGCCATAGTGTTGTCTGGAAACAGAAGTGCTGTGACAATCTCTTCCTGGACTTTTAGGAAGGATCCAGTTTTCCCTGATGCTTTGTATAGCACAAAAGCATTCAGTAGAGCCAATTGGGAAAAAATATACAAAGGTTTTTTTGCTTTTTACATTTTTTTTTTTTTTATTCCAGTGTCTGTCCTTATGGCCAATTGGGTATGGCGCCAACAACTGGTCGTTGAGGTCCACCCCTCCAATGTTAAGGTGGCATTTGTGGACACAGGGGGGTTTCTCCACAACACCAGTTGCCATAGGAATTTGGACTGTCGTATTTGCGTGAAGGGAGGACAGAACGAAAACCTTCCATGAATCCCTCCACTTCACTGCTAACAAATTATTACATTTCAAGCAGGCTCTTTCCCCCATCTAAGTTGGCACTCCACAAACCATTGGGGGAAGCCGTGGTGATTAGCTCACACATTGCCACATGCGTCAATTCCACAATCAAAAAGGTGACTAAAGGGACACACTTCTGTAAAAATTGTCCACGTAGAAGTGGTACCCCTTTCCAAATAAGGGTGACATCTTGTCCCACACAATCTTACCAGCACTCTCTATTTAGTCTGGGCAGTTCTCCGGCTCCACGTGACTATCTCTTCCCTCATAAACCATAACTATATGTATAGCCTGTTGCTGTGTCATAGAGCCTATATATCTTGACCACATAGCTGCCATGCTTGCTGGGAAGTTACTGTTTCATAGACAAGTTGCCAGGAAACATAATCAGGCACTCGTCAACGCGGACAACTTGATGGAGTAAACAAGGCTGCAAACTGCTGGTTGAAGTGGTTTACGAGGGCCCGAATTTTGTGGAGCTGATCGTATTCAGGGTCACCCCGAGGACAACATAGTTCATTGTCATTGAAATGCATCAACCGCAATATCTGCTTGTATCGTGTCCTGGTCATGGAGGCAGAGAACACGGGCATATGGTGAATTGGGTCATTGGACCAATATGACCGCAACTCGCTTTTTAGTTATGCCCATGAGGAGAAATGGGGCCATGAAGGTCTTAAATTCGGAAAACATAATAGGTTTCCAATCTCTGGCAAGGGTCAACTGGGGATTAGAGGCAATGAATTGACTAGCATACAAATTGCTTTGGTTCCCAATAGATCTTTGGAGATCTCTGGTGAAAAACACAGAATAAAAATCAGGTGAGGTAAAATCAACTGTTTCCACCTGAATTCTGGGTTGGCCAGTGAATGGGAGATGTACCAAGTGCATTGATATTGCACTTGGGTGGGCTGGGCGGAGGGGCTAGCGGGCATCTGGGCTGATCCTGCTAACAATGCATTTTTGGGAACCCTAAACTACTAGGGACACTAGTATAGATCTGATCAGATATTGATCTGTTCATACACTATACTACTAATGGAGGTGTATGGTGCGTGCGTGTTGGTGCTACTGGCATTAATCTGACGCTGCCTGGGGAGACACAGACCCTGAGTGACGCTAAAACCTGGATGATCAGGGGGGTTAAACCTTTTTATTTAGATAATATACGGCGGGTGCCCTGATGCTTTAAAAAAAAACTAGCTAACGAGCGTCACCCCTGACACTAATACGATGATCAATGGTGACGGGGTGATCAAGGGGTTAAACCTTTGTTAGGTCTTAGGTTTATTAGGACCCCCCCCCCACAACACTGATTGTCACAAATGACAGCAGTACTGTGATCAAAAAAAAACACTGCACTGGGTGACAAAGTGGCAGGGAGTGAAGGGATTAACTGGGGGGGGGGGGAGCGATTGTGGGGTGACAAGTGTGCCTATGTGTAGTGTTGGTGCAACTTACTTGGATGTCTTCCCTCCTCTCTCTAGAATGGAAAAGCGTTCCACGAGGGGAGATGACATCACTTCCCATGCCTGTGTTTACACTTACATAGGCATGAGAGGCTTTCATTCGGCCAGAAATCATTGGCCTGGGCCTGGAGACCGATCGGTTCTGAAGCGAGTCTGATCGTCGTGGTCGCCTAGGGGGCACGCGTGCCCAATGTACAGCTACGACGCTTCGCCAAGCCAGCCTGCCGCAGTATGACTGCGGCAGCTCGCCTGGAACTGGCTAATACTACAATTTTGTAAAAAGGGGGGGGGAACCTTATTTTCAATTGTGGGAAAAACCTATATGGGGGAGGCCTCACCCCGCAAGGATCTTGGAAAAGGGTGCAGGTATCTGGTCTAAGAGAGACATCAGAAGACCTCAGCAAACAAACGTGAAGTGGGCTGCCCATTCTTAAAACGGCAGAATCACTGTTTCCGCGACTAGCATCCTCATCGAGTGGAGCAAAATGGCGGAAGCACAACTTCCCATAAGCTGGATGGCAGAACCCAAGGTATGACTTTTGGGTGCACTAAGTTGGAGGCACTTCCGGTATCTGAATGTCGCGAGGAGCGTCATGGGAAGCCTCAGAAATGGGCTCACCCACCCAGCACTTAAATAGCGCTAGAAAGTAGAGGACAGTGCGCAACCTGTGAGGACACAAGTGCACCAGCGTGAATATGTCAGGTGATGACGGGCTCTCCTAGAGACCAGCCATGTGTCCTAAGGTGAGGGCAGGTAGGTATGTGTCTGCACTCCTAAAAAGAGTGCACACAATGACAACCTGTAATTGTTTCAGCCCCCATGAGCCGCAATACTACTCCCAGAGCAAGGCGACGCATCGGCAACATGGCTTAAGCTCTGAGAGGTCAGCTACACACTCTAAAGCCCGCCAGCAAAGCCAGCACAGGGTGGAATACACACATCAGGAAGGAGAATCTAGAGATGATCTCTGTGTAGGGTGTGGGCTATGTAAAGCTTGCCTACTAGAAGCAGCAACGGATAAAGAGGAACGACCGCAACTAGTCGGCCTGACTGTGGCCCAGAGACCAAGAGATCCATCCCCAGGGTCCAGTTCTGGAGAGGAATCCCGGCAGGGGTTACAGCACCATAGGTTTCAGATATTTCTCAGTACAGACTCTAGTAAAGGTGGTTAGAGATGCACTAGCGTGGGAGGAAGAAGTTGAAGAAAACAAGCATCTTATTTCCTCTTTTATAGAAGGGGTGAAAGACATATAAATAAAGAGTGGGAGAAGGCGGACAGGAAGGTGTCACTAGTCAATAGATTTAATTGTATGTACCCATTCAAAACGGAGGATATGCACTCCCTGGAAACACCCCCGCCTCGTGCATGTGGCAGTTATGAGGCTCGCCCGCCATGTAACCCCATGGACGTGCAGAAGACCAGTCTTGGCACTTGCATCTCTGGCCAAAGCCATTATGTCATGAGCAGAGAGCATAGAAGCAGATATGCAATCAGGTGCAGATATGACCACATGCCTGAAACTACTAACCAACATTAAACTTTCGGGTGACTTTGTCAGTGAAGCAGCAATTGATTCCATATGCTGCTCAGCTAGGGCCATGCAGTCATCATAAGAGCGCTGTGGCTGAAGCTGTGGACAGCGGATATCTCATCAAAAGTGAACTGGTGTCGTATTCTGTTTGACAGAACTGCCCTATTTGGCAATGAGGTGGAGTCAGCGATTTCAAAAGTCACTGGACTGGCAAGTCGGGTATGCTCCTGCAATATGTGCAACAAAAACAGACGCTTCCAGGGAAGGAAGCAGTATCCAAATAAAGTAAGAGAATTTAGACCTTTTAGACCTCTGAGTATAAAAAAGGTGGAAGAACTCCTCAAACTACAGTGGCACGAATGCCGAAGACAGGATCGACTTCGGAACAGCAGAAACCCTTTTGACTGTTTCTCAGTCCAGATGGGGGCAGTAGGTGCCAGGTTGCACAGATACGCTCGTGTCTGGACGGGGCGAATCAAAGAACCCTGGGTAACAGATGTGGTCCTGTCAGGGCACCGTTGGAAATTCCAATCCCTTTCAAAAATTCCCTGCTTCTCTCGCACACAATTACCATGCAACCAACAGAAAGCTTGGGTAATATTTTGAGTATATCCAAATGCTACTACAGAAGGGTGTGATAGAATCAGTACCAATACAAGAACAAATGCAAGGTTTCTATTCGCCACTTTTCTTTGGTCAGAGAAAGACGGGAGACTTAAGGCCAAATTCGAAAAGACCTCTGTTTGGTGGGATTATAAGGGCAACAATAAAAAGAGGGAATTATAAAATATATAAATTTATTTGACATCAATACAAGTGGTACATCACAGAAAAGAAAAAAGACAAACCATATATGTTCTAGATGACATCTAAAAACAATATTTGGTGAAAAAATGATACTGTCCGCTTGTTGCTTCCAGGACCTCCAGAAGGCTGGTGTAACAGAATAAGTGGGTCAGCCAACGCGTTTCGATATTTTAAACCAATATCTTCTTCGGGGATGAAATATTGTAACATTCTCTATAATAGCGTAAACAAAATACATTACATTTTATATCAAAGCATTACTAATCAAATCTACAGTTTGTCTTCAAAAATACAATAACTTACTGAACACCATTGATTCACTGGGACATAGGCATTTCCCCCTGTGGCCGAAGAGAGAAAATCTCCACCTTGTTCAAACAAGTCCCTCTGACATCTCATACAGGGAGACTGGATATCACCATCCTCAAATGGCATTTGAAAAAGAAATATATGAGACTACACATGGGACACTACAAGGGGAAAAATGGAGATAAGAAACTGGAGTGACCCCCCCCCCCCCCCCCCCACATCTTCAAAATCTAAAAGTCCCCCTTTAGACAAAACTAGATAATCTTACCCTATCACAAGAAGATAAGAAGCTAGATGATGCGCTTCAAGTTTCAGCTGTTCTGCTCTGTATATACAGTGCCTTGCGAAAGTTTTCGGCCCCCTTGAACTTTTCAACCTTTTGCCACATTTCAGGCTTCAAACAAAGATATAACATTTTTATTTTTTGTGAAGAATCACCAACAAGTGGGACACAATTGTGAAGTGGAACGAAATCTATTGGATTTTTGAAACTTTTTTAACTAATAAAAAAATGAAAAGTGGGGCGTGCAAAATTATTCGGCCCCCTTGCGTTAATACTTTGTAGAGCCACCTTTTGCTGCGATTACAGCTGCAAGTCGCTTGGGGTATGTCTCTATCAGTTTTGCACATCGAGGGACTAAAATTCTTGCCCATTCTTCCTTGCAAAACAGCTCGAGCTCAGTGAGGTTGGATGGAGAGCGTTTGTGAACAGCAGTTTTCAGCTCTTTCCACAGATTCTCGATTGGATTCAGGTCTGGACTTTGACTTGGCCATTCTAACACCTGGATACGTTTATTTGTGAACCATTCATTTGTAGATTTTGCTGTATGTTTGGGATCATTGTCTCTGATCAGTCTTCTTGTCTGAGCTGAAAGTTTAGAGGGACGATACTCCTTCCATTTCAAAATGATGGCTTGCACAGTGCTCCTTCGGATGTTTAAAGCTTGGGAAATCTTTTTGTATCCAAATCCGGTTTTAAACTTCTCCACAACAGTATTACGGATCTGCCTGGTGTGTTCCTTGGTCTTCATGATGCTCTCTGCGCTTTCAACAGAACCCTGAGACTATCACAGAGCAGGTGCATTTATACAGAGACTTGATTACACACAGGTGGATTCTATTTATCACCATCAGTCATTTAGGACAACATTGGATCATTCAGAGATCCTCGCTGAACTTCTGGAGTGAGTTTGTTGCACTGAAAGTAAAGGGGCCGAATAATTTTGCACGCACCACTTTTCAGTTTTTTATTTGCTAAAAAAGTTTAAAATATCCAATAGATTTCGTTCCACTTCACAATTGTGTCCCACTTGTTGGTGATTCTTCACAAAAAATAAAAATTTTATATCTTTGTTTGAAGCCTGAAATGTGGCAAAAGGTTGAAAAGTTCAAGGGGGCCGAATACTTTTGCAAGGCACTGTATATATGGTGGTGTAGATGCATGGAGCGTGCGTGGCGCATATTGATGCTCCATGACATTTCTGACATCGTGCACATCTATGCGCAGGTCTATGCGCACGCTAACCACTCGTGCGAAGCTCGAATGGATATTGTCAATAGTTGCGTGTATACCGAGGGCTCTGATGCAAATTATCAGATGCAGTGCGCCATCACAAACGATTACGTGCAACGTCTCGTTGGCTGTAACCCCTACACTCTGCATGCCTGGCCGCAATGTTTGCGTTCCAGTCGCACAAATATGCGCTTCAAACATTGCTCCAAAATTGCGCCCATTGATTTAATGCATCAACTATTGCCATTGAACACAAACTCCCAAAGAGGACAGACGGCATTCAAAAAGGCATTGTTATTGATGTGCAGGGATCCTCCAAAGGCAGTCCAGAACCACACTCAAGGTGACTCTGGAAATGTCAGTGGCACATCCATGCACACATTCTGAACAAATTGTATATGTAATTTGGAACCGATTTATTTCACCACCACCAATGCAATATACTGGATCTAAACCTGAACATGACTGTGCAGTAGTAGGTCCTAATATGGGACTAAAAACCACCGGCAAAGAATATCTGTTACGCCCCTCCACCTAGGCCCCCCTGTTCTTTGCCGGGCAGAGATGCAGAGAGCATGGGAGAAATTCCTGCTCGACCCTTAAACTGCAGGGCAAAGAAGTGGAGGAGGAGGCATAAGTCCCCCCCCCCCCACAACGATAAACCCCCAGGGGGAAAATGCATGTGCCAAAACCAGAGAAAATTACAATATTGCTCATCACTTCCATCAAACACCTCAGATAAGAAAAAACAATAAATAGAAATGACAAAAATACCCCAAAATTGACTAACCTCTAATGCAATCGAACACCCCCTCACCCAGGTCCATAATTGGGGAAATCCATGTGGCCAGGGCCAAATAGGTGATCCAGACCATACTTCTGCAAGATTTTTCAAGAAAGTAGGAAAGTATAGTTCAATGATGAAATCAATTGACAGAATCTGCAAGAATATTTGAAAAGGGAGATTGAGATAACACCTCCCATATCTCCCCAAAAATTATTATCCACCAAATCGGTCTGTTTTACCTGAGCTAAAACTCTGCTTCATTTAAGCCAGGAGGAGTTGTGGCCCTCAAATGTCTAATCCAGCGCATTTCGTACTGGAGCAAACACTTGTTCCAATCTCCCCCTCTAATGGGTATATGTAGTCTATCAAGTACTTTGAAGTTGACCTGCGGAAGTCTGTAGTTGTGTTGTCTAGCAACATGTCTGCCCAATGGTACATACAAATTGCATATGCGCATGCTGTGCATGTGCTTTTCTACTCATTTCCTATTTTGGTTTTTCCTACGTAGAAGGCACCACACTGGCACTGCATGAAGTAGACCACCCCCTGGGTTTTACAAGAGGCATAGTGCTTCAGGGTGAACGTCTCCCCATTTGGCAGTGCCAGTGTGATCCTCCTACCTATCACACTGCATTGGTAACACGACCCACAAGGGTATGTCCCCCAGGTTTTACATGGATCTTATCTCTTATCTCCTTTTGTATTCACTTTGGGTTAGTATATTGCCCAGTGAGCTTGCTTTTTTGTAGGTAATTTGTGGTTTGGGACTCACCAGGGTCTTTAAAACAGAATCTTCTGTGAGGATTGACCAATATTAATTATTTTTTTTGATTTGACGATCTTCATTTGAGAACCTTATTATAATTCTAGTAATGTTGTCCTTGCTTTTTTGTTTTAAATGTAAATTAAATCTTTTCTATCAAGGCCTTTTTACCCAATTTGAAGGCCTTTTTGAGTGAATATTTTTTGTATAGCCTCTGCTTAATCTCCTTGTGAGTTCATCTGATTCATTTTGAAAATCATCATCCAATGTACAGCTTCTTCTACTTAAAAATTGACTGGGATGGATTTTTTGAGTGGTTCTGGATGGAAACTGCATAAAGCAGAGTGTTACCTGCAGTTTCTTTCCTATACGATTTACTTTTTAATCTCCCATGGGATTTTTTGGATATTAACATCCAAAAAATTGACTTGATCGAGATTATAAGTCATGGTGAAAAAAAGATTGAAACTATTTTGATTCCTCAGCTGTAAACATTCCTTGAGCATGGTTTCGGGGCCGCTCCAAATGATTAGGACGTCATCAGTGTATCGCTGCCATATCAATATGTGGTGCATATACATAGATGACTGCTCTCCAGACAGAAAATCCTCCTCCCACTCCCCCAGGTACAGATTAGCATATGAGGGTGCGCAACATGTCCCCATAGCTACTCCCTGTATCTTGAGGTAGTGGGAGCCCTTGAAGAGAAAGATGTTCTATCCCAATATGAATTAAAGCATGCGTACCACAGAGGATGAACTTCCAACCGGCGGTAGTCCTTTCCCTGAGAACTCTATCTATAGCTGCAATGCCCAAATTGTGTGGAATGCTATTGTAAAGCGATTCCACATCAATTGTAACTAAAAATGCAGATTGTGTGATCACGAACTCCTCTAATATTTGTAAAACATGGATCATATCTTTGACATATGAAGGCAGATCCATTACATTGGGGTCTAAGGTATTGGTCAATGATTTGACTTAAATCTTCCGAGATGCATCCATTCTCTGAAATAATGGGTCTTCCAGGGGGATTACACAAATTCTTATGGACCTTAGGCAGAGCATAGATAGTGGGCACCTGGGGATGTCTAGTTTGGGTAAAGTCCCAGGTGTCCTTGGTAATGGTTCCCTCATTGTAGGCTTCATCAATTAGTGTGTAGAATTCAACATTAAATTTATCCACTAATGCCAAGATTTTCCAATAACATTGAGCGTTAAGTATTCTCAAGCACATTTTCATAATCGGTGTTGTCCATAAGGACAATGTTCCCTCCCTTATCCGATGCTTTGATCGTGATTTCTAAGTTATTTTTTTAGGGACTTAAGAGCATGTTTTTGATCTAAATTTAAGTTTGGGGGACCTTATCTTTTCCTAAGGTTTCAATCTCCTTCATGACTTGTCTAATGAAGAGTGCCAAAGTGGGGCTTTGATTAAGAGGTGGAAAATTGTGTGACCACTTTTTTATTTTTTTATTTTTTTTTTTATTTTTTTTATGGGATCTCCCTTTTACCTCCTCTTCAGTCTCCTCAACATCACAATCCTCTTCTCATGTTCCATCCAATGATGCGTTCTCTTGGAATAGATTTAAATCCCAAAGTGCCCTAAAATTGTCAGCTTTCAAATTGGGTACTAGTTCTGGCTCTTAACATCCTTGCTTGGTATATAGACTCTTAAAAAAAGCTTTCTTGCAAAAAAGGTTTAAATCCTTGATTGTCTCAAAATTATCATTGCTCTCATTGGGACAAAAGGATAAACCTAAAGATACTACCTCATGTTCTGCCAGAGTTAGAATATGCAAAGATAGAATAACGTTTAATCTTTCCTGCATTACCTTGGTTGTGGGTGACTCTATTTCCAATTGTGTCAGAGGTGGCTGGGACAGTGGTAATACCTTCTGTCTAATCAAGTTGGGTACGTGGCATTTTTGGAATTGCACCCTGATCTTTTCGGTTAATCATATTGCCTTTGCCTCAGTTTGAGGAGACGCCTTTTGGAAAAAGTATCTCTTCCACTGCCCCTTCCACCCTTCGTTGGCTCCATATGGAAATCGAGTGTAGTTTTCTTACTTTTCTGTTGAATTTCACCCTCCATCTCATGCTGTTTGGGAAGCGAACCCTTTCTTTTCCCAAAAAAGTCGACCTGTGTTGGAGGAAGCTGAAGAGGAGGAGTTAGACGGAGTATCAGAGGAGTAATCATTCACCTTAATTGTAGCATCTTGATTCAAAGTCTTTATTTTTGGTTTTGAATATTTTTTTCCCTTTTTATCGTTCTTACATTTATATGCTCGACTATCGCTGAAGGCATTTTTATCTCGCCAGTATTTCTTTTCCTCTTTAATCAGTTTGTTTCCCAAACATTGAGATGTTCTGAGTTTATTTTCCAAATTTATATAATTTTCATGCCCTTTCAACGGAGGCCTGTTCTGGATTAAGAGACCTGAACAAAATAATCTTGGTCCAGAGTTTCAAAATGGAATCCTTGCAGTCAACATCCAGTCGCCCTTCATGAGGGCTTGCGTTACTGTCTCTCGACCCAAAGGATACTTGCACGTCCCAGTGCATGCGCAGTTTCACAAATATCTGCGGTTTGCAGTGTCAAACCAGCATTTCCAGTTTGTGTCCCTACTCTTAGGCCTATCAACCTCACCCAGAACTCGTTCTAAAGTTTTGCTACCGATAATAGCCATTCTACGCAGACAAGGCCTACACGCCTTTCACTACTTCAACGATCCCCTGCTGACTGCAGAAAGTCTGCAGATACTGCAATGATCCCAATGGTCAGATGGGTCATTGGAGGATGTTCCAGAAGGTTTTTACCATTGGTTAAGAAAACCTATCGGTGACAAAAGATTAGACTAACTTCATAAATTAAAGTCCCTAGAATGGTGAAAGTCTGGCAAATCACCACAAATGCCATCAATCAAGTACCAGACTCCACAAGTGATAACCTCAGGTGCCTCAGCATTAGGGTGGGGCGCACACTACAATGGGCTCTACTGGCATATAGTTAGGTTAAATAAAGATACCAGTCCATTCAGTTCAACCTGAGTGTCTACAATGGTCCCAATCCCTGTACATTGCAGACTCACATCGGTCCCTACTCTCAAGGAGCCCATAATCCAAGGTCCCCATTCATATACTAGGGACAATTTTTGGACAGAAGCTAATTAACCTACCCACATGTCTTTGGAGTGTGGGAGGAAACCGGAGTACCCAGAGGAAAACTACACAGGGACAGGGAAAACATGCAAACTCCAGGCAGATAGTGTCGTGGTTGTGATTCGAACCAGTGACCTGCTAGGTGAGAGTGCTAAACACTACACCACTGTGCCGCCCCGTATGTATTCCCTCTGATTGCACTAATCTTCAGACTACTCAACAGAAGAGCAGCACACTCAGGGATGGTGATGGCAATAATCTCAATGTGGTCACGCAGACCGTGGTTCCCATTGCTGCAGTCCTTAGCAGTGGAACCTCTGATACCCCTTCTGAACCTGTTACAACAGGGTTAAGTGGTACATGCCTAGAGGCGATTCAGTTCGCATTGTGCGCTATACAAGTATTTCTTTCATTCATTCATTCATTCATTCATTCATGCAGACCCAGGAGTTCTACACTTAGCAGCCTGGAGGCTGAAAGGAAAAGGTTAGAAAAGCCAGGTTGTTTGGCAGCTGTAGTGAAAACACTGTTGAAAGCGAGAACAGTCACCATTAACCAGACCTACTTGCGAATATGGGAAAAGTTCATTTCCTTCGCGGAGACCAAGTGTTCGATCCCCAGACACCATCAGAAGCTTCCTCCAAACAGGTCTAGACAAAGGCTTCAGTGTTAATACACTGAAGGTATCACGGTATCAGTGAAGTGGTCATCACGGTGTCTAATCCATCAGTTCCTGAAGGCATATGTGAGAATTCATCCCGCAGGAACGATCATATGTTCCACCATGGAATCTCCAAATCATTTTGGACTTTCTATCACAGGCCCCCTTCGAGTTAAGGTGGACTACATCTCTATGAAACCTCTCTTTAAAAGCAATGTTTCTTAGGGCTATTGCCTCAGGCAGGAGGGTGTCAGATATGCAAGCCTAATGCCGCATACACACGACCGGACTTTCAGAGGGACTAGGTCCGACAGACTTTCAACGGAGTTCTGACAGACTTTCCGAATGAACGGACTTGGCCACACACAATCACACCAAAGTCCGACGGATTCGAATGTGTTAACGTACGACCAGACTAGAATAAGGAAGTTCATAGCCAGTAGCCAATAGCTGCCCTAGCGTCGGTTTTTGTCCGTCGGACTAGCATACACACGGGTGGATTTCTCGGTAGGAACTGGGTTCGGCGGAGTTCCGGCGGAAAAATTTGAAACGTTCCATTTCTAAAGTCTGTCGGATTTTTACAAATCAAAAGTCCGCTGCAGCTCACACACGATCGAATGGTCTGCCGGAATTGTTCCGTTGGACCTTTGATGTCAAAATCCGCTCGTGTGTACGGGGCATTAGGCTATAAGCCACCACACTGTTGCCACCTGGCAGACAGTAGTATTACGAACACTACCACACTACAGGTCTAACGTTAATACTCCATTCCGTAGGAATCAGGAAATGGTACTCCCAACCTTCCAGGCAGAAGCATCAGAGACACCACACAGTCTGGACGTTGGGTCCATCTTAAAGAACTACATAGAGATGACTGCATCCTTTTAGGAAGACAGAAAATCTGTTCATCCCAGGGAGCAGAAAAGGGCTGGCAGCGTTCGCAAGGACACTGGCATCGCGGCTAGTGAAAGTCATATGGAGAGCTTATACTGCAAAGAATCTAGAACCTCCAGCAGAGCTTAGGCACAGACCCAAATTTAAAATGTTGGTTTCCTTATGTGTTAGATCAACATCCGTCAGGTTGAAGAAGCCTCCTAATCCTGCGCTCTCCTTTTTATGGACCCTTTGTCCGGCTCTGCACCCCCTGATTCGTCTTATTGGGCTCGTTCTTGCTCCCAATATGGGGGTTCCCTCCATTGTGGTCCTCTGTACTCCTCTGTGCATTGGTGGTCTCCCTTTGATGGGGAAATCCTTGACCCCCCCCTCCTTAAAAAAGGGTGTGGGGATTGGTATCTCTCCCTATCTTCATGTTGCCAGAGAGCATCATATCTGTACTGGAACATGATATTGATTTTGATTATTATATGCTGAATGATACTGTGAGTTTGCAGACACCTCTTGTTTGGTCTCTTCCTTGGTTTAGATTTTTCGGAATAGGGGTAGACTACTTTATAGGTGGATGTATAGGACCCTCCATTCTATGTTCTCTTTTATAGGAGGATCATTCGTATTCAGAGACTGAAGTCTTCCCCTAGAATTCTCTAGATCTGCATTCTTCATATCATTCAACACTGGACCTTTTCGATTGTTGCTATAGATATATATTGTTTTGAACAAAAATCTCCCATATCCCTATGGAATTTCTTAATCTTTTTTTTTTTTTTTTCTCTGTGTCCTTGTCCACTTTTTCCAGTTTCATTTTGATAGGTGTATTAAAATCCATCACTTGCTGGGAATCTTTAATTGGTTCAAGCTGTACCTGTAATTCACTAATCCTTGTTTCCAGACGTGTCATTTTAATACGTTTTTTTTTTTTTTTTTTTTAAATCAGCTCTTGTAATTTAAAGGCTTTAAACAAAATCAATCAGCGCTGAACACAATAAATAAAATAGTGAAGAAAAATTATTGCAGCTAGAATACTATAGGTCAAAATACCAAATCCCACATTACAAAGTAAAATAACAGTACAGCGCAAATAAACATAACCAAAAAAAAAATCAATCAATATAGTGCATATAGAAAAGTCTATAAATGAAATATAAGATAGAATAAGTGAATTTTCAAGAAGAGTCCGCTTGTGCAGTGTGTCTTCAATCAACAAAAACAGGTGATGATGTGATCCCTTCCACCAAAGAGCATGATGGACTCTCACCTCAAATATTGGACCCCTGATAAATCAGACAGGTCAAAAACGCATGTTCCCATCAAGGGTTAATCACAGCAATCAGCAAACATAACGGGAGTGCTCCAGAGATGAATCCTTTTCATGTCCCAAAAACCAGCATGATTCCACATAGAAACATAAAAGACAAAATCTAGTGCTCTCCGTTTGTGAAGAATTTATTAAAAAAGAAGCACGAATAAAATGGTACACTCACATTTCTGTGCACTGATCTCCAGTGCCGAGTAGTGGGCATAAAAATCAGGTACAATCAAACATCCATGCACGGATCAGTGTTACGGCTTGCGGGTGACGTCAAGGCTTGGGTCACGTGGTCCGTACGCGTTGCGTCCCCGAAAGTAGGCGGGACTTCATCAGCGGCGACGGTGTGACGTCGGACAACCGCTTTTAAGCTAGCACACACTGATAGATGGCCAATAGGAAAAAACAAGTGTGCGCAAGTCAGCTACGCGGGACAGACACATGAAGTGTGACCCCCGGAAGCCAAATTTACACACAAGTTTCGAGAGAGAGAGGAAATATGACAAAAAACGTCATGTTAGAAAAACACCAGAGAGGCACACACAGATCGTGATATTCAGTAGTGATAAGTACAGAGTACACACTACACCTCTAGCTGCCCTTAAAAGGTGCAATTTGAATACATCAAGAATAGCAAAATTAGCAATAAAAATATTTAAAATTATTATATTACTACCGGAATACTCACGCAGTATTTGCACTAAAATGGGGAAATATATATCCCTCAACCAATCAGTCAAACCCTGCAGAGTCTATATATGAAACCACAAAGCCGCCAACATCACCCATAGCCACACTGATCCGTGCATGAGAACAAAACAGAAATAAACATATTCAAAAACAATCCATATACTAAAATAGAAAAATAAAATAACCCAGAAAAATAAAATAAAAATGAATGAATGTGAAAACTAAAATAAAAAATGAAAATAAAATAAAAAAATAAAAATAATACATCATCTGTCCGAAATGAAACAATTTAAATCGAAATCAACGTTCAAGCCACTCGGGGGAAGAACCCTGGTTTCATGAATCCAATATGATTCCCGCCGACTTAATTGGCGTATGAAGTTACCTCCACGCCAATGTTTCGTAACCTTTTCAATCCCCCAGAAACTCAAACTTTTAGGACTCTGAGCATGTACCAATTTGAAATGACGGGACACATTGTGTGTCTTAAGGCCCTTCTTAATATTATTCACATGCTCGCCTAACCTAACATGGAGGGGCCTAGAAGTCCTACCAATGTATTGAAGGCCACATCCACATTGGAGCGCATATATACCACCCCCACCGTAGAACACATCAATTGATCGATTCTATACTCCCTGTTATTACTTGCAGCAACAAAAGATTTTCTCTTTTTTATATTGCATCTGGAATGTTTGCATGCTGTACACCGGCCACACGCATAAAAACCGGACAAAAAGGAAAATGACCTACTTTCAGTTTGCACAGGAGGGGCCTTTTTATATATAAAAGGACGTGCGGGTAAGAGGTCCCAATACCCGATTCTGCTTCAATATAAACCAATTTTTTGCCACCAACTTTTCAAATTTTTTGTACTGTACATTATAGTCCAAAACCATTGTAAAATTAACACCTTCTCCTGTTGGTTCTTTAACTCTGTCTCCAACCAATAGAGATCTATCCAACTGTTTAACTAGAGCGACCTTCATGATCAAGACCGGGTCTATCATAACCTTTTTCCTGAAATCTAGAGGACAAAACCTGAGACTGAAGCACAAGTCCTGGCTGTGCAATATCCCCAGAGGACAGTATGTGAGATTGAGGCGTAATTGTTCCAATGTGGATGATTTTGTGCTTCAGTTTCTGGGGGATTGAAAAGGTTACGAAACATTGGTGTGGAGGTAACTTCATACGCCAATTAAGTCGGTGGGAATCATATTGGATTCATGAAACCAGGGTTCTTGCCCCGAGTGGCTTGAACGTTGATTTTGATTTAAATTGTTTCATTTCGGACAGATGATGTATTATGACAGTATGTGAGATTGAGGCGTAATTGTTCCAATGTGGATGATTTTGTGCTTCAGTCTCAGGTTTTGTCCTCTAGATTTCAGGAAAACTGTTATGATAGACCCGGTCTTGATCATGAAGGTCGCTCTAGTTAAACAGTTGGATAGATCTCTATTGGTTGGAGACAGAGTTAAAGAACCAACAGGAGAAGGTGTTAATTTTACAATGGTTTTGGACTATAATGTACAGTACAAAAAATTTGAAAAGTTGGTGGCAAAAAATTGGTTTATATTGAAGCAGGATCGGGTATTGGGACCTCTTACCCGCACGTCCTTCTTTTATATATAAAAAGGCCCCTCCTGTGCAAACTGAAAGTAGGTTATTTTCCTTTTTGTCTGGTTTTTATGCGTGTGGCCGGTGTACAGCATGCAAACATTCCAGATGTAATATAAAGAGAAAATCTTTTGTTGCTGCAAGAAATAACGGAGTATAGAATCGATCAATTGATTACGTGTTCTACGGTGGGGGTGGTATATATGCTCCAATGTGGATGTGGCCTTCAATACATTGGTAGGACTTCTAGGCCCCTCCATGTTAGGTTAGGCGAGCATGTGAATAATATTAAGAAGGGCCTTAAGACACACAATGTGTCCCGCCATTTCAAACTGGTACATGCTCACAATCCTAAAATTTTGAGTTTCTGGGGGATTGAAAAGGTTACGAAACATTGGTGTGGAGGTAACTTCATACGCCAATTAAGTCGGTGGGAATCATATTGGATTCATGAAACCAGGATTCTTGCCTCGAGTGGCTTGAACGTTGATTTCGATTTAAATTGTTTAATTTCGGACAGATGATGTATTATTATTATTTTTATTTTTTTATTTTATTTTCATATTTTATTTTTCACATTCATTCATTTTTATTTTTTTTCTGGGTTATTTTATTTTTCTATTTTAGTATATGGATTGTTTTTGAATATGTTTATTTCTGTTTTGTTCTCATGCACGGATCAGTGTTGCTATGGGTGATGTTGGCGGCTTTGTGGTTTCATATATAGTCTCTGCAGGGTTTGACTGATTGGTTGAGGGATATATATATCCCCATTTTAGTGCAAATACTGCGTGAGTATTCCGGTAGTAATATAATAATTTTAAATATTTTTAAATTTTTATTGCTAATTTTGCTATTCTTGATGTATTCAAATTGCACCTTTTAAGGGCAGCTAGAGGTGTAGTGTGTACTCTGTACTTATCACTACTGAATATCACGATCGGTGTGTGCCCCTCTGGTGTTTTTCTAACATGAAGTTTTTTGTCATTATATATTTCCTCTCTCTCTCGAAACTTATTGTGTGTAAATTTGGCTTCCGAGGTCACGCTTGAGGTGTCTGTCCCGCGTAGCTGACTTGCGCACACTTGTTTTTTCCTATTGGCCATCTATTAGTGTGTGCTAGCTTAAAAGCGGTTGTCCGCCGTCACCACTGATGAAGTCCCGCCTACTTTCGGGGACGCAACGCGTATGGACCACCTGACCTAAGTAGAGGTCGACCGATATATCGGCCGATATTTGCAGTTTTTTAAATAATCGGCATCGGCCGATTTTGCTGATAAAAAGCCGATTTAGAACTACAGCGGGACTTCGAAATGACTTCTGTATAGAAGACAGTGTGAGTTGCCTGAGTCGTCATAGCAACCCTTTCCTCCTCTCTGGGCAGTCTGCCAAGAAAAGAACTAAATGATACAATGTTTACACTTCAATGAATGAAGTCATCTCTGTGTGTAGAAGTTCTCAGTTTAACCATTTAAAGACTAAATCTTTTCTGACACTTGTTGCTTACAAGTAAAAATCCTGTATTTTCTGCCAGAAAATCACTTAGACCCCCCAAAAATTATATATATTTTTTTAGCAGAGATCCTAGGGAATAAAATAGCGGTTGTTGCAATATTTTATGTCACACGGCATTTGCACAGAGGTCTTTCAAATGCATTTTTTTGGGAAAAAAATACACTATTTAAAAATAAAATAAAAACAGTAAAGTTAGGCCAAAAGTTTTGACTACCTGTTTTTATTTAATACATAGGTTTTTTTTTTTTTTTTTTTTTATCTAAATCGTACATACAAGTAAACTGATTGGAGGTTTGTTTTGTTTAATAAATGTTTAAATGTAAGAAATTTTCTGTATCACTTATGAAGGCTGCTTTCACACTGGAGCGTTGATGTTAAAACGCAAGTTTTAGCGGTGCTATTTGGCTGCTAGTGGGGCACATATAACCCAGCTAGCGGCCAAGGAAGAGGTTAAATGTGCCCATGAAGCACTGCTGCCAAATCGCATTGCATGCACTTCGGCAGTGGTGCCCATTCATATCAATGGGCAGGAGTGGTGGAGGAGCGGTATACACCACTCCAAACGTGCTGCTTGCAGGACTTTTTTTTAAGATCCTGCCAGCGCATCTCCTCAGTGTGAAAGCACTCTGTCTTTCACACAGACTGCAGGGGAGCCGTTTTGCAGGCACTTTACAGGTGCTATTTTTAGCCCAAAAGCGCCTGAAAAACGCCCCAATGGGAAAGGTGTGTTAGATCAAGGGGGATTAAAAAAATAATAATAAATAAAAAAGGAAAAAAATAAATAAAATAAAATAAAATCGGCCTAACATATCGGCCCCAAAAAATCGGCATCATATATCGGCTATCGGCCGCCATGATTTCTAAATATCGGCATCGGCCAGAGAAAAACCCATATCGGTCGACCTCTAGACCTAAGCCGTGACACCACCCGCAAGCCGTAACACTGATCCGTGCATGGATGTTTGATTGTACCTGTTTTTATGCCCACTACTTGGCACTGGAGATTAGTGCACAAAAATGTGAGTGTACCATTTTATTCCTGCTTCTTTTTTAATAAATTCTTCACAAACGGAGAGCACTAGATTTTGTCTTTTATGTTTCCATGTGGAATCATGCTGGTTTTTGGGACATGAAAAGGATTTATCTCTGGAGCACTCCCGTTATGTTTGCTGATTGCTGTGATTAACCCTTGATGGGAACATGCGTTTTTGACCTGTCTGATTTATCAGGGGTCCAATATTTGAGGTGAGAGTCCATCTTGCTCTTTGGTGGAAGGGATCACATCATCACCTATTTTTGTTGATTGAAGACACACTGCACAAGCGGACTCTTCTTGAAAATTCACTTATTCTATCTTTATTTCATTTATAGACTTTTCTATATGCACTATATTGATTGATTTTTTATTTATTTTTGGTTATGTTTATTTGCGCTGTACTGTTACTTTTTACCTTGTAATTTTAAAACCCATCCCATTAAAAAAATCTAGCCATTCATTAATTGATTCTGGATCATCAAGACCATCCTGAGGGACTACTTCCCATCTTTTTTTTAGTTTTCAAAAGTTTTTATTAAATGTAACCGTTAACATACAGAAATAGACAAAACATCCTTCAATATAGTTTCCAACAATGGATATATGGTATATAATCTTAACCGAGATCTAGGTTATAGTCCCTCAAGATGTCTTCACTTCAGGCTGCGACAGGAGGAAATATCTCGGCGGTGAGAACTATTCCCATAGGATATTGCTGACATTTAAGATGGAGCATAGTATTCATATTAAAACCAAAAGAAGAACAGAAAAAGACAACTAAACTGTGTCAGTCTTGAAGTCTGTACAAGAGTTCCACTTTGCATCAAATATAGGGATAGAATCATGTAGGGTGTGGAAGAGTTTTTCGTCAATCGTCATGTGGTCAATGCGTGATATGACTTGTACACAAGAGGCCAATGACGTCTTCCAATTTAGTGCAATCGTCCAATGCATAGCAATACAGATTGAGTAAATTAATCTCATCATGGGTTTGGGGGTATCAGGGAGATCCTGAAACAAGAGGCAATGCTGTGGGGAGAGGGTGATGGGGTTCCCTGGTAATTTGTCAATCATTTTAAAGACTTCCTTTCATGTGGGTTTGTTTTTCACAGCCCTATAATGTGTAAGTACGTGCCCAAGTGGGTGCAACCCCTAAAGCACATGGGTGAGGTTTGTGGGAAAATTGTATTGAAGCAAACGGGGGTGTAGTACCAGCGTGTCGTTAATTTAATAGCCGTCTCTCCGATCTATGGCATTTGTTCATGTTTTGCCAACCCTTCACCCAGTCTAGGTCATCCTCTCCCAGAGAAAGATCCTGTTCCCATTGGGATCTATATGTCACAGAGGGTTTCTCAACAATAGATTCTAAGGACCTATAGATTCCTGAAATCAGACCCCTTTGGCGAGGAGAGGATAGACAGATGTCCTCAAATGTCCTAGACTCTGGGGGATTTGGATAGTTTTGTTTAAAGAAATGGCGAATTTGTAGAAAATTATAATATTCTCCCTCTGGCATATAACGAGTCTGTAGGTCAGAGAATGCGGAGAACTTCCGCTCATCTAGGAAATCCACCAATTTGGTCAAGTTGCATTCTGTCCAGGCTCGGAATGATTCCGGATGATCACATGCCAGGGGGAAATCTTGGGTCTCCCAGAAACGAGGCTTCCAAGGGAGTTTGTGAGATAAGATTATACTTGTACTTATATATATTCCACAATTTTAGATCTATTGCAACCACATGGTTTTTAAGGGACAGTTCGGGGATAGGAGGGCTAGAGGACCACATAAGTCCAGAGAGGTATAAGGGAGTGATAGTCGCTTTCAAATCTGACCCGGGGGACCTTTGGAGTTCCCAATGTTCCATTGGGCTTGTTGCATTAATCTACTGGCCAGATAGTATAACCATATCTGCGGGACACCCAAGCCCCCTCTTTTTTTTGACGAGTGGTAAAGAACATCCCTAGTGAATCTCGGGGTCTTATCATTCCAAATGAATCATTTCAAAAATGGGCTTGAATATTAAGTAGGTATGTTTTGGAAAGTCTAATTGGAAAGGAGCGGAACAAGTACAGTAACCGAGGGAGGCTGGTCATTTTGAGCACAGTGATTCTGCCTATAAATGGGATATGGAGGGGGGGACCACAGCTTAAGGTCATAGGGGGATAGTTGCCTGCAAAGAGTTTATTAAAGTCGATTTGTGAGGTTGCTACCCAGGTATGGGAGATGGGATTCTGTCCATGTAAAGGAGTAATTTCGCTTAAGGTGGTCTAGTTCCGCGGGAAGGTAACCTATCGTGTAGACAACCGATTTAGAAACATTTATTGAAAGTCCGGAGATGCTGGCAAACCGTGACAGTGTTTGTAGTAAGTTTGGGAGGGGGATAAGAGGGTTGGAGAGGAACGTTAGAACCTTGTCGGCGTACATTCGAAATGTATAGTTTAAGGATCCTTTTGGGGTAGCCAGATATGTTTGGGTTATTCAGTATAGCAATGGCTAGGGGTTGTAGTGCTAGGGCAAAGATTAGGGGGGAAAGTGGACACCCCTGCCTGGTGCCTCTTCCGAGTTGCAGCCAGGGATCTTGATGTGGGTTTTCGGGTTCCGATACAGGACCTGGAAGGCTTGCAAGAATTTCCCACAAAACCCCATACGCCGTAGAAGAGACATGACCTAACCCCAGGAAACGCTATCAAGTGCCTTTTGTATATCCAGGCTTGGCATGAGGAGCTTTCGGGAGGTTAAACCAGCGTCTTGGATTATGTCCGTAGCTAAACGTACGTTATCCGTGATGAATCTATGGGGAATGAAGCCAGATTGAAAAGGGGATATCAGGGAAGACATTATACTTGCTAATCTGTCGGCTAGAATTCTACGAAATATTTTTTAAGTCGTTATTTATGACAGATATTGATCTGTAATTTTGGGGAAGTGTGATTTTTGTTCGGTTTTGGTATCAGTCATATTCGCTAATAGCATCTCCTCAAGGGAAGCTGTGTGTTTGTGTGTAGAGGAGAAGCCGTCTGGGCCTGAGGCAGAACTTGCTTTCAAAGATTTGATAACATTGAGGACTTCAGTGATCGTTATGGGGGCGTTAAGCTTCTCGAGTTGTGTGGGGGAGAGAACGGGTATAGGGATATCCTGAAAAAGGAAACCTCTTCCGAGGAAGGTGAGGATTGCCCTGATGCCAGCAATGTCGAATTAAATTGTTCAAAGATCCTAATGGCCTCTTTTGGATGTGAGGTGGCATGGCCTGTTTCCGAGGCTAATTTAGACATGAGGAGGCCTGGTAGACTGATTCAACTTCCTTGCAAATAAAGTGGAGGAAGTATTATGTAGTAAGTATTTGGCCCTAGACCATCTAAGGGCTTTTTCTACTTTGGTGGATAAGAGGGAATCTAGTTCTAGGCGTTTCTGGTTTATAGCATCCCTAGTTGAGTGTGCTAGCTAGTAAGGAGTCTGTTTTTATAAAAACGCTATCAAGTTCCTGAGAAAGGTCTACAATGTTTTTTGTCTCTGGATCTTGTTTCGAACTGAGGCAATGCTAATGAGTGTACCTCTTAGGACTGCCTTATGGGCTGCCCAGACTATAGAGGAGGTTGTTTCAGGGAGGTTGTGTAAATTAAAATAGTCATCTATGGCCTTTGCCACTTCTGATTCTACTGTTAAGTCTGAGAGGATAGCTTCGTTAAGCCTCCATGAGTAGGGTGTGGGTGCTAATTTTATGAGCGAACAACCCACCCACTGGAGGTCCAGTGGGTGGGTTGCAAGTTGGAGTGACGTGCCAGTGGGAACAAGCAGTTACCAAGGCAGCATAATGATCAGTGGGGTTGATCGTCGACTCGATCTCCGGCATCGTAGCGAATCCTTTGCCTGTCTCTTCAGGGTGGTGGAGTTTGCGAAATTGGTACGGGTCTTGGCGCTGCATCCAGAAGGCCCGGCTTCACCAGGATCTCCTGGCCTTCCTGTAGAGAGGAGGCGGAAAATGTGGTGCCGTTATGAGGGACAAGTAAAAGGGGAAGCCCCACCTGTATCGAATATGGGCTGTCTGAAGAGCCGTGGTTATCTCTTTGAGTCCCCTTCTTCGGTCTAAGGTGGCTGGGGAAATGTCCGAGTATATTTGGATGGGATGATTATCTAAAGTAATGCGTTGTTTATTCCTGGCCGCTCTCAAAATGTCCTCCTTGCTTAGGAAGTCCTTCATACAGAGGACCACATCCCTAGGGGGTTTATCATCCGGAGGTTTTGGTCAAAGGGCCCTGGGGATTAGATCGCATTTGAAGGCAGCTGAGTCATAATCCGGGAGAAGGGATTTGAATAAACGGATCACTGTGAGGATTAATTCCGTCTGATTTGGGGATCCCTTGCAATCGCAAATTGCTGAGCCTGTTTCTAGTGTCGAGGTCCTCGACTTGGGTTTGGATCATAGAGAAGGTTGAGGCTAGTGATTTGTGTTCTCTGCTGAGATCTCTGTACGCTATGGCCAATTCATTGTGTTTCGTTTCAAGCCTCTCTGGCCTAAGGCAGCTATCCCTTGGGACAGTGTGTGAGGTCTTGTGTAGTTCTGTTTGAAACTTAGTGGCCAGCCTAGAGTACATGGCCTCCAGACTCGCATCCAGGTCCACTTTGGAGAGAGTGGATGAGTACTCACTGTTGGCGTTCGGAGAGGGAGCCAGCGGTGGAGACGGGGCTGGGGAGAGGTTTTTCCCCACAGCGCCATTTTGGGCCATGCTGCAGCGCTCCCGCCTGCAAAGGAGATAGTGGGTCAGAGTATTCTAGACTGCGCCCTGGGATTTCTTCTTCCTCTCAGGCATGCACTGGGTCTATGCACCTCGAGGGGTGTTAAATTTGCTGCAAATGACGGAGCGGAGCTACTGCTTCACGTTGTCTGTTCCTCTCCCCCATCTTGCACTCCTAATGATTTTTTTTCTTTCGTATGTTGCTCTAGAGTACAAATGTCCCACCATGTTCTGACTTGTTTTTCTAAAACATTTAATGCTCCATTGTAATTGGCTTGTGCTGTGGTATGCTCGTTGACAGCAAATACATTAATATCAATGTTTATGCTGCTCAAACTGTAGGGCATCCATGCCTGCCGAGAAGACAAAATACTAATAAGAAAAGAAGGGGTATAAAGGCCTGCAATACCCGAACTCGGCGCCAGATCAATCCCACAGCTCTGATAGCAGTACACACAATAAGAAAAAAAAATGTTTGTGTATATATAAGTAATACTTTTAAAATGAATCCAACACATTAAAAGGGTGCTAAGCAGCTGTTAAAATACAAATAAAACGCATATAATTAAATAGTAAAAATATAAACCGTCCAATCCCTGAATCATATAGATACTAAAACAGCCCTGGAAATTAAAAAGATAATATATTATAAACCAGGGCTCGACAAATCCCAGGCGCCAGGTCGACTAGAAATTGTGCCCTGGCGCCTGGGTTTTTGTCACTGACACAAAGCACTGTCTTGTAGTCGGGATGGAGCAGGAAGAGAACGGTTCAGCAGCCTCTGACATCCTCCTCCTTCTCCACACACTGTTGGCAGAGCAGCGCCGCAGTGTGTGAAACTGTGTGTAGAGAGGAGCTGTCAAAATTGAGGCTGAATGTCGGGGTGGGCGGGACCCGGGGTGGGCGGGACTCAGCTTTTCAACATCAGCCAATGGGATGAGATCTGGGCGGGCCGATACGTGTATGTGGCCCCTCCCCTTTCTTAAGAGGCCCAATCATTGGCTGGATAGCTGCCGGTCCCGCCCACCCCGGGTCCCGCCCACCTCTGACACCACGCTGAATGTGTCAGCTCCTCTCTTCTCTCCATACAGTTTCACACAGTGCAGCACTGCAGGGAGCATTCAGTTTGACAGTTACACTATCGGCTGTGAAACCTGCCAGTGCCATCCAGTGCCACCTGCCATCTGCCAGTGCCAACCAGTGCAATCCAGTGCCACTTGCCAATCAGTGCCAGTTAGTGCCGCCTGCCATTGCCAACCAGTGCAATCCAGTGCCACTTGCCAATCAATGCCAACCTGTGCCAGTGCCACCCATTGCCATCTGCCAATGCCAGTTAGTGCCACCTGCCAGTGCAATCCAGTGCCACCTGGCAATGCCAGTACCACCTGCCAATGCCATCTGCCAGTGTCACTTGCCAGTGTCAACCTGTGCAATCCAGTGCCACTTGCCAATCAGTGCCACCAGTGCCATCTGCCAGTGCCAGTTAGTGCCACTTGCCAGTGCCAGTTAGTGCCACCTGCCAGTGCAATCCAGTGCCACCTGCCAATGCCAGTTGGTGCCACCTGCCAGTTAGTGCTACCTGCCAGTGCAAACCAGTGCCACCTGCCAATGCCATCTGTCAGTGCCACGTGCCATCCAGTGCCACCTTCCATTGCCACCTGCCAATGCCAGTTATTGCCACCTACCAGTTAGTGCCACCTGCCAGTGCCAAGCAGTGCCATCCAGTGCCACCGGCCAATGGCAGTTAGTGCCACCTGCCAGTGCAATCCAGTGCCAGTTAGTGCCATCTACCAATGCCAATCCAGTGCCACTTGCCAATCTGTGCCACCCATTTCCACCTGCCAATGCCAGTTAGTGCCACCTGCCAGTGCAGTCCAGTGCCACCTGCCAGTGCAGTCCAGTGCCACCTGCCAGTTAGTGCAGTCCAATGCCAATGCCAGTCAGTGCCACCTGCCAATGCTGCCCATCAGTGCCACCTGCCAGTTCCCATTAGTGCCACCTCAGTGCTGCCTATTGGTGCCCATCAGTGCTACCTGTCAGTGCCCATCAGTTCCAACCTCAATGCCACCCCATCAGTGTCCATTAGTGCAGCCTATAAAAGCGCATCAGTGAAGGAGAAAAAAACCTTTTTTGCAAAATCTTTTTTTTATTATTTTTTTTATTTTTTTAATTTCTAAATATTGTCTTTCTCTTGGCATCAGGCATGAGCAATTCTTATTGTCCGATGAACCAGACATGCAGTTCTGGGCGATGGGCAGATGATTTAAATAACTGGCTCCTAACTTTTTCAGCTGGCTCCTAGATTCTGAGCAAATTTGTCAAGCCCTGTTATAAACCAGTGGTAAACACCCCAGTTGTAAACAGATATGTAACTGATGGTTGTGGTGAACAGTTCAAAGCATTTAGAAGCATCGAAGATGTTAGGAACAGTTCAAATTGTTCGAGGTGTTCAAGGTTTTCAATCGTTGTTCTAGCATTCCACCACTTGCAAGACTCTTCCCCAGGGGGTCAAACTCACCAGACGCCTGTAACAAGTAAGCCTTAAGTTTGGTGTAGGTCAGCTGCTTTGATAACTGATTCTTTTCCAGAAATCCACTGTTGCAGGGGCTCAAACACATGTCATAAAATATAAGAAAGACACTACATATTGTAATCCTGTTTTATTATGACCCAATTCCGCATACATCATAAACCCCCTTCATACTAGCTACGTACATCAGAATAAAATCAACAAGCAAATATAAATCGCCCAGAGGGCACTACCACCATGTCCAGCCGTCAGAGGAAAGCGTGTGTGTGTGTGTGTGTGTGTGTGTGTGTGTGTGTCACACACACATCGCAGGGGTTCACAATTGGAAATGTACAGTTGTGAAATAGGTCTAAAATTCTGTTCTCTGTCTGGCTCCTTCCCTGGTTTAGGCAATGTAATGACTGTAGGTTGTAGCATTTCTGGTGGAAATGAGGCAGAGGAGGCAGCAGCATGAAAATACCCACTTCAATATTGGTGCTAATGTTCCAGCAAATCTTTTATAATATTGAATCAGGGCCAGGTTACTTGGTAGCTTAGATATGATCTCCCATGATTTCCGAGATAGAAAATTGAGAGTTTAAAGGGCTTAATTCTGATGGGGTTAGTGTAGGGAGGGAGGTATCCTGTAGGACTATTTCTATAAGTTCTGGGGCAGGTTGGGGTACTTCTGTATCCTCTCTCAAGTTATATATGCTCCCATACTAACTGCTGAATTCATCCGCTATTTCTTTGGGATTAGTTAATTTGTATCCACTTTTTGGATGATACAGATATTTTGTTTTATTACTTTTTCCTTAATCTGTTTTGCTAATAATCTACCTGCTTTATTGCAGTGGGTATAAAAATCAGCTCTATATTTAGGCGTGTGGCATATGTGCCTTGAAAGAAGCAGGGTTCGAAGATCATCCCGAGCTTTTGTGAGTTTATTGCTTGCATCTACAGAAGGTGTTTTTTTTTTTTTTTTTTTTTTAAGATTCTAGGCTTGAGATGTCTCTTAAAACAGAATCCATATGCTGCCTCCTCTTCTTTCCTAAGGCACTATGTTTCATTAGTAATCCCCTTATGAATGCCTTGTGGGTATTCTATAAAACAAATGGGTTCACCTCCGCAGTATCGTTCTTGTTAAATAATTCTAATGATTTCTCAATGTCCAGTGTGATTGTTGGATCTGAGAATAGGTGTACATCTTTTTCCATCTATTAGCCTGGGTTGAAAAACCATGGCTCCCCACGGTTAGACACCGAAGCGTGATCAGTCCACGTGATGACGTTGCCAATTTCTGAGTGTGAACCTTTTCTGTAATAAGAATTTGTCCAGTAAAAATGTGTCTATCCTTGAATGTGATGGACCTGAGAGAAGAAGGTATAATCTTTCTCGGTGGAGCGCTGGCATCTTCAAACGTCATAGTTGGTAAAGTTAAATATAGTTATTCTAAAACCTTTTTCTGTGTGTTGTTCGATATGTTCAGCTGATGATTGGAAATGGCATTTAAGTCACCACAAAGGATGATGTGGCCAGAGTTTTGTTGTTTGACCTTCCTCCAGAGCTTATTTAACCACTTTCAGACCGGACCATTTTGCTGGTCAATGACCAGAGGTCTTTTTACAATTTGGCACTGCGCTGCTTTAACTGGTAATTGCGCGGTCATGCAATGTTGTACCCAAACAAAATTTGCGTCCTTTTTTTCCCACAAATAGAGCTTTCTTTTAAAGGTATTTGACTGACTGTGCGATTTTTTTTATTTTTTGCGATGTAAACGTAAAAAGACCGCAAATTTTGAAAAAGAAATGACATTTTCTACTTTTTGTTATTAGAAAAATCCAATAAACTCAATTTTAGTCATACATTTAGGCCAAAATGTATTCAGCCACATGTCTTTGGTAAAAAAAAAGTCAATAACTGTATATTTATTGGTTTGCGCAAAAGTTGTCACATCTACAAACTAAGGTACGTTTTCTGGAATTTACGCAGCTTTTAATTTATGACTGCCTATCTCATTTCTTGAGGTGCTAAAATGGCAGGGCAGTACAAACCCCCCCCCCAAATGACCCTATTTTGGAAAGTAGACACCCTAAGGAAATTGATAAGAAGCATGTTGAGCCCATTGAATATTTTTTTGCCTCAAGCGATTGAATAATGACAAAAAAATATATATATTTTTTTTACACAAAGTTGTCACTAAATGATATATTGCTCACACATGCCATGGTTATATGTGGAATTGTACCCCAAAATACATTCTGCTGCTTCTCCTGAGTACGGGGATACCACATGTGGTCGACTTTTTGGGAGCCTAGCCGCGTACGGGGCCCTGAAAACCAAGCACCGCCTTCAGGCTTTCTAAGGGCGTAAATTTTTGACTTCACTCCTCACTACCTATTACAGTTTTGAAGGCCATAAAATGCCAAGATGGCACAAAACCCCCACAAATGACCCCATTTTTGAAAGTAGACACCCCAAGCTATTTGCTGAGAGGCATGTTGAGTCCATGGAATATTTTATATTTTGCCACAAGTTGCGGGAATATTACAAACTTTTTTTTTTCACAAAGTTGTCACTAAATGATATATTGCTCACACATGCCATGGGCATATGTGAAATGACACCCCAAAATAAATTCTGCTGCTTCTCCTGAGTATGGGGATACCACATGTGTGGGCCCCCCACCCGCGGGAAGGCAGGGACGTACAGGTATGCCCATATGCCTGCCCATGCCATTCTGTGGACGTGCGGCGGTCGGCAACTGGTTAAAAAGCTTATTTGGTACATAGACATTTACTATGGTGTAGGCTGTATTGTTAATCTCACATGATAGAATAATATACCTTTTTTGCCATGCCATCTTTGTCACATTGCCTGGAGATATGCTGAAATGTCACTGTTTGCTTTACTAAAATGGCAACTCCCTCCTCTTCTTTTTTTTTTTTTTTTTTTTTTTTTTTTTTTTGGTTGAAGTGCATGCAAAATAGGCATGAGAGTATTGACTATGCGCCAAACTTGGATGGTTTTGCGCCTTGAAGTGGGTCTCTTGGATGCAGAACACATCACAATTTTGGGTGCTGGCTTCCCTCAATAACATATTCCCTCTTCTGTGGGCTGTTTAGGCCATTAACATTCAAGGATGTAATTTTAAATGCCATTGTTAAGAATTCAAATACCCCTCTGGTGAGAGGTGCAGTGTATTTCTTCTATAGTCAGTCTTATCCTGCTAATGAAGTGGAGGGAATCTGTGGTTTTGAAGACATGGGTCCTTGCGTCCACTTGGATGAAAACAGAGCGTCTGTACTGTGGAAAGGAGCTTCTTTAAAGAATTCAGTGAGACTTGTAAGTCAAACTGAAAAATGAAAAGCACAAAAACAAGTGTGTCAAACCACTCTATAAAAAATTGTGATTTCTGTTGAAATCTGAGCAGGAATTTGACCTGATTTGGGGGTCTGGACAAACAGAATTTAACGCCAGTTAGGTTCTCCAGATTGTGTTGAATCAAGTAGTAGTAATAAGGCTCATGTCAACATAGTTGTTGACATATGTCAACAGAGTCATGCTGTGGGTTCAGAATGGCAATTTAAAACATTTTGATCCCCATCTTCCTCTCTAGGCAGGATTTTCCACTTCTCCAGTTGCTGAATACCCTCCTATAGAGTAGTTACCAAGAATTCACGGTCTCCCTTGGTTATTAGTAAGTTGGCAGGGTAGTTCCAGCGGTAAGTAATATTGTGGTTTCTGAGTGCTTTAGTTATGATCTTGAGGTTGCGCTTTCTTTGCACTGTATGTGTGGATAAGTCAGCGAAGAAAGATGACCCTTGCATCCTCTCAGGGAGATGTTCTGCCCGTCTTGCGGCGCACATTAATATTTCTTTAACTCCTATAGTAATGAATTCTCGCAATGGTGTCTCTGAGTGTCAGTACTAGAATCCCTTTAGGACCCAGCACAACTCACCTGACACAGCCTGTGTCTGGGAAACAACAGTGATTGGCCTGCTCACGTTTAAATCACCTGTATCAGCATTCAGTCAGCGCTCGTGTTAGAGTTCACTCGTGTTTGATCCAGCTGATATTTGCTCTGTGACTTTCGTGTTTGACCCGGCTTGTTTGACCCTCCGTACTTGCTTCTGATTCTGTACCGTTTGGATTCTGATCTACCTGTGTATGACCCAGCTTGCCTAGACTACGCTTTGCCTGATTCTACTAGTACCCTCATCTGCAGCAGTGAACCACAAGGTCCAGCAATCATCTATCCTCATCTACAGCAGTGAACTACAAGGTCCAGCAATCATCTATCCTCACCTACAGCAGTGAACTACAAGGTCCAGCAATCATCTACCTTCGTCTGCAGCGGTGTACTACAAGTCTCAGCTGACCTGCTCTGCTTAGACCTGCTCATGGTATGTGCTTTGAACTCTTTGTGTAATCAGCACACCTGAACTGTTACTTGTTATCTGCACCTAGCCTGACATTAACACGAGCCAATACATAAAGGGAAACCTATCATGAATCCTGAACAGGCTCAGTTGTTTGCACAAGAACTTTGCTGTTTATCACATCAAGTTCAGGAAATGGCCACAGAGCTCACCAAGGTGCAATCTCCTTCTACTACCACCATTACTAAAACTCCATCTGAACCTAAAATTCCTTTGCCCGACCGGTTTTCTGGTGACCGTAAAGCGTTTTGCAACTTTAAAAACAGCTGCAAATTATATTTCAAGTTGAGGCCATCCTCGTCTGGCCATGAAACTCAGAGGGTTCAAATCATTATCTCTCTGCTACAGGGTGACCCCCAGGCTTGGGCCTTTAACCTGGAACCTAACCATCCAGCCTTACTAACAGTAGATGCCTTCTTTGAAGCCCTTGGGTTGCTATATGATGATCCAGATCGTGCTGCTACTGCAGAATCGACCCTGCGTAACTTAAAACAAGGAACTACCACAGCTGAAATGTATTGCTCAGAGTTTCGCAGGTGGGCCCCGGAATCTGGCTGGAATGATGCAGCTCTCCGCAGCCAGTTTAGAATTGGCCTTTCAGATGCGATTAAAGACGCTCTGGTCAACTTCTCCTACCCAGCCTCACTGGAGGAGGCTATGTGTCTAGCTATTAGAATTGACCGCCGCCAGCGAGAGAGGAGGCGAGAACAAACAATGGCTGTGGCAAACTGTATACCTTCCTTACCACCTGATTATTCCATCTCCAGTGCCAAATCTGAGGAAGAACCTATGCAGTTAGGCTCCACCCGGTTATCTGCCCAGGAACACAAACGCAGGCGTAATATGGGACTCTGCTTATACTGTGGCCTCAAGGGTCATATGCTCCATTCGTGCCCTACACGTCCGGGAAACGCCAGGACCTAGGTGATTGCGGGGAGGTCACCTTAGGTCTACTCTCATCTCCCCAGGGGGATAATCGCATACTTTTACCCGCTGTCATTCACTTTGGGACAGGGGCTCATGAACTGCTGGCCTTGGTGGATTCTGGAGCAGCTGAGAATTTTATTGATAGAACTCTGATCACCTCTTTGTCCCTGGAAACTCATGCTCTAGATTGTCCAGTCCGCCTGATCTCTGTGGATAATCGGCCTCTCTCACAAGACCTGGTGCTCAAATCCACCAACCCTTTCCAGTTACAAGTAGGGGCTTTGCATTGGGAGAAGATTTCTTGTCTTGTCATTGACTCTCCATCCACTCCTTTGATCCTAGGCCTTCCTTGGCTTCAGAAGCACAATCCTGTAATTGACTGGCCAACAAGAGATATTCTGGCTTGGTCCAATCAGTGTAAAAAGAGCTGCATCCAACACCTTGTTCGACTTGATACCTGTCAAGTGGGAATAGAACAGATTCCACTTTGTTATAAGGACTTTCGGGATGTGTTTTCGAAAGGAATTGCTGACACTTTACCTCCTCATCGCAGTTATGATTGTCCCATTGACCTCTTGCCTGACACTACACCTCCTCGAGGGAGAGTCTTTCCACTGTCTGAACCAGAGAATCTTGCTTTGCAAGAATACATCCAGGAAAACCTAGCTAAGGGTTTCATCCGTCCCTCCACTTCTCCCGCAGGAGCAGGATGCTTCTTTGTCCCGAAGAAGGATGGAGGACTGCGACTTTGTGTTGATTACAGAGGTCTAAATAAAATAACCATTCCCAATCGGTATCCTCTCCCTCTCATCACAGAGTTGTTCTCTCAAATCCAGGGAGCCAAAATCTTCTCCAAACTGGATTTAAGGGGAGCCTATAATCTGGTGCGAATCCGTGCAGGCGATGAATGGAAGACGGCCTTTAACACCAAGGATGGTCATTACGAATGTCTTGTCATGCCTTTCGGCCTCAGGAATGCACCAGCCGTCTTTCAGAACTTCATGAATGACATTTTCCGTGACATGATGGGTCGCTTCATGCTTGTTTATTTAGACGATATTTTGATTTACTCTCCCAATCTTGAAACACATCAGAAGCATGTCTGCTCGGTATTAGCCCGACTAAAGACTCACTCCCTTTTTGTAAAGCCTGAAAAATGTATTTTCCATGTTAAACAAGTACCTTTCCTGGGCTACCTAATTTCTGACACAGGCCTCACCATGGACCCAGCCAAAGTTCAAGCCATTCTTGACTGGGCACCACCTTCAGACCTGAAGGCAGTTCAACGCTTCCTGGGCTTTGCAAATTTCTATCGAAAATTCATTAAGAACTTTGCCACCATTGCACATCCCATCACCTCTCTCACCAGGAAGACTCCTAGTACATTTAAATGGACTACTGAAGCCCAGGCAGCCTTCACCCAGTTAAAGAAAGCCTTTACCTCTGCACCAATTCTACGCCATCCTGTTCCTGAGCTACCTTTTATTGTAGAGGTAGATGCATCTGAAGTAGGAGTGGGGGCGCTTTTGTCACAAAAAGATCCTGTAAGCGCTGCCATCCACCCTTGTGCCTTCTTGTCCCGTAAATATTCCCCAGCAGAACGCAATTACGATATAGGCAACAGAGAACTTTTAGCCATAAAGCTAGCTTTAGAGGAGTGGAGACATTGGCTGGAGGGAGCTCGCTATCCATTCATAGTTCTGACTGACCACAAAAACCTTGAATATATCCGTTCTGCTAAAAGACTGAACTCGCGTCAAGCCAGGTGGTCATTGTTCTTCTCCAGATTTGACTTTACAATTTCTTATTTACCAGGTCCAAAAAACATTAAGGCCGATGCCTTGTCTCGTAGTTTTTTATCAGAGTCTCCTCCTCCGCTTCCTCCTCAACCCATTATCTCTGAGGATAGGATTTTGGCTTTTACCCAGACTGACATCTCTGAGGCCTTGTTACCAGCACAGGCTGAAGCCCCTCCCTCCACTCCCCCTGGTATGCTCTTTGTGCCCCTGGCTCTTCGTTTGCAGGTATTGTAACAAGTACATGCATCAAAACCCGCAGCACATCCAGGGTTTAGACAAACTTTTGAGATTGTCTCTCGCAACCTCTGGTGGCCATCGCTTAGGCAGGATGTGTTAGCCTTCGTCCAGGCCTGTGAAGTTTGCGCCAGAAGCAAGAGCAGTACCTCTAAGCCCCCCGGTCTCCTTCGTCCTCTACCAATACCTACCTGTCCCTGGACCCATTTATCTATGGACTTTATCACAGACTTGCCTCTGTCCCAGGGATGTTCCACGATCTGGGTGGTGGTAGACAGGTTCAGTAAGATGGCCCACTTTGTTCCGCTTCCGAAGCTTCCATCTGCTAAAGAACTGGCATCTTTATTCATTAAGCACATTTTCAGGCTCCATGGGGCACCAGTTAACATTGTCTCTGACCGTGGCTCTCAGTTCATAGCCCAGTTTTGGAAGGTCCTTTGCTCTCAGCTGGGGATTAAATTATCATATTCTTCAGCATATCATCCTGAGACTAATGGCCAAACAGAAAGGACTAATCAGACTCTAGAGAAGATGGTACGTTGTCTGATGGCCAAAGATGAGGTGGAGTGGGTCAACATCCTTCCATGGGCAGAGTTTGCCTTTAATAATTGTGCCAGCACATCTACAGGGACCTCTCCTTTCTTTTGTGTTTACGGGTTGCATCCTCGTGTGTGCTCCTTTGATCTTCCGCCCTCTGATGTTCCAGATGCCAACACCACTATTGAACATTTCTCCAAAATCTGGTCCGATGTAAATCATGCTATTTCCCGCTCTGTGCAGGCTTTTAAGAAAACTGCTGACAAGAAGCGCTTAAAGGCTCCAGAATATAAAGTTGGTGACAAAGTGTGGTTATCATCTCGGAATCTGTCCCTACATGTTCCATCTAAAAAGCTTGGCCCAAAATTCATCGGGCCTTATGAAATCTCGGAGATTGTTAATCCTGTGTCCTACAGATTAAAACTTCCCCCATCCATGCGCATTCCAAATGTCTTTCATGTTTCATTGTTGAAACCTGTTCATTCCAGCCTCCTAGTAAATGAACCAGAACCTGTGGATATGTTGGACAGTCAAGAATATGAAGTGGCATTTATTCTTGATTCCAGACGAGTGCGCAATTCCTTACAATATCTTGTTCATTGGAAAGGGTTCGGTCCAGAGGATCGATCTTGGGTACCAGCTCGTGATCTTCATGCTGACCGACTTAAGAAGAAGTTCCATCTCCGTTATCCAAGTAAGCCTGGGGGTGCAGGAGCAACCCCTCGAGAAAGGGGGGGTACTGTCAGTACTAGAATCCCTTTAGGACCCAGCACAACTCACCTGACACAGCCTGTGTCTGGGAAACAACAGTGATTGGCCTGCTCACGTTTAAATCACCTGTATCAGCATTCAGTCAGCGCTCGTGTTAGAGTTCACTCGTGTTTGATCCAGCTGATATTTGCTCTGTGACTTTCGTGTTTGACCCGGCTTGTTTGACCCTCCGTACTTCTGATTCTGTACCGTTTGGATTCTGATCTACCTGTGTATGACCCAGCTTGCCTAGACTACGCTTTTCCTGATTCTACTAGTACCCTCATCTGCAGCAGTGAACCACAAGGTCCAGCAATCATCTATCCTCATCTACAGCAGTGAACTACAAGGTCCAGCAATCATCTATCCTCACCTACAGCAGTGAACTACAAGGTCCAGCAATCATCTACCTTCGTCTGCAGCGGTGTACTACAAGTCTCAGCTGACCTGCTCTGCTTAGACCTGCTCATGGTATGTGCTTTGAACTCTTTGTATAATCAGCACACCTGAACTGTTACTTGTTATCTGCACCTAGCCTGACACTGAGTAACTTTTAAGGAATGCTAATTAGAAAATGTATCTCACACAGAGTGGTGCTGTGGATACATAGAAATATAGTAAGTGCCACGTTCCAATTAATATTTTACAAAAAAAACAAAAGATGGGGCTTCTGGACTTTTTAGGCACCATATATAAAATAACAATCATAGAATAAAGATAAAAACAACATTTTATTAAGAAGATATTATTTTTTCCATTGTACTAGACAACAGAGATTGCTAAAAGAACATCTAATCACAGCAGGACTCCTATCCTCCATAATATACAGACTATACCACTGTTTCACATTTTCACTTTTGAAAATAGATAGTAAACATTTAATACATAATCTTCAGAAATATGATTATTCTACTCGCGGTATCAGGTGTACTGCTTGAGAAGGAGAAAGCTCTACATGTTTCGCGTGTTTTAACACGCTTCTTCTGGAGCGAGAGATTTGTGTGACTAGTAAATTAACAAAGAAACAAAAAAATGATTATTTAATCATTACAAAAATATTATACAACATCACATCCCTAACAAAATAGGTACTAAACAACATAAGTCAACATATGATGTATTGCAGATTAATAACAGGAATGGGGATCACATTGTCAAATCCAGGGGGAGGCCAACAGCGTATATATAGGTCACCATGGGGATATGTAAAACATAATAGATAAATTTAAATAGTAAAAAAGATAAAAAGAGACAAACTCACTCAAAAGAGTAGGTTCAAAAAGAGGGACCCCAAAAGGCTGATTCCCAATCCTATAGAAGACTGCTGCAGTTTCAATGTTCAAATGGTTGATGGCACCTAAAAGCAAGCATCAATGCCTTCAGTTCAGGAGAGAGGTTTTTTATTTTATCTTGTTTTGCTTTTTGGCCATGATATCCTAAGAGTAAGAGAGCTACCAATTATTTAGTGAGTCACAAGGGCAATCATAGTAGAATAAAATGTTATATTAGGAGCACTCACCACACCATAAAGTATGGCCTCTCCTGCAAACCTCTAGTGTTTGTAAGCCTGAAATCAGGAGACTGTATAAATCAGTAGTTGTCTCAAACCGTGTGGAACATCCGATTCAGACAAGAAAGTTTCCCTGTGTAGTTGCACCAGAGCCAGTAATCTGTAACAGTGGTGTAATAAGGTTAAAAACTTGGAGGCTCTCTCCAGGTATTAAAGGAAAAATAGAGATGTGGCCAGACGCTTACCTCTGCAGTCCTCTGAAGGTTTCAGCCTAGTGTTTGTTTCCCAGATCAGCTGTGCAAAGTAAGTGCAGAGCATGCTAGTTAATAAACTGTTTTAATTATCTCATCATTCGACAGCTGTGCCGAGCTTGCACAGGGTGTGCTGGTAAGAATACATGCCCCACCTTGTGGTCACCAATCGAATCTCATTCGACGTGACGTCATTCAAGTCGGCCGAATGGACACTGCAGATTCACCGCCCGCGTCACGCGCGAGCGCACAACACGCTAGGTCGAAAAATCCGCAGAGCGTCCTATGATTGGCCGGCGAAGAGACAAAGTAGACCGCTCCCCCTCCCCACAGGCCATCGGAAGCCTAGGCAACGCACCTTCCCCAGCGTGTAATACACAGGGAGCCAGGCAACCATAGCCAAACAGGGCAAACGAGGGACCGGAGCTCAACGCATCCCCCCAGACAATCAAAGCACTGTGGCTGGCACGGGAAATTTTTTTACCCAGTCAGTCACGGCGCGAGTGGCCGCATGGTGCCAAACGCTGTGGGTTTCTTTCATTATATTGGTCAGGAAAGCTGTTAAGCTGATGCCTTAACAGTCTCGGATACCTACAATTTTGATATTATTCTGTCTGGAATGGTCCTCTAGGTCAGAAACCTTTGACTTGAACCAAATTATGTCATCCTCCATGATCGTTCTGTGTCAACCATATTGTTAAATATTTCCGTGAACTCCCCCATTTTGTTTTCTATAAGGGTCACTGTCACTCAGTTTGTTTACTTCTGACTTGCACTGCTTCATAAGCTGTAGCATGTCTGTATGGATTGCACTCCTCAAGGACATATCTTTTAAGGTAGAGGCAATGACAGGCTGATTGCTTGTGGAGAAAGCCGCTATGGTGTCATGGGACTCCTAAGTAGCATCTATCCCCTTCATCAATGGCTGTAGGAGTATGCTCTGTCATCCTCTGCTTAGTTTTCACAGGGCTATTTGAACAGGAGGAAGATTGCGATTCTGATAGCCTTTGGGTATCTGTATGGACTGCTCCACCATCCATCGCGTTTTGGATGCCTGGCTGTGAGAGGAGGAAGAGCCCTGCATGCCGCCAGCGCCATTTAGGTGACTCAAGTGGCCGGTCAGTGTATAAAAGTCTGTCATCTTGCCAGGCTCTTTTCTGTCCTTCCTCTTTCTCGGCATGCTCCTTGAGTGCCCCTGACCTAGGAAGGTGAAAATCTGCCACTTGGAAAGTGCCGCATGTCGCTGTAAATGGCTCCGGAGGATGTGTGTGGCTGGGAGCTGTTGTCTCACGTGGCCACACTCCTCGCTCGCTGGCTCTGCCCCCTGGCAAGGCCTGTTCTGAGTGGAACCTGTCCTGTTAAGCCGCTGTATGGCCCTGGCCACTGTGCTGCAGCTCAGTTTCAGGGTCTTGGCAATATTTATAGCCTATGCCACCTTTTATGTAGAGCAACAATTCTTCTTTTCAGATCTTCAAAGAGTTCTTTGCCATGAGGTGCCATGTTGAACTTCCAGTGACCAGTATGAGAGAGAGCAATAACACCAAATTTAACACATCTGCTCCCCATTCACACCCGGAACCTTGTAACAATAAAGAGTCACATGATATTGGGGAGGGAAAATGGCTAATTGGGCCCAATTTGGCCATTTTTACTTTGGGGTGTACGCGTGTTTGTTGCCAGCGGTTTAGACATTAACCACTTAAGGGACAAGCTTCTTTTTTTAGATGTGTTGTGTTTACAAGTTAAACTTTTTTTTTTTTTTTTTTTTGCTAGAAAATTATTTACAAGGCCCAAACATAATTTTTTTTCTAACACCCTAGAGCTGTGATGGCGAACCTTGGCACCCCAGATGTTTTGGAACTACATTTCCCATGATGCTCCACTACCATGCTGAATGCATGAGCATCATGGGAAATGTAGTTCAAAAACATCTGGGGTGCCAAGGTTCACCATCACTGCCCTAGAGAATAAAATGGTGGTCGTTACAATACTTTGTCACAACGTATTCGCGCAGCAGTCTTACAAGCGCACATTTTTTGGGAAAAAATATAGTTTTCTTATCGTACATCATGGGACACAGAGCCATAGTAGTTACTATGTGGGTTATAGGCCACTTTCAGGTGATGGACACTGGCACGCCCTAAATTAAAAAGTGCACTCCCTATATAACCCCTCCCACTGGGACTACCTGTTTTTTGCCAGTATCTAAGGTATTGGTTACGAGTAAAGATGTGCTGTGCTGAGCTCCACTGGAGCAATCCGTGCTGTGGCTAGCCATGCAGACCAGATCCATTCAAAGCGTCTTTTTGGCCGAATTGAATGGTACCGGGGCCTCGTATTTGAAGAAACAAGGTCTTGCCTGTAACGCTTCTCTTTAGAGAGCTGGACCCCGGGATCCAGTACTTTTTGGTAGTAAGGCCATAAAGTGTTTTACTGGCGGTGGTGCTATGACAGGTCCAGGATTGTGGGTTTTCTCAAGGGTCCCTAGCTCCCGAAGGTGTAACAGAACCCACCGTGAAGGGTGAAGCTTGGGTCTGTTGGTTTGCCACAGAAAACTCTGCGGCGGGAAAGATACGTTTTCTGAGAAATTTTTTTAATTTTCTTATGACAGTCTCCTTTTAATTTTAGTAAATGCTATCATGCCTATTTGTCACCACTGTGGAATGTATTGAACACTGGGATTCTGTGAAATGAATTGCTATATGACTGCGTGATTGTTAAACTTAGCAGTAGAGCTGTTTTGTACTTTTGTACTTTAATACAAAGCTTGGCGTTCTCCAACGTCCAGCGTGGGAAGGTATGTTTTTAAAGGGCTGTTCTGTTGCAAGTTGTGGAGGGACACAGGAGCAAGGTAAAACAGATGTTTGCATATGATTTGGTGGCACAGGCATTCCTTTGACACATTTACTACTGGATCAGGCTGCGCATTAATAACAATGACAGAGCTGAACTATTGCTCAAGCAGTGCATGCATTCCTTCTGATAGTACCTCTGCACAAAGGTGCATCGGGCTATGGTCAGAAAGGGGGGGGTGAAAAACACCTCATAAAGGACTCTAGAAAGACAGTCACACTGAAGCCTAGATCCATCCAAGTAAAGATAGCATCCTCCCCTAAGAGTAATATGGCTGGTCAGAGTGAATCATCAGAAGGGGCAAGTGTTGCAGCTGCTCTTAACACTGCAGTCCCTGTGTATATTAAGGGGGGGGTTTTGTTCAGCCATTTTAAGCTTGAAGTAAAGATTGATGCTTTAATCGCATCCCAGAGTGGGACTAAGCATAACAGGTCCCCGTGCATTGCTCAGGACCCTCTTGCTGAGGAACAAAGCGAGAGGTGACAAATTTCTCTCAAAGGACCAGGAAGAGGCTCATGTCTCCTCTTCCGAAAAACCTGATATGGAAGTATCTAGTTGGCAGGAAAGATTGTTGGTACAGTATCTCACTTAATTGGTCCACTCCACATTTTTTTTTTTCTTCCTGCCTGCCAGTAACGCAGTCAGACGATGAGCCCACTTCTGGTCTGGGTTTACCAAAACACCTCCCGAATTTGTTCATGCTTTTCCTATCCGCTCATGGCTAAGAAAGCTTATGTATTCTGAGTGGGAGCACCCAGATAAACATTTATTTTTTTCCCCTGAAAAAGTTTTTCAATACTTTATCCTATGGAAGAGAAGTTTTATAAGAAATGGGGAATGCCAGCAATTGGTAAACAATGCTCATATGCTAAAGGATCGAACGGATAAAAAGTTGGTCTTCTTTTTTTTTTTTTTCCCCCCGCTTGCAGGTTCAGTTGTTACACTGATCGCTGCCAGCGCCAGTTGATCTCAGTTCATAGAGGTACTCAAAGTTTATTCATGATCAGCAGGCCCAAGATATCAGAAGTTTTGTGTTCTATAGTAGACGCTATGAAAGATTCTTTTCTCCAAGCCTCACGGCTTATAGTTATAGTCGGGTTGAAAAAAAACACAAGTCCTTCCAGTTCAACCATAAAAAAAAAAATATTGTACAATCCAATATACCCACAGTTGATCCAGAGGAAGGCAAAAAACCTGAGCAGGGCATGCTCCAATTTTCTACAGCAGGGGAAAAAAATCCTTCCTGATCCTCCAAGAGGCAATCTGATTTTCCCTGGATGAACTTTACCTATAAATGTTAGTACCCAGTTATGTTATGTACATTTAGGAAAGTATCCAGGCCTTTCTTAAAGCAGTCTACTGAGCTGGCCAGAACCATCTCTGGCGGGAGTCTATTCCACATTTTGACAGCTCTTACTGTGAAGAAACCTTTCTGTATTTGGAGATGAAATATTTTTCCTCCCTAGATGTAAAGAGTGCCCCTGTGTCCTTTGTGTTGACCGTAAAGGGACTAACTTAACACCAAGTTCACTATATGGACCCCTTTATATATTTGAACATGTTGATCATATGCCCCCTTATTCTCTTCTCAAGAGTGAATAAATTCAGTTCCTCTAATCTCTCCTCATAGCTGAGCTCCTCCATGCCTCTTATCAGTTTGGTTGCCCTTCTCTGCACTTTCTCCAGTTCCCTGATATCCTTTTTGAGAACTGGTGCCCAAAACTGAACTGCATATTCCAGATGTACCATGCTAGGGCTGGCACACGTACACATGCGTAGAATGCTATGGTTAAAAAATTGGTCAGCCAAAGTGCTATTGCAAAAAGCTATCAACAGTTTCCCTTTTTCATGGTGAATGGTTATGTGGAGATGATATGGATAAGTATATCCAAAGAATTTCTAATGGGAAAAGTTCCCTTTTATCGGTTAAGAAGTTTGAGCATTTTTTTTCTTGGAAACTTACTGCTTCTCCAGTGCCAGGGGCATCGGCCTCCAGGCAGTCTCCACCGTCAGGTTCAAGAGGTAAACCTCAGGGTCAAAGGAAACCCACAAAACAAGATACTAAAGCCTCCTTTTATGAAGGGGCACCCACGCTCACTCAAGTGGGAGGAAGGCTTCTACAGTTTTCAAGGGTCTGGCAGGAACTATGTCAAGACAGATAGGTTACAAATTAGAGTTCTAAAGCCCCATACACACTATCAGTTTTTCTGCTGACTTTTTCCTTCAGATTTACCAAAACCATATAATATGAGGTCAAACCTTAGGAGTTTCCATTTGTATGCAATCAGGCTGGCCCTTCTACTACATGGTTTTGGTAAATCTGAAGGAAAAACTCAGCAGAAAAACTGATAGTGTGTATGGGGCTTTAGAGTTCCTGTCTCCTTGTTTTCTCAGAGGAAACGTTTCCAGAGATCCAGTGAAAAGGAAGTCTTTCTAGCTTTGGATCATCTCTTGTCTCAGAGTAATATCGGTTGTCCCCTTGGAAGAGCAAGGTTTAGGGTTTTATTCAAACCTATTCACGAGTTCAAAACCAAACGGGGATGTCAGACCCATTTTGGATCCCCAAACATCTAAACTGGTTTTTAAATATCCATTCTTTTCATATGAAGTCAATCCGATCAGTAGTCTCATCCTACAAGGGGGAGAACTTCTGGCATCAATCAACATCAAGGATGCTTATCTCCTTGTGCCGATTTTCTCCACTTACAAGAAATTTCTACGATTTCAAGGCAGAAAATCTTAATTTCCAGGTCGTAGCTCTGCCTTTCGGTCTAGCTAGTGCACCTCAAGTGCTTTTTTACAAAGGTCCTGGCTCTTCCTTTAGCCAGGTTAAGGGCTTAAAGTATAACAATACTATCCTACTTGGACGATCTTCTCTTGATCAATCAGTAGCCCGCTTAGTCCAAACTTTGGTCACCGCAGTTGGCTACCTGGAATACCTAGGTTTTGATTCTCAACCTAGAGAAATCCTCCTTAAAACCATCAAGGTACTTGCAGTACTTGGGGCTAATTGTAGATACGGCTCAGAAGACAGTATATATATTTTTTTTCCCCAGGAAAGGATCAGTTCCATAAAGGAACTGATTCGGTTGATCAAAACAAAGAAGAATCCTTCTTTTCGACTTATGAAATTGTTGGGAAAGATGGTGGCTTCTTTCAAGGCCGTGCGCTGTTTCATTCAAGGCTGCTACAAAACAGTATCCCGTCAGCTTGGAACAAGAAGGTCCAAGCTCTGGACTTCCCAATGTGTTTATCCCCAATGTGCGTCAGAGCCTCAATTAGTGATTGATATCCAAGAATATTCAAAAAGTGGAAATCCTTTCTACCAGTTACCTGGAAAGTGGTAACAGATGCCAGCCTTCTGGGCTGAGGAGCAGTCCTGAAAGAAGCATCTGTCTAAAGGAAATGGTCCAAATCAGAGATGGCCTTGCCCATTATTCTAGAAATTCAGGCACTATGCCTGGCCCTCAAGGCCTGGACCCTCACGGGATTGTCCTGTCAGGCCTCACCAAGGGGGCAGGAAGTGCGGCCCCGAAAGAGGGGAATTGTATTCTATCTTGGGCAGAAAACGGCATTCCTTGCCTATCATCAGCAATTTTCCTTCCAGGGATCGAGAATTGGCAGGCGACCTACATGAGTCACCAATTGTTCCCAGAAAACTGGTTCCTTCACTCCGACATTTTTCTGTTCATATGCCAAAGATGGGGAGTTCTGAATGTGATTCTGTTTGCATCCAGAATCAACAAGACCGACAACTTGGTGTCAATCTGGAAGGCATAAGTCTCCTGTTGTGAATCCAGGGGTTGGCACCCCAGAAAATATGTCAGTTAGGATCCTTGAATTCCTACAGCTAGTACACAAGGCCAGCTTTATTTCTAATCCTATCAAAGACCAGATGTCGACCTTGTAGGTCTTTCTTTTCAACGACCGCTTGCTTCTCATTCTCTGGTTCATAACTTCAGGGAGTAACGCTTATTAATCCTCCAGTTTGGTCACCCCTGAACCCTTGGGACTTAATTTTAGTCCTGTCAGCTTACAGAAGCAGCCTTTTGAGCCAATATGAGATATTCCCTTGGCCCTCTTGATGGGGGGAAAAATAATTTTCTTGGTTTCCTTATCTTCTGCAAGAAGAGTTGGCTGATCTTTCTCGTAAAGAGCCATATTGGTTGTTCATAAGGATGAGGTTGTATTGCGGCCTCATCCTGACTTCCTACCTAAGGTAGTATTGGGTTTTAATTTAAACCAGCATATTGTTCTGCCTTCATTTTTTATTTTTTTCCCCAGAACCTTGTTTCTGTAGAAGAAAGGTCACTACATTCTCGATGTGGTGAGAGCAGTCAAGGTCTATTGAAAGTGACCGCTCAGATTCGTAAAACAGATGTTTTGTTTGTGTTGCCAGACGGTCCTAAAAGAGGCAGCGTCAAAATCTACTATTTCTAAATGGATTTGTCAAGTGATTGTTCAAACTTATGGTTTAAAGAGGGGAATTCCTCCTTTTAAAATTAAAGTGCACTCCACCAGGATTGTTAGTGCTTAATGGGCACTGACAAGAAATGCGATTTAGAGTCTGGGATGGAGTAGACAAACATAATAAATGGAAATACAACTCCCCTTTAATTGGGAATTGGATTAACCACTTGGCGCCCAAGCTACATCATATGACGTCCTGGGCTTTGTGGTGTTATATCTGAATGATGCCTGAGGCTACATCATTCAGATATCGGCATTTTCAACCAGCGATTCCCTGCACTGTTCCACGGCGGCTGTTCCGCCGATTGATCGTTCTTGCTGGAGGGGAGTCAGTCACAGGATCAGCCGGCCCACGGATGGTATCAGATTTCCGGCGGACCAGATGGTCCCCGGAGTCTCTATGATCGTCACGCCCGGCCTCTGCATTCAAAATAACTGCGCCGATCATGCCATATTCCTATTACAAGGGATGTTTACATTCCTTGTAATAGGAATAAAAGTAATCAATTTTTTTTTTTTTTGTCAAACTAAAAAAAATAAAAGTAAAATTAACAAAAAAAATAAAAATTTAAAGCGCCCCTGTCCCCGTGAGCACGTACGCAGAAGCAAACGCATACGTAAGTCTCACTCACATATGAAAATGGTGTTCAAACCACACATGTGAGGTATCGCCCCGAACGTTAGAGCGAGAGCAATAATTCTAGCCCTAGACCTCCTATGTAACTGAAAACGTGTAGCCACTAAAAAAAAGTAAAGCGTCGCTTATGGGGATTTTTAAGTAGCGACGTTTGGCGCCATTCCACGAGCGTGTGCAATTTTGAAGCGTGACATGTTGGGTATCTATTTACTCGGCATATCTTCATCTTTCACATTGCAAAAATGGGATAACTTTACTTTTTTTTTTCCATGAAACCGTTTTTTTTTTCTGAAAAAACGAGTTAGAAAAATTGCTGCGCAAATACCGTGCAAGATAAAAAGTTGCAACGACCGTCATTGTATTCTCTAGGGTCTTTGCTAAAAAAACATATATAATGTTTGGGGGTTCTATGTAATTTTCTAGCAAAAAAATTATGAATTTTACATGTAGGAGAGAAATGTCAGAATTGGCCTGGATGTGAAGTGGTTAAAAGAGAAAATGTTCACTTGAGACACATATATAGGAGGAAAACTATTTCACTGGAAAAATTAGAGGGAGAAGGATTTGTTTGAGTTGAATGATTGGCGATACCTCCAGCTCAGACATTTTTTGAGAGGCGAGGAAGAACTGACAGCTTTTGAGCATATAATGCAAGGGAAAAACAGCACGGACAGGGATCTCGCAGTACTACAAGAATCTTAGTGAGAGAAAATAAGCTGGAGGTATCGGCATATATAAAAAAAAAAAATGGGAGAGGGAAATAGGCCTACAATGTGAGAAAGAGAGGTGGTGGGGAAAATATTAAAATTGGTACATGGATCCTCGATGAATATTGGAATGATTGAAACAAACCTATAAGTGCCTAGTAAGGTGGTATAAATATACCAGATATAGTAGCAACATATCAAATAGGGCAACCCATGGAATGTTGGAGGGGATGCAGGCTAATTGGGACTATGGCACATAATATGGTTGAACTGCTCGAAGATTAAAAATTATTGGAGGGAAATACTAAGGTTTATAATGGAGATAACTAATACCCAACTACCCGAAGACCCCTGGGTATGTCTATTCCACGGGGTGATTACACCACTAAAAGAATATAGAAACTCCCTGACAATCCATCTGATAAATGCTGCAAAGAGTCTGATCCCGAAAAAATGGAAGAAAGTAGAGGGCCCTAAAATAAGCAAATGGCTTGAGAAAATAGATGAAATATATAGAATGGAAGGGCTCTCAGCAGATGAGGAGAGTGGAAGTAGGGAGCCCCAGGGGAGTTGTGAGATGGAAAACATTTAAGCTAACAAGGAAATATAGTGAGGTTTTTGGTTTGTAGGGAAGGGGAAGGGGGCCTTTCTTTTCCTCCTCAAAAAGAGGGGGGGTAAGGGGGAGGAGGGTTGAGGTGGGAAGGGGGAAAGGGGAAATAGGTAAAGTTCAACATTTGTATAGGTTTTTACCTTTATGTTGTAGGGAAGGAGCAAGACTGCTCCCCCCTTCGACCTTGATTGACCTTGATCTTTCCTTTTTTGTAAATGGTAACATTTTGAAATGGAGTAAAAAAAAATACCTCAGATCTCATACTTGCACTAAAATCCAATAAAAAAAAAAAAAAATTGTCATTTAAAAAAAGAATAAAAAAAAGGCCTTTAAGAGCTATGGGCGGAAGGGACAATTTGACGTCACTTCCGTCCTGCAATGTCATGGAGATGGGTGGGGCCATCTTCACCTCACTCGTCTCATTGCCAAGCATGTGAAAGGATCCAATCGCCTCTGCTGCTGCCGACGGCTCCTGTAAGCGGGGGGGCCCCTCTCCCGCCACACATAAGAGCAATCTTGCAGCGAAGCCGCCACAGAGACCACTTTTATCCTGAAGTGGACCGCCGGCCAAACAAGTGGATACCGGGGTTATGGCAGCTAACTGCTGCCATAATGATCTCCTCCAAAGTCGGGGCGTATATAGGCATGCAGTGGCCCGAAAGTGGTTAACTACTTCCTGATAGCCGGGCCGTTAAATGACGGCCAGGTGGCATACCTATTGTGGCGGGAGGGCGTCATATGACGGCCTCCCGTTTTAAACAGGGAATGCTCGCGATCGCATCCCTGTTTCTTTTGGTGGCAGCGTTTCACGGAGACACCGCTCGCCACCGAAGGGGGTGAACATTGGTTATGGCTGTTTACCACGTGATCGGCCGTGATGAAGTCACGGGCGATCACAGATGGTCACACCCCCACTGTGCACGGCGCATGCGCGCGATCACGTTGGTGGAGGCGTGTTCCCCGGGAACACTGCTAGTCACCGACGCTGGTAAACAGCCATTGGCCTGCTGTTTACCCACGTGATCGGCTGTGATCCTTTCACAGCCGATCACTAAACTGTAAACAAACTGCAGTGATCCTTTCACACCGATCGTGTGAGGAGGAGATCGCGGTAACATCTCATTACCGCTTACAGTGTACACCAATCACACTGAATGCCCCCCCCCCCCAATAAAGAGGACCTGTCGCCACCCCTCATAGTACCTGTCACTCACAGTCCATCAGAGTACCTGTCACTCACAGTCCATCAGCGTACCTGTCACGGCCCATCAGAGTACCCAAATACCAGTCACCAGCCCATCAGAGTACTAGAGTACCTATCTGCAGCCCATGCCTCATAGAATATACGTTGGGGTGTTTACCCACAAAATGACCCCATTTTGGAAAGCAATTTCACGGTCCTGGTGCTCCAGGACCTTCAAAAGTGTGATAGGTAGGAATGAAATGAGATGTGTCATTTATGCTCCTAGAACGCCTGAACGTACTACTTCAATGTTCGGCCTCTTTGTGACCAGGCTGTGTAAAAGTCCTACACATGTGGTATCGCCATACTCGGGAGGAGTAGCAGAATGTGGTTTCGGGTGTAATTTTTGCTATATACATGCTATGTGTGAAATATCTTATAAATTGACAACTTTGTGTTAAAAAAAAATGTCATTTTTTTCCACATATTCTAAAAACGTCTGGAAAAAAATTTACCGTTCAAAAGACTCATTATGCCTCACAGATTATACGTTTGGGTGTTTGCTTTCCAAAATGGGGTAATTTTGTGGGAAATTCCATTGTCCTGGTACTCCAGGACCTTCAAAAGTGTAATAGGTGGTTGAGAAATGAGATGCGTCGTTTTTGCTCGTAGAACGTCTGAAGGTACTACTTCAATGTTGGTGTTCTGTATGTGGCCAGGCTGTGTAAAAGTCTCACATGTGGTATCGCCATACTCGAAGAGTAGCAGAATGTATTTTGGGATGTCATTTGTTGTATGCCTATGCTGTGTGTGAGAAATAACCTAATCATGACAATTTTGTAAAAAAAAAAAATCTTCATTTTGCAAAGAAATGTGGGAAAAAATTACAACTTAAAAAAAAAAACTCACCATGCTACTTATTACCTTGGGATGTCTTTGTAAAAAAGGGGTCATTTGTGGGGTATTTGTACTTTCCTGACTTGTTAGTGTCTCAAGAAATGAGATACACCTGATGTACTGAAGGCCTGATCAGATGTGATCAACTTTCAGTGATTGACACCATAGTTTGTAGACTCCATAACTTTCACAAAGACCAAATAATATACACTAATGTGGGTTATTTTTACCAAAGACATGTAGCAGTATAAATGTTGGCCAAAATGTATGAACAAAAATGACTAATTAGCAAAAATTTATGATAAAGGCATTTTTTGCACAAAATTTACGTTTTATTTATAGCACAAAAAATAAAAAACCCACTAGTGCTTAAATACCAGTAAAAGAATGCTCTATTTGTGTGGGAAAAAAGGACGCAAGTTTCATATGGGTACAGTGTTGCATGACTGAGTAATTGTCATTCAAACTGTGAGAGCGCTGAAAGCTGAAAATTGGTCTGGTCAGGAAGGGGGGTGTAAGTGCACTGTATTGAGGTGGTTAAAGGAGAAGTCCAGCCTGTACTTTTTAGGCTGCGATTAGTTTTGCACTCCTGTGACCCATTTTCAGCACGGCGCGGTCTGAAGTCCGCTCTCTGCTGACGTCACTGCAATCAGTCAAGGCACCGCATCATCCCGACTTCAGAAGTCTGGATCCATTAGCTGCCTTGACTGATGGCAGTCTCAGTGAGCTGCTAAGATGGCCTCTCCCTGACCGTCCACAGCTCATCGCTCCAGTGAACTTAGAGAAACAGAGCCGGAGAGATGCTGACAGACAGTCAGCAGCTCTCTGCTCAGGGAGGAGTGAGAACCGAGCCATCGGCGGTGTTCGGTGGCTCAATTCTCCAGTGATGAGACGCAGGGGGACAGCTGCTGCATCCACCTAGGTACGTATAAATTGCAAAAAAACAAAACCTACTTCTCTTTTAATGTCTGTGAGTTATTTTGAGAGGAGAGAAAATTTGCGCTGTTATACAAGCTGTACACTCACTACATTGTAGAAAAGTGTAATTTTTCAGTGTTGTCACATGAAAAGATATAATAAAATATTTACAAATCTGAGGAGTGTACTCACTTTTGTGAGATAATGCATATCGCTGGCATATTCAAAGCTTCAGTTTTGCCATATAGAGAGGGAGAGGAAAAGATACTCTCATGGTGCAGTAATTCATTATTTTGTTTTTTTTATTTAAAAAAGGTTGTATTGCACTTTCATCAAAGAAAAGGATCAGCATGTATTGTATAGAAATCGGTGGTTAGCGCTCCACCTGCATTTCAGCTTACTAGAAATGTTGCTCCCTGTATAGGAACCTTTCCTATACTCCCTGAGGATTTTATTCACGTGTGGGATCTGTACATGGACTTTACAATTTTTATGTATTTTTTTTTTATAATTCAAATGAAGATTTATTTGATTATTCACTATGGTGCTTTTATATATATTTTTTTTTTGAGTGTGGTTCCTTTGTTCCTTTTTCATGTAACAATATATATATTTTTCTTATATTAACCGACCGACACAGCTCCTCTCTGTAACAAAATGGGTTCTTAGCCCTATCACTGGAGATACTAGGTAAGTTGTAATACAACTCTTCAGAACTTTTAGTTCTGCCCATGGGGCGGTCCCTAGTCTACAACCCCACAGCCTGCTCAGGCAAAACTCCGTTTTTTTTTTCTTGCCTTGTGAGGAGATAAGACCTAGGAACCCTGCAGGCCCATAGGTCTGTTTTTTTTTTTTTTTTTTTTTTAATGCAGAAGCTTGGCTTTTTGTGCAAGCTGAATGATCCTGTGATCTTCTATCAACAGCTGGCTGGGTGACAGGTGGGTTCACTTATCCTTGTAGTCTCCCCAGTGCGGCCAGCGAGCGTGTACAGGATGCAGCTAAGGCTTGGTAGGCCACGACATACCTCAGCTCCAAAGGTGGTCGGTGAGCTTTATGCTCCGGGGCGTACATATGACCGGGCTACTGATGTCTGCGTCACAGTATGACGAGGCCAGTAGTCTTCCCTATACTGATCAGGAGCTGACTACCGTGGAATGTCTCCCAGCTTCAGGACTGGTAAGTACAGCTCTTCCTGCCTGGCAGGGTGGAGCAGCTGGGCATTCCCTGGGAGGTCGATTCGGGGGCCCCCCTCACCCCCTCTCTTCTCTCCCCTGTCTCTAACTCCCACCCCCCCCCCCCCTCATGGGGGGGCTGTACATGTGCTGAGCGGTGTGTGTGTCTGGGCTCTCACCTGGGGGTTTTAGCTGTGCTGGGTGCCTGGGTTCTGAAGCTTAGTCCCGCTGGAAGCCTGTGTAGTCATGCCCCTGTGTTGGTGCAGCGCTGTGCCTGCCACCTGTTCTCTCTAGTCCCTCATAGCGCTGTTTGGCGGCCATTTTAAGTATGGGCAAGGGTGAGACTGGCTTCAGTCGGCCATTTTCTTGATGATTCCATGTTAAGAACACCGACGGCCATTTTCTTGTAGCCGGACCACGTTTTTGTGCTCTAGCAGCTGCCCTGTGCCCCCTGTTTGGTCATCACAGGCCGCTGGGAAGGTTATCCTGTGTTCTGAACATGTGTATTTGATTGTCCACCGATCTTTCACCGATCGTGCGACCGGCCGGCCACCGACAGTTTTCTGCTATCTCTGCATCCGGGAACGCTGGGGATCCTCAGGCATTGTGGTAATATAGCGTGGAACGGCCCAGGGTGGTGAGTCCAGCATGTTAGAGCCCCTCAGCCAGTGACAGCAGGAGGGTGGGACTGTCACTGTCCTGAGTCCCCGTCTGGGTCTGTGCGCATCAAAGCGCTAGTTGGAGCACTTATCACAGCTGTACGTGATACCCTGAAGATTCAGGAGCCAGCGGATCCCTCTTCTGATGTACCGGTCCCTTTTGGGTCCCGCAAGCTAGCACGTTCACCTAAGGTGTTCCTGTATCTAACTTATTTTGATAAGTTAATTTACAAGGAATGGGGTCGCCTGCAACTGACCTTTTCGGTCCCCAAATACATGGCAGTGCGTTACCCCTTTGAGGAAAGCTTTTTCAAGAAATGGTCGGCTCCTCCGGTCGTGGGCCCCCCAGTATCCAGGTTAAATAAAGTAACCACAATCCCGGTTGAGGGGACTCCTGCATTCAAGGATCCCATGGATAGGAAGGCTGAGGCGGTGGCTCGTTCCTTGTTTACGGTTGTGGGGTCAGCCGTGCGACCTGTACTGGTATCCGCACTGGTGTCGCAGACACTGACTGAGTGGGAAAAAGTTTTGCACGGCGAATTGGGAGAGCAACAGGCCTCCCCTGTCTGCATGGAACTAGTAGACCCAACTAGTGCAAGGCCTTAAGTACGTTTGTGATGCGGCCCTGGTTACTCCCCCTCTGCTATCCAGGGCTTCAGTGTCAGCTGTGGTGCTGAGGTGCCTGATTTGGTTAAAATGCTGGCCTGCTGACCAGGCATCCAAGAAAGCCCTGACGGATCTTCCCTTCCTTGGCGACCGGCTCTTTGGAGCCTCGTTAGATGACATTATTAAAAATGCCACTGGGGGTAAGAGTACTCTACTCCCACAGGCCAGGAAGGCTAAGGATCCACACGTAGGTAAGGGCCCTCTTTTCCGCTCACAAGCGGCTTTTTTTGTCCACCCAGTGCTTCGACAAAATGTCCCCAGCCCGACAGGACGCCCACGGACGGTCAAAAGTGCCCCCGGAACCGCAAGCCTACTAAGCCTGCGAACAAAGGTGCTACTGCATGAAGGTCCTCCTGGTTATCCGACCAATGGGTCTGCGATCTGATTTCCACAGGCTACAAGATAGTTTCTCTTGGCCGCCAAACAGATTCTTCCCCTCCAGCATACCCATATTCCCCGTTCGCCGGGAGGCCCTGTTGGGGGGGTTAAGGGACTTGCTGAATCAGGGGGTGATTGTACTAGTTCCGGAATCGGAACGCTTCCAGGGATTATACTTAAATCTGTGGTTCCCAAGAAGTAAGGGGTACGTCCGATCTTGGACTTAAAAGCCCTCAATCACTATGTAAAAGTGCAGAGGTTCATAATGGAATCAGTTCACTCAGAAGTCGCTGCACTCCATCAAGGGGACTCCCTGGCGTCCTTGGACATCCAGGATGCGTACCTGCACATACCCATATGCCTTCGGCATCAAACATTTTTACGTTTTTCCAGTCGGGGAAGCTCGTTACCAATTTGTGGCTCTTCCCTTTGGCCTGGCATCAGCCCCCCGAGTCTTTACCAATGTACTGGCGCCAGTATTGGCGTTGCTGCGACAACGCGGGATCGCGATCGTGGGCTACCTGGACGATCTCCTCCTGAGAGCATCTTCCACCTAAGAATTAGAGGAGGATGTGGTGATCACCATGCAGACCTGCAAGAATTTGGGTGGCTGTTGAACCTAAAGAAGTCGGTGATTGTGCCGACCCAGCGTCTGGAGTACCTAAGTTTTGCTATTGGACTCCAGGGAAGCGAGAGTTTTTCTAACTGCAGACAAATTGCAGACTCTCAGATCTGCCGTCAAACTACTGTTGTACAGCAAGTGGTCGTCGCTCCTCTTTTCCATGCGAGTACTGGGACTCATGGTAGCCTCCTTCGAGGCAGTACCTTATGCCCAGTCCCACACCAGAGTACTGCAGAAGGCGATCTTGTTGAAAAGGAACAAATCTCAGTTGTCCCTGGATCCGCAGATCCAGGTGAGCTAGCCAGTCAGGGACTCTCTGATCTGGTGGTTGAGGTCCCTGGTGATTCAGTCTGGAAAATCGTTCCTTCCTCTGAAATGGACGGTGATCACTACGGATGCCAGTCTATCCAGCTGGGGTGGGGTGATGGGGATTCAGTCGGCTCAGGGCCTCTGGTCGACAGACGAATCCGAGTTGCCGATCAATCTGCTCGAATTGAGAGCGATCAGGCTGTGCCTCCACACATTGTCGATTATGTCTTCCAGGGCGTGCGATCAAGATACAGTCGGACAACGCCACGGCTGTGGCGTACATAAATCTCCAAGGGGGGGGGGGGGGACATGAAGCTCAGCCGCTGCTCGGGAGGTCTCTCACATACTTTGGTGGGCAGAGCGACACGTAACGGCCTTGTCGGCCATTTACATCCCGGGGGTGGAAAATTGGCAGGCGGACTATCTGAGCTGCCGGATGCTGGACCCAGGAGAATGGGAATTGCAATTGGAGATATTCATGCAGCTGTGCCTGAAGTGGGGCACACCAGATATGGATCTTTTGCCTCTCGTCTCAATTGCAAGGTGCCAAGATTCGTGTCCAGGACAAGAGATCCGTGGTCAGACGTGCTGGTGGCTCAGTGGGATCAGTACCAGCTGATCTACGCCTTTCCTACACTGAAACTGTTGCCACGTCTGCTTCGCAGAGTGAAAGCCGAGGGGATTCCAGTAATGCTGGCGGCCCTGGTACGCGGACCTGGTGCGTCTGGTGACATATGCTCCCTGGTGACTGCCGTTGCGAGAGGACCTCCTATCTCAAGGTCCGATCTTTCATCCTGCTTAACCATCGCTGGCTTTAACGGCATGGCTATTGAGAGCCAGGTGTTGAGGTACCGGGTCTGTCGGACTCGGTGATTCCAACTATGTTGAGGGCACGGAAAGCTTCTTCTCGGAAGATATATCATCGTACCTGGAAGGCTTACATCTCCATGTGTGAGGAGAACGGATGGCATCCGTGCTGCTTTTCAATATCCAGGATCCTGCTGTTTCTTCAGCAAGGAGTTGACCAGAGATTGGCATTAAGCATCATCAAAGGGCAAATTTCAGCTTTGGCTGACTTCTTCCCCCCCCCCCCCAACGACCCCTGGCATCGCACTCCTTAGTGAGTACCTTCGTCTAGGGGGTACAAGTGGTCCCTCCGGTGCGTCCACCATTACCTCCATGGGATTTGAACCTGGTGTTGTCGGCGCTTCAAAAACCGCCGTTTGAAAACATCCAGGGAGATTCCCCTGTTGACTCTTTCTCAGAAAGTGGTCTTTCTAGTGGCCATCACATTGGCCAGGAGGGTTTTGTAATTGGCAGCCTTGTCTTGCAAGTCGCCTTATCTGGTCATCCACAGAGATAAGGTGGTGTTGTGTCTGCAACCGTCCTTTCTACCGAAGGTGGTCTTGGCTTTTCATATCAATGAGGACATTGTATTACCATTGTTGTGTCCTAAGTGAAGCACCCCAAAGAGGTGGCCCTTCGCGCTCTCTCGGCCTGGTTAGGGCTCTGAAGGTGTATTTGTCTGCCACGTCAACCTTGAAGGGGCAGGTGCCTCCCTTTCCAGTCACGGCCCACTCTACAAGAGCAATCGGAACGTCTTGGGCCTTCCGACACCAAGCGTCGGTCGCTCAGGTGTGTAAGGCGGCGAACTGGTCGTCTGTCCATACGTTTACCAAGTTCTACAAGGTAGAGGTCCGTGCATCGGCTGATGCCTGTTTTGGCCGCAAAGTTTTGCAGGCGGCCGTGTAGTTGCAATTAAATATGCAATCTGTATTTTTTTCCTGGTTTTTCGATAAAAACGCAGTTCTGTTATGTTAATGCACTGTTGCATTACTTCCGCATATGGTTGCGATCTTGGGATCCCTCCTGTTGAGAATCCCGGTTATATGGTGGTGTTTTCCACACAGTGCTGCTTTTTGTGGGTTTAGTTTCACTAATTCCCACTTGCCATGGGGGATGAAGTTTTTATGCTGTTTTTCCCACCCCTCGTTTGACACTGCTTGGGGGCGTTCCATTTTGTTAGGGAGGAGCTGTGTCGGTCGGTGAATATAAGAGAAAATGGGATTTTTGTACTCGCCGTAAAATCCTTTTCTCTGTAATTCACCGACCGACACAGCACCCGTCCCTCCTTTTTTCTCTTTACGTTATACTGCTTGTTGACGTACTGAGTTCTGCCTAAGCAGGCTGTGGGGTTGTAGACTAGGCGGAACTAAAAGTTCTGAAGTGTTGTATTACGTACAACTTGCCTAGTATCTCCAGTGATCGGGCTAACAACCCATTTTGTTACAGAGAGGAGCTGTGTCGGTCGGTGAATTACAGAGAAAAGGATTTTACGGTGAGTACATAAATCCTATTTTTTTTATAATTTTCAAAAAAATTACAACTTCAAAAAACTTGCCATGCCTCTTACTAAGTACCTTGAACTATCTACTTTCCAAAAAGGGGTAATTTGTACTGTCCTGGAGTTTTCAGGCCTCAAGAAATGAATAGGTTGTCAGTACATCAGGATTGATAAATTTTCAGATGCACAGCTGTGCTCATAACTTTACATACCCTAGCAGGATTTACGATTTCGTGGCCATTTTTCAGGGAAAAGGAATCTTAAGCCCTTGTACACATGGTTGGAGATTCCGACAGAATGTTTCCTATAGGACCGTTTTGTCGGATATTCCGACTGTATGTGGTCTGCATCGGGCTGTTTCTGTCGGAATATCCGATGGACCAAGTTTTCCAACTTGCCGGTAAAATTTTCCGACAAAATGCTCCTATCGGACATACTCCGATCATGTGTAGCCTACTCCGACGGACAAAGTGCCACGCATGCTCAGATCAAATTCCTAGACCAAAGCTATTGGCTACTAGCCTGAACGTAGTCCCGTCGTAACGAAATAACATCACGTTATGTACAATCGGATTTTCCGACAACTTGGTCTGACCGTGTGTATGCAACATCACTTCCGGACCTCTTCCGGAATTAATCCGTTGGAATTACTCAGACGGATTTGGTTGTCGGAATCTCCGACCGTGTGTACAAGGGCTAACACAAACTTTTCTTTCACCTATGGTTAGTGTTTGGTTGAAGCCATTTATTAATCCAGTGTTTACTCTTTTTAAATCCTAATGGCAACAGAAACTACCCAAATGACCCTGATCAAAAATCACCTTGGTGATTTTGGCCTGATAATATCCACACAAGTTGATACAAAGGGGATTGAATGGCTATTAAAGGTAACCACCCTCACCTGTGATCTGTTTGCTTGTAAATGGTGTGTGTATAAAAGGTCAATGCGTTTCTGCACTCCTGACAGACCCTTGTATCTTTCTTTTTTTTTTTTTTTTTGTAATTCCTTTATTGAATGCCAGAAGAAATAACACGCGCATGGACAACATTAATGAAACATACAGAATTTCGAAACCTAAACCATTTTCGGTAGCACCCTGGTGGGAGATCTAGAGACCACCCCCAACTTAGGCTTAAACTAAACATGAAAGCATTACCGAACCGGGGGCTAAATTCCCCTCTAAGACCTCCGACACCAATTAGGCAATCCGATCCCACCCAGGTGAGCAGTAATCATCACATGGCCATACATTAAATTGAGATGCACAAATTTTGTTATTTTATAAAGAAAGGGAAGAGGAGGGAGATGGGCGATGGGCCGGGCCCCAGGCGGACAGAGCATACATTTGTTGAAAACTGGTCATTCCCGGGGGAGCCCACAACCCACCGTTGCCTACATGGACTAGCTGGAAAAATCTAACCGTGAAAGACAAAGGACTGAGGAGGTGAAACGGTAAGGGGGAAGGGGTTACGGAAGAAAGGGACTACAGGGGGAGACAGGGAGGAAGGGGGCCAGAGAAAAATGCCCCGAAGCCAGCGAACAGAGACCCTCTCTCAATAAGCATTTAAAGCTACCACCCGGAGGTAAGCCTCAGTGTAGGTGAAATGTTGCCATGGTCTCCAAGTCTCACGAAAGGCCTCCTCCCTATTGTGAAGCGTCGCTGTGAGGTCTGCCATATCTCTTAATTCGTTCACTTTAGAGAACCATAGAGCCATAGCCGGTGGGTACGCCGATCTCCAGCACAAAGGGATGCAGGCCTTCGCCGCATTCAGCATTTGAATAGTCAAAGAGTTCCTATACTTTTTAATGGATCGCTCCGACAGGTGCAGCAGGCAGGCCGCAGGGTTCCCCTCCAGGGAGACACCCGTCAGACGACCGATCGTGTCGGTCACCCCGCACCAGAAGGGGACCAGCTTGGGACAGGCCCAAAAGACGTGCAACATGGTTCCCTCCACCTCCCCGCAACGCCAGCAACAGGCAGGCACCTGGGGGAAGATGCGGTGGAGAACGGATGGGACCCTATACCACCTAGATGTGATTTTGTAGCACGTCTCCTGAACCCGTGTAGCCATAGAGGATTTCTGCGCAAAATGAAGAATTTTCTGCTGTTGATCTGGAGTAAAGTGGGTACAGAACTCCGCCTCCCACTTGGCCACGAATGGGGGGATATACCCCTCAGCTGGATGAATCGGGGCAGAGTAAAGGAGCGAGAGGCAGTGCCGCACCGGTTCCCCCCCATGACAGATACGCTCTAACTCCGTGAGAGGGCGAGAGATGCCCGGCGTCCGCAAACAGTTACGCAAGAAATTCCTCAATTGCAGGCCGCTCCAAAAGTCCAGTGGAGGGTCCACTGCCCGCGGACCTGCCTCCGGGGTGAGTCGACCATCCGGGCCAATAAAGTCACATAGCCGCCGCCTGTCACCCATCTGCAGACGATGAAAGCAGGGATTCTGGAAGCCCGGTATAAAGTCCGGGTTGCCCAGAACCGGCACCAGAGGGGAGGGCACCGGGGACACAGACGAGTTCCGAAAGGCCTCCCTCGTCACCCGCAGGGTACTCCCAAATGTGGGATGATCCAGTATAACCCTTGGCAGGGGCGCTGATAACCAGGGCCTGCTCCCGATCGTGCCCCCAGAGTCCTCCCCCTCCATGGCCACCCAATGCTTCGCACCCTCATGACAATGCCAGTCCACCAACCTGGTCAGGTGAACTGCCCTGTAGTATGTCCTCACGTCTGGAAGACCAACTCCACCCCTTTGCAGATGCAGAAGCTGTAATCTAAGACGTGGTCTCTGGTGCAACCAGATAAAAGCACGGAACAGGGAATCTATCCGCTTGAAAAAGATGGAAGGGGGGTAAATGGGCAACGCCTGTAACAGATACCAAATTTTTGGCAACAGAGTCATCTTAAGCGCACTGCACCGGCCAAACCACGTCAGCGTTAGTGAATGCCAGTGCAGGAGATCTGCCCTTAAGCGGTCCACCAGAGGCACAAAATTGGCTGTATAGAGGGACGCCGGGTCAGGGGTAACATCAACACTGAGGTAGCGGATATGACTGGTAGCCCACTTCAGCGGATATGCCCCCCGTAAGTGTCGAGCCACCTCTTCCCCCACGGTGATGTTAAGGATGGAGGATTTAGCTAAATTGATTTGGAAAAGGGAGAGAGAGCCTTACTCCGCTAAGGAGGACAGCAGGATAGGCAGTGACGTAAGGGGATCCGTTAAAAAGAAAATTGGGTAATCTGCAAATGCGGCCACCTTGTGGGTACCCGACGCCTTCGCATAACCAGCAATGTCCGTATTTGACCGACTATGGCACAGAAGGGGTTCAAGAGACAGAATAAAAATCAGTGGGGACGGGACAACCCTGTCGGGTGCCGTTCATGATAGAGAAGTAGGGAGACCTCGTTTCGTTTACCTTAACCGCCGCAGTAGGGCTTGAATAAAGGGACAAAACCCAGTGGAGCATGGAGTGGCGTAGTCCTATATGTTCCAGGGTAGCCCGGATAAACGACCAGTCCACACGGTCAAAAGCCTTCTCCGCGTCAGTTGACAGCAAGAGGAGGGCTCGCTTAGAGGTTCTGGCCGCGTGGATCAGGTTGAGAACTCTAATGGTGTTGTCCCGGGGTTCACGTCCCAGGACAAACCCAGCCTGGTCCCTGTGAATGAGGCTAGGGATGTGCGGGAGCAACCTGTTCGCCAAAATTCTGGCAAAGAGCTTCAGGTCCGAATTTAACAGTGCGATTGGACGGTAGTTTCCACAACACAGTGGATCCTTTCCCTCCTTCGGGATGAGGGAAATATGAGCTCTGAGGGAGTCCACCGGAAAGGAAGTGCCCTCGGTAAGAGAGTTGAGGGCAGTGACCAGGGGCTTCCCCAGTATCCCAAAGAAGGTCTTGTAATATGCCGGTGTGAAGCCGTCGGGGCCTGGAGCCTTCCTAGGCTTTGACTCCGCCAGAGCCACCCCCAGCTCCTCAACCGAAATGGGTTCCTCCAGCTCATCCCGTACCTCCCCAGGGAGGGAGGGCATACCCGAAGCAGCTAAATACGACCGAGGAGTCGGGCCATCTGCCTCAGGGGGGCCAGGAGCAGGCGGCCTTTTCAGATTGTAGAGGCCTTCATAGTAGGCCTGGAACTCGGCCGCTATGTCCTCTGACATGTTGAATTTCTGACCAGATGCCGACTTAATATGGGGAATGTAGGTCTGGGCTCGAGGGCCCCTCGAGGCCCTTGCCAGTAAGGACCCTGGTTTGTTAGAGTACTCAAACATAGTCCGTCGGGCCCAGGCCAGCTTTTGTTTAGTCTTCTGGAACAGAAGGGAGCACAATTCTTCACGAGCCTTAAGAAGATCCTGAAAAACAGCCCGTGCCAAGTGCGCCTTATGCTGGGTCTCCAGCCTCCGGATCGTGGCTAGGAGTTCGTCCGTGCGCTGCATCCTCTCCCGCTTAAGACAAGCCCCTATTTTCATCAGCACGCCCCTAATCACCACCTTATGTGCCTCCCATACAGTAAGGGGGTTAGCCACCGAGGCCCCAAAAGCAACGCCGTCTGGATCTCCAAACTAGTATCTCCAGACTGGAGCAAGGCCTCGTTGAGTTTCCATGACGGCGGAGGGCGCGATACCGACCCCAACTGAAGGGTTAGGTGGACGGGAGCATGATCAGAAAACGAGATAACGTCGGTGGAGGTGGATACCACCGCAGGCAGATCCCTATGCGACACCAATAAGTAGTCCAACCGGGAGTACGTATGGTGGACCTGCGAGAAAAAGGTATAGTCTCTGGTTTGTGCGTGCAGCAACCGCCACGGATCGACCAGGCACAGTGCCTGGAGATCCGTTTTCAGCCGTTTTTAAACGCGCGTATGATAAGTGGGAGGCCCCCCTAGAGACATCAAGTGCTTGGTCCATGGCAAAGTTAAGGTCCCCGCCAAAAACCAGCAGCCCGTCCGCAAACTCCAGCAGCTCAGGGATAAGATTCTGCAAGAACTGCACATGGTCAGTGTTCGGAAAGTACACGTTGGCAAAGGTGACCTGCCTACCAAACACCGTCCCCTTCAGAAAAATAAAACGGCCCTTTGCGTCTGTCCGCTGCGCCTCGAACGACCATGGAACAGATTTGGCTATTAAGATACTCACCCCCTTTGATTTGAAGATCGGAGAAACACTGTGATAAGCCCGGGGGAAGGCCCCATTGGTAAGTTTGGGTGTGCAACCTGCGCAAAAATGCGTCCCTTGCAAAAATGCTACCTGCGACCCACCTTTGCGCAGGGTCATCAACAGCTGTGAGCGCTTCTCCAGGGTGTTGAGGCCCCGTTCATTCAGGGAGGTGACCTTAAGGAGACCCATTCCACCTCACTGGAGACCAACGGCAAAGGAGCTCGCAAGTCCCCAACCCACAGCCCCCCCCCCCCCCCCACGGCACGGGAACAACCCACAGAAGCCCCAGAAGAGTGGGCAGAAAGAACAGGGGAAGAGGGGGGAGAGGAAGGGAAATAGGGGTGAAAAGAGGAGGAAGGGATCACCGGGAGTGGGACAAGAAAAAAGAGGGGGAAAGGAAGAAAGGGAATCTACGGTGATCGCTACTTAAACTTGTAGCCCTACGATCGGGCACGCTAGGTGTCCACACCAGGGCCTACCCTAACGGGGGGGGGGGGGGGAGAGAAGAACGCTGAGATTCCCGAAGATGGTCAATCGAGAAATCGTAAAGAGATAAAGCTCGGTAACATAGGAGATGCAGGAGACTAGCCAATAAGAACTAAGATCTAGAAAACTACATAGCAAACAAAACATTAATACATGAAAACATAACAGGTGTCAACACTGGCAGAACATATCATAGCATAACCGGCCACCCAGGGCACTGTCCCGGGTCCCCTCACTGGGACCGGAGACAGTGGAGCAGGAGCAGCCCAAACAGAACATGAAAATTCCCATCGTGGTCAGCAATCTGGGGATGATCGGTAGGTCCGCACCCACGGCATTGTAAGTGGGGGGGGTGACTCTTAAAACTTCAATCGGCAGTAATTGGGGAGGGGGAGGGGCAAAAGGGCCGGAGAGAGGGGCCAACACCCCAAGACCTGCTGGGTGAGGCCTGAGTATGTTAGGGTGAGTAAGGGCACCACGGAGGGACCAAGGGCATCCCAACTATCGGCCAACGGGGGGGGAGGAAAGGACACAGGGCCCCAGCTATGCTGTGGGCAGGCGGACCCACCCATCCCCCCGCATTAACCCCCCTCACCCCCCACCAAAAATACAAACCCCCCCCCCCCCCCCCCCCACAACACAGAAGAGCAGCCTCACCCCCACGCAAACAACTAACAAGGGATACATGGGAAAGGACAAGCAATATCAATTACAATAACACCCCGCAGTTCATCACTGGCAAAGTCCTGGGCACCAAGGAATGTACTAAGTAGCACAGTAGCAATGAGGAAAAAGTTCAGCTGCTTACCCAACCCCGGACAGGGGTAGGATCAGTCCATCTCTGCTGGGTGCAGGGGACCGGGGACGACGCACTCACTGCGGCCTTGGCAAAGGTGGTCCGAGCGCCTCCTGGGAAAGCAAATAGTCAAACCAGTTAGGGACCGAAACGGCTGGCCTACCAAGAAACTCGAAGAGGTTCGGCAACTGATCAGGAGAACGAAGAAAAAACCTCAAGAAGGGGACGCATAAGGCCCCGGAGGGCTCTTGTTTGCCTGGAGACATCTGGGTAGATCCTGATAAGAGCTCCATCAAAATCGATAGGGCCTCTTTCCCAAGCGAGGCGTAGGATTTCCTCCTTTACAGTAAAGAAGTGCACTCTGCAAAGTACATCGCGGGGTAGGTCCGCTGCTCCTGGGTCCCTGGATGCTGACGGAGTCACTCTGGGGCCTGGGATCCAGTGGACCCGGTCTAGCTCCAGGTCAGTACCCGGGGGCTTCCCAAGGACCTGATTCAGTAAGGCCACCACTGTAGTACGTAGGTCAGGTCCCCTGGTCGCTTCCGGGATGCCCCGGAGGCACAGATTGTTCCTCCGACTTCTGTTTTCGCCGTCATCCACACGAAGTTGCATTTCAATCAAGTGTCGCTGCAGGGCTTGCTGCCCGCACTCGAGGGCGGCCAAGCGGTTTTCCGAAGAACAGCTGGAGGTCTCCAGTGCGGTGACCCGTTCATCAACAGTGTCCACTTGTTGGCGCAGGTTGTGGAGCTCGCGAGACAGGGCATTGACTATGGAAGCTGCCATCTCCTGCAGGTCCTGCTTGGACGGGGGGGTTCGGGCGGGATGAAGCTGCCCCCGCTGCACCACCCATCTCCTGCGGAGCGATACCTTAAGAGGATGAAAGACGCGCCATCTTGGCCGTTAAGCCAGGGGAGTCGAGCCCGTGCTGACGAAGAAAGTAGTTGCTTATGCCATGTCCTGACGGTGTCCCGAGCCCCGCCGGTGCCTGCGCGCTCCTGGCATGTAGTTTTCACCACGTCTGGCGAGTTTGCAGCCGGTTCTCTGGCTAGCTCCTGCAGAGTTCCAAACTGTGCGATTTTCACATGTCCATCTTTAATCCACGTCCCCCAGGACGGCTACTTGGCCGGGTAAATTCACAGTAGGAGGCCGGGCCGGCCTCGGAGCACTCCCGCGGGTGACAGATTTAGAAAAGGCCGGGGATCCACAGGCCTTACTAGGCCGGAGCCTGCCGCGTCCTCCCAGAGTGCTGTACGGGCCCCAAAACACCACCGGAATGACCCCTAGCGATGGATGAGTGGCAGGGGGGTGAGGATGAAGGTCTCCTACCTGCCCGAGCGGCTCTGTGTAGCGGCGGCCGGGAGGCCTCGGGGCGTCAAGATGGCGGCGGCCGGCGCCGGTTCTCCTCACGGCTCCGCGGGATGTGTTAACTCAGGAATCCCCGCAATAGCCCCCTGGGGGGAAGCAGGACAGCGTCCCGGACCCGATGATGTGAGTCTCGGGTGAGGAATCCTTAGCAGAGGTGCAGATGGCGGTGGATTGCTCCGTGTGTGTCAGGAGCCAGCCTCAAACACGTCCGCCGCCATACACGTCCGGCCACGCCCCTCCCCTTGTATCTTTCATACATTGCTGCACTGACATTTCTGGATTCTGAGTCATGGGGAAAGCAAAAGAATTGTCAAATTATTTGTGGGAAAAGGTAGTTGAACTATATAAAACAGGAAAGGGATATACAAAGATATCCAAGGAAATGAGAATGCCAGTCAGCAGTATTCAAACTCAAATCAAGAAGTGGAAAATTAGGGGTTCTGTTGAAACCTAACCATGGTAACATTTCAGCCACAACTGCCAGGAAAATTGTTCAGGCTGCAAAGAAAAACCCACAAATAACTTCAGGTGAAATACAGGACTCTCGGAAAACGTGGTGTGGCCGTTTCAATATGCACAATAAGGAGGCACTTGAAGAAAGATGGGCTGCATGGTCGAGTCACCAGAAGAAAGCCATTACTATGCAAATGCCACAAAGTATCCCGCTTATAATACACCAGACAGCACAGAGACAAGCCTCATACCTTCTGGCACAGTCATTTGGCGTGATGAGACCAAGATTTAGCTTTTTGGCCACAACCATAAACGCTACATTTGGAGGAGTCAACAAGGGCTATGATGAAAGGTACACCATTCCTACTGTGAAACACGGAGGTGGATCGCTGATGTTTTGGGGGCACAGGACATTTTGGTCAAAATTGTTAAGATGAATGCAGTATGTTATCAAAAAAACTGGAGCAAAGTTGGCATTCCTCAGCCAGGAATCTGCACATGGGACATGGACATTGCAACATTACAATGATCCAGAACACAAGGCCAAGTCAAACTGTCGTTGGCTACAGCAGAATAAGGTGAAGGTTCTGGAATGGCCATCTTGGTCTCCTGACCTCAATATCATTGAGTCACTCTGGGGAGATCTCAAACATGCCGTTCATGCAAGGCAGCCCAAGAATTTACAGGAACTGGAGGCTATTTGCCAAGAGGAATGGGCAGCTTTACCATCTGAGAAGTTAAAGAGGCTCGTCCACAAATGCCACAAAGACTTCAAGCCTTCATTGATACACGGCATTAAGAACTTGGGTATGTAAACTTTTGATCAGGGTCATTTGGGTAGTTTCTGTTGTCATTATGATTTAAAGAGTAAACACAGTTAATTGATAATAAATGACTTTAGCCAAACACTAACCATAAGTGAAAGAGAAGTTTTTGTGTTCTCGTTCATATTCTATGAAAAATGGCCAAGAAATCACAAATTCTGTAAACTTATGAGCACAACTGTATATACCCTAGATTGTGGACTCTAGCTTATCTACAAACTAAATAATAAACACTGATTTGGTGGGTTATTTTCACAAAAAAAAGTATGCAGAATACATTTTGACCTAAATTTATGAAGAAACATTATTTGCAAGATTTTATAACAAAGAAAAAATGTGTTTTTGTTTTTCAAAAAAAAATTGTGTGAAAAAAATAAGTTTCTTATGGGTACAATGTTGCATGACCGCAAAGTCAACAATGTGTGATAATGCTGAAAACCTGGCCTGGATAGGAAAGGGGTAAAAGTGCCCGGTATTGAATTGGTTAATTATGTACCGATGCGATCTTTATGCAAACCAACACATTGTCACAAATCCAAATGAGTCTTATGCCCATCCATTTCAGTGGAAACCTGTCACCATGGAAGAATTTAAAGTTTTTCCTGGACTTACACTAACTATGAGATTGACCCCAAAAAAAAGACCCAAAAAAAAAAAAACCCACACACCCTTATCACATGCCACTTTATTCTTCTATTATGCCCTGGTTACGCTTTGTGATCCTGAGGTTTTTACACTTTAATGATGTCACACTGTCCTTCTCTAAATTATGCTGCTTACAACAAGCTGTCCAAAATTCGGTCACTCCGAAATGTATACGCCCGCCCAAAAATATTGGAGTTTTGAGTCCCTCGTCCATTTTATCAGCAGGCTGGGCATTAAGCAAAACATCCCAAGTACATGACCAAATGTGGGGAGAAGTTATACATGCTTTGTGACAGGGCTACATTGGAATGTCTTCTTTCCAAAAAGGGGCCATTTGGGGGGTATTTGTACTTTTCTGGCATGTTAGGGTCTCAAGAATTGAAATAGGCCGTCAGTACTTCAGGTGTGATCAATTTTCAGGGACAGGGCTACAGGGTACACATTTAACTTTGTTTATAAAGGAAAGGACAGTTAGCTAGAGCCCCTTGGATGCCCTACCCATATAGAGAGCAGTGGGAGTTTTGTAACACCACTATTCCACCTTTATGTGGAAAACATTAACACTAGCTTCACATTATTCAGCCATCTTTATTTCAAGCAAACTGTGGCCTGTGGGACAGCTTGGACAAACCGCAAGGGCTTCCTGCAAAGATTACGCCACAAAGCTGAACAGGGAGAGTTGGCCAGTTTGCAGAATATTTTGGCTCCAAAGTAGAGAGATAAATGAGATGTGCATGTCGTTTTTAAATGACAATTACTCAGTCATGCAACACTGGACCTATATGAAATTTTTGTCCTTTTTTTCACACAAATAGAGCTTTCTTTTGGTGGTATTTAATCACCGCTCAGTTTATTTTTTGTGCTATAAAAGAAAAAATACTGAAAATTCTGTAAAAAAAAAAAGAATTTTTCTTTGTTTCTGTTATAAAATTTAGCAGATTAGTAATTTTTTCTTCATAAATTTTGGCCAAAATTTATACTACTACATATCTTTGGTAAAAATAAGTACAAATTGGTGGATATTATTTGGTCTTTGTGAAAGTTATAGAGTCCACAAGCTATGGTGCCAACATCTGAAAATTGATCACACCTGAAGTACTGACAGCCTATTTCAATTCTTGAGACCCTAACATGCCAGAAAAGTACAAATACCCCCCAAATGGCCCCTTTTTGGAAAGAAGACATTCCAATGTATTTAGTAAGAGGCATGATGAGTTTTTTGAAGTTGTCATTTTTTTCCCACAATCCTTTGCAAAATCATGATTTTTTTTTTTTTTTACTTTCACAAAATTGTCATATCAGTTTTTCTCACACACAGCATATGCATACCACAAATTACACCCCAAAACACATTCTGCTATTACTCCCGAGTACGGCGATACCACATGTGTGAGACTTTTACACAGTGTGGCCACATACAGAGGCCTAACATGCAGGGAGCGCCATCAGGCGTTCTGGAGCACCCAGGACAATTCTGACATTTCTCTCCTACATGTAAAAATCATCATTTATTTGCTAGAAAATTACATAGAATCCCAAAACATTATATATGTTTTTTTAGCAAACACCCTGGAGAATACAATGGTGGTTGTTGCAAAATTTTTCGAATGTTTTTTTTTGGAAAAAAACTGTTTTGTGCTTAAAAAAAAAAACACAGTAAAGTTAGCCCAATTTTTGCATAATGTGAAAGATGAAGTTACGCTGAGTAAATGGATACCTAAGATGTCACTCTTCAAAATTGCACACGCTCGTGGAATGGCGCCAAACGTCGCTACTTAAAAATCCCCATAGGAGACACTTTTAAATTTTTTTTTTTTTACTGGTTATATGTTTTGAGTTACAGAGGAGGTCTAGGGCTAGAATTATTGCTCTCGCTCTAACGTTCGCAGCGATACCTCACATGTGTGGTTTGAACACCGTTTTTATATGTGGACGGGACTTGCGTATGCGTTCGCTTCTGCATGCAAGCACATGGGGACAGGGGCGCTTTAAAAAAAAAATATATATATTTTTTATTGTTCATTTTACTTTATTTTAGTTTGACATTTTTTTTTCCCCAAAAATAAATTTTTTGATCACTTTTATTCCTATTACAAGGAATGTAAACATCCCTTGTAATAGGAATATGGCATGACAGGTCCTCTTTACAGTGAGATATGGGGTCAATAAGACCCCACATCTCACCTCCTAGGCTGGAAAGCCTGAAATAAAAAAAATAAAAAAGATTCTGGCTTTGATCGTATTGGCGAGTTGGTAGAAGCACCGGAGGGTGGTGGGAGGGGTGGCTGGGTATTGCAGGGTATCTCCGAGTATGGCTGGGTATCTCCGAGTATGGCAATTTATGGCAGGGTATTGCAGAGTATTGGCGGGTGTTGCAGGGTACTGCAGAGTAATGGCAGGGAATTGAGGGGTTAAATTTCGGTGAGCAGCGATGTGGGCACTGCAGATGCAGCCCACAGCGCTGCTGACACTGATCTCTTCCCCTTCCACTGTACCGATCGGTACAGAGAGGGGAGAGGAACCGGCGTCATAACAAAGTTTTGTTTACAAGTAATCACTCTGTCATTTGACGGAGGGATCACATGGTAAACGGCCGTGATGAGCGGCCGTTTACCGTTTACCGTGATGCGCCGGGTCCTTTGGACCCGGTGGACACGGATGCTCTCGAGTGCGCGCCCAGAGTGGAATTCTGGGAGGACGTCATATGACGGCCTCCAAGAGTTAAACCACCCTGTAGCCGGTTGTTAAGTGGTTAAAAACCCAAGTCCATACAGGACTATAACCAGTTCATAGGGGTGTGGAATTTAATGACCACATTTTACCTGCCATTTCTCTGTCCAGTGTATGAACTGACCCTGGCCTGTTAATGGACCATGCCCTTGCCATCCTCCTGAACTGACCCCGGCTTGTTTATCAACCATGTTTCTCCCTTCCACGTGAACTGACCTCAGCCTGTTAATCGACCCTGCTTTTTGCCTGTTGCCTGGACTGATCTGTAGTAGTGGGATTGAAGACAGCACAGAGGTCTCTCATATGCAGAAGTGATGGGCTTTAGAGTGTAAGAGTGAGGAACTGAGAAAGCAAACCTTTCCATGAAAAAAAAAAAAAAATGGATTTCGCTAGGATTTCCGAATCCATATGGAGGCTTTAAAAAGCTTTGGGTGGGAAGAGGTCTCTACTCGTATGTCCAGGTCTTACTTGAACCTAAGCTGAAGTTGCTGCCTGCCGTTCGACTATTTGCTGACCACAACTTTGCCTGGTGCCTGTACTGACCCTGGCCTGTATATGGACCTTTTTCCTGCCTTCTGCCTGGGCCATTCCTTTACTGGTTTGCTGACCACATCTCTGTCTGGCACCAGTACTGACCCATCTGCATGTCCCACTGGTTACATTCCTGTGAGACACCAGTCCCACTCATCCTCTGCAGACAACTGCACTACTAGAACCACAGGTATTTTCAAAAGACTAATTGTGCCCCATAGTCAATACCTTGGGGTCTTTGCTTTCCAAAATGTGGTCATTTTGTGGGTGTTTCCACTGTCCTGGTGCTCTGGGGCCCTTAAAATATGATAGGAAATTAGATGTGTAATTTATGCCCCTAGAACACCTGAAGGTGCTCCTTGGATGTCAAGCCCTCTGTGGCTAGTGAGAAAGTCTCACAAATGTGGTATCACCATACCCTGGAGGAGTAGCAGAATGTGTTTTGAAGTCATTTTAACCACTTAAGCCCCGGACCAATTGTCAGCCTAAGGACCAGAGGTCTGCTTACAATTTCGCACTGCACTGCTTTAACTGGTAATTGCGCGGTCATGCACTGTTGTACCCAAACAAAATTTGCGTCCTTTTCTTCCCACAAATAGAGCTTTCTTTTGATGGTATTTGATTGCCTCTGCGATTTTTTAATTTTTTACGATATAAAAGGAAAAAGACTGAAAATTTTGAAAAAAAGGATATTTTCTACTTTTTATTAAGAAAAATCGAACAAACTCAATTTTAGTCATACATTTAGCCCAAAATGTATTCAGCCACATGTCTTTAGTAAAAAAAATGTCAATAAGCGTATATTGGTTTGCTTATTATGCAAAGTTATAGCGTCTACAAACTAGAGTACGTTTTCAGAAATTTACACAGCTTTTAATTTATGACTGCCTATCTAAATTCTTGAGATGCTAAAATGGCAGGGCAGTACAACCCCCCCCCCCCCCCCCCCCCAACTGACCCCATTTTTGAAAGTAGACACTCCAAGGAAATTGCTGAGGGGCATGTTGAACCCATTGAATATTTTTTTTTGTCCCAAGTGATTGAATAATGACAAAAAAAAAATTACAAAAAGTTGTCTCTAAATGATATATTGCTCACACATGTCATAGTTAAATGTGGAATTGCACCCCAAAATATATTCTGCTTCTCCTGAGTATGGGGATACCACATGTGTGGGACTTTTTGGGAGTCTAGCCGCGTACGGCACCCCGAAAACCAATCACTGCCTTCAGGATTTCTAAGGGTGCAAATTTTTGATTTCACTCCTCACTACCTATCAGTTTCGAAAGGCCATAAAATGCCAAAATAGCACAACCCCCCCCAAAATGACCCCATTTTGGAAGGTAGACTCCGCAAGATATTTACTGAGGCATGTTGAGTCCATGGAATATTTTATATTTTGCCACAAGTTGCGGGAATATTAAAACTTTTTTTGTGCATAAAGCGGTCACTAAATGATATATTGCTCACACATGCTATGGGCATAAGTGAAATTACACCCCAAAATAAATTCTGCTTCTCCTGAGTACGGGGATACCACATGTGGGGGACTTTTTGGGAGCCTAGCCACGTACGGGACCCCGAAAACCAAGCACTGCCTTCAGGATTTAAATATAAAACGCTACCAAATAAAACTGTTAGTGATTGCAGGGATCAGGCCTGACTCTACGAACGCTGCAGTTGTGTTTAGTGTTTTGTAAGTGACAGTGATCGATCAATACTGCACTTGATATTGATCTGTTCAGACACTATACCACTACGGGAGGTGTATGCTTTGTGCGTGGGTGTTAGCGGTACTGGCACTAACTTAGCGCTGCCTGGGGCGACGCAGACCCTATCTCACCCTAAAACCTAATTGATATTACCCGCCAGGTGATCAGGGGGTTAAACCTTTATTGGGTAATAAATGGTGGGTGCCCTGATGCTATAAAAAGCAAACTAACCTTAGTCACCTGTAACACTTATATGGTGATCACTGGTGAAAGGGTTAACTAGGGGCAATCGGGGGTTAAATCCTTTATTAGGTAGTATATGGGGGTCCCTGACGCTATATAAAAACCTGACGGGGAACCTAAATAACTAACCAGCGTCACCAGTGACACACATACGGTGATCGCTGGTGAAAGGGTTAACGCTAGGGGCCATCAGGGGGTTAAAACCTTTGGTAGTATATGGGGGTACCTAACGCTATAAAAACCTGGAGGTGAACCTAAAAAATAACTAGCTACCTAGCGGCACCAGTGACACTAATGTATTGATCAGAAAAACGTTCGCTTAGTGACACTGGCATAAGGGGGTGAGAGGGTTAACTCTAGGGGCAATCAGGGGGTTAAACCTTTATTAGGGTTGGTAGGGGGCTACCCTGGACCTGACACTTTTTACAGTTACAACTGACACTAAATGCAGTGATCAGTAAATAAATGATCACTGCAATCAGTGACACTGGCGCCGGGGGGACATCGGGGGCTGACAGTGTGCCTATGTGTACCTTCATGTCAGTGTAGTGTTGGTGCACTTACTATGTGTTCTCTCCTCGCAGTCCGGTCAAAAAGACCGCCCGAGGAGAGTGACATCACTTCTTCCTGCCTGTGGTTACACTACACAGGCAGGGGAAGCTTCTCATTCGCCAGGAGCGATCGAGAGGGGATGGCCAGTAATCAATGGCCATCCCCTCATCCCGGATCGCTCCTGAAGCGAAACGGACCACCGCAGCCAGCGGGAGGGGCTCCGATGGGACCCCCCACCCGCTGGAAGGCAGGCACATACGGGTATGTGCTTGTGCCCGTCCATGCCATTCTGCCGACGTATTATTACATGCGGCGATCCTTAAGTGATTAAGTATGCCTATGCTCTGTGTTATAAATATTGTATCTTTATTTTGACAACTTTTTGTAAACACACATTTTTCAAAACCAGTGGCAAAAAAATTACATATTTTCAAAAACTCATTGCCTCTTAGAAAATACCATATGGTGTTTGCTTTCCAATCTGCGGCTATTTTGTGTTTGCGTTTTTCATTTTCCTGTGCTCCAGGGCCTTTCAAATGTGGTAAGTAGTCAGGAAATTAGATCTGTAATATAAATGCGTAATTTGTTTATGCTCTTTTTTTTCTTTAAAGCCGAAACGTGCTATTTGGATTTTGGGCCTCTATGTGGCTAGGCTGTGAGTCTCTCACATGTGGCATCCCCTTACTCGGGATGAGTAGCAGAATGTGTTTTTGAATGTAATTGCAAAACATTTATTTACCGTATTGGCGTATAACAAGCACTTTCTCCCCCTAAAATCAGGGGGAAATCGGGGGTACGTGTTATACGCCGATCCCCCACTGTTGCTACCCCTTTTTGCCGTTCTCTGTGGCTTCCGGGTATTCTGGGCTATCTTCGGCCGTTCTTGGGTATTTTCGGACACACTCGGCCGTTGTCAGTGGCTTTCGGAAAGCCGAAAGCAGCCAAGAACGGCCGAGTGTGGCCGAAAATAGCCGAGAACGGCCGAGTGCGGCCGAAAATACCCAAAAGCCACCGAGATACACAGGACATCCGCTCTGTATCTCGGCTGTGCAATTTTTAAACAAACACTGACAAGGCTGCGATGCAAGGCTGCAAATGACACTGATGAGGCTGCATTGATGGGCATTTAAATTTCATTTTTTTTTTCCCCTTTAAACTTACCTCATTTTTTTTTCTTTTACATTCCCTCCTAAACTTGGGGTGCGTGTTATACGCCTGTAAATTAATTTTCCCCAAAAATCCACCATGCCTCTTACTAAATCCCTTAGGCCTCTGCTTTCCAAAAAGGGGTTATAAGGGGATAAAATTGGTACTGTCCTGGCATTTTAGAACCTCAAGAAATGATATACAATCAGTACATCAGATTGATCAGTTTTCAATTACAGTATCACTTGCCTAATCTGTTTCCCTGTACCTGTTTTATGAAATACAATAACTATTGAAACAGAGAAAATGTAAAGTAATCTGAGTGGCGCCTGTGCCGAGCAGCAGACCTCCTGTTTTCACAGTGTAGCAGGCCAGCCGCTCATTACTGGACCGAGAAGCTAGTGGAGATCAATGGCGTAGAGGTGTCAATTACAGTGATTGTCAACTTCTGGAGGGATTCCATATCTATTGTATGTGCATAGTTACATTGATCCAAATTGTAACAATGTAACTATATAAAATATCCAAACCTGGAGTTCTTCTTTAAGATGGTGCATGACCACTGCCTCAGGTTCCTGTTTCAGGGTGGCTTCTTTCTCTTGCAGCATCCTATGGAGCTACCCTTGCCAGCAGGGACTAGAGTTGTGTCTCCCTACTCTGTGTGCATCAATAGAAACACCCAGCCCCATAGCCTAGGATGGCAAGGCACTTCCCTGCTCCTCCCTCTCCAAGCTAACAGATTTGAGACTGCGCTGACCACTCTTAACTCTGTGAAGACCCAAATTTCAGGGAAGTACCACTAGGAGCAGGAACCAGCAGAATTGAAGTTGTAGACTGCAAGTGTTGGAATTTTAACAAATGATTTACTGGGAATGTGTTTTTTTTTTTTTTCCTCAATGTGTCAAGCTAAAAACCTAATGGTTTGATACTACGTTAAAGTGGTTGTAAACCCTCCCCCCTACAACTTTCTCCTAGTATTGTTGTAATCCTTGTTGTTCTTTAGACTGATGTCACTGAGCATGCCCAGATCTCCCCTGATTTACGGCACACTCTGTCTTATCTATCTGTTATCAGGACTTCCTACGGCACACAGCACTGAACTCCCAGCAGGCTGCTAATCGCTCAGAGCTTCCTTCAACACCATGTGACCATATGACCTCAAAGTGTAAACCAGGGAATGGGACAGCAGTACTGCAGTATTATCAGTTTGATAATTACTTATTATAATGGACTAAATGAAAAGAAGCATCAGAGTGGGAGAGTTTACTTCCTCTTTAACCCCCCCCCCCCCGGTCTATTATTCAACCACATTAGTACAGGATCTTTCTTGGTTTTTCTTGTTCAGTTTTTGTTTTCCTTTTTATTGCAAAAAGACAATACAAACATGACATTTCTCTAATTATTATTTCTGTTTTTATTCCTTTTAAGGTGACTCTCCATAATGTCCGTCTTTCGTTCAGGTGTTCTGGTCCTAACCTCTCCCCTCTCTGCGTTGTCTGTGAGATTGGCACCCATTTTAGCTTCTGCAGCAAAGATTGTCCAAGACACTCTTTATGTTCACCTCCAACCAGGACTCCTGCTTACTGGCTCATCTCAACCCAGCTCCACCTGCATTCCAGCCACTAACGAAGTCTGCAAGCTCATTTCTAAACTATATTCGGATGCAGATGTCCATTCTAACCTGGATGTTCGTGTGCTGTTAACCAATATTAAAAACAAAAGTAACAGCCAGCAGATCTTCTCTTCTGTGCAGAACCTCTCCCACCCTCCAGAAGTGGTTCTCACAGATTTTCAGACAATTGATGGTGGACAGTACAACCCTGCCAAGCAGCAACTGGAGCGCTATGCAACAAACTGTTATAGTTGTCATCCAAACTTGATATCAATATTACTATATCCAGATTATGAACAAGCAGATTATTGTAATCCTGAAGAACTAGACAGTGGAGGAACGCTACTGCAGTGTCACAGTGATGTTGTGGTGGGCGGAACATTTGATAGGTTGCACAGTGCTCATAAAATCCTATTGAGCGTTTGTGCTTTGCTGGCTGATAGGCGTCTTCTCATCGGTGTTGCTGACCATGAGCTTTTGGACAGTAAGTAAAATCTTCATTGTGTTCACCTGGTCCTAGTTAGACATATCTTTTATCTGATGCAAGGAAACCTCTAAAAGTCACACATTTTCCAAGCAATCACAGAGCACTATATGGCAAAGCAATTTTATTGTATGCAAACGCTATTTTTTCTCGTTCTTTACATTTCAGATTTTTTTTTTTCCTGCATAGTTTTGGAATTTATATAAATGTGTGAGTGATTTATGTATATATTATAGAGATGCACCGAAATTTCGGCTGCCGAAACAGAGAAAAATGGGCGAAAATGGGGTGGGGCTCCACCACCGGCCCTGCCCATTACTGGGGTGTAGTATAGCACAGAAAGGGGAGAGCTGCTGCCGCCTGTTTTATTACGGTGCTGGAAACATCACAGATTTCATTTCAATAGCTGTGTGTTCTCTGCCGTGCGTGCCGTCACATACAGCCCCTCCCCCTTGTCCGGGCACTTTGATAGACGGATCACCCGCCCCAGGATTGGACAGGCGATCTGTCTATCAAAGTTCCCCGGACAAGGGGAAGGGGCTGTATATGAGGGCGCGCACGGCAGGGAACACACAGCTATTGAAATGAAAGCTGTGATGTTCCCAGCACTGTAATCAAACAGGTGGCGAGACTGGCTGCACTGGGGACACACAGGAAGGCTAGACTGGCTGCACTGGGGACACGAGTAAGGCTGGGCTGGCTGCCCTGGAGAGGCATGGGTAAGGCTGGGATGGCTGCCCTGGAGAGGCACGGGTAAGGCTGGGCTGGCTGCCCTGGAGAGGCACGGGTAAGGCTGGGCTGGCTGCCCTGGAGAGGCACGGGTAAGGCTGGGCTGGCTGCCCTGGAGAGGCACGGGTAAGGCTGGGCTGGCTGTCCTGGAGAGGAATGGGAAGGCTAATCTGGCTGCGCTGGGGACGCGCAGGCAGGCTGGTCTGGCTGCGCTGGGGACGCGCAGGCAGGCTGGTCTGGCTGCGCTGGGGACGCGCAGGCAGGCTGGTCTGGCTGCGCTGGGGACGCGCAGGCAGGCTGGTCTGGCTGCGCTGGGGACACAGGTTGGCTGCATCTGATGGGCACTTGTGAGGCTGCATTGATCTCCTGAACCATGTCCTCAGTCTCTGACCATCTCCTGTACCATGTCCTCAGTCTCTGACCATCTCCTGTACCCAGGGCTCAAGTCCTGCGGGAACGCATGGTAACAGAGTTCCTGTACGTTTTCCACAACAGGAAGCAGCCGCGTCCCTCGCAATAGTAAGTGCCGCACACCAGGGGTGGACTGACCATTCAGGCATTGCGTGTAGGGGGCCTCATGACAGCTTCCTATTCTATCTACCTGTCAATCACAGCTAGCTGATGGGTAGATCAGGTCCCTGCTGATAATAGATTGTATTTAGTCAGACCTCTTGTGATGCGCTCCTCCCCACCGGCCCCTCCTGATTTTCTCTCTCGTCTCCCCCAGTCTCCTGCATACTTGCTCTGTGTGTCCTGCTGAATCCCCCCTCCTCCTATCTTCAGTGCCATATGATGAGAGAACCCAGAGGAGGAGCACAGCTATTCTGCTCACAGGACATGCAGGGAGAGAGGTGAGCTGAGGGAGGAACATCAGTTTGAGGTGGTAAGCTGAGCACAATACCTGGCAAAGTTTAATGCCAGGAGGGTAGTCTATGTGGAAATATGTGAAGGTTTGGAATAGCAGCGTGTGTGTTGGAGCCCTGCAGAGTTTGTAGCCCCCCCAAGCTAACATACATCGCCTAAGCAGGAACATATCACTATCTCCCTAAGCATTCTGTCCAGATAATGTGCAGTTAATTTATGACCTTTCCGTTTAACCCTGTGTTATCCAAACTCTGTTCAATGAAAAGTGTACACTCGCCACAAACACTATATACAAAATAACATTCCCCAATAAACATCAGAACATGATGTTCACATTTGCATGGAAGCACAATTGAATGAATGCTGATTATTCAGAGAATTACCGTATTTATGTTTATTGAGGATAGTTGTGTTTTTTTTGTTTTTTTGTTTTTTTGTTACTAACTTTTTTTTCCTAACAGTTAAGCTTCATACACCCAATATGAAAATTGGATGAAAAATAGCACTTTTTAAGTGTTTGTGCATATGAGCGTATCATATTTATTTTTTATTTTTTTTGGTGGGGGAGTGGATCTTGGGTGGGAGTTCCCACACTTTTTTCCCCAGGACTTGACCCCTGCCTGTACCATGTCTCCAGTCTCTGACCATCTCCTGTATAAAAATATTTTTTTAAAAAGTCATTTTTGGTTTCGGTTTTCAGCCTAGTGTGTTTTTCATTTTCGGTATTGGTTTCGGCACCAAAAAACCCAGTGTACTCCTAATAACAACATATATATATATATATATAATTTATTATATATACACACAGTGCCTTGCAAAAGTATTCGGCCCCCTTTGAACTTTTTAACCTTTTGCCACATTTCAGGCTTCAAACATAAAGATATAACATTTAAATTTTTTGTGAAGAGTCACCAACAAGTGGGACACAATTGTGAAGTGGAACGAAAGCTATTGGATATTTTAAACTTTTTTTAGCAAATAAAAAACTGAAAAGTGGTGCGTGCAAAATTATTCGGCCCCTTTACTTTCAGTGCAGCAAACTCGCTCCAGAAGTTCAGCGAGGATCTCTGAATGATCCAATGTTGTCCTAAATGACTGATGGTGATAAATAGAATCCACCTGTATGTAATCAAGTCTCTGTATAAATGCACCTGCTCTGTGATAGTCTCAGGGTTCTATTGAAAGCGCAGAGAGCATCATTAAGACCAAGGAACACACCAGGCAGGTCCGTAATACTGTTGTGGAGAAGTTTAAAGCCGGATTTGGATACAAAAAGATTTCGCAAGCTTTAAACATCCCAAGGAGCACTGTGCAAGCGATCATTTTGAAATGGAAGGAGTAGCAGACAACTGCAAATCTACCAAGACCTGGCCGTCCCTCTAAACTTTCAGCTCAGACAAGGAGAAGACTGATCAGAGATGCAGCCAAGAGGCCCATGATCACTCTGGATGAACTGGGACCCTTACTTTTTAACATCTTTATAAATTATATTGGGTCTGGGATCAAAAGTAACATTTCTGTCTTTGCAGATGACACCAAGATATGCAGTGGAATAACGTCCTTACAGGATGTCTCCAATTTACAAGCCGACCTCAATACACTGTCTAATTGGGCGACTATGTGACAGATGAGGTTTAATGTTGATAAATGTAAAGTTATGCACTTGGGGGCTAAGAATATGCATGCATCATACATGCTAGGGGGAGTACAACTGGGGGAATCCATAGTGGAGAAGGATCTGGGGGTTTTGGTAGACCATAAGCTTAATAACAACATGCAATGCCAAGCTGCTGTTTCCAAAGCGAGCAAAGTCCTTTCTTGTATTAAGAGAGGTATGGACTCCAGAGAGATATAATTTTGCCCCTGTTCAAATCATTAGTAAGACCTCACCTGGAATATGCAGTTCAGTTTTGGGCACCAGTTCTCAAAAAGGATATCGGGGAACTGGAGAAAGTGCAGAGAAGGGCAACCAAACTGATAAGAGGCATGGAGGAGCTCAGCTATGAGGAGAGATTAGAGGAACTAAATGTATTCACTCTTAAGAAGAGGAGAATAAGGGGGGATATGATCAACATGTTCAAATATATTACGGGTCCATATAGTGAACTTGGTGTTGAGTTGTTCTCTGTACGGTCAACCCAGAGGACACAGGGGCACTCTTTATGTCTAGAGGAAAAGAGATTTCATCTTCAAGTACAGAAAGGTTTCTTCACAGTTAGAGCTGTGAAAATGTGGAATAGACTCCCGCCAGAGGTGGTTCTGGCCAGCTCAGTAGATTGCTTTAAGAAAGGCCTGGATACTTTCCTGATGGTACATAATATAACTAGGTACTAACATAGGTAAAGTTGATTCAGGGAAAATCCGATCGCCTCTTGGGGGATCAGGAAGGAATTTTTTTCCCCTGCTGTAGCAAATTGGAGCATGCTCTGCTGGGTTTTTTTTTCGCCTTCCTCTGGATCAATTGTGGGCATAAAATTGGGTATTTGGATTGTACGATTATTTTTTATTTTATTTATTTGTTTTTAAGGTTGAACTGGATGGACTTGTGTCTTTTTTCAACCTGACTAACTATGTAACTGCAGAGAGCTACAGCTGAGGTGGGAGAGTCTGTCCATAGGACAACAATCAGTCGTACACTGCACAAATCTGGTCTTTATGGAAGAGTGGCAAGAAGAAAGCCATTTCTCAAAGATATCCATAAAAAGTCTTGTCTAAAGTTTGCCACAAGCCACCTGGGAGACACACCAAACATGTGGAAGAAGGTGCTCTGGTCAGATGAAACCAAAATCCAACTTTTTGCCCACAATGCAAAACTATATGTTTGGCATAAAAGCAATACAGCTCATCACCCTCAACACACCATCCCCACTGTCAAACATGGTGGTGGCAGCATCATGGTTTGGGCCTGCTTTTCCTCAGCAGGGACAGGGAAGATAGTTAAAATTGAGGGGAAGATGGATGCAGCCAAATACAGGACCATTCTGGATGAAAACCTGTTGGAGTCTGCAAAAGACCTGAAACTGGGACAGAGATTTATCTTCCAACAAGACAATGATCCCAAACATACATCAAAATCTACAAAGGAATGGTTCACAAATAAATGTATCCATGTTTAGAATGGCCAAGTCAAAGTCCAGACCTGAATCCAATTGAGAATCTGTGGAAAGAGCTGAAAACTGCTGTTCACAAACGCTCTCCATCCAACCTCACTGAGCTCGAGCTGTTTTGCAAGGAAGAATGTGCAAGAATTTCAGTCTCTCGATGTGCAAAACTGATAGAGACATACCCCAAGCGACTTGCAGCTGTAATCGCAGCAAAAGGTGGCTCTACAAAGTATTAACGCAAGGGAGCCGAATAATTTTGCACGCCCCACTTTTCATTTTTTTATTAGTTAAAAAAGTTTCAAAAATCCAATAGATTTCGTTCCACTTCACAATTGTGTCCCACTTGTTGGTAATTCACAAAAAATGAAAATTTTATATCTTTGTTTGAAGCCTGAAATGTGGCAAAAGGTTGAAAAGTTCAAGGGGGCCGAATACTTTCGTAAGGCACTGTATGTATGTGTGTATATGTGTGTGTGTGTGTGTGTGTGTGTGTATATATATATATATATATATATGTGTGTGTGTGTATATGTGTATGTATGTATATATATATATATGTGTGTGTGTGTGTGTATATGTATATGTATGTATATATGTATGTATGTATGTATATATGTGGGGGGTTATGGTGTGGGCTTGTTTTTCAGGGGTTGGGGTTGGGCTTGACACCTTAGTTCCAGTGAAGGGAACTCTTAACCACTTCAGGACCGCCGTATTGCCATTGTACGTCAGCACAATGGCACAGGCAGGCACAATCACGTAGATGTACGTGATTGCCTTCCAGCGGGTGGGGGGTCCAATCGGACCCCCTCCCGCTGGATACGACGGTCCGATTCGGTCCAGGAGCGCTCCGTGATGAGGGGATGGCCGTTCGTTTTCGGCCACCCCCTCTGGATCGCTCCTGGCCAATGAGAAGCTTCCTCCCACTGTGTATTGTTTACACAGGAAGGAGGAAGTGATGTCATTCTCCTCGGGGCGGTCTTTTTGACCGGACTACGAGGAGAAGACTAATAGTAAGTGTGCACCAACACTACACTGACATGTAGGTACACACAGGCACACAAACCCCCCCCCCGATCGCCCCCCCTCCCCCCCCCAGTCACAGTGTCACTGATTGCATTGATCATTTCTTTACTGATCAATGCATTCAGTGTCAGTTGTGACAGTAAAAACTGTCAGGACAGTTAGTGTTAGGTCCAGGGTAGCCCCCTATCACCCCCCAATAAAGATTTAACCCCCTGATTGCCCCTAGAGTTAACCCTTTCACCCCCTTTTGCCAGTGTCACTAAGCGATCATTTTTCTGATCGCTGCATGTGTCGCTAGGTAGCTAGTTATTTTTTTAGGTTCACCGCCAGGTTTTTATATCGCTAGGTACCCCGATATACTACCCAATAATGGTTTTTAACCCCTTGATTGCCGCTAGTTAACCCTTTCACCCCCTTTTGCCAGTGTCACTAAGCGATCATTTTTCTGATCGCTGCATGTGTCGCTAGGTAGCTAGTTATTTTTTTAGGTTCACCGCCAGGTTTTTATAGCGCTAGGTACCCCGATATACTACCCAATAATGGTTTTAACCCCCTGATTGCCGCTAGTTAACCCTTTCACCCCCTTTTGCCATTGTCACTAAGCGATCATTTTTCTGATCGCTGCATCAGTGTCGCTAGGTAGCTAGTTATTTTTTTAGGTTCACCGCCAGGTTTTTATAGCGCTAGGTACCCCGATATACTACCCAATAATGGTTTTAACCCCCTGATTGCCGCTAGTTAACCCTTTCACCCCCTTTTGCCATTGTCACTAAGCAATCATTTTTCTGATCGCTGCATGTGTCGCTAGGTAGCTAGTTATTTTTTTAGGTTCACCGCCAGGTTTTTATAGCGCTAGGTACCCCGATATACTACCCAATAATGATTTTAACCCCCTGATTGCTGCTAGTTAACCCTTTCACCCCCTTTCACCAGCGATCACAGTATAAGTGTCACTGGTGACGCTGGTTAGCCAGTTAGTTATTTAGGTTCCCCGTCAGGTTTTTATATAGCGCCAGGGACCCCCATATACTACCTAATAAAAATTTGAACCCCCTGATTGCCCCTAGTTAACCCTTTCACCACTGATCACCGTATAAGTGTTACGGGTGACTCTGGTTAGTTTGTTTTTTATAGCATCAGGGCACCCACCATTTATTACCCAATAAAGGTTTAACCCCCTGATCACCCGGCGGGTGATATCAATTAGGTTTTAGGGTCAGGGTCTGCGTCGCCCCAGGCAGCGCTAGGTTAGTGCAAGTACCGCTAACACCCACACGCAAGGCATACACCTCCCGTAGTGCTATAGAATCTGAACAGATCAATATCTGATCAGATCTATACTAGCGTCCCCAGCAGTTTAGGGTTCCAAAAAAACGCATTGTTAGCGGGATCAGCCCAGATACCTGCTAGCACCTGCGTTTTGCCCCTCTGCCCAGCCCACCCAAGTGCAGTATCGATCGATCACTGTCACTTACAAAACACTAAACACATAACTGCAGCGATCGCAGAGTCAGGCCTGATCCCTGCCATCGCTAACAGGTTTTTTGGTAGCATTTTATATTTAAATCCGGAAGGCAGTGCTTGGTTTTCGGGGTCCCGTACGTGGCTAGGCTCCCAAAAAGTCCCCCACATGTGGTATCCCCGTACTCGGGAGAAGCAGCAGAATTTATTTTGGGGTGTAATTTGACTTCTGCCCATAGCATGTGTGAGCAATATATCATTTAGTGACAACTTTGTGCAAAAAAAAAAAAAGTTTGTAATCTTCCCGCAACTTTTGGCAAAATATAAAATATTTCATGGACTCAACATGCCTCTCAGTAAATAGCTTGGGGTGTCTACTTTCCAAAATGGGGTCATTTGGGGGGGGTTTTGTGCTATTTTGGCATTTTATGGCCTTCGAAACTGTGATAGGTAGTGAGGAGTTAAATCAAAAATTTGCACCCTTAGAAATCCTGAAGGTGGTGATTGGTTTTCGGGGTCCCGTACGCGACTAGACTCCCAAAAAGTCCCACACATGTGGTATCCCCGTACTCAGGAGAAGCAGCAGAATGTATTTTGGGGTGTCATTTCACATATGCCCATAGCATGTGTGAGCAATATATCATTTAGTGACAACTTTGTGCAAAAAAAAAAAAAAGTTTGTAATATTCCCGCAACTTGTGGCAAAATATAAAATATTCCATGGACTCAACATGCATCTCAGTAATTAGCTTGGGGTGTCTACTTTCCAAAATGGGGTCATTTTGGGGGGGTTTTGTGCTATTTTGGCATTTTATGGCCTTCGAAACTGTGATAGGTAGTGAGGAGTTAAATCAAAAATTTGCACCCTTAGAAATCCTGAAGGTGGTGATTGGTTTTCGGGGTGCCGTGCGCGACTAGACTCCCAAAAAGTCCCACACATGTGGTATCCCCATACTCGGGAGAAGTAGCGGAATATATTTTGGGGTGCAATTCCACATATAACCATGGCATGTGTGAGCAATATATCATTTAGTGACAACTTTTTGTAAAAAAAATTTTTTTTATTTTTTTTTTGTCATTATTCAATCCCTTAGGACAAAAAAAATAAATATTCAATGGGCTCAACATACCCATCAGCAATTTCCTTGGGGTGTCTACTTTCCAAAATGGGGTCATTTGGGGGGGATTTGTACTGCCCTGCCATTTTAGCACCTCAAGAAATGAGATAGGCAGTCATAAATTAAAAGCTGTGTAAATTCCAGAAAATGTACTCTAGTTTGTAGACGCTATAACTTTTGCGCAAACCAATAAATATACGCTTATTGACATTTTTTTTTACTAAAGACATGTGGCTGAATAAATTTTGCCCTCAATGTATGACTAAAATTTAGTTTATTCGATTTTTCTTATAACAAAAAGAAGAAAATATCTTTTTTTTTCAAAATTTTCGCTCTTTTTCCATTTATATCGCGAAAAAAAAAAATCGCAGAGGCAATCAAATACCATCAAAAGAAAGCTCTATTTGTGGGAAGAAAAGGACGCAAATTTCGTTTGGGTGCAATATTGCATGACCGCGCAATTACCAGTTAAAGCAGCGCAGTGCGAAAGTGGAAAAAGACCTCTGGTCCTTAAGGTGTTTATTGGTCCGAGGCTGAAGTGGTTAAGGCATCAGCATACCAAGACATTTTGGACTATTTCATGTTCCCAACTTTGTGGTAGTCGCGGGAATGACGTCATCGCGGCTTCGCTGAATGACAGCGCCGGAGCAGCGAGACCCACCGAGAAGATGGATGCGCCAGACTACAGGGGACAGCGGTGACTTCGCTGGCTCCTGTGTCAGGTAAGTGACACATAATGGACTACTATGCAATGCATTGCATAGTAGTCCATTATGTGTCACTTACCTGACACAGGAGCCAGCGAAGTCACCGCTGTCCCCTGTAGTCTGGCGCATCCATCTTCTCGGTGGGTCTCGCTGCTCCGGCGCTGTCATTCAGCGAAGCCGCGATGACGTCATTCCCGCGCATGCGCACAGGAGCCACCACTCGCAGCATATCGCCGTTGACCGCGGCGCGCTCAGTGCGCCGCTGTCTACGGTGCATGCGCCGTAGACAGCGGTGCCTGTTTTTCGGCTAATATCTCCTAAACCGTGTAGGTTTAGGAGATATTTCTTGGACCTACAGGTAAGCCTTAATCTAGGCTCACATGTAGGTCAAAGTTGGTTGTAAGGGTTTACAACCACTTTTAACTACTCATGGGCCACCCGCCATGCATATACGTAGCTACTTTGACATTCTAACCCTGCCATAACCCTGGTATATTTTTGCACAGTGCGCGATCCTCTTTTGCATAAAAGTGGTCCCAGTGGCGGATTCGCCATGAGATCACTTAATTTCTGCCGCTTACCGGAGAGATCAGCAGCTGCAGAAACGAGCCGATCCACTGGAGCGATGGGCAGGAAGTTGAGTAAGGGCAAGATGGCCCCCACTTGGCTCTTTGCCCTTGAAGGAGCAGAGTGATAAACGTCATTTCCACCCTCTGGCCCTTTTTTGTATTTTTTTTTTTTCCGTTTATTTATTTTAAGTGTAAATGTGGGATCTGGGGTCTTTTTTGAACCTAGATCTCATATTTAAAGAGGCCCTGTCCTGATTATTTCCATTACGGGGGAGGTTTACATTCCTTGTAATAGGAATAAAAGTGATCTCAATTTTTTTGGGACAGTGTAAAAATAAATGTAAAAAAATAAAATTAAATTGCTCCGTCCCTCTGAGCTCGCATATGAGGTGTCATCGTGATAGTTGGAGCAAGAGCAATAATTCTAGCACTAGATCTCCTCTGTAACTCTAAACAGGTAACCTGTAAAAAAAATAATTAAAAGCATAGTCTATAGAGCTTTTTAACCACCTCAATACAGTGCACTTACACCCCCTTCCTGACCAAACCAATTTTCATCTTTCAGCTCTCGCACGGTTTGAATGACAATTACTCAGTCATGCAGCACTGTACCCATATGAAACTTGTGTCTTTTTTTCCCTAATCGTCTTTCAGGACCACCACTATGCGAGAGTCTCCTCCTCTTCCTCTGGAAACACTGCGCCAGCCCATAAATTCTCACTTCCCCTGCGGCTCAGATTCCTGCATTTTAAAGAAGGGTCTAGTGCACTCCCAGGGTTGTATCCTGAACTTTGAAGTGACAGTTTTATTTTCTATTTTTTCCTTTGCTTATATTTCAGAAAGCTACAGAAAAAACGAAATCCACGCATAGCTCTAAAAAGAAGTGACTCCTGTAGGGACATATTAGGGGAATCTTGGACAAAGGTGCTGTGTAGTCTGTATAGACTCCCTTGTTAAGGAAAGGGAATCTGAACAGGAGTCAGGACTAGCTCCGGTTCAACCTGCTACTACAGGGGGGACAGAGGTTGCAGGCCCTTCAGGGATGGAAAAGGGACTTCCAGACAGTTCCTCTTCCGATTCCCAGGAGGGTTCAGAGGGGGAGGACCAGGACGGGGTGTCCAGGAAAACCTTCAGATAAAAATTATCCCTGGATGAGGTAGAGGACCTCTTAAAGGTGATTTATACAACCCTTGGTATCCAAGCGGATAAGAAACCCCTGACCCTTCATGACCAAATGTACTTGGATTTGGGGAACAAAAGAGAAGAGTTTTTCCAGTACATGAGTTATTTATGGAAACGGTTAAAAAGGAATGGCAAGATCCTGAGAGAGAGCCCTTCTTTTCTAGATCCCTAAAGAGAAGATTCCCATTTTCAGAGGACTTGGCATCCATTTGGAATAAAAGCCCCAATTTGGATGCCACCTTCTTCCAGGTCTCCAGACACACGGATCTCGCGTTTGAAGACGTGGGGGCCTTGGCAGATGTCATGGACAAAAGGATTGACTCTCTGCTTAAAAAAACGTGGGACTCAGCTATTGGCAATTTAAAGCCAAAAATGGCAGTTACAGTAGTGGCTTCGAATTTAGAGCACTGGATCTCACAGGTCCAACAACATATTGAGGCAGGCACAGATAAGGAAACCCTTCTGTCTTCCTTCCCTACTATGCTGCGAGGTATCGCTTACATAGCAGACGCCTCTGCAGAGTCTGTCCGCATGTTGGGCAGAACAGTGTCTCTAGCAAATTCGGCCAGGAGGGCCCTCTGGCTAAAGACTTGGCCAGGGGACCTGTCTCTCCTCGTAATCCCCGTGCTCCACCTCCTCTGACACGCTAAGCAGCTGCGAGCATTCGACGGGAGGAGAAGATGAGCCGTACCAGATGACACTGAGTCGCAGCAGGCACCAGGAAATCCCCACCTCGGCTCACCTTACATTGCCGCTCCTCAGCCCAGAGAACCCTCGCTACCACCGCACACCTCATATCTGTCCGCCGCCGTCCGCCCCATACCGACACTAGCATGGTTTGTTTTCTGCAGCGGAGGGAGGAGACTGCCCTGGAGAGTGGAAAGTGGTTTACATCTGACTGGACCCGGAGGTAAAAGCGAGAAGCACTCGTTGGTGGTCAAGGTTTGGATAGCAGACGGAAAGGACGCTGGGGGTCAGTTGCGGTATGGGCGAGTGGCATGATTGGCCGGAGAGCTGTTTATTTGAGAGGAGAAGAGGGGTTTATGTAAAGCAACCAGGAAAAGCTAAACCCTTTATAGACTGTTAAGTTCTAGTCGGCCCCATTAATAATCCCACTAAGAACCAAACAAGAGCGAAAGTTGGAGCCAGGAAAATATCCTCCTGTGTTGCATGTTAATACTGTGTTACATGTCCAGTGACCAGCGAACTAGCAGAGTAGGACTGAGTACTGATGGTACCTTTATGTTATGGACAATGCTACAAGGTGCGATGGCCTTTACACTACCTGGTATTAATAATTGACATACAGTGGATCGGGATTAAGTTGATAGCTGGATAGTGAAAGGCAAGATCTGTAAAGCCCTTAATCCTTTACACCTGGTATCACTAGCTATATTGCTTGTGGGGAAGGTTGGGATATCAGCGACCTGAACTGTTGTATTGAGGACAGTGGTACCCCCCCCCCCCCAAGTAGAGGTAGTGTTTTAAGGCATAACCCTGGTGTTCATAACATACTGTCAATATGGGAGTATTAGCTCTGGTGAATAAACAAGGTGTGTAAGTAACAACTAGCTTGACCGGAATTACTTATACTGTGGTGTACATTAATAGCATAACAGCTGTGAAGACCGGATATGTACATCTGGAGTACACCTTAATTGTTCGGAGGAGCATTAGGATTCAAAGTAATAAGAGGAGACACTGCAACAGGACTGTTTGGTGGACTGACGGGGGGAATTGTGGCCTGAGCATGGGACATTATTCACTTTTTCCTTGAGGACTATTTAGAGAGAGTATAGAAGGCCGCATAATAGGGGGGTTTGATTTTCTTTCTCGTTATACAGGTGGGCCATAGGTACAGGACAGATATATAAACATAAGGAGGAGGTATCCTGGAAATGTATCCTGTTTTTTTTTTTTTTTTTTTTTTAGGTCTGGGGTGACGCCGTTCTAGAAAATATAGATCATACTGGGATCGGGAGGAGATTCGGGTGAAAATTCAAGGGCACTAGGGTGGGAGAGAAGAAACGAATGAATGAAATACTTATATAGCGCACAATGCGAACTGAATCGCCTCTAGGCGAATAGAAACCAGAGAGGTACCATAAAGGAGTAAATCCAACATGAGGGGGAAAGCAGTAAAAAACAACTATTCAGAGCTATATGGCCACTAATTCTAGTATAGTGGAAGAAGGGCAGGGGAGCCCTGGAGCAGGAGCTCCGCTACGGTCAAGGCTGAATAGACAGAAAGGAGAAGAGAGTAGGGGAGGGAAAATGGTACAAAGATGGTAGGGCCTCAAAAAGATGAGAAAATCCCACAAGGTAATGTAAAAAAGCAAATGGAACCCCAAGAGGGGAGGTGGGAGCCAGGAACAGAGGGAGGATATTCGGAAGGAAACACTCAGGCTCCATCCCTAGAACAAACCACAAATAAGGGAGATGCTCTCAGAGATGCTCGTAGAAATGGAAACATCCCTGAAAGCAGAAATCGCAGAAGTAAGGGCAGATATTGGTCGGGTCCTTGGGAGAGTCGAGGAGCTGGAAGATAGATTAGATATCCATGATTAAAGGATTGAAGAAATACTTGACCAGGTCCCCTATCAATGGGGGTTCCCAGCTTGTTTGATGGGGAAAAAGGAGGGACGATCTGCGGTTCTGTGCTTTCAGGAAGATCTAAAGGACTTCTGTGAATGTCTAGACATAAATCCGCCCCCATTGTTAGGATGGGGTGAGGAGGAGGGTATCTGCGTGCCAGGGAAAAAAAAAAGGAATAATGATGATGAGGGACGAGAAAGGAGGAATGGAGGAGAAAATGTAACTAATTCCCGGTGCTAAATGAAAGTAAGGATTATGTAGTTTTTCCTTAAAGATGGTGGGGGGCGAGGGGGGGGTAGAGGGGTTGGGGAGGGCCTCGGATGGACCTTGGGTGAAAACCCCAGGGAAACTATGGATTGCAAGCAACGACAAGCAGAGGTCGACCTGGACCATAGGGCAAATGAAAAAAAGGAGTTCTGCCCAGCCTTTCAAGGTGTTTCGTTACAGAATGGGGGGGGGGGGGTAGGGAGGGAGAAAGCGGGGGCGAGGGAGTGTCACAGGGGGAGGGGAAAGTCCGGGAGTGTTTTTTTTTTTTTTTTTCTATTTCTTCCTCCTTCTCTTGTTTTTCTTTTGTGGCCTTGCTCGCTCTTTCCACAGTATCAAATATGGATACCCCTGGGTTTCATTAGATGCTCCAAAACAATAAAAAAATAAAAATGGTCCTAGAAGTAATTTATGGTATTGATTAATGTAATTACATATAGTGTAAGGGGTTTGAATACAAAAAGGAAAAGATACGTGGTAAATAAGGAGCTTAAATTATTGGAAGCAAACATAGTGTGCCTTCAGGAGACACACATAACGCACACATTAGGGATAAAATTAAATTCTTTTCATTTTCCGGTATGGTTTTGTGGGGATACACCTTCCTTGTATTCAAGAGGTATAGCAATTGGATTTAGTAGGACAATGAGGTTTGAAATGGAGGAGTGTACCAGAGGGAAGATACTTGTGTATAAAAGGCAAACTGTTTAACCACTTGCTTACTGGGCACTTAAACCCCCCTCATGCCCAGACCAATTTTCAGCTTTCAGTGCTCTCACACTTTGAATGACAATTACTCAGTCATGCAACACTGTAACCAAATGATTTTTTTGTCCTTTTCTTCATACCAATAGAGCTTTCTTTTGGTGGTATTTGATCACCTTTCGTTTTTTTTCTTTCTGCGCTATAAATAAAAAAAAGACCGAAAATTTTGAAAAAAAATGAATTTTTCTTCGTTTCTGTGATAAAATTTTGCAAATGAGCAATTTTTCTTCATAAATTTTGGCCACAATTTATACTACTACACATCTTTGGTAAAAATAACACAAATTATTGCATATTATATGATCTGTGTGAAATTTATAGAGTCTACAAGCTATGGTGCAAATCATAAAGATTTGAAAAAAAAGATCACATCTAATGTACTAAGGCCTATCTCCATTCTTGAGACCCTAACAAGCCAAGAAAGTACAAATGCCCCCCAAATGACCCCTTTTTGGAAAGTAGACATTGCAATGTATTTAGTAAGAGGCATGGTGAGTTATTTTAAGTTGTCATTTTTTCCCACAATTCTTTGCAAAATTAAGATTTTTTTTTTTCACAATTTTCATTGTAATAGCTTATTTCTCCCACACGGAATGTGCATACCACAAATAACACCCCAAAATACATACTCCTACTCCTCCTGAGTATAACGATACCACATGTGTGAGACTTTTACACAGCCTGACCACATACAGAGGCCTAATTTTAAAGTAGCACCTTCAGACATTCTAGGAGCATAAATTACACATTTCATTTCTGAACCACCTATTACAGTTTTGAAGGCCCTGGAACACCAGGGCAATGGAAACGTCCAGAAAATGACCCCATTTTGTAAAGCTAACACCCCAACGTATAATCTGAGGCATAATGAGTCTTTTCAATGGTTCATTTTTTTTCCAGAAGTTTTTGGAAAATGTGGAAAAAAAATGAAAACGCTTTTTTTTTTTTTTTTTTTTTTTTACACAAAGTTGTCAGTTTATAAGATATTTCCAACGCATAGCATTTACATAGCAAAAATAACACCCCAAAATACATTCTACTACTCCTGAGTATGGCAATACCACATGCGTGAGACGTTTATACAGCCTGGCCACATACAGAGGCGCAACATGCAAGGAACACTGCCGGCGTTCCAGGGACACATAGCCTGCACATACCAAGAATTACACCCCCAAATACATTATGCTGAGCAAAGGGTAAAGAAAAGATTACCTGTGGTTTTAGAAGCGCAGTTGTCCATAGGAGGATATCACTGGTACAGGCAGCAGGCAGGGACTTGGTCAGCAACAGCGAACACAATTTATCAGGCAGCAGGCAGGGATACAGTCCAGGCTCAGTGCAGAGATATTGTCAGCAGTGCCAAAAATATTGGTCCTGGTAGTAGGCAGGTCCATGTGGTGTGGTCAGTGCGGCATGACGGCAGTAAGTCCTACAGGCAGCAGACAGAAGTAGAGCCTCGTTCAGGACAGAATGGGGATAGGGGTAGAGGCTTCTCCCTCCCAAATCTCTTTGAAGCCTCCGAGTCTCCAGACCCTAATCTAGGAATAAGAAAACAAAGAAAATTGTTTTCTTCATCCAGAAAAACTATACTGGAGCCCCTCACATATGTGAGACCCCGTGTTGAATCCCACTAGTCCAGTTGCAGAATACAAGATCAGTCCAAGAGGCAGGCAAATATCGTGGTCAAACAGTCCAAGGTCAGTTCCAGATCAGGCAGAGGTATGTAAAGAATCGTTGGGCAGAAGCATGGTCGAATAACAGTCCAGGGTCAGTTCCAGATCAGGCAGCGGTATGTACAGAATCGGCAGGCATAAGAGTGGTTAAATAACAAGCCAGGGTCAGTTACAGAGCAGGCAGTGGCATAAGGGGTGTGAAGGTGTATGAAGGCAGGAACTGAGGTTTATGTTTACCATACTTCACTAAAAATGTATTGAAGTATGGTAACGCCGAAAACAGTCGCCTATGCAGAGGCCTGGTTGGGAAGGACATTGTGCACAATAATATGTGTCTCTTCTGACTCCTGCTCTGGTACACACCTTACATCTTTTTTGACGTCTTTGGCCTGTTGGTTTGGGAGGGATTTTATCGGAAAAGTGGCGCTCGGAGAGTCGACTAATAACGTCTGATTGGATATTTTCTGGTGGGCCGCTTGGGAAAATAAGGGCAGTGAAAACTTCCTCCTGGTAGCCAGAGAAACGTTTGGGGTTTTGGGTGGAGTTGCGGTAAATGACATAGGAATTGTAAATGGCCAATTGAAAAAAATAAATCGCTACTTTTTTGTACCAATGGTATGTCCGTCTTGTGGCAAGATATGGTTCCATCATTTGGTCGTTGAAGTCGACTCCGCCCATGAACAAATTGTATTCATAAATGCATTTTTTTTTTTTTTTACGGAACCATTCCTTCTGGAGATTTCCACGAACGTATCATTGTGGATAAAAGACAACATATACACATCCCTTCTGTCCCTCCACTTCACTGCCAGAACCTCCTTGTTTCTCAGACTTGCGGTTTCTCCTTTTTGCAGCTTCTTATTCACAAGACTTTGAGGAAAGCCCTTCCGATTCCTTTTTACGGTGCCACATGCTGGCGTCTTCTTCCGGTGAAGCTTGTGGAACAGGGGCAGAGATGTGTAGAAGTTATCTACATACAGGTGGTAGCCTTTATCCCATAGCGGGTATATGAGGTCCCAAATAACTTTTCCGCTGGATCCCAAGTAGTCCGGACAATTAGGGGGCTGCAGCTGGGTGTCCTTCCCTTCGTACACTATGAATGAATATGTGTACCCTGTGGCTCGGTCGCATAATTTGTAGATCTTCACCCCATAGCTGGCCCTTTTGCTGGGCATAAATTGCTTCATTTTAAGCCTACCACCAAATTTAATAAGGGACTCATCCACACATGTGTTGGTCCGGGGTAAACAATTTGGGGAATGTTTGTGAAAAATAATTGAGTATTGGACGAATTTTGTAAAGCCTGTCGTAATTTGGGTCATTTCGTGGAAGGCACTGGGTATTGTCGCTGAAATGTAAGAACCTCAGGATCATCTGATACCTGGTTCTGGGCATTACTGCGGAGAAGAGCAGTGTGGTGGAGGGGCTGGGTTGACCAATAGGTACGCAATTGATTTTTTTTGTTGAGTCCCATGTTAAATGTGAGGCCTAAAAAAACCTTGAACTCCTCCACCGTTAGGTCTCTCCATTTGTAGGGACGGGCATAATAAGATGTCGGATTTTTCAAAATAAATTGTTGTGCATACAGGTTGCACTGGGCCACAATTGACGACAACATATCATCTGTAAAAATTTAATTAAAATCTATTGGGGTAAAATTCTCCATGTCCACCTGGACTCCTGGCTGGGCAGTGAAAGGGGGAACATTGGCCTCTCCTGAATTAGGAGGAAGCCACAAGGGGTTCTGAAGGGCATAGGGAAGGCCGGCATGGCTCCTAACCCTTTGGGGCTGAGATGACACCCCACTGCTACTTGGCCTTTTTTGCCGGGGCACTGCTGTGCTGGTGGACGGCACTGCTGTGCTGGTGGACGGCACTACTGTGCTGGTGGACGGCACTGCTGTGCTGGTGGACGGCACTGCGGTGCTGGTGGACGGCACTGCCTCACTAGAACGCCTTCGTTTGATGGGCCGGATATCTTCCTCCTCGGATTCAGTCAGTGTTTCACTGCTGAGGACTGGCTCATAATTTGTCGGCTTCAGAATCCGAATCTGAAGAGGAGAGCTCCCCGTTGCTCTCGTCGGCCGTGGAAAGAATTTTGTACGCCTCCTCGGCGGAAAAGACTCATTTAGACATGGTTGCTGGTCTTAAGCCTGCACTGATGGGCACTGAGGAGGTGGCACTGATGTGCACTGATGGCACAGATGTGCACTGATGAGGTGGCACAGATGGGCACGGATGAGTCGGCACAGATGTGCACTGATTGTACAGATGTGCACTGTTTAGGTGGCACAGATGGGCGCTTTTGAGGTGGCACAGATGGGCGCTTTTGAGGTGGCACAGATGGGCGCTGTTGAGGCGGCACAAATGGGCACTGATGGGTCGGCACAGATGTGCACTGATTTATTGCACAGATGTGCACTGATTTATTGCACAGATGTGCAGATTTATTGCACAGATGTGCACTGATGAGGCGGCAGATGGGCACAGATGGGCACTGCTGAGTTGGCACAGATGGGCACTGCTGAGTTGGCACAGATGGGCACTGCTGAGTTGGCACAGATGGGCACTGCTGAGTTGGCAAAGATGGTACAGATGGGCACCGATTGGCACTGACGTTGCACAGGTGGGTAGAGATGGGCACTGGCGGGGTAGAGATGGGCACTGGCGGGCACAGATGGCACAAACATTTTTTTTTTCAACTCACAGAATCTCTCTCCTCACACGCTGTCTGTGTGAGGAGACAGATTCGGCACTGGGAGATTATCTCATTTGTTTACATTTGAGATCATCACCCATTGGAGGCGGCGATCGTGCTGTAAACGGCCGCTGTGATTGGCCGTTTACAGCGATCTGTGATTGGCTGTGTCCAGGGGACACGGCCAACACAGATTTTCCCCGATGCGCGCGGGGAGCCATTAACCACTTAACAACCGCCCATTGCCGATTAACGGCTTCAGGGCGGTTGTTTAACTTTGAGAGGCCGTTAATTAACGGCCTCCCAGAATTCTGCTCTCGCATGCCCCCTGGGGCGCGCACACAAGATCATCCGTGACCGCCGGGTTCTGTGGACCCGGCGCATCACGGATCACGGTGAACACGGCGCTCGTCGCGGCCGTTTACCACGTGATCGCTCTGTCAAATGACTGAGTGATCACTTGTAAACAAACTGGCGTCATGTTATGACACCGGTTCCTCCCTCCCCCTCTCTGTACCGATCGGTACAGTGGAGGGGAAAGAGATCGGTGTTAGCAGCGCTGTGGGCTGCATCTGCAGTGCCCACATCGCTGCTCACCGAATTTAACCCCTCAATTCCCTGCCAATACTCTGCAGTACCCTGCAATACTCTGCAGTACCCTGCCATTACTCTGCAGTACCCTGCCATTACTCTGCAATACCCCGCCAATACCCTGCCATAAATTGCCATACCCAGCCATACTCGGTGATACCCTGCAATACCCAGCCATAGACGCCCCCCCCCCCCCCCCCACCCCTCACCGCCCTCCGGTGCTTCTACCAACTCGCCAGTACGATCAAAGCCAGAATCTTTTTTATTTATTTTTATTTTTTTTTCAGGCTTCCCAGCCTAGAGGTGAGATGTGGGGTCATATTAAAGCGCCCCTGTCCCCATGTGCTCACATGCAATAGCGAACGCATACGTAAGCCCCACCCACATATGAAAACGGTGTTCAAACCACACATGTGAGTTATCGCCGCGAACGTTAGAGGGAGAGCAATAATTCTAGCCCTAGACCTCCTCCTGCAACTCAAAACATGTAACCAGTAAAAAAAATTTAAAGCGTCGCCTATGGGGATTTTTTAAGTAGCGACGTTTGGCGCCATTCCACGGGCATGTGCAATCTTTCACTTTATGCAAAAATTGGGCTAACTTTACTGTTTTTTTTTTTTTTGTCACAAAACTGTTTTTCCCCCCAAAAAAACGCGTTGGAAAAATTGCTGCGCAAATACCGTGAGAGATAAAAATTTGCAACGACCACCATTGTATTCTCCAGGGTCTTTGCTAAAAAAAATATATATAATGTTTTGGGGTTCTCTGTAATTTTCTAGCAAATAAATGATTTTTACATGTAGGAGAGAAATGTCAGAATTGTCCTGGGTGCTCCAGAACGCCTGATGGCGCTCCCTGCATTTTGGGCCTCTGTATGTGGCCACACTGTGTAAAAGTCTCACACATGTGGTATCGCCGTACTCGGGAGTAATAGCAGAATGTGTTTTGGGGTGTAATTTGTGGTATGCATATGCTGTGAGAAATAACCTGATATGACAATTTTGTGGAAAAAAAAAAAAGGAAAAAAAATCTTGATTTTGCAAAGAATTGTGGGAAAAAATTACAACTTCAAAAAACTTATCATGCCTCTTACTAAATACATTGGAATGTCTTTCCAAAAAGGGGTAATTTGGGGGGTATTTGTACTTTTCTGGCATGTTAGGGTCTCAAGAATTGAAATAGGCCGTCAGTCCTTCAGGTGTGATCAATTTTCAGATATTGGCACCATAGCTTGTGGACTCTATAACTTTCACAAAGACCAAATAATATCCACCAATTTGTACTTTTTACCAAAGATATGTAGTAGTATAAATTTTGGCCAAAATTTATGAAGAAAAAAAATTACTAATCTGCTAAATTTTATACAGAAACGAAGAAAAATTTATTTTTCCGCAGAATTTCTGGTCTTTTTTTCTTTTATAGCACAAACAATAAAAAACTGAGAGGTCATTAAATACCACCAAAAGAACGCTCTATTTGTGTGAAAAAAAGGACAAAAATTTCATATAGGTCCAGTGTTGCATGACTGAGTAATTGTCATTCAAAATGTGAGAGCACCAAAAGCTGAAAATTGGTCTGGTTATTAAGGGTGTTTAAGTGCCCAGTGGTCAAGTGGTTAAAGGGGACGACGTCAATAGACGTATACCCGGCCTTCGAGATCCGCGCTATAGCCATCATTTGACTATAGCGCGGATCTCAAGTGGTTAATATGAAATGTACGATTGTAAATATGTATGCACTGAATAAGAACCCAGATAAACAAATTAGAAGGTTTTAAAGAGGGGATTATAGCAGGGGACTTGAATTGGAGCATAGATCTCAGGGTAGACACCACAGGAGGGGGAATCGACTCCGAGCATAGGCAGCAAGCATTTTTAAAAGCGTTAGCAAATTTTCAATTACAAGATGCATGGAGGGTTACCCTTTTAAGGGAACGAGACTATACTTCTCCCCGGTCCATGGCTCCTTCTCCAGGATAGATTATATTCTCTTAGAGCATCAGTTAATATGAGCGCTTAAAAAGGCAGAAATACAAACAATAACTCTATCAGATCATGCGCCGATAAAAATCCAACTGGAGATAAAGGAAGTCCCTGGGCCGGGGACAAACTGGAACCTGAACGAATCATTGATACAGGATCAAGAGTCAATTTGTAAGATTGAGCAGGAATTTGAGTCCTCCTTTAGATTGAATGATACCCCAGAGATTTCGAGCCCAATACTATTGGAAACTCATAAAGTAGTAATAAGGGGTGTCTTAATAGGGATTGGAGCTGGGGGGAAAAAAAAGCGAGGGAGAAAAGAAAAATTCAATTATATGAGGAAATTCAGGCACTAGAGCAGAGATCAAGACCAAAAGGAATCCCGGAAAGACAGGACCTGATTTAAAAAAAGGAAGGAATTAGAAGAATGTTTAGAATGAGAGGAAAGCTGCTTACCATATTTTAAGTAAGGATAGATATCAATGGGGAAAAGTCAGGTAAATGGATGGCCAGAAGGGTGAAGGGAAAAATTATTTCAAGGATGAGGGCTAAAGAAGGGGAGATACAAATTGTGTCAAAGAATATAGCAAATACATTCCACTCATAATATAGTGCCCTATATAAGATAAGACAAACAAATGGAGAGGAGGTTAAACAGAGCTGAAATAAGGGAGTAGCTGGGGATACTGGACCTCCTGAGGGGCGAGAAAGAAGACATGGAGGCATTAGATGCCCCTATATCAAGAGAGGAAGTAGAGGGCAAGCAAAAATACCACCTCAGGAGTATGTCTGGGTCCCGACAGGTGTCCCATTTCGTATTATAAGAAGTTTTGCAAGTAGCTGGTGCCTAAATTGTGCGACTACTTTAACGCAGTTGGGAAAGGAGAAAAATTTATAGAGTAGACACTTCTGGCACATATAACGTTGATCTTGAAAGAAGGAAAAGATCCTATGGCAGTTGAAAGCTATAGACCAATTTCATTATTGAATTCAGATATTAAACTGTTTGCAAAAATAATTGCAAAGAGATTGAAGTCCTATCTGCCAGAATGTATCCAGAATGATCAGGGGGAAGGAGGGGAGAGACAAATCGCTGAAAACTATGTTGATACAGGAAGCTATTAGGCAGGGGGGCCCCACTGTCCTTATGTCAATCAATGCTGAAAAGGCTTTTGATGGGGTCAGTTGGGGGTTCCTCATTGAGACACCAGGGGTTGGGAGAGAGAATGATGGGGTGGATTGAAGCCCTCTACTTTAGTCCAATGGCTAGAATGAGTCAATGGCACCCTGTCATGCCCCCTTGATCTCTTTAACGGGACAAGACAGGGTTGCCCACTCTCCCCACTCCTGTTTATAATGACGTTAGAACCCCTCCTGGCTGTGATAAGGAATAATAAAGATATTCAAGGAATACGGGTGGGAGGGAAGGAGCATGATGGCCGATTTGGCGGATGAACTGTTGCTTTACTTCTCCAACACTAGAATCTCTATCCCTGCAGTCTTAAAGGAGTTATCAAAATTTGGTAAACTATCAAATTTTAAAGTAAATATGACTAAATCCGAGATATTATATTTAACTCTACCTGTAGAAGAGCAGAGAGCAATTCAAACTAAATTACCCTTTAAAGAGGAAGTAAACCCTGATGAGTTTACTTCCTCTTTCATTCCCTGCAAAGGTAAAGCGTAATGGACTACTATGCATCGCATAGTAGTCCATTATGTGCCACTTACCTGACACAGGAGCCAGCGAAGTCACCGCTGTCCCCTGTAGTCCGGCGCAATCCATCTTCTCAATGGGTCTTGCTGCTCCGCCGCCATCATTCGGCGAAGCCGCCACTCGCGGCATATCGCCGTTGACCGCGACGCGCTCAGTGTGCCTTCGCTCCGCTGTCTATGGTGCATTCGCCGTAGACAGCGGTGCCTGTCTTTCGGCAAATATCTCCTAAACCGTGTAGGTTTAGGAGATATTTCTTGGACCTACAGGTAAGCCTTAATCTAGGCTTACCTGTAGGTCGAAGTTGGTTGTAAGGGTTTACAACCACTTTAAGTGGTGTAAGAGAACTAGGATACCTGGGAATAAAGTTGACAGCAAAACTGGGGGATCTATTCGAGGCTAACTATATCCCCCCTTTTAATAAAATTAAAGAGCAATTAAGTAAGATGCATATAAATCACTTTCATGGGTTGGAAAAAATAAACGCAGCCAAGATGTTTGTATTTCCAATATTTACATACACGTGCCAAATGATTCCAATCCCTCTTCCACAGGTGTACTTTAGTAAATTAAAATCTATGATTATAAAATTTATCTGGGGGCGTAAACGTACGCGGATTGCATACAATATAATATCTAGAGAAAAGGGTAGAGGGGGCCTAGCAGCACCTGATTTTAAAAAGTATTACGAGGCAATTGTGATATCTAGAATAATAGACTGGACTCATAATAAAAAGGATAAGAGCTTGGTAGAATTAGAAATTAATTTAAGTAGGACAAAAATAGGGGAATCAATATGGATGCCAACACAATATCGAGAATTAGGATCTAACACAAGTATATTGACAAAAAAATTCACTAAGGATTTGGGATGCAATAAATAAGAGACATAAATGGGAACACAATTCACCATTAATACCGTTGCTTGACACAAATTTTTTTAGACCAGGGAAAGAGGAGTATATGTATTTTAGGTGGGCTAATAAAGAGAATATAAGATTACAGGATGTGATGGCAGGAGATTACGCACATATGAGGAAATCATGGGGGAATGGGATCAGAAACTACTTGATAAATGGAGATATACACAATTACACCATTTGGTTCAGTCTTTATCACAGCCACTGTGAGGAATGGGACAATTTAGACCTTTTGAGAAATGATTGGAGTCCCCTCAAAGCCTTGAGAAAAGGCTATCAAAAATATATAAAATATTGCTGCGCGAGGCAGATCACGAATACCCTTCTTATCTAGAAAAGTGGGAAAGAAAGATAGGCCCTTTAAACAATGACGAACATAGGAATAAGATAAGGCAAACTTATTCGGTGGCTAAGGACACGCAAACAGTAAAAATGTCTTATAAGCTTTTAGCAAGGTGGTATGTAACCCTACAGAGAGTGTATAACTTTAGAGGAGATAACCCCTCAACCTGTTGGAGAGGCTGCCCTGCATTGGGAACTTTCTCACACCTGTGGGAATGTCCTAAAATACAAATCTATTGGGATAAAATAATAGAAGCTATTAAGCTATTTTCAATGTAACAGGAATAAGGATTGAGAAACGACCATGAGTTTGCTTGTTCTATGATTCAAAGAGGGTTGGGGGGGAGGCAATATGGGAGTTCCTTAGTGCTCTACCTACTGAACTCGGCAAAGGCTTTAATACCTTGAAGGTGGAAAGCCCAGGATATTCCGTCAATGAAAGAGTGGGTGGAGAGGGTAGAATGGATAAGAAATATTGAAGAGTCGATACATAAGATAGCGGATGCAGAGGAGAAACATCAAAAAAGATGGCAGCAATGGCTACTGCTTAGAAAACCGGAAGGTTATCTGGGGCTATTGGAAAGAGATGGTGTATAGAAAAGGAAGGGGCGAGTGAGAGGGAGTAAGGGAAAAATAATAATTGTAATGGTAATATTTAATGTATAGGATTTATGTTTGTAATAGATGAAAAAAACTTTTGAAAAAAAATAAATAAGACTTGGCCAGGGGATAGTGCCCCCAAGGTAAAATTGTGTGGGATACCTTTGACGGGGACCTCCTTTTTGGCCCAGGGCTAGAGACTGTTCTAGACCACACAGCGGACAGGAAAAAATCCTTTCCTCTTAAGCGGAAAACACCTGTACAAACAAAAAAGGTTTTTTTTTCGTCCGCAAAGGCGCAGGGAAACCCCAAAACCAGAGGGGGAAAAAATGACCCCAAAAAGGCAGGGGCAGAGGGGCGATTTTTTTTTTCCTCTCCTGACCAGCCCCATAAAACCCAGTGACATTCCAAAAACAGTGGGAGGCAAGATCCCCCAATTAATTTGTTCTAGGGGTGATAAGGGGGCACCTCCTGGAATTCTCAAGACCGCCTCCACAAAGATTCCTTGTTGTGCATCTACCCAGGTGCATGGCAAAGGCCGAGGCCTTGCTGGAAGCGCTGGGGGAATTAGAAAATCAGGATGTCATTCAGAGTCCCAAAAGCGGAAGAGGGAAGGAGGTTTTATTCTCCCTTTTTTGTAGTAAAAAAAACCCTCCAGGAAAATTCAGATTAATTCTGAATTTAAAGCCCCTGAACAAGTCAGTGGCATAGAAAAGATTCTGCATGGAGTTCATCTTTTCAGTAAGGGCTCTACTACCCCGCAACTGTTTCATGGTATCTTTGGACCTAAGGAACACGTATTTACACATCCCTATAGCGGAGGCCTCACAGAAGTTTCTACACCTTGGTATAGACCTAGGGGGAGAAACAGTACACCTTCAGTTTCAGGCCCTGCCATTCGGGCTATCCTCATCACCCCGCATTTTTACCAAGGTCCTGGCAGAAGCCATGGCCTTTCTTCGGCTCCAGGGGATATCAATAATAGCCTACCTGGACGACCTGCTCTTATTTGCAGCGTCCCCAATACCAGTTAGTCAAGGATCTCGACCTTACCAAAAGGGTCCTTACAGACCTGGGGTGGCTACTAAACTTGGAAAAGTCCAGCCTGATCCCCTCGCAACAGATCTCCTATTTAGGATTCCTTTTGGACTCAACACTGGAGAATTTTTCTGCCGAGAGAGAAAGCGGTGGCCTCTCTTCAGAGCAACCATCTGTTTTCCATAAGGTTTCTGATGTCAGTATTGGGTCTACTTACATCTACCCTTCCAGCAGTGCAGTGGGCGGGATTACACTTTCGTCCTCTACAGACCTTCATTCTAGGTATGTGAGACCACAGTCAAGAGGCCCTAGACACCCTAGTACATGTTCCACACCAAGTAAAGAGATCCCGCTGGCGGTGGAGGAAAGTGACGAACCTATCGCAAGGACATCTGTGGCTCATCCCAGTTTCTCGGATAGTTACCACAGATGCAAGTGGCAAGGGCTGGGGGACATATCTGGGTTTCCTTCTAGCCCAGGGCACATGGGAAGACAACAAGCTGTCTCGGTCGTCCAACTGAAAAGCACTAAGGGCAGTGGGACTAGCCCTTAGGTTTTTCAAAAAAGAACTCCTGGGCCACCACATTTAGGTGCGGTCAGACAACTCGTTGGCAGTGGCCTACTTGAACAAGCAGGGTGGCATGAGAAGTGGAGCTACTCTTTCACTCTCAGCAATTTTTCTGAGAGGAGAAAAGAACGTGATAGCAGACTTTCTCAGCCAAAAAAGGCTGAGGGAGGGCGACTGGGTCCTCAAACAGGAGATCTTCAATCTCATAATAAAGAGATGGGGGCCTCCAGAAGTGGATCTTTTCGTGTCCAAAAGCAGCGCAAAACCCCTCTGTTTTTTTTTTCTCCCTGAGAAGAGGACGCTTTTAACCAGAATTGGCATTTCAGGACATGCTATTCGTTCCCGCCTCCGGCGTTGTTGCCAGCAGTTGTGAGAAAGTTTCAAATGGAAAGCACATCTCTGATTCTGGTGGAACTGCATTGGCCCAAGACGGCATGGTTCTCAATACTAAAACAGTTCACAGTAGAACCTCCCTTATTCTTGCCCCCTCGGGAGGATCTCCTCTCTCAGGGGCCAGTCCTCGGTCCACGAGTACAACAGTGGAAGTTAAGCGGCCTGGCTACTGAGGAGGGTATATTAAAAGCTAAGTGGTTTTCAGAGAGGCTAGTTTCCACCCTCCTTGACAGTAGGAAAAAGGACACGCCAGATCTATGAGAAGGTCTGGCTATGTTTCAATAAATGGTGCATTGGAAGCTCTTTCTCAGTACGGAGCTCCTCTACAGTGTTGGAATTTTTGCAGTGTGGGGCAGATAAGGGCTTATCCATTAGTACCCTCAAGGGTCAAGTGTAAGCCCTCAGTGTTTATTTAGAAAAGCATCTGGCTGCCAACCCGGGGGTAGTCAGATTCTTTAGGGCCCTTGCTAGACAGAGACCGGTCCAGGGTCTACCCTTTCCCAGATTAGATTTATCTTTAGTTTTACAAAGCTTAACGGGAGCCCCCTTTGAGCCTTTAGAAGCATTTTTACTAAAGGAGCTTACTTTGAAGACAGATTTTCTGGTAGTGGTAACAACTGCCAGGAGGGTCAGCAAAATTGAGGCTATATCAGTCAGATCACCCTTTTGCTTTATTTTCCCAGACCGGATAGTTTTAAAGACCGATCCGGCCTTTTTGCCAAAAGTGGCATCTGGCTTTCATAGAAGCCAGGAAGCAGTCTTATCCTCATTTTGTTCCAATCGCTCAGGAGAGAAGGAATTGAAATTTCATTATTTGGATGTTAGGAGATATATCCTACACTATCTAGAGCTGACCAAGGTATTTAGAAGGTCAGACTCCTTATTTGTTTTGTTCTCCGGGACCAGAAATGGATGCAAGGTGGGACGCTAGATGGCTCAGAGTAGCCATCAAGCAGACCTATTCAGTTGCAGGGAAAGAAATCCCAGTGGGTATTAAAGCACACTCTACAAGAGCTATGGCAGCCTCTCAGGCAGAAAGAACGGGAGCAACGCCAGAACAGATTTGCAGGGCAGCAACATGGTCCAGCTACTCCACTTTTAGTAAGACACGACAGGCCTGGTGTCGGCAGGTGAGCCGGCCTTTGGGTGAAAGGTTTTGCAAGCTGTAGTCCTACCCTAACTGGTAAGTGCTCGTTTATCCTCGCATAGTGGCTGTCCTGAAAGACGATTAGGGAAAATTAGTTATGTTTACCAGTAACGTCTTTTCCAGTAGTCTTTCAGGACAGCCCTAGTTACCCAAAATTGGGGGTCTTATAAAAGACCAGAACGCAGCAGGATAATGGTATTTGACAGCATGTTGTTAATGTGTTCTTGTGTCTCCCCAGCTGGCCGGCAGTGATCTCGATTATAAACGGAGGTCCAGCAGGGGAAGTGAGAATTTATGGGCTGGTGCAGTGTTTCCAGAGAAAGAGGAGACTATCTCTCATAGTGGCTGTCCTGAAAGACTACTGGAAAAGACGTTACCGGTAAGCAGGGCAGGACTTACCATTGGGCTTGACTGGGCTCAAGCCCATGGGCCCCACCCAATAGGGGGCCCGCCAAGATACATAGCCGAGTGTATTCGGCTCAGCTCCGCTCACAGTCACACCCAGTCCTGACCTATGATGAACATAACACAGGGAATGGGCGTGACTGTGAGCCGTGCACACTACTCTCGGCTCCGCTCGGGACTGCGAGAGGACCCGAGGCCACCAAGAGGACCCGAGAGCCGCCGAGAGGACCCGAGAGCCGCCGAGATACACAGGACTCTGTATCTCGGCGGCACCATTTTTAAACTTCAAGACTGCAATGACAAGGCTGCAAATGACACTGGGGCAAGGCTGTAAATGACAAGGCTACACTGACAAGGCTGCAAATGACACTGCCAGGCTGCATTGATGGGCATTTAAATGTAAGTTTTTTTCCTTAAAATTCCCTCCTAAACTTGGGGTGCATGTTATACGCCGGCGTGAGTTATACAACAATAAATACGATAATGTATAGAAGGTATGGCCGAAAGTGACTCAAGCCCAGGGGCCCCCACCACCCCAAGTCCTGCCCTGCCGGTAAGCGTAACTCAAATTTTTCCAAAAAAATAAAACACAAATTAGTGTATATTTGCTCTTTATGAAAGTTAGAGTCTACAAACTATGGTGCCAATCACTTAAAATTTATCACATCTGATCAGGCCTTCAGTACATCAGGTTTATCTCATTTTTTGAGACACTAACAAGTCAGAAAAATACAAATGCCCCCAAATGACCCCTTTTTTTAAAAAGTAGACATTCCAAGGTATTAAGTGGCATAGTGAGTTTTTTTTTTTCAGTTGTATTTTTTTTTTCCCACAATTCTTTGCAAAATTAAGATTTTTTTATTTTTTTTATACAAAATTGTCATATCAGGTTATTTCTCACATACAGCATATGCATACAACAAATTACACCCCCAAATACATTCTGCTACTCTTCCCGAGTATGGCGATACCACATGTGTGAGACTTTTATGCAGCCTACAGAGCACCAACATTGAAGTAGCACCTTCAGGTGTTCTACGAGCAAAAATTACACATATCATTTCACAACCACCTATTGCACTTTTGAAGGCCCTGGAGCACCAGAACAATGGAATTGCCCACAAAATGACCCCATTTTGGAAAGCAAACACCCCAACGTATAATCTGTGAGGCATAATGAGTCTTTTGAACGGTTAATTTTTTCCCAGAAGTTTGGGGAAAAAATGGAAAAAAATTAAAACCCTTTTTTTTTTTTTTTTTTTTTTTTTTTTTTTACACAAAGTTGTCAATTTATAAGATATTTCTAACACATAGCATGTATATAGAAAAAATTACACCCCAAAACACATTCTGCTACTCCTCCCGAGTATGGTGATACCACATATGTAGGACTTTTACACAGCCTGGTCACATAGATAGGCCGAACATTGAAGTAGTACCTTCAGGTGTTCTAGGAACATAAATGACACATCTCGTTTCGTTCCTACCCATCACACGTTTGAAGGTCCAGGAGCACCAGGACAGTGAAATTCCCAAAAAATGACCCAATTTTGGAAAGAAAACACCCCAACGTATATATTCTCTGAGGCATGGGCTTCAAATGGGTACTCGGTTCTCTGAGCTGCAGATAGGTTCTTTGGTACTCTGATGGCCTGGTGACAGGTTCTCTGATGGCCTGGTGACTGGTATTCGGGTACTCTGAAGGGCGGTGATAGGTACTCAGGTACTCGGGTGGGCTGTGACAGGTACTCGGGTACTCTGATGTGCTGTGACAGGTACTATGATGGGTGGTGACAGGTCCTCTTTATTGGGGGGGGGCAATCAGTGTGATTGGTGTGTACACTGTAAGCGGTAACCTCTCATTACCGCGGTTTGTTTACCCACATGATCGGCTGTGATCGTTTCACAGCTGATCACTAAAATGTAAACGGGCAGTAAATGGCTGTTTACCAGCATCGGTGATGAGCAGTGTTCCCGGGAACACGCTGCCACGACGGGCCGTGCACAGTGGGGGTGTAACCATCTGTGATCGGCCGTGACTTCACCGCGGCCGATCAAATGGTGAACAGCCATACCCAATGGCTGTTCACTCTCCTCGGTGGCGAGCGGTGTCTCCGTGACACGCCGCCACCGAAGGAACAGGGATGCGCGCGTACGATCGCACGCATTCCCTGTTTAAATGGGAGGACATCATATATGACGGCCTCCTGCCACAAGAGCCGTGCCGGTCGGCAAGCAGTTAAATACCGTAGTTTGTCACCATTCCACGAGTGTGTACAATTTTAAAGCATGACATGTTGGTTATCAATTTACTCGGCGTAACATCACCTTTTAAATTATACAAAGAAATTTGGCTGTTACTTTTTTACCGTTAGGATCACTTACCCCACCAGGTATTGCCACCCCTTCCTAGTCGAGCGCGGCTTCAGGTCATGGGGGACTCTTATCACATCTACAGGGACGCAGCTGGCAAGCCGTTCGGATCTCCCTGTACTGTTTACAGACCGCATTTTTTGGAACCGAGCGACTGGCGACATTGTTTCCGGTGGAAACTAATGCTTGACCTAAAACAGATAGACTTTCGGGTCGTGGAGCTGATAGGAAGGCTGGGCACAAGCTTGGAGACGAGTCGGGAATGCGCACAGGCAGCGTGAGACTCGGTAGTAAGCAGACACCTGCAATCATGTCAGAAGCAGATGCTCAACCAACGGACACTACTTCCATCATTCCTAAGGTAAGAGCACCCTGGGGAGGGGTACTCTCTCTCTAGGATTGCCCCTCCATGTATGGTTCCTATGAATGGGGGGGGAGGCTCAAATTCCTGCATTTTAAAAAGGGTCTAGTGCACTCCCAGGGTTGTATCCTGAACTTTGAAGTGACAGTTTTTTTCTTTTTGTTTTTTCCTTTTTTTACTTGTATTTCAGAAAGCTACAGAAAAAAACGAAACCTACGCATAGCTCTAAAAGGACGTGTGCCTGTAGGGACATATTAGGAGAATCATGGACAAAGGTGTTGTGTATAGACTGTATAGACTCGCTTGTTAAGGAAAGGGAATCTGAACTAGAGGCAGGACTAGCAGCTTCAGTCAAAGAGCTCTCGTCCACCTTCTCTTCATTTAGATCCCTGTTTGAAAAGTTTCAACTTCCCACAGGTCCAGCCCCCCAGGATACAACCCCACCTCTAGCACAGAGTTCTGCTCAGGATCAACCTACTAATACAGGGGGGAAAGAGGTTGCAGGCCCTAAAGGGACAACCAGACAGTAGTTCTTCCGATTTCCCAGGAGGGTTCAGAGTGGGGGGGGGGGGGGGACCAGGACAAGGGTCCAAGAAAACCCCCAGATATAAATTATCCCTGGATGAGGTAGAGGACCTCTTAAAGGCAATTTATACAACCCTCGGTATCCAGGTGGATAAGAAACCCCTGACCTTTCGTGACCAAATGTACTTGGATTTGGGGGGAACAAAAGAGAAGAGTTTTTTTCAGTACATGGGGTATTGATGGAAACGGTTAAAAAGGAGTGGCAGGATCTTGAAAGAAAGCCTTTATTTTTTTTCTAGATTCCTAAAGAGAAGATTTCCATTTTCAGAGGACCCGGCATCCATTTCTTCCAGGTCTCCAGACACACGGATCTGGCGTTTGAAGACATGGGGGCCTTGGCAGATGTTATGGACAAAAGGATTGACTCTCTGCTTAAAATAACATGGGACTCAGCTATTGGCAATTTAAAGCCAGAAATGGCAGTTAGAGTAATGGCTCAAAATTTAGAGCAATGGCAGATCCAACAACATATTGAGTTAAGGCAGGCACAGATAAGGAAACCCTTCTGTCTTCCTTCCCTACAATGCTACGAGGTATCGCATATATAGAAGACGCCTCTGCAGAGTCTGTCCGCATGTCGGGCAGAACAATGGTTCTAGCCAATTCAGCCAGGAGGGGCCCTCTGGCTAAACACCTGGCCAGGGGATAGCGCCTCCAAGGTCAAATTGTGCGGGATACCTTTACGAGAGATCTCCTTTTTCGCCCAGGCCTAGAGACTGTTCTAGACCGCACAGCGGACAGGAAAAAAATCCTTTCCTCTTAAGTTGAAAACCCTTGTACAAACAAAAAGGGTTTTCGTCCGCAAAGGCGCAGGGAAGCCCCAAAACCAGAGGGGAAAAAGAAAACCTGGCCCCAAAAAGGCAGGGGCAGAGCAGGGGTGATTTTTCGCCCTCCTGACCAGCCCTGTAAAACCCAGTGACATTCCAAGTACAGTGGGGGGGGGAAGACTGGGGGCCTTCCTCCCACAGTGGGAGGCAATATCCCCCAATCAATTTATTCTAGAGGTGATAAGGGGGTACCTCCTGGAATTCACAAGACCGCCCCCACAGAGATTCCTTATCACGCATCTACCCAGGTGCATGGCAAAGGCCGAGGCCCTGCTGGAAGCTCTGAGGGAATTAGAAAATCAGGATGTCATTCAGAGTCCCAAAAGCGGAAGAGGGAAGGAGGTTTTATTCTCGCTTTTTTGTAGTAAAAAAACCCTCCAGGAAAATTCAGATTAATTCTGAATTTAAAGCCCCTGAACAAGTCAGTGGCATACAAAAGATTCTGTATGGAGTCCATCTTTTCAGTAAGGGCTCTACTACCCCGCAACGGTTTCATGGTACCTAAGGGACGCGTTTTTACACATTCTATAGCGGAGGCCTTGCAGAAGTTCCTACGTCTTGCTATAGACCTAGGGGGAGAAAAATTACACCTTCAGTTTCAGACCCTGCCATTCGGGCTATCCTCATCACCCTGCATTTTTACCAAGGTCCTGACAGAAGCCATGGCCTTTCTTCGGCTCCGGGGTATATCAATAATAGCCTACCTGGCTGACCCGCTCTTATTTTCCGCGTCATCAATGCATTTAGCCAAGGATCTCGACCTAACAAAAAGGTCGTTTACAGACCTGGGGTGGCTACTGAACTTGGAGAAGTCCAGCCTGATCCCCCCCCCCAGAACAGATCAGGTATCTAGGATTCCTGTTGGACTCGACACTGAGTTTTTCTACCAATGGAGAAGGTGCAAAAGCTGGACAGAGCAGTGGCCTCTCTTCAGAGCAACCAGCTGTTTTCCATAACGCTTCTAATGTATTGACATTGGGTCTACTTAAATCTACCCTCCCATGCAGTGGGCGGGATTACACTTTTGTCTACAGACATTCGTCCTAGGGGTATGGGGTTACAGTCAAGATGATTTAGACACCCTAGTACATGTTCCACACCAAGTAAAGAGATCCCTCTGGTGTTGGAGGAAAATGACAAACCTGTCTTAAGGACATCTGTGGCTCATCCCAGTTTCTCGGGTGGTTACCACAGATGCAAGGGCTGGGGGGGGCACATCTGGGTTCCCCTCTAGCTCAAGGCACATGGGAAGATGAGCTGTGTCGTCCAATTGGAAAGAACTAAGGGCTGTTGGTCTAGCCCTTAGGTTTTTCAAAAAAGAACTCCTGGGCCACCACATCCAGGTGCGGTTGGACAACTCGTCGGCAGTGGCCTACTTAAACAAGCAGGGAGGCATGAGAAGCAGAGCCCTGTTGACTGTCCTAGTCTATTACAAGATCTACTTTTAATAGATCATTCTCAATCAATAGATCAGTCTCAAGTCTAAAACCAGAGTCTGATCTCAGCTGTAGATATCGGAAATCTCTAGGTTGGATTCTCGGCCTAGGAAGATTCTCCTTAAAACCATCAAGGTTGTTACTTGAGGGCTGGTTATAGATACCATACAGAAGATGGTATTCTTACCCCAGACGTGAATCAGTTCCATTGTAGGACTAATTCAACTTATCAGGATAAAGGAAAATTCCTTCATTCGGCGGCAGGAGATTTTTAGGGATGGCCTCCTTCAGGGCCGTCCCTTACGCGCAGTTTTATTCGGACTGCTTCAAGGCGCCATCCTGTTGGTCTGGAATAGAGGATTCAGGCCTTGTTTCCAATACGCTTGGCTCCCGACATAGTTCAGAGCCTAAATTGGTGGTGGCTATCCAGCAGGAGGAAAAATCTTTATCCTGCAAGGTGTTAACAGATGCCAGCCTTCTAGGCTGGGGAGCAGCCCTGGAAGAAGATTCTGTCCAGGGGAGATGGTCCAGGTTAGAGGACCTTGCCTATCAACTTTGTTGGAAGTTTCAGTCAGTACATCTGGCCATAGAATCTTGGCGGTCAGATTACGGGACTGTCCTGACAGGATTCAGTCTGACAGAGCCACGGTGGTGGCTTACATCAAAAAAAAAAAGTGAATAATGTTCTAGCTTTGGCAGAACACAAAACTCCTTGCCTGTCGGCAATTTTAATATTTCAGGCGTACTACTTGAGACGCTAACAATTATTTCTGGGAGAATGATCTCTTCACCCCCACATCTTCATAGCAATATGTCAGATGGGGTGCTCCAGGCAGGGACCTATTCGCATCCACATTTATTACGAGTTTTGACAACCTTATGTCGAACAAGGGGTCCGCTATCAGGCGGAACAGATACATTAGTCTTCCCAGGGGATCAGTTTTTCCCTGATCTATGCGTTTCTTCCAGTTCTACTACTTCCGCGCCCTCTCCGCAGGATTAAGCAGGAACAAAAGGAGGCGATTCTGGTGGCCCTAGCCGGGTCCTAGAAGATTTTAATTTATCGAGATCATAAAGAGGGCAGTAGAAGTCCTTTGGACTCTGCCATTATAGCCAGACCTTCTTGCACAAGGTCCAGTATTTCATCCTGCTTTACGGACAAGGCGTTTAACAGGTTTTTGCTTGCCATTTCTTCTGCTAGAAGAATATCTGAACCAACGGCTCTGTCTTGTAAGAGACATATTTCATCATGCATAAGGATGAGGTGGTTTTATGTCCTCATCCTGATTTCTTACCAAAAGTGGTAACAGGTTTTCATTTAAACCAAGATATTCTTCCTTTTTCCCCAGAAGCATTAATCTGGGGAAGAGAAAGCATTACAGCCTCTTGATGTAGTAAGAGCGATCAGTATCTTATCTAGAGGCGACCGCTCAGGTTCGCAAAACACAGGTTTTGTTTGTATTGCTAGAGGGTCCAAGATATGGACAGGCAGCATCCAAAAGCCACTATTTTCCAGATGGATTTGTCAAGTGATTGATCAAGCTTCAGCTTAAAACAAAATTCTTCCTTCTGATTAAGAGCACACTCATCCAGGGTGATTAGTGCCTCTTGGGTGGTGCACCATCAGGCCTCTATGGCTCAGAGCTGTAAGACTGCAACTTGGTCTTTGGTTCAGACGTTTATCCGATTTTTTTATTTTGTTTTTTCAAATTGATATTAAGGGTCATGAGGATATTGCCCTTGGGCACAGCATACACTGCAGGCTACAGTATGAGTCCCCTGGCCTCTTGTGTTTTTTTTGGTCTGCCCCCCCCCCCCCCCCCCTTCAGTTGTCATTGCTATGGGACATCCCACATAGTAAGTACCTTACACTTAACGCAGCAAAAATGTGTATTCCAGCTTTCTGTAAAGCTACTGCTCCCCCATCTATTCTTGATTGGTTTAACCGTATAGAAGAAATTTAATTCATGGAAGAATTCATTCATCAAGCAAATTGCACTACTAATGACTTTAGGAGAATTTGGGATTGTTGGAATCGCTTTTGTAACTCATCTGAATATACACAATTATCACAATAATTTATAGAGTTTTATTATCAAACACTGCATTCAGTTATTTAGAATTTCTGCTTCTTAACATGTCTATTTTGATGTTACTCATTGTACATTTGTACTACTATATTGTTATTCAATTGTTCTTACTCATATGTTTTACAATAAACAATATTGCAAAAAAAAAAAAAAAAACGTGTGAAACATTCCTTTAAATATCGGGGGGTGGTCTATAGTATGCCTGTGAAGTGACATGTGTTTCACGTGTTTAGAACAGTCCCTGCACAAAATGGCATTTAACGGAAAAAAAGTCATTTAAAACTGCTTGTGGTTTTAATATAACCTCTGGTTCCGGCAATATGGATGAAAATCATTGAGAAAAATGGCATGGGGTCCATTACCAGCCCCCTTGGGTCTTATACGGATATTAAAGGGAATCCTGTACCCAAATTGAAAAACGGAAAGGCGTGGGGCCTATATACTCAGAACAGCAGTATACAGGCAGTGCAAACACTGTGTAGGTTTGTTGTGTTAAGTAGAATCTGTTTGTAATTTTTTAACTGGTACATTTTTAAAGTGTAACTCCAGTCAAAAAAAATCTATTTTTAAGCTTTTTGGAAAACATAGGGAAGGGTCATCACCCCTGTATAATGTTTTTGCTGTCTGTCTTTTTTTCATCTCCCTTCCTGTTGTCTCCTTCCGTTTGCAAGTAGGAGATATTTGTAAGTTGGATGTTCGAAAGTAGGGGCCTGCCCTATATGCTCTGCATAAATTTGGGCCTAAATGTGCTGGTGTTGCCACAACACTGTAAGGCCTCAAATTGACTCTTGGTGGGCGCTGGAGTGCCCTGCTGTGAACGATTAGATCAAGATTTGTAATTACATGCCATTGTTGAACAGTGGTAGAAAAATTAGGCCTTTGGTGGTTCTGGTGCCACAACACTAAGTCCTCACACTTACTCTCAGTAGGCGCAGGAACGGGCCCTGCTGTGAAATATTATATAAACATTTTTAATTACATGCCCCTGTTAAACAGGGGCTGAAAAATTGGGCCTTAGGCACTGGTGCCACGACACTGCAAACTCTCCCAGATAGTTGGAGTGCAGGAATGAGCCCTGCTTCAAAGCATTGCATCAAAAAATAGGATTTTTAAAACGGCTTACCTGTAAAATCCTTTTCTTTGCTGTACATCAGGGGACACAGAGCCATAGTACTTACTATTTGGGTTATATGGGCGTATCAGGTGCTGGACAATGGCAAACCCCTTAAGGCGTTAACTTTCCCCATATAACCCCTCCCATTACTGGGAGTTCAGTTTTGTAGGCAAGCAAAGTGTATCAAAGTGTAATTGTGAGGGACCACTGTGCCCGCTGATGTACAAAGAAATGGATTTTTGCAGGTAAGCGGTTTTAAAAATCCTATTTTCTTTTCTTACATCAGGTGACAGAGCCATAGTACAAGAATACATATTGGCCTAAACTGATGAATAAATTCCTAATAAATAAATATATATATATATATAATTATATTATATTATATAATTTTCTCTTTTGTTCACTGACTGACACAGCTTTATTAATCTTGACCGTAGAGTTATTACGCCACCTTCAGGAGAGGACTAGGCAGAACATGTAATACATGTGAAAACAGAACTTTATAGTTCCGCCCAGGCGGTCCCTCTGGTAATAACCCCTCACCCTGCTTCCTGCAGCTGTTTTCTTTTTTTCTGCCTGTTGAAGAAGGACCTAGGCTCCCTGTGGGACCATTGGTCCTGGGATTTTTTTTTGCTGAATGTTTGCCTTTTGCACAAGATTTTAAGATCCTGTGATCTATCAACAGCCGGCTAGGTGACAGGCTGGATATTCTAGATCCTTGCAGTCTCCCCAGCCTGGCTATCGAGCGTGTGCAGACCCTAGCTACATGCTGGGTTGGCCACAACATGCCCCTCAGGCTCCAGGGCGGCCGGTGAGCACAACACTCTGGGGCACACATATGACTGGACTACCGATGTCCTTGTCACAGTGTGCCATGGCCAGCAGCCACCCCGAACTGCTCGGAGAGTGGGTCTGTGATGGGATGTCACCAGCTCGTCTGGATGGTAAGTACAGCTCTCCCTGGGCTGCTGAGCGGTGTGTGTACCTGTAGCCAGTGGTCCCCTGGGGGGCTCTCACCTTAGATTGGGGGCTGCGCTGGGTGTCTGTGGTCTCCACGCTGGAGGTCTGCATATGCTGATCGCCATAGCGCTGTTCTGCCGCCATTTTCTCTGTCCTTTTACTGTGTACAGTTGTTTGTCGGCCATTTTTGGTGTGTCTCAGTGGAAAGCATGGTCAGGGGCCATTTTTTTTCTGTAGCTCGGGGGCCATTTTCCTTTATACAGGGCAGCCGGCGGCCATTTTGTTGTAGCCCAGCGTGGTGTTTATCCTCAGCGCTAGTCCCTGCTGCTCAGAACGCAGCGTTTTTTTTGCTCAGTACACCTGGGAGGTGATACTGGATGCAGACACCTGTAACTGAACAGCGCAGGACTCGGGTGGTGACAGGGTAGGTCAGCATGGCTTCAGAAACTGGCGTTTCTTCCACAGAACTCCCTGCAACTGCAACCGGCTCATCTGCAAACAGTGCAGTGCCTTTGGACGTTTGTCGGTGGTCCTTGAAACGTTAGTTGCCAGGGTGGAGGTGATGTGTGGGCACAAAGATGGCAAAAAGCGGCCCTTGCCCCCCCATCCGGGGAGTGCTCTGATGCAGACTCTGACCCTGCTGAGACTTGCGGCCTCTGCTCTGTTGCTTCAGATGGCACTGACCAGGACCGATCGGACAGCGAGTCTCCGCAAGACAAAGTGCTAGTTGGAGCACATATCACAGCTGTACATGATACCCTGGAAATTCAGGATACGGCAGGTTCCCCTGCTAAACTAGTGGCCCCTTTTGGGTCCCGTAAGCCAGCCCCGTACACCTAAGGTGTTTCCGTATCTGGCTTATTTCGATAAGTTCATATACAAGAAATGGGGAAGTCTGCAACGGACCTTCTCGGTCCCTAAAAGAATGGTGGTGCGCTACCCCTTTGAGGAGAGCCTTCTTAAGAAATGGTTGGCTCCTCCGGCCGTGGACCCCCCAGTATCCAGGTTAAACAAAGTAACCACAATCTTGGTAGAGGGGACTCCTGAATTTAAGGACCCTACTGAAAGGAAGGCCGAGGCAGTGGCCCGTTCAGTGTTTACGGCTGTGGGGTCAGCAATACGACCAGTACTGGCCACAGAACTCGCGTCGCAGACACTTACCTAATAGGCAAAAATGTTTCACTGCAAATTGGAGAAGCAGCAGGCTACTCCCGTCTGCGTGGAACTAGCAGACCAGTTAGTTCACAGCCTTAAGTATGTTTGTGACACGCCCCTGGATACGCTTCCTTTGCTGTCCAGGTCTTCAGTGTGAGCAGTGGTGCTGCGGCGCCTGTCCAGGTATCTAAAAAAGCCTTGATGGATCTACCCTTCCTTGGTGAGCGGCTCTTTGGAGCCTCATTAGATGACATTAAGAATGTCACAGGTAGGAAGAGTACCTTGCTCCCACAGGCCAGGTAGACTAAGGAGCCACGCCGCAGGCAAGGGCCCTCATTTTCCGCTCACAAGATGCTTTTTCGTCCGTCCGGAACTTCGACTAAATTCTCCCAGTCCGACAGGACGACCTCTGAGGGACAAAAGCGTCCCTGGAACCGCAAGCCTGTGGGCAAAAGTGCTACTGCATGAAAGTTTGCCCCCCCTGCCCGTCTCTCAGGTGGAGGGTCACCTTCGGGAGTTTGCAGCCCAGTGGGCCTCTCGGCTATCCGACCATTGGGTCTGCGAACTGATTTCCTCTGGCTACAAGATAGTTCCTCACTTGGCCACCAAACAGATTCTTCCCCCTCCAGCATACCCTCAGTCCCAGCTCGCTTAGAGGCCCTATTGGGGGCGCTAAGGGACCTGCTAAGCCGGGGGGTGCCTGTTCCGGAGTCAGAAAGGTTCCAGGGGTTCTACTCCAATCTGTTTGTAGTCCCCAAAAAGGAAGGGGTACGTCCAATCTTGGCCCTGAAAGCCCTCAATTGCTTTGTAAAAATACAGATTTAGAATGGAATCAGTTCGCTCAGTAGTCACTGCACTCCATCAAGGGGACTCCCTGGCGTCTTTGGACATCCAGGATGCGTACCTGCACATACCCATATGCCTCAGACATCAGAGGTTTCTGCAATTTGCAGTTGGGGAAGCCACTACCATTTTATGGCTGTCCTTTTAGGCTTGGCATCAGCACCCCGAGTCTTTACCATGGTATTGGCTCCAATTTTGGCATAGTTGCGACAGTGCGGGATCGCAGTCGTAGGTTACCTAGACTAACTCCTCCTGAGAGCATCTTCTGCCTCAGAATTAAAGGCGGATGTGGCGATCACCATGCAAACCCTCCAGGAATTTGGGTGGCTGTTGAATAGGGGTGCAACGCATTGTCACCGATTCGTGATCAGAACAGGTCAACCCGTTCGGATCGGTACACGCCGCGATCTGGGGAGCACTCAGCGGCCTCGGCCTTAGTAAAGGCCACGGCTTTGGCCTAGCTCTGGAGCGTCAGCCATCTTGGAGTATCCGTTGGCCGTTTACAATGTGATCGCTCCATCAAATGACGGGGCGATTACTTGTAAACAAACCGGTGTCCTGATGACGCTGGTTCCTCTCTCCCCTCTGTGTACAGATATGTACAGTGGAGGGGAGAGATCGGATGGAAGCAGCGCTGTGGGCTAAATCTGTTGTGCCCACGGCGCTGCTGTGACAATTTCAGTCACAGCCATCCCTCCATACACTGCCAATACTCTTCAATACTCTGCCAATATTACAGTGGGGTAGATGACGTGGCTATTACAGTGGGGGAGATGGATATTACAGTGCGGACTATATGGTGGTGGAATTTTCACAGGTTTTTGCAAATTCAATTATTTGCTGATCCGAAAAATGATCCGATCCGGGAGTTTTTTTTTTTTGATCCGTTGCACCCCTACTGTTGAACCTAAAAAAGTCGGTGCTCATACAGACTCGGCGCTTGGAGTACCTAGGCTTACTGCGGGACTCCATGGAAGCAAGAGTATTTCTCCCTTCAGACAAACTGCAGCCTCTGAGCCGCTGTTCACAGGTGGTCGTCTCTGCGCTTCTGCATGTGCATCCTGGGCCTCATGGTGGCCTCCTTCAAGGCAGTACCATACGCCCAGTTTCACACCAGAGTCTTGCAGAAGGAGATATTGACAAAATGGGACAAATCTCTGTTATCAATGGATCGGCAGATTCGGGTGAGCCAGTCAGTCAGGGACTCCCTGCTCTGTTGGCTGAGGTCCCCGGCACTTCGGTCCGGGAAGTCGTTTCTACATTGGACAGTGATCACAACGGACGCCAGCCTGACCCAGGCTGGGGTGGATTACTGGGAGTAGTGTCGACCCAGGGCCTCTGGTCGGGGGAACAATTCAAGTTGCCGATCAATGTGCTCGAGCTCCGAGCGATCAAGCTATGCCTCTCCACATGGTCGATGAGACTACCAGGTTGTCCGATCAGGATCCAGTCAGACAACGCCATGACAGTGGCATATGTCAACCATCAATGAGGAACAAGATCGGCTGCCGCATGGGAGGTCGCTCACATCCTTCAGTGGGCAGATTGACGTGTACCGGCCTTGTCGGCCATTTACATCCCGGGAGAAGACAACTAGTCGCCAGATGCTTGACCCAGGAGAATGGGCATTGCATCCAGAGGTGTTCAGGCTACTGTGCCTGGGATGGGGCACACCAGACGTGGATCTCCTGACCTCCCGTCTCAATCGGAAGGTTCCAAGATTTGTATCGAGGACGAAATCCTTGGGCAGACGCACTGGTGGCTCCATGGGGTCAGTACCGACTGATCTACGCCTTTCCTCCGCTAAAACTGCTACCACGTCTGCTCAGCAGAGTGGAGGCCAAGGGGATTCCAGTGATACTGATTGCCCCAAATTGGCCTTGGCGTCCCTGGTACGCCGTCTTAATACACCTGGTTGAAGATGTTCCCTGGCGACTACCGATACGAGAAGACCTCCTGTCTCAAGGTACACTTCTCCATCCTGCTTTACCACCGCTGATTTTAACGGCATTGCTGTTGAGAGCCAGGTGCTAAGGAACCGGGCCTGACTGACTCTGTGTTTTAAACTATGTTGAGGGCACGTAAATCTTCGTCGCAGAAGATATACCATTATACCTGGAAGGCCTACATCTCCATGTGTGAGGGAAAGGGGTGGCGTCCACACACCTATTTCATTTCCAGGATCTTGCTGTTCCTACAGCGAGGAGTAGACCAAAAATTGGCCCTGAGCACCATTTAAGGATCAAATATCAGCCTTGGCTTTTTTTTTCCCCAACGGCCCCTGGCGCCTCACTCTCTAGTGAGCACTTTCATACAAGGGGTCCAGCATGTAGTTCCTCCGGTGTGTCCACCCTTGCTCCCGAGGGATCTGAACCTGGTACTGGTATCGGCACTTCAGAAACCGCAGTTTGAGAACATCAGGGAAATTCCCTTGTTGACTCTTTTTTATCAAGTGTTCTTCCTAGTGGCCATTACATCGGCCAGGAGGGTTTCGGCACTGGCGGCCTTGTCTTGTAAGTCCCCCTATCTGGTTATCCCCAAGGATAAGGCGGTGTTGTGTCCACAACCTTCTTTTCTGTCAAAGGTGGTTTCGGTGTTCCACGTCAATGAAGACATTGTGTTACCATCTCTATGTCCTAAACCAACACATCCTAAGGAGGTGGACCTCCATTGCCTGGACGTGGCCCGGGCTCCAAGGGTATATTTGTCTGCCACGGCTCCCTTTTGGAAGTCACTGTTTTTTTCAGTAGCTGGTCCGAAGAAAGGTGGCGGTTTTGTCGGCCACCATTTCAAAGTGGATCAGACAGATTGTGGTCCAGCGCCTTGAAGGGGCAGGTGCCCCCCTTTCCTGTCATGGACCATTACACCAGGGCAGTTGGAACCTCTTGGGCTTTCCGACATCAATTGTCAGTCGCTCAAGTGTGTAAGGCGGCGACTTGGTCGTCCAGTCACACTTTTACCAAATTCTACAAAATGGATGTAAGTGCATCGTGTGATGTTGCAATTCGGCACTTTTTTCCTCTGTTTTAAAAATAGTTACTTTTGAGTATTAATGCACTGTTGCATTTGTTGACCACAAGTTCTGATGCAGTTAGGATGGTGACTCCCCTGTTAGGGAGCACTGTTGGTTGTGGGTTAAATTTTATGCTTTTCCCACCCCTGCCTAGGTAGGGTATTACAAAAGGTTTGCAAATCAGCCGGGGTTCTCAACTGTGCTGTGCGATTTCTAGCTGTTTCCTGTAAGCAGATTGGAAATTTCCATCTATAGGCTATGTGCCTATCGCGTAGAGCTTGTAAGAGAGGGCGCAGGTCTCTCCTATGTTGCAGGGTGATTGTAGACAAATCCTGGAATAGTTATATATGTGCACTATTGTGCTCCAGGCAGTCATGGTTGCGGGCAAGGCGTAGTATCTCCTCTTTCTGTGTGAAATGAACTAGACTGCATACTGCATCTCTTGGGGGGGGGGTCAGCATCTCTGCCCCTCGGTCTAAGAGCTCTGTGGCACCTTTCCATCTCCACAGGGGCATTGGGCGGCCTCCCCAGCAGTGTATTAAAGAGCCCACACACCTGATTGCAATTGGGGTACGCCACCTTCAGGAGAGGACTAAGCAGAACATGCAATACATATGAAAAACAGAACTGTACAGTTCTGCCCAGGGCGCGGTCCCTCTGGCTATAACCCTTCAGCCTGCTTCCTGCAACTCCGGTTTTTTTCTGCCTAGTGAAGAAGGACCTAGGCTCCCTGCCTGGACCATAGGTCCTGGGGATTTTTTTCTGGATGTTGCCTTTTGCGTAAGATATTGATCCTGTGATCTTCTATCAACAGCCTGCTGGGTGACAGGCTGGCTAATATAGATCCTTGTAGTCTCCCCAGCCTGGCCATTGAGCGCGTGCAGGCCCTAGCTACGCGCTGTGTCGGCCACGGCATACCCTTCATGCTGCAGGGGCGGCCGGTGAGCTACATGCTCTGGGGCACACATATGACCGGACTACGGACGTCTTCGTCACAGTGTGCCATGGCCAGCAGCCACCCCGTACTGTTTGAGTGTGGGTCTGTGGGTCTGTGATGGGAAGCCTCTAGCTCGTACGGACGGTAAGTACAGCTCTCCCTGCCTCGGCAGGACAGAGCAGCTGGGCATTCCCTGGGAGGTCGATTAGGGCGTCCCTCCTCTCTGCCTGTCCCTGTATCCCCCCCCCCTGCGGGGGATGCTGCATGGCTGGGCTCTGGTGCGGTGTATGTACCTGGGCCTCCCAGGCTCTTACCTTGGCTGGGGGCGGCGCTGGCTGGCTGTTCATGTGCTGTCGTCTGTCTCTCTGCTGGTGTCTGTGGGCTCTGCTACCACTATCTCGCTTACTGGCGCCATTTCTGTTAGTCTCTGTGTACAGCATGGTCATCGGCCATTTTCTTTTTTACCACCTCAGCGAACTTTGAGAGACTTGGATCAGCTTATCCGTTCATTTTAGTCCTTTCTCTTATTCACATCACCCTGGCATTTATCATTGCTTTTACATACTTATATAATTTAACCAATCATTTTAAAATTCTATTACAGTATTAGCGTCCTAATTCTTATATTAAATCTAAGAATGGGTAATATCCCCTAATTATGACAGTTTCTTTTAATCCCTACCTCCCCCTTCCCCCTTCCTTCCCAACCTCCGTGAATAAGATCTCTACTCCTTTCTCTCATTACACTGATGTTAATCTATCTCCTCATACCTTCTGCATAGCTCCATGTTTTTTTTTTAAAACTCTCCATGACTCCCCATTTTTCTCTTAACCCCGCACGGTTTTCTTCCGTTTCACATCTCAAACATTCCATCCTCTGTTTCTTTGACTTCATCTATCCACTCCCATATATGTGGGCTTTCAATTTCGCACCACTTTTTAGGTACGAGTCTTTTTGCTGCGTTTATCAGGTGTGGTGTCAACGACTTCCTATATTGTTCGGGCCCCCGTTCAGTTCCATGTAGCAACACCACCCACGGGTCTTCTATTACTTCTTCCCTAGGGATCTCTTTTATTATATTTAGAATCTCTTGCCAAAATTTTTTAATTTTAAGGCAATTCCACCATATGTGAGCTGCTGTCCCCAATTCCTTGCATCCTCTCCAGCACTCCGCAGTTTTGCCGGGTTGGATTCTACTTATTTTATCTGGGGTAGCGTACCATCTACTTAAACATTTATAATTAATTTCCACGGTCTTTACATCTACTGCTGAGTTATGAGTCAGTTTGAATATTTTTTCAATAACATTTTTATCCCCGTGTTCTCAATTCCCCTTCCCACTTAGTAATATATGGTGTGATCTCCAATTCATCCACCCTCATTACTATTTTATATAGCTTTGAAATTGTGCCTTTTGTGTTTTTGGCTGTCGACAGCCATTCCAGCGGGGTCAGATCTTCACCCGTTCTTATTGGTTGTGGTAGGTTTTTAACAAAGTGGCTCAATTGGAGATACCGCCATTCATCTATCACCAATAATTCGCTATTACCTTTTAAATCTTGTAGTGTCGCTATATTCCCTTTTTCTATTGTGTCCTAATTGTGCCCTATCTGCCTTTATCCAATTCCCTCCTATTTTTATTTTCCCTGGTGCGAAATAATCATTTTTTTACGGTGAATTATATTCCCCATTTAAGGTTTTTTCTTCTACCGTTATAGGTGTTTCTAATATCTCTCTGTCGTCTTCTGTAATCCTTGGCAACTTTGCATTTTTTAGAAATTTATTTTCCCCCTTCTGTCTTCTAACTGGCCTTCTTTCTGTTCCACTGAATACAACCCCTTAGAGTAATTTTTGAATGTTTCTGCTATCCTTTTTGTATTATGCACCATTGCCCCTTGCTTATTTTGTATTTTATCAATATAATTTCTAGATTTCTTCTTTTGTAATATGCTAGGTGTTTACTCACTTTATTTCCCCATTGAGATCTTTCCTTAGCTATTCTGTTAAATGTTTTGTTTCTTGTTCCATACGTTCCTTTAAATCATCTCTTTTCATTACTATTTTGTGATATAGTTCTGGATGTTGACCCAGTTTTTTTGCAATCTTGTTCTGCTCTGTATATACAGTATCTTCTATCATTTTCTCAATTTTCCCTGATCTTCTTTTTTTTTTTTTTTTTTTCCCTTGAGCCTATTGCTATTAAGATCCCCCTGATGTAAGCTTTATGGGCCTCCCATAAGGTAGATCCCGAGACCTCATCGGTATTTCTTATAAAATAGTTCTCTAGTTCTTGATACATCATTGCGAAGCTATCTTCGTCTCGAAGAAGGGCTTCGTTTTAATCTCCAAGTCTGGGACTGTCTTTGGTATCCAGGTACAATCATTTTTCATTTTTAACTAGGGCATAGCGCTATTTCTATTTTAGTTTCTCCCACCATCTCCAACATTCTATGTTCTAACGGGATATAATCTATCCTACAGTACGTCCCGTGCACAGAGGAGTAAAACGTATAATCTTGTATTTTCGGGTGTTGGATCCTCCAAACATTTACTAGTTGGCACTTATGTATTGTCCTTTTAATTGCATTTAGTTGTACGTTGTTTGTCTCCTGTACACGGGCCGTACTATCAATTTGCGGGTCCATACATAAGTTCACATCTCCCATCAAGATCACGTACCCTTTTTTGAAATCCATCAACTTTCCCAAGATGTTGTTCAGATAATTAATCAAGTTTATATTGGGGGCGTATATGTTTGCTAACGTGCAATCCATTCCAAACAGATTTCCTTTCAGGAAAATAAATCTTCCATCTGGGTCCACCATTCTCTCCTCCAATTCAAATCGTATATCTTTCGCAAAACCTATCGCTACACCTCAAGCTTTGTTATGGTATCTCCATAGTACCATGTTGGAAAGTTGTTTGAATGAAATAGACAACCTCCACCCTGTACCGTTTAAGCTCATTTAAGATCGTATGACTCGCTTCTCCCCTCCCCCCTCCCCTCGGTGGCCCCCATCGGGCCTTTGAGTCGTCGAGGGTCACAGATACTGTGCCCCTCTCCGATTCTCGCAAATCCGAGGTGAGGCGAGACTCTAACCTTGCAGTCTCGCTCCACCCTACCCAGATTGTATTTGGGGATTTGGATAGAGTGGGCCGGTCCTATATAGGCACCACTAGTAAGTTAACTTACCCCTCTTGTCAGTAAGTGTCCTAGGTCTACTCTTAATGTACTTATATCTGCTTTGATTGCATTTTCCAGTTTCAAGAGCATCTCCGCCATGTCTAATTTAGTTGGTAATTGAGCATCTGCTCTTTTTTCTTCAGCTAGTTCACTCTCCGTTGTTATATCCTCTTTTAATTGGTCGTGTCTCTTCTGTTTTCTTATCCCTTCTCCTCTTGTTATCCATTATATCTTGTTGATTCAAACCTGAGGTTTGGGGACTTATTCCCTGCTTCATGTACTGTTTAATTGTGGTGGTTGTTCATTTCGGGGCTCCTCTTTGTGGTTTTACTCATAATGCCCTTCCCGTCTCTTCTTATTCGTTTCCCCAGTTGGTTTTATTTTATTTTACCCTCTTTAGACAGCTCTCACCTCTTCTCCTGGGAGATATCGGTCTGATATAAATATTATCTGCTATACTGCTGTTGCAGTTACAAAATAGGTTTTCCAAATATTTCCATGGGGCCCTCTAGGGTATGCCGTTTATTTCTATATGGGGGAGCAATTCAATATATCCCAGAAATATCGGGTCCCCCCCTCTTTTCCCCCCTTAGTCCATTTATTACTGTCCACTCTGATACTTTACCAGTATCCCCAGATCCGATTATTCCCCACAGCCTTCTTTTGGCCCCTTTCTAATACGAGGTTGTAGCAAGCTCTGCTGAAACCAGCCTGTAAGATTCATTTTACCAGTGTTATGATTCTTCAGGTATAACTAATCCCACGTGTTTATTCCGCTCTTACAGTCCACATGGGGGTTGGATTAGGGAATTTCATGTAACCGCACAATAGTTGGTACTTGACAGAAATGGTATACTACTTTAAATTTCTGCTGATAAGCCGGAAAGATTTATAAGCATTAGGAGGGAGATATGTAAACGAGCAAGCTAAATATTTTTATAACAAGCTGTTTCCTCATGCAACCACCATCTGTTCTTCCAAGCCTTGGTCTTAAACTTTAAATGTCACAGATATCAGTATAGAGGCTTATAATCAGTTTTTTTTTTTTTTTTCCCCCTCTGAGCAATATATATTCTGTTCAAATTCAACTTTTACTTCTTCTGAAGTTCATGTATATTACCTCAAACTTCTGATCTTCTGTGAAGACACTGTCCCCTATGCTTTATCCCTTATTGCCATGATATATACCACATGTAAGGTAGATTAAGCAATATCATGTAGCCACACAATACTGTGTATAGTGGGCAGCACAGTGGTGTAGTGGTTAGCACTCTCACCTAGCAGTAAGAAAGTCACTGGTTCAAATCCCAACCTTGACACTACCTGCTTGGAGTTTGCATGTTCTCCCTGTGCCTGCGTGGGTTTCCTCCAGGTACTCCGGTTTCCTCCCACAATCCAAAGACATGCAGGTAGGTTAATTGGCTTCTGTCCAAAATTGGCCCTAGTATATGAATGGGGACCTTGGATTGTGGGCTCCTTGAGGGTAGGGACCAATGTGAGTGTGCAATGTACAGGGATAGGGACAATTGTAGACACTCACTCAGGTTGAACTGTGTGTGTGTGTGTGTGTGTGTGTGTACACACACACACACGTATATATATCTCTCATAATAGGGTTTGGCTAGATCTTATATAGCAGGCTATTTCAACATTCAGCTATTCATTCATCCAAGCCTTGATTTTATAATACTCGTCCATCAAAAATCAGGTCAGCAGCCACCTTTTATCTCATATATCATATGTAACAGATTGTATCAGAGGTCTATCTTTTGCAGTATACTTAGACCTTTACTTTAGATATACCGATAATCAGTAAAGATGCAGGGAGTCTCTCTATCCTGGGCACTGTATTCTGTTTGGCTTCAGCATTTACTTATTGTACAGTTCATATAAATGACCTCCGTCTTCTGCTCCTCTGTAATGTGACTGTCCCTGCTGTTTGATCACCTGGCTCCGTTGGATAGAGATTACTCTTACCTTCGCCTCATAATATCTCTTCTGGGGACAGCACTTTATCCCTTGATACCTCTATTTCTCTGCCCGTCTTTGAGTGACGAGGGGGTGGGGGGGGGGCGGCGGTGGAGGAAGGGGGGAACCGGAGGGGTGCAGGGATGCCACAGACTCACTCTTGCTTTTGCCGGATTCTTATTTACCGCTCCCACAGCTCTGTGTGGTCGGTGTGCTCCTCTCGGCTACCATCTAGGGTACTCGGTGGCAGCGTGCAGAGTCTCTGTCTCTGTGTCCTGTCCACCTTCCCCCGGCATTCTCGCTTACACACGCCAGCCGGCAAGATCAGGCCGCTCCCTCCGTGATGCACATCATGTCCCGTGGTCGGCCATTTTCTGTTGGTGTCTGTGAGCAGCTTGGTCATCGGCCATTTTCTCGGAGTCCAGGGGCCATTTTTCTAGTGTTTTTTGACTATACAAGAAGGGCCGGTGGCCATTCTCTTGTAGCCTCAGCGCGGTTTTTCTCCCCAGAGCTGGTTCCTGTGCCTCAGAACAGCGCAGTTTTTACTGCTGGACACTTGTGAGCTGACACGGGACACAGCGATCCGCGAAAGCACGGCACAGCACTCAGGGTCAGGGTGGCGAGTCCGGTGGCGGGGCCCCTCAGGCTGTTAGCAGCTGGGAGGGTGGGATTGAGCACCTTGTCCTAAGCCCCCATGGGTGGCAGACAGAGTGGGTCAGGATGAGGTCAGAAACTGGAGTTTCTTCCCCATATCCCCCTGCATTTGCAACCGGCTCGCCTGCAAATAGTGCAGTGCCTTTGGACGCTTTGTCAGCGTTCATTGCAAGGGTGGGCGTGCGGGCATTATGGGGGTAAAAAACGGCCCCTGCCAACCACGGCCCTCCAGGGAGAGCACTGATTCGGACTCGGGCCCTGCGGTGACTGACAGCCCCTGTTCTGATGTGTCAGAGGATGCTGACCAGGACCGTTCAGTGACAAGGATTCCGTGTGTGGGTCCGCACAGGAGAAAGCGCTAGTTAAAGCACTTATAACTAGTATGCGTTATACCCTGAAAATACAGGATGCAGCAGGATCCTCTGCTAAGGTGGCGGTCTCTTTTGGGTCCTGCAAGCCATCCCGTACACCTAAGGTATGTCCGTAGCTGACTTATTTTGATGAGCTCATATACAAGGACTGGGGAAGCACAAAACTGACCTTTTCAGTCCCAAAATGGAGGTTTGTCCCCACCCGACACACGGGTGGGGGGTCGCCTTCGGGAGTTTGCAGCTCGGTGGGCCTCTCGGCTGTCCAAACATTGGGTCTGCAAACTGATTTCATCGAGCTACATGATTGGTGTCCAAGAGAGGTACTCTAACAGATTTTGTTCCCTCCAGCATACCTTGTAAGGGACCTGCTCAGACGCGGGGTGATAGTGCCTGTTCCAAAACTGAAACGGTTTCGGGGAATCTACTCCAGTCTGTAGCCCCCAAAAAGGAAGGGCTACGTCCTATCCTGGACCTAAAAGCCCTCAATTGCTTTGTGAAAGTACAAAGGTTCAGAATGGAATCCATTCACTCCATAGTCGCTGCACTCAATGAGGGGGACTCCCTGGCGTCTTTGGACATCCAGGACGTGTACTTGCATATGCCTATATGCCTCCGATTTCTGCGATTTGCAGTGGGGGAAGAGCACTACCAGTTTGTGGCTCTCCCCTTTGGCCTGGCTTCAGCACCCCGAGTCTTTACCAAAGTATTAGCTTTAAATTTGGCGTTGTTGGGACAACGTGGGATCTCAATCGTGGGTTACCTACATGATCTCCTCAAAATGTCGGTACTAGTGCCGACTCGGTGCCTGGAGTACCTAGGCTTACTGCTGGACTCCATGGAAGCGAGTGTTTCTCCCTTCAGACAAACTGCAGACTCTGAGCCGTGGTGAAGCTGTTGATAAACCGCAGGTGGTCGGAGCTGCATTTCTGCATGTGCGTTCTGGGCCTCATGGTAGCCTCCTTCAAGGCAGTACCATACACCCAATTTCACACCAGAGTCTTGCAGAGGGAGATATTGTCCAAATGGGACAAATCTACGTTATCCCTGGATCAGCAGATTCGGGTGAGCCAGTTAGTCAGGGACTCTTCTCTGGTGGATGATGTCTCTGGCCCTTCAGTCCGAGAAATTGTTCCTGCCTCTTCATTGGACGGTAATCACAATGGACATCAGCCTGACTAGCTGTGGTGGAGTGTTGGGAGTACAGTCGACCCAGAGCCTCTGGCCGCGGGAGGAATCCCAGTTACCGATCAATGTGCTTGAGCTTCACGTGATCAGGCTATGTCTCTCCACATGGTCAAGGAGGCTACGAGGGCATCCGATCAGGATCCAGTCAGACAACACCATGGCGGTGGCATATGTCAACCATCAAGGAGGAACAAGGAGCTCGGTTGTAGCATGAGAGGTTTCTCACATCCTTCGGTGGGCAGAGCAACACGTACCGGCCCTGTTGGCCATATACATCATGTAAGTATAAAACTAGCTATCTAAGTTGCCAGGTGTTTGACCCAGGAGAATGGTCATTGCATCCAGGGGTGTTCAGGCTGCTTTGCCTGCGGTCGGGCACACCAGATGTGGATCTTCTGGCCTCTTGACTCAATTGAAAGGTGCAGAGGTTCGTGTCCAGGACAAGAGATTCTTTTGTGGATGCGTCAGACCCGTTGGCTCCATGGGAGCAGTGCGGGCTGATTCCCACGGCCTAGGGTATTCCAGTGATACTGATTGCTCCAGATTGCTCCAGATTGGCTCTAGTGTCCCTGATATGCCGACCTAGCAGGCCTGGTGGTGGATGCTCCCTGGTGGTTGCCGATGCGAGAAGACCTCCTATCGCAAGGTCCGATACTCCATTCTGCTTTACCATCGTTGTTTTTAACGGCATGGCTGTTGAAAGCCAGGTGCTAAGGAACCGAGGACTGTCTGACTCGGTAATCTCCACTATGCTGAGGGCAAGAAGATTTTCTTCTCGGAAGGTATACCATCGTATGTGGAAGGCTTATGTCTCCATGTGTGAGGAGATGGGGTAGTGTCTGCGCACCTATTCCACTTCCAGGATTCTACTGTTCTTACAGCAAGGAGTGGACCAGAAACTGGCTTTAAGCACCATCAATGGACAGATATCAGCCTTGCCTGTCTCTTTCCAATGACCCCTGGCGTCTCACTCATTGGTAAGCACCTTTTGAGCAAGGGGTTTGGCATTTAGTCCCTCCGGGTGCGTCCACCCCTACCTCCATGGGATCTGAACCTGGTGTTAGCGGTGCTTTAGAAACTGCTGTTTGAGAACATCAGGGATATTCTCTTGTTGACTTTCTCAGAAAATGGTCTTTCTAGTGGCTTTTACATCTGCCTGGAGGGTTTCTGAGTTGGCGGCCTTGTCTTGCAAGTCGCCCTATCTGGTTTTCCACAAGGATAAGGTGGTGTTGCGTCCGCAACCATCTTTTCTTCCAAAGGTGGTTTTGGCCTTCCATCTCATTGACGACATTGTGTTACCATCTGTGTCCTAAGCCGACACACCCTAAGGAGGTGGCCCTCCATTCCCTGGACTTGGTCCAGGCACTGAGGGTATATTTGTCTACCACGGCTCCCTTTCGGAAGTCAGATTCTCTGTACGATTTGGTAGCTGGTCCAAAAAATCAGGATCAGATGTGGATCAGACAGATCGTGGTTTCGGCTTACACCTTGAAGGGGCAGGTGCCCCCCTTTTTTCTTTCACGGCCCATTCCACCAGGGCAATTGGGACCTCTTGGGCTTTCCGATATCAAGCGTCTGTCTCCCTGGTGTGTAAGGTGGTTGTCTGGTCACACTTTCACAAAGTTCTACAAAGTTGATGTAAGCACATCTTCAGATGCTTGCTTTGGTCGCAAAGTTTTGCAGGCGGCCGTGTAATTGTTGCAAGAGAAAGTTACATTTTGGTTGTCAATGCATTCTGATGCACATGTTGACCGCAAGTTCTAATGCGGTCGGTTCAGATGGTGACTTCTCTGTTGAGGAGCACCTCTGGTTGTGGATGAAGTTATGTTTACTTTTTCCACCCCTCGTTCTGACACTGCTTGGGGACGTCCCTACAGTCAAGATTTCATGGAGCTGTGTACGTCAATGAACGAAGGAGAAAATAGGATTTTTGTACTCACCGTAAAATCCTTTTATCTGAAGTTCATTGACGGACACACACCCACCCCTCCTGTTATTTTACATTATACCGCTTGTTGACGTACTCAGCCTGCTTCCTGCAACTCAGGTGTTATAGCCAGAGGGACCACCCCCTGGGCGGTACTGTACAGTTTTTTTTTTCATATGTATTACATGTTCTGCCTAGTCCTCTCCTGAATGTGGCGTAATAACCCTATGGTCCAGATTTAATGGAGTGGTGTCCTTCAATGAACTTCAGAGAAGTATTTTTTACGATGAGTACTAAAATCCTATCTTTTTCCCTTTTCTGGCTTGGGGCCTTTCCCTCAAAATCCATACCAGACTCAATATTGTGGTATGTTTTTAGGGGGAGACCCCACGCAGGTTTCTCTTAACGCTGTTTTAATGTTTACAAGAAGTTACAAGCATTTAGCGTTTGAAATGCCGGTAAACTACAGTCCTGTACGTGATTTATCTGCTTTCAAAAACATGTCAGTAAACTCAACAGCCTCTAAACTACTTTAAATGATTGTATGTGTGCACGTAGGGTAACAGTAAGCCCTTGTACACACGGTCGGACATTCCGACAACCAAATCTGTCGGATTTTGTCCGAAACTGTTGCATACACATGGTCCGACACAGTTGTCGGAAAATCTGATCGTTCAGAACGTGATGATGTAATTTTGTTACGACGGGCAGGCCAGTAGCCAATACCTTTGGTGTAGGAATTTGATCTGAGCATGCGTGACACTTTGTCCGATCGGAATTCTCTACACATGATCGGACAAGGTCCGATCAGAGCATGTTGTCGGAAAATTTTATAGACAAGTTGGAAAACTTGGTCCGTCGGATATTCAGACGGAAACAGTCCGATGGAGTCTACACACAGTCGGATTATCCGACAATACGGTCCAATCGGACACATTCCGTCGGAATCTCTGACCGTGTGTACAAGGGCTAAGAGTTTAGGGGCTGCTGAAACAATCGCCCAACTGCTCCTAAACGTGAGTTTAGCAGCTCCTGTGTACAAGAGGCCTAACACTTTCAGAAGAGGAGAGGGGTATGATGAAGAGGCTGTGCTGGGGAATTCGCTCTTCCCAGAGTAGTAAAACTTTCTAACAAAATCAAAGGCACATTACCAGGGAATTTAATTGAGACCAATTTGGGCATTTTCACTTAGGTAGGTACCGTTTTTGTTGCCAGCGGTTTCGACATTAACCTCCCTGGCGGTATGATTATTTCAGACTTTAGGTGCTGAAAGCGGTACCATTATTTTGCATGGAAATTTGGTGTTTTATATTGTAGGCCTGTTCTTAGAAATCACTTAAATAAATCCAAACAAGTCTAATAGACATCCCGAGTATGATAAAATTTGAAATATGAAATGGTGTGTGTGTGTATATATGTATATGTATGTACAGTGGTGTGAAAAAGTGTTTGCCCCATTCCTCATTTCCTGTTCCTTTGCATGTTTGTCACACTTAAGTGTTTCGGAACATCAAACCAATTTAAACAATAGTCAAGGACAACACAAGTAAACACAAAATGCAATTTGTAAATGAAGGTGTTTATTATTAAAGGTGAAAAAAAATCCAAACCATCATGGCCCTGTGTGAAAAAGTGATTGCCCCCTAAACCTAATAACTGGTTGGGCCACCCTTAGCAGCAACAACTGCAACCAAGCGTTTGCGATAACGTGCAATGAGGCTTTTACAGCGTCCTGGAGGAATTTTGGCCCACTCATCTTTGCAGAATTGTCCTAATTCAGTTACATTAGAGGGTTTTCGAGCATGAACGGCCTTTTTAAGGTCATACCACAACATCTCAATAGGACTCAGGTCAGGAATTTGGCTAGGCCACTCCAAAGTCTTCATTTTGTTTTTCTTCAGCCATTCGGTGGTGGACTTGCTGGTGTGTTTAGGATCATTGTCCTGCTACAGAACCCAAGTTCGTTTCAGCTTGAGTACACGAACAGATGGTCGGACATTCTCCTTCAGGATCTCTTGGTAGACAGCAGAATTCATAGTTCCTTTTATCACGGCAAGTCTTCCAGGTCCTGAAGCAGCAAAACAGCCCCAGACCATCACACTACCACCACCATATTTTACTGTTGGTATAATGTTCTTTTTATGAAATGCAGTGTTCCTTCTACGCCAGATATACTTGGACACACACCTTCCAAAGAGTTCCACTTTTGTCTCATCGGTCCACAGAATGTTGTCCCAAAAGTCTTGGGGATCATCAAGATGTGTTGTGGAGAAATTGAGACGAGCTTTGATGTTCTTTTTGCTCAGCAGTGGTTTTCCCCTTGGAACTCTGCCATGCAGGCCATTTTTGCCCAGTCTTTTCCTGATGGTGGAGGCATGAAAGCTGACCTTAACTGAGGCAAGTGAGGCCTGCAGTTCCTTGGACGTTGTTGTGGGGTCTTTTGTGACCTCTTGGATGAGTCGTCGCTGCGCTCTTGGGGTAATTTTGGGCGGCCGGCCACTCCTGGGAAGGTTCACCACTGTTCCATGTCTTCGCCATTTGTGGATAATGGCTCTCATTGTGGTTCGCTGGATTCCCAAAGCTTTGGAAATGGCTTTATAACCCTTTCCAGACTGATAGATCTCAATTACTTTCTTTCTCAATTGTTCCTGAATTTCTTTGGGTCTCGGCATGATGTGTAGCTTTTAAGGATCTTCTGGTGGACCTTACTGTGCCAAGCAGCTCCTATTTAAGTGATGCCTTGATTGTGAACAGGTGTGGCAATAATCAGGCCTGGGTGTGGCTAGAGAAATTGAACTCAGGTGTGGACAACCACAGTTATAGTATGTTTTAACAAGGGGGGCAATCACTTTTTCACACAGGGCCATGATGGTTTGGATTTTTTTTCACCTTTAATAATAAACACATTCATTTACAAATTTCATTTTGTGTTTACTTGTGTTGTCCTTGACTATTGTTTAAATTGGTTTGATGTTCCGAAACACTTAAGTGTGACAAACATGCAAAGGAACAGGAAATGAGGAAGGGGGCAAAAACTTTTTCACACCACTGTATATATATATATATATATATATATATATATATATATATATATATATATATATATTATCTCTATCTCTCAATAATGTAATCAAATCAAAAACACTGAAATGTACCGAGTTGCAGAATTGTCGCTGTCATTACTTTTAGCCCCCGTTCACACCTATGCGAATTAGATGCGGCTTACACCACATCCAATGCGCAGGACATTTTAAAATGCATTCAAATTAATGTATCTTGTTCACATATGTGCATTGCATTAGCACTGCGCATTGCACAAAAAAGTGTGCATTTTCTGGGCATTGCGGTGCGAATTACAAGCACATTATCCTCTAGGTGAACGCATCTGATTTTGCAGATGCATTGCGTTCTGAATAAGAAATATCTCCTTCTCACTTCACCTCCCCTCCTCTCCCCCCTCTCCCTGCTCAGCTGATGCGCAGATAGAAGGGAGCGGCACTGCTGAACAGCTGCTTTTTCTCTTCACAGAGAAAATGTAGCTAGAATTCACACCGCACTGGTGTGAACCCGGGCTTAGTGTTTGACGAATTTCCCCACAAATTACTATTGCTCAATTCTGCTAGTGATTCTAATTTATTTTCGCTGTTTTCTAGCTGGTCTATAACCACTTTTAATGTAAACAGACATTTTTTTTGTTGCTATGGACAATCTCCAGTTTCCTGGCATAAAGAACAGTATCTATAATATAAAACTGCATGCAGGACTCTGGCCAAACCACTAGGGACAAAGGGGATGTGTAATTATTTGATACAGTACTGTAATCTGTAAGATTACAGCATACTGTATCTATACTGTGTTTTTTACTTTTTGAATTTGGCGCCGAACTCTGTCCTGGTGCATCGCAACACTCGCAGGGAACGGAGCTCGGCACTGTGACAGATCGAGCGAGACACGGCGGCTCGCTGATCACATGGGGGAGACATCGCTGGATCACGGGGACAAGGTAAGTAACCCCCTCCATGGATCCAGCGATATACTCCCGAGTCGGGCTCGGGAATACCGCTTACGGTAATGAAATCTTACCCCGAGCCAGACTCGGGAATACCGCCAGGGAGGTTAATGGCTGTGTGTTGAGATATTTTTAGGGGACTGCAAATTTACGCTGTTATACAAGCAGTACACTCACTAAATTACATTGTATCAAAGTGTAATTTCTTCGGTGTTGTCACATGAAAAGAGATAATAAAATATTTTCTAACTGGGGTTGACAAAAGAATCTATAAAATGTCATGGAGAGAGAATTGCATGTATATACACATCTGGCCAGTGGGGGAGCGAAAGGGAGTAAGCAAGTGTAGTGGAGGAGAAAGTTGTGGTTTTGATGTATTTTGAGACTGCATCTGCATACACTTTCCTGTCTGCCATGTATATAGGGGGAAAAAACTGATGTAATAGCTGCAGGTATGGGCTATGTAAAGTAACAAAAACAACAACTAGAGAGTTGAGCATTATGAATCTACTTTGTTTCCTAGTGGGGAACTTTGAGGATACAGTTCCCCTAATAGATGTCTTATGCCCAACAAATTATCTTTCCTCTTATTGTTTTAAAGATGGTGGATCCTAGTGACGTCACTGAGCTGTGAATCGACACGTGCTGCACTGTGACGCCATGACTGCGGCACAGCGCATGCACGTTGGTGCTTTTATCTGCCATTTTGATGGGCATTTCTTGAATAAAGAGAGGAAATGCATTAATTTGTTCGTAGTAGCCTCTGAAGCAGCAGGGCTCCTGGAACCTATGGCTTCACCCTGTGAGGATTGTCCACAACTGATGGCGCACACCTGATAAGTACCATGTGCTTCTTTAACCACTTCCCGACCGGCGCACGCCGATGTACGTCGGCAGAATGGCACGGGCAGGCATATTGGCGTACAGGTACGTCCAATCTTTAATGACGCCCCACCATCGCGAGCGCGCTGGCGGCGCGCTCACGTGCTGGCGGCGTGCTCACGTGCTGGTCGGGACACCCGTGAGTCCGGTTGCGGGTCCCGCGGACTCTATCGCCGCGGACATACACGCGATCATCTCACAGGGTGGCTGAACAGAGACATGCCGTTTGTAAACAGCATCTCCCTGTTCTGCCTAGCAACAAGTGACGCTGATCTCTGCTCCATGTGATTGGAGCAGAGATCAGTGTTCACTAAAAGAAAGCCCAGCCCCCCACAGTTAGTAACACACCCCTAGGAACACTTAACCCCTACACTGCCACCCATTGGTTAACCCCTTCACTGCCAGTGTCATTTACACAGGAATCGCTGCATTTGTATAGCAGTGATTGACAATGGTCCCAAAAATGTGTCAAAAATGTCCGATGTGTCCGCCATAATGTCGCAGTCACAATAAAAATCGCTGATCGCCGCCATTACTGGTAAAAAAAAAAGTTTAATAAAAATGCCATAAAACTATCCCCTATTTTGTAAACGCTATAACTTTTGCGCAAACCAATCAATAATCGCTTATTGTGTTTGTTTTTTTTTTACCAAAAATATGTAGAAGAATACATATTGGCCTAAACTGAGGGGAAAAATAATTTTTTTTTATATATTTTTGGGCGATATAACAAAAAGTAAAAAATAATGCATTTTTTTTTTCAAAATTGTCGCTCTATTTTTGTTTATAGCGCAAAAAATAAAAACCACAGGGGTTATCAAATTCCACCAAAAGAAAGCTCTATTTGTGGGGAAAAAAGGACGTTGATTTTGTTTGGGAGCCACGTCGCAGGACCGCACAATTGTCAAATAAAGCGACGCAGTGCCGAATCACAAAAAGTGGTCTGGTCTTTAGCCAGCAAAATGGTCCGGTCTGTAAGTGGTTAAAGACTTGTATATGAATGCCTGTGAATATGAGAGATGCCTGACAGTAGCTTGTGCAACCTATAAAGCTCTGTTCATTGTCCAATTGGATTAACATTGTGGCTTGTGACATTGCCTAGGAAGGATGGCTATGTGCATTTTGAAGAGTATAATGTACTTTTTCAAAGACATCCATATGAATACTATTCAACACAGGAAGTTTATGATATTATTTATATGATCTGCAGTCTCTTTTTTTTGTCTGATTGGAGAAAGATTAAGGAGACTGTCTTCAGAATTGTTTTTTTTTTTCACTGTGCATATGCCAGTTTATATAAACAATATGGTATATGCCAGTATCCTATATGCTACACTATTGCAGAGTTCTTATACTGTGGAAACTATGTCCCAATACTTCCTCTGAATTTATTGAATGGATGCTCCTGCGAGGGAGGGTGAGTACACCAATGTGAGGGGTAATTCCCTATATATCTGACCACCTCTGGACCAGGAGCGACATACATGTGTAATTAGGACTGAACATCATATGCATCTGTTTGAGGGATGTGGAGTTCAATACATCCCTGCAGGGACATTTTCCATATTTACAGTTTACCTCCTCTGGACAGCAGTTGAGGAACTTATTCAGTTATTAACTTTACAACCGGACTTCCTGGCTTGAGGGTTCACACTTCTAAGCAGGCCTGTATGGTTCACTTTCCCATGATTATGGATTCAGTATGCATTAGCCTGGCATTCAAGTTTGTTGCATACGGATAAGGAGCCAGTGTTGCCAACCTACCAGACTGAAATTTACTGACGTGACAGCATATCTAAAAGTTACAAAATGACAGTTTTAAGTGCAAATTTCAGAAAACATATTTCTTATTTTATTTTTATTTAAGTTATGACACTGTTCCATATAGCATTGGTGTCATATCAAGATACAAAAGTGAGCCAGATAATAGGAACAGGGTAGCGAAGATATGGTCTTCCGATTTATGTGGTCTATGTGTATAATTTTACAATTCTGTAATAAGTCAAGTTTTTTTTTTTATGGGAATGGGAGTAGTCGTATGCTATTTTTGCAAGCACCAAATCGCATGGTTACCACAATACCATGCGGTTTGGCACAATGCATTTTTAAAATTGGTGCAAGTGCTACTTTTTTCATTGTCTAGTGCCTTTAGACCGATCATTCATTTAAATGGTTAATGACACCCCAAACGCAGCATTTGCTTTTTGCAAAGGTATTGCTTGCGCTACTTTTTCACATTCCAATGTGTTTTGTAGCCCATTCAAATGAATAGGCTGTCCATACCGGAACTGGATCACATGGGAACAGGCGTGTTTCAGTGTGAATCAGCCCTTATAAAAAAAAAAGCATAAACGAGTATCAAATGAAAACTGAAAACCTACGTTCTTAAAATCTGAGAAAAGGTGTGTGTGTGGGGGCGTGGCCTGGAGCTGCATGGCGTAGGGAGTGCAGGCTAAGAGCTCCGTCTTCAATTAATACTTCATACCGATCCTGAGGGGTAATGCTAATGCTACACCAAGCTACCCACGGTGTTCCTCCTTACTCCCGTCTACATGTCGCCACTGAAGCGAACCTTCGGAGCCCTGGTAAAGCTAGATGAGTACAGCCATGAGGAGCTGGACCTGGCGGTAGAAGATGGTATCGCTCCTATTCCAGAGGAGGAAAAACCACCCACAGGGGACACCGCTAGAGTGATGGAGGCCATCTCCCTGTGCTAGTCTACTCTTCAAAAATAGAGGTGAAGGTCGACCCATCTATTATAAGGCAAGACATCCACAAACAGTATCGAGCCTGAGTGCAGCATCAGCTACGTGGAAGATGACATTGCACCACTGAAGGTGACAACTGAAAGGTTGCAGCACAGCTCAATTCAGTTCTCCGCAAGTAAGATGACATGGAGAGCAGACTGTAACTGCAACCTTCATTTTGTGAATCTGCCTGTTTGGGTTGAAGACTCAGACCCCCCCCACGTTCATGTTCCTTGAGAACTTGCTCATCAAAACCTTCAGCAGGGAGGCCTTCTCATCCATGTTTGTGGTGGAGAGTGATCATCGCCTGGCTGCATGCCCTCCACCAAGCGGTGTTCCCCTGCGCACCTTTATCACAAAATTCCTCAACTACTGTGACTGGGATGCTATTCTGCGGCTAGCACATGAAAGAGGAAACCTACCCATTGGCAACGTCCATATTGCAGTATTCCCAGATTTCTTGAAAAGAACACAGTTTGCTGAGGCTAAACGACAACTACGCATCCACTATCTGACATATGCACTGTTATTCCCAGCGAGACTCTATGAAGTCTGTGATGGCAAGGCCCAGTTCTTTGAGGATCCTGCAGCGGTTTTGTCATGGCTGGAGCACAGAGAAGCAGCTGGACCTAATCTTAATTTTTTTTTTCTTTTCCTTTGACTCCTATTGCTCCAGATTGGCCAATTCTCCGTGAACTGTGAGTTTTTCCGGCTAATACCCCTGCTTGCTTACACTTTGATTCCTCCTGGCCAGTCCCGGGGCTATCCTCATCCTTTGCCCCTGTCGCATATCCCGGAACTTTTCCTACCAAACCCCCCCCCCCCCCCCCCCCCCATACAATATTGATCCTTGCAAACCTCAGGCGTATTGTCGGATCACCCTGAACTTTTAAAAAATGTTTCACTCTGCGCCGTTTTGCAGTCCTCAGTTACTAGCCACTCTCAAGAACACAAAGATCACACTTGAAACCATGTTTTTTTTTCACAGTTCTGGCTGCTACCATTGACTCTTCAAGCTTTGTTTCCCCGGCCAGCCTCTGCCCCCACAGAGGCAGTTGTTTGTTCTGCCATGCTTGTCCAGTGCAGGCAAGGTTCATGTGTAGGGCTGCAATTAACGATTATTTTCATAATCGATTAGTTGGCCGCATAATAACCTTAACTAAATATATACACCATACTTATTTTAAACTATACATATTAAAAAAAAAAAAAGTAAAAAAAAATAAAGGAATTTATTCTTAAATATCTCTATGCAGTGGTAAAGATAAATAACCAACTATATGGTTAGGGAGCAAAATCTCTAATCTTCTCTGAGAATAACACAGAAGAGATATACTGTATATACTATTAAAGGTTGAATTTGGTGAATATCATCAGACTCAGAGATAAAAAAAAAAAAAAAAACGCGTTTAAAGAAAATTAGACTGCTTTCCTGATTATCAGACAGAACTGTAATATATTGTTTATGACAGACTCCCTTGTCATAGGCAGGTGGCTTGATAAGCTACCCGTGCTTGCTGCCACTTATGCTGGCCATACAAAAACCATGTCTTTCTTCAAAAAAAAAAAATTATTTCAATAATGTCTGTTGATTTTCTAATCGTTAGTGGGATCAAATCGACATTTGTTTTCAACCACAGTGACGGGTAAAATTGAAGGAGCAGTATAGAAAACATCTTGGTCAATGGAATTTTCTATCGGTGTATGGTTTTCATTCAGAAATTCCATTAATTTTAAAACTGAATTTTAAAAGCAAGTGACATTTCCAAACTACGTTCTTTCATTAATCAAATGCACAAAGATTATTCGTAATGAATATTCTTGCTGAAAATCAATATGTGTATGGCCAGCATAAGGCTTGCAGTTAGCAGTGCTCTTTTCTGTGTGTTTTTGCACGCGTGATTTTGCTTCAATTTGCATTTTTGTTTTTTTTGGCCAATTTGTTGTTGGCAGATTAAACGCAAATCATGGCAACATCGCACTACGTGCTTTTCTGCAGCTTCTCCTTTGAAGTCTATTGAACTAAAAAAGCACCATTTTACATTGAAAAAAGTATTTGACCCTTTCCAAATACACAGCGGCTGAAGAAAGCATAGAATTGAATGTGGATATAGGAAATAATGTTAAATTAATTGGGTTTCTGCAAAAAGCACCAAAAAAACGCATAGGTGTGAACCAGGCCTAAGACGTTTAGTAGCAGCATGCTTGCTCCTTTTTTTTTGTATCACCTGTCATAATGGGGTTAAAAAACTAAAATGAGCTATTTTATAGAATAAAGAGAGCAGAGCAAGTCACAAATGACTCCTACGTATGAACGGACCTCAATGCTGGCCGCTTGTGCTCCATGCTGCTCCTGGATACCTCAGAGCAGCTATCTGGCAGTGTCGGACACATCCCACACTGCCAGTACTGCATGGCCCAGAAGCACCCATAACATCCCACATCCCTGCACAGGCTGAAGTTGCACTTAAAAATGCACTGTTCCGACTTCCACACAAACTTCACTTAAAACAAACAGTCCCTATTGTGTTTTTAACCCGGGGACTGCCTGTACTGGTAAAAGTTTACTTTAAATGTAATTGTAATTCCTTCTATTACCTCCAGTCTATCAGCCTCCACTTTCTCTGGGTTCAGATTCTGATCATCCCTGCACAGTCTTTTGAAGTGTGTTTTTTTGTTTTTTAACCACTTGCCGACCGCCGCACGCCGATGTACGTCGGCAGAATGGCACGGGCAGGCATAAGCACATACATGTACGTCCTTTGCCTCCCGCGGGTCGGGGGCCCGATCGGGCCCCCGCCCGGTGCCTGCGGCGGTCGGTTTTCGTTCGGGAGCGATCCCGGACGAGGGGACGGCCATTCATTCATGGCCACCCCCTCGCGATCGCTCCCGACGAATGGAAATCCCCGGTGACATCACTTCCTCTCCTGTAATGTAAACACAGGAGAGGAAGTGATGTATTCTCTCCTCCGTGTCAGTATTTTTCGTTCCGACACGGAGGAGAGCGGATCAGTGAGTTGCACCAACACATCCCACACACAGTAGAACATGCCAGGCACACTCACACCCCCCCTTTACCCCCCGATCACCCCCCCAATTACCCCTGCCCCCCAGTCACAGTGACACCAATGTCATTTTTTTTTTTTTTTTGCATTGGTGTCATTTGTGACTGTAATAACTGTTAGGGCAGTTAGGGTTAGCCCCCTTTAGTTCTAATGTACCCCCCTAACCCCCCCAATAAAGGTTTAACCCCGTGATCACCCCCCGTCGCCAGTGTCACTAAGGCTGGGTTCACATTGCAGCGGTTTATGAGAACGAATGTGATTCGCACCGCACTGCAGTGCAAATCACATCCGATCTCTGTGCGATTCGAGTTCAGCCATTCGCCGCACCCGCCACACCCGCCACACCCGCCGCACCCGCCGCAAATTCGCACGGGACCCTTTTTTTGGCCCGCAGCAGAATCGGATCGCATGGGTGTTCACACCATGCGATCCGAGTTTGCAGATCGCACTGCGATATGCGAACTGATCTGGGGGTGTCAGTAACATTTCACTGACACTCCCAGCAGTTCGCATAGGGCAGTGTGAACTGCCGCCGGGAGGCATGCGATGCGGGAACCCGCCGCGGATTCGCGGCGTTTCCGCATCGCTCCAGTGTGAACCCAGCCTAATAAGCGATCATTTTTCTGATCGCCGTATTAGTGTCACAGGTGACGCTAGTTAGGCAGGTAGGTATTTAGGTTCGCCGCAGCTTTTTATAGCGCTAGGGACCCCCATATACTACCGCATAAAGCCCCCTGATTGCCCCCTAGTTAACCCTTTCACCAGTGATCACCATATAACTGTTACAGGTGACGCTGGTTGGTTAGTTATTTTTTTATAGTTTCAGGGCACCCGCCATTTATTACCCAATAAAGGTTTAACCCCCTGATCACCCGGCAGGTGTCATTTGTGACTAATAACTGTTAGGGCAGTTAGGGTTAGCCCCCTTTAGTTCTAAGGTACCCCCCTAACCCCCCCAATAAAGGTTTAACCCCGTGATCACCCCCCGTCGCCAGTGTCACTAAGGCTGGGTTCACATTGCAGCGGTTTATGAGAACGGATGTGATTCGCACCGCACTGCAGTGCAAATCACATCCGATCTCTGTGCGATTCGAGTTCAGCTATACAGATAGTATGGCTGAATTCGTGTCGCACCCGCCGCACCCGCCGCAAACTCGCACGGGACCCTTTTTTTGGTCCGCAGCAGAATCGGATCGCATGGGTGTTCACACCATGCGATCCAAGTTTGCAGATCGCACTGCGATATGCGAACTGATCTGGGGGTGTCATTAACATTTCACTGACACTCCCAGCAGTTCGCATAGGGCAGTGTGAACTGCCGCCGGGAGGCATGCGATGCGGGAACCCGCCGCGCATTCGTGGCGTTCCCGCATCGCTCCAGTGTGAACCCAGCCTAATAAGCGATCGTTTTTCTGATCGCTGTATTAGTGTCACAGGTGACGCTAGTTAGGCAGGTAGGTATTTAGGTTCGCCGCAGCTTTTTATAGCGCCAGGGACCCCCATATACTACCGCATAAAGCCCCCTGATTGCCCCCTAGTTAACCCTTTCACCAGTGATCACCATATAACTGTTACAGGTGACGCTGGTTGGTTAGTTATTTTTTTATAGTTTCAGGGCACCCGCCATTTATTACCTAGTCTCACTAGTGTACCCCTAAATTTAGGGGTGTCTACTTTCTAAAATGGGGTCATTTGGGGGGGGGGGGGTTTGTGCCATCTTGGCATTTTATGGCCTTCAAAACTGTAACGCCCTTAGAAAGCCTGAAGGCGGTGCTTGGTTTTTGGGGCCCCGTACGCGGCTAGGCTCCCAAAAAGTCCCACATATGTGGTATCCCCGTACTCAGGAGAAGCAGCAGAATTTATTTTGGGGTGTCATTTCACATATGCCCATGGCATGCGTGAGCAATATATCATTTAGTGACAACTTTGTGAAAAAAAAAAAAAGTTTGTAATTTTCCCGCAACTTGTGGCAAAATATAAAATATTCCATGGACTCAACATGCCTCTCAGCAAATAGCTTGGGGTGTCTACTTTCTAAAATGGGGTCATTTGTGGGGGTTTTGTGCCATCTTGGCATTTTATGGCCTTCAAAACTGTAATAGGTAGTGAGAAGTGAACTCAAAAAATTACGCCCTTAGAAAGCCTGAAGGCGGTGCTTGGTTTTCGGGGCCCCGTACGCGGCTAGGCTCCCAAAAAGTCCCACATATGTGGTATCCCCGTACTCAGGAGAAGCAGCAGAATTTATTTTGGGGTGTCATTTCACATATGCCCATGGCATGCATGAGCAATATATCATTTAGTGACAACTTTGTGAAAAAAAAAAAAAAAAAAAAAAAAGTTTGTAATTTTCCCGCAACTTGTGGCAAAATATAAAATATTCCATGGACTCAACATGCCTCTCAGCAAATAGCTTGGGGTGTCTACTTTCTAAAATGGGGTCATTTGTGGGGGTTTTGTGCCATCTTGGCATTTTATGGCCTTCAAAACTGTAATAGGTAGTGAGGCGTGAAATCAAAAATTTACGCCCTTAGAAAGCCTGAAGGCGGTGCTTGGTTTTCGGGGCCCTGTACGCGGCTAGGCTCCCAAAAAGTCCCACATATGTGGTATCCCCGTACTCAGGAGAAGCAGCAGAATTTATTTTGGGGTGTCATTTCACATACGCCCATAGCATGTGTGAGCAATATATCATTTAGTGACAACTTTGTGTAAAAAAAAAAAAAAAATTTTTTTTTTGTCATTATTCAATCGCTTGAGGCAAAAAAATAAAATATTCAATGGGCTCAACATGCCTCTTATCAATTTCCTTAGGGGGTCTACTTTCCAAAATGGGGTCATTTGGGGGGGTTTTGTACTGCCCTGTCATTTTAGCACCTCAAGAAATGAGATAGGCAGTCGTAAACTAAAAGCTGCGTAAATTCCAGAAAACGTACCTTAGTTTGTAGATGTGACAACTTTTGCGCAAACCAATAAATATACAATTATTGACTTTTTTTTTTACCAAAGACATGTGGCTGAATACATTTTGGCCTAAATGTATGACTAAAATTGAGTTTATTGGATTTTTCTAATAACAAAAAGTAGAAAATATCATTTTTTTTCAAAATTTGCGGTCTTTTTACGTTTATATCGCAAAAAATAAAAATCGCAGAGGCAATCAAATACCATCAAAAGAAAGCTCTATTTGTGGGAAGAAAAGGACGCAAATTTTGTTTGGGTACAACATTGCATGACCGCGCAATTACCAGTTAAAGCAGCGCAGTGCCAAAGTGTAAAAAGACCTCTGGTCATTTACCAGCAAAATGGTCCGGTCTGAAAGTGGTTAAACAAGCATGTTATACTTACCTGCAGTCCCGATCCTCCTCTTCTGAGGTCCCCCACCGACGCTTCTGGCTCCTCCTGACTAAAGAGCATCCCAATTGCAAGCTACAAAGTATAGTATAAAGTGCCCCTATAGCAAGGTAAAAAAAAAAGTCTGACTCGCTTCCTGCCAGGACTACATGTCCCATGAGGCATTGCTACTCACATTCACAATTTCTCAGGCATTTATTGACATGTATGGACAGTGTACTGAGCTGAATGTGTGCTGCATTGTATTTCCTGATATGTAAACTAATAATGCATTCTGCATACAGGCCAACTAATCCCCCAGGGCCGGTCTCTATTTTTACATGCCACCATCAGTGGATTGGAAGTTCTTCTGATGACATTCTATATTCCACCACTGTTTCAATTCCCTGCCCTACAAGAGGGAGTGGCCTTTATGGGTGAACACCCCGAGGCACCCACTATATGGTTGGGGGACTTTAACATAACAATAAACCCCAGTCTTGATAGACTTGGTTCCACTACCCCAGTGTCGCCTCAACCCTCAATTGCCAGGTTTGGGAGGTTCTTCTTGGAGTTTACCATGATTGACACCTGGAGGCACAAGTACCTTCACTCCTTCACACTTTGTCTTGTCCCACATTGACCTACTTCTCCTAGTTTTACCCACTCTATTGCCAGACCTGCTTTAATGTGGGGTTTGGTGTTGGGGTCCTGTCAGGGGTTCACTCTAAGTATAGCGCTTTAAGGACAACAGCACTCGCTTTTATCCGTTTCAGGGCTTGTTTGCCCACTTTTATGTAAATGAAAGTTCAAAACAGAGGATTCCCTCGCAGGGGTATTCAGTATTTCAGTTCAGGCCTTACGCTTTAGGGCCTTGGTCTGTCTCCCACCTCTGTGCATACAGCAAGTAGCCTTGTGCTACATTAGCTCCCACCTCTCTATCCTAGGTGAAGCCCTACTGACTCCCATGCCCAGACCTCCTGTCTGCAGGGTGGAGTCATCTCCAACTGGGAACCTAGAGCCTTTATCTGGTGATTGCTTAAAGTCCAGAACGCAGCTGACTCATTAGTGAACTGCCTGTTTATTAGACCTGGATTCTGGCAAGGTACCGCCCGCTACATTGCTCTCTGACTACTCCCCATATTGGGTGACCATATATTTGCCAACTTTCCTTATGGCGCGTATATGAAAGCTGAACCCACTATGTTGGACCTGAAGAGTATCCAGTGAGAATAGGTCCGCCTTATTTTTTTTTTTTTGCCAACCAGGGGTTGGCATCGGTTGGGGTGCTATGGGAGCCCCTCAAGTTACATGCCCATATGATCCTTTCTACATGCATCAATAGGCACAAGGCCCCATCCAAACTTGCACTCAAACAGGTGGAGGAATGCCTGGTCTCTCTCGAGCAGGTGTTTCTCACTGACCCATCCTCGGACAACGCTTCTTTTGTGAGACTACAGTCTAGAGTTACTGACCAACTACACTTTGCAAAAGCTAAATGGGGAATTTTCTTTAGTAAGCAACATATCTTTGAGCACAGTGAACTTGCGGGTAAACTGCTTATATGGCCCACCTTAACTATAGGCCCCGGTATCCAGTATCTGAGGGTGGAGCTCTTATTGTCTTAATACCCAAACCCGGGAAGAATCCACTCTTTCCTGAGTCGTTATTGCCCCATCTCTCTCCTGAAGTTAGATGTCAAGATCTTAGCCAAAATTTTTGCCCATGAGGCTTAATAAAGTAATACTTGGCTTAACCTCCCTGGCGGTATGATTAGTTCTGGTTTTAGGTGCTGAAAGCGGTACAATTCTTTTGCATGGAAATTTGGCGTTTTATATTGTAGTCCTGTAATTCTTAAGAATAGCTCTCTTAAATCTGTTCAAACCAGAGTCTAGCAGACATCCCGGGTATGATAAAGTTTATAATATAATAAATCAATAATGTAATCAAATCCAAAAACACTGAAATTTACTCATTTGCAGAACTGTCGCTGTCATTAGATTTAGTGTTTTTTAATGACAAATTTCCCCACAAATCGCTATCGCTCAATTCTGCAAGTGATTATAATTTATTATCGCTGTTTTCTAGTTGGTCTAAAATCACATTTGTCATAAAGGGACAGTTTTTGGTTGCTATGGGCAATCTCCAAATTCCAGGCAGAAAAAAAACAGTATTTATAATATAAAAGTGCATGCAGGGCACTGCACAGACCACTAGGGACAAAGGGGTGTGTCATTTTTTTTATACAGTACTGTAATCTGTAAGATTACAGTACTGTGTGGGTTTTTACTTTTTTGAATTTGGCGCCGATCTCCGCTCCCGTGCATTGTAACATCGCAGGGACCAGAGATCGGCGGCATTCGGGCACTATGTGAATCGAGCGGAGGACAGCTCGATCACATAGCGCGGGGACATCGCTGGATCCAGGGGACAAGGTAAGTAACTTCTTGTATCCAGCGATGCGATCCCGAGTCTGGCTCGGGGTTACCGCTCGTGGAACTAAAATCCCAGCCCGAGCCAGACTCTGGATTACTGCCAGGGAGGTTAATACATCCCGATCAGATGGGATTTGTGCCCAACAGAAACACAGCATTCAACCTCCAAAGGCTCTTTATGAATCTTCAAACTACACACGAGAATACTGGATCCAGGGTAGTGATCAGCCTGGATGCTGCTAAGACGGTTTACTCCCTGGAATGGAGCTACCTGTGGGAGTGTCTCCGCTGGTTTGGTTTCATCCCAAAATTTATTAAATGGCTCCAACTCCTCTACCAGGCTCCCACTGCCTGGACCCAGGTTGATGGCAGAATTTCAGACCCCTCCCCCTTATCCCATGGTACCCGTCAGGGCTGCCCCATATCCCAACTACGATACGCCCTAGCAGTAAAGCCCCTTGACATCACCATCAGGGCACGTTCGGAAATCAAAGTCCTCAGCATGGGACGGTTGACCTAGGTCCTCAGTCTCTATGCGGATGACATGCTCCTATACCTGGAAGATGCCGACCCTTCACTCCAGGCGGCTCTGCAGCTCATTAAACAATTTGGTGCATATTCCGGATTGCAGATCAACTGGTCTATGTCCCAAATCCTCCCATTGGCTGTTGATGCCCCCACAGCATGCCATAATTCTAAATTCAGAGTCACTATATGATCCCTTTAAAAGCCAAAACCCCGACCTGGTCCCGACTTTGTCTCTGAATTATGGGACGTATTTGGTGAAAATGATACTTCTCCCCAAATTGTTATACCCTTTGTGGCACACCCCCCTGTACATCCCCCATACAGGTCTTCAAATTCATGGAATCTGTCCTCAACATGTTTGTATGGCGAGCTCTGGAGTGTCCTGTCCACTTGGGTGGCACCGCTTAACCCGACCTCACCCTGTATTATATTGCCTCTCAATTACCCCATTTCTTCTACTTTAACCAAGCAGACAGGGAACGGTGCTCCACCCTTGTATGCTCTTCTGTTTCTAGCCCAGTGGTCCATCCCTTTAAAGTTCTATTCTGTGGCACCCATAAGTTGCCTCATATGGGCAACAGGCATCGCATCATATTCCATTGCTGTAAAATGTGGCAGCTGGTCATGTCCAACACTAAGGCCCCCACACTCCACACTAACACACCACTGTGGGATCACCCGCAACTTCCTGAATTCCTGACTGCTGGCGATTTTATAACCTATGGATTGCTCGAGGAGTTATATTTCTCTCACAGGTCATAGTCAATGGCTCGATTACATCACTCCAGGCTCTCAAGGATAGTTTTGGTTTGCCTAATCATATGTTCTTCCGTTACCTCCAACTCCGCCATGCTCTCAATTCCCAATTCGGTGACTCGTCGTCGTACCTGGTGCAAGTGGTCTTGGGTCAGGATCCCAAGAATTGGATTTCCTCATTTTATAATCTCCTTATGTTACCCTTAGCCACTGCTCAGGCGTACCAACTGAATAATCCAAGTGGGGGGCAGACTTGGGGGGGCAGACTTGGGGGGGCAGACTTGGGGGGGCAGACTTGGGGGAGGTATTGGCCTCTTATATGTGTAAATTGTCAGATTACCTTACGCAACTCTACATTCTCCACAGATCCTACCTTACACAGATTTGCCCTTCCAAATACAAACTGGGTTACAGCCTGGCCTGTGGAGACACTGGGGGAACATTCTATGACCTGAGATCGTCCTGACCCTCCCTCCAGGGCAACTGGTTGCAGGTGGTTACATTCCTTCATAACCGCATGGGTTCCCCCCTGACTCTATGCCCCCGCCAGTGTATACTAGGCCTCCTCTCCATCTCTGAAGAGGAAAAACTATTTAAATATATTTTTGCAGTCCTTGTTCTTGGCCAGAATGCAAATAGCCAGTCTTGGATCAAAGAGTCACCCCCTACTATTCAGCAATGCATTAGGGCCATTAATGCTATTCTCCCCTACAAAAAAGTATGGTATTCACACACAGGCTGCCCAACTAAATACAACAAAATATGGGACAGGTGGCTGGAGAACTTCCTACACATGCACTATTTAATCTGCGGAACTCGATGCATCCCATGTCACACACTCTCACCCTTACCTTTTAGTGTTTGCTTTCTTGCTTTACTATGCAAGGTTATTTACTTACACCCCCCCCCCCCATCTGGGTACAATCAGTATCGGTAACTAGACCTTTTACAGTTTATACTCCGCACAGTTATGTCAATGCTTTATCATTTTGAATGGTGCCAGTTGCACTTTGTATTTGTATATTCTTTTAATATGCTTAATAAACTTTATTCTTGGTTTAAAAAAGCGTGTGTGTGTGTGTGTGTGTGTGTGTGTGTGTGTGTGTGTGTGCGCAAATTAGTAATAGAATTATTGCTTAGTTAACTGACGCATGCTGCTAAAATTTGCCTGGGCAATTAGGGATCAAGGATGTTTTTGTAAAATTCAAATACAGTTCAGGTTTAACTGCCGTTTTTTAATTTTCCAGATAAGATCCTGAAGGAGTTGATTGAGCCTTATGAGAAGAGAGTTAATAAACTGTCTCAGTTCCTGGTCGATGTGAAGCCCTCTCTTATATACAACATAGTGCCTATATCCGATCCTTATGGCCCTTCAATAACTGATCCAGATCTGAAATGTATTGTGGTCAGTGAAGAGACTCGTAAGGGAGGACTCTCTGTGAACAAGAGGCGTCTAGAAAATGTAAACCTTGCATATTTCTTTATGACAGATTATCTATCTTGTTTTACTGTACATTTTTGTTTAGGAAATTTATTATTTTAGTTTCGTTATTTAAATTGCCTTACTATGTAAAATTCAGGAGCCAGGCAAGGCTCTGGAAACCTCTTATAAAAATATGACTAAATTAAAGAATGATTGGGTATTTCATAATTCTGGAAAATATCATGCATTAATGTGCATGCAAAGGTGAAAGCAAAGAGCTGTCTGTAAAATTATCTAAAGCCCCAAGACCAAAGGAGATTAGATTTTAGCCAAAATAATAAACATGACATACTAACCTGCTCTGTGCAGTGATTTTTCACAGAGTAGCCCCCGATCCTCCTTATTTGGGGTCCCCCAGCTGGCTCTCCGGGCCACTCCCTTTTGGCGAGTGCCCCATGCGTTCTCTCTCCAGAGCTGTTTAGTCTAGACGTGCACTTTGTTTCGGTCCATAAATTCTGACAAATTTTTGGTTATTCAGGGATTCGGATATATCTGAATCTCCAAATGAAATAGTAACACATTTAGTTGAAATTAATTTAATTTTGTTTTGTATATTTATCTAACGCATTCCAAATTTTCAGGGACAATACGGATCGACCGATTCGTATTCTGTGTGATGAATAGCTGGTTAAGGACCACTCCTGGAACCTGGCCACTGTGTCCTTAACAACCGATGACTCAGTTGTCAACTGACTTCCCGGCCCGCTCGTGACCGCAATGAAAAATGCAGAAAAAAGTGTAAGATAAGTGTAGGGTATGGATTCTGGCATGGGGTTCCCCTTAAAATCCATACCAGACTTGAAGGTCCTGGTATGTATGACTTGAGGGGTAACCAGCGCTGTTTTGTTTGTTTTTTCCTGCATTTTTCATTCCTGGCACTATTTTTTGTGAACTATAGTGAACTATATTGAATAGTAATGATGGGCTAATGGCGCTACCTCAAACCTTCTGTTACCTATTATCTTCCCTATAGGCTCTGTGAGACCCAATTTGTGCTTACTATGATGTCCCAATTGTTTAGTGTTTATGTCCAACTAATTCTTTCTGTTAACCCAAATTCAACCATGTGCCACTACAAATCAATTATATTGCTTACCCTAAAAAAAGGTGACACGTACAGTTATTCACTAGCGTGATCAAACCCTCAATCAGAATCCCAAAGGGATAAAAAATAAATAAATTAAACCCTAAAACACCCAAAACCACATATAAAATCCAAAAATTCCAAACAATATACAAAGTATTTTTGTGATAGTAGTTTTTGTGATACCAAAAATATCAGTATACTACACAGCAAACAACCGCACTTAGTGTACAAAACCCCTAATCGGGGAAAGATTACACCTATAATCGCACTGCGTTTGTGCAGTTCCTGTGCAATTACTGACACTGTGCACAATTTATATTTCCACTATAATACCCCGTGGGTGAAAAAATATTACAATAAAGGAACAAAGACCACCAAGACCATGAAAAATACAAAAATAAAAAATAATAAAAATAAAAATGAATAAATGTGCGGGGTGATTCCTAATCCCCTTGCAAATGTGAAAAATACAAAAACCTGGAAAAAATGTAAATAAAATCCAAAAAATATCAATAGGTATATATATATATATATATATAAGGTCCACAAAGAGTCTCTTATCATGTATTTTCAACCATGCGATTATTCTTTTTCAAATAACAGGAAGGTGACTTTTGTGATTAGGCCTGCTTATTGGTGACTTCCGTGCTCGTTCCCCCTCAAGGGTCCCCACTCACCGAATCCACGCACCCCCTAGGGGGTATATTGCCTGTAATCTGTGCTCCACTAGGTTGAGGATTCTTCTAATTAGCTCTGTCTTCAGCTGGTCTTCCCCAGGGTTTATTGGAAATGATGAGAGAAGGAGGCTTTGTTATCCACCAATGGGTCCTCAAGAAAGAAAAAATCTACTCCTGGTGTAGTATTCTCAATAACTGACCACTTGAGAGAAAGGGAAACGGGCTACAAAAAAGTTCTTCAAAAAGGCTTGCACAGAGTAATAGCTTCTGAAAAGATTTATATACCTTATTGATATGTATATAGCAGAGGACTAATGATCACTCAAAATATGCTTTATTACAAAAATGTTATATAATTACAAAAAAGAGAGAGCTTTCGCATATGCTAAAAAATTATTTTACAGCGCTTAGTGCAAAAAAAACTTTTTTACAAAAATGTCCCTTTAAGTCAAAAGTGCGATCTACAGCAATTGCACTATGAGCCTGTAAATTTAGTATATATGTATGTACCAATAATGCATCTCAAAAGAGTATACCAAAAAGTGGCAAAAAATAAAATAAACTAAAAGCCAGAAAATCTGAAAAATATTAAAAATAAAAAAAATAAAAAATAAAAATGTATCTTAAAAACAGCGGTATAATCCTTTTTAGTGCAAACCAGCGCTATACACAGTTACATGGAGCCTAAGTCCCCAATTCTCTAGGGGGTCCCGTTTTTGCAGGCTTCCCATACACTGGATGCAAAGCTACTTATCTTCATTAAGCAGATGGTGATCGCTGCTGAGGACGTCTATGACGAAACGCGTACAGCGTCATTACGTACACCACGTCACTTCCGGTGCGCCTGACCCGGTGGAGCGCAGCTGGAGCGCACGCCGTTCGATTAGGGGATTACCCTTGTGGATGAGCGAACCGGGCTGGTGCTAAAATTTCTTTTAAACCTCCGTCCATAGGAGGATGACTGCTTAATGAAGATAAGTAGCTTTGCATCCAGTGTATGGGAAGCCTGCAAAAACGGGACCCCCTAGAGAATTGGGGACTTAGGCTCCATGTAACTGTGTATAGCGCTGGTTTGCACTAAAAAGGATTATACCGCTGTTTTTAAGATACATTTTTATTTTTTATTTTTTATTTTTTTTATTTTTAATATTTTTCAGATTTTCTGGCTTTTAGTTTATTTTATTTTTTGCCACTTTTTGGTATACTCTTTTGAGATGCATTATTGGTACATACATATATACTAAATTTACAGGCTCATAGTGCAATTGCTGTAGATCGCACTTTTGACTTAAAGGGACATTTTTGTAAAAAAAATTTTTTTGCACTAAGCGCTGTAAAATAATTTTTTAGCATATGCGAAAGCTCTCTCTTTTTTGTAATTATATAACATTTTTGTAATAAAGCATATTTTGAGTGATCATTAGTCCTCTGCTATATACATATCAATAAGGTATATAAATCTTTTCAGAAGCTATTACTCTGTGCAAGCCTTTTTGAAGAACTTTTTTGTAGCCCGTTTCCCTTTCTCTCAAGTGGTCAGTTATTGAGAATACTACACCATGAGTAGATTTTTTCTTTCTTGAGGACCCATTGGTGGATAACAAAGCCTCCTTCTCTCATCATTTCCAATAAACCCTGGGGAAGACCAGCTGAAGACAGAGCTAATTAGAAGAATCCTCAACCTAGTGGAGCACAGATTACAGGCAATATACCCCCTAGGGGGTGCGTGGATTCGGTGAGTGGGGACCCTTGAGGGGGAACGAGCACGGAAGTCACCAATAAGCAGGCCTAATCACAAAAGTCACCTTCCTGTTATTTGAAAAAGAATAATCGCATGGTTGAAAATACATGATAAGAGACTCTTTGTGGACCTTATATATATATATATATATACCTATTGATATTTTTTGGATTTTATTTACATTTTTTCCAGGTTTTTGTATTTTTCACATTTGCAAGGGGATTAGGAATCACCCCGCACATTTATTCATTTTTATTTTTATTATTTTTTATTTTTGTATTTTTCATGGTCTTTGTGGTCTTTGTTCCTTTATTGTAATATTTTTTCACCCACGGGGTATTATAGTGGAAATATAAATTGTGCACAGTGTCAGTAATTGCACAGGAACTGCACAAACGCAGTGCGATTATAGGTGTAATCTTTCCCCGATTAGGGGTTTTGTACACTAAGTGCGGTTGTTTGCTGTGTAGTATACTGATATTTTTGGTATCACAAAAATTACTATCACAAAAATACTTTGTATATTGTTTGGAATTTTTGGATTTTATATGTGGTTTTGGGTGTTTTAGGGTTTAATTTATTTATTTTTTATCCCTTTGGGATTCTGATTGAGGGTTTGATCACGCTAGTGAATAACTGTACGTGTCACCTTTTTTTAGGGTAAGCAATATAATTGATTTGTAGTGGCACATGGTTGAATTTGGGTTAACAGAAAGAATTAGTTGGACATAAACACTAAACAATTGGGACATCATAGTAAGCACAAATTGGGTCTCACAGAGCCTATAGGGAAGATAATAGGTAACAGAAGGTTTGAGGTAGCGCCATTAGCCCATCATTACTATTCAATTTTTAAACATAACCTGGGTTTCAGATTGTGTTCTTAGGGAGGCAGCAACCTCATAGTGATTAATATAAATAGATCCAACTTTTATATATGTATTTTCTACATTGCTATACCTCATAAAAACTGCAACTAGTAACACATTATCAATAGAGTCAGGGGGAGACATAGGCATTCACATATATCCCTGTTTGACTGTGACCTGCTCCATAAGCGCGGCCTCCCGTGTACAGTTGATTTATAGTGAACTATATACATATAAATATTCAAAGAATAATTAAACCTTTTTCTTATATCTATATATGTGTGTGTGTGTGTGTGTGTGTGTGTGTGTGTGTGTATGTATATGTATATATATATATATATATATCTCCTTGAAAGTATTCCTACCCCTTGAAATTTTCCACCTTTTTTCATGCATGTTACAACCAAAAACTTAAATGTATTTTGATGTGTTTTTTTTTTTTTTTGTGATGGACCAACACAAAGTGGCACATAATTGTGAAGTGGAGGGAAAATTATAAATTGTTTTCAAAATATTTTACACATAAATATCTGAAAATTGTGCCGCACATTTGTATTCAGCCCCCTTTACTCTGATACCTCTAACTAAAATCTAATGGAACTCTTAGACGTTTTTGAATTAATTAATATTTTAAGTGATAAAGTTTCTGAAAATATATGCAAGTTATATGGATGGTAAAAAGTGATGGTCTCTGAAGGTCACAGAACACAGAGTACACAGAGTACATAGAGGAGTGGTTTTGCGGAGTAGGTACTTCTATTTTTTAGTTACTATGTCAGGACAAATGGGTGGAGTTAAGCTACTTATCTTTAGACTGAACCATATTGGGTATATATGCAAATATGAGTGTTATTAGGATATGCTGACATAACATTATGAAACAATATAAGAATGGAGTAGGATTATGAGTCATGGAAGAGAGGTGTGAAGAGAAGGAACGCTACACTTTGGAGAATGTAACATCAGAAGTCTCTCACTCTAAAGCCATCACCATGCCATATGTTACCAGATGTCAGTCTTGTCTTTGCTTATCTTTCTAAACAATAAACAACCTTTATGGAAGTATTCTACTAAGAAACTGATTCTTAAAAGTAAGTTGGAAATGCGGCCTTGGATAAAGACATACAAATCTCCTCTACACACATCCTCTAGGAGAGAGGACATTGACTGACACGTTTATACAAAGACTTTGCTAATTCATCCTGAAACGCCCCTGTGAGTATAGTAGAATACTAGAGTAATATGTATTTTACTAGAATATGTAGAGTATGTAGTTTAGACCTGTCTACACCTTTCTTTCAATGGCAAACCCTTACAACACATTTTGACCTACGGGTAAGCCTAGATTAAGGCTTACCTGTAGGTCCAAGAAATATCTCCTAAACCTACATTGTTTTGGAGATATTTGCCAAAAGACAGGCACTGCTGTCTACGGCGCAGGCGCACTGAGCGTGGCACCGTCAACGGCAAATATGCCGCGCGTGGTGGCTCCCGTGCACATGCGCGGGAGTGACGTCATCGCAGCTTCGCCAAATGACAGCGGCGGAGCAGCGAGACCCACCGAGAAGATGGATGCGCCGGACTACAGGGGACAGCGGTGACATCTCTGGCTCCTGTGTCAGGTAAGTGACACATAATGGACTACTATGCGATGCATAGTAGTCCATTATGCTTTACCTTTGCAGGGAATGAAACAGGAAGTAAACTCATCAAGGTTTACTTCCTCTTTAATGATTGATCAAGTCTAGAGAAAAAACTATCAAAGAACCTAGAAGGAGGCGTTTGCATCAGATGTGGACAGCGGTCTAGTAAATGTCAGGGGTGAGTTTTTTCTCTGTTTACTCACCTCTACCCAAAGTTTGTAACTTTGTACGAAAAAAAAATAAAAACATACAGCCTACGAACTTGATTGACAAGGCCAGTTGGAAGGTATACTTCAAGTTATTTTTGGAAAATCCAGGACTTTGTGAAGACTTAATTTAGTTAAGTACGTGAAGATATCTGCCAAGGTTAGTTCCTAAGAAGTTGAGAAGTCTCACATAAGAAAATATTGGGTTGTATCCCAAGAAGAAAAAAGTGTTGAAATAGGAACAAAGACTTCACGTTATTTGAAAAAGTCACCATTGTAGGTACAGAGGCAAATGTACACTTTGGGTGAGCTAATATGAAAGTCGGATTTTGATGTTTGAAGATGGAAGGTCCAAGCACAAAGGCAAATGGATCAACAGGCAAAACACTACAGCACACAATTCAAGCAACAGCAAAAGAAAAAGTGTCAAGGAACAACAAAGTTAAAAGGACATTATTCATCTCTTATAGAGAAAAAGGAAAAGGTCTGGTGTCTTCTCTAGGCTCAGAAGTATTAATACATTACATATGTATGGAATACTGGAATACATGCAGTAGTAAGGTAATTAATGCCAGAGAGCAAATACGTTTTTTTAATAAGGAAACTAATTTTAATTCTGCATGTAAATGTTTATGAATATTTAAGCCCTGAACAACAGAAAATGTGTTGTTATACGTGGTCATTCTAAAACGCATACAAAGGGGTAGAACAAAGTTTTTAGAGAAATACTATTGATTAAGATTGTGGAAAGAACTGTATGAAATTGAGCTAATGCAAAAAAACATGTTTATTGTTTTACAAAAATTCTACAGATTTGGTTGCAGGAAATAATAAGTTAAGGATTGAGCAATTTTTACAAAAAATTCCAAACTTGGATTTGGGTATTAAATTAAAAGTAGTAGATTGTTCTAATTTACTTAGCTACCTAGAGAAAATATTAAAATATATACGTTTTTTGTTCAATCTAAAAATTTTTTTAAAAATAACTATTGTTAAAAGTTTTTGTAAATGAGTATTTTTGGTAAAAGTAAAGACTTTGGTTGGGGGAGGAGTTTTCTCAGGGAAATGGCCGATCGCAGATCATGGGCAGGATCCAATCTGTGAGTTTCACAAGATTGTCTTCTAAACAATTTTTTTCATTATTATATTCAGGAAAGTCCTATAATAAAGTGTACATGATTTTTCGCAGATGTACAAACAAAATATGTTTTAAAAAGTGGTAAAGTTAAACATCTTGAAAACGAGAAACAAGATTGTTACCTAATTGTACAGTGTAGGGGGTACAAAGCATGGTAGCTAAGACTGTCAGTAACAGATGATTCTCTGAAGAGTAGGTGACATGTGAGGAGTGTATTACCAACAGAGAAATAAAGATCAAGTTACAGACTGGTCAGACATACCATGACATTTTTCACTTTTGTGGATCAAAGCACAATATATTTTTGTGTTAAATTTTCCAGATACTTGGAAGAGGGTTCACTGTGTTCACTGATGAGAAAAATATATATTTAAAAAAGTATCATTACTTACTAAAAGTAATTGTTTTTAAAATAAGATATTTTTTTTAGGCCTTATTAACTTTTTTCGAGAGTTCATTGAGATTTTGCATACAAACTATCTTAGTAAATTTTAATGAATTATATAGGCTTACTGTAGGGCAAATATTTTTTTTTTTAATAACAAAAGATAACTTATATACAAACATTTGAAGTATTTAGTATTTTGGGTAACTATAGAGATCTCTCTGTCATTGTACATTCAAGTGTATGTGGATGATGAGACAATTTCATTGATATTTACAAATAAATGTGTTAGGGGTGTATTGTCCAATGCTGTAAATAAGAAGTGTTGCGCTAAAGTGAAAACAACATGTTATATGAGGTATCACATACGTGATAAATATATTATACCATGTGTATACAGTGACAGTTGTGAAACAATTTATACGTTAGTTTTAAACAATTTCCAATGTGAACATATATAAAGATATAAGAAAAAATGTCTCTTAGTGAAAAGAAAAGATGATCAGTCCCATTTAGTGGAACCAACTAGATGTCTTCCAATCTGTCGGAATATTAGATATAAACACCCTGGTGCCGATACCACCACCCTGTGCAGGTGCAGGCTTACCGACTCTCTTGGACCCAAGTGAGCGTACGCTCAAAGGGGTAAATTTTTGCTTTAGTCTGAAACGACTGAGGCATTCAGGGCTACCCACGTTTGGAACTTGAGCTTCAACAACAGAAATCGTTTCCAAAGCCAGGCTGTGCACGAAATCAGTACCGACCAATCACAGAACAGGTCACACTCTCCACGAAGACCATATAAAATAAAAATGGGGCCAAAAATAGCATAATTCCGTAAAATCAATCAATTTATTAAAAAGGTTATCAAACTCACATTTCAGCAGTTGATACAAGCGCTTATCACATAAAGATGGCAGCAGTGGAGTCCTCCCGATGCGTTTTGTCTCCTTGGACATCGTCTGTGGAGACGAAACGCGTCGGGAGGACTCCACTGCTCCCATCTTTATGTGATAAGCACTTGTATCAACTGCTGAAATGTGAGTTTGATAACCTTTTTAATAAATAGATTTTACGGAATTACGCTATTTTTGGCCCAATTTTTATTTTATATGGTCTTCGTGGGGAGTGTCGAGTTTATTAAGTCAGCATCTGCAGTATTTGCTGACTTTTCATTTTTTTTTTTTTTAGGTGGACTCCCTCTTTAAATGCATGTGTAAATATACACGTTTGGAAAAACATGAGCATGGGTGCATTTTAAGGAGTTGTATTTCCAGTATAGTGCATATGTACTTGGCTAAATCCTGCAGACTAGTGTGGGGCCAACTGCAGTTAAAGCAGTTGCATGCTTGCAAACTAGCTAAAACGCACATTGCTAGAACGCATGTTTGCTAAAGATGCATGTTTTTACATATTTGCATAAATATACATGGCTATACATGTTTGCATAAAGATGCATGATCATGGTTGCACAAGGATGCATAGTTGCACAAAGATGCATGTTCATGTTTGCAAAAATATACATGGTTATATATGATACACGGTTGCATGAAGATGCATGTTTGCTTAAATATACATAGTTATACATGTTTGCATGAAGATACGTGATTGCAAAGATGCATGTTCAGACATGTTTGTATATATGGTTTTATGTGATCGCATAAGGATGCATGTTTATAAATGTTTGCTTAAATATACATGGTCACATAAGGATACATGGTTGGATAAGGATACAGGGTTGCATAAAGATGCATGTTTATACTTGTCTTCATAGATACGTGTTGCTTAATGTTACATAAACCAGTTTCCTCAACGCATGCTTGCTTATTGCGTAAATGCTTGTTTGTGAATGAATGTGTGTTTACAGAGACGCATGCTTTCATATCTTGCCTACATGCATAGTTGCATAAGCACATGCTTGCATAAACATATGCTTCCGTAGATGCATATTAAACACATGCTAGCATGTTTTCATTTGTACTGCATAGGTATGTTTATTTACATTAAGACTGGCCATACACTTATAGATTATCTGCATATTTTCTATGGTCAGATGGAAAAAGTGGAACAGGTTCCTCCATCTACACTGAACTGTGTGGATGGAAGAATCTCCCACTGGCCCAAGCTTCCATATCTTTCTAGTCGGCCCCACTGGCTCTCACAATACCTGAACATTCTGGGTGCAGGCATTGTTTAGGTTGAGAGCCAGCGGAGCCAACTAGCAAGATACTGAAGCTTGGCCCAGTGGGAGATTCCTCCATCCACACAGTTTAACATGCATGGAGAAATCTGTTGCACTTTTTCCATCTAACCATAGAAAATCTGCAGATAATCTATAGGTGTATGGCCTGCTTAAGCTGTATACATATGTGCTACATGCATATGGGCTTATTGGCCTGGGGCTACATGCATATGGGCTTGTTTGTCTGGGGGTACATGCATGTGTGCTTATTGACCATGTACTGCATACCTAAATGCATGAATGGCAAGAATACTTATAGACCTGCTTGTTTGCATACCTAGGTACTGGCATATAGAAGGGTTGCATAGAGGTAAACCAACATTGTTTTAGGCCTGCATCATTGGAGGACTGTGTATTGGTTTGGCTAATATAGTCGATGCGTTATTTACCTGTTATACCAGTAAAATAGTTCCGGAAAAGAGAGGTAGCCGGGGGAGGCAGAGGCACCGCTTTCAGGTTCAGGGATTTGGTGGTGTCCATATCTCCCAATGGACAGTGGTGTCGGTGCATCGGAGCCACTGTAGTGCTTGGCAGTGCAGTGTTTCCTGTCGCATTCATTTTTCGTCAGACTGCGGCTGCATCAACTTGATCATGCCTGATCTTGTTTGATTGAAGCCTAAGCAAGATCAAGCCTGGTTAGTATATAGATGGGAGACTGCCTGGGAATACCTGATGCTGTAAGCTTTCTCCACTTGGGTGAGGGAGGCATCTAAGGCTACTGTGTATTGAGAGTATCTCAGGCCAGAAAATCTTAGGGTAGGCTCTGAGGTGGTTTATTTCATCTTTAGCCAGCAGGAACCTGGTAGGTTAAGTGCACCCCTTGGGACTGTCTGTCACAGAGTCGTCAGTCGTTTGCCTTGCATTTGCTCTTGGAGCAGAAGTTATGGGCTCATTGTGAGACAATCAAATGGTAGCAGTTCCAATGTCAAATAGGGACATGAGGTCTATCTTAAGATCTCAAGTCGCTGGACATCCTTCTGGTCCAGATAGGCTAGACTGTTCAGTGATGACCTGTCTGCAAGAGGTAGATTTCAGGGTCCATAATTGCCTGTAAATGCACATCTTCGCGTGGCAGTTTGTTTCCAGGCTCATCAAAGATTTCTGTAATTGCAATGAAAAGCCATTTTTTTTTTGGGAGTTTTCCTTAGGGGTTGGACACAGCTCCGGAGTGTTCAAAAAGTGTATAGCCCCAGTGCTGAGCTTAATAAAGACACCTCAATACTCAATAGACATGTGCACATATATATATATATTTAGTTACTCCCGAAATTCATTTTTATTTGTTTTGTTTCGTTAAACAATGCATTCCTCCGAGATAATTAAGGTCGAGTCTGTCATTAACCACTTGGGATCCGCGCTATTGCCAAATGACGGCATTAGCGCGGACCTACTTTTCCGGGACTACGTCTATTGACGTCGTCCCGTGCATGAGCGGCCTGCGCGCCCCCTGAGGGGCGCGCCCCGCGCGCTCTGTGATCGGCGAGTCCGTGAGACTCGCCTGATCACCGATCCGAGCAAGGGGTCGATCCTGACCCCTTATCACGTGATCAGCTGTCAGCCAATGACAGCTGATCATGTGAAACAAAGGAGCCGGTAAAAGGCTATTATTCCTCCTCGCGCTGACAGCGCGAGGAGAAAAAAAAGAGCCGATCACCGGCGGCCGTGATCGGGACATCAGTCCCGATCATGGCCAGCCCTGCTAGTGCCCACCTGCCCCCTGCCAGTGCCCACCTGCCCACCAACATTAATAAAATGTTAGTGCCACCCAGCAGTGCCCACAGTGCCACCCAGCAGTGCCCACAGTGCCACCCAGCAGTGCCCACAATCTGCCTCAAAAAAGGTGCTGCACCCCAGTGCCACATATCAGTGTCATCTACCAGTGCCCATCAGTGCTGCCCAGCAGTGTCACCTATCAGAGCCACCTATCAGTGCCCATCAGTCCCACCCATCCGTGCCACCCATCCGTGCCACCCATCCGTGCCACCCATCCGTGCCACCTTATCTGTGCCCATCTTTGCCCATCAGTGCCGCCTTATCTGTGCCTATTAGTGCCGCCTTAACTATGCCTATCAGTGCCCACCAGTGCAGCCTATCAGTGCAGCCTATCAGTGCCCACCAATGCAGCCTATCAGTGCCGCCTCATCAGCGCACTTCAATGAAGGAGAAAAATGACCTGTTTGCTAAATTTTATAACAAACTATTAAACATGATTTTTTTTTTTTTGCATCTTTTTTTGTTTGTTTAGCAAAAAATAAAACTCAGCTGTAATTAAATACCACCAAAAGAAAGCTCTATTTGTGGGAAAAAAATGATAAAAATTTCATTTGGGTACAGTGTTGTATGCCCGCGCAATTGTCATTCAAAGTGCATCAGCGCTGAAAGCTGAAAATTGGTCTGGGACTGAGGGGGGTTTAAGTGCCCAGTAAGCAAGTGGTTAAGGGCTTATGGTGTTTTTCGAATGTTCTCAGAAGATTCGACTCAGCAGCTAAACTGTACGACGCCGCAATCGTACATTTCCGGTCGAATCTTCCGCCTACAAGCTATAGTAGAATTCTAATGTATGACACTAGTAATATTTATTAATTATTACTTGTCAACCAACATTAGAATTCTTCTATAGCCTATGGGCAGAGCATTTGACCATAAATGTCCACTCGCGGCGCCTGCTTCGTCAAATCTTTTCTCTGTCGAATAATCTTGGACTAATTAGGTTAGGCACATTCCACCTTTTTTGATATTGTCTCTATCGAATCTTTTCTCTCCATGTAGAATAATCTTGGACTAATAGAGCTAAGGTTATACATATTCGACCACAGGTTCGCTGGGCAGATTGCCATTGTCAGTGTCATTTGGAATCTCCTATCTATATCGAACTGTTGTCGCAAAAAAAATAAAGCATTTGTTGGTGTCGAATCTTTCAGTTTTCAGATTCTGCACATTTGTTATTGTTTGTTAAAACGATAACGAAAATACCCAAAATTCGGATGAAAATGCATTTGGACGAAAACGAATGCACATGCCTAATACTCAATACCTCAATAATCTTTGCTCAGCATGCAGTCAATTCCAGGGGTTCCTTCAATATATTTCTACAGGAGGAAGCTGTGTTAAGGTCAAAGCATGTTCCCTACTCCAGGTCTTGGTAGAGGTTCCTGTGCCTGGAACTTGAAGATCCAGACATTGCATTGCCAGAAGGCTCAGGTTCCAGGGTGTTGCTGAGCAAAAATATTGATATTCTAACTTTTCAGGAATTTGGAAAATTACTGATGCCAGTCTCAGTCTCTCTAGTTGATTTGAGGCTGGCTACAGTGGGCTTGAGTGTCCACAGGAGATAACTGTTCAATAGCTTGGAATTTTTGGCCAATACGCCTTGCTCCGGCATATGGGGCAAACCAGTTGTAGTTTCAATCCGCAATGTCTCTGTAGGCATATACAGTCAGGGCCATAAATATTGGGACATCGACACAATTCTAATCTTTTTGGCTCTATACACCACCATAATGGATTCGAAATGAAACAAACAAGATGCTCTTTAACTGCAGACTTTCAGCTTTAATTTAGTTTATATATGTGCCTCACACTTTTTAAGGGACCAAAAGTAATGGGACAATTGGCTGCTCAGCTGTTCCATGGCCAGGTGTGTGTTGTTCCCTCATTATCCCATTTACAAGGAGCAGATAAAAGGTCCAGAGTTAATTTCAAGTGTGCTATTTGCATTTGGAATCTGCTGCTGTCAACTCTCAATATGCAATCCAAAGAGCTGTCACTATCCGTGAAGCAAGCCATCATTAGGCTGAAAAAACAAAACAAACTCAGAGATAGCAAAAACATTAGGTGTATCCAAATCAATTGTTTGGAACATTCTTAAAAAGAACGCACCGGTGAGCTGAGCAACACCAAAAGACCAGGAAGACCACCGAAAACAACTGTGGTGGATGACCGAAGAATTCTTTCCCTGGTGAAGAAAACACCCTTCACAATAGTTGGCCAGATCAAGAACTCTCTCCAGGGGGGGGCGTGGCCAACTGCCGAGCTGAATGGAAGCCTGAATCCTCAGCTCCTGCACTGAACGGATGATAACGGCCGTATACTGCTAATCCGACCGCTAAAAAATGAACCAACCGGATCCCCACACGTTCGGGAACCAGAACGGAACATCACGGAAACGAAAAGAGTACCGACATCCGAAGAAATTGACGGATTTCTTCTCCGGGAGCTCTCAAAATGGCGCCCGCGATACCTCACAGCACTACGAACGGGCCTATACTGATCTGCCTGATGCGGACGTCCTGAACACGCAGGCACAAGACGAAGATGTGAACTCCACATCATCCCAGGGACCCCAGTCAGCATCCAACAGCCCAGCTAAGTCACGAATGAGACTAGAAACTACTACTACTCCAGCTCTGGAGGTAAGGCCTACTCTGGACAGTCTCCTCACACAGACACCAGCATCCTCCCCTATTGCGGCCTTCCCCACTGCTAATCAGCCTGTGATAGACACCATGTTAAGACATGCTGATCTCTCTACACAGCTCCTTACATTCTGATATCACCTCTCTAGTCACAGCATTCAAATCTGAAATGGTCACTGTGAGCAGCAAAGTAAATGTTCTTGAACAGCAGATGAGCACAATGGCTGTCACAGTTAATGATTTAGTCGATGCTCACGAACACACCAGAGAAGAACAACAATGGGTTCGCGCCAAAATGGCGGACTTCGAAGACCGCTCGAGGCGCAACAATATAAAAATCAGGGGGATACCCGAAACAATCTTACCCTCAGATCTACAATCCTATGCTAGAAAAATGATTTCCTCAATTCTGCCTGAGCTACCCCCAATTGAAACGGTCATCGATCGTATTCACCGACTTCCGAAACCACATCACTTATCTGTGGAGGTCCCACGAGATACCCTCATGAGAATACATTTCTTCCACACCAAAGATATGCTTCTAGCCAAAACCAGGAGAATGGAACATCTTCCTCCACCATACCATAAACTGCAATTCTTTGCAGATATATCCCAGTACACGCGTCAGCAACGGCGTCAACTACACACCATTACTAAGCCACTAAATAACCACAAGATTCCATATCAATGGGGCTACCCCACCAAACTCCTGATCAACAGAAATGGAAAGAAATACAGCATCCATACAGTTGAAGAAGGTATACAGCTTCTCCGTGAATGGGGCATTGTCCCTGAACCAATAATGCCAATACAGCAGCATCATACTGCAACCCAACTCCATGGCTCTTCTGATCCTAGGATCCGCTCCAGCCAATGCACATGAGATTAGTGGTATCACTGTTCAGAAATCCACTGTAACCTCCGTTCCAGTGCCTGCTCGTTGCAGATTGTTCACGAACACTACCCCCACAGATTGCTAGGTAGTCCTACCACCTTACTACCGAGCGCTACCTTTCTTCCCCTCACCATCGCACCTCCCTTCCATTGTTTTTATCTCCCTTTTATTGTTGTTTCAGCTTGTGTATATTAACTGTCCGCTTTTTCCCCCACCCGTCCTTTCCTTGGAGAGCACAACCCTCAGACCTTTACTGACTTCCGCACCTGCTCCATCAACCGACCAGTGGATCCATCGTCTTCGCAACTTCTACACCGACAATACCTGATAAGCCGTCAACTGTGAGTACTACTACACCTCTCACGACCCTCCCTCACCATTGCACAGAATGCCTAAATTCTTATCTCTCAATGTTAAGGGTCTTAATCACCCAGCCAAGAGGTCGTCTCTGTGGAAAACTGCAATATCTTCTCACTGTGATGTCCTCTGCGTTCAAGAGACACACTTTAAAATCACTGCAGAACCCCCATGTACCAATAGACACTTCCCCAATATTTTTCGAGCCTCGGGGCCTGAAAAAAGAAATGGAGTTCTAATAGCAATTAAAAACACACTCTCCTTTTCACTACACGATAGCCTAGTTGACCCCAATGGCAGATATCTTGCAATAGATTGCTCTTTAAACAACGTCAGATATACTATTGTGGCCCTATATGCTCCCAACAAAAAGCAAATTAACTTTCTCTCCAAGCTTCTGAAGAAAATAAATAATTTTAAACGTGGCCAACTCATAATTTGTGGGGACTTCAACATAGTCCCGGACATCACCATCGATACCTCTCACACCACTAGACCTGCCTCCCAAATGGGACCCTTCATAAGGAAAAATGATCTCTATGACGTTTGGAGATGTCATCACACTACGGAAAGAGACTATTCCTACTTTTCTCCACGCCATAATTCTTACACACGCATAGACTACTTTTTGGTGGACAAATGGACTTTACCCCGTATATCTGCTTCAGAGATTTCTACCATTACATGGTCCGACCATGCACCGGTTATGATAACTGTGGGGGACTCTCCGACCACATCCAAAACTCGGATCTGGAGAGCTAATGCCTCACTTCTTAACTCCCCACAATATTCAGACCACCTCAAACAAGCACTGGAGGAGTACTTCTCCCTCAATGAAGAATCTGTTAATGATAATTTCACACTTTGGAACGCTCATAAAGCGTTCATAAGAGGAGTACTTATACAATTGGGAGCCAAAGAGAGGAGGAGGAGATCACAGCGCTTAGACACGCTTACTTCAGACATTAAACTCCTGGAAAACCAAAATCAATCCAATCCTAACCCCTCCACTAAACTTAAACTAGATCACCTTAGACAAGAATTACGAGCTCACCTACTTGACAATTACCAAAAAGCACATACTTACTTTAGAGCTGTACATTATTCTACTAGTAACAAAGCTGGTCGAGCCATGGCTACCAGAATTAAAGGTCATTACTCCAAGACTAAAATTCCTTTTTTATTTCACCCCACCACGAACAAAAAAGTAATAGATCCCTCTGCTATCGCAGACGCATTCAGCCACTACTATGAATCCCTCTATAATTTAAAATCAGACCCCAATACCACACAACCCTCTCCTCAGGACATAGACTCCTTTCTCCAAGAAATAAAACTTCCCAGACTCTCAAGTGATCAACTTCAGTCACTGAATGCTCCATTCACACCACAGGAAATTATTAACACCATTTCTGCCCTGCCATCCAACAAATCTCCAGGCCCAGATGGTCTCACTGGTGAATACTATAAAAAATTTAGCTCGCTCCTCAGTCCCTACTTTTCCAGAGTATGCAACGACACTGCCTCCTCCTCCTCTCTACCTCCAGAAATGTTATCTGCTCTAATTATTACATTGCCGAAGCCAGGGAAGGACCCGTCGCATCCACAGAATTTTAGGCCAATCTCTCTTCTAAATGTAGACACCAAGATCTACGCCAAACTTATAGCAAACAGACTGATAGACTTAATGCCCCATTTAATACATAGAGACCAATCCGGATTTACTAAGGGGAGACAAGCCTTTGATGCTACCCGTAGAATAATTAATGTGGTACACCATGCTGAGCTCACTAGAACGCCTTCTCTGCTTCTGTCTTTAGATGCAGAGAAGGCGTTCGATAGAGTACATTGGGAATATATGAAAGCAACCCTACTTAAGTTTGGATTCCAAGATACGATACTCTCTGCAATTTTAGCTCTATACTCGTCACCTTCTGCCCAAGTATATACCTCTGAAATGTTATCTAAACCCTTTCAGATCACTAATGGCACACGCCAAGGGTGCCCCTTATCGCCACTAGTTTTTAACTTAATGATGGAACCCCTGGCCGAACACATTAAAACACATTGCAACATAAAAGGATTCACCATTGGCCAAATAGAACACAAAATTAATTTATTTGCTGATGACGTCATATTGATGATCTCGGATCCCCTTTCTTCCCTGGCTTCGGTACAATCATTATTGAAAAGGTTTAGTGATTTATCATATTATAAAGTGAATGAACATAAATCCGTTATTCTAGACATGGGTTTGGATGCGACCACTGGTAACCTTCTTAGAAATTTGTTCCCACTCTTGGACTGACACTGGTTTACCCTATCTGGGTAAACATATTACTAGATTTACGAAACTACTCTTTTCCCGTAACTATCCTGACATCAAACAAACGCTACTTCAAGACATGGAAAAGATATCAAAACATGAATTTTCTTGGGCAGGTCGTCTAGCTGCTTTCAAGATGATGGCGTTACCTAAACTGTTATATGTCTTTCGTACACTGCCTATACCAGTACCGCTTACTTATCTTAATTCACTACAATCTGCATTAACACGCTTCCTCTGGCAAGACAAGAAACCACGATGCAATCACACAAAGCTCATCAAACACAGATCAGTAGGTGGCATGGGACACATAGATATTAAGGATTACTATATTGCTACCATCATATCCCAAACGAAAGAATGGTTTAACACACACCAACACCCTGTGGGGAGCTATAGAGAACACAATGACACCTGGTACTAATCTATCCACCTGGCTGTTTAGCACCTCCACTATTATCTTTATGCTCACCTACCATACAAGCCACGGTCAAAACTTGGAGAACACTACACTACACTAACTGGACAAATCTTCCCCTACGACCCATTCCAATCCCCCTTGAAACACTACAACTACTTACTCCCGACCTCCACATTCCTGTCTGGATATCGGCCATGGCAACTTACACATCGGAACTTCGCTCTCTAATTAAATCCAATTCGCATACACTCAAGCAACAACAGTCGGCCACCCATATGACGGACTATCTAACATACTACAGGATAAGACATTGCCTCGCTGCTCACCCTTCTTTAGAAAATTCTCTACCACTAAACATTTGGAAGTTCCTCTTTCTTAACGATCATATCTCTAAGGGGATCTCAATAGTATACTCCACCTTGCAGGGAAAACACATGTTTTACAAGTCCAAACCCCTTACAGACTGGGAGACAGACCTTGAAACACAATTCTCAGATTGTCAGTGGCAACAAGCAATTAAGTCCACTTACACATACACTGCTTGCTCCGCACTTTGGGAGCTCGCCCAAAAAATTACAATGAGATGGTACTTGACACCATATAGAATGGCCAAATTTAACAAACAAACACTGCATACTTGCTGGAGAGAATGTAACTTGCCTGGGACACTCCTACATATTTTCTGGTCATGCCCGCGTATAAAACTAGTCTGGTCCAAAGTAGAAACACTACTACATGAAGTTCTGCGCCTACACATTCCACTAACTCCTTCTCTGGCAATCCTCAATATTAACATTAACGACATTCCATCAGACCTACGTTTAATCACCACACACATTCTCTTAGCCACAAAACTCTTAATAGCAAGAAAATGGAAGACAACTGCAGCCCCATCACTGGATGAAATTATCATGGTAGTCCAAACGCACTATACATATGAAATTGTTCTCTCTAGAGGGAAACACAACCATCACCGCATTAAAACTCTCTGGCATCCCTGGTCGGTATGGTATGACCAATACCACAATGTTTGATTAACTCTTTGAATCTAGACAACCCCATGACTCTCCGTCCTCTTTTGCTCCTTCCCCTCCTATCCCCCCCCTCCTCTTCTCTTCCCCCCTCCTTTCCTTAAGCTCCCTCTCCTCTCCCCCCTTCCACTCCCCTCCCCCCTATATCTCTTGCCCTGCCATCATTGCTGTTTATAAGCTGATATTATAGACTGTTATGTACTAAAATGAACATTATATTGTACCTATTGTACCTATCATAACTACTGTTCCTGTAGTACCGTTTGTACCTACTGCGTATTTACATTGTTGTATGTTCGCTAAACTCAATAAAAACTATTTTGAAAAAAAAAAAAAAAAAAAACTCTCTCCAGGAGGTAGATGTATGTGTGCCAAATTCCACAATCAAGAGTTCACCAGAGTGAATACAGAGGGTTCACCACAAGATGTAAACCATTGGTGAGCCTCAAAAACAGGAAGGCCAGATTAGAGTCACTCAATGGTTTGCACTTCACAGTGCAGATGGACAATGACCCGAAGCATAATGTGAAAATAGCCAAAGCGTGTTTTGGTTTTTTTTTAGGGAAAGAAGTGGAATTTTATGCAATGGCCAAGTCAATCAACTCACCTGAATCCTATTGAGCATGCGTTTCTCTTGCTGAAGACAAAACTGAAGGGGAAAATGCCCAAAGAACAAGCAGGAACTGAAGACAGTTGCAGTAGAGGCCTGGCAGAGCATCACCAGGGATGAAACCCAGCGTCTGGTGATGTCTATGCGTTCCAGACTTCAGGCTGTAATTGACTGCAAAGGATTTGCAACCAGGTATTAAAAAGTGAGTTTGATGGATGATTAACCACTTGCCGACTGCCGCATGATGATCTATGTTACAGAATGGCATGGGCAGGCATATGGGCATACCTGTACGCCCCTGCCACCCAGCGGGCAATGGGGTCTGATTGGGTCCCCCCTGCCACATACCCCGGGCAGTCGGATTATCTTCAGGAGCGATCCATGCTGAGGGGGAGGCCACTGATTCATGGCCAGTACGAATAATAATGGAGATAAGGGACAACCCTGTCTCGTCCCATTTTTCATCTCGAAGGTAGGGGACGGTCTTCGGTTTATTTTTATTATTGCAGTGGGGCAGTGGTACAGTGTTTTAATTAACTGGAGCATTCTTGGCCCTCTCCCATAATTTACAATGTCTGCATCATAAGTCCTGGAACACAGGACAGGAATAGACCTGGGGACCCACTTTCTTTAATTTTCTGGAAGAGTAGCGTTCTCACCCCATTATCCCTTCCCTCCTTTCCAGGGATGAATCCCACCTGGTCGGGGTGTACCAGGGTGTTCATCAGACCTTTCATCTGTCCTGCCAATACTTTTGCGTACAGCTTTACGTCTGTGTTTAGCAGTGATATTGGCCTATAGCTGGAACACAATGAACTATCCTTCCCCTCCTTTCATAGTTTCAGGATTTTAGGAGGATTTTAGGATGTTGAATCCTCCAAACGTCTACTATTTAGCAAATGCGTTTTTTGTTTTATCGCTTTTAATTGTGCGTTATTTGTCCCCTGTGGCTCCCATCAAAATCACGCACCCTCTTTTAAAATCCATAAACTTTCCCATGTTTTTTAAATATTTAATCAAATTCGTATTGGGGGCATACACATTTGCTAATGTACATTCCATTCCACTCAAATTCCCCTTTAAAAAAATTATTTGAATGAAGTTTCACATTTGATTCATATGCTAGATGAGTCTCTTGTAAATATACCACCTCTGCCCTGTACCGTTTAAGCTCTTTTAGGATCTTATGTCTTTCCGTAGGTGTATTTAATCCCTTTACATTATAGGTCATAAAGTTTATTTCTGTCATCTTTTTTTCTCCTTTATTTTTTTCTATACCGTAACCCCCCCCCCCCAATCGTGGCCCTAGCCAGGCCGCTGAATCGTTGATGGTCACAGAAACTATGGCCATACCCGATTCTCCTAATTCCAAGGTGAGGTGGGGCGCTGACTGTGCCCTCAATCTCCCCCCCCAAGTTGTAATTGGGGGTACGGGGAGAGTGGGCCAGCCTTATGTAAGCACCAATACTAGGTCGGCATATCTCGACCTGCTTCTACCAAACCCCCCCGCCAGCAACACCCAACCCCACCCCCCTGGAGGTTCCCATATTTTTGTCCCAGTCTGTTGCTCAATTTATTCACGTTCTTTGTCTTCGCTATAATTCCCAGTCTTCTTCGGTCCAGCCTGGTAACTCTTGGACTTGTAAGTCTAGTTTGTTGCAAAATCCTCCCAATTTTTCTGGGAATCTTAATCTTGCTGACCGTCCCATCTTTCGATCCTATCAGGCATGCTGGAAATCCCCAATTATATTTAATAATCGATACCTGCATCTGCTCCAGCAGCGGTTTCAAGAACCTCCTTCTTGCTAATGTTTCAGGTACCAAATCTGTGAAAATTTGTTTTTCTGGTCCTTCAAATTGCAATGGGGCTTTTCCTCTCAACTTAGTCCAGATTTCTGCTTTATCTCCGTATAATCGAAATCTCACTATTATATCCCGTGGCCTATCTGCTTCAGAGTATTTTGATTCTCCGATACGGTGAACCCTCTCTAGCTTGGGGAAATCTTCCACCCTTTTGTCTATTAGGGGGCAAATAATCTGATTTTTCTCAAATCTTCCTCTTTTCTCTGGTACCGAGCAGATTCTCACATTTTGTCTGCGATTTCTGTTATCTTGGTCTTCTATTTTATATAGAATTTTCCTCTGGGTTTGCTGAGTTGTTTTAACTTGTTCCTTTAACTTATGTAATTCTTGGGCCTGCTTGTCTATTCTCTCTTCAACCACCTCCACTCTTGTCAGCAAATATCCCAGGTCAGCCCTTAACGAATTTATGTCTGCTTTAATTGCATTTTCCAATTTCAGGAGCATCTCCGCCATTTCTCCTTTTGTTGGAATTTGGGCATCTGCCCTTTGTTCTTCCACTCTGCTTATCTCTAGTTCACTCTCTGTTGTTGTTTCAGCTCTTGATTGGTCTGGTGTACCTCCTGTTTTTTTGTCCATCCCCCTCTTCTTATCTGTTATACCTTGTTGTTGCTTTCTGCTTTATATACTGTTTAATTGTGCTAGTTGTCACTTTCTGGGTTTTAGGGGCACCTTTGTGGTTTTACTAGTGATTTTACTCAGTGTTCTTCCTTACCCCTCTTATAAGTTTCCCCAGTTTGTTGTATTTTCCCTCTCCTCGGCAGTCCCTCACCCCTACCCCCTAAAAAAAAAGAGGGGGGGGAGCGTCAGTACCGATAAGGGGATATACTCACAAGGGAAAGAACAGACAGAGACCGGGCAAAAAAGGGTTGGTAAGATGGGGTTCCCTGTAGATCAGCAGATAATCAACAAATGTCCTGTGCAACTAAATCAAGGCTCAGCTGTTACAATGTATATGGAGTACCTCCTTTTTCTCTCTTCTGGGATAATCCTAACTTCACAATGTTTTACCCCCATGCGGCTTTCCAAAGGGTCCTCTCTTACCTTTGCCCTGGAGCGTTTTCACAGACTATGTATATTATCTTTTAACATGTGTACTGTATAGTATATAGCACTGATGGCTCTGAGGCAATGCTTCCAGTACTCCAAGAGAAAACCAGAGGGGGAGGAGGGAACAGAAGCCACAGAACCTATTTTCAAAAATATGATTGCATATATGCAGGGTACTGCTTCAATTGTGTAGTAATAAAGTCATATACCTACAATCAACATAAATCCCAGGTAGCACCTTAAATCAGGGGTCAGCTGTCACATTCCATATGGGAATTGGGTTGATAGTATCATAGATCAGCAGATAATTGGCATATGTCCTGAGCAACAAACTATATCAAAATTCAGCTGTTAAAGTCCATGTAGGGTACCTCCTTTTTCTCATATAAATAGTTCAAGTCCTGAAAACAAGAGTCCACTCTTTATATATATATATATATATATATATCGGCGCATAAACGTGTACTTCTGTTCAGAAAAAACTTTATCAAGTGCCCGTGAAATGGTAGTTCTCTTTGTGAAAAAGGAGTGATACAAAACAGCTTCCACCTCACGATACACCTCTTTTTTTGCTCCAAAACGAAAGCCCCTTTTGAGGATACACTCACCAAATCTCTAAATAATTTGAGCCTTCACACTATCAAAACCAATGCCTCCTTGGTCGCTAGATGTCTCTGTGATTGATAAGGGGGTCCGGTGTTTCTCATATAAAAACAAAATGTGCCACCATAGCGTAATATTGCTTCAGCCTTTTTATTTTAAATCACCCATACAATAAAAATATGCGTACCAGAAAGATAAAAACAATCGCTCAAAATATCATTGTGTACTATGCCTTTTCCTTGTTCGGTGTACCCAAGAAACAGCGGACGTCCGCTCTATAACCACCAGTTCACTTCCTGGTGCCTTGGTTGTCCGGAACTCGGAATATGGACCGCACACGTCACTTCCGGTGTGTATTACGACTGACGCGTTTCGTCATTTCCGACTTCGTCTGAGGGCGTAATACACACTACCGGAAGCGTACCTTTATGTGCAGCAAGGCCCAATGACCGCACGACGCGGCATGATTGACCGGGCCATGATCCAATCAGAATAATGCCCTCATCACTGCCGCGAATGTAAACAATCCCGGGCCTTGTGCATACAAATATCAAAGCTTATCCAGGATGTATGACATTTCCATATAATTACACTCTATGATCGGAGGTATGATATCACAAAAACACAATAAACAATTGTATCTCTAAACATCCATAAATATATATAACCTGTTACTACAAACAAAGTTACAAAGTGCCAGTCTCACCACTGCATGTGTGGTGGAGAAGGTTAGTTTTGAAGATTATTTCAAAAACACATGTTGATCATACTATAAAACAATGGGGTTACAACACTTAGCAATATTAAAAATCCTTATGAGGTTTATTATACATAGTTTCATTCCCAATCCGTATAATCTTTGATACAATCGTATCGGCCGATCGGGATATTCCTATGTATGTAGACGATGCATGTTGTCAACCTAATTAGGGCAACTAAACTATAACTATATATAAATAAACACTACCTCTTGGTTTTATTATAATATTACTACCTCCTGCCGATAGAAGAAGAGTGTATTGATTTTTTAAAATTTAATTTACAATAAAATTTATTTGAAAATGAATAAATAATAAATCTTCTAAAATATAGCAATTTTTATACTATTTTACAACACGATAGTTTTACCTATAAAAGGATACTTTTGAATCTAATTATAAGGCACACCTCCTTAATTAAGTTGTATTATTCCTCAGAAAAAAGATAAGTAGTATATATAATAAAGAAATGAGAATAAAAATAACAAACAAAAATCTAAATATAAAATTAAAATAAATAAAAATAAAGATGAAAATAAAAATAGAAAAAAAATATATAGAGAAAAAAAGAAATAATAAATATATAAATGAATAAATCAAAAAGTAAATATAACCTGACGACTTCACTTTTGTCAAATCAATATTACCTTGTGGCGCTAAATAAATATATAAAGCCCCCCTGTATACCCTTACAAAAGTGTATACTTATAATATATAAAAGGGGCTATCTAGCCCTTATTCTACTCGACTAAAAAATGTATGTGTGAAAATATATACATACAAATTAAATATCAAGTCACCCTAATTCACCCAATGGATATATGTACAAAAAAATTATGTATCAAATCCAAATGCATATATATATATATATATATATATATATATATATATATATATATATATCCTTTCCTTTGAAATGCTAGTGAGAAACACAGTACATTAAACAGCAAAATGCAAATGTGTAAACCACAACTTAATATGTGTTTTAAATCAAAAAAAGCAAACAAACATAAAAGCAAGTCCTCAATAAAAGTGTCCAAAAAAAGGGACTAGTAGGGATATATAAAAGATCAACAAGTCCTTCTCCTGTGTGGTTTCTTATCAGTGTCCCCAAAACGATGAAAACCTTCACCACACCAACAGTGACTCCCTTTAGATGGAGCACTCACCAACTATAACGCCTGGCACTCTCGCACCAGGCTCAACAGGCGTTTTAAATCACTCAATTGAGGATCTTAGATGTCCGGCACACAGCATTCAGCAAATATTATTTCCTCTTTTCAGATTCCAGTAAGATTAGCTCCAAAAAGTTCCTCAAAGAGAAAAAAAGAGGCCTCCCATAGTGTAATACTATAAAATATCTTTAATAGCACACTTTAAAAGCCACTCAGTAATGCACTCACATGTGTAAAACTTGGAACAAGCACTTCAAAGTCACTGCAATCCTTCACAACAGCAAAATTTCACTCTAAGGCATTGGTGGTCACAGTGGATACTGGTCAAAGTTAGCAGTGTCAATGATATCTCTCACCCCTCCTTCTGCTGTATGGTACCCTACAGCCAGGTTCCCAATGACACTCTCTCTCCAGTCCTGTTCCTCGTGTTACAAACACACACACTTCCGCCTTGTTTGCAGTGTTGAATCAATCAATAGTAGTTGCCAGATAGCCACGCCCCCGACATGTTTCGTCATAGGACTTATTCATGGGATTGGCTATCTGGATCCCAATACCGCCTTTTATTATATTGGCAACCATCCCATAATACATGCCTTTCAGTCACGCCCACTATTACCACAATCACTCCCCGTCACCTGCCCCCTCTAAACAGACCACTCAGATCCACCCACTTCTCTACAGGAGCTTCCCTTCTAGTACCTGGAACCAATCCGAGGGCTCTGCGTCCGAGGGGTTACGAGTAAGCAGCGGTAACACAGAGATATGGTACTCATTATAGTGGGGATATGAAAATGTGTTCTAGTTGAACATATGAGTTGTGCTATGATCACTAGTGTTTTCTGTGCTGAGCTCTACCATATGCCCCTAGAAATATTGCAGGGAGGGACAGGTTATGGCGTGTTACAGCTACCTTTAGGGGGGAGGAGAGATCCTATAGCCTTACAGCACTGTATTAGTGATGGCTGATCGGGGAGTTGACGTTGCTGCCTCCCTGTGGGTCTGGGTGGACCAATGTCGAATGTATGGGGACCATATGTGGGAGGAAATCGGACGCGTCATATACTCCCTGGTGAGTGAGGTGAGGGGTTTGCGCGTGCGCGGTGACACCGTGTGAGTAATCGGATGTCTGTTGAGGATCCGATTGGTTGGGTGGTGGGCATTGCCTGCGTCCTATACATTCCCCGATGAGGAGAGCGAGGTGCTGACGCATGCGCGGTAACGCTATACTCTTCCCTGACACCGTGCTCTCCTATAATAAGTAGAGCGAGGTGCTGGAGTATGCGCGGTGGCGCCATTTGAGGTGTTTGACACCTGACGAGTGGGGAGGGGGGCAGCATCTGCGCATGCGTGACCGGACAGTTACGAGCGGCAGTTTTTACAGCTGCTTACTCGTAACCCCTCGGATCCAGAGCCCTTGGATTGGTTCCAGGTACTAGAGGGAAAGCTCCTGTAGAGAAGTGGGTGGATCTGAGTGGTCTGTTTAGAGGGGGCAGGTGACGGGGAGTGATTGTGGTAATAGTGGGCGTGACTGAAAGGCATGTATTATGGGATGGTTGCCAATATAATAAAAGGCGGTATTGGGATCCAGATAGCCAATCCCATGAATAAGTCCTATGACGAAACATGTCGGGGGCGTGGCTATCTGGCAACTACTATTGATTGATTCAACACTGCAAACAAGGCGGAAGTGTGTGTGTTTGTAACACGAGGAACAGGACTGGAGAGAGAGTGTCATTGGGAACCTGGCTGTAGGGTACCATACAGCAGAAGGAGGGGTGAGAGATATCATTGACACTGCTAACTTTGACCAGTATCCACTGTGACCACCAATGCCTTAGAGTGAAATTTTGCTGTTGTGAAGGATTGCAGTGACTTTGAAGTGCTTGTTCCAAGTTTTACACATGTGAGTGCATTACTGAGTGGCTTTTAAAGTGTGCTATTAAAGATATTTTATAGTATTACACTATGGGAGGCCTCTTTTTTTTCTCTTTGAGGAACTTTGGGAGATAATCTTACTGGAATCTGAAAAGAGGAAATAATATTTGCTGAATGCTGTGTGCCGGACATCTACAATCCTCAATTGAGTGATTTAAAACGCCTGTTGAGCCTGGTGCGAGAGTGCCAGGCATTATAGTTGGTGAGTGCTCCATCTAAAGGGGGTCACTGTTGGTGTGGTGAAGGTTTTCATCGTTTTGGGGACACTGATAAGAAACCACACAGGAGAAGGACTTGTTGATCTTTTATATATCACTACTAGTCCCTTTTTTTGGACACTTTTATTGAGGACTTTCTTTTATGTTTGTTTGCTTTTTTTGATTTAAAATGCATATTAAGTTGTGGTTTACACATTTGCATTTTGCTGTTTAACTACTTGAGATCCGCGTTATAGTCAATTGACGGCTACAGCGCGGATCTCCTTTTCCGGGACGACGTCTATTGACGTCGTCCCGTGTACGAGCGCCCTGCGCGCCCCCTGAGGGGCGTGCGCGGCGCGCTCTGCGATCGGCGAGTCCATGAGACTCGCCTGATCACCGATCCGTGCAAGGGGTCGATCCCGACCCCTTATCACGTGATCAGCTGTCAGCCAATGACAGCTGATCATGTGATATAACGGAGCCGGTAATCGGCTATTATTCCTCCTCGCGCTGACAGCGCGAGGAGAAAAAAAAAATCCGATCACCGGCGGCCGTGATCGGGACATCAGTCCCGATCATGGCCAGCCCTGCTAGCGACCACCTGCCCCCTGCAGTGCCCCACTTAATAAAAGTGCCCCCCGTCAGTGCCACCCAGCAGTGCCCACAGTGCCACCCACAGTGCCCACAATCTACCTCAAAGGTGCTGCACCCCAGTGCCGCCCATCAGTGCCCAGCAGTGCCGCCCATCAGTGCCCAGCAGTGCCACCTATCAGTGCCCATCAGTCCTATCTATCAGTGGTGCCCATCCGTGCCACCTATCCGTGCCATCTTATCTGTGCCCATCTTTGCCCATCAGTGCCGCCTTATCTGTGCCCATCGGTGCCGCCTTATCTGTGCCTATTAGTGCCGCCTTAACTATGCCTATCAGTGCCCACCAGTGCAGCCCATCAGTGCCCACCAGTGCAGCCCATCAGTGCCCACCAGTGCAGCCCATCAGTGCCCACCAATGCAGCCCATCAGTGCCCACCAGTGCAGCCTATCAGTGCCGCCTAATCAGCGCACTTCAATGATGGAGAAAAATGACCCGTTTGCAAAACTTTATAACAAACTATTAAAACATGATTTTTTTTGCATCTTTTTTTGTTTGTTTAGCAAAAAATAAAACTCCGAGGTGTAATTAAATACCACCAAAAGAAAGCTCTATTTGTGGGAAAAAAATGATAAAAATTTCATTTGGGTACAGTGTTGTATGCCCGCGCAATTGTCATTCAAAGTGCATCAGCGCTGAAAGCTGAAAATTGGTCTGGGACTGAGGGGGGTTTAAGTGCCCAGTAAGCAAGTGGTTAATGTACTGTGTTTCTCACTAGCATTTCAAAGGAAAGGATATATATATATATATATATATGCATTTGGATTTGATACATAATTTTTTTGTACATATATTGGGTGAATTAGGGTGACTTGATATTTAATTTGTATGTATATATTTTCACACATTTTTTAGTCGAGTAGAATAAGGGCTAGATAGCCCCTTTTATATACTATAAGTATACACTTTTGTAAGGGTATACAGGGGGGCTTTATATATTTAGCGCCACAAGGTAATATTGATTTGACAAAAGTGAAGTCGTCAGGTTATATTTACTTTTTGATTTATTCGGTGATATATATATAAGTGGCAGCTGGGGGAGGTTGGGTGCTGGCGCAGTGTTGACACACGTAGGTGGCTGTAATTGAGGTGTGTATTGGTTTTGGAATAAATATATAAAAAAGGAATGAAATAAGATTTTTTATAGCCTCTCTTAAAACTAACATTAAAATTAAAACTAAACCACAGAAATGACTAATTCCAAGAAAATTATCCGGGAATATGAGCCATGTTATAGCACATATACACACCTACACATGCACATATATACATATGTATATACACATATACACATGAGCTCCTAAGACCCGATATGTAAAAAATTATAAATACAATAGCTACTCAATGGCAAGCGCAGTTATGTGTCACTAATAAAACAATTTATGTCCAATTCAATATTTAGGCCTTTCGGATTTAAAACATCTGTTAAGTATATCCACTGGGTTTCACGCTTAGAGAGCTCCCGTACAAGGTTGATGCCCCTCCAGTGGGATTTAATTTGTTCGATCCCCCAAAATTGTAGTCCAGATGGATCATTATCATGTTGAAGTTTGAAATGCAGAGACACGTTGTGATCCTTGTACCCTATTTTGATGTTATGTATATGCTCAGCAACCCTAATTCTTAATTTTCTCTTTGTCCTTCCAATATACATTAGGCCGCACGGACATGTTAGAGCAGTGGTCATCAACCCTGTCCTCAAGGCCCACTAACAGGCCAGGTTTTATGTATTACCTTGGGGAGATGCAGACTAGAATACTGCAATCACTGAGCAGCAAATGATATCACCTGTGATGTATTTCAGTCATCTTGCAAACCTGGCCCGTTAGTGGGCCCGAGGACAGGGTTGATGACCACTGTGTTAGAGCATATACAACGTGGGTACTGTTAGACGTGATAAATTGTTTAATAGAAAATTCACGTTTGTTTGAAGGTGAAATAAATGCATCTAAACTTCTAATGGGATTCTTAATTTCACGCCATGCTTTGCATTTACGACAGGCGAATAAAACATTTTTATCCCAAAATGTAGGAGGAGGTACAGGCGGATCAATCACCTTTTTTATGATTTTGTCTCCAAAACTCGGTGCCTTTCTGTAAATGAATTGAGGTCGGGACGGTAAGGCCAAATTCAATTTTTTGTCAAGCAAAAGGATGGGCCAGTGTTTAAAAATATTTTCCACTTCCTTATATTGTGTGTGGAAATTAGAAATAAAACCCCATTCCTTATTGTTCTTGGTCCCTTCCTTATCGCTATTGGCACCTTTCTGATTGTTTGCTGATGACAAAATCTCAGGGTTCTGTTCTCGTAAACACACTGTTCTAGAGATATTACCCACATCTTCAATCACCTTATGTAGTTTGCAATGGTTATACCCTCTTAACACCATGGCTTGAAATATGTAGTTATCGAATTCCGAACAATTTCTACGGACACGCATTATTTGGCCCTTTGGGATGTTTCGCAAACCAATTTGGATGGTGACCACTAGATATGGGCAAATAACTATAAAGATCGTTTTTTTTTAAAGAAAACCTTTGTCTCCAATTTGTCCCCTTTACGATATACAGTTACATCTAGGAAGTTAATTTCTTTATTACTCATTTCTGAGGTTAAACAAATATTACAACTGTTTAATTTATTAATGAAATCTTCCAACTGTTCCACGTTACCATTCCAAATAAAAAATACATCGTCAATGAATCGTTTATAAAAAAAGTAGTTCTACAGGTGGATTACTATGTATAACCTTGTCCTCCCACTCAGCCATAAAAAGGTTGGCTATACTGGGTGCAAACTTTGCACCCATAGCCACACCCCTTTTTGTAAATAAAATCATCCGTTATACCAAAAATAATTATGGCTGAGACAAAAATCAAATGCGTCTCTGAGGAATACCTTCTGAGAATGGGGAAGATCATCCCTTTGGCTGAGTGCCCAATTTAGTGCTAATAAGGCATCATCATGTTGAATAATCGAGTAAATGGATGCTACGTCAGCTGTCACTAATAAAATGTCATTTTTTTTCTTTTAAATCTACTTCACTCAAAAGATTCAAAAAACTTTTAGTGTCTCTTAGATATGCCTTTGTATTGAGCACACTCTTTTGCAAAAAGGTATCCAAATATTGACCTAATCTTGATGACACTGATCCTATGCTGTTCACAAATATACTTCCTTTTTCTGCTCTTCTGGGATGACCCTGGCCTTGTGCTGTTTTTGGGCTTTGGAATGAGAATGACATGGGCTTCCCTCATAGAGGACAGCAAGGAGCCCTGTTGCACACAGGTTTGAAACATCTGAGCTAGTTTGGGGGCAAGTAGTTCTGCGTGGGTTCTATAATGCCCTATGGGCAAGCCATCTGGTCCCAGGGTTTTACCTGCCGGGAAAGACTTGATGGCCATTGTGACTTCTTCTGGAGTGATCTCTGAGACAGAGTTGTGCCTCTGCATCAGAAAGCCATCCTAGTGCTAGTGTGTCCAACACAGAGATCAGAGGTGTAGGGTCAAACCCATCAGGGAGTAAGGAAACATACAGAGAGGTATAAAATGTGGTAAATGCAGACAGGATATCCTCCTGAGAGGTGACTAATATGCCATCTGCCATAAGGATTTCCAATATAACCACTAAGGGCCTATCCTGCTGCTCTAGCAGTGCTAGTAGTTTGCTATTGTCTCTATGCTCAAAGTATTCCTTTCTGCTATGTTGTATACCCAACCTGGTGGTGTCTGAAACATGGAGATGCAGTTCTCACCTAAGCGATCAAAGGTGCTCAAAGTTGGGGACTGTTGTCAAGGCCGAATATTGATTCAGAGCCTCGTCAACCTTGTGCTGCAGGTCAGAGACCCTGTCCCCTAGCTCTGCTGCCACAGCTGAGATATACTGACCCCTGCTGTGAGCTTTGGAAGCGTTCTATGTCATCTCCAGGGAGGCTGATCCCACATTGTGTGCCCAATAGTCCCGCAAGGAAGGAGAAACTGTCATGGACTGCCTCGTTATTAATCCAATGGGGTTGTAACCGCCAAAGGGCTTTGTGCCGTGACCTGGCGGTCCTAAAGGTCAGTTTAAGTGGGTGGTGGTCAGAGAGGCCAGAGAGAAGGTAACTTGCCTCCTGAATGCTGGCCAGCATAGGAGGTTTTAAATGTTCGAGAAGCAAGACTACATTCTATTGTGGGGATGAAGCCACCGCCATGCTTCTTGTTGCCTGAGCCCACATTCTGAGATCAGAATTAAAAGTAGATTTAGGGAAGGCCTATCCAGGTCACGGGACAGTGTAGCATTGAAGTCTCCCATGAACAGAACATGCGCTGGGCAGTGCGGAGCCAGCCTTCCATAGAGTGCATACATAATCTGTATCTGGCTCGGAGGAGGCAGATAGACATTCACAATGACATATTTCCTGTTGTAAATGCTCAACTCTACCATAACAAATTTCCCCTGGGGATCTCAATGAACATCATGAATTACACATGGTACACATTTGGTGATCAGTATAGACACCCCTCGAGAATACGAGGAATTGGTCACATGAAGCGCCCTTTGCACCCACGGCTTTTTCAGAGCTAGAACTTTGCTACCATGCTAAGTGCGTCTCCAGCAGCACTATATGGGGGTTATGCAGTTTTAAATATTGGAATAACAGTGCTCTTTTATATTTGGAGTTAAGCCTCCTGAGCCATCATGGAACATCAGGGGCAAATGGGAACAGGATGAGCCCAGCAAACCAACACATGTAAGTAAACCCAAAATTGGCACATATATTCGTTAGGGTCAGAGACCAACAAAGCATTTGAGCAGCACATTGTGTATCCAGATCTTCAAAACAGAGAAACCCCTCTCCCCAGAACACAAAACACCCTACTACTTGGCCAATACCCCAACATAACTGGGCTAGTAGTTTAATCCCTAAACCTTTATACCAAAAGTCGCCTACGTGAGGCTCAAAGTTCTAGGGAAGAAACCTGTTGAACGCCCTACTGACCAGCAACACCAACAACGCCAGTCAGTTAAAAAATCCTTAACAGATAGATATTCAGACTTCTTTGAAGAGTTCTTCAAAAGGCCAAAAAGAGGAGAGTTAGATACTTCAGTGAATTGTGTCCAACAAGGTAGCTCCGGAGTAGAAGGATCTAGAAGAAAACATCTAGACCAGGAGGAACTCCAGCGTTCGATGGCTCACTCTTACTGCAGGGTGTCCAGCCAGTTATTCGCATCGGCCGGGGAGTCGAAGAATCTGAACGAGCCATTGTGAGGGACCCGGAGACTGCTGGGGTACAACATGCTGTATTTAATGTCCTTTTTACGTAGGCGCCTACGGACCTTATTAAAGGACTTCCTCTTATGCTGCAGCTCAGCTGATAAATCTGGGTACAATAGGACCGAGGGGTTGCCGTATAGAAGTGAGAGGTGTTTGTGGGTTTTGGAAAGGATCCTGTCACGGTCCCTGAAGTTAAGGAAGCGGACCGAGAAGGGTCGGGATTTGCACCAGGGATAGTGCGTCCTGTGGGCGCGCTCAACGACATAAGTCGGGGAGACATCCGCGAGACCTAGCAGTTTCCTGAAGAACTCTTTTTCGCCCTCCTCTCCCTCCGGGAGACCCAGGACTCGGACATTGTTCCGTCTTGCCCTGTTTTCTGCGTCATCGGATTTGGTGACAAGCAGTTGCTTGAAGTGTAATAACTTTCTCGCTATGAAGTGAAGGGATAAGAAGAATGTTTTTGTTCTTACCTCCCTTCATGCAGACATGACAGTCCAAATTACTACGGCGACTGGTGTTGTGGAGAAACCCCTCTGTGTCCATGAACATAACCAAAATATGGGAGGGGTGGACCTCAATGACCTTGCTTAAATTCCAGGAAGAGATCGTCAGAGCTCTTCTGTTTCCAGACGGTGCGCCATCTCACCTTACCCTATCAAATGCAGTAAGCCGGCTGCATGAGAGTCATTTTCCATATGTCCTCCCAAGTACCCCTACCCAACGAGCCCCCCAAAGAAAATGTGTCTGCAGAAAGTGCGGATATAAGCGTGACACCCATTATTATTGTCCCCGTTGTCCTGACAATCCTGGTCTTTGCATTTGTGAATGTTTTTAATGCTACCATACATTAGTGGAGTTTTAACGTAAGATACAGCATTGCACAGACTAGGCACACTTTCACAGGGTCTCCCAAGATGCCATCGCATTATTGGAGACTAGAACCTGGAACCGAACCGCTAGTTACAAATAAAAGTGTAAAAATATATAAAATAAAAAACAAAAATAGTTGCCGTTTTTGTTTTCTCTCTCTATTGTTCTGCTCTTTACTGTATTCTATTCTGCAATGTTTTATTGTTAACCATTTTTTTGTTTTCAGGTACTCCATTCAGCTGCAGCGCATTTGCTCCCACAATACATAAAGCCGTGACTCCAATGCTGTCGGAAGTGATTTCACCACCACAGTTTAAAAAAAAGAGCATATATCCCGAAGCATGGGGGCAGCAGGGGTAGAGGAGTGATTTGCTCCTAACTTTTGCGGGCTAATTCCCCCATGCTTCAGCGGATATATATATATATATATTATATTATATTTTAGGCACAGGTTGCGTTGCATTTTTTTTTATTTTTTCCAAAATTTTCTTTTTGGTATTTGCTTTGCGGGTATGCTAAGTCTTACTGTTATACTGTAATGTTACTTTGCTTTATTGTTAACCATGATTTGCTTAGCAGGTATGCTATTCAGCTGCAGATTTATTTATCTTGACAGCAACAGCGTTTGCTCCCACGATAAAGAAAGCTGTGACTCCAGCGCTGTAGGAGGCGATTTCACCACCACAGTTAAAAACAAAATGGTGCATGTATGCCCATCATTAGAAGTTGGTGGATGAAGGGAGGTATTCTAATGGTGGGCATACCCACCAATCATCAATCTTTTATTTTTATTTTTTTTTGTTCGGTCCACAGGCTGCATGAAAAAAAAATTACAATATATGCCCAACAAGGACCTGGCATGTTGCTGGATTTTGAGTGGTTATACCAGAATGATGCCTGCATGTTTAGGTATCATCTTGGTATCATTCCTTTCAGCCAGTGGTCAGCTTTCATGTAAAAGTGGAACTAGCGGCTAATTAGCCTCTAGACTGATTTTACAAGCAGTTGGAGGGAATGCCCCTCCCCCCGTCTTCAATGGTTTTCTCCGGCTCTCCTGTCCCAATAGGGAACCTGAGAATGCAGCCGGTGGTTCCGCCAGCTGACCATAGAGCTGATCAGAGACCAGAATGACTCCAATCATCTCTCTGGCCTAAGAAACCGGAAGCTACGAGTATTTCATGACTTAGATTTCGCCGGATATAAATGGCGCCATTGGGAAAGCTTTTTATTACACCGATCTTGGTGTGGTCAGATGCTTTGAGGGCAAAGGAGAGAGACCTGTCAATACCTATTGCTATCATAGGGGGATATTTACATTCCCTGAGATAACAATAAAATTATACAAAAAAATAAATGAAAGGAACAGTTTAAAAGTAAAACAAAAAAAGGAAAAATAAATAAGAAAAAAAAGAGCACCTCCTGTCCCCACCCTCCCCCCCGCTCTCACGCAAAGGCGAACGCAAATGTTGTCGGTATGTAAACAGCAGTTGCACCATGCATGTGAGGTATCACGTGAAGGTCAGATCGAGGGCAGTCATTTTAGCGGTAGGCCTCCTCCGTAAATCTAAAGTGGTAAACTGTAAAGGCATTTAAAGGCTGCACATTTGTGCACAATTTTAAAGCATGTCATGTTTGCTATCCATGTATTCAGCCTAATCAATATCCATCCATCCATTATTGATGAAATATTTCAGAAACGCCAGTATGCCATCAAATTTTTGCTCTTCACCCCTGATGAAAGTTCTGCGATACCAGCAACTAGAAACGCGTCGGGTGTGGGTTACAAGAGAAGAGTATTTTAATCGTTTATTGGTTGGCTTATCATATTTAACCATGTATTTGTATATTTGTAGATATGCCATAGAGACATAGGCAGTATATGTGTCTCTTTGGTTTAATTTTGTACTTGCTCAGTAATTGTCAAAGTATTTACATGTTTTAATTGTTTGGTGTTGGTATGGGACTACTTCACCAGATCGTTTTGATCCACTGAGAGCCCCCCCCCTTACTACAAGCTATTTTCTAAGAGGCATGTTGAATCCATGGAATATTTTATATTTTGAGTTGTAGGAAAAATAATTTTTTTTTTTTTTTTTTTTTTTGCACAAAGTTGTCACTAAATGATATATTGTTCAAACATGCCATGGGCATATGTGAAATTACACCCCAAAATACATTCACTTGCTTGTTCTGAGTATGGGGATACCACATGTGTGAGACTTTTTGGGAGCCTAGCCATGTACGGGATCCCGAAAACCAAGCACCGCCTTTAGGCTTTCTAAGGGTGTAAATTTTTGATTTCACTCCTCACTGCCTATTGCAGTTTCAAAGGCCATGCAATGCCTAGATGGCACACAATCCCCCCCCCCCCCCCCCCAAGTGACCCAGTTTTGGAAAGTAGACACCCCAGGCTATTTGCTGAGATCTATGGTGAGTATTTTTCAGGAGGAGGGTATCGGGTGGAGAGGAGGAAAAAGTGGAGAAAAAAAAACAAGCTTGGACTAGATAATAAATGTTAGTGTTTGACAAATGCAAATAAACATTAGTCCATATAATAGTCTTTCTAATGCTAAGCACTTGTAGGCTGCCAGTCCTTAAAGCAAGAAGGAGCTCTATAAAGACAAAACAAGAGAGACGGCGCCCTCTAAGTGCAGGAATTGATTAAAACTGATTTACTCTTGTAGATTAAAAACAATCGCACTAGAGTAGTGGGGTACAGGCACATATAAATTAATGGATCCATCTGTGTATCCTGGGTGACAGGTCTCTGGAGCTATTGGGCAGGCTCTCCAGCATCCATCATCTAAGTATCCGGCGGTGTTGCAGGTTTCCCAGCACTTCCGGGCAGTGGAACGCAGTCGATGTACGTTTTGTTGCTGTGTCGTGGTGGCTTTAGCTTCCGTGGAACGAGCTCAGGTGAGCAGTGGTTCGGAACATGCGTGTTCCTTCATCAGGCTCTGTACATAGCCATTTTGCTTGTGGGAAGAAATAGGGAAGAAAAGGAGAGGAGTAGTGAAGGCAGGCCAAGTGAGAGGGCTGGGCTAGGAGGACTATGTGCATGGTCACCATGGAGACATAGTATCAACAGTAATACAGTTGTGCCAAATGGCCTTTGAGAAGCAGTGATGCGGCATGAGTCCATGTATGTGGGTGTATATACCCTACACACAGGATCACATGGAAGGACACGATACATTTTTATATGTGTGTGTGTGTATGTATGTATGTATGTGTATATATATATATATATATATATATAAAATTATATATACTGTTGATACTCTGTCTCCATGGTGACCCTGCACGTCGTCGTCCTAGCCCAGCCCTCTCTCACTTGGCCTGCCTTCACTACTCCTCCCCTCTTCTTCCCTATTTCTTCCCACAAGCAAAATGGTTACGTACAGAGCCTGATGAAGGAGCATGCATGCTCTGAACCACTGCTCACCTGAGCCCGTTCCACGGAAGCTAAAGCCACCACGACACAGCGGAGCAGCAACAAAACGTACATCGACTGCCCTCCAACTGCCCGGAAGTGCTGGGAAACCTGCAACACCGCCGGATACTTAGATGATGGACGCTGGAGAGCCTGCCCAATAGCTCCAGAGACCTGTGTCACCCAGGATACACCGATGGATCCATTAATTTATACATGCCTGTACCCCACTACTCTATTGTGAGTGTTTTTAATCTATAAGTGTAAATCCGTTTTAATCAATTGCTGCACTTAGAGGGCGTCGTCTCTTGTTTCATTTTTTCCTACAGTTTACCTGCAAAATCCTTTTCTTGGAGTACATCATGGGACACAGAGCAGCTATAGTAATTACTATCTGGGATGTCCTAAAGCAATGCCCCTGAGGGGAGCAAGACAAAATCATAGAAACTGCCACCAGAGAAGGACCTACTAAGCTATTTGTAATACGCTGAGGCTAAAGGTAGTATCTTCTACATTGACATCGACCTGGTAAAAATGCTGTAGATGCATAAACAAAAGACCAAATAGTGGTCTTGTACACCTGGGCCACTGACACTGATGACGGATTGCCCAAGATACTGGTAGAGAATCTCCCCCAGAAAAAAAATTAGATTTTGCCCATTTATACCATAGGCATCATTGATAAAAATCTGGCAAATCTACTGTTAAATATTCAACCTGGATGCTGCCTGCCCTTCCTGGGCTCTTCTGGCAGCACAAACCAGGATTCCTGACTTGTGCAGACTACTCAAGTAGACCCTGAGCATCTGAACTACCTCTAGAGCAGGTTGCGATCTTTTGCTGACTGCGGATTAGGAGAAAAAAAAAAGGCAAGACACTGTCCTGATCAAAGTAAAAACTAGAAACCACTTTAGGCAATGAAATTGAATGAGGACGCAACATCACCTTATGATGCATGACCAAGAATGGCTCGAGGCATGAAAGAGTCGCCAACTGACACTCCCCTTAGTGAAGTGATAGCAACCAAAAAAGCCACCTTCTGAGAAAAAAAAGACCAACAGACTGGCCATGTGGTTCCAACAGTGGCCTCTGCAAGGACGGTCAAGATAAAATTCAAGTCCCAAGGACACAAGAATAGCCTGACAGGCGGGACTGTCCAAGTTACATGATGTACAGGGTAAGAAACAAGGAGTGAAAAAGATTTCATGAGGTGCTACAATGGCAGTTCAGTGCAAATGACCCCAAGAAAATTGCTGAGGCATGTTGAGCCCATTGAATATTCATTTTTTTTTTTCCCCAAGTGATTTGAATGACAAAAAAATTAAAAATTTACAAAATTGTCACTAAATGATAATTGCTCACACATGCCATGGGCATATGTGGAATTGCACCCCAAAATACATTCTGCTGCTTCTCCTGAGTACCGGGATACCACATGTGTGGGACTTTTTGGGAGCCTAGCCGGGTACGGGGCCTGGAAAACCAGTCACCGCCTTCAGGATTTCTAAGGGCGTAAATTTTTGATTTCACTCCTCGCTACCTATCAGTTTCAAAGGCCATAAAATGCCAAGATAGCACAAACCCCCCAAAATTACCCCATTTTGGAAAGTGGACACCCCAAGCTATTTGCTGAGAGGCATGGAGAGTATTTTGCAGCTCTCGTTTGTATTTGAAAATGAAGAAAGAAAATAAAAATGTATTTTTATTTTTTTAATTTTCAGAACTTTGACAAAAAGCGAGGTCTGCAATATACTCACCATAACTGTCAGCAAATAGCTTGGGGTATCTATTTTCCAAAATGGGGTCATTTGGGGGGGGGGGGGGTTGTGCCATCTGGGCATTCCATGGCCTCCGAAACTGTGATAGGCAGTGAAGACAGAAATCAAAAATTTAAACCCTTAGCCTGAAGGTGATGCTTGGTTTTCAGGGTCCCGTACGCGGCTACACTCCCAAAAAAGGTCTCACACATGCGGTATCCCCCATACTCAGGAGAAGCAACAATGTATTTTGGGGTGTAATTTTTACATATGCCCATGGCATGTTTGAGCAATATATCATTAGGTGATAACGTTGTGCAAAAAAAAAAAAAAGTGTCTCTTTCCCGCAACTTGTCACAATATAAAATATTTCATGGACTCGACATGCCCCTCAGCAAATAACTTGGGGTGTCTACTTTCCAAAATGGGGTCAATGGGGTTGAACTTTCCTGGCATTTTATGCACAACATTTAGAAGCTTTTGACACACATCACCCCCTCTTCTACCCACTTGAAGACCAAGCCCTTTCTGACACTTTGTTTACATGGGGAAAAAACATTTTGTTTGCAAGAAAATTACTTTGAACCCCCAAACATATATTTCTCTTTCGTTCACTGACTGACAGCTCCATTAATCTTGACCATAGGGTTGTTATGCCACTTTCAGGAGAGGACTAGGCAGAACATGTTATGTGAATAAACAAAACTCTACAGTTCCGCCCAGGGGTCCCTCCAGTAATAACCCCTCAGCCTGCTTCCTGCAGCTCGGGTTTTTATCTGACTAGTGAAGGAGATGGACCTAGGATCCCTGTGGGACCATCGGTCCTGGAAATTTTTTGCTGAAGTTTGCCTTTTGCGCAAGATGTTAAGATCCTGTGATCTGCTATCTACAACCGGCTGGGTGACAGGCTGGATTATCTAGAACCTTGTAGTCTCCCCAGCCTGGCCATCGAGTGTGTGCAGACCCAAACTACGTGCTGGGACAGCCACGACATGCCCCTCAGGCTCCAGGGGCAGCCGGTGAGCGCAACACTCCGGGGCATACATATGACCCAACTACCGATGTATTTGTCAGTGTGCCGTGGCCAGCAGCCACCCTGTACTGATCGGAGAGTGGGTCTGTGATGGGATGTCCCCAGCTCGTCCGGATGGTAAGTACAGTTCTCCCTGCCTCGGTGAGACTGAGCAGCTGGGCATTCCCTGGGAGGTCGATTTGGGGGTCCCTCTCCTCCCTCTCTTCTCTACCTGTCCCTCCCCCCCCCAGTGGGGGATGCTGCATGATCTGCCTGTTACATAGGCACAACTCTTCTTTTGATTGGCTCTGTGCTGAGGTTCTCTCCTGGTCACTACAATGCAGCGAGACATGCTTCCTGAAGGTATCCAAGGCTCTGTGCACTTCTACACTCTCCTCCCTCCCGAAAGAGTACAGCGATTTTAGCGAAGCCTTTGACAAAGGTCAAGCCGGTAGTTTGCCTCCACACCGGTCTTATGAATGCGCAGTTGACCTTCAACCTGGTGCCATACCTCTCCGTGGCCGGGTTTACCCTTTGTCGGTCTTGGAGGATAAGGCCATGGAGGAGTATGTTGCTGACGCACTTTCTCGAGGTTTCATCCGCAAATCCTCGTCTCCTGCTGGTGCTGGTTTCTTTTTTGTGAAGAAGAGCGGTGAACTGAGACCTTGTGTAGATTATAGGGGTCTCAGTCATGTCACGATTAAGAATGCCTACCCGATTCCATTGATTAGAGTTATTTGGCCACCTCAAGGGAGCAATGGTTTTCACGAAGCTTGACCTTGAGAGGGGCATACAATCTTGTGCACATTAAGGATGGCGACGAGTGGAAAACTGTTTAATATCAGAACAGGCATTTATGAGTACCTGGTAATGCCTTTGGGCCTTTGTAACGCCCCAGCAGTTTTCCAGGAATTTATTAAAGATGTCAAGCGAGATTTGTTGCAGTTATGTGTGGTGGTTTGTCTCGATGACATCCTCATATTTTTTAAGTCCCTGGAGAGCCACCACACAGATGTCTGTCGTGTACTTCAGAAACTAAGAGAACAATCTCTATTGTAAACTGGAGACGTGCGAGTTCCATGGTGAACAGGTTACGTTCCTGGGCTATGTCATTTCCACTGCTGGTTTTTCGATGGACCCAGAGAAACTTTCGGCAGTCCTACAGTGGACTTAACCTGTGGGTTTACGTCCTCTGCAGCATTTCCTGGGCTTTGCCAACTACTATCAACAGTTCTCGTACTGATGGAAGTGAGGCACTTGGCAGCAGAAGCGGAGCATGCAGGAACATCAAAAACCCTTTTAAAGGAGGCCACAAACTGAGGGTAACTCAAGACAGCAGGTTTTTGGGTCTCCCATAGAGGGTTAGCCCAGGCCATTGCTTCTGTCCGTGGGAAATGCCTGGGGCAGCATTTCGAAGTATATCTCAACCTGATTGAGAAACCCTCTGCATTGAACTGGATCACCCCCAAATAGCAGAGGAAGCGCGCAGAACCAGACATAGCTTTTTATAGAGGTAATACCCGAGGCGGGTGCATGCACAGAGACTGGCATAGCAGCAGGGACAGCCTGCGACTCAGGTTGGACCAGAGCAGCCACCGTGAGGGATTCCAGGTGATCCGTGCGATTCAGGAGCGTTTGTAATACCAAGGCAAACTGATTCATGCAGTGATCTTGCTCATCCAATCTGGAAAAAATATTACCAACAAGTGGATTGACTATCTTCTGAATTCATGGCCTTGACGTACTGTCAGAAACCATGAATCAGACTGAGACAGAAGTACAATTAAATCACACTTGTTTGTTAATAAAAATAAAAAGGTAAATAGAAAAAGCATAGTCAAGCATAGCCAGAGTCCAGTGACCAGATCGGGTAGTCAGCCATTCCAAAGTTCAATAACCAGATCGGTAGAACTAGGTGGAACTGTAAAGTTCTGTTTTTTCACATGTTTAACATGTTCTGCCTAATCATCTCCTGAAGGTGGTGTAACAACCCTATGGTCAAGATTAATGGAGCTGTCAGTCAGTGAACTTCAGAGAAAGGGATTTTACGGTGAGTACAAAAATCCAATTTTTTTTAACGCAAAGTCCCTACAGATTAAAATGGTGGGTGTTTCACTTTTTTTTCACACAGTATTTGCGCAGTGATTTTTCAAACGCATTTTTTTGGGGAAATACTTTTTTTTATTTTAATGCACTAAAACGCACTATTTCCCAAATTTTTGATGCAATAAAAGATGATCGTGGGCCGAGTACATGGATACCAAACACGACATGCTTTAAAATTGCGCACAAATGTGCTGTGGCAGACAAGCTACATACATTTTTAAAAGCCTTTTACAGGTTACCACTTTAGGTTTACAGAGGAGGTCTAATGCTAAAATTACTGCCTTCGATCTGACCTTTGCGGTGATACCTCACATGCATGGTGCAATTGCCGTTTACATTTGACGCCAGACCAACGCCTGTGTTCGCCTTTGCCATTTTTTTTTTTTTGGTTTTCATTTTTGCTATTTTATCTTTTGAAACTGTTCCTTTCATATATATATATATTTTTTTAAATCATTTTTATCTCATGGAATGTAAATATCCCCTATATAGCAATAGGTAGTGACCGGTACTTTATTTTTTATTTTTAGAAAAATGGGGTCTATTAGACCCTAGATGTCTCCAGTGCCCTCAAAGCATCTGACCACACCAAGATCGGTGTGATAAAATGCTTTCCCAATTTACCAATGGCACTGTTTACATCTGGCGAAATCCAAATGATGAAATGCTCGTAGCATTCGGTTTCTTAGGCCATAGAGAGGATTGGAGCCATTCTGGTCTCTCATCAGCGCTATGGTCAGTTGGCTGAATCTCCGGCTGCATTCTCAGGTTCTCTGTTGGGACAGGAGAGCCAGAGAAAAACATGGAAGACTGTGTGGGGGGGGGGGGGGGCATTCCGTCCCACTGCTTGTAAAAGCAGTCTAGAGGCGAAGTAGCTGCTAGGATTGCTTTTACATGAAAGCTGACCGCTGGCTGAAAAAAATTGTACCTAAACCTGCAGTCATCATTCTGGTATAACGTCTCAAAGTCCAGCAACATACCAGTATATTGCTGGTCCTTGTTGGGCATATATTGCAATATTTTTTTAATTTAATTTTTTTTCATGCTGCCTGTGGGCTGAACGAAAGAGATTGATCGATGGGTATGCCCGCCATTAGAATACCTCCCTTCATCCACCAACTTCTAATGATGGGCATACCATTTATATATGCTGAAGCATGGGGGCATCCGCCCCAAAAGGTAGGAGCAAATCGCTCCTCCACCCCTGCTGCCCCCATGCTTCGGCATATATGATCATTCTTTTAACTGTAGTGGTAAAATTGCCTACTACAGAGCTGGAGTCGGGCCTTTATGTATCGTGGGAGCAAACGCTGTTGCTATCGAGATAAATTAATCCGCTCTGCAGCTGAATGGCGTACCTGAAAACAAAAAAATGGTTAACAATAAAACCCAGTACGGAAGCAGCGGAAATGATGTAATCTTTCCTCGTGGAGCCTTTTCGTTTCAGCTCCTGAAAAGAGAAGACATCTACAGTGAGTTGCACCAATGCTACACATACAGTAGAACACGCAGGCACACAATTCACCCCCCAATCACCCCCCTGCACCCCTGTCACGATGACATCAATAGATTTTTTTTTTAATTGATTATAGCATTGGTGTCATCTGTGACTGAAATGTGTATGTTTAGTGTTGGTGCAACTCACTGTAGATGTCTTCTCTTTTCAGGAGCTGAAACGAAAAGGCTCCACGAGGAGAGATTACATCATTTCCGCTGCTTCTGTTTCTCACCTCGGGCACCCATATGTTACTTTGCCTGCCCGTGCCATTCTGCCGACGTATATCGTCGTGGGGAGGTCGGCAAGTAGTTAAATGCTAGTTCTGCCTATCATCTTATTATCCAATCATAGTTGCCTTACCATCGGCCAATTCCGTTACTTCATACCCAAGTATATCTCTATGCTAAGGGGACACAATGATTGACACAAGACAGGTTGCTCTACAATACACTGTTCCCAATTATTATCTCCGACGGGGGGTTAAGTAAGTAAGAATGATTGATAGGCATTACCGAACAAATTCCACCAATAATGCCGCGCACACAAGATCGGACTATCTGGCGGACTTGGTCCGGTGGACAATCTGCCCGTGTGTGGGCTTCGGCGGACTTTTCAAAGAAGTGTTGACTCAAATTTGCCGCTGTGTGCTAGTCTGTCGGACTTTTGAAATGAACGGACTTGCCCACACACGGAGAAAAGTCTGTTAATTTTGAACGTGGCTCCAGGTAGACGGGACTAGCGAAGGAAGTCAATGTCGGACTTTTCCGAGCGGACCTGACCACACACGACTGGACTTTTCCGGTGACAACCTGCCGGACTATGGCGGGAGTCTTCCGGACTTTTGAAATGAATGGACTTGCCCACACACGGAGTAAAGTTTGTTCATTTTGAATGCGGCTCAAGGTAGACGGAACTAGCGAAGGAAGTCAATGTCGCCGCCTCCATCGGCGAGATTGACATCTCGCTGGCCCGTCACCTGGTATGGATTTAAAGGGGAACCCCCACGCCGAAAAAGCGGCGTGGGATCCCCCAAAGTCCATAGCAGACCCTTATCCGAGCACACAGCCCGGCTGGTCAGGAAAGGGGGTGGGGACAAGCGAGCGCCCCCCCCGCCTGCTGAGCCTTACCAGGCCACGTGCCCTTAACATGGGGGGGTGCGGCCCCCCACCCCAAAGCACCTTGTCCCCATGTTGGAGGACAAGGGCCTCTTCCCGACAACCCTGGCTGTTGTCAGGGTCTGCGGGCGGGGGGCTTATCTGAGTCCAGGAGCCCCCTTTAATAAGGGGGCCCCCAGATCCTGGCTCCCACCCTATGTGAATGAGTATGGGGTACGATGTACCCCTAGCCATTCACCTGGGGGAAAAAAGTGTACATAAAAAAAAACACAACACAGATTTTTAAAATGCTTAATTAGACAGCTCCGGGGGTCTTCTGTCTGGGGGTTCTTCTCGCCGGACTCCTCCGCTATCTTCTGCTCTTTTGCTAGAGCAGAAAGACTTAGTCGTCGCCGCTGTCCGTGGGTCTTCTTCCGACTTCGGGGTCTTGTCCCGCTCTTCGGTTTTTCTTGGCGGTCCTCCGCTATCATCTTATAGCTCTTTTACTAGCGTTGGCCTAGTCTTCTAGCGCTGTCGCCTTCTTCTCTCCCTCTTCCTTCCGACGTTGACACGGCGCTCTCTCTGGCCGCAGTGGCAGGGACGCGTTGTTCGGCGACTTATATAGGGATAAGGGGGTGGGGACCTAGTCTGCCGGAAAAGTCCGGTCGTGTGTGGGCAGGTCTGCTCGTTCGGAAAGTCTGGCGGACCTCCACTGCAAAGTCCAGCGGGTTGTCCACCGGATAGTCTGATCGTGTGTACGCGGCATAAGGGTACAGGTTCAAATTGGATCAACCAATCACCATGTCACAATATAATTATGTCACAACATCATTATGTCACCTATAAATATAAATGTAGACATCTTATGACACATACGTCACTTCCTATGCAAAACCCATTTTACACAACAATAATTTTTTTTTACTTAACCACCTTCAGACCGGACCATTTTGCTGGTAAATGACCAGAGGTCTTTTTACAATTTGGCACTGCGCTGCTTTAACTGGTAATTGCGCGGTCATGCAATGTTGTACCCAAACAAAATTTGCGTCCTTTTCTTCCCACAAATAGAGCTTTCTTTTGATGGTATTTGATTGCCTCTGCGATTTTTATTTTTTGCGATATAAACGTAAAAAGACCGCAAATTTTGAAAAAAAATGATATTTTCTACTTTTTGTTATTAGAAAAATCCAATAAACTCAATTTTAGTCATACATTTAGGCCAAAATGTATTCAGCCACATGTCTTTGGTAAAAAAAAAAGTCAATAATTGTATATTTATTGGTTTGCGCAAAAGTTGTCACATCTACAAACTAAGGTACGTTTTCTGGAATTTACGCAGCTTTTAGTTTACGACTGCCTATCTCATTTCTTGAGGTGCTAAAATGGCAGGGCAGTACAAAACCCCCCCAAATGACCCCATTTTGGAAAGTAGACACCCTAAGGAAATTGATAAGTGGCATGTTGAGCCCATTGAATATTTTATTTTTTTGCCTCAAGCGATTGAATAATGACAAAAAAATAATTTTTTTTTTTTTTACACAAAGTTGTCACTAAATGATATATTGCTCACACATGCTATGGGCATATGTGAAATGACACCCCAAAATAAATTCTGCTGCTTCTCCTGAGTACGGGGATACCACATATGTGGGACTTTTTGGGAGCCTAGCCACGTACGGGGCCCCGAAAACCAAGCACCGCCTTCAGGCTTTCTAAGGGCGTTACAGTTTTGAAGGCCATAAAATGCCAAGATGGCACAAACCCCCCCAAATGACCCCATTTTGGAAAGTAGACACCCCTAAATTTAGGGGTACACTAGTGAGACTAGGTAATAAATGGCGGGTGCCCTGAAACTATAAAAAAATAACTAACCAACCAGCGTCACCTGTAACAGTTATATGGTGATCACTGGTGAAAGGGTTAACTAGGGGGCAATCAGGGGGCTTTATGCGGTAGTATATGGGGGTCCCTGGCGCTATAAAAAGCTGCGGCGAACCTAAATACCTACCTGCCTAACAAGCGTCACCTGTGACACTAATACAGTGATCAGAAAAACGATCGCTTATTAGGCTGGGTTCACACTGGAGCGATGCGGGAACACCACGAATCCGCGGCGGGTTCCCGCATCACATGCCTCCCGGCGGCAGTTCACACTGCCCTATGCGAACTGCTGGGAGTGTCAGTGAAATGTTAATGACACCCCCAGATCAGTTCGCATATCGCAGTGCGATCTGCAAACTCGGATCGCATGGTGTGAACACCCATGCGATCCGATTCTGCTGCGGACCAAAAAAAGGGTCCCGTGCGAGTTTGCGGCGGGTGCGACACAAATTCAGCCATACTATCTGTATGGCTGAACTCGAATCGCACAGAGATCAGATGTGATTTGCACTGCAGTGCGGTGCGAATCACATCCGTTCTCATAAACCGCTGCAATGTGAACCCAGCCTTAGTGACACTGGCGACGGGGGGTGATCACGGGGTTAAACCTTTATTGGGGGGGTTAGGGGGGTACCTTAGAACTAAAGGGGGCTAACCCTAACTGCCCTAACAGTTATTACAGTCACAAATGACACCCGCCGGGTGATCAGGGGGTTAAACCTTTATTAGGTAATAAATGGCGGGTGCCCTGAAACTATAAAAAAATAACTAACCAACCAGCGTCACCTGTAACAGTTATATGGTGATCACTGGTGAAAGGGTTAACTAGGGGGCAATCAGGGGGCTTTATGCGGTAGTATATGGGGGTCCCTGGCGCTATAAAAAGCTGCGGCGAACCTAAATACCTACCTGCCTAACAAGCGTCACCTGTGACACTAATACAGCGATCAGAAAAACTATCGCTTATTAGGCTGGGTTCACACTGGAGCGATGCGGGAACGCCATGAATCCGCGGCGGGTTCCCGCATCGCATGCCTCCCGGCGGCAGTTCACACTGCCCTATGCGAACTGCTGGGAGTGTCAGTGAAATGTTAATGACACCCCCAGATCAGTTCGCATATCGCAGTGCGATCTGCAAACTCGGATCGCATGGTGTGAACGCCCATGCGATCCGATTCTGCTGCGGGCCAAAAAAAGGGTCCCGTGCGAATTTGCGGCGGGTGCGACACGAATTCAGCCATACTATCTGTATGGCTGAACTCGAATCGCACAGAGATCGGATGTGATTTGCACTGCAGTGCGGTGCGAATCACATTCGTTCTCATAAACCGCTGCAATGTGAACCCGGCCTTAGTGACACTGGCGACGGGGGGTGATCACGGGGTTAAACCTTTATTGGGGGGGTTAGGGGGGCACATTAGAACTAAAGGGGGCTAACCCTAACTGCCCTAACAGTTATTACAGTCACAAATGACACCAATGCAAAAAAAAAAAAAAAGCAATTGGTGTCACTGTGACTGGGGGGGCAGGGGTAATTGGGGGGTGATCGGGGGTAAAGGGGGGGTGTGAGTGTGCCTGGCATGTTCTACTGTATGTGGGGTGTGTTGGTGCAACTCACCGAACCTCTCTCCTCGGTGCCGGAACGAAAACTACCGACACGGAGGAGAGAATACATCACTTCCTCTCCTGTGTTTACATTACAGGAGAGGAAGTGATGTCACCGGACATTTTCATTCGCCGGGAGCGATCGAGAGGGGGTGGCCATGAATGAATGGCCGTCCCCTCGTCCGGGATCGCTCCCGAACGAATACCGACCGCCGCAGGCACCGGGCGGGGGCCCGATCGGGCCCCCGGCGGGCAGGCAAGGACGTACATGTAAGCCCTTATGCCTGCCCGTGCCATTCTGCCGACGTACATCGGCGTGCGGCGGTCGGCAAGTGGTTAATCAGCAAAATTATAACTTTTAACGGAACAGTCGTGTATTAATTACAAAACAAAAGGGGGCTTTTTCATGACCCTTTCAATCCTCTATTGTCACAACTGTGACAATCACAATCCCTGTTGCCCCCAATATGCCCCCGACATTCAACTGGACTGCTTTCCCATAAATGTACCACTATCTTAAGCATGTAAAAATAGAGAACAATAAAAACATCAGAAATAGTAGATATCAAAATCTCGGCTGCATAGCAATTGTCCATGAAATACAAAGGGGGAAGGGGTGCGACAGTCCATAAAAGCAAGTGGGAGACGCATGACGGCCTTTAGGCCAAATGAAAAATAATCCAAAAGAAAAGCAAGTAAAAAGTCTCTTGCATGGCTTATGAATGTCCATTAAATTCAAAAAGGAAAATGTCCATATTATAATTCTTATTTTCTTAAACTTTTCCCAAAACTTTTATTTTGATTCTGGGCTCATCCATATTTTACAGAGACCCTCCGCCCCCAAACCCTGCCTCTTTGTAAGGACATAACTCGACATCCACATATAGACTGGAACTGATGCATTTGGGTTAGACTTGGGTTTTTGGGCTGTCATCTGGATCTCTTCCTTGTGATGCTTACTGGAATTTGTAGACCTCGGGTTTGCGTTATTTGGCTCCCCCTCAAGGTGTTATTTTCAGGAACGTTTTCCAGCAGGAGTGCGCATTTTCTCAACTCGGTACTCCCATGGCATTTGAACAACAAAGATGAACCGCAAAGATTTCCATGTAAAAGCTTGTAGTCATTTCTTCAAGTAACTTGACATCCGGATAAGGTTGGGTATTAATGGGGTGGGTATTTCTTCATGTGCATGGGGCTGGGGTTGAATACTGGCTAGGGTGGATGCTCCTCATCCATCAAAAATAGCCACAGAATCTACCTGATCATTTCAAGCCTTAACTATTGGAAGTATTAAAAATAATATTCCTCGTTAATTCAAACATGAGTAAAGCATGCAAAAATAAAAATGTTTCTCAGCAACAGTTTTCATTATGTAAATTCAATGTATTTAGCTAAACATTTTTCCAAATCCAGTATTACAGCAGGATTTCAACAAAACATAAACACCTTTTAGTTCCTTCTATCCCCGGGACCCAAATGGACCTCAGAACAGAACATTTTACCCAAACACTTATTCTGAAGTCAGAATCCCAACTTTACAAATATATCTGATCATCATCAACAAACAACATTGATGAATAAACAACACTACATCATTTACACTTCACGATTCACACTCTGGAAATTGAAAAGGTAAATATATGCAGAATAGTCAACTGACTTTTGTCCAAACAAACTTTCCCCTCAAATTTTATCAGTTCACAGACTCAACATCTGCAGCAATTTATTTTGGTCCTGGTTACTTGATTTCAGTGACTCTTCAAACATTTATAATTTCACCCTTTTTTTTCCAAAAATCCCATTATGAAATTTTCATTTTAACCCCAAACTTTTAGGAAAATCTTTAGTAAATACACATAAATATTATCAGGAACATGGGCCTAATAATCTCTACTGCCAATATCCCATGAAATAACGATCTCCTCGTGTACTTTTTAAACAAACCCTTAGATACATTACTAATCAGATAATATCTTGTGCATTCATTAAACACAATACAACCACTTTCTCATTCCACATTCATTGGCCATTCCATTCATCATTCTCCATTTAGACATTGATTCCATATCTTCCCCTCGAACACCTTTTCCCATTTTTAGCTTTATTTGTTAATAAGTTTGTGTATGTATATATTATATGTGTGTGTGTGTGTGTGTGTGTGTGTGTATATATATATATATATATATATATATATATATATAAACTTTTTTTTCTCCTAGTGAAAGCTTGCTACATAGTATTACACAACCTTAAGTTACTTCCCTTTTTCTTTCCTAACCACAATTTCTCTGGCGTAGCGCCTACAATACACAACTTCCTCTTATTTTTCTTTCCATAGCATGGATGTCCACTACTTAATTATAATAATCTTAAACTTGAATTAACCGAAACGGTAGAAATCAAACATTTTAAAATACCTAATCATTGTGACAGCTTAAACAGAATTAAAACCATTTGCACAAATCCCTTGTTTTATAACAGGCAATGTCCTTCTACAATGCAAAGTTCCAATTTCTTTCATTTCAATATCAACAAATTAGCCTATTGGCCCAACTACCCCTCAAACATACAATCTATTTTTTTATTATTTTTATTAATCTTAAGCAACATATATTTTTCATGTATAAGACACCACTCTTCTGTAAAACCATAATGCCATTTATTGAATGAAGGGAAGGGGGGAGGAGTCCAGTCACGTTGAAGTTCTGATATGCATGACATCACCTTCTGCTGCCCTACGGAACTAACAGGATTGTTGGCTTTACATGCTGTGTTTTTATCATCTTTATTGAGTAGTTTGTGTTTGAACACAAAAATTAAAGCTTGTACTTTAGCAGTGAGCACTTAGATCTTTTCTTTCTACCCATGACCTGGCATCCTTGCGGAGATCTAAGGAGATGTGAGAGAAGTTTATAGTCCGTGTTAACCCTTTTGATACCCGCTTGCATGACCAACTGTTTGCACAGGGGTCCATGCCATAAGTTGAGAGTGATTAGTTACACTGGAGGTGGAGGGAGGATTGTAAAAAATTTACTTGTCAGTGCTATAGTTGAATTTAAAACGTATTTGTATGAAGTTAAGTCGTGGATTGTGGAAACTAGTGGCGGGCGATTATATATAGTGTATACCACATTTACCACTGACTAATGCAGAGTTGCAATGCAAGGAGATCAGCTAAAAGTAGTTGGATCTGTATGTGCGTTATAAGTGAAATTAGACGATTAATCGATTTGAAAAAAATTGAATAATCAAACACGAAAATTTTAATCAGCAACAGCCCTAGTACCAGCATGTCATTTAATAGTGATGTCACGTTCTCATTTTATGATTCCAATCAGCTATGCATTAGGCAAGGGCTTAATAATATGTGCTCAACACATTCCGTGAATAGACGATTGCAACCTTTTAACAATAAACATGTAATAACCTTCTTTAAATCTATACAGATAACCCTTCTTAACATTCACTCTCCATTCCAGCAAGGATTTGCTAAATATGGAATTGTAAATGTAGCAATATGCATTCTCGAGTTACACATAATGAAGTGCCCCCATAAAACAAAATTTATAAGAATCAATTTTATCATCTACCTTAATTATTATAATTAAGTATTTAAAATAACCAACAATATTTAATGCTGAATGGCAAGTTCCCCTTTTCTTAGCTTCAACGTTAATACACATGGCTTACACACATCTCACAATTTCTCTATCTACTGCTAGCTTGAAACTGGCTGTAATAATTTGGAAAACATCCTCATTTTAAACTGAGGACTTCTTATTCTCCATCCTTAGCTTCAACTACTAAAACATTTCCTGATTTTTCGTACTTCAAGCAGAAACTATAACGTGAACATGCAAGTAAATCTATCCCTTGTCACCCATATCATATCATCTAACTACGTCTTCAATGTTGCACATCAAGTACAAATCCATTACCCATTCATTTGGGAAAGTTTTTTTTTTACTGTGCTACAGCAGACATGGCAACTCCTGCCCGAACGGTATTCCAACCGTCCCTGTTCTCTGATCTGGACCCTTCTCAAAATCTGAGATCTCCGTAATGTTACTTCCCGTTTTTAAAACAATATGTTACTCTTGTGTGTCTTGTCTCTGAACTGCATCAGACATATCGATCGCATAGTAATTTACCTTCAATAATGGATTTTAACTGCAGACACGGTGTCCCTAAGCTTCCAGATGTGAGCTCCACCTGGCCCCAGGAGTGGAAAGTTCCATTAACTTTTCCACTGCAATCCCAATACTCCCTGAGTTTTCTTTGCTGTTTTTTTTTTTTTTTTTTTTTTTATTTCATTACTAACTGCTCTTAGTCTTCTTTCAAATCTTAACCACTTGACCACTGGTCATTTAAACCCCCTTCCTAACCAGACCAATTTTCAGCTTTCGGTGCTCTCACACTTTGACAATTAGTCATGTAACACTGTACCTATATGACATGTTTGTCCTTTTTTCACACAAATAGAGCTTTCCTTTTGGTGGTATTTAATCACCGATTTATTTTGTATTTTTTGCGCTATAAATCAAAACAGACTGAAAATTCGATTAAAAAAAATGATAATTCTTTGTTTCTGTTAAAATATATTTGCAGAGTATTGCACATTATGGGCAGAGTATTGGCACAGAGTATTGGCTGGATGTCTAGTGCCCACAGCGCTGCTTCCATCTCTCCCCCTCTCCCCTCGCACTGTACCGATCGGTACAGAGAGGGGAGGGAGGAACCGGCGTCATGACATGATGCCGGTTTGTTTATGAAGTGATCACATGGTAAACTGCTGCTACCAGGACCCGGTGGTGCGCCCCATGGTGCGCGTGAGAGCAAGATTCTGGGAGGAAGTCCATGGACGCCCTCCCCGAAAAACACAACCTCCCAGCACACCTAAAACATCTCCATTTGTACCCTTAAAATCATTCTATGCCTTTACCTCTAAAAAAAAAAAAAAAAAAATCATCAAAACACATTTAATTTGTACTTTAACCACTTAAGCCCTGGACCATTTTGCTGTCCAAAGACCAGAGCACTTTTTGCGATTTGGCACTGCGTCGCTTTAACTGACAATTGCGTGGCCGTGCAGTCTGACTCCCGAACAAAATTGACATCCTTTTCCCCCAAAAATAGAGCTTTCTTTTGTTGGTATTTGATCACCGCTGCGGTTTTTATTTTTTGCGCTATAAACAAAAAAGAGCGTAAATTTTGAAAAAAATCTGGATTTTTTGCTGTAATAGATATGCTTAAAAAATATATACATTTTCTTACGTTCGCCGACTGACACAGCTCCTTTCTTATACCATCGGGTTGTTACGCCACCTTCAGGAGAGTACTAGGCAGAACATGTTAATATGTTATAACAAAACTAGAACTTTCTAGTTCCGCCCAAGCTAGGTAACAACCCCCCAGCCTACTTCCTGTATCCTCAGTTTTTTTTTTTTCTGCCTAGTGAAGAAGGACCTAGGAACCCTGCAGACCCATTGGTCTGTGAATTTTTTGGGCTGGATACCCTTATCCTTGTAGTCTCCCCAGCCTGGCCAGTGAGCGTGTGCAGACCAGAGCTCTGCGTGGGTCGGCCACGACATGCCCCTCAGGCTCCAGGGGTGGACGGCGGGCGTAAAGCCCCGGGGCACATGCATGACCGGGCAACTGATGTCTGCGTGTGTGTGTCGGGCCAGCAGCCACCCCATACTGATCGGAGAGTGGGTCTGTGTGGAATGTTCCCCAGCTCATCAGGACTGATAAGTACAGCTCTCCCTGCCTTGGTGGGGCTGAGCAGCTGGGAATTCCCTGGGAGGTCGATTTGGGGGTACCTCACCTCCCTCTCCTCTCTCCCTGTCCCTATCTTCCCTCCCCCTTCCCCTTGTAGGTTGCTGCATGGGCTGCTGAGTGGTGTGTGCCATAGACGGGCTCCCTGAGGGGTCTCTCACTTGGGGTGGGGTCGGCGCTGGGTAGCTGTGCCCTGGATGTCTGTAGGTCTCTCCCCTGGGTGTCAGGAGGCTGTCTGTTGATCACTGTGATGCTATTTACCGCCCTTTCCTCTGCCTGTTTTTCACTGTCCCTCATGCATACAGTGTCCGGCGCCCATTTTTGGTGTGACCAGGGAGCAGCATACTCTGACTCCATTTTACTGTAATCCAGCAGCCATTTTCCCTGTGATTATGTCCTTTATATTGGACGCTCTGCGGCCATTTTGTTGAAGCCTTAGCACAGCACGGTTTTCTCTCATAAGCATCTTGGAGCTGACACAGGCACACCTAGCTGGACAACGCAGAACTCGGTCAGGTTGGTGAGTCCTGCGGTGGGGGCCCCTCAGCCTGCAGCACTTAGGAGGGCGGGACCATCACTGTCCTAAGTCCCCAACAGGTGGCAGACAGGGTAGGGTCAGCAGGGCTTCAGAAGCTGGTGTTTTTTCCCCTTACATCCAGGCAATTGCAACCGGTTCGCCTGCAGACAGTGCAGTGCCTCTGAACGCTTTGTCAGCGGCCCTTAATATGTTCGGTGCCAAGATAGAGGCGGTGCGTGGGCGCAAAGGTGGTAAAAACGGCTCTGCCCCCCCATCCTCCGGGGAGAGCTCTGACGCAGACTCGGGCCCTGCTGAGGCTGGTGACCGATCGGACAGTGAGGATGAGTCCCCACCCGGGTCCGTGCGCGATAAAGCGCTTGTTGGAGCACTTATCACAGCTGTGCGTGATACCCTGAAGATTCAGGAGCCAGCAGATCCATCTGCTGATGTAGTGGTCCCTTATGGGTCCCGTAAGCCGACCCGTACACCGAAGGTGTTTCCGTATCTGACTTATTTCAATAAGTTCATATACAAGGAATGGGGTGGACCGCAACGGCCTTCTTGGTCCCCAAATACATGGCGGTACGATATCCCTTTTGAGGAGAGCCTTCTCAAAAAATGGTCGGCGCCTCCGGTCGTGGACCCCCCAGTATCTAGGTTAAATAAAGTAAACACGATCCCGGTAGAGGTGACTCCTGCCTTTAAGGATCCCATGGACAGGAAGGCCGAGGCAGTGGCTTGTTCCTTGTTTACGGTTGTGGGGTCAGCAATGCAACCAGTACTGGCATCCACACTTGTTGCAGACACTGAGTGGGCAAAACTTTTGCACCCCGAATTGGGGGAGCAACAGGCTTCTCCTGTCTGCGTGGAACTAGCAGACCAGTTAGTGCAAGGCCTTAAGTACATTTGTGACACGGCTTCAGTGTCAGCAGTGGTGCTGAGGCACCTGATTTGGCTAAAATACTGGTTGGCTGACCAGGCATCTAAAAAAGCCCTGACGGATTTACCCTTCCTTGGCAAATGGCTCTTTGGAGCCTCATTGGATGACATTATTAAAAATGCCACAGGTGGTTAGAGTACACTACTCCCACAGGCCAGGAAGGCTAAGGAGCCACGCCGTAGGCAAGGGCCCTTATTTTCCGCTCGCAAACGGCTTTTTAGTCCGTCTGGGGCTTCGGCTAAATGTCCACAGCCCGACAGGATGACCTCTGAAGGACAAAAACGTCCCTGGAACCATAAGCCTAACAAGCCTGCGAACAAAAGTGCTACCGCGTGAAGGTTTGCCCCGCCCGCAACTCGGGTGGGGGGTCGCCTTCGGGAGTTGGCAGCCTCTCGGCTGTCCGACCCATGGGGGTCTGCGATCTGATTTCCTCCGGCTACAAGATAGTCCTCTCTTGGCCACCAAACAGATTCTTCTTCTCCAGCATACCCGTTCTCCTGGGTTGCTGGGAGGCCATAATGGGGGCGGTAAGGGACCTGCTGAGTCGCAGGGTGATGGTACCCGAGCCGGTACATTTCCAGGGGTTCTACTCTAATCTGTAGTCCCCAAAAAGGAAAGGGTATGTCCAATTTCGGACCTAAAAGCCCTCAATTACTTTGTAAATGTACAGAGGTTCAGAATGGAATCTGTTCGCTCGGTAGTCACTGCACTCCATCAAGGGGACTCCCTGGTATCCAGGATACGTACCTGCACATGTCCATATGACTTTGGCATCAGACATTTCAGGGATTTGCAGTTGGGGAAGCCCACTACCATTTTGGCTCTCCCCTTTGGCTTGACATCAGCCCCCCAAGTCTTTACCAAGGTATTGGCTCCTGTTTTTGTGTCAATACGGGATCGCAATCGTAGGTTACCTAGACGATCGCCTGAGAGCATCTTCCACCTCAGAATTAGAGGAGGATGTGGCGATCTCCATGCAGACCCTGCAGGAATTTGGGTGGCTTTTGAACCTAAAAAAAGTCGGTGATTGTACCGACTCAGCGCTTGGAGTACCTAGGCTTACTGCTGGATTCCATGGAAGCGAGAGTTTTTCTGCAGACTCTGAGCTGCAGTAAAACTGCTGATGAAACGCAGGTGGTCCTTGCTATGCTAATGCATGTGAGTCCTGGGACACATGGTGGCTCCTTCGAGGCAGTACCGTATGCCTAGTTTCACACCAGAGTCTTGCAGAAGGAGATCTTGACAAGATGGGACAAATCTCCGTTATCCCTGGATCGGCAGACGTCCCCGGGACTTAGGTCCAGGAAGTCGTTCCTACCTCTACATTGGACAGTGATCACAATGGATGCCAGCCTAACCGCCTGGGATGGAGTAATAGTTCAGTCGACCCAGGGCCTCTGGTCGGAGGAGGAATCCAAGTCGCCAGATGCTGGATCCAGGAGAATGGGCGTTGCATCCGGAGGTGTTCAGGCTACTGTGCTTGCGATGGGGCACACCAGACGTGGATCGTCTGGCCTTCCGTCTCAATTGGAAAGGTGCTGAGATTCGTGTCCAGGACTAGAGATCCTTGGGCAGACATGTCCGACGCTCTGGTGGGTCCATGGGCTCAGTACCAGCTGATCTATGCTTTTTCTCTGCTGAAACTGTTACCACGTCTCCGCAGAGTGGAGGCTGAGGGGATTCCTGTGCCCCAGATTGGCCCCAGCATCCCTGGTATGCAGACCTAGTGCGCCTTGTGGCGGACGCCCCATGGTGACTGCCGTTACCAGAGGATCTGCTGTCTCAATGTCCGACTCTCCATCCTGTTTTACCATCGCTGCTTTTAACAGCATGGCTATTGAGAGCCAGGTGTTGAGAAGCTGGGGTCTTTCTGACTTGGTGATTCCAACTATGCTGAGAGCACGGAAATCTTCTTCTCGGAAGATATATCATCGTACCTGGAAGGCCTACATCTCCATGTGTGAGGAGAAAGGATGGCGTCCGCACTCCTTTTCTATATTCAGGATCCTGCTGTTTCTACAGCAAGGAGTAGACCAGAAATTGGCTTTAAGCACCGTGAAAGAACAAATCTCAGCTTTGGTTGTCTTTTTTTCAGCAACCCTTGGCATCTCACTCTCTAGTGAGCACTTATGTTCAAGGGGTCTGACTTGTAGTTCCTCCGGTGCGTCCACTGCTACCCCTGTGGGATCTGAACCTGGTGTTATCGGAGCTTCAGAATCTGCCATTTGAGAATATCAGAGCGATCCCTCTGTTGACTCTTTCCAGAATGTGGTTTTCCTAGTGGCCATTACATATGCCAGGAGGGTTTCGGAACTGCCGGCCTTGTCTTGCAAACCACACTATCTGGTTATCCACAAGTATAAGGTGGTGTTGCGTCCGCAACCTTCCTTTATGCTAAAGGTGGTTTCTGCATTGCACATTAATGAAGGCATTGTGTTACCATTTCTGTGTCCTAAACCGACACATCCTAAAGAGGTGGCCCTCCATTCCCTGGATGTGGTCCGGGCTCTGAGGGTGTTTTTGTCTGCTACGGCTCCCTTTCGGAAGTCGGACTCCTTGTTTCGGTGGCCACCATTTCCAGGTGGATCAGACAGATTGTAGTACAGGCCTATACCTTGAAGGGGCAGGTGCCCCCCTTTCCGGTCATGGCCCACTCCACCAGGGCAACTGGAACGTCTTGGGCCTTCCGACATCAAGCGTCTGTCGCTCAAGTGTGTAAAGCGGCGACTTGGTTGTCTGTTCACACCTTTACAAAATTCTACAAGGTAGATGTCAGTGCATCGCCTGTTTTGGCTGCAAAGTTTTGCAGACGGCTGTGTAATTGTATAAACATTTTTTTCCTGTTTTTTGTAAAAAAAAAACACAGTACTTTTAAGTAAATGCAGTGTTGCATTTGTTACCTCAAGTTTTGAGGCAGTTTGTAGGTAGTGACTCCCAGATTAAAGAGCACTAATTTTCCTCTTATATTCACTGACCGACACAGCTCCTCTCATAACCATTGGGTTGTTCTCTATTACTAGGAGATACTAGGCATTAGTTGTAATACAACAGGGGGCATTCCCTGGGAGGTCGATTTGGGAGTCCCTCACCTCCTTCTCTTCTCTCCCCTGTCCCTATCTCCCCCCCCCTCTCTGGGGGGATGCTGCATGTGGCTGCTGAGCGGTGTGTGTGTGTGTGTGTATGTATGTGTGTGTGTCTGTGTCTATGTCTATGCAGGGGCTCTCACGTGTGGGGGGGGGATGCGATGGCTAGCTGTGTCTCGGGTCCTGTTCTTCATGCCCCTGGAAGGTGTCTGTTCTTGCTGATGTCCTTTACAGCGCTGTGTTCACTGCCATCGTTTTCGCCCTGTACCTCATGGAGCTGCTTCGGCAGCCATTTTATGTGTGGGCAAGGCAGCATGCTCTCCTGGGCTTCAGCTGCCATTTTCCTGGTGATCTATTCAGGACACTGGCGGCCATTTTCATGAAGCCTGAACACGTTTTTTCGTGTTCTCTAGCGGCATCATGCGCCTTTGCTCTCACAGCCATTTTCCCTGTGTTTTATGTCCTTGTGCTTGACACTGGGCGGCCATTTTATTGAAGCCTGAGCACACTTCAGAGTGGTTTTTGGCGTCATTTGCAGCTGCTGCCACCAACACAGCATTGTTTCCTCTGCACCTGGGAGCCAACAGGGACTACAGGCACTACTTGCTGGATAGCGCACAATTCCTCAGGGTGGTGAGTCCGGCGGGAAAGATCCCCTCAGCCAGCTGTAGGAAGGAGGGTGGGACTGTCACTGTTCTAAGTCCCCTTAGGGTGGCAGACAGGGTAGGGTCAGCCTTGCTTGAGAAACTGGTGTTTCTTCCCCCAAAATCCAGGCAATTGCAACCGGGTGACCTGCAGACTGCGTAGTGCCCATGGACACCCTGACAGCGGTCCTCTATTCGTTCCTTGCCAAGATGGAGGTAGTGCGTGGGACCGTGCGCGACAAAGCGCTTGTTGGAGCACTTATTACAGCTGTGCATGATACCCTGAAGATTCAGGAGCCAGCAGATCCCTCTGCTGACGTAGCAGTCCCTTTTGGGTCCCGCAAGCCAGCACGTTCACCTAAGGTGTTCCCGTATCTGCCTTATTTTGACAAGTTCATTTACAGGGAATGGGGTCGCCCACAATGGGTCCCCAAATCTATGGCAGTGCATTACCCCTTTGAGGAGAGCATTCTCAAAAAATGGTTGGCTCCTCCGGTCGTGGACCCCCCAGTATCCAGGTTAAATAAAGTAAACCATGATCCCCGTAGAGGGGACTCCTGCATTCAAGGATCCCATGGACAGGAAGGCTGAGGCAGTGGCTTGTTCTTTGTTTACTGTTGTGAGGTCAGCTGTGCGACCAGTTCTGGCATCTGCACTTGTGTCGCAGACACTGGGCAAAACTTTTGCACCGCGAATTGAGAGAGCAACAGGCTTCTCCTCTGTGTGGAACTAGCAGACCAACTAGTGCAAGGCCTTAAGTACGTCTGTGACGCGGCCCTGGATACTCTTCCTCTGTTATCCAGGGCTTCAGTGTCGGCTGTGGTGCTGCGATGCCTGATTTGGCTAAAATGCTGGTCTGTTGACCAGGCATCCAAAAAAAACCCTGACGGATCTTCCCTTCCTTGGCGACTGGCTCTTTGGAGCCTCTTTGGATGACATTATTAAAAATGGCTCCGGTGGTAAGAGTACTCAACTCCCACAGGCCAGGAAGGCTAAGGAGCCACGCCGTATGCAAAGGCCCTCTTTCTCCACTCACAAATGGCTTTTTTGTCCGCCCGGAGCTTCAACAAAATGTTCCCAGCCCGACAGGACGACCACGGATGGACACAAATTTCCCTGGAACCACAAGCCTCACAAGCCTGCGAATAAAAGTGCTACCGCATGAAGGTTTGCCCCCACCCATGTCTCGGGTGGGGGGGTCGCCTTCGGGAGTTTGCAGCCTGGTGGTCCTCTCGACTATCAGGCCAATGGGTCTGCGATCTGATTTCCTCCGGTTACAAGATAGTTTCTCTCTTGGCCGCCACACAGATTCTTCCCCTAAAGTATACCTGCATCCCCGGCTCGCCGGGAGGCTCTCTTGGGGGCAGTAAGGGACCTGCTGAGTCGAGGGGTGGCTGTACCGGTTCGGAAATCGGAACATTTCCAGGGATTCTACTCAAACCTGTTTGTAGTTCCCAAGAAGGAAGGGGTACGTCCACTCTTAGAGCTGCGGTAAAACTGCTGATGAACCGCAGGTGGTCATTGCTACACTTCTGCATGCGAGACCTGGGACTCATGGTAGCCTCCTTCGAGGCAGTGCCTTATACCCAGTTCCACACCAGAGTCCTGCAGGAGGAGGTTTTGACAAAATGGGACAAATCTCAGTTGTCCCTGGATCGTCAGGTCCAGGTGAGCCAGTCAGTCAGAGACTCACTGATCTGGTGGCTGAGGTCCCCGGTTATTCAGTCCGAGAAATCATTCCCACCTCTGAAGTGGACAGTGATCATAACAGACGCCAGCCTATCCGGAGTGATGGGGGTTCAGTCGACTCAGGGTCTCTGGTCGATGTAAAAATCCAAGTTGCCGATCAATCTGCTCGAATTGAGAGCGATCAGGCTGTGCCTCTCCACATGGTTGATGAGGATTCAGGGGCATCCGTTCAGGGTCCAGTCAGACAATGCCACAGCTGTGGTTTACGTCAATCACCTAGGGGGAACAAGCTCAGCCGCTGCATGGGAGGTCACTCACATACTTCGGTGGGCAGAGCGACAGGTGCTGGCCCTGTCGGCCATTTACATCCCGGGAGTGGAGAACTGGCAGGCGGACTGTCTGAGTTGCCAGATGCTGGATCCAGGAGAATGGGCGTTGCATCCGGAGATATTCAGGTTACTGTGCCTGAGGTGGGTCACACCAGACTTGGATCTTCTGGCCTCCCGTCTCAATCGGTGCCAAGATTTGTGTCCAGGGCAGATGCGCTGGTGGCTCTGTGGGATCAATACCAGCTGATCTACGCCTTTTCTCCACTGAAATTGTTACCACGTCTGCTTCGCAGAGTGGAAGACGGGGGGATCCCAGTAATACTGGTTGCCCCAGATTGGCCTCAGTGTCCTTGGTACGCAGACCTAGTGCGTCTGGTGGCAGAAGCTCCCTGGCAACTGCCGTTGCGAGGGACCTTCTGTCTCAAGGTCCGATTCTCCATCCTGCTTTACCATCGCTGGCTTTAACGGCATGGCTATTGAGAACCAGGTGTTGAGGAACCGGGGTCTGTCGGACTCGGTGATCCCAACTATGTTGAGAGCATGAAAATCTTCCTCTCGGAAGATATACCATCGTACCTGGAAGGCCTACATCTCCATTTGTGAGGAGAAAGGATGACATCCGCACTCCTTTTCCATTTCCAGGATCCTGCTGTTTCGTCAGCAAGGAGTAGACCAGAAATTGCCCTCAAGCACCATTTAAGGGGCAAATGTCAGCCTTGGCTGTCTTTTTTTATTTTATTTTTTTTTCAGCGATCCCTAGCATCTCATTCATTAGTGAGTACCTTTGTTCACTCCGGTGCGTCCACCGTTACCCCCATGGGTTTGAACCTGGTGTTATCCGCGCTTCAAAAATCACCATTTGAAAATATCAGGGAGATTCCCCTATTGACTCTTTCCCAGAAAGTGGTCTTCCACAAGGATAAGGTGGTGTTGCGTCAGCAACAGTCTTTTCTACCGAAAGTGGTCTTGGTTTTTCATATCAACGAGGACATTGTATTGCCATCTGTGTCCGAAGCCAAAGCACCCTTCACGCCCTGAAGGTGTATTTGTCTGCCACTGCTCCCTTTTGGAAGTCAGACCCACTGTTTGTTTCTGTGGCTGGTCCCAAAAAAGGCATGGCGGTCTCGTCGCCCACCATTTCCAGGTGGATCAGACAGATTGTAGTACAAGCCTACGCCTTGAAGGGGCAAGTGCCCCCCTTTCCGGTTCACGCCCCACTCCACGAGGGTAATCGGAACGTCTTGGGTCTTCCGACACCATGTCGTCTGTCCACACATTTACCAAGTTTTACAAGGTAGACGTCAGTGCATCGGTTGATGGCTGTTTTGGCCACAAAGTTTTGCAGGTGGCCATTTAGTGGCAATTGAATATGCAATATATTTCCCTTTTTTCCTGTTTTTTCTATAAAAACACAGTACCGTTAAGTTAATGCGCTGTTGCATTACATTCCGCAGTTTTTTTGTGCGGTTGTGGGTAGTCACTCCTGTTGAGGGTACCCTGGTTTGTGGTGGATTCTTCCACACACTGTTGTTTTTTGTGGGTAAAGTTTCACTAGTTCCCACTTGCCACAGTGGATGAAGTTATTTTATGCTGTTTTCCCACCCCTCGTTTGGCACTGCTTGGGGATGTCCCAATGGTTATGAGAGGAGCTGTCAGTCAGTGAATATAAGAGAAAATAGGATTTTTTGTACTCACCGTAAAATCCTTTTCTCTGTAATTCACCGACCGACACAGCACCCGCCCCTCTTTTCTTTTTTACGTTATACTGCTTGTTGACGTACTGATGACTGCATGGCAGGGTGGAGGGTTGTTGCCCAAGGGACCGCCCCCTGGGCGTAATTAAGAGTTCTTAGTGTTGTATTACAACTAATGCCTAGTATCTATCCTAGTATTTCCGCCGGGTACTCCGGTTTCCTCCCACAAACCAAAGACATGCAGGTAGGTTAATTGGCTTCTGTCCAAAATTGGCCCTAGTATGAATGGGGACCGTGGATTGTGGGCTCCTTGAGGGTAGGGACCAATGAGAGTGTGTAATGTACAGGGATAGGGACAATTGTAGACACTCAGGTTGAACTGGATGGACTGGTGTCTTTATTCAACCTTACTAACTATGAAACTATGAAACTATCTCCTAGTAATAGGGCAGAGCTACACACTGGTTATGAGAGGAGCTGTGTCGGTTGGTGAATTAGAGAAAAGGATTTTACCGTGAGTACAAAAAATCCTATTTTTTTTGTGGGTAAAAAGTTCTTTGCTGTTCCCACCTTCTGTTTTTTGTAGGTGAAGTTTTATAGTGTTTCCCACATGCCATTGTGGGTCAAGTTTTTATGCTGTTTTCCCACCCCTCGTTTTGGCAGTGCTTGGGGACGTCTCGATGGTATAAGAAAGGTGCTGTTAGTCGGTGAACGTAAGGGAAAATAGGATTTTTTTGTACTAGCCATAAAATCCTTTTCTCTGTAGTTCACCGACTGACACAGCACCCTCCCCTCCTATTTTTTTACGTTATACTGCTTGTTGACATACTAAGGCTGCAGGAAGCAGGCTGGGGGTTTGTTACTTAAAGGACCGCCCCTTGGGCGGAACTAGAAAGCTCTAGTTTTGTTATAACATCTTAACATGTTCTGCCTAGTCCTCTCCTGAAGGTGGCGTAACAACCCAATGGTATAAGAAAGGAGCTGTGTCAGTCGGCGAACTACAGAGAAAATGATTTTACGTTTAGTACAAAAAATCCAATTTTTTTTTTCTCAGTTTAGGCTTATACGTATTCTTCGACGTATTTTTGGTAAAGTCGCAACAAGTGCTTGGCTTGCTCAAAAGTTATAACTGCTACAGAATAGGGGATAGATTTATGGCATTTTTATTAATTATTTTTTTTTTACTAGTAATGGCAGCGATCAAAGGTTTTTATCGTGACTGCGTCATTATGGTGGACACATTGAACAATTTTGGGACCATTGGCGTTAATGCCGCGATCAATGCTATAAAATTGCATTGATTATTGTAAAAATGTCACTGGCAGTGAGGGGGGGGGGGTTTAAGTGTGTTCTGGGGAGTGATTCTAACTATGGGGGAATGGGCCAGCATTGACACAACACTGATCGATGACAGGGAGCAGACGATCAGTGTCCTGTCACTAGGCAGAACGGGGAGATGCTGTGTTTACATTGGCTTCTCCCCGTTCTTTAGCTCCGTGACACAATTGCGGGCACCCGGCGGACATAGTCTGCAGGTGCCGCTGGCACGGTCATGGAGCTCCCGCCAGGCGCGTGTGCACGGCGGGGAAATTCAATGTAACTTACGGGTACGTTACTTTGCCCAGCCTTGCCATTTTGCCGGCCTATATCTACAGGAGTCGGTCAGCAAGCGATTAAACAATTACGCAAGTAAATTAAAAGGGTTGTAAAGGTAAATATTTTTTCACCTTAATGCATTAAGGTGAAAAACCATCTGACAGTGCCAGCGCCCCCAGTCCCCCCGTTTTTTACTTGCCTGACTCCTCAAAAGTCCCACGCTTGCCCCCGACGTCCACTTCGCCGCTCAGCCTGGCTGCAGATTGGCTGGATTGGATGGCTTGAAAGCAGCGCAGCCATTGGCTTGGGCTGCTGTCAATCACATCCAATGATGTGGCGCGCCAGGGGGCGGGGCCTTGCGCTAGAGCGAGCGGCTATAGCCGCCGGCTGTATCATGGGAGGGAGCTCGCATGAACATGAGAAGTACCCGCGGGAGGAAGTAGAGACAGCCGCCGAGGGACCCCAGAAGACCAGGTTTGGGGCCACACTGTGCTAAACGAGCTGCACAGTGGAGGTAAGTATAACATGTTTGTTATTTAAAATAAAAATAAAAATTACAATCCCTTTTAAGCAATATTCTATAAAATGTATAAACAAATATTAATAAAAGGGAGACTTTGCTCATATAATACCATAGTGTTACTGTACTGACTGGCCATTTAATATGCTTCTCTTTATGTACTTTGTCGGTATTATTCCCCCGAGATATTTGTTGACACTCAGTAAGAATATAAATTTCCGTTTCTACCTCTGTTAGAATGCATCGCTGACTGTGACCTAAGCAAAGATGCTTTCTTTAACCCTTATATCCCTTCGAATTCTTCGTGTAACTTTTGTTATGTACTGTATGTCTATATGGTAGTTAAAGCCTTAAGTTTATATTGCATAGCCAAAACCCTTTTGTCCCATAGCATAGCAATAACATTTTCCTGAATTTCTTCAGTCTTTTTTTTTTTTTTTTAACACACATTAGGTAAAGACCTAACCACATTTGAATTACCTTCTTTCATTCTTTAAAAAAACTTAGCAGATTATATAAACATACATACAAAAGTACTTAACATTTTCACAATATTTGGTTATAAGCAAGGAAGACTTCTAAATTACTTGGTTCCTATTTCTGATTAAAAACTCCCTACCTGAAGGTGCATTGTTACCTTTAAACACTAGTTCTGACTATCATCTTATCTAATCATAATTACCTTACCATCGGCCGATTCCTTTGTTTCATACCCAAGTATATCTCTATGCATAGGGGACACAATGATTGAAAGAAGACAGGTTGCTCTACAATACACTGATCCCATTTATTATCCCCCATGGAGGGGGTTAAGTAAGAATGCTAGATGGGTGTTACCGACCAAATTCTAACAATAAGGGTACAGGTTCAAATTACTTTAACCAATCACCATGTCACAATATCGTTGTCACCTGACATAACAGATATAAATGTAGCCATCTTATGACACGTGTCACTTCCTATGTCTACTCTTGTTTTCAACACAAGACCCATTCTACACAACAATATATTTTTTACTTAATCAGCTTTTTAATGACCCTTTCATGTATTCTGCTACATATTTTTGGTAAAACAAATTCCAATAGGCATATATTGGTTTGTGCAAAATTTATAGCGGCTTAGCTGGTTGAATGTGAATGGGTGCATCATACCCTTACCTATTCACCCCAAAAAGCATTGAAAAGTTAAGCCCTTTTTTTAATACGTCCTATATTAAAGAAGCCCCGAGCCGTCTTCTTCCCAAGCTGTTTTCTTGTGCAGTCTTCTTCCTCTCCGCCGGTTACCTGCTAAAAACAAAAAAAGCCGCTCTCTTCCTGAGGCTGTCTTCCTCCATTGTGTTGTCCCCCGCTGTCTGTCACCCCTTATATAGCCATGGGGCGTGACCATCCAATGATGTCACCTGGTGAGCCCCCCTTGTGACAACACCTGACAACTCAACAGTTGTTAAGGACGCGGCGGCCGGCTTCCCGGCCCCCTCCTTAGCAACCAGCTTTATACAGTGTGCTTTAACCACTTGACCACTGGGCACTTAAACACCCTTAACCACTTCGCGCCCGCCCTATAGCCGATTTACGGCCTTAGAGCAGGCGCTTTCTTGCAATTGGCCGTCCCTGGACGTCCTATTGTTTACTTCCGCGATGCGCGCCCGCGAAAATTCTGTGTTCGCCGTGTCCCCCGGGGACAGGCAAACACAGATCGCTGTAAACGGCCAATCACAGTGGCCGTTTACAGCGTGATCGGCGTGTCCAATGGGAGATGATCTCATATGTAAACATATGAGATCATCTCTCAGCGCCGCTCTCCCTCCTCACACAGACAGCGTGTGAGAGGGGAGAGATGAACGGCTGCAGCAGCCGTCAGTGCACAGAGAGAAAAAAAAAAAGTGTAAAAAAAAAAGTGCCATCCTTCCCCAGTGCCATCCTTCCCCAGTGCCATCCTTCCCCAGTGCCATCCTTCCCCAGTGCCATCCTTCCCCAGTGCAATCCACCCCACCCCAGTGCCATCTGTCCCCAGTGCCACATGTCATTAGTGCCATCTGTCATCAGTGCCACGTATCAGTGCCACCTGTCAGTGTCACGTGCCATCTGTTGTCAGTGTCATGTGTCATCAATGCCACTTATCAGTGCCATCTGTCATCAGTGCCACGTGTCATCAGTGCCACGTGTCATCAGTGCCACGTGTCATTAGTGCCACGTATTAGTGCCACGTATTAGTGCCACGTGTCATCAGTGCCACGTATAAGTGTCGTCATCATTGCCACGTATCAGTGCCATCTGTCATCAGTGTCACGTGTCATTGTCCTGGTATTTCAAAAGTGTAATAAGTAGTCAACAAGTTAGATGTGTAATTTATGCTCCTAGAACACGTGATGGCGCTCCCTGCATGTTGGGCCTCTCTGTGGCCAGGCTGTGAAAAAGTCCCACACATGTGGTATTGTAATACTCAGGAGGAGTAGCAGAATTTTTTTGGGGGTGTCATTTGTGGTATACACATGCCATGTGAGAGAAATAACCTATTACAATGACAATTTTGTGGAGAAAAATAAAAAAAATTAAAAATCTTAATTTTGCAAAGAATTGTGGGAAAAAAATGACAACATCAAAAAGCTCACCATGCCTCTTACTAAATACCTTGGAATGTCTACTTTCCAAAAAGGGGTCATTTGGGGGGTATTTTTACATTCCTGACTTGTTCAGAACATTTTGTAAAAAAATGAATTTTTCTTTGTTTCTGTTATAAAATTTAGCAGATTAGTAATTTTTTCTTCATAAATTTTGGCCAAAATTTATACTACTACATATCTTTGGTAAAAATAAGTACAAATTGGTGGATATTATTTGGTATTTGTGAAAGTTATAGAGTCCACAAGCTATGGCGCCAATATCTGAAAATTGATCACACCTGAAGTACTGATGGCCTATTTCAATTCTTGAGACCCTAACATGCCAGAAAAGTACAAATACCCCCCAAATGACCCCTTTTTGGAAAGAAGACATTCCAATGTATTTAGTAAGAGGCATGATGAGTTTTTTGAAGTTGTCATTTTTTCCCACAATTCTTTGCAAAATCAAGATTCTTTTTTTACTTTTTTTTTTTCACAAAATTGTCATATCAGTTTATTTCTCACACACAGCATATGCATAAAACAAATTACACCCCAAAACACATTGTGCTATTACTCCCGAGTACGGCGATACTACATGTGTGAGACTTTTACACAGTGTGGCCACATACAGAGGCCTAACATGCAGGGAGCGCCATCAGGCGTTCTGGAGCACCCATGACAATTCTGACATTTCTCTCCTACATGTAAAAATCATCATTTATTTGCTAGAAAATTACATAGAATCCTAAAACATTATATATGTTTTTTCAGCAAACACCCTGGAGAATACAATGGTGGTCGTTGCAACTTTTTATCTCGCACGGTATTTGCGCAGCAATTTTTTGAATGCTTTTTTTTTGGAAAAAAAAACAGTTTTGTGCTTAAAAAAAAAAAAAAAAAAACACAGTAAAGTTAGCCCAATTTTTGCATAATGTGAAAGATGAAGTTACGCTGAGTAAATAGATACCCAACATGTCACTCTTCAAAATTGCACACGCTCGTTTACATGTTTTGAGTTACAGAGTAGGTCTAGGGCCAAAATTATTGCTCTCGCTCCAACGTTCGCAGCGATACCTCACGTGTGGTTTGAACACCGTTTTCATATGTGGGCGGGACTTAAGTATGCGTTCGCTTCTGCATGCGAGCACATGGGGACAGGGGCGCTTTAAAAAAAATATATGTTTATTGTTCATTTTACTTTATTTTAGTTTGACATTTTTTTCCCCAAAAATACATTTTTTTATCACTTTTTTTTTCCTATTACAAGGAATGTAAACATCCCTTGTAATAGGAATATGGAATGACAGGTCCTCTTTACAGTGAGATATGGGGTCAATAAGACCCCGCATCTCACCTCTAAGCTGGGAAGCGTGAAAAAAAATGATTCTGGCTTTGATCGTATTGGCGAGTCGGTAGAAGCACCGGAGGGTGGCGGGAGGGGGGGGGGGTGTCTATGGCTGGGTATTGCAGGGTATCACCGACTATGGCTGGGTATCTCAGAGTATGGTGTTGCAGAGCATTGCAGGGTATTGGCGGGTGTTGCAGAGCATTGCAGAGTGTTGCAGGGTATTGGCGGGTGTTGCAGAGCGTTGCAGGGTAATGGCAGGGCGTTGCAGGGTAATGGCAGGGCGTTGCAGGGTAATGGCAGGGCGTTGCAGGGTAATGGCAGGGCGTTGCAGGGTAATGGCAGGGCGTTGCAGGGTAATGGCAGGGTAATGGCAGGGTATTGCAGAGTATTGCAGGGTATTAGCTGGCATTGCAGAGTATTGCAGGGTATTAGCTGGCATTGCAGAGTATTATCTGGCATTGAAGGGTATTGCAGAGTATTAGCTGGCATTGCAGGGAATTGAGGGGTTCATTTTCGGTGAGCAGCGATGTGGGTACTGCAGATACAGCCCACAGCGCTGCTGACACCAATCTCTTCCCCCTCCGCTGTACCGATCGGTACAGAGAGGGGGAGGGAGGAACCGGCGTCCTAACATGACGCCGGTTTGTTTACAAGTGACGGAGCGATCACATGGTAAACGGCCACGATGAGCGTGATGCGCCAGGTCCTATGGGGGGCGCGCGAGAGCGGAATTCTGGGAGGACGTCATATGACATCCTGCCAGAGTTAAACAACCGCTCTGTAGCTGTCAGTCGGCTATGGGCCGGTTGTTAAGTGGTTAAAGGGGGGGAAGGTTTAAAAACGTTTTTCAGCGGATCAGATGTAAGCGGATGTCATCTGCTAATGTTTTTCATTCGTTCTGTTTCTAAGCGATTGCTGACCGGCTCACGCCGATATACATGGGCAGAATGACACTCCTTCGCAAACTGACATAATGACATACCTGTACGTCAGTCCGCAAAAGCAGGATAGCGGGCGGTCCGTGATGAGAGGCAGTAAACAAGGCATTTCCATGTTCTGCCTAGTAACATGACAGATTTTCTGTTCCTTGTCATGGGGAACATCGATCTTTGTCAGTGGTAGTCCACCCCCCCTACAGTTAGAACATGCTGAGGGAATACACTAACCCCTTGATCGCCCCCTAGTGTTTAACCCTTTCCCTGACAGTCACATTTATACAGTAATCTGTGGCTATTTTTCGTACTGATCGCTGTATGAATGTCAATGCTCCCAAAATAGTGAAAAAAGTTGGAGATAAGGGACTTTAAGGATACCAAAATACCAAAAATTTATAAAACAACAATAAAATGTTTATTTAAACACATTTAAAAGAACACATGTAATGCCTCAAACCATATCTGTTGTAGACCTATACACATAGCTCATTACAAACATGACAGGGACTACAATGTTCAAATGGCTAAATCATTCTGTTCCCATTTTCAACATGTTTCGCCCATAGGGCTTCCTCGGGAAAAGGACATAAAATGCTTTATCTCAGTATACAAAAGGGTAAGTCCTCAAGGTGTATATAACTAGAAAAGAGCACAAAAATTTGTACTTCCAAATATTTACATAATATTCACATAAACACAAATGCGTAGCTTCAAAACCCCATATCCCCAACAAAATTTCCGAAGGCATGTATTCCAATGCACAACATGATATTGCATGTAGTCCCTACCTCCAAAATAGGGGGGCATAGGGATCAGACCCAATGCAGAAATTGTTCCCAAAGAAAAAGGTCCTGTTTTGTGCATATACCAGTGAGATGGTCCACAGAGTGCCAGATAACCCGCAGAGAGGGGTAAGAATTTACTGTAAACTTGCTTCAATATCATAGATATGTATTGCCTGTAAAGACATGAAGTCATAAAGAAAAAATAAACTTAATAAAATATAAATAGAAGAAAGGCGGAAAAAGATCAAGACGGGCTTCTGATACTGACTGAAACCTACCTCCCACTAATGCTTGAATACACAAATCAGAATAAATTCAGGAGCTCGGGTTGACCATGTACTGCACAATTATCAGATAAATGGTGACCTCAACGAAGTCTGTATACAAATATTAGGGCGGCACAGTGGTGTAGTGGTTAGCACTCTCACCTAGCAGTAAAAAGGGTCACTGGTTTGAATCCCAACTACGACACTACCTGCCTGGAGTTTGCATGTTCTCCCTGTGCCTGCATGGGTTTCCTCCGGGTACTTCGGTATCCTCCCACACTCCAAAGACATGCAGGTAGGTTAATTGGCTTCTGTCCCAAATTGGCCCTACTATATGAATGGGGACGTTGGATTATGGGCTCCTTGAGGGTAAGGACCAATGTGAGTGTGCAATGTACAGGGATAGAGACAATTGTAGGCACTCGCTCAGGTTGAACTGGATGGACTGGTGTCTTTATTCAAACTTACTATGTAATATACATAGTGGTTTGTCACAATTTTGTTGTTGTAGCACACAAAGACAACTAGAAAGAAGAGAACTATTGCTTATATTTATCCACAATACAAAATTGCTCACCTTTTTAAGACTTCCATAACTCCAATGGGACAGAGGGGCAAATGCACACGAATGCCCACAACCTTGAACAGAAGTCAAACGCCTCCCCAAAAGACAGTCAAATCGCTCCCCAATGATGACCTGATTTAAACAGTAATGATGCAAATCAGAGGATGGCAAACACACCAAACTAAAGTATTCCAATCAAAGAACCCCCGGAAGTAGTTTCACAGAGACATGTTCAATACCTTAACGTTGCGATACGAAAGTGTCCCGAGCTCCTCTGTATACCACAGCCGGCTGTAAATGACGACTGGGTTTAAATTGCCCCTCTCCATGGCGCCAAATACGGCGTGTGACATCACGCCGCTGTGGCGCCATGTGGACGCTCAACCGGAAGTCCGCAGCCCACCAGGAAGCCGCTGGAACCGGAAGTGAGCATTCACTTCCGGTGCAAGCTTACAAGCCATGTTGGAAAATACCCTTTCTTTATCATACATCATAGGACACAGAGTCTCAAGTAATTACTTGGTGGTTATAGGCCTACCTTCAGGTGTTGACACTGGTATAGCCAATACAGGAAGTTGACTCCCCTATATAACCCCTCCTCCTTCCAGGAGCACTCAGTTTTTTTTCGCCAGTGTCTAAGGTGTTGGTCACGAGTGAAGATGTGCTCTGCGGAGCTCCAGGAGGGATCCATGCTGGATTTAAAGAAACCTCCACAATCAGATCCATCCTCCCCACTGAGGCCATGGGATGCTACCTGGACCTCGATGCAAGAACAAGGTTTTGCCTGTAATGCTTCTCTTTCAGAGCTGGACCCTAGGAACCAGGACTCTTTGGGTCCCTAGCAGGGCCTGAGAACGCAGAGGGGCATGTCCGCAAGGTCACGTGGAGCTGTGTATGGCTGTAACGTCCACACACAGACACACACACACAGCACTCGCCGCATAGCTGAGGGGAAGCGCTGAGGATGCCAATCAGGTTCCACCTGAAGCTTTATATCAGACACTCTCATTTCAGAAAGACTTTTTAACTGAAGAGAGGCAGTCTGTCACACTAAGAGACACCAGAGTGCTGGGCACGTAAGGGTGTAAACAGGCATTTCCAGACAGGAAAAACTATTGTTAGCAAAAGAACTGTTATTTTGTGTGTACTATGTACTATGTCTTCCAGACCTACCGTAATGGTACCTAAGGTGTCACCCCCCCCCAGGCGCTGGGAATCCCAGTTATGCCTCCATACTGTCTTCCTCTTCGAAGAGATCAGACATGGCAAGCCAGGGTGAGTCATTGGAAGCTAGCGGTGGTGCAACTGCTTCACACACTTCAGCCCCTGTAGAGGTGACTGAAGATTCATTTTCTTCTGCCTTGCAAGGCTTAGAAGGAAGATTAGCAGCTTTAATCGCATCCTCCATCCAGTGTATAGGAAGCGTCCTAGATCCCCCACCCCCGCCTTAGACTCTTTACAGTCGGTGGAGGGTCCAAGAGAATTATGGGGACAGGATGGGGTATTGCCCTCAGATGATCGGGAGGAAAGACATGCGATTATTTCTCTGCGGAGGAAACAATACTTGAAGTTCCCAAGGATCCTACTTCACAATCTGAAGTACAGAGGCTTGCAAAGATGGTTCTCTCTAATTGCATGCTACCCCTAACAGAGTTAGCTGAAGGGCTGGTCTCTTCCTTGGGTTCTTTGAAGCCTTTACAGCCTTTGCATGCGTTTCCCGTCCACGCATTACTAAAAAAGCTTATTTATACCGAATGGGATCATCCGGATAAGCTTTTTTCCCTTCCAAAGAGACTCGCAAAGCTCTATCCTATGGAAGAAAGATTAACTAAAAGATGGAAAGTTCCAGCAGTTGGTGCTGCGATTTCCAATGTGAAAAAAAAACCCAGTGGACAATGCGCTTATGCTTAAAGATCCAACAGATAAGAAGTTGGAAAATCCTTTTTTACTTAGCAGGTACTGTTGCTCAGCCTGCAATTGCAGCTATAGGCATCTGTCAGTCCTTAAAGGACCAGTTCACAGATGCTCTCAGATGAGCTCCCTGCACAACAAGCACAGGAACTGTCCGAGCTACCTAAAGCATTATGCTTTGCTGTAGACGCTATGAAGGATTCTATTCACCAGGCATAACACCTTGCGTTTGTACTTGTATATATGCGAAGGACCCTTTGGTTAAAGGGTTGGTCAGCTGAGACACCTTGTAAGAACCTTCTAACTAGTTTCCCCTTTAAGGGAGAACGATTATTTGATGATAGTTTGGATAAATACATTCAAACAATTTCCAGCGGAAATAGTACTCTTTTGCCAGTCAAAAGAAAATATAAGCGTCTTTCATTTAAACTGTTCGGCCTCTGCCATCAGACCAGGCATAAAGGAAGACCTGGGGCTACAAGTCTGCAAAGCAGAATACAAGACCACCTTATGAAGAGGCATCTCCCCTCACTCAGAAGTCTAACAAAGGGAGATTCAGAACAAATGGACTCTCTCCTCAGTGTCTCTAGGATACAAGCTAGAGCTTTGAGAGATCCACCATCTCGTTTTCTGAGATCAAACGTTCCCAAGGATCCAGGGAAAAGTTTCAAATCCCTGTTGCAAGCATTAGACCGATTATTGGCTCAAGGGGTGATCAGACAGATTCCCAAACAAGAGCAAAGTTTGAGGTTTTACTCAAACCTAATTACGGTACCAAAGCCAAATGGGGATTTCAGACCAAGTCTAGATCTACATAATCTAAATTGGTTCCTGAAAATCCGCTCCATTTGCATGGAGTCAATCAAGTCAGCCGTTTCTGTCCTGCAAGGAGAAAAACTTCTGACGTCCATCGACGTCAGAGATGCATAGCTGCTTGTCCATATATTTCCTCCTCACCAGAGGTTTCTGTGGTTCAAAGTAAAACAGAAGCATTTTCAGTTAAGTCTTGCCCTTCGGGCTTGCTACAGCACCTCGGGTATTCACTAAGGTATTAGTCCCACCTCTAGTCAGGTTAAGGGCACAGGGCATAACTGTCTTGGCTTACTTAGACGATCTATTGTAAATAGACCAGTCAGTGGCTTGCTTAAAGCAAGGTGTAGCCATCACAAGCAGTTACCTGGAAGGTTTGGGTTGGATTCTCAACCTAAAGATATCCTCCTTAAATCCAGTAAGAAGGCTGGAGTATCTGGGCCTGATCATAGACACAGCCCAGAAAAGGGGTGTTCTTGCCTCCCGCAAGGATCAGCTCCATACAGGAGCTGGTGAGGATGATCAGGTCGAAGAGAAATCCTTCCATTCGCCTGTGCATGAGGTTGTAAGGGAAGATGGTAGCTTCATTCGAAGCAGTTCCCTATGCTCAATTCCATTCGACACTGAAAGCAGTATTCTGTCTGCTTGGAAGAAAATGATTCAAGCTTTGGACTTGCCAATGTGGCTGTCCCCATGAGTGTCCCAAAGCCTCATTTGGTGGTTACTATCTTGGAACCTGCTGAAGGGAAAGTCCTTCAGATCAATTATCTGGAAGGTAGTTACAGATGCCAGCCTTTCAGGCTGAGGAGTAGGAGCCTTGCCCATCGACATCCTAGAGATTCCGGCAGTGTATCTGGCTCTAGAAACCTGGACCTCCAGGTTAAATAATTGTCCTGCCTGGATCCAGTCCGACAATGCCACAGCTGTGGCATATATCGATCACAAGGGGTCACCTAGAGTCTCAGCTCAGAGAGAGGTGAACCAGATTCTAACTTGGACAGAAGAGAATGTCCCATGCCTATCGTGAGTTTTCATTCTGGGAGTAGAGAATTGGCAGGTGGACTATCTAAGTCGCCGGCAGTTATTCTCAGGAGAATGGTCTCTTCACCCCAAGGTGTTTCAGGCTGTTTGCCAAAGATGGGGGACTCCGGACCTTCTAGCGTCCAGATTCAAGACTAAGCTAGTCAACTTTGCATCCGGGACAGTGGACCCACTCGCATACGGAACAGATACTTTGACGACCCCGTGTGATCAGTTTTTACTGATCTATGCACTTTTCCCCAATTCAGTTGCTACCTCAAGTTCTTTGCAGGATCAAGCTGGAAAGAAAATCGGTAATATTGATAGCACCAGCATGGCCCAGAAGGTCATGGTAGGCAGAGATCGTAAGGATGGCAGTGGAGGGTCCAGGGCTCTTCCCACTAAGGCCAGACCTGCTTTCTCAGGGGCCGATATTCCACCCTACTTTACAAACGCTAAATTTAACGGCTTGGGCCAGTCTGGATGTCAGAGGGGCACCAGATGTTAGGAGGACTGATGGGGACACCAGATGTAAGGAGGGGCTCCGCTGATGGACACAGATGTGAGGAAGGTACCTCTGATGGGGCACCTGATGTAAGGAGGGACTCTGCTGGGGGCACCTGATGGCATGTGGTGGCAGGCAACGTGGCTAGTGACGCGCTCATGGCTCCCACTGATTCTGCATTATGGTGAGTTGAATGATTTCATTTTATATAACGATGTAATAATAGAAATAATGCGCTTCAATCATCCTGACACCATAACAATCATGGCGCCGGGATGATTGAAGCGCTAACACCAGGTATTTGGAGTATCTTTATCTGCTGATTGTCAAACTCTGGAAAACACATATTGCTATTGTGTAGGATCGGGGGCTGCTGTCCCTCCATCCCTCTCCCCCTCTTCACTCCCCCCCCTTTCCCTCTCCATCCCGCATTCATCTCAGACTCTAACCACACCCCTTTGAGCCACGCCCATGTAAGCCACATCCACTATTAAACGTAAATCACGCCCATATTTTGCCACATTTTCACCTTTTTCTATGCCATACCTATAACCGCATGCCCCGCCCCTAATTATAATACAACCCCGCCTACTGCCAAAAAAGTGTCCCGAATTTTTTTTTTTTTTTTTACAATGTTGGCAACTATGCTAAAGGGGGAGCAGTTGGGGGAAGGTAAAACCTTGTGATTGTGCTGCATTTTTGCACCTTAATTTAAACAATCCCTTAGACTGCAATGATTCTAGTATGGTAGTGATTCCTTGCATCTAAAGCCCAATTCACACTTTGTGTAGAAGGAGTATATGTGACTAAATTGAGTTTTGTGTGTGTGTTGTGTGCAAACACTATATACACATTACAAATCATGCCTTCAAAAAAGACAATTTGCTGTTTCTCTGTTAGAGAATGAGATCAGAGCAGAAAAAAACATGATCATGTGATCGGTCTTTTATATGTTGTGCCCTTTATAGCGAGAATAGCACATTTCTTGTCCAAAAGATGGGTTGTAAGGTTATAGTTTCTGCTGTATAGCACTCTGTTCACTGCAGAGAGGAATTGGATGTGGGCAGTGATAACACAATTCCATTCCTCTCCTTTCACCACCCACATGAAAGCCAGGAAACACCAAACCCTAGGATCCACCCACATCAACTTACAGAACTGGTAAGCCTGCCCTGAAACTACAGCGGTTCATGGGACATGTAGTATCAGGACTGGTAAGGGAAGGAAACAGGTAGTCAGATAACTTTGAAATTCAGCCAGGAGGAGGAGTGACATCACAGACCGAGAAACCTGTATACAGCGAAATGAGGTAAGTTACACATAAGCCTACACTGGGGTTATGATTAATTTACAGGCACAATGCATCTGTTTTGGGGAAGAAAAGTTTATTTCCCTAATCGTCTTTCAGGACAGCCACTATGAGAGATGGTCTCCTCCTCTTCCTTTGGAAACACTGCGCTAGCCCATAAATTCTTACTTCCCCTGCCGGACCTGTTATTAGTGTTTCCTCCGGCGGGGAAGACACTGTGCAGGGACCAGGCCGGTCAGTCAGGGAGGCTGTGGCCATTTTTTTCGTCAAGAACCCAGTTAAAAGGAGAAACTGGGTTCAAGCCATTCAAATTAACGTTCGGCTTACTTGCCTCACCAGGTATTGCCACCCCTTCCTAGTCGAGCACGGCTTCAGGTCGTGGGGGACACCTATTGCGTCTACAGGGACGCAGCTGACAAGCCGTTCGGATTTTCCCTGTACAAGGGTACAGACCCTGATAGGCGGGCCGGGCACAAGCTGGAGACGAGTCGGGAACGTGCACAGGCAGCGTGAGACTCGGTAGTAAGCAGCCACCTGCAGTCATATCGGAAGCTGATGCTCAACCAACAGACACTACCTCCAGCATTCCTAAGGTAAAAGCACCCTGGGGAGGGGTACTCTCTATCTAGGATTCCCCCCCATGTATGGTTCCTATCAATGGGGGGGGGGGCAAACCCTCTGGGTGGCTGGGGGGAGGGGAGGCTCAGATCCCTGCATTTAAAGAGGGGTCTAGTGCACTCGCAGGGTTGTATCCTGAGCTTTGTAATGACTTTTTTTCTCTTTCTGTTTTTTCCTTTTTTACTTATATTTCAGAAAGCTATGGAAAAAACTAAGTCCACGCATAGCTCTAAAAAGAAGTGTGCCTCCTGTAGGGTTATTTTAGGGCAATCTTGGACAAAAGTGTTGTGCAGAGACTGTATAGACTCCCTGGTTAAGGAAAGGGAATCTGAACAGGAGTCAGGACTAGCAGCTTCAGTCAAAGAGCTCTCGTCCACCTTCTCTTCATTTAGATCCCTGTTTGAAAAGTTTTAGCTTCCCATGGGCCCAGCTCCCCAGGATACAACCCCACCTCTAGCACAGAGTTCTGCTCTGGTTCAACCTGCTACAACAGGGGGGACAGAGGTTGCAGGCCCTTCAGGGACAGGAAGGGGACTTCAAGACAGTTCCTCTTCCGATTCCCAGGAGGGACTCTGCGATCGCTGCAGTTATGTGTTTAGTGTTTTGTAAGTGACAGTGATCGATCGATACTGCACTTGGGTGGGCTGGGCGGAGGGGCAAAACGCAGGTGCTAGCAGGTATCTGGGCTGATCCTGCTAACAATGCATTTTTTTGGAACCCTAAACTGCTGGGGACGCTAGTATAGATATGATCAGATCAGATATTGATCTGTTCAGATTCTATACCACTACGGGAGGTTTATGCTTTGCACGTGGGAGTTAGCGGTACTGGCACTAACCTAGCGCTGCCTGGGGCGACGCAGACCCTGACCCTAAAACCTAATTGATATCACCTGCCGGGTGATCAGGGGGTTAAACCTTTATTGGGTAATAAATGGTGGGTGCCCTGATGCTATAAAAAGCAAACTAACCAGTCACCTGTAACACTTATACGGTGATCACTGGTGAAAGGGTTAACTAGGGGCAATCAGGGGATTCAAATTTTTATTAGGTAGTATATGGGGGTCCCTGGCGCTATATAAAAACCTGACGGGGAACCGAAATAACTAACTGGCTAACCAGCGTCACCAGTGACACTTATACGGTGATTGCTGTTGAAAGGGTTAACTAGGGGCAATCAGGGGGTTAAACCCATTATTGGGTAGTATATCGGGGTACCTAGCGCTATAAAAACCTGGTGGTGAACCTAAAAAAATAACTAGCTACTTAGCGACACTAATGCAGAGATCAGAAAAATGATCGCTTAGTGACACTGGCAAAAGGGGGTGAAAGGGTTTACTCTAGGGGCAATCAGGGGGTTAAACCTTTATTGGGGGGTGGTAGGGGGCTACCCTGGACCTAACACTAACTGCCCTGACAGTTTTTACTGTCACATCTGACACTGAATGCAATGATCAGTAAATAAATTTTCACTGCAATCGGTGAAACTGTGACGGGGGGAGGGGGGGCGGGGGTGATCGGGGGGAGTTTGTGTGCCTACATATCAGTGTAGTGTTGGTGCACACTTACTTTCACTTCTCCTCATAGTCCAGTCAAAAAGACCGCCCCGAGGAGAATGACATCACTTCCTCCCTGCCTGTGTTTACTATACACAGTGGGAGGAAGTTTCTCATTCGCCAGGAGCGATCGAGAGGGGGTGGCCAGAAACCAACGGCTATCCCCTCATCCCGGATCGCTCCTGCAGCGAAACGGACTGCCGCATCCAGCGGGAGGGGGTCCGATCGGACCCCCCACCCACTGGAAGGCGAGCACGTACATGTACGTGCTTGTGCCTGTCGGTGCCATTGCACCGACGTACATTGCCATGCGGCGGTCCTAAAGTGGTTAATGTGTTCTTGTGTCTCCCCAGCTGGCCGGAGGTAATCTTGATATAAACTGAGGTCCGGCAGGGGGAAGTGAGTATTTATGGGCTGGCACAGTGTTTCCAGAGGAGGAGACTATCTCTCATAGTGGATGTCCTGAAAATCTAATGGAAAAGACGTTACCGGTAAGCGTAACTCTAATTTTTGAAGCACTTGCGGCTCATACAAGCACGTATCTGTACATCGGCAGTGTCTTCCGGCTTCAAGGTGCACCCATTGAAAAACGTGCAGATATTACATTTCCATAGTTTCATAGTTTCATAGTTAGTAAGGTTGAATAAAGATATCATCCCATCCAGTTCAACCTGAGTGAGTGTCTACCCCTATCCCTGTACATTGCACACTCGCATTGGTCCCTACCCTCAAGGAGCCCACAGTCCAAAGTCCCCATTCATATACTAGGGCCAGTTTTTGGACAGAAGCCAATTAACCTACCTGCATGTCTTTGGAGTGTGGGAGGAAACCGGAGTACCCGGAGGAAACCCACGCAGGCACAGGGAGAACATGCAAACTCCAGGCAGGTAGTGTCGTGGTTGGGATTTGAACCAGCGACCCTTTTTACTGCTAGGTGAGAGTGCTAACCACTACACCACTGTGCCGCTTAGTTAGGATGTGAGTGTCTTGGCAACATCCTAACAACAAGGCAGGATTGGGTGGGGGGGGGGGGGGGGGGGCGCGTGTCTCTGGGAGCTTTTCACTCCGATTTTGAGGTATGTAAATCGGGTACATCTATAGCAAGGGCATAATTCAGCTTTGGTAAAAATGTTTTCCTATGCAAGTAAGGGTTGTCTAGATAAGATTAGTAAGGTTTAGGTCCAAGTATGCATTCAGGAAAATGCACCCCCACGCTGTCAATTTGGGACCAGTGGCTGTGCCCCTATAGACATAAATGGAGCTTCCCACACATGGATACACAGAACACCTGTACATCCAGTGTGGGCAAAGCAGGGAGAAAAATCAGCCACATCTACTACTAAAAAGCAGCATATATTGCACACATTACACATGTTAAGCACACAGTTCACCCTTTCGTTACCCCTAGATATTAACTCCTTCCCAGCGTCATTAGGACAGTGTGTAGTATTAGCAGTGATCACTGTATTTGAGTTACTGTCAGTGTTTGTTAATGACAGCTTGCCCACCGCATTATCACAGTCCCACTAGAAGTCGCTGATCACTGCTATTACTAGTATAAAAAAAGGAATTCCAGTGTGTGTGTGTGTGTGTGTGTGTGTGTATATGTATGTGTGCCATTCCTTCTGGAATTACTTACAATTGTTTTGGAAGATAATTTTTTCTTCCTTAAAGACACCTATTATTTGCAGTGCACTGGGACTGCGATGGGTTCTAATGTCGCCCCCCCCCCCCCCCCCCCCTGTATGCAAATGCATTTATGGACATGCTTGAGAATGCATTCATATATCATTGCAGACTTTTAGACAATTGTATCGCTTGGTTTAGATTCATTGATGACGCAATTTGCATATGGGCAGGCGACTAATTGTTTAATTTTTATTTGAATATTCTAGTACTGGGTTTAAAATGTAATATGTCCATTTCTGACACTACTACACCCTTCTTAGACACGTTGTATATATGGGAGGGTCATATTGTTAACGACTTGTATCGCAAACCTACAGATCACAGCCAATTGCATTACTCCAGTTTTCATCCACCTGGGGTATTTAAGTCCATACCCAGGAGTCAACTGAAGAGAGTATCTAGAATTGTTAGTGAACAGGATATCAAGGAAGAACGGCTGAGTGAGATGCACTGTGCCAGCGAGAATATACAGAGTATCATACACCAGGAACGCATTAATTTGCATTGTGATAGAAAGAGATACAGCGCACAGAATGCCCTTCAACTCAGTTTCACCCGTTCTCTAATCGCATTAACAACATAATTAGGAAACATTGGTCTATATTGCAAAAAAATTTCCGACTGTCCCAGAATTCTATCAGCCTCCACTACCCTCTTATCGCAGACTGAGATCATTAACCTCCCTGGCGGTATGATTCAGTCTGGAATAAGGTGCTGAAAGCGGTACAATTATTTTGCATGGAAATCTGGCTTTTATTTTGTAGTCCTGTAATTCTTAGGAATAACACTCTGAAATCTCTTCAAACCAGAGTCTAGCGGACATCCCGGGTATGATAAAGTTTATAATATAATAAAGAATAATAAAAATTATTCAATAATGTAATCAAATCCAAAAAAAAATGAAAAAGGGACATGTTTTGGTTGCTATGGACAATCTCCAAATTCCAAGCAGTAAAAAACAGTATTTATAATATAAAAGTGCATGCAGGGCATTGCACAAACCACTAGGGACAAAGGGGGTGTGTATTTTTTACTACAGCACTGTAATCTGTAAGATTACAGTGCTGTGTGTGTTTTGTGTCTTTTTACATTTTTGAATTTGCCGCCGTTCTCCGCTCCCGTGCGTCGTAACGTCGCAGGGAACGGAGCTCGGCGGCATTCGGCACTGTGAATCGAGCGCAGGACGGCTCGATCACACAGCGCGGGGGACATCGCTGGATCCAGGGGACAAGGTAAGTAACGTTACCTGTGTCCTCCCCTGCATCGAGCGGTGCAAGCCCGAGTCTGGCTCGGGGTTACCGCTATTGTAATTAAAATTCCAACCCGAGCCAGACTCGGGATTACCGCTAAGGAGGTTAAGTGATAAATTGGTAAAATCAGATCAATATAGGACTTCTGTTCCCCGTGTAACATTGTTAGGTCCTCCTAATTTTGGATCTTTCCTTTGTCTTTCTTGTACTCAGTGTAGGAGTATGATTAAGGGAAAAAGGTTTTGCCATCCACATAAAGGATACAACATCAATATTAAAGACCATTTTACCTGTCAGTCATCCTACGTTTTATATATATATATATATATATATATATATATATATATATACATCTCATTAAATGTCCATGTGGATTGATTTATGTAGGGGAAACAACTCAAAAAGTAAAAGACAGGATTGTAAGACACAAGTCTCTATTCGTGATAAATTGGAGAAATTACCATTATCGAGGCATTTCTTGGAGAAAAAACACACTGTATCTCAATTAAGATATATGGTTATTGATGGAGTATCTGTAAATAGACGAGGAGGAGACAGGGAATTCATTTTTAAAAAAACAAGAAGTTTATTGGATCGATTGTTTGGAAACACTTCAGCCGAAAGGGTTAAACACTGATTTTGACCTGTACCTGTTTCTTTAATGAGTGCATGTCAAAATGAATAGTTAGTATATGTTAAGATGGTGCTGATATCTATGGTGGTTAATTGATTGCTTTTTTTACTGACTTATGATTGTGATCAAGCATTCGATCGATTAATAATTTATTCTTTTTTTTATCTAGTGAGAAATCGGATGTACCCATGACCTATAAACTCACTCCGATACCACTTGAAAGTGATTGATAGTAGGATTAAGAAATATAGAGTTAAATGTGGCTTAATTGATTCCAGATGAATCTATTACTGTGATTAAGGAGTTTGTGAATCTGATAAATGTTATGTGAAGTGTGCAGACATGAGATTGTGAGAAAGGGCGCTAGCTTCATAGCCTGAAATGTCGACTGCCAGTTGTACCTGGTACTTTTTTGATATTTCTATCTAATGTAATCCTTTTTTGAAATAAAAGAATTTTGTGCAGCAATCCGCATTTTTGTTTCTACATATCTGTGGGAAGGACTAGGTTACTTGCACTTCATGGATCGTTCAGTGCATCTGATCCTCTACAATTGAGATATATATATATATATATTTTTTTAATATAATCTCCTATATATATATATATATATATATATATATACACCCCACTTTTAAGTACACAATGGGGTTTATTTACTAAAGCTGGAAAGTTCAAAATCGGGCTCACTTCTGCGTAGAACCCAATGAAATTCCAGGTTTTATTACCAAAGCCTAATTGAACATGCTGGGATTAAAAGCTCATTGGTATCTATGCAAAAGGGAGCCTGGTTTTGCACTTTCCAGCTTTAGCAAATAAACCCCATTGTGTACTTAAAAGTGGGGTATGTTTGTAGAAGCTGTAACCTCTTTTTTACCAAATCTTAAATTTTGGGCTAAATTTATGAAGGCTTTTTTTATTTTAATTGGATATGTTTTATAGCAGAAAGTGGAAAAAAAATGTGTATGTGTGCGCATACATATATGTGTGTATATATGTATATGTAAATATATATATATATATATATATATATATATATATATATATATATATATATATACATACATATATATATATATATATATATATATATATATATATATATATATATATATATATATATATATACAGTGCCTTGTGAAAGTATTCGGCCCCCTTGAACTTTTCAACCTTTTGCCACATTTCAGGCTTCAAACATAAAGATATAAAATTTTTATTTTTTTGTGAAGAATCACCAACAAGTGGGACACAATTGTGAAGTGGAACGAAATCTATTGGATTTTTGAAACTTTTTTTAACTAATAAAAAAAATGAAGTGGGGCGTGCAAAATTATTCGGCCCCCTTGCGTTAATACCTTGTAGAGCCACCTTTTGCTGCAATTACAGCTACAAGTTGCTTGGGGTATGTCTCTATCGGTTTTGCACATCGAGAGACTGAAATTCTTGCTCATTCTTCCTTGCAAAACAGCTCGAGCTCAGTAAGGTTGGATGGAGAGCATTTGTGAACAGCAGTTTTCAGCTCTTTCCACAGATTCTCGATTGGATTCAGGTCTGGACTTTGACTTGGCCATTCTAACACCTGGATACGTTTATTTGTGAACCATTCCTTTGTAGATTTTGCTGTATGTTTGGGATCATTGTCTTGTTGGAAGATAAATCTCTGTCCCAGTTTCAGGTCTTTTGCAGACTCCAACAGGTTTTCATCCAGAATGGTCCTGTATTTGGCTGCATCCATCTTCCCCTCAATTTTAACCATCTTCCCTGTCCCTGCTGAAGAAAAGCAGGCCCAAACCATGATGCTGCCACCACCATGTTTGACAGTGGGGATGGTGTGTTGAGGGTGATGAGCTGTGTTGCTTTTACTCCAAACATATCGTTTTGCATTGTGGGCAAAAAGTTTGATTTTGGTTTCATCTGACCAGAGCACCTTCTTCCACATGCTTGGTGTGTCTCCCAGGTGGCTTGTGGCAAACTTTAGACGAGACTTTTTATGGATATCTTTGAGAAATGGCTTTGAGAAATGGCTTTCTTTCGCCAGATTTTTGCAGTGTACGACTGATTGTTGTCCTATGGACAGACTCTCCCACCTCAGCTGTAGTTCTTTGCAGTTCATCCAGAGTGATCATGGGCCTCTTGGCTGCATCTCTGATCAGTCTTCTCCTTGTCTGAGCTGAAAGTTTAGAGGGACGGCCAGGTCTTGGTAGATTTGCAGTTGTCTGCTACTCCTTCCATTTGAAAATGATTGCTTGCACAGTGCTCCTTGGGATGTTTAAAGCTTGGGAAATCTTTTTGTATCCAAATCCGGCTTTAAACTTCTCCACAACAGTATTACGGACCTGCCTGGTGTGTTCCTTGGTCTTCATGATGCTCTCTGCGCTTTCAACAGAACCCTGAGACTATCACAGAGCAGGTGCATTTATACAGAGACTTGATTACACACAGGTGGATTCACCATCAGTCATTTAGGACAACATTGGATCATTCAGAGATCCTCGCTGAACTTCTGGAGTGAGTTTGCTGCACTGAAAGTAAAGGGGCTGAATAATTTTGCACGCACCACTTTTCAGTTTTTTATTTGCTAAAAAAGTTTAAATTATCCAATAGATTTCGTTCCACTTCACAATTGTGTCCCACTTGTTGGTGATTCTTCACAAAAAATTAAAATGTTATATCTTTGAAGCCTGAAATGTGGCAAAAGGTTGAAAAGTTCAAGGGGGCCGAATACTTTCGCAAGGCACTGTATATATGTATGTGTGTGTGTGTATATATGTGTGTGTGTGTGTATATGTATGTGTGTGTATATATGTGTATATATATATATATATATATATATATATATATATATATAAATATATATATATATACACACATACATAGTGTGTATGTTCAATCTTTTTTTCATTTGTATAATAAAAAAAAAGGTGGTGATCCAATACCACCAAAAGAAAGCTCTATTTGTGTGCAAATGTATGCATTGTATTTGCATACAGTGTTGCGTGACCACTCAATTGCCAGTTAAAGAATAACAGAAAATGCATTGATCATTAAAGAGGTAAAAACTTCTGGAGCTTAAGTGGTTAAGTATGCCTATGTGCATGAGGCCTAAAAGCTATATTCTCCAAGTCTGTTAGCGTAAGTTAAAATAACAGCACATAATGCTGCAGACCTGTGCATGTTCACCCAGAATATTGTAATCTTACCTTGTGCTCGCTCTTCATGTTCTCTAGGGGCTTGAAGAACTGGATGTTCATGAGATCCAACTGGTCACAGATCCTCAACACTCCAAAATTGAAGAGGAGAAAATTAGCTCTTCCAGCCTCAGGAACAGATTATTAGGGACCCTGCTGAAAGCTCCAAATGTAAGCATCCTTTTTTACACTCCGCCTCCCCCCAGCACTTTTCTTCTCTCATGTTGTGTAAACAATGTTGTGCTTTCGAACGGGTACATGTAAGCAGCACACTCTCGCTGCTCCTCCAACCCCGCTGGCTTTCTTCACTGATGTCGGCACAGGGGATCGGTGCCCAGATCACAGCACACCCGCAGCTACCTGAGATCCTGCTTCCCCCGCCCAGATGGTTAATAGGCAGATTGTGCCTAAAAAATGCCAGGGGACAGACTTTCTGCTGGGTCTCCCTGGAGCTTTCAAGATGGTGGCAGGCCAGCGCTGCTTCCTCCACAGCTGCAGAGGGAGAAAGCACAGAAGTCTCCAGCAGCTGCTTCTCTGCCCAGGATGGGTAGTAATTTTTTTTTCTCTTATATTCACAGACTGACACAGCTCCTCTCATAACCATTGGGTTGTTCTGCCCTATTACTAGGAGATACTAGGCGTTAGTTGTAATACAACACTCGGAACTCTTGGTTCCGCCCAGGGGGTGGTCTCTTGGGCAACAACCCTCCAGCTTGCCATGCAGCCATCAGTTTTATTTTGCCTAGTGAAGGCCCTAGGAACCCTGCGGGCCCATCGGTCCGTGCTTTTTTTATGCAGAAGCGTGACTTTTTTGTGCAAGATGATTGATCCTGTGATGATTGATCCTATCAACAGCCGGCTGGATACCCATATCCTTGTAGTCTGCCCAGTCCGGCCATCGAGCGCGTGCAGGCTGCAGCTACGCACTCGGCAGGCCACGATGAAACCTCAGCTCCAGCGGTGGTCGGTGAGCTTTTATGATCCGGGGCATACATATGACCGGGCTACTGATGTCTGCGTCACAGTATGCCAGGCCAGCAGCCACCCTGTACTTATCAGAGAGTGGGTCTGTAATGGAATGTCTCCCACCTCTTCAGGAGTGGTAAGTACAGCTCTCCCAGCCTCGGCGGGGTTGAGCAGCTGGGCATTCCCTGGGAGGTCGATTCAGGGGTCCCTCATCTCCCTCTCTTCTCTCCCTGTCCCTGTCTCCCCCCCCGGGGGATGCTGCATGTGGCTGCTGAGCAGTGTGTGTGCCTATGCGGGGGCTCTCCGGGGGCTAGTGGGGTCCTGTTCTTAATGCCCCTGGAAGGTGTCTGTGAGGTTTTGCTGATGTCTTGTACAGCGCTGTGTTCACTGCCAACGTTTTCTCCCTGTATGCTTTCCTGGGCTTCAGCGGCCATTTTCCTAGTGATCTCCTATACAGGACACTGGTGGCCATATTCTTGAAGCCTGAACACGTTTTTCAGTGTTCTCTAGCGGCAGCATGTGCTCTCACAGCCATTTTCCCTGTGTTTTTATGTCTTTGTACTGGACACTGGGCGGCAATTTTATTGAAGCTTGAGCGTACTTCAGAGCTGTTTGGTGCTATTTGCAGCTGCTGCCACCGACACAGCTTTTGTTTCCTCTGCACCTGGGAGCCAACAGGGACTTCAGGCACTGCTTGCTGGATACCACAGGACTGGTCCGGGTAGTGAGTCTGGCGGGAAAGAGCCCCTCAGCCAGCGGCAGTAAGGAGCGTGGGACTGTCACTGTCCTAAGTCCCCTTAGGGTGGCAGACTGGATAGGGTCAGCATGGCTTCAGAAACTGGTGTTTCTTCCCCGGAATCCAGGCAATTGCTACCGTGTCACCTGCAGACTGCGCTGTGCCCATGGAATTCGTTTGTTGCCAAGATGGAGGCGGTGCGTGGAAAGAAAGGTGCAATAAAGCGGCCCCTGAACCCCCCCCCCCCCCCCCCGTCCTCAGGGGAGAACTCTGATGCAGACTCGGGTCCTGCTGAGGCTGGTGACCCCTGCTCTGTCTTTCCAGATGAAGCTGACCAGGACCGTTAGGACAGTGAGGATGAGACCCGTCCGGGGCCGTGTGTGACAGATCGCTTGTTGGAGCACTTATCACAGCTGTGCGTGATACCCTGAAGATTCAGGAGCCAGCAGATCCTTCTGCTGATGTACCGGTCCCTTTTGGGTCCCGCAAGCCAGTACGTTAACCTGAGGTGTTCCTGTGTCTGACTTATTTTGACAAGTTCATTTACAAGGAATGGGGTCGCCCACAGCAGACCTTTTCGGTCCCCAAATACATGGTGGTGCGTTACCCCTTTGAGGAAAGCCTTCTCAAGAAGTGGTTGGCTTCTTTGGTCATGGATCTCCCAGTATCCAGGTTAAATAAAGTAACCACGTTCCCAGTAGAGGCGACTCCTGCATTCAAGGATCCAACGGACAGGAAGGCCGAGGCGGTGGCTCATTCCTTGTTTAGGGTTGTGTGGTCAGCCGCGCGACCAGTACTGGCATCTGCACTTTTGTCTGTGTGGGCAAAACTTTTGCACCACGAATTGGGAGAGCAACAGGTTTCTCCTGTCTGTATGAAAGTAACAGACCCACTAGTGCAAGGCCTTAAGTACGTCTCTGGATACCCTCCCTCTGTTATCTAGGGCTTCAGTGTCAGCAGTGGTGGAGGCGCCTGATTTGGATAAAACGGTGGTCTGCCGACCAGGCATCCAAAAAAGCCCTGACGAATCTTCACTTCCTTGGCAACCTGCTCTTTGGAGCCTCTTTGGATGATATTATTAAAAATGCCATAAGTGGTAAGAGTACACTACTCCCAAAGGCCAGGAAGGTTAAGGAGCCACGCCGTAGGCAAGGGCCCTCTTTTTCCGCTCACAAATAGCTTTTTCGTCAGCCCGGGGCTTCGACCAAGCGTTCCCAGCCTGACAGGACAACTTCTGAAGGACCAAGAGCATCCCTGGAACAGCATGCCTGCGAGCAAGAGTGCTACCGCATGATGGTTTGTCCCCACCTGTGACATGGGTGGGGTGTCGCCTTTGGGAGTTTGCAGCCCGATGGACCTCTAGGCTGTCCGACCAATGGGTCTGCGATCTGATTTTCTCCGGCTACAAGATAGTTTCTCTCTTGGCCGCAAAACAGTTTCTTCCCCTCCAGCATACCCATTCTCCCAGCTCGCCGGGAGGCCATCTTGGGAGCAGTAAGGGTCCTGCTGAGTCGTGGGGTTATAGTACCTGTTCCGGTTTTGGAATGCTTCCAGGGGTTCTACTCAAACCTGTTTGGTCGTACCCCTTCCTTTTTAGGAACTACAATCTTGGACCTAAAAGCCCTCAACCACTTTGTGAAAGTGCAGAGGTTCAGAACGGAATCAGTTCGCTCAGTATTTGCTGCACTCCATCAAGGGGACTCCCTGGCGTCCTTAGACATCCAGGATGCGTACCTGTGCATACCCATATGCCTTCGCCATCAGAGGTTTCTGCGATTTGCAGTTGGGGAAAGCCCGCTACCAGTTTGTGGCTCTCCCTTGTGGTTTGGCATCAGCCCCCCCAAGTCTTTACCAAGGTATTGGCTCCTCGCGATCGTGTGATACCTAGACGATCTCCTCCTGAGAGCATATTCCACCTCAGAGTTAGAGGAGGATGTGGCGATCACCATGCAGACCCTGCAGGTATTTGGGTGGCTGTTGAACCTAAAGTCGGTTATTGTACCGTTTGGAGTACATAGGCTTGCTTCTGGACTCCATGGAAGAGAGGGTTTCTCCCTTCAGACAAGCTGTAGACTCTGAGCCGCAGTAAAACTGTTGATGAACCGCAGGTGGTTGTCGCTACGCTTCTGCATGCGAGTTCTGGGACTCATGGTAGCCTCCTTCGAGGCAGTACCGTATGCCTAGTTTCACACCAGAGTCCTGCAGAAGGAGATTTTGACAAAATGGGACAAATCTCCATGGTCTCTGGATCGGCAGATTCAGGTGAGCCAGTTAGTCAGGGATTTCCTGATCTGGTGGCTGAGGTCCCTGCCACTTCGGTCCGAGAAGTCGTTCCTACCTCTGAAATGGACAGTGATCACAACGGACGCCAGCCTGACCAGCTGAGGTGGAGTAATGAGACTTCAGTCGACCCAGGGCCTCTGGTAGGTGGAGGAATCCAAGTTGCCGATCAATCTGCTCGAGCTGAGAGCGATCAGGCTATGTCTCTCCACATGGTTGATCAGGTTCAAGTCAGACAATGCCACGGCTGTGGCATATGTCAATCACCAAGGAGGAACAAGCAGCTTGGCCGCCGCACGGGAGGTCGCTCACATCCTTCGGTGGGCTGAGCAACATGTACCGGCCCTGTTGGCCTTTTACACCCATGGAGTGGAGCACTGTCGGGCGGACTATCTAAGTCACCAGATACTGGACTCAGGAGAATGGGTGTTGCATCCAGAGGTATTCAGGCTACGGTGCCTGCGATGGGGCACACCAGACATGGATCTTCTGGCCTCCTGTCTCAATCGGAAGGTACCAAGATTGGTGCCCAGGACAACGGATCCATGGGCAGATGCGTCAGATGAGCTAGTGGCTCCGTGGGAGCAGTACCAGTTGATCTATGCCTTTCTCCACTGAAACTGTTACCACGTCTGCTCCGCAGACTGGAGGCCAAGGGGATCCCAGTAATACTGATGACCCCAGATGGCCCCAAGGTCCCTGGTACGCAGACCTACTGTGCCTGGTGTTGGACGCTCCATGGCGATCCCGTTACGAGAAGACCTTCTGTCTCGAGGTTGCTTCTTTATCCTGCTTTAACATCGCTGGTTTGAGGAGCATCCTGTTTTTTTGTGGGTAAAAAAGCTTTAGTTTCCACTCGCTGTCGTTTTTTGCGAGTAAAGTTTATACTAGTTCCCACATGCCATGGTGGATGAATTTTATTTTGGTTGTTTTTCCCACCCCTCATTTGGCACTGCTTGGGGACATCCCAATGGTCTAAGAGGAGCTGTGTCAGTCAGTGAATATAAGAGAAAATAGGATTTTTGGTACTCACCGTGAAATCCTTTTCTCTGTAATTCACCGACACAGCACCCGCCCCTCCTATTTTTCTTTTTTATACTGTTGACGCACTGAGGCTGCATGGCAGGCTGGGGGGGGGGGGGGGGTTACTTAAGAGAACGCCCCATGGGCAGAACTAGCAAGTTCTAGTTTTTATTATCACATGTTAACATGTAATGCCTAGTCCTCTCCTGAAGGTGGCATAACAACCCAATGGTCTAAGAGAGGAGCTGTCAGTCGGTGAATTACAGAGAAAAGCATTTTACGCTGAGTACAAAAAAAATCCTATTTTCTCTGAAGTCCACTGACTGACACAGCACCCTCCCCTCCTATCGATTTACGTTATATACTTCTTGTTGACTTACTGAAGCTGCAGGAAGCAGGCTGGGGGGTTGTTACTGAAGGGACCGCCCCCTGGGCGGAACTAGAAAGTTCTGTTTTTTTTTTACATGTATAACATGTTCTGCCTAGTCCTCTCCTCAAAGTGGCGTAACAACCCTATGGTCAAGAATAATGGAGCTGTGTCAACTTCAGAGAAAAGGATTTTACGGTGAGTACAGAAATCCTATTTTTTTTCCTATTGATTTGGTACTTTCACTTGCCCTACCTCCGAATTGCCCCCTACATCTTACGAATGCCTTTAACTATTTGTGAATTCATATTCAGTTACCACTACCAAAATACTTTAACATCCAACCGTGTATTTCCTCCTTTTGTACAAAATTTACCCAATGGTGGAACCTCCCTCTTACATTGTTGGGGTGAGTAAACCTTTTTAAAATTGTGTTTTTATCAAAATATCTCTGTTTTGGCCAATGCTTCAATTTATATTTGAAAACATTTTCTAAAAATAGAGGCACACCTCTCATCATTTTTGTGGCACCCAGAAGCTCCCGGCTGTCCTTGGAGACCCTACAATTCCCAATGTATAGGGGAGGGACGCTTCTAAATTTGTGACTTTATTATTTTGCCGCTCAATTAGTATAGCTACAGTGGTGGCTGTTCCCGCAAATGAATAATGTGGCTACAGCTGCCGAAGCGGCCGTTGTCTCATCCTATGAAACCCTAGGTAACCTTATTTACAGGCATACTTTTAATACTGCTCGAGGGACTGTGATTTTGAAAGCTTCCTTACAAATCTACAACCACTGTACAACCAATACAGCCAATTATATAACATCTCCCAACCAGCCCTTGTGGTTTATCCCTTGCCCACCACAATTTTTTTCGCTAGAGGAGTCGCACTGCACTTGGTAGAACAGAGCTTAAAGTACCTACATCAGTTGTATGACCATGGGGTATTTAAGGCTTTGGCCCAATTGTAGCATGAGTTTCGGGTACCCTAACATGACATTTTAGATCCTTACAACTTGGCCATGCAGCGGAGACTCGGCTGGGTTTGCATGAGTTGCAATTAACCAACTCTATGCTAGAGCAGGCACTACTTTCACCTGACTATTCCAAACATATCTCTACCTGTTAGACTGGAAAGCAGTGTGTGTCTCCTATCCAGACACCGTAATTTCAGCCAGAGATAAAGTAAATAAATTATGGTATCTACATAGCACATATTTTACTCCCAAGAGGCTTTTCTTGATACGTAGGAGGGTCTCCCCCATATGCCATGAATGCATCAGGAAGCAAGGAGACTTCATGCACATGGTATGGTCGTGTAATATGGTCAGACCCTTCTGGTCATCAGTGGCTGCCTTCATTTGGGGAGCTTTTGAGCTCCCTAATATTTGTACTCCTAAATAGTGCTTTCTGGTGGTGAGACTGTTGCTTTTCTCAACAAAAGTAAAGTGTTATTACGACTACTACTGTTCTATGCCAGAAAGGTAGCTTTATTGTACTGGACTAGGTCAGAATCCTTAAATATTCATTTATGTAAATGCCTAGTTATTCAAAACCTCCCACTATATAAGTTAACGTACAAGACTAGGGGGTGTCCAGCAAAGTTTACCAGGATCTGGGGACCTTGGTTGAACTTGCAAGATACCAATTATTTGCTGCATCATTTTCCAAATAAAACCTCATGACATTAGTGAACATTGTATGGGTGACATTACTCAGGTAGTTTTTGTGTACTCTGGACTTTACTTGAAATTTTGGGTGTCTATTATATGCAATAAAAATAGTGCTGCGCTGTAATAGAACAATGATAAAGTAGTGCAAATGTGAAAAATAAAGTGACCAAGTGCTAATAACACACATAAAGGCAATTCCTGTAGCAAATCAACAATAGGTGTCCTTAAATTGTTAAAGCGGAGGTCCACCCTAAAGTGGACCTTCCGCTCATCGGAACCCTCCCCCCCCCTCCGGCGCCACAATTGGCACCTTTCAGGGGGGAGGGGGGTGCAGATACCTGTACAGTGCAGGTATCTGCACCCACTTCCGGGATAGCTCTCTGCGGAAAGGGGCGTAGATTACGCCCCTTTCCGCAAGTGCCCACCCCTTTCCGCAAGTGCCCCGCTGCCTGCTGGGAAACACACAGATCCCAGAGGCAGCGGGGACCATCCTTATTGCGCAGCGCTACTCGCGCATGCGCAGTAGGGAATCGGGAAATGAAGCCGAAAGGCTCCATTTCCTGATTCCCATACCCAAGATGGCGGCGGCAGCACCCGAGACACGATCTAGAGATCGGCTTCGGGTGCCGACATCGCGGGCGCGCTGGACAGGTAAGTGTCACTATTTTAAAAGTCAGCAGCTGCAGTATTTGTAGCTGCTGGCTTTTAAAAAAAAGTTTCCCGCTTTAAGAACAAAAGGTATATAGAAGGAAAGATATCATGTGCTATCCTAGTACTTTTCAGGTGACCGCAATGATAATCGCAGGCATCAACAAAATAATCTAAAAATGATAAATCCATATAAATACTCTGTAAATACTCTGTACATGAAAAATTTTCTTTTCCATAAAATGTAAACAAGTGAACCAATATTGCATATTTATACTAGGGTTCGGATAGTACGTCCAGTGTTTGCAGCAGTATACATCTCATTTATTGGGTTGGAGCAGGGATATCATTTTATTCTATTTCGGTTGTCTACAATAGCTTTCCTGATTTGGAAGCAAATCTATAGACCTATGTTAACCACTTGCCTACTGGGTACCTTGTGACCAGGCGAATTTTCAGCTTTCAGTGCTCTTACACTTTGACAATTACTCATGTAATACTGTACCAAAATGAATTTTTTTGTCCTTTTTTTTCATACAAATGGAGCTTTCTTTTGGTGGTATTTGATCACCTCTGTGTTTATTTTTTGCGCTATAAACGAAAAAAAAATCTGTGATTTAAAATTATTATAAATTTTTCCTCATAAATTTTAGCCACAATTTTTATACTGCTACATATCTTTCGTAAAAATAACCCAAATTAGTGTACTCCTGGTGGGGACAATTGCTCCTGGGAATTTTTTTTGTTTTGCTGCATTTTTGATTCCCGTGATCCACAATCAACAGTCGGGCTGTTTAACAGGCTGGATAATATAGATCCTGGTAGTCTCCCCAGCCTGGTCGTTGAGCGCGAGCAGACCTTAGCTACGTGCTGGGTCGATCACAACATGCCCGTCTGATCTACGGGTGGCCGGCGAGCTATATGGTCCTGGGCGCACACATGACTGGGCTACTGCTGTCCGTGTCAGTGTGCCATGGCCGACAGCTCGGGTGATGCGTCTGTCCGTGGAATGTGTCCAGTAATCCCTGCAGGAGGGGTCAGTATGGTTCCACCTGTCTCGGCAGGATGAAGCAGCTGGGCATTCCCTGGGAGGTCGACTAGGGGATCTCTCCCTGTCCCTTTCTTCTCTCCCTCCTCCCCATGCTATGGGCCACTGTGACTGGACATATGGGGGTGCGGTGCATGTACCTGGCCGGGGGGGCGCATTGGGTGTTGGTGGTCCGCTCATCCTTTTCCCGGTTTCTTGGGCCATGGTGGGTGTTTTAGTGTGCACACCATGTGGGGAGGCTGCAACCATTTTTCTGTAGCCTCAGCCAGTTTTTTAACTTTCGGCCATGTTCTCAACACCTTCAGACATTTTTGCTGAGGCGGTCATTTTCTAGTAGCCTCAACTTGTTTTGCCTGGTGCTTCTTCCCCAGACATCCCTGTTATGGCAACCGGTTCCCCTGCACCTGCGGTGCCTATCGACACTGTCGGCAGTCCTGGAGTCCTTTTGTTGCCAGGGTGGAAGCGGTGTGGGCGCAAGGGGAGTAAAAAGCCCCCTCCCCCATGTCTTCTGGGGAAAGCTCTGATTCAGACTCGGGTCCCGCTGTGGCAGGCGGCCCTTGTTCTGAAGTTTCAGATGATGTGGACCAGGACTTTTCGGCTCACACGGGAGTCCAACTGATCCGGTAAGGACCCAAATATACTATTGGAAGGATTTGCTCCGACATCGTGGCTCCAACCATAACCCACCTCATAAACCGATCATTCCACGAAGGGATTGTTCCCAGCATCCTCAAACAAGGCATCGTCAAACCTCTACTCAAGAAACCAAACCTGGACCCTCAGGATCCAAACAACCGTAGGCCAATTACAAGCCTCAACACCATTTCTAAGATCGTGGAGAAAGCTGTAGTACATCAGCTACAACTTCACCTGGATACTCACAAACTCCTGGACCCGCTGCAATCAGGCTTCCGCCCGGGTCATGGAGCAGAAACAGCTCTCCTCAAGATTTGGGATGACGCCCTCGAAGCAGCAGATGACGGAGAGCCGTGTCTCCTTGTACTGCTAGACCTAAGTGCAGCGTTTGATACAGTAGATCACAATACTCTACTCGTCCGCCTCGCAGAAGTAGCTGGATTCCAAGACATAGATCTCCAATGGTTCGCGTCCTTCCTAGGAAATCGGTCACAGACAGTGAAACTAGGAAAATTCCTCTCCGAAACTTGGGCAGTCACCTGCGGAGTCCCTCAAGGCTCTCCGTTGTCACCCGTTCTCTTCAACATTTACATTCGCCCACTCCTTCAAATCATCAGATGTTCAGATCTCTGCTTCCACTCTTACGCTGACGACATGCAACTTTGATTCCGGATCAATGGAAAGAAAGATCACCAACAACAACTTGAAAACTGCCTCAAATCAATAGAGGACTGGATGACCACCAACTCCCTCCAGCTGAACGAATCAAAGACAGAGCTTCTTATCTTACACCCAAATCATAAGCCTGCAACCAAAACCTCATGGTCTCCACCAACCGTCTTTGGGCAGACTATCTCCCCAAAGACCAAAGCCAAGAGTCTCGGGGTCATTTTAGACGCACAAATGTCAATGGATGCGCAAATAGGATCTGTAGTCAGTCGATCTCACCATCTGCTGCGCATGCTTCGCAGACTCATCCCTTTTATCCCAAAGAATGACAAAGCAGTGGTAGTTGGAACAATCATTAATTCACGACTGGACTACGCAAACTCGCTTTACATAGGATTACCACAATATCAACTTGCGCGATTACAACTGATCCAAAACACGGCGGCAAGGCTGATAACAGGAAAAAAACCCTGGGAATTCATCTCTCCTTCACTGAGGAGCTTACATTGGCTAACCGTAAAAAATCGGATCACGTTCAAGACCCTGTGCCTCACCCACAAATGCGTGCATAGAGAAGCTCCGCAATACCTAATAGAGAAAATAAATCATTACACACCAAACCGCAGTCTTCGATCAGCCAACAAAAACCTCCTCCTCGTGCCCAAAGCCCGGTATAAATCCAAGGGGGATCGGAGATTCGCTGTCCAAGGGCCTCAGCTATGGAATGCTCTACCAATCAACATCTGCCTGGAAGAAAATCACCTGGCTTTTAGGAAAAAACTCTAAACCTTCCTCCTTTTAGCAGATGATCAAAGCTCGCCACAGCGCCTAGAGGCGATTCAGTTCGCATTGTGCGCTATACAAGTATTTCATTCATTCATTCATTTGTTTTCTGCTGGATACCGTTGCCGGGGTTCATCTGAATATTTCTCTCATCCACAGTATTCTTATCAAGGACATTAGAATTATTATTTTTTTATATTTTATTACACTTGAACCAGAAAGGACAATTCATTTGATGGGTCTAATTTGATTGATTTTTTGTTGAGGGTTTTTTTCACTGCGATCATCACTCTCATTTCACATTTTGCAGCGCAACTTTATTTTTATATTTTATGTTTGCCATAAGGATATTTGGTGTTTAGTTGCAGCTTTGTTTAAAACGTTTTATATATTTGTTTCTAGCATGGTAATTTACTCCTTTTTTTTGGTTTCTGTATATGCACCACTTCTATTATGAATAATTAATAAAAAAAAAAAAAAAATATATATATATATATATATATATATATATATATATATATATATATGTATATATATATATATATATATATATGTATATGTATATGTGTGTGTGTGTGTGTGTGTGTGTGTGTATATATATATATATATATGTATATATACATACACACACCACTATATTCTGTTGTACAGCTCCACCAGTGCCTGTCACATCCAATATGTCAACATTAGCCTTTAGATGGTACACCAAAACACCACAAAAATTACCTTAACCCATCAATATAACACATTTTAAATAAAATAATGACTGAATAAATGTCCAGTGTTTCTGCTAGATTGAATATTCCAGCTAATTATTAGGGATGCACCGAATGGGTTTTTTGGTGCCGAAACCGATACCGAAAATGAAAAATACACTAGGCCGAAAACCAAAACCGATACCGAAACAGCACCGAAACCGAAAATGGCTTTTTTTATATATAAAAAAAAATATATATATATATAAAATTGCCTTATATAGTATTATTCATTATAGTATTCATATTCAACTGAATCATTAATTTTATGAATAAAAGAATAGTCCAGTAGTGGAAAATAACAGTACTTTAATAAAGCAACCCAAATAAATTGGACAGTGGACACAGAAGATAAAATCATAAAATCAAATAAAATACAAAATTAAATGATTACTACCGCATATCCTGCAGTGTAGACTGCAGTCAGTGCACATTGAACCATAACAACAAAATAAATAAAAAAAATGAAATAAAATAATATAAAAATAAAACGACTAAGTCTAAGAAGACTTAATGTTAAAAATTAAGACTTTATTAATTTTCAACTTAAACCAGAAGAACTAGTAGTAATTCAGTTATCTCTCCCTAAGGTGTCAGCGGCTGCATGTGCGATAAAAGTGTATGTATGTAGCTGCGGGTTACATACACAGTCATACAGTAGACCACACTGTTTTCCGGCCCCCGGGTATGAGCAGAGACATCCTGGAACACAGTCTACAGTCTGGTCTACAGCAGCGGTGCTCGGGCAATCACAGCAAGCAATGTAGACTAGTCTGTTTCTGGAAGTCTCTGCCCATATCTGGAACACAGTGTGGTATAGTGTATAGTACTGGAATATGTGGACAGCCACAGATACAGGACATACAGTTTTGCACATGCAGTGGGCTGAAAGCTTAGGAAGAGAGAGATATAGTTTGGCCCAACAGCAACAAACTATGTATGATGTGTGTGTACAGTACTAAAACTGGAGATCTCTTAAATTGAAGAAGTGCAAAAACTGTAGAACTACTACAATGAACAAACAACTAATGGCAGTATGGCACAACTAGACAACTGGAACATACTGGTAGTCAGTCATACTATGTTGTATGTTCCAATTGTCCAATAGCACAGTCCAATGCCAATTCATTTACTATGTTCAACAACATGGTAAAGGAATTAGTCTATGCTACGGATTTATAAATCTATTTCAGTATAAGTGGCAGATTTCGCTTTAAGAACAAAAGTTGCTCCGCTTTCTCACAGGAGAGACGGTTTCTCTTCTCGTCAAGAATATGAGATGCTAGACTGAATAGTCTCTCACTCTCTGTACTGGTGCTTGGGGCAGATAAATATCTGCGTGCAATCTGTGCAAGCAAATGAAAACGTTGTTTGTTGATGCGCCAGTACACAAGGGGATTGTCACTTCTGGCGATAGGCTGTTCAGCTAAATAAATGTCCAACTGTTGGGTAGCTGCACTTGTTGTTGCACTGCTATGGACCGGGGTGCATTCATGTAAAATTTCTTCAAACATATCAGATATGGAGGGAGCGTGTTCCTCTTCACTTGTATGCAATCGTTTCTTCTCACTTTCCTCTGTGCTACACCTCAAAACTCCTTCACCAGATGCTTCCACCACCTCCATTTGTGCCTGTATCATTTCTCGTGCACGCTGCTTTTTCTCAACATTAAAATAATGCTCTTTAAATCGAGGATCTAGAACTGTTGCAATGCAGTACAGAGGGTTGGACTCGGTGTCTTGAAACCGGTTGGTAACAGCCTCCAGTAGAGTGGTTTTAGCCGTTTTTACGCCATGGTCTGTTTCTATCTCTTTTCCTAGCAGACGCATCAATGCGGCAATCAAGGGAATAACTTCAGAAATGGAAGCATTAGTTGAGCTTATTTCTTTTGTTAACTGTTCAAATGGAGATAGAAGAGACAAACTATTTTCAACTAACATCCACTGATGTGCACTCAGTGTTGCCGGCAGCTCGTAATCTGCAATGTATGCAGCTAAAACACGCTTTTGTTCAAAAAGACTTTGCAGCATATAGTAGGTGCTGTTCCAACGAGTGGCTACATCTTGCTGCAGTCATTTCGGTGGCATTCCAAACGGTATCTGCAAAGCTTGTAATCTGGAATAAGCAAGTGGAGAATGCTTAAAATGACCCACAATTTTTCTTCCTTTTGATACAATATCAGATATGGTGCGCTGACTCAGCAATCCTTCATTCACAGCCAATTGCAGCGTGTGTGCCATACACGGTATGCTTTTAAGTTCACTGTCCTCCATTGCCTTTGCCATGTTCCGCGTATTATCTCGTACAATCAAATGCACTTTAGACTTCTCAATGTGCCAAGTGTCGAGCATGGATTTTAAAGTGTCAGCTATTGCTGCTGCAGTATGTGATCCAACAAACTCATTTGCGTTAAGTAGGATGTTTTGCAATTTAAATTTGTCATCTATCCACTGTGCTGTCAGGCTAAGCATGCTCGTTGGACTGACGTCTGAACTCCAAATGTCGGTAGTAAAACTGATTGCTATGATGTCGGTAGTCATGAGCTCTTGAACGTGTTTTCTAACACTGCAAAACAATTCAGGTAGACGGGTATCTGCAAAGTAGCGTCTGCTTGGTAGTGAGTAACGCGGCTCAATATGTTGCATAAACCTACGGAATCCAATGTCCTCCACAACAGAGAATGGCTGGTCGTCTAATGCAATAAATTCCATAATTTTATCTGTTATGGCACGAGCTTTGGGATTGTCACTTGCAAATTTTTTAACCTTTTCAAAGACCGTGGCCACAGATGGTGTTGAGCCTGAGTCACTTTTTGGAAGTGGCACTGTTTTCTTGTAATCTGAATGCTGAACTGGATGTCGTGTTTTCAGATGGTGTAACAAACCTGTTGTTGAAAAATGCCTTGGCACTGTACCCCCTCTTGAAATTTCTGCTGAGCAAAGACTACAGATTGCAAATTTGGGGTCTTTAGCAGAAACTTTAAAATATTTCCACACTACAGACATGGTCCACCTTTGCTGGTAGCGCAGAATAATAGCATAGAATGATCTATAGTGGGAGTGAAATCAGAGGGGGAAAAGAAAAAAAAGGACGAAATTAATTTTAACCGCTTTCCGCCCGCCCTATAGCCGAATGACGGCCTTAGGGCGGGCGGCTTCCCTCGCCTGGCCGTCCCTGGACGGCCTGGTGTTTACTTCCGCAATGCGCGCCACCGCGGGCGCGCATCGCGGAAGTTCTGTGTTTGCCGTGTCCCCCGGGGACAGGCAAACACAGATCGCTGTAAACGGCCAATCACAGCGGCCGTTTACAGCGTGATCGGCGTGTCCAATGGGAGATGATCTCATATGTAAACATATGAGATCATCTCTCAGCGCCGCTCTCCCTCCTCACACAGACAGCGTGTGAGAGGGGAGAGAAGAACGGCTGCAGCAGCCGTCAGTGTACAAAAAAAAAAAAAAAAAAAGTAAAAAAAAAGTTTAAAAAAAAGTGCCATCCTCCCCCAGAGCCATCCTCCCCCAGTGCCACCCCCCAGTGCCATCCTGCCCCAGTGCCATCCTGCCCCAGTGCCATCCTGCCCCAGTGCCATCCTGCCCCAGTGCCATCTCCCCCAGTGCCATCCTGCCCCAGTGCCATCCTGCCCCAGTGCCATCCACCCCAGTGCAATCCACCCCACCCCAGTGCCACCTGCCCGCAGTGCTATCTGTCCCCAGTGCCACCTGTTGTCAGTGCCATTTGTCCCCAGTGCCATTTGTCATCAGTGCCACGTATAAGTGGCATCTGTCATCAGTGCCACGTGTTATTAGTGCCACATAGTGCCATCTGTCATCAGTGCCACGTATTAGTGCCATCTGTCATCAGTGCCACGTATCAGTGCCATTTGTCATCAGTGCCACCTGTCAGTGTCACGTGCCATCTGTTGTCAGTGTCACGTGTCATCAATGCCACTTATCAGTGCCATCTGTCATCAGTGTCACGCGTCATTGGTGCCACGTATTAGTGCCACGTGTCATCAGTGCCACATATTAGTGCCACGTGTCATCAGTGCCACGTATTAGTGCCACGTGTCATCAGTGCCACGTATTAGTGCCACGTGTCATCAGTGCCACATATTAGTGTCATCTGTCATCAGTGCCACGTGTCATCAGTGCCACGTATAAGTGTCATCATTGCCACGTATCAGTGCCATCTGTCATCAGTGTCACGTGTCATTGTCCTGGTGCTTCAAAAGTGTAATAAATAGTCAACAAGTTAGATGTGTAATTTATGCTTCTAGAACACGTGATGGCGCTCCCTGCATGTTGGGCCTCTCTATGTGGCCAGGCTGTGAAAAAGTCCCACACATGTGGTATCGTAATACTCAGGAGGAGTAGCAGAATTTTTTGGGGGGTGTCATTTGTGGTATACACATGCCACGTGAGAGAAATAACCTATTACAATGACAATTTTGTGGAGAAAAATAAAGAAAATGAAAAATCTTCATTTTGCAAAGAATTGTGGGAAAAAAATGACAACATCAAAAAGCTCACCATGCCTCTTACTAAATACCTTGGAATGTCTACTTTCCAAAAAGGGGTCATTTGGGGGGTATTTGTACTTTCCTGACTTGTTCGGGTCACAAGAAGCGAGATAGGCCACCAGTACATCAGATGTGATCAATTTTGTGCGATTCGCACCACAGCTTGTAGACTCTCTAACTTTCACAAAGACCAAATAATATCCACTAATTTGGGTTATTTTTACCAAAGATATGTAGCAGTATAAATTGTGGCCAAAATTTATGAAGAAAAATTAATAATTTGCATAATTCTGTCACAGAAACAAAGAAATATGCGTTTTTTTTTCAAAATTTTCGGTCTTTTTTCATTTATAGCGCAAAAAATAAAAACCCCAGAGGTGATCAAATACCACCAAAAGAAAGCTCTATTTGTGGGAAAAAAAGGACACAAAATTCATTTGGGTACAGTGTTGCATGACTGAGTAATTGTCATTCAAAGTGTGAGAGCACCGAAAGCTGAAAATTGGTCTGGGCAGGAAGGGTGTTTAAGTGCCCAGTAAGCAAGTGGTTAAAGCTAAACCCCAGGAGGCAGCTTTAAAAAATAACAAACTATCACTTTTTTTTTTTAAACGCTGCAGCTCTTGCCATGCAAGGTAGTTAATAATATGTCTGCACTGCAGTACATCTCCTGACTTGTACCAAAAGATAATATAATTGCACTGATTAAATTTCATTGCAAATGGAATGGATTGCTTGCATGCAAATTGCAATTGCATGCTATATTTAATTTTTTGGGCGCTATTCTGCAGTATAATATAATACTATAACTTCATGTGCTTGTTGTACAATAAAATATATAATATATATATAGTTGTTAAATATAATATATTATATTGCGTACTGTCATGTTTTAAAAAAATCATGTCATGTCAGTGTGCTATACTATACCAAATGACAAATTCAATGACAACAAGGGCATACATTTTATAGTATACTAGTACTACAGAATAAATAGCATGCCATTCCATTTCAAATCAGTTTACATTTTTTATTTTTTTTGCTACATCACGATGTACTGTAAGACATTTAATTAATACCATACTGCATGGCACAAGAGGCACATAGGCGTAAGTAATACATGTTGTTTGACTGCTATGACAGTTTCAGTAGTATAGTAAAATAAATTAGTTGGATTGTTTGGCAGTTTAAGGCAAAAAGGCAATGCATTGCTCACCGGCGAATAGTAGTAATGGTAGCCATCCAGGAGGGACAGTGCCCACTGTTGTACTTCAGTATGTGCAGCCCTCTATGAAGCCGTCTCGGGTCCCAGCAGCGTCTCTCGGGTCCCAGCAGCGTCTCTCGGGTCCCAGCAGCGTCTCTCGGGTCCCAGCAGCGTCTCTCGGGTCCCAGCAGCGTCTCTCGGGTCCCAGCAGCGTCTCTCGGGTCCCAGCAGCGTCTCTCGGGTCCCAGCAGCGTCTCTCGGGTCCCAGCAGCGTCTCTCGGGTCCCAGCAGCGTCTCACAAGCACGAGGAGCGTCCGCGGGGAAGGTGCCAGCGTCTCAGCAGGGAACATGCTTACGAGTGCGGCGTCTTATGCGCGAGGAACGTACAAGCCGCCCACAGAACGAGTGATGTCATCCGAAGTTTCTCCCACCGCTACTGCGCATGCGCGATTTTCGGCGCCATTATCGGCAAGAATTCTCTTTCGGCAAAATGCCGAAAAGGCCATTTTCGGCCGATATGTTTCGGCGGCTGAAATTTCGGTGCATCCCTACTAATTATTACTAGTGAGTAGAAAAATATATATTTCACAGGTCCCAACTTTCCAATGTGAATAAACTACTTCCGTGTACTTCTATCCCCGTCAGTGGTTCCGTACAGCTAGTTCTACCAATATTGTGACAACACTACCACCATATGGATTGGCCACTCACCAGATATAGGTGTCAACACGCCTTTGGTTCATTAATGGGATAACCACTCCACTCAGAGTCTTTGCCTATGCTTTTCCCAATAGTATCAATACAAGAGCTATCTGTCCTCATAGGAAATAAACAATGAAGTACCGTATTTTTCCGTGTATAAGACGCTACTTTATCCTTAAATTGTTAGACTGAAATTCGAGCAGCGTCTTATACACGGTCAGTCAGCCTGGGAGAGAGCCGTGCGGGTGTGCGTAGATGGTCATAGCTTGTGAACGGCTTCCTCCAATCACGAGCCATATGTTAGTGACGTCAGCTGGAGGTAGAGGCGGAGGTGGAGAGTGCGCAGATACGATCCCGTTCGACGTGGAGACTGCGCAGATGCAGAGAGCGGAGCGTTTTGAGCGCAAGATGTCACAGAATAATAAAAGTAAGAGACTGTCTTATTCTGCAAAATGTAAACTCAGTGTAGTTAGCTATGCAAAAGAGCATGGGAATAGAGCGGCAGAGAGACAGTTGACTGTGACTCAGAAGACAGCAGTGATGCAAAAGAAGTTGAAGAAATTCTGTCTGGAACTAGTGATGAAGAAGAGAACATTGATGCAACAGAGGTTGAATAAAGTGATATGATGCATAATATACTGGTATGTAAACGTTAATTACTAAATAAAACCGTGTTCTGTTTTACCTGTTTAAAATATGGATTTCTTAATTCTGGGTTGCAAAAGTGGGGGGCGTCTTATACATGGGGGCGTCTTAAACACACGGAAAAATACGGTATATATGTACTGTTTATTTAAAACGTTTAAAAAGAGACTATAAAACTCCACATTCAGATGTACTTATAAGCTCGCACCAAGCCTATCCAGGGGTTTTAAATGGGTGAAAGCATCGCCGTGTGTCTCAAGCCTCGCTTTCGCCCGGCAGGAAGGTGCGTATTTTTTCCAGCAGCCTCTATGCGTTTCGCAAATACAATTGCGTAATTTATCCCCCAAACCTAGTACACTAGTCCAATTGCTTCCCCGCTATACCGGAAGCGGTCGGTCCGCCATCTTAACTACTGTTATGTTTTGCCCTTACCCGCTGTTCTAGTCTGTTATTGGTCCCCATTCTTGGTGTCTCCATTTCTAATTCATACCCGGGTACAGTTTTATTCTTGTGTAAAATAATCACCCCCTTTAACTCTCTGGGGTCACCCCATGGAAACGGCTGGAGAGGCTTTTAAAATTCTCATATTCCTATATCAATTAAACATTTCAAACATTTAAAAATCCCCCTAATATAATAATTTTAACCTACATATGTTTCAAAATCCTTAAATATATTTAAAAAATGTTTAAAAAAAAATCTTATTATAAAAATGTAAAACTTAAAAATGAGTTTTGTAAGGGAGAGAAAAAAGGCTAAAATCCATGTATGTAATTTAGACATCTGCCTCAGAACCATGAATTTTTTCTTGAAGAAATTTTATATTATCCTAAAAATTCTTATACAGAACTGTGTAAATGAAAACAAAACAAAAAAAGGGGAAAAATGTATATATTAAAAATCAAAAAAAAATAAAAAGTGAAAACTTACTAACTAAACCAACTTTCTCCCAGATTCTTACAGAAAGTTCCCTTGTTCTGCCTACGTACTGTAGTCCACAGCTACACTCTTAACATGTAAGTCACATTACAGCACGTTATCAGTTTGTCGATCTTATATTTTTGTTTGGTTGAGTTGGATTGGAATTCTACTGGTTTCCTATGTTCCTTATTTGTAAGTTTACAGGGCTTACATTTACCACATTTATAAAAGCCCTTACGGTCAAAGAAAGTGGACATTTTTTTTCGGAGGGTCGGGCACATTTTTTACAATTCCCTCCCTGATCCTTCTTGCGCTTCTATAGATGAATGTTGGTTGAGATGGTAAAATTCTATTCAGATGTGGATCATTGCAGATTATAGGCCAATTTTCTTAATAATCCCTTCTAGCACTTTATATTGTTTGTTGAATCCTGTTATAAAGGGTACTTTGTCTTTTTGCGTATATTCCCTGTTTCTATTCTGTAATATCGTCTCTCTAGCTAGGCATCCAACTTTATCACGGGTAAGTTCCAACTCATTCCTGTTGTAGCCTTTATCCACAAACCTTTCAATCAAGATGTTGGTCTGTGCAAAAAAACAATCTTCTGGTAGGTCACAGTTTCACTTGATCCTAATGAATTTTCCACTGGGGGTGGTGACAACTGCTTATCGGTATGTATCCATTCCGATCAGTGTCTTTAAAGTCCGTTCTAGTATGTAATTTATTCCCATTTTTAAAAATCTCTAGGTTCAAAAAATGTATGATATCCCGATAGACATTTTATGGTGAATCTTATGCCATACTGGTTTGCACCTATATGCTCAACAAGTTCATCCAGTTCCTCCCGACTTCCTTTCCAGATGATTAAGATGTCATCTATGAATCTTTTATATGTTTGTATGTGTAGCCAATATCTTCCGAATATCTCCTCTTCCTCCCATTTATTGAGGAAGATGTTGGCCACACTAGGGGCATATTTGTTCCCTATTCCTATCCCTTAATTTGTAAAATCTGTGGTCCTGCCCAAAAAAAGTTAACTATGGCAATTCTGAGCCCTTCCTATATAAACCTCCTCTGTTTTAAATATAATTGTTTTTTTTGTTGCCCATGCCACTGCTGCCATCGGATTGATTTGGTTAATGTAAGTGTACAACGACTCCACATCAATTGTTACCAATAGCGTGGAACTATCCTCCTCAAACAGTTTGAGTAAATTGATTACATCTTTACTATCTGATGAAAGCTTTTCCCTTTCCCGCCATTGGTTGGAGAAATGCATCCAGGTACTTTCCCAACCTAGAATGTACTGATCCAATCCCACTAATTATGGGCCTCCCCAGCGGTTTCGTTTTACTTGTGTGGATTTTCAGTACCTGGTATATTACTGGTACTTTCAGTGCTTCCAGTAACAAATATCTTGCCTCCTTCTTATTATCTTATTTGCTCTTAATTTCCTTTTCCACCATTCTTTAAAATACATCAATATGTTGGTTTGTACTGGATTTAGGGTTGAATGTGGATTTGTTCCCAAGTTGACTGTGTGTGTATATGGTGCTATTCTGTTGTATACTATTCTCTCCCTTTTCTAAAAAATGTTTTTCAAGTTGAGTTTTCTGATGAACTTTTGTGGAACTATAAACACTTCAAACTGGTTAAATAATTTACTTCCCCTTTAATCCCTTTATCCAATTCTAGTAATTCCTCCTGTGTCAAAACTACATCGGTTAAGTTGAAAATCCCCTCTCCTAGTTTTCCCTTTTTCCTTTTGATTCCCCTCTGCACCCTCTCCTTGTGGGTTTCTGGATGGATGGCAACGAAAATCATCTGGAAAGGAAGTCGGGAGAAACTGGATGAATTTGTTGAACACATAGGTGCAAACCAGTATGGCATAAGATTCACTGTAAATATACATCGGGACATCATACATTTTTTGGACCTAAAGATTTTTTAAAATGGGAGTAAATTACATACTAGACAAACAAGATATTTGGGGGGGGGGGGGGGGGCTTAAATAAGCACCATATAGCAATATGGTGTGACCAAATCCCCATATTTTTTTATAATGTTTTTTGAAAATGTCTAGGCGTTTTTAAAAAGCCTTGCTGGAGATAAATGTTAGTTTTGCATGTGTGCGCTGTAATATTTTTGTTCCGTTATATGGTCTTATGGCAGCACCATCTTTATGCATTTTTTTAGGGTGTGCCCCCCCAAATATCTTGTTTGTCTATTGTATGGATTCTGACCAAATCCTTTTGGGTGGAGCACCCCACTCCCTCAGTAAATTACATACTAGAACGCACTTTAAAGACACTGATCGGAATGGATACATAACGATAAGCAGTTGTCACCACCCCCAGCGGAAAAAAGCCATACCCAACAGTCAATTCATTAGGATCAAGTGAAACTGTGACCCACCAGAAGATTTTTTTTTTTTTGCACAGACCAACATCTTGAATGAAAGGTTTGTGGATAAAGGCTACAACAGGAATGAGTTGGAACTTAACCGTGATAAAGTTGGATGCTTAGATAGGGAGACTATACTACAGAATAGAAACAGAAAATATAAGCAAAAAGACAAAGTACCGTTTATAATGGGATTCAACAAACAATATAAAGTGCTAGAAGGGATTATTAAGAAAAATTGGCCTATAATCTGCAATGATCCACATCTGAATAGACTTTTACCATCCAAGCCAACATTCATCTTTAGAAGAGCAAGAAGGATCAGGGTTGGAATTGTAAAAATTGTGCCTGACCCTCTGAAAAAAAATGTCCACTTTCTTTGACCATAAGGGCTTTTATAAATGTGGTAAATGTAAACCCTGTAAACTTACAAATAAGGGACATAGGAAAACAGTAGAATTCCAATCCAATTCAACCAAACAAAAATATAAGATCTACAAACTAATAACGTGCTGTAGTACCCATGTGACTTACATGTTGGCATGTAGCTGTGGACTACAGTATGTAGGCAGAACAACAAGGGCACTTTCTGTAAGAATCGGGGAACACGTTATAAATATGAAAAAAGGGTATAAATACCATAGTGTGTTGAAACATTTCAGGGACACACATAATAGAGACCCCTAACACCTTAAGTTTTATGCAATAGACAAAATAGAGAAAAACTGGAGAAATTTGAATATGCGCAGAGAAGTCTCATGAGGCTTGGAATACTGAAGTATTTCTCTTCTTATTCTATTACACAGTGGGGGGGGGGGGGGTCTTTTGCCCTGTCTTAAAACTAACCCCCTCCAGACGGCTACATCGTCTGGAAGGAATGCATTGTTCTGTGTTTGACCGTTTGTTTATGTACTTTAATTACCCCCCCCTGGGGCTTCTCTGTGTCATTACACATATTAGTCCTCCTATTCAAGCTATCAGACCAATCCCTGCTGACCCTGTTTCAAGTCCTCATTTGCATGGCCAAGAGGACCCAAGTGAGAACTAGAGTGTACTTTACAATTGACCAATAGGAAAGTAGTTGTTGGGGCTAGGTGTTCAAAGTATGTATAAAAGTGTGTTGTGTGCATCCAATAAAAGTGAGATTCCTGTTTGAACTTATATACAGCCTGCCTGGTGTTTGTTCTGAGCTATCACAACTGGATTTGAATGGCACATAGCTGTAGTTTGAAGCCCGGAGCATCGGATGACCGAACCATCAGACATTGTGATCGGCAATCTGATTCAAGCAGAGGGGTGTTGGGAAAGTGAAACCGAGCAAGCAGGGGCCCATTACAAGTATCAAAGAATGGAACCTACTGGATATAAATTAAATGCAATGAAACCGCTAGGGATGAATGTGGAACTAGATGTGAATTGTTTTATAGAAGATTACTAGATTCAATGTAATTTTGTTAGTTTCCACCTCTTCTTTATTATTTTTTACCTTATTTTTATTTTTTTGTTTCATTTCATCTTATTTTATTTTTATAGCCTCTCCAGCCGTTTTCATGGGGTGACCCCAAAAATAGGATGATTATTTTACACAAGAATAAAATTGCACCGGGTATGAATTAGAAATGCTATCAGATAGGAATTAAACTTCCATAGACGCCAAGAATGGGGACTAATAAGGTAAGGGCAAAACAGCGGTATAGCGGGGAAGTGATTGGTCTAGTGTAACTAGGTTTAGGGGATAAATATAGCGACGTATTAACACAAAGCAGCTTCCTGATGACGCAATTGTATTTGTGAAATGTGTAGAGGCTGCTGAGAAAAATATTACGTCACTTCCTGCCGGGCAAAAGTGATGCTTGAGTTTCATAGTCTTTTTAAACTTTTTAAATAAACAGTATGTATATACTGCATAATGATCATTGTTTATTTCCTATGAGGACGGATATCTCTTGTACTGATTCTATTGGGAAAAGCATAGGCAAAGACCCTGAGTGGCGTGGTTATCCCATTAATGAACCAAAGGCATGTTGACACCTATATCTGGTGAGTGGCCAATCCATATGGTGGTGGTGGTGTCACAATATTGGTGGAACCAGCTGTACGGAAACGCGGATGGGATAGAAGCACACAGAAGTCGTTTATTCACATTGGAGAGTTGCAGCAGGACCTGTAAAATATATATATTTTTCTACTCACTAGTAATAATTAGCTGATATATTCAATCCAGCAGAAATACTGGACATTTATTCAGTTATTTGTTTTAAAATTTGTTATATTGATTGGGTAAGGGCGTTTTTGTGGTGGCGTTTTGGTGTACCATCTAAAGTTCTAATGTTGATATATTGGATCTGACCTAGGCATTGGTCAAATTGCACAATAGAATATTGTGCTATATTTTGTGTACATATATACATTTTTGGGGTTTCACTCATATATATTCACTGTCCTAATAGGAGTGGTGGTATTTGATTTATCTAATTAATACAAGATGAGGATTAGCGCAGTCGACACTTTTTGGTTTTTGAATACCACTAATGTGTATACAAAAGATGCTATAATAAAAAGGTAAAAAATTGATAACTAATAGTGCAGCGCAACCAAAAAATACATCTAAAAGTAGTCAGATATATACAGTTGTGCTCATAAGTTTACATACCCTGGCAGAATTTGATTTCTTGACCAATTTTCAGAGAATATGAATAACACAAAAATATTTCTTTCCCTCATGGTTAGTGTTTGGCTGAAGCAGTTTATTAATCTACTGTGTTTACTCTTTTTAAATCATTATCACAACAAACTACTCAAATGACCCTGATCAAAAGTAGTTTACATACCCTGGTGATTTTGGCCTGATAACATGCACACAAGTCGACACAGAGGTTTGAATGGCTATTATCCTCACCTGTGATCTGTTTGCTAGTAATTGGTGTGTATGTATAAAAGGTCAATGCGTTTCTGGACTCCTGACAGACCCTTGCATCTTTCATCCAGTGCTGCACTGACGTTTCTAGATTCTGAGTCATCGGGAAAGCAAAAGAACTGTCAAAGGATCTGTGGGAAAATACAGAGGAAATCCCTTTCCTTTAACCACTTAACAACCGGCCCATAGCCGAATAACAGCTACAGGGCGGTTGTTTAACTCTGAGAGGCTGTCATATGACGGCCTCACAGAATTCCGCTCTCGCGCGCACACTCGAGAGCATCCGTACAGCGGAGGGGGAAGAGATCGCTGTGGGCTGGATCTGCAGTGCCCACAGTGCTGCTCACTGAAATGTAACCCCTCAATTCCCTGCCAATACTCTGCAATACCCAGCAATACTCTGCAATACCCAATACTCTGCCATTTTTTTTTATTTCAGGCTTCCCAGCCTAGAGGTGAGATGCGGGGTCTTATTGACCCCATATCTCACTGTAAAGAGGACCTTTCCTGCCATATTCCTATTACAAGGGATGTTTACATTCCTTGAAATAGGAGTAAAAGTGATCAAAAAATGTATTTTTGGGGAAAAAAATGTCAAACTAAAATAAAGTAAAATGAACAATAAAAAAAAAATATGTAAAGCGCCCCTGTCCCCATGTGCTTGCATGCAGAAGCGAACACATACGTAAGTCCCGGCCACATATGAAAACAGTGTTCAAACCACACATGTGAGGTATCGCTGCAAACGTTGGAGCGAGAGCAATAATTTTGGCCCTAGACCTACTCTGTAACTCAAAACATGTAACCAGTAAAAAAAATGTAAAGCGTCACCTATGGGGATTTTTAAGTAGCAACGTTTGGCGCCATTCCATGAGCGTGTGCAATTTTGAAGAGTGACATGTTGGGTATCTATTTACTCTGCGTAACTTAATCTTTCACATTATGCAAAAACATTGAGCTAACTTTACTGTTTTTTTGTGCTAAAAAAGCAAACTTTTTTTTCTCTTATATTCACCGACTGACACAGCTCATCTCTATAACTAAATGGGTTGTATAGCCTGTCATTAGGAGAAATAGGCAAAATTGTTACACAATACACAGAACTTTTAATCCCGCCCGGGGGGGGGGCGGACCCTGTGCTATCAACCCTTACTGCTCCCAGCAGCTTCAGTTTTTATTTTGCCTAGTAAAGAGAATGACCTAGGAACCCTGCGGGCCTCTCTGTCCATGTTTTTGCTGCAGGTTTGCTGCTTTTTGCGCAAGATGATCCTGAGATCTTCTAACAACTGCCGGCTGGGTGACAGGCTGGTTAATGATATCCTTGTAGTCTCCCCAGTCCAGCCATCGAGCGAGAACTAGGCAAAATTGTAACACAATACACAGAAATGTCAGTACTGCCCAGGGGGCGGACCCTGTGCTAACAACCCTCCCTGCTGCCTCAGCATGCTCAGTTTTGTTTTGCCTAGTGAAGGAGAATGACCTAGGAACCCTGCGGGCCCTTTGGTCCATTTTTTAATGTAGGATTTATACTTTTGCGCAAGATGAAAGATCCTGGGATCTTCTGTCAACTATCGGCTGGGTGACAGGCTGGTTGCGTTATCCTTGTAGTCCCCCCAGTCCGGCCATCGAGCGTGTGCAGGCCGCAGCTAAGGCTCGGCAGGCCACAACACGCCTCAGCTCCAGAGGTGCTCGGTGAGCTTCAATGCTCCGGTGTATACATATGACCGGGCTACTGCTGTCTGGATCACAGTATACCAGGCCAACAGCTACCCTGTAACTGCGCAGGAGTAGGTCTGTGATGGAATGCCTCCCAGCTCTTCAGGACTGGTAAGTACGGCTCCTCCCTGCTTCGGTGGGGTGAGCAGCTGGGCATTCCCTGGGTGGTGGATTTGGGATCCACCTCACCTCCCTATCTTCTCTCCCAAGTTCCTATCACCCCTCCTTCCCCCCTCTGAGGGGGGTGGCTGCGGGCGGTGTTTGTGGGTTTGCTGTTTTCTCACCTGTGGGGGCTCTGTGCAGCTGGCGTTGGTCCTGGTCCCGGTCTGGGGGGGGTCCCAAAAGGGGTTTGTGGAGGTTGTTGTGGCTGTAGGCAGGCAGCACGTTTTTATTTTTTGTTCTGTCACCGCACGGCGCTGTCCGGCGGCCATCTTGGATGTGGGAAAGTTGGTACTCCCCTGGTGAGCTTCAACAGCCATCTTCTTTATGATCTCCTATTAGTTGCATTGGCTGCCATTTTCTTGAAGCCCGAGCACTTTTTTCGCCGCTGTCCTCTTGTGGCAGCATTACATGTGCTCTCACTTGCTGTTTCCTGTGTCCACTGTGTGTACAGGACGCTGGATGGCTCTTTGCTGAATGCTGACGCTAGCTCTGCAGAACATTTCACCGCTGTTTATAGCTGCTGCTGACAGTTTTCTCCTCTCTGCAACTGGGAACCTCCTAGGGACTACAGGCACTGCTGCTAGAGGCATTCACAGAATGCCCCAGAGTGGTGAGTCTAGCGCTAAGTACATCCCCACCCCCCCCCCCCCCACGCGGCGGCAGCAGAAGGGTGGGACCTTCACTGTCCTAAGTCCCCTCGCAGGTGGCAGACAGGCTAGGGTCAGCATGGCTTCAGAAACTGGTGTTCCTTCCCCGAAATCCAGGCTATAGCAACCGGGTCACCTGCGGTTAGCGCGGTGCGCATGGACACCCTGGTGGCAGTCCTTGACTCCTATGTTGCTAAGATAGAGGCGGCACGTGGAAGGAAAGGTGCACATAAGAGGCCCCGGCCCCCCCCCCCCCCCCCCGTCCTCTGGGGAGAGCTCTGATGCAGACTCGGGCCCTGCTGCGGCTGGTGACCCCTGCTCTGACCTATCAGACGTGGCTGACCAGGACCGTTCGGACAGTGAGGATGATTCCCCATCCGGGTCCGGGCGCAACAAAGCAATTGTTGGAGCACTTATTACAGCTGGGCGTGATACCCTGAAGATTCCGGATCCAGCGAATCCCTCTGCTGATGTACCGGTCCCTTTTGGGTCCCGCAAGCCAGCACGTTCACCTAAGGTGTTCCCGTATTTGACTTATTTTGACAAATTCATCTACAGGAAATGGGGCCGCCCGCAATAGACCTTTTCGGTCCCCAAAAACATGGTGGTGCGTTACCCCTTTGAGGTAACCCTTCTCAAGAAATGGTTGGCTCCTTTGGTCGTGGACCCCCCAGTATCCAGATTAAATAAAGTAACCACGATCCCGGTTGAGGGGACTCCTGCATTCAAGGATCCCACAGACAGGAAGGTTGAGGCGGTGGCTCGTTCCTTGTTTACGGTTGTGGGGTCAGCTGTGCGACCTGTACTGGCTTCTGCACTGGGGTCGCAGACACTGAGTGGGCAAAACTTTTGCACTGCGAATTGGGAGAGCAAAACGCCTCCCCTGTCTGCGTGGAGCTAGCAGACCAACTAGTGCACGGTCTTAAGTACGTTTGTGACGCGGACCTGGATACTCTCCCTCTGTTATCCAAGGCTTCAGTGTCAGCTGTGGTGCTGAGGTGCCTCATTTGGCTGAAATGCTGGTCTGCTTACCAGGCATCCAAGAAAGCCCTGACGGATCTTCCCTTCCTTGGCGAGCAGCTCTTTGGAGCCTCGTTGGATGACATTATTAAGAATGCCACTGGGGGTAAGAGTACACTATTCCCACAGGCCAGGAAGGCTAAGGAGACTCGTCGCAGGCAAGGGCCCTCTTTTTCGCTCACAATCGGCTTTTTTGTCCGCCCGGTGCTTCGCAAAACGCCCCCAGCCTGACAGGACGCCCACGGAAGGTCAGAAGCATCCCTGGAACCACAAGCCTGTGAACAAAAGTGCTACCGCATGAAGGTTTGCCCCCACCCAATTTCCGGGTGGGGGGTCGTCTTTGGTAGTTTGCAGCCCGGTGGACCTCCCGGTTATCCGACCGATGGGTCTGCGATCTGATTTCCACAGGCTACAAGATAGTTTCTCTCTTGACCGCCAAACAGATTCTTCCCCTCCAGCATACCCGTGTCCCCGGTTCTCTTAGGGGCGGTAAGGGACTTGCTGAATCGGGGGGTGATTGTGACGGTTCCACAATTGGAACTACAAATATAGAATGGTCCTGCGCAACCCAAAAAGTGCTATGTGCTTCAAATCAAAATAAATATAAAGTGCATAAAAAATGTAAATACATAAAGGCACAAAGAACAGTCCCAAAAAAAAACAGTCCCAAAATCTTGGTTCAATAGCATCAAATACGTTCAAGGAATGGTGCAAAGAAGGTGTTTATATAAACACAGGAAACTCTATGCTCCCAGAACTCTCACCTCAGAACCTTTAAAAATAGGCACATCAAATATATCAGACAGCTTCAGTTCCGTTCTTAGCCACCAGAGGATTTTCAATAATAAATGATTGAAATGCCATGTATATCCATGCTAAGCCACCAGAGGGCCAAACATCACTGTATTATTGGATGGTGTCTGCGATGGCGATCTCTGCTATGTGCAACTCAAAGAGGAAACAAAGGGAGAGAAGAGGGGCTCTAATAGTGTAGTAGTTTATTAAAAATAGGGTACAATCAATTAAAAATAAGATCAGACTCTCACATTTAAAAATATAACACAGCACATAAAGAAAGGTGGTGTACTGGCGTCTTCCGCCAGTCTTACTTCACTTCCGGTATCGCGTCACGGCCACTCCCTATGCGTTGTGTCAATCACGTGACTTCTTCAGGAGATCCCCTGACCTCTTGGTCTCTTTTCTTTTATAGCCCAAAAAATAAAAAACCCAGTGGTGATTACCACCAAAAGAAAGCTCTATTTGTGTGGGGAAAAAAAGGACAAAAATGTCATATGGGTACAGTGTTGTATGACTGAGTAATTGTCATTCAAAATGTGAGCGCACTGAAAGCTGAAAATTGGTCTGGTTATTAAGGGTGTTTAAGTGCCCAGTGGTCAAGTGGTTAAAATAGGAAAGGGACACAAAAAGATAGCCAAGGAAATGAGAATGCCAGTCAACACTGTTCCAACTCTCATCAAGAAGTGGAAAATGAGAGGTTCTGTTGAAACCAAACCACGGTCAGGTAGACCAACTAAAATTTCAGCCACAACTGCCAGAATAATTGTGTTCAGCATGCAAAGAAAAACCCCCTAATAACTTCAGGTGAAATACAGGACTCTCTAAAAACGTCTTGTGGCTGTTTCGTGATGCACAATAAGAGGCACTTGAAGAAAGGCTGCATTTTGAGTCACCAGAAGAAAGCCATTACTATGCAAATGCCACAAAGTATCCCGCTTACAATACGCCAAACGGGACAGAGACGAGCCTCAAACCTTCTAGCACAGTCATTTGGAGTGATGAGACCAAAATTGCGGTTTTTGGCCACAACCATAAATGTTACATTTGGAGAGAAGTCAACAAGGCCTATGATGAAAGGTACGGAGATGAATCGCTAATGTTTTGGGGATTTGTGAGCTTCAAAGGCACAGAGAATTTGATCAAAATTGTTGACAAGATGAATGCAGTATGTTATCAAAAAATACTGGAGGAACCTTTGCATTTATCAGCCAGAAAGCTGCGTATGGGATGTACTTGGATATTCCAATATGACTATGATCCAAAACACAAGGCTAAGTCAACCTGTCATTAGCTACAGCAGAATACAGTGAAGGTTCTGGAGTGGCCATCTCAGTCTCCTGACCTCAATATCATTGAGCCATTCTGGGGAGATCTCAAACGTGCAGTTCATGCAAAACGGCCCAAGAATTTACAGGAACTGGAGGCTGTTTACCAAGAGGAATGGGCAGCTTTACCATCTGAGAAGATAAAGAGCCTCCTCCACAAATACCACCAAAGACTTCAAGCTGTCATTGCTGTCAAAGGGGGCAATACATGGTATTAAAGAGGAAGTAAACACTGATGGGTTTTTATTTCCTCTTTTGCTCGCTGCAAAGCCTGCAAATGAAAAGCATGATGAGCTAGTATGCATCACATACTAGCCCATTGTGTGCCACTTGCCTGCAAAAGAATCCAACGATGTCCCCTATGTAGGCAGCGTCCATCATCTGGCCCCTCTTCCTTCCGGGCTGCAGACTTCGCCTCTGATTTGCTGGAGCCACGTGATGTCACACCCGTGCATGCGCACAGGAACTGCGATTAATGGCACAGGCTAGGTAAGAAATGGCACTTAGTTTAGTTTCTTCCCCGCGCATTCGCTGTTGGAATTTTCAGCGGACTACTTTTGAAATATCTCCTAAACGGCGCAACATCATTCATATTCTCTGAAACATGACCAAGAAATCATAAATTCTGCCAGGGTATGTAAACTTATGAGCACAACTGGTGTGCTAGTAATGAAGAATTTATACAATGTTTTTATTTATTTATATATATATATATATATATATATATATATATATATATATATATACAATAATATTTGTGAACTTATGCCCAAAATAGTGATGAATAATGACAGAACTAAAGCTAAAATAAAAAGTCCAACAATAGTGTGTATCCACCACACTAAAAAAGTGCATTCACACACATGTGCTTTAATCCAATTTCATGCCAAAAAAAAAAAATATCAGTGTTCCACCGCTGTGCTCCACCACCTGTTCAAACTGCCTCTTACCTCTTATAGATCTCTGGGTATAATCACTGCAGGGGTGCTCCAAATGATTCTTCACAGATGCCAGGATCAGGTTACATAGTACTTCTCAATGTCATTGATTTCCAACGCCAAATTAAATCAAATATAAATCTTGGTGTAGTATATAAATTCATAAGGCTGTTTTATTAACCGTTCCCGAATGGCCGCTGCAGTTTTACTACAGCAGGTTGGCTCCCCTGGGTGAGCCGCCGTAACTGTATGTCTTTAGGAGGTGGGGCTGCAGTGTGTTCCTGGAGCTGATGTGAGTGCCCAGCGGGCGCGATGATCGCCGTGCACCCGCGATCACTCGTGACAGAGTGAGAATCGGATCTGTGAGTGCAAACGCACAAATCCTGGTCCTCCCAGGGGAGAGGAGAGAGAGATTGCGCGTTCATACTAAGTATAAACACCGATCTCTCTCCTCCCCTAGTCAGTCCCATCCCCCTACAGTTAAAACGCAACAGGGAGCACAGTTAACCCCTTGATCGCCCTAGTCTTAACCCCCTTCCCTGCCAGGGACATTTATACAGTAATCAGTGCATTTTTATAGCACTGATCACTGTATAATTGTCAATGGTCTCAAAAATGTGTCAAACGTGTCCAATTTGTCCACCGCAATATTGCAGTCCCGAAAATGCTATAAATCTATTTCCTATTTTGTAGACGCTACAACTTTTGCGTAAACCAATCAATATGCGCTTATTGCAAATTATTATTTCTTTTTTTTACCGAAAATATGTAGAATACATATCGGTCTAAACTGAGGAGAAAAATGGTGTGTTTTTTCTATATAAATTGGGATATTTATTCTAACAAAAAGTAAAAGATATTGTGCTTTTTCTTATAAAATTGTCACACTTTTTTTGTTTATAGCGCAAAAAATAAAAACTGCAGAGGTAATCAAATACCACCAAAAGAAAGCTCTATTTGTAGGAAAAAGGGACGTCAATTTTGTTTTGGTACACCGTCGCACGACCATGCAATTGTCAGTTAAAGCAACGCAGTGCCGTATTGAAAAAAACAGCCTGGTCGTTGAGCAGCCAAATCTTCTGGGGCAGAAGTGGTTAATAAAATAAAATGTACTCAAAAGAGGAGTACACTTTACAACCCAGTGCACTGAATACAATCGTGATTTTCTATCCGTGGACCTTGGACTTTCCTTTTCTTCACGCTGGTCCTTTACAGCTTTTTACATTATCCCCTTTCCTGGATAGCAGGGGGTAATGGTGGGATCAAGACTGCAGTTTTCACTTGTGGCAGGAATGTCAAATGCGTAGGTTACTCACTGTTTTGCTTTTGACTATCTAGCATTTTTCTTTGCGTATAATTAAGGAAACTCAGGCCTCTGCAGTGTGTAAATATGTTTTTACTGAACAAAAATGCTGTACATACAAAACTATTACAGTATTAGTAATACAGTACAAGACTGACAGATCTAGAACAAGCAAAGTGCATAGTAAATAGCCTATGGTCTGTAACAGTAGAGATGCACTTAAGTTACTTTGCTCCAGTTATTGTTTGTGATCTCCATTGACAACAAGGCTTTGTTTGAGAAGTTCTGTGTCTGTAAAACCAGAATGCTGTTCCAGTCTTATAACAAAGAAATATTTTATATCGAATGCAACACATTCCGCCCTTGATTTAAATTTTTTTTTTTTTTGACTCTTCACAAACTCATACTGAACATTAACTTTCCTTGCATGCAATCCCCTCCCATATTTCTGCCACTGAGAAGATGTTTCAGTCTTTGGCTAAAAGTTCATTAGAAAGTCCATTCTAAATTTCTTTAGAAACAAGTCCAGGCTTGTAATACATGAAATGAGAAAAGGTTTAGGTAGGGGTGGTGCTAAGCCTCGGTTGTTACAGGAACAAAGAAATGCAAATATTAATTGGAGAAATTAGCCCAAAATCAATGCGATAAACTGTAATAGGATCTGTCCAGTGCCTAAACCATAAATTTAATATGTCCCTTTGTGTAATGAAATATAGAAATTAAATAAATGAATAAATTAAAAAGTGGTGTGAATGAAAAAATAAAAGTAAAGTAAAACATTTGTGTTAGACCCTCTGTGTAGTATTGGGCCCACTATACACTTTTAACTGTTCAGTGGAATATCTAAGACAAAAACTCTGTGTATCTCCACACAGAAGACCACAGCAAGAAAACATCAATGGCAGTAAATAAATGAATAAAATTATAAATTCAAAAGCAATATAGGTGACTAGTGCCCAACAATAAATATATAGGATTTTTTTTTATAAAAAGTCCAAAACGTGATGAAAGTGACTTGTGCACAATTGGCTATTTCTTAGTATCTGGTGCGCTTTTTCGTGCAAGTGATGGTTTTGCACTAACCAGAGCACCTTCACATTGTGAGCCCCTGTGTCGCTTTAAGATTTCTTTCAGGGTTCTTTGTTTTCCTCAGCGTAAATACGTTATTCAGATGTTAAATGAGAGAAAAGTATCCATAGTGTAATCCTGGACCACAATCATTTACCTTCGGCCAACATACCCAGCACAGCCCATCCTCTGCTAGCAGCCGCAATCCACACAATCTCATTTCTATTCCTCTTCAGCCTAGAGCCAGCCTCCCCTTCTCCTGTGCCCTTTGGAATGCCCGCTCTGTTTGTAACAAACTCACCACTGTCCATGACCTATTTATCACTAACTCTCTGAACCTACTTGCAATTACTGAGACCTGGATTCAAGAATCTGACCTTCCTTCTCCTGCGTCTCTCTCCTATGGTGGCCTCCTGTGGACTCACTCTCCCAGGCCTAGTGGACGGAAAGGAGGTGGTGTTGGAATCCTCCTATCCCCTCAAAGCACTTTCCAGGTTCTTCATCCACCCCCCTCTCTGTCCCTCTCTTCATTTGAAGCTCACTGTATTCGCCTATTTTCTCTGGTTTCATTGAGAATTGCTGTGATCTATCGCCCCCCTGGACCGGTATCAAACTTCCTTGATGACTTCTCTGCCTGGCTACCCTACTTTCTCTCCTCTGAAATTCCAACACTCATTCTTGGTGACTTTAACATCCCTGTTAATCTTAACACTCCTGCCACTTCTAAGCTGCTGAGCCTAACCTCCTCTTTTGATCTAAAACAATGGACAAGTGCTTCCACTCACTCTGTTGGCAACTGCCTTGACCTTATCTTCTCCTACCTATGCACTCCGCACACCCTTTCCAATATTCCTTTTCCTCTATCTGATCACCACCTTATTATTTTCAATCTCTCCTTGTCTGCCTCCTCCTTGCCTTCCAACTACCAAACTATTACCCGTAGAAACCTTCGCCATCTTAACCCTTCTCTTCTTTTCTCTGCTACAGACTGTCTCTACGACAAAATCTCCTCCTTGTCCTGCCCCAACTTGGCTACTTCTGTCTACAACAGTTCGCTGTCATCCACCCTGGATACCTTGGCCCCCTTTACTACGCACAGAATCAAGCCCCGGCCGCTGCAACCCTGGCAGACAGACAATACCAGAAGCCTCAAAAAACGTAGCCGTGCTCTTGAGCGTTTGTGGCGTAAAACGAAGTCACAGCAAGATTTCAGCCAATATAAATCTGCCCTCCAAAAATACCATTCCTGCCTGCACGCTGCCAAACAGACCTACTTTATCACTCTCATTAACACCCTCTCACGCAGTCCCCGTCAACTGTTTTCTACCTTTACCACTCTACTTCGTCCTCCATTACCCCCACCCACTAACTTACTCACTGCCCAGGAGATTGCTTATCACTTCAAAAATAAGATTGAGACGATTCGTCTCGAGATCTCCGCTCTACAGACATCTCCCTCACCTTACACTCCCTGTCCTCCTGCACAATCAATACTTTCCTCTTTTGACCCAGCTACTATAGAGGAAGTCACTAAACTTTTTTCTAATGCCCGCCTAACCTCCTGCCCCCTGGACCCTGTTCCTTCTCAAATACTACGGTCACCATCTGACTCAATCCTACACTCCTTAACTCATATCTTCAACCTCTCACTCTCTACTGGCATCTTCCCCAACCCTCTAAAACATGCACTAGTCACTCCCATACCAAAAAAGGCCTCAGACCCCACCAATCTTAACAACTTAAGACCCATCTCTTTACTCCCTTTTGCCTCCAAACTCCTCGAACGTTTAGTCTATAACCGACTGAGCAACCACCTCACTGAAAATAACCTTCTCGATCCTTTTCAGTCTGGATTTCGCCCACAGCACTCCACAGAAACTGCCCTTCTAAAACTCACCAACGACTTACTAACAGCCAAAACCAACGGTCATTATTCCATACTCTTACTCTTGGACCTTTCTGCTGCCTTTGATACAGTTGACCACCCCCTCCTCCTCAAAAAACTCAATTTGCTTGGTCTCCATGACTGCACTCTCCGTTGGTTTGAATCTTACCTATCTCATCGCACCTTCAGTGTCACTTACAACTCCACTTCCTCTTCTCCAACTCCTCTTACCGTTGGGGTCCCCCAAGGTTCTGTCCTTGGACCTCTACTATTCTCGATCTACACATCCTCCTTGGGTCAGCTGATAGCCTCCCATGGCTTTCGCTACCATTTATATGCTGATGACACCCAAATCTATCTCTCTACCCCTCAGCTCACCCCATCAGTCTCCTCACGCATCGCTGATCTACTAACAGACATATCAGCCTGGATGTCACACCACTTCCTCAAACTTAATCTATCTAAAACCGAGCTCTTAATATTTCCTCCCCCACGTACCCCTTCACCTGACTTCTCTGTCAAGATCAATGGCACATCTATCAGTCCATCCCCACATGCCAAGGTGCTAGGGGTAACCTTAGACTCCGAACTGTCCTTTCAGGCCCACATACAAGCCCTGTCCAAATCATGCCGCCTTAGCCTCCGCAACATTTCCAGAATACGCCCCTTTTTAACTAATGACACCACCAAGCTTCTAATTCACTCCCTGGTCATCTCTCGCCTCGACTACTGCAACTCCCTCCTCGTTGGATTACCTTTACATAGGCTATCCCCCCCTCCAGTCCATAATGAATGCCGCTGCCAGACTCATCCACCTTACCAGCCATTCAGTGTCCTCCACCCCTCTCTGCCAATCCCTGCACTGGCTTCCACTCACCCAACGAATAAAATTCAAAGTACTAACAATAATTTACAAAGCCATCCATAACTCTGCCCCCAGCTACATCACTGACCTGGTCCCAAAATACCAACCAAACCGCCCTCTTCGGTCATCTCAAGACCTCCTGCTCTCTAGCTCCCTTGTCCCCTCCTCCCATGCTCGCCTCCAGGATTTCTCCAGAGCTTCTCCTATCCTCTGGAACTCCCTACCCCAATCTGTCCGACTGTCCCCTAATCTATCCATCTTTAGACGATCCCTGAAAACCCTTCTCTTCAAAGAAGCCTATCCTGCTTCTAACTAACACTGTTTTACTTCCCCCATCAGCTCATCCCCCACAGTAATTACCTCCTGTATCAATTGCCCCTTCCTTTTTAGATTGTAAGCTCTAACGAGCAGGGCCCTCTTATTCCTCTTGTGCCAAATTGTAATGTAAATGTAATGTCTGCCCTTATGTTGTAAAGCGCTGAGCAAACTGTTGGCGCTATATAAAACCTGCATAATAATAATAATAATAATAATAAGTTCAAAACATTTGCTTTATTTTATTAAAAAAACTACTCACAATATCAAATGTATTTACAGATGGCAATTAATATATGTCGCCATATGCTGCAGCCTTAAGAGAGAGTGTGTACGTCCTGTGGTCACACCCTACGTGTTTCATTATCAGACGCTGTCCGGAGCAGCCATATTGGTGCACCTCTCTTTATTTAGGGTGTAGTGTCCTTACAACGCTTTTAAGTGGGGATCAGCAGACTACAGGTCTATCCTTTGAATACCTCTGTCATATGTGAAAGTTTACAGTCAACTGTAGAGCTTCAAGGACTCTCCACCACAGACCATCCTTGTGTTGAATGGCTTTCAGTTCCTCCTGGTTCCAGAGAGGTCCTTTCAGACCCTCCCATCTGCCACCACACAGACTAAAATATTCAGGTATTGGCCTAGTCAAACATAGAGATTCTTTTATTGTCCTACATTGTAATACATCAAATGCCTTGCTCTCCACAGCTCTTGCGGTCTTCCATTATTCTGACCATCATAAAACCACTTTTCTCTGATCCTCCTATGGATCAAATTGGAGACAGCCTGTGGAGTTGAATTATCTGTTCCTTCTAATAATACATGAACAGTAGACCCAGGCACTTCAGCTACAATCTCTCCTCTAACTGGCTTCTTGCCTGGATCTCTGACCAATGCTTTGCCACCTGCCTGTATCCACTTCTGACCCTCCCAAAGAACATCAGTAGGGAGGAGAGGAAATATATTTATATTTCCCAGAAGATCACTGCTGTTTTGGAAGATTTGATGTTATAAACACAGGCTCACTTTCCACTCTTGCTGAGAAGTATCCACTAACCGAGTCACAGCCACTATCTTGAAGCTCATCTGCCAATGCAATCTTCCTACCAGATTCCCTCTCATTCCTAGATAGGCTTCAGATACGTCACTCTTGGTTTCTATGTCATGGGAAGCAGTACCATGGTACCTGTTAAGCCCTGTTCTTTCAGGAGCTGTACATAAATACTGAACTCTGCACTCCAGCTGTGGAATCTGTACCTCAGCCCCGACCATCCTAGAATATAACAACATAACTGCCTGTGTGAGAACCCGATCCCACCCCCTTAGTGTATGTGTGAGTGTAAGCTTCCAATAATATGATTGAAGCTATGGGGGTACCTCGTCCTATATAACATTAACATAAAAAAGGGAGCACAACAAAACAGACTATATCGGTACCTAAACAGGATTTACACCAAAAGTTGATTTCTAATAATTTTTTTGTTCACACAACATATATTAAATACACATTGAAGTTAAAAATGGAGACATATGTTGGTTTACAGCTAAATGGTCACAATTGTACTTCATGTCATATACGATGGTTGACGCGTTTCACAATTAGCTTCTTTGGAACCATAGATGTATGACGAGAGAACCTTAACCACTTCAATACAGGGCACTTTCGCTCCCTTCCTTCCCAGCCCAATTTTCAGCTTCCATCGCTCTAACGCTTTCAGTGACAATTGCGCGGTCATGCTACACTGTACCCAAATGAAATTTTTTATCATTTTGTTCACACAAATAGAGCTTTATTTTGATGTTATTTATTCACGACTCTGTTTTAAATTTTTTGCGATATAAGCGCAAAAAAAGCGGAAATTTGGAAAAAAAACAATATTTTCTTTTTTCTATTTTAAAAGAAATCCAATAAAATCAAATTTTGTCATAAATTTAAGCCAAAATTTATTCTGCTACGTGTTTTTGGTAAAAAAAATTCCGTTAAGTGTATAATAATTGGTTTGTGTGATCACGGACATATGTGTGCAGGTGATCACGGACATGTGTGCAGATAATCATTGGGACATGTGATTTTAGTGGGACATATGTGGGGGACATGTTTTTATTATTAGGGACATGTATGTTTTGGGGACATATGTGGGGACATTGTGTTTATACTGTGTGGTGTGTTGTGTGTTTACACTAGACTGATGATCAGTGAGTAAAAAGCTGTAAAAACAGCTCATACTCACTGATCATCAGCCGGCTGCAGCGATCTGCTCTCCTCTCCTCAGCGATGACTTCTGTGTGAGGAGAGGAGGAGCCGATTGCCTAGCAACCGGCTGTTTGTTTACATCACATGACGGCCATAATTGGACACGGCCGTCGTGTGATCAGGAGGGCCAATCACAGAGCCCTCCTGCCGATCTGAGATGCGCCGTGTCCAGGTGACACGAGCACATCGGGATCGCGCCGCTGCGTGGGTGTACGCGCGCGATCCCGCTCCTTCTGAAGGATGTTCCTGAACGTCCTATCAGAAGTAGACGGCTCCCACCCGGCCGTATATGTGCATTGGCCGGGTGGGAAGTGGTTAAATATCTGTTAAATATGGAAGAAATAAGCAAGCAAAATCATTAAACAACATAATATATAATATTGCACAAATACAGACATATCTTACATCAATATTTGCATTTAAAGTTTTTGTTTAGGTTTAATAATGCTGAAAACATAACTTCCATATATACAGCCCCATAAAAGGCCGAACAGGCCTATTCAGACCGAAGCTGTGTATTCCCCCAAAGATGAAAAGATGGTGAATTGGATGTTTTCGCATACATACAAGACCTAGGTAGATGCTGGGATAAATCTGATAATAAAACACAAATGTGGAACATATCACAAACATGCCAGAGACCTATGGTAATGATTTCAATCGCCATACTTTCATCAAAGGCATCATCAAAGTCAAAAAAGATACTTACGCCTATCTTAAAGGAGATGGCTTATACTTGATGGCTTGGGTGCCCTAAAGCACATAAATTACCAAAAAGCGACGCACCTAAAAATTCCAAATGCGTTTTATTTAATTTCATATCTATATATTATTTTGGTTTGTACATTTATCTAAAGAGGGCTATAATTCAAAACCTTGACTATAAAACAAAACGCATAGAGGAAATTCCAATGATAATTACCTATCGATGGCCACCAGGGGGCTTCTCACATAAGATAAATTCCTAGGAATAGCTCATTATAGCCGAAACAAGTCTGACATCTATACTTCTCATGAGAAGCTAATCCGGATCCCACACATGCAAAGTTCCACTATAAAAAAAAAAAAAAAATATACCCATCAATGATTGACCAGAGGTTAAGTTAATAAAGCGCCGCCAAGTGACCATCAAAGCCTTCAAAAAAAATTGCAAAGTAATTACCTGCAAAGTCCATCCACACAGCAGATACACCGTTCACTCACCAGCTCAGCCATCACTGCTTAAATATTCGCAATGGTGCCAAAAAGACCACCAAATATGCCTATTAATGATATTGCTATCAGCTGGAGAAAGTCCAGCTCAGCCTGCCACTATCACTATGGACTGCCCTGCGCTGCAAACCTCTCCGTGGAAGATGGGTGCCATGCGCAACGGCGCATAAAGAAGTTGCCAATGCATGCACCTTTCACATACCTAGCCCCGCGCATGCATACAAACCTATATAGTGTTATACAATGCGCCATTGGAGACAAGCGTCTCCATGGAGAACAGACGCCATGCGCATTGGCGCACAACAATGTCACCAATGCGGGTGCCCGTCAGAAACGGAGCCCCGCACATGCACATAATTGTATATAATACTCAATACTGTGCCAAACCACAGGTGCTCATGCCAATACCCTGCACACGCGCAGTGGACTCTAACTTATCATAGAATGTGTACAGCATGCGCATATGCACGAAGGGGGGGTTGTCACCCCGCTGGGCTAACAATAGATAGCAATTGTCATGATGGTAAAACTAAAAACATAACTAGACCCCAAAACCAATACATCTTGTTGGAAACCGATGCCAAACACATAAATTAACATGACAGATAGGGCCAATCCACAGCACCAGACACAAGAGGGAAATGGAAGTATCCACTAGGAACCACCACCGCAGCGCCAGGGGTAAAGAGGTACAACAAATTACCCACCTACCCCGATATTGTCCAAACCAAGTGGGACTTCCTCGAACCCTGAATGAAAACCCAGGTCCTGTAGATGCGAACCATCACATCCCTGCACCCTACATATTAACATATGGAAAATAAATCCCAGCCACAGACCGGGCTTAAACTTGCCTCATTATTTATCCCTTTCACGGCAATTGCTAGCTATCTATTGTAAGCCCAGCGGGGTGACATTGTATAACACTATATAGGTTTGTGCGCATGCGCGGGGCTCGGTATGTGATAGGCACAAGCATTGCATTGTTTTTATGCGCCATTTCGCATGGCACCTGTCTTCTATGGAGATGTTTGCAGCGCAGGGCAGTCCATAGTGATAGGCTGAGCTGGACTTTCTCCAGCTGATAGCAATATCATTAATGGGCCTATTTGGCGGTCTTTTTGGTGCCATTGCGCATATTTAAGCAGTGATGGCTGAGCTGGTCAGTGAATGGTGTATCTGCTGTGTGGATGGACTTTGCAGGTAATTACTTTGCATTTTTTTTGATGGTCACTTGGCTGGCGGCTATTTACTTAACCTCGGGTCCAGCATTGATAGGTATATTTGGGTTTTCTTTTATAGTGGAACTTTGCATGTGTGGGATCCACATTAGCTTCTCCTGAGAAGGATAGATGTTAGATTTGTTTTGGCTATATTGAGCTATTCCTAGGAATTTATCTTATGTGAGAAGCCCCCTGAAGGCCATCGATAAACCAAGATAATAGTTATGAAAGTAAATAAACCATATGAATTTTTAGGTGTCGCTTTTGCTAATTTGTGCTTTAGGGCATCCAGGCCATCAAGTATAAGCTTTAAGATATGCGTCAGTATCTTTTATGACACCTTTGATGAAATTATTCTGATTGAAATCATTACCATAGGTCTCCGGCATGTTTGTGATATGTTCCACATTTGTGTTTTATTATTAGATTTATCCCAGCATCTACCTAGGTCTTGTATGTATGCGAAACCATTTCACCCCCATCTTTTCATCTTTGGGGGAATACACCACTTTGGTCTGAATAGGCCTGTTCGGCCTTTTATGGGGCTGTACATATGGAATTAGTTTTTTTTCAGCCTTATTAAACCTAAACAAATACTTTATATGCAAATATTAATGTAAGATACATCTGTATTTGTGCAACAATTTATATTATGTTGTTTAATGATTTTGCTTGCTTATTTCTTTTTCTTCCATATTTTTCAGATATTTAAGGTTCTCTGGTCATACATGTATGGTTCTGAGAAAGCTAATTGCGAAACATGTTAACCATCGTATATTACATGAAGTACAATTGTGACTATTTAGCTGTAAATTAACATCTGTCTCTCCATTTTTAACTTCAATGTGTATTTAATATGTTGTGTGAACAATAAAGTTATTAGAAATCAATTTTTGGTGTAAATCCTGTTTAGGTACCGATATAGTCTGTTTTGTTGTGCTCCTTTTTTTTGTTAATGAGTGTAAGCTTGCGTATCTGATCCTTCAATAGCCCCTTGTATCTTTCAATCAAACCAACTGCCTGTGGCTGGTATTGGATGTGGCACAACCAGTACACTCCAGAATCTTTGGCCCACTGCTGTATTGTTGATTCAGTGAAGTGAGCCGTTATCACTTTGAACTTGTTTGGAGCAACCATATGCAATGACAAGTTTCTGGAGGAGTTGCTACTTGATCTGCATGTTTGCAAGGTTGAACAAGCAAAATTCCTGAATAGGTGTCCATTGCAGTGCAAGAATATCTCAGTCCATTGTTTCCCCAGGGCAGGGGGACCAATGAAGTCAATCTGCCAGATCTCTGCAAGCCTCTCACCCCTCTTAATCAACCCGGTGGAGTACTTTTGCAATGGCCATCGTTGCACTTCTCCACACACTGTACAGTTCCCTATTATGCCACGTACACACGACAGGACTTAATTCCGGCAGACTTTCGACGGAGTTCTGACGGACTTTTCGAATGAGCGGACTTGGCCACACACAATCACACCAAACTCCGACGGATTCGAACGTGATGACGTACGACTGGACTCGAATAAGGAAGTTCATAGCCAGTAGCCAATAGCTGCCCTAGCGTCGGTTTTAGTCCGTCGGAATAGCACACACACGAGCGAATTTTTCGGTAGGAACTGGGTCCGGCAGAGTTCTGGCAGAAAAATTTGAAGCATGTTCCATTTCTAAAGTCTGTCAGACTTTTGCGAATCAAAAGTCCGTTGCAGCCCACACACGATCGAATAGTCTGCCGGAATCATTCCGTCAGACTTTGGATGTTGAAAAGTCCGCTCGTGTGTACGGGGCTTTAGTCTTTTACCGTGTCTCGGGATATGAATCATGCTGACTATTTTGTGTCTTCCGACAGACTCAAAGGTTGGAGCCTCTTGAATTGGGGATGATTGCAGCAAAGGAATTTCTTCTGGCTGGGTGCTGGTGAAATTAACAAGCCCTACCAACTGTTTTGAAATGACTCTAACATCTCCAGCTGCAATACCCCCTCTTTCTTGAAGGTACCACTTCCATTTCATCAGTGTCTGGTTCTTGGCTATAGCTGCCCTAGTGGTCAGTCCATTATCTCTCACACATCCCGCCATTGGCAATGCAGTATGAATGGTGACTGTGTCCTTTCCTATAATGGTTTCTACATGTTGAAGTGCTGTGTAGGCCCCAAACAGGTACTTCTCTAGGGGCACAGAAGAGATGCACGCCCCTGTCAGTTGTATGCACCAAAATCCAATGGATATTGTTCTGTCCTTTTCATTTGGCTACCACGGACTCCAAGATATGCTACTATCCTGCTCCACTACATCTAGCTGAAATTGTACTCCTTGTCTCATGGGCCCTAATCCTTGATGCTGTAAAATATCTTCTTTAGCAGCAAGGAATGCTCTGAACTGCATGAGAAGTCAGTCTTTTTCCTGCTGACGTTGTATATAGACCTCAGGAATAGTCCAAAGTGTGGCATGAACGATCTCCAGAATCCCACAACTCCAATATACTAATGTGCCTCCTCTTTGGTAGTAGGGGCAACAGTGACTGGATAGTTTGCACAACTGTCTCTTGAATTTTCCTCTGCAGTCCAGTCCATATCATTCCTAGGATTTTCACCAGCGTGGCAGGTCCTTGGACTTTGTCTTTATTGATGGCCCACCCTCTTCTCCGTGTGCTGGATTAACATGTGCAGTGCTTCAGTTACATGCTCTTGTTCCAGAGATCATGATGTCATCAATTTAGTGAAATACAGCAACTTTCAAATTCAGGGTACCTAAATCTCGGGCAATCCGTCGATGACAAATCTAAAGCCCTATACAGATTTTCTGATGATTTTTGTCTTCAGATTTACCAAAACCATGTAGTGCAAGGGCCTGCCTGATTGGATATACATTGCAACTCCTAAGGTTTGACCTCATATTAAATGGTTTTGGTAAATCTGAAGGAAAAAAATCTTCAAACAATCGGATAGTGTCTATGGGGCTTTAAGAGAATGAAGATAGTCATCAGGAAGCATGGTGAAAGTGTATTGGCGGCCGTCCCATACAAAGGCAAACTGGTTCTGACACTCTAGGTCTATCAAAATAGAAAAGAAACAATGTCTATCACAACATAATATTCTCCTGCCTCTTTATCAGTCTTCTCAATGATTGAGATCATATCAGGTACAGCTGACTTCAACGAAGGAGCCACTTTGTTTAGATCTCTGTAGTCAACAGTCATATATGTCCCATCAGGTTTCTTTACTGTGAACACCAGAGTTCAGAAAGGACTTACAGCAAGTCTAAGGATCCCTACTTTCAACAGTTCTTGAATAGTCTCCCCAATTTCTTTGTGACCTCCAGGAAGTCTGTACTGTTTGAGACAGACTGGCTTCTCTGGTGGAGGAATGCAGACGGGTCCGTATCGCATGACCTCTGACCACAAACTTCACCGCCCTAACCAGTTATGCTTTATCAGGATACCCAAATGGGAATGTTCCCCAATTCAGTCTGAATTAACTGACCTTGAAGTACATCCATCCCAAGAATATTTTTGGGAAACTCTCCCACCATACATGACAGGTGCCTTTTTAATAGGGCCACCCACATTTGTTTCCTGGAGATCACTATCCTAGTTTTCTCTTCACCTCCCTGTCTTCTCTCCCTTTCCTCTCTGTAAAAGTAATTTTCTGCTTGTATTCTTCCTGTCTGGCCTTGACTTTTTATCTACTGGCCTGACAGGTTTTGTTTTAGTCTCTATCTCCCCCAACCGGCTTAAAAGGGTAGTGGCTTCATGAATCTTGCTGTTTTAAGGCCTCCCAGCAAGGACACTAAAGAAGCCCTGAGATTAAATGACTTTATCAGCTTAGAGAGCAGAGCAGACGTAAAGGGTAACCCATCCATTCTGGAAACATATTTAATCTGGTTATACAACTCATCTCGCGCAACCTGGAAATACCCTATACCCTCTCCTATTGATCTCCAGGAGTAGGTATTTTCCAGGTCAGTAGGACTAGCATATACTCTGACTATTCCATCTTTCACGAGGTCTAACCGTGAAAAATTCACATTAAATACTTGGGCTTTTCACATTGCCTGATGCAATTGTAGATCATGGGTTAACACTCCCATAGCCACTGCTTCCTTACCTGAATAAATAACACTATCTGCCCCTTCATCCCACAAGCGTAGGAGCCAACTCAATAGGGACTCCCTGGACTTTTTTTTATTGTTTTGCCAACTTTTGGAGTTTAGTTTGTGTAAGCTCCCATACTTCTTCAAATTCCACATCTCTGGGGTTGCGATAATGCACCTCCCCATCTGCCATATGCTCTCTATCATGTTGCCTTTGCCTGTGCTTAGTAGGACTGAGAGATTTAGCACACTTTTTTTTCCCATTGGATAATCATCGTCAGAAACATCAAACTCTCTCCTGTTCCTCACTATCATTTGAGGAGAACGCATCCTCACAATTCCAGTCTTGGGATGTGACAATGGCACGTACCCTGGCTTTGCTAACAGTTTACACCCCTTTTTCCTTAAGGCATTAATTGATTTGGTCATGAGGGCTACACACGGCACTTGCAAATCATCAGCCAGACTAGCAGCTGAACGAACACACTCTGAAGCAACTGGTAGCTGGTCTTTTAATACCTTAAATTCTGCCTTCTCCCTCCTTTGTGATTCAGTATAGCGAGCATGAAGGCAGTACCAACCCACTATGGACACGGTCTTCAATTTTTTTATTTAAATCCAACCTTTAAGGCTAAAATCTACAAAATGATCTGAGATTTTTATCACCCCATGTCAAATTCAAGGAAGAAGCATATTTTACAAATTTAATTTAGCAAGAGGCTTCCACTCAATGTCTCTGGCCCAGGTAGACAAGTTGCACACTTCATTCTGTCCACCAGAACCCTCTGCAGCCTTACTTTGCCTAAACAGCTCAAGCAGCATTTTTTTACCTTGCTCAAGCTACACAACACACCACAGAAAAACAGGTCTGCTTCAGTTGATTTATAACGCAGATGGCGGAACAAGCCCCCAATTGTCTTTCTTGCATTTATCTAGCAAGTAGGTATGAGCTTTCTGTTCAGGTTGAACATTGGCTGTTCGCCCCTTCATGGAAAACCGAACATAATGGACGTTCGCGCCAAATTCGAGCGGCGCGTAATGGCCCATAATGCACTGTGGGAACGCAGTGCATTGCTGTATGATTGGCCGGAGCATGCACCATGACCTGCATGCTTTGGCCAATCACAGCGCCCTCAGCTAAGAGAGCCATAATTGGCCAAAGGCAGGGTGCCTTTGGTCAATTATGCATGGCTCAGGGGGACTAAGTCCACGCCCCACACTACATAAGTCGTCCTGCACGGCAGCCTTGTGTAGCGTGTTGTTGGCGTGGCCAGAGAGTGTCTCATTTAGATTGAGCAGGCAGGCAGATTATTGCGTTAGCTGCAGTGTATTTAATATATAGATGGTCTTTGTGTGTATGTATATATATGTGTGTGTACAGTGCCTTTGCAAAAGTATTCGGCCCCCTTGAACTTTTCAACCTTTTGCCACATTTCAGGCTTCAAACATAAAGATATAAAATTAAATTTTTTTGTGAAGAATCACCAACAAATGGGACACAATTGTGAAGTGGAACGAAATCTATTGGATATTTTAAACTTTTTTAGCAAATAAAAAACTGAAAAGTGGTGCGTGCAAAATTATTCGGCCCCTTTACTTTCAGTGCAGCAAACTCACTCCAGAAGTTCAGCGAGGATCTCTGAATGATCCAATGTTGTCCTAAATGACTGATGGTGATAAATAGAATCCACCTGTGTGTAATCAAGTCTCTGTATAAATGCACCTGCTCTGTGATAGTCTCAGGGTTCTGTTGAAAGCGCAGAGAGCATCATGAAGACCAAGGAACACACCAGGCAGGTCCGTAATACTGTTGTGGAGAAGTTTAAAGCCGGATTTGGATACACACAGATTTCCCAAGCTTTAAACATCCCAAGGAGCGCTGTGCAAGCGATCATTTTGAAATGGAAGGAGTATCAGACCACTGCAAATCTACCAAGACCTGGCCGTCCCTCTAAACTTTCAGCTCAGACAAGAAGACTGATCAGAGATGCAGCCAAGAGGCCCATGATCACTCTGAATGAACTGCAGAGAACTACAGCTGAGGTGGGAAAGTCTGTCCATAGGACAACAATCAGTCGTACACTGCACAAATCTGGCCTTTATGGAAGAGTGGCAAGAAGAAAGCAATTTCTCAAAGATATCCATAAAAAGTCTCGTCTAAAGTTTGCCACAAGCCACCTGGGAGACACACCAAACATGTGGAAGAAGGTGCTCTGGTCAGATGAAACCAAAATCGAACTTTTTGCCCACAAGGCAAAACGATATGTTTGGCGTAAAAGGAACACAGCTCATCACCCTCAACACACCATCCCCACTGTCAAACATGGTGGTGGCAGCATCATGGTTTGGGCCTGCTTTTCTTCAGCAGGGACAGGGAAGATGGTTAAAATTGAGGGGCAGATGGATGCAGCCAAATACAGGACCATTCTGGATGAAAACCTGTGTGAGTCTGCAAAAGACCTGAAACTGGGCCGGAGATTTATCTTCCAACAAGACAATGATCCCAAACATACAGCAAAATCTACAAAGGAATGGTTCACAAATAAACGTATCCAGGTGTTAGAATGGCCAGGTCGAAGTCCAGACCTGAATCCAATCAAGAATCTGTGGAAAGAGCTGAAAACTGCTGTTCACAAACGCTCTCCATCCAACTTCACTGAGCTCGAGCTGTTTTGCAAGGAAGATTGGGCAAGAATTTCAGTCTCTCGATATGCAAAACTGATAGATTCATACCCCAAGCGACTTGCAGCTGTAATCGAAGCAAAAGGTGGCTCTACAAAGTATTAACGCAAGGGGGCTGAATAATTTTGCACGCCCCACTTTTCATTTTTTTTATTAGTTAAAGTTTCAAAAATCCAATAGATTTTGTTCCACTTCACAATTGTCCCACTTGTTGGTGATTCTTCACAAAAAATAAAAATGTTAGATCTTTGTTTGAAGCCTGAAATGTGGCAAAAGGTTGAAAAGTTCAAGGGGGCCAAATACTTTCGCAAGGCACTGTGTGTGTGTGTGTGTGTGTGTGTGTGTGTGTGTGTGTGTGTGTATATATATATATATATATTTATTTTATATTGTAACGACACCCCGAGTATGAAAGGGATTAAAGCCGATTAGGACATTCCATTTCCGAACACTCCAATCAGCCCAACAAGAAACCCATATGAATAATTTCCCCCCCCCAAGTACGAGACGAGGCTCTGTACGGAGGGTCAAACGGGAATCAGACTCTTTATTGAAACGAATGCAGGTTCTTTTTATACACTTGAGAATACTACAGGAGCCACATGAACAATGAACCGGATCCACCCACATCATCACACAATGGTTACATAATGAACCCCCAATACACATTATCAATACCTCCCCTAGCGTACAACAGGTGAGTTCATTAGCACACTTGATAGGTGAAGGGAAAACTGCCTCAGACAAGATTAACACGATTTTCTTATCCAGACAAAAGCAACATCGTTAAGCAATAGACTGTCTGTCAATTACATTGAACTTCCTGGAATACCCATATTAGGAGTTATACTTCATGGCTATAGACCTCAGTGTACAGGGGATAAAATCTTCATATTGCTTGAGAGATATTGTTAATGAATATTACTGTTCCATTTGAAGTAATCCAATCATATTCTCAGGGTTCATTCTTTTCTTGGTCACCCTGTACCCAAAAGTGACTGCCGTCACAATATATATATCCACTGCATACAGTTTAGCTATATCTCACTGAAGACCGTTCCTGGTGTACTGTTTCTAATATACTGCAGGCAGGTAATTGCTAGCTGCAGTGTGTTTTTTTTTTTTAATATATATTGTGTAATATATATATATATATATATATATATATATATATATATATATATATATATATATATATATATATACATATACATATATCTCTGACGATCCGTTACACCCCTAGTAGCCAATAGCTTTTGTCTCGTAATTTATTCTAAACATGCGTGGCACTTTGTGCGTCGGAATTGTCTACACATAAGAATTTAAACGATCGGATTTTGTTATCGGAAAATGTTAGATCCAGATCTCAAATTTTGTGTGCCAGAAATTCCGATGGAGCCCACACACTCGGAATTTCCGATAACACAGTCCGATCGCACATTTTCCATCGGAAAGGCCGACCGTGTGTACAGGACATTACAGTAAAGGACCCTCTACATAGTTTATGGTTAAACCTCTTTTCTCTTATATTCACCGACTGACACAGCTCCTCTCATAGACCATTGGGGTGTTACGCCACCTTCAGGAGAGGACTAGGCATTATGTTAACATGGTAATAAAAACTAGAACTTTCTAGTTCCGCCCAAGGGGCGGTCCCTTAGGTAACAACCCCCCAGTCTGGCATGCAGCCTTAGTTTTATTTTGCCTAGTGAAGAAGAACCTTGCGGGCCCATCGGTCCTATGTTTTTTTTCTGCAGAAGCTTTGCTTTTTGCGCAAGACTAAAGATCCTGTGATCTGCTATCAACAGCCGGCTGGGTGACAGGCTGCATACCCTTTGTCCTTGTAGTCTCCCCAGCCTGGCCAATGAGCGGGTGCAGAGCTAAGATATGAGCTTTAATGCTCCGGGGGAAACGCATATGACCGGGCTACTGATGTCTGCGTCAGTGTGCCGTGGCCAGCAGCTACCCTGTACCGATCGGAGAGTGGGTCTGTGATGGAATGTCTTCCAGCTCTACAGGACTGGTAAGTACAGCTCTCCCTGCCTCGGTGGGGCTGAGCAGCTGGGCAATTCCCTGGGAGGTCGATTCGGGGGTTCCTCACCTCCCTCTCTTCTCTCCCTGTCCCTATCTTCCCTCCCCCACTGCTGAATGTGGCTGCTGAGCGGTGTGTGTGTGTCAGGTACAGGACTCTCACCTGGTGGGGGGGGGGGGGGGGGCTGTGCTGGCTGGCTGTGCCCTGATGAGTGTTTTCCTCTCCCGGGGGTGGTGTCTGGTGAGGCTGTGTCTGATCGCTGCAGTGCTGTTCACCGCCATTTCTGTCACTGTCCCTCATGGTATTCAGTGTTCAGCTGCCATCTTAGGTGAGGGCAAGGAGCAGCATGCTCTCCTGTAGCTTGGCGGCCATTTTGCCTGCGTTTTTGTCCTTTATACTGGACACTTGGCGGCCATTTTCTTGAAGCCTGAGCACGTTTTTGGTCAGTCTCTAGGAGCAGCGTGCTTTCCTGTAGCCCGGTGGCCATTTTCCCTGTGTTTGTCATTTATACTGGACGCTCTGCGGCATCACAGAAGTAGCCGGAGTCCAAGACATAGATCTCCAATGGTCCGCGTCCTTCCTAGGAAATCGGTCACAGACAGTGAAACTAGGAAAATTCCTCTCCGAAACTCGGGCAGTCACCTGCGGGGTCCCTCAAGGCTCTCCTTTGTCACCCGTTCTCTTCAACATTTACATTCGCCCACTCCTTCAAATCATCAGATGCTCAGATCTCTGCTTCCACTCTTAAAGAGGAAGTAAACCCTGATGAGTTTACTTCCTCTTTTTTTTCCCTGCAAAGGTAAAGCATAATGGACTACTATGCATCGCATAGTAGCCCATCATGTGTCACTTACCTGACACAGGAGCCAGCGAAGTTGCCGCTGTCCCCTGTAGTCCGCCGCATCCATCTTGCTGGTGGCGTCTCGCAGCTCAGCCGCTGTCATTCGGCGAAGCCGCGATGACGTCACTCCCGCGCATGCGCACGGGAGTCGACAAATGCGGCAGCTCCATTCTTGGAACTGCCGCGTTCAGTGCGCCTGCGCGCCGCTGTCTACGGCGCATGCGCCGTAGACAGCGGTGCCCGTTTTCGGGCAAATATCTCCTAAACCATATAGGTTTAGAAGATATTGCTTGGACCTACAGGTAAGCCTTAATCTAGGCTTACCTGTAGGTCAAAGTGGTTTGTAAGGGTTTACAACCACTTTAACCGCTTCCCGCCCGCCCTATAGCCGAATGACGGCCTTAGGGCGGGCGGCTTCCTACGCCTGGCCGTCCCTGGACAGCCTGGTGTTTACTTCCGCGATGCGCGCCGCCGCGGGCGCGCATCGCGGAAGTTCTGTGTTTGCCGTGTCCCCCGGGGACAGGCAAACACAGATCGCTGTAAACGGCCAATCACAGCGGCCGTTTACAGCGTGATCGGCGTGTCCAATGGGAGATGATCTCATATGTAAACATATGAGATCATATCTCAGCGCCGCTCTCCCTCCTCACACAGACAGCGTGTGAGAGGGGATAGAAGAACGGCTGCAGCAGCCGTTAGTGTACAAAAGAAAAAAAAAAAAAAAGTGTAAAAAAAAGTGCCATCCTCCCCCAGATCCATCCTCCCCCAGATCCATCCTCCCCCAGAGCCATCCTCCCCCAGAGCCATCCTCCCCCAGTGCCATGCCCCCCCCCAGTGCCATGCCCCCCCCAGTGCCATCCTGCCCCAGTGCCATCCGCCTTAGTGCCATCCTGCCCCAGTGCCATCCGCCCCAGTGCAATCCACCCCACCCCAGTGCCACCTGCCCGCAGTGCTATCTGTCCCCAGTGCCACCTGTTGTCAGTGCCATTTGTCCCCAGTGCCACGTATAAGTGGCATCTGTCAGTGCCACGTGTTATTAGTGCCACATAGTGCCATCTGTCATCAGTGCCACATATTAGTGCCACATATTAGTGTCATCTGTCATCAGTGCCACGTATAAGTGTCATCATTGCCACGTATCAGTGCCATCTGTCATCAGTGTCACGTGTCATTGTCCTGGTATTTCAAAAGTGTAATAAGTAGTCAACAAGTTAGATGTGTAATTTATGCTTCTAGAACACGTGATGGCGCTCCCTGCATGTTGGGCCTCTCTATGTGGCCAGGCTGTGAAAAAGTCCCACACATGTGGTATTGTAATACTCAGGAGGAGTAGCAGAATTTTTGGGGGGGTGTCATTTGTGGTATACACATGCCACGTGAGAGAAATAACCTATTACAATGACAGTTTTGTGGAGAAAAATAAAAAAAATTAAAAATCTTCATTTTGCAAAGAATTGTGGGAAAAAATGACAACATCAAAAAGCTCACCATGCCTCTTACTAAATACCTTGGAATGTCTACTTTCCAAAAAGGGTTCATTTGGGGGGTATTTGTACTTTCCTGACTTGTTCGGGTCACAAGAAGCGAGATAGGCCACCAGTACATCAGATGTGATCAATTTTGTGCGATTCGCACCACAGCTTGTAGACTCTATAACTTTCACAAAGACCAAATAATATCCACTAATTTGGGTTATTTTTACCAAAGACATGTAGCAGTATAAATTGTGGCCAAAATGTATGAAGAAAAATTAATAATTTGCATAATTCTGTCACAGAAACAAAGAAATATGCGTTTTTTTTCAAAATTTTCGGTCTTTTTTCATTTATAGCGCAAAAAATAAAAACCCCAGAGGTGATCAAATACCACCAAAAGAAAGCTCTATTTGTGGGAAAAAAAGGACACAAAATTCATTTGGGTACAGTGTTGCATGACTGAGTAATTGTCATTCAAAGTGTGAGAGCACCGAAAGCTGAAAATTGGTCTGGGCAGGAAGGGTGTTTAAGTGCCCAGTAAGCAAGTGGTTAAGCTGACGACACGCAACTTTATTTCCGGATCAATGGAAAAAAAATCACCAACAACTTGAAAACTGCCTCAAATCAATAGAGGACTGGATGACCACTAACTCCCTCCAGCTGAACGAATCAAAGACAGAGCTTCTTATTTTACACCCAAATTGTAAGCCCGCAACCAAAACCTCCTGGTCTCCACCAACCGTCTTTGGGCAGACTATCTCCCCAAAGACCAAGGCCAAGAGTCTCTGGGTTATTTTAGATGCACAAATGTCAATTGATGCGCAAATAGGAGCAGAAGTCAGTGGATCCCACCATCTGCTGCGCATGCTTCGCAGACTCATCCCTTTTATCCCAAAGAATGACAAAGCAGTGGTAGTTGGAACAATCATTAATTCACGACTGGACTACGCAAACTCCCAGTCTTCGATCAGCCAACAAAAACCTCCTCCTCGTGCCCAAAGCCCGTATAAATCCAAAGGGGATCGGAGATTCGCTGTCCAAGGGCCTCGGCTATGGAATGCTCTACCAATCAACATCTGCCTGGAAGAAAATCACTTGGCTTTTAGGAAAAAACTCAAGACCTTCCTCTTTTAGCAGATGATCAAAGCTCGCCACAGCGCCTAGAGGCGATTCAGTTCACATTGTGCGCTATACAAGTATTTCATTCATTCATCTTCTTGGAGCCTGAACACGTTGTAGTTCGGTTTCAGTGTTCTAAGCAGCAGCTCTGGATGACACCGTGCGATCTCCTCTGCACCTGGAAGCTGACGAGGGACACAGGCACTACTAGCTGGACAGCGCAGAACCAGTCAGGGTGGTGAGTCCTTTGGGAAGAGCCCCTCAGCCAGCAGCAGTTAGGACAGTGGTGGTCCCACCCTCCTAAGTCCCCATCAGGTGGCAGACAGGGTAGGGTCAGCATGGCTTCAGAAACTTGTGTTTCTTCCCCGAAATCCAGGTAATTACCTGGATTTCGGGGGAAGAAACACAAGTTTCACTTGCCGACAGTGCAGTGCCTCTGGATGCTTTGTCGGTGGTCCTCAATTCGTTCATTGCCAAGATGGAGGCAGTGCTTGGACGAAAAGGTGATAAAAAGCGGCCCCGGCCCCCCCCCGTCCTCTGGGGAGAGCTCTGACACAGACTCTGGCCCTGCTGAGGCTGGAAACCCCTGCTCTGTCGTTTCAGATGTCACTGACCAGGACCATTCGGACAGTGAGGATGAGTCCTCGTCCGGGTCCATGCGCGACAAAGCACTTGTTGGAGCACTTTTCACAGCTGTGCATGATACCCTGAAGATTTAGGAGCCAGCAGATCCTTCTGCTGATGTAGCGGTCCCTTTTGGGCCCCTTAAGCCAGCCCGTTCACCTAAAGTGTTCCTGTATCTGACTTATTTAATAAGTTAATTTACAAGGGATGGGGTCGATCGCAACCGACCTTTTCAGTCCCCAAATACATGGCAGTGCGCTACCCCTTGAGGAGAGCCTTCTCAAAAAATGGTCGGCTCCTCCGGTCATGGACCCCCCAGTATCCAGGTTAAACTAGGTAACCACGATCCCAGTAGAGGGGACTCCTGCACTCCAGGACCCCACGAACAGGAAGGCCACGGCAGCGGCTCATTCCCTGTTTACCATTGGGGGGTCAGCCAATGCGACCAGTACTGGCATCTGCACTTATGTGGGCAAAACTGTTGCACCGCGAATTGGGAGAAAAGGCTTCTCCTGTCTGCGTAGGACTGCAGACCAACTAGTGCAAGGCCTTAAGTACGTTTGTGACGCGGCCCTGGATACCCTCCCTCTGTTATCCAGGGCTTCAGTGTCAGCAGTGGTGCTGAGGCATCTGATTTGGTTAAAATGCTGGTCTGCTGACCAGGCATCCAAAAAAGCCCTGACGGATATTCCCTTCCTTGGCGACCGGCTCTTTGGAGCCTCTTTGGATGACATTATTAAAAATGCCACAGGTGGTAAGACTACACTACTCACACAGGCCAGGAAGACTAAGGAGCCACGCCGTAGGCAAGGGCCCTTTTTTTCCGCTCACGAACGGCTTTTTCGTCTGCCCGGGGCTTCGACCAGCCCGACAGGACGACCTCTGAAGGACCAAAGGGTCCCGGGAACCACCAGCCTATGAGCAAAAGTGCTACCGCATGAAGGTTTGCACCCACCCGCAACACGGGTGAGGGGTCACCTCCGGGAGGTTGCAGCCTGGTTTACCTCTCAGCTGTCTGACCAATGGGCCTGCGATCTGATTTCCTCTGGGTACAAGATAGAGTTCTCTCTTGGTCGCAAAACAGATTCTTCCCCTCCAGCATACCCATTCTCCCGGCTTGCCGGGAGGCCCTTCGGGGGCAGTAAGGGACCTGCTGGGTCACGGGGTGATGGTACCTGTTCCGGTTTCGGAATGCTTCCAGGGTTTCTACTCAAACCTGTTTGGACGTACCCCTTCCTTTTTGGGAACTACAATTGTGGACCTCAACCACTTTGTGAAAGTTGGTAATAATATTAGAATGGGGTAATTGACGCTACCTGATAAAAAATCCTATTTCGTAATTTTTTTTTAGTTAAAACACAGTGGAAATTAAGGGTTTCAGGGACTCATCTACTTGTTATGTAGTATAATTCCTTCATATACCTCTACTAGGTCTGTATCACAATGGTCGTTTATAAAGAAAAGGTCAGTGATATTCAATTTTGTATAATTCGTTTTTGTGGATGGTTATAATTAATATTCCATAATAAAGTGCAACATAATAATAAAGTGCTCAATGAAAAAGTGCAATTAGTGCTTATGTACCCTGTACGTGCTACAGTATAGTGCGCCCTATTGGACCATTATTATTAAATGACCAAAAAAATATATATATATATGAAATTAGTGACCATAAAAATATTACAAATATATAAAAAATAAAAATAAAAGAAGAAATAAAGTCAAGCTGTACAAAAGAAAAAAATCAAGCTATACAAAAAATCAGCAAACAGGACAAATTAAATGAGGTTAATGTTCACAAAAAGCATGTAGTTTTGTGCAAATCCAGTAAAAAAATATTTTCATAAAGTGACTTTCGTGCTCATATACTCTTCCAAGAGAGGTATGTTGCTTCTTTATAAATATCATGCTCAATATTCTCCAATATTTTTCCTCTCCTCATGTGTTCAGACTAAGACTTCTTAGTCTGAACACATGAGGAGAGGAAAAATATTGGAGACCATCGAGCGTGATATTTATAAAGAAGGAACATACCTCTTTTGGGTCTGACTCCTGGAATCGCATGGTACTTGGAGCTGAGATACACCTAAAGGAATTGATTCTTATGCACATTACCCCTGCAGTGGTGCGGATATTTGTTGAGTGGGGACCCTTGTGGGGGAGCACTCGAGTCACTTGAAGAGTATATGAGCATGAAAGTCACTTTATGAAAATATTTTTTTGCTGGATTTGCACAAAGAACTACATGCTTTTTGTGGACATTAACCATTTAATTTGTCCTGTTTGCTGATTTTTTATTATTGTATTTTTTGTATAGCTTGATTTTTTTTCTTTTGTACAGCTTGACTTTATTTCTTCTTTTATTTTTATTTTTTATATATTTGTAATATTTTTATGGTCACTAATTTCATATATAGATTTTTTTTGGTAATTTAATATTAATGGTCCAATAGGTTGCGCTATACTGTAGCACGTACAGGGTACATAAGCACTAGTTGCACTTTTTCATTGAGCACTTAATTATTATGTTGCACTTTATTATGGAATATTAATTATAACCATCCACAAAAACGAATTATACACAATTGAATATCACTGACCTTTTCTTTATTAACGACCATTGTGATACAGACCTAGTATAGGTATATGAAGGAAGTATGCTATATAATAACAAGTAGATGAGTCCCTGAAACCCTTAATTTCCACTGTGTTTTAACTAAAAAAGTTTACAATTGAAGACACAGGATTATTTATCAGGTAGCGCCAATTACCCCATTCTAATATATTACCAATTTTTTGTAAAGACTCCATTGGGTTTTTTTTGGGGGAGGCTACAACCAACTTTGTGTGACCTAAGGGCGGCTTTATATAATATTAAAATTGTCACTTTGTGAAAGTGCAGAGTTTCAGAATGGAATCGGTTCACTCAGTAGTAGCTGCACTCCATCAAGGGGACTCCCTGGCGTCCTTAGACATCCAGGATGAGTACCTGCACATACCCATATGCCTTTGCCATCAGAGGTTCTGCGATTTGCAGTTGGGGAAGCCCACTACCAGTTTGAGGCTCTCCCCTTTGGTTTGGCATTAGCCCCCGAGTCTTTACCAAGGTATTGGCTCCTGTTTTGGAGTTGCTGCGGCAACGTGGGATCGTGATCGTGTGATACCTAGACGATCTCCTCCTGAGAGCATATTCCACCTCAGACTTAGAGGAGGATGTGGCGATCTCCATGCAGACCCTGCAAGGAATTTGGGTGGCTGTTGAACCTAAAAAAGTTGGTAATTGTACCGACTCAGCGTTTGGATTACCTAGGCTTACTGCTGGACTCCATGGAAGCGAGAGTTTTTCTCCCTTCAAACTGCAGACTCAGAGCTGTGGCAGTTTCATACCAGAGTCCTGCAGAAGGAGATTAAGACAAAATGGGAGAAATCTCCTTTGTCCCTGGATCAGCAGATTCAGGTGAGCCAGTTAGTCAGGACTTCCCTGATCTGGTGGCTGAGGTCCCCGCCACTTCGGTCCGAGAAGTCGTTCCTACCTCTGAAATGGACAGTGATCACAACGGACACCAGCCTGACCGGCTGGGGTGGAGTAATGGGAGTTCAGTCAACCCAGGACCTCTCCACATGATCGATAAGACTTTGAGGGCATCCGATCACGCCTGTGGCATACGTCAATCACCAAGGAGGAACAAGAAGCTCAGCCGCCGCATGGGAGGTCGCTCACATCCTTCAGTGGGCAGAGCGACATGTACCGGCCCTGTCAGCCTTTTTACATCCCGGGAGTGGAGAACTGGCAGGCGGACTATCTAAGTCGCCAGATGCTGGACCCAGGAGAATGAGCGTTTCATCTGGAGGTGTTCAGGCGGCTACTGTGCCTGCAATGGGGCACACCAGACCTGGATCTTCTGGCTTCCCGTCTCAAACGGAAGGTTACCGTGTCCAGGACAAGAGATCCATGGTCAGACATGCTGGTGGCTCCTTGGGAGCAGTACCAGCTGATCTATGCCTTTCCTCTGCTGAAACTGTTACCACGTCTGCTCCACAGAGTGGAGGCTGAGGAGATTCCAGTAATACTTATTACCCCAGATAACCCCAGCATCCCTGCTACGCAGACCTAGTGCGCCTGGTGGCGGACGCCCCATGGCGGTTACCGTTTAGAGAACACCATCTGTCTCAAGGTCGATTTTCTATCCTGCTTTTACCATCTCTGGTTTTAACAGCATGGCTATTGAGGAACCGGGGTCTTTCAGATTCGGTGATCCCAAATATGCTGAGAGCATGGAAATCTTCTTTTCGGAAGATATATCGTAGTACTTGGAAGGCCTACGTCTCCAAGTGTGAGGAGAAAGGATGGCGTCCGCTCTCCTTTTCTATATCCAGGATCGTACTGTACAGCAAGGAGTAGACCAGAAATTAGCTTTAAGCACCATTAAAGGACAAATATCAGCCTTGGCTGTCTTTATTCAGTGACCCCTGGTGTCTCACTCTCTAGTGAACACTTTTGTTCAAGGGGTCCGATATGTAGCTCCTCTGGTGCGTCGACCGTTACGCCTGTGGGATCTGAACCTGGTGTTATCGGTGTTTCAGAAACTGCCATTTGAAAATATCAGAGAGATTCCCCTATTGACTCTTTCCCAGAAAGTGGTCTTTCTAGTGGCCATAACATCGACCAGGAGGGTTTCGGAACTGGCGGCCTTTTCATGCAAGTCGCCCTATCTGGTTATCTACAGGATAACATGGTGTTGCGCCCGCAAACTTATTTTTTGTCGAACGTGGTTTCGGCGTTCCACATCAATGAAGACGTTGTTACTGTCTGTGTCCTAAGCCGACACATTCTAAGGAGGTGGCCCTTCATGCCCTGGATGTGGATCGGGCTCTGAGGGTGTATTGTCTGCAACAGCTCCCTTTTGGAAGTCAGACTACTTGTTTGGTTCGGTGGCTGGTCTGAAGAAATGCATGGCAGTCTTGTCGGCCACCATTTCCAGGTGGATCAGACAGATTATAGTACAGGCCTATGCCTTGAAGGGACAGGTTCCCCCCTTTTCGGTCACGGCCCACTCCACAAGGGCAGGTGGAACATCTTGGGCCTTCCGACATCAAGCGTCTGTCGCTCAAGTGTGTAAGCGGTCACTTGGTCGTCTGTTCACACTTTTACAAAGTTCTACAAGGTGGATGTCAGTGCATCAGCTGATGCCTGTTTTTTTTTTTTTTTTTTTCCATAAAATGTTTATTTTCAAAGAAAAAAGTATAACAAGCATGACTTGATGTACTAAATAGGTAAAGTACAAGTCGGTATCAGACAATAACACTGGAATTAATAATACAGGTGAACAGTCGAACAGAGCTTAGTTTCAAAGTTGAGATCAGAGGTGGGTCCTTCCCAGCATCTCTTGTTCAAACCTAACACAGTGCTATGTCCCCTACGTCTCAACTCCTTTCCGTTTCCTCTCCAAGATTGCAATCACAATAAGTGTTAAGCGGTATCTGTTCAGTGGCAAATCGCTCGTCTCGGGGATGTTCAGTCTCTCATGGCAATCGGTCTGTTTCCCCAAGGTATAATGGAGGAAAGTGGTGAGTGGGCGGTAAAACTTCAGCCAGAAGGGAGGCGGAGGGGGGGGGGTTCACTTAGTCAGTAGGAAGCCGTCAACCGTTCTCGGGGATGGGTGTCTGCGTCAAAGGGCTAATCCCTGTGCGGGGGGATAGTAAGGTCGAAAGAAAGAAGAAAAGGGTATGAAAGGGAGAACAGCAAAAGAAGGGATGGGGGGTAGGTAGTGGGTACATAGGTTAAGAAGGGGATCTTCTCTCCGGGCTCCCCCATTTGTCCATGTGTATAATGAGGGGCTGGAACGATAAAGCAGTCTGGCCTAAATAACCTGGGGCCAAGCAATCGGTGTGAGTCAAGGCGGGGGGGTTCCCTAGATCAGACTGGCGATTACCCATTAAGTGAAGGACTAATCGGGTTGACCCTGGAGTTCAAGGGGTTACAGCTTTGAAAACGTATCCATTTATCCCAGATCTGTGCGAATTTATGTGGGGAGTCTTTAGCAATGTAAATGAGTTCCTCCATCTCAGCTATCTTTGCTACCCTTTTTAACCAGTCAGTGGTGGAGGGGACAGTGGGAGATCCCCAATAGATAGTGATGCAAAGTTTGGCAGCGTTGAGTAGATGTAAGCCTAGTGAGTGCATATACGAGCGGTTTGGAATTTAAGTGTGGTGTAGGAGCATGCGAGCTGCTGTAAAATCAATAGGGCTGTCAGTAATGGAGCTGGCTATGCTGTTCACTTGGGTCCAGAAGTTCTGGATATGGGAACACGACCACCATATGTGTAGTAGGCATCCATCATTACCTAAGCACCTCCAGCACTTGTTAGGGATCTCTGGGTTAAACTTGTTAATTAGAGCTGGTGATCGGTACCATCTGGAAATAAGTTTGAAATTGTTCTCTTGGGTATGCATGTTCAGGGAACCTTTATGCGCGATGATAAAGATTTTTTCCCACTCTTCTTCCGAGATCTCCATTTGCAGATCCCTTTCCCAAGCTAAGCATGCTTTCCAATTTTTTGGTGATTTGGACTGGAAGAAGAGTGAGTGGACCATCGAAATTAGGTGGCGCTGGGGAGAGGCTAGTGAACAGAGAGTCTCAAAGGGTGTCAGCTGCCTAGAGAGTTCAGCTTCTCCATGTACCTTTTTGAGAAAATGGCGTATTTGAAAGTAAGACCATTTGGGTACGGGGGGGAATATCCCTACCTGTCGGGAGCGCAGAGTAATCCAGGATCTCCCCATTTTTATAAAACTGATGCGCAAACAGTTCTTTATGTGGCCAGTTATCTTTAAGAAAGGTTACGGACATGCCAGGGGGAAACGCAGGATTAAGCCGAATAGGCATGAGGGGTCCCGGATTGGATGAAACATTGAATTTTTTGCAAGCTTCTTTAAAGTTAGTTAGGGTAGCATGCACAAGGGGATGTTCTTTTAGGGCCTTAGGTACAGAGCAAGGGGGGATCCAGGGCGTGTGCTTGAAGGGTAAGTTAGAGAAAGCGTTTTCTATAGTGACCCAATCCTTATCTGACCCATGGGCTGACCAATCAATGATTCTGACCATTTGGCAGGCAAGGGAATACAATTTGAGATCCGTAAGACCTATACCTCCTGCGGTTTTAGGGCTTGTAAGTTGACTATAGCTGATTCTTGGGCGTTTGTTTCCATAAAAATTGTGTGGACGCACGTTTGAGGTGTATGAAAAAGGAGGCGGGGAGTTGGATGGGAATCGTCTGTAGAAGATACAGGACTCTAGGGAGCACATTCATCTTAAGAATAGCTGCCTTGCCAAACCAAGAGAAGTGGGGTTTGTCCCATCTTCGTAGGTCGTCAGTAATGGAGCGCGACAGCGGGAGGAAGTTTTTGGAGTATAAGTTGGACAAATGCCTGGGGAGTTTAATTCCTAAGTATGTGATAGCTTCTTGTTTCCAGGAGAAGGGGAACGCAGTTTGGCATTGGGATACTAGTTCGTTAGGCAAAGTGATGTTTAGAGCGTTGGACTTTGAAAAATAGATTTTCAAGTTGGAGAGTTTGCCAAAGGTTTCAAAGTCCTTGAGCAGATTCGGGATAGATGTTAGCGGCTCGCTGAGAAACAGAAGGATGTCATCTGCGAATGCCGCTAACTTATGAGTGTGTCCTGCTACCTGGATTCCCCTAATGTCTTCATTAGATTGTAAGCGTCAAAGGAGAGGTTCAAGCGTCAAGATAAATAGAATAGGGGACAGAGGACATCCCTGTCTCGTTCCATTTCGGATGGTGAAGGCATTTGACAGGTGGCCATTAACCCTTATGCTTGCAGTGGGGGTGGTGTAAAGGGACAGGATCAGAGTCACCAGTCTGTTGGGTAGTCCTAAGTGTTGGAGTACCGCTGCTAGGTAGTCCCAGGCCAACCTGTCAAATGCCTTCTCCGCATCCAGAGACAGGAAAAATCCCTTTTCATTGTGAGACATAAGCCAGTGGTGTAGGTTAATGGCCTTGGTAGTGTTGTCCCTGGCTTCTCTGCCAGGGACAAAGCCCACCTGGCATTTGCCAATAAGAGAGGGGAGGAGCGGGAGTAGGCGGTTGGCTAGTATTTTGGCAAAGAGCTTGATGTCCGAATTGAGTAGGGAAATGGGTCTATAACTGGTGACCGAGGAAGCGTCCTTCCCTGGTTTGGGGATGACCGTGATGTGGGCTTCTAAAAGCCGATGGAATGGAGTTTCTGAATTGCTAAGGGAGTTAAAGGCCCGCAGAAAGGGTGTAGTGAGGATCTCTGTAAAAGCCTTGTAATAGGGGGCGGACAGACCGTCCGGCCCCGCGCTTTTGCCTGGTTTTAATTGCTTGATGGCCTGTCTCAGCTCCAAATCTGAGATGGGATTATCTAACTCAGAGGCCAGTTCACTAGAAATTTTTCCGGGGCTATATTTCTCTAAGAAGTTCGTAAGGAGCATTGCCCTGTGTCTCTGGGTCGATGGTGTAGTTGTTGGGATGTGTAGGTTATAAAGGCTCTTGTAGTATGTTTCGAATTGGGACGCTATATCCTCCGATGATGTGTGTGCAGTGCCCCCTGGATCCTTTATGGTGTGAACAGTAGTGGAAGTACGCTTGGTGCGGATAGCCTGGGCTAGGAGTCTACCATTTTTATTGCCCTGTTCATAGAACAGTTTCTGGTTGAGAATAAATTTACGGTGAGTTTTACGGTTCAACGCCTCCTGTAAGAGCTTTCTCGTGTCAGTCAGGTCTTGTAGTGTGGCCTGAGCTAACGAGTGTTTGTGGGCTCGTTCAAGCTGTTGGATTTTGTGGACTAATTCGGAGATATGGGCTTGGTTTGCTTTTTTCCGCAATGCGGCGAGTTCTATAAACTTCCCTCTTATGGTGCACTTATGGGCTTCCCAGATCGTTATAGGGGAGATCCCGGGGACTGTATTTTCTTGGAAATAGTGAGTTAGGCTGGATGTAATAGCATTTAGATCTGTCTCAGAGGAAAGAAGAGAAGCGTCCAAGCGCCAAATTTTCGTGGCCCTGTTTTGAATCGGGAGGGTAAGGAGCATAGAGATCGGGTGGTGGTCTGCAAAGAGGAGTGGTTCTATCTGTGCCGATTGGAGCAGTGGGAGGTCTCTTTGGGAAATGAATAGGTAATCTAACCTGGAGTATCTATTGTGTGGCGTGGAAAAAAAGGTGTAATCTTTTGTGGTGGGATGTAAAGTGCGCCAAGCATCGTGTAGTGTGAGAGCTTGTAGTAAGGTTCTGACCTGCCGTAGAGAGCTGTAGGGAAGGGAGGACGTACCCGACGAGGAATCTAGGAGGGTTTGGAGTACAACATTGAAGTCGCCGCCCAGTACTGTCAATCCCGCTTGGAAGTTCGTGAGAAGATCCACGACCGTTCGGAAAAAACTCACCTGTGCCGTGTTAGGGCTGTAAATGCTTGCTAATGTAACTGGTCGGTTATATAGGGTTCCCTTCAAGAAGACATATCTTCCATCTGGGTCGATAATAGTCGTCTAACTGCCATGGGACATGCCTAGCGATGAGGATTGAGACACCCTTAGTTTTTGCAGAAGGGTTTGTAGAGTGGTAAACTGTGGGATATTTTCGACTTAGAAAGTTAGGGACCTGTCTAGTACGGAAATGTGTTTCCTGCAAGAACGCTACATCTACTTTCTGTTTGGATAAAAGGTTTATGATCTGGCTACGTTTTTCGGGGATGTTAAGGCCTTTCACATTTTGAGACCAAATTTTTAGAGTAGAGGGGCCCAAGGTAGGAGTTGGGTTGGGCATAGTTGTGTAAGGTAAAGTGGGCGAAATCGCGTGTGGTAGTGTGGCTGAGCTCTGTGATCAGCAGTGCGGGCTCCCCAAAATCAAGCGGGGTGATGTGCGAGCCGTTAAGTGTAGGCCCAGTGCTAGTAAGGAGATCCTCCCCTTGTGGGGTGACATGCGGTTTGGGGGAGGCCGGAGAGAAATATGTAGGGGAGAGGGAGCAAGGGGTGTATAAGAAAGAGAGTGGGGAGGTGGGTAGAGGGAAAAGATAGGGATAGGAAATGTAGAAGAGAAAGAAGGAGAAAAAGGGAACAAGGGAGAGAGAGAGCCGGAGGGTTGTGTAGCACAGCTACCTTACCCTGACCTAGTGCGGTAAGTCCGGAATGGGTCAACAGTCGGGGAGTCCGTCCGTCGTGTGAGTGCGTGGAAGGTCGTCCGGGTCATGTTCCTTTCGGGGTCAGTCCAGCGGGAGTCCTTGAGAGATGTCCGTGGGCTTAGCAGGAGCCTGCTATATTAAGTAAGCGGGGGAAAGATGATAAGTTATAGCACCATGACTGTGTAACCTGTGATCAACATAACAGTAAAACAGCAACAAAAAAAAGAAAACAAGGGGGATCCAATAACAGTACGGATCTATGGAACAATGCTTCATATTGAGAAATGGAGACATGAGGGATATGCGAAACGCAATAGCCAACATGTGTCTATCAATTCCCACCGCTCCTGATATCGCTATGGTCTATCTTATGCGCAACCTGACACATATCTTTCAATCCCCCTATCCCCCCCACCCCCCCCCCCCCCCATCATCCCCCTCCCACCCTCCACATATTCGTCTCGTCAGTTCAAAGCAGATATCAGGGACCCGGCTGCCTATCCCATTCATGAAATAGTGTTACATGGTGTCAAACAGTTCAAGGAATAGACATCGTAGACCATGCGGACGGGAAGGGTCGCAGGCGAATTCGCAAGAGAAGTCCTCTTCGAGTTGGCAGGAGGCAGCAGCATGGTCTTGCGAAGGGTCCTGCTATGGGAGCGGGAGAGAGAGGGATCACACACACAGAAAAAAAAAAAAGGGGGGGGGATGGGGGGGAGAGGGGAGGTATAGCAAAGTTATTAATGTCAGTATAAGCAAAAAGAAAGAAAAACCCCTTAGCGATATAAATCCTGCCGTGACTTATGAAAAAGTATGCGATCTATATACGAACCAACAGGAGTAATTTGCTGAGTAACTGTCCTCTGATCGGGGCAATAGATCAGGCTGGGCCAGGACGGGGAAGTAGCTGAAGTTATGTGGGACATATGGGTTCAAGGGAGGGGGGGGAGAGGGACACCCCACTGTCCAAAAAAATTTAAATAAAGACAAAAATGGGGGTATACGATTAAATATTCCAGAGCCAGTGTACCTCCTGCCCTCCAGTTTGGGAGGGAGGGAGGGAAGATCCTTCACAAAGTGCCGGGACCGAATGAGAATCCTGAGCAAAGTAAACAAGGGTGCATGAACCCGCAAACTAGAAGTAAGAAAAGTGACGATGAATTAAGGGCCATCTGGTATTGCTCGCCTGTGAGCCGGTGATGCAGTAGGGCTATTGTAGGCCCTGTCTCCACGTTCCCTCTGCTGAGGCGGACTCGGCGATGAGGATCTGCGCCGTCTGATATGGAAATCATCTCTCTCAGGGATGGTGTCCATTGAGTCAGATCTGCTAAGATGGTTGGAACGGAAGACTTTGTACCAATCAGGCAAATCAACCGGAGGTAACTGAAGCGCATCGCAGAACCTTCCCAATTCCTCTGGTACTCTCAAGATGGCGGTGCGACCTGAAACAGTCGCTGATATTCCAAAAGGGAATCTCCACTTGTAGGGGATGCCTTTGCGGCGCAGAACCTCCAAGAGGGGCGCAGATTTCTCCTGTTTTGTAGAGTTATGGGAGACAGATCTTGGAAAATCTTCACTTCTGTTCCCCGGAACAGCAGCTCCCGTCTGTCCCTGGCCCTCCTCAGGATTTCTTCTTTGGTTTTAAAGTTAACTAAGCAGCAGACAACATCTCGGGGGGGTCTGTATCTCTGCCCCTGGGTTTCAAGGCTCTGTGTAGTCGTTCAAAGTCTAGGGAGGTTTCTGGGGGTCTGCCTAGGATATCATTAAAGATCTGTGTAGTGGCCTGGGATGTGCGGGTTCAACATTCTCGGGGATGCCTCTTACCCGTAAGTTGTGACGGCGTCCCCTGTTGTCAAGGTCCTCCATGTACCTGTTCATATCTCTCAGCTGTGCGTTATAGGAAGAAGAGGTATGCTGCAGCTGCCTAATGGCGGAGTCATGGCGGGCTGTTGCTTCCTCCACACCAGATACTCTGGTGTGCATGGCCTGGATGTCCCTGCGGAGCTCTCCTATAGCCGCCGAGAGGGAGTTTTTGATGTCTGTGGCTACATCCCGGAGGTCTGCCACAGTGAGTGTCTGCCTGCTGGGTAGGCTCAGCGGTCCGTCCGTTCGCGGGGAAAGCTCCGCCGACGGTGAACTCCTGGAGGGAGATGCGGCCTCCGGGTAGGCCTGAGATGAGGCCTCGGCCTCGCGTGATCGGGGACGGAACAGCTCCGGTATACCGCGTCCCGTCGGGGCTTCGGAGCTCCTCGGGGAGCGCGAGCGGGATTGTGAGCGCTGTCCCCGTGATTTCCCCATCGAAATGCGGTGGTGGCTCCTGTATCGAAGGCTGAGAAGGACTCCCGCGGACGGAGCTTCTCTAACAAGCGGTGTCTCTAAAAACCCGCCTGTTTTGGCCGCAAAGTTTTGCAGACGGCTGTGTAATAGTAATTTCACAAACATTTTTTTTCCCGTTTTTTGGGTAAAAAATGCAGTACTTTTCAGTAAATGCACTGTTGCATTTGTTACCGCAGTTTGGTGCGGTTTGAAGGTAGTGCCTCTCTGGTGAGGAGCACTCCGTTTGTGGGTAAAAAAGGTTTAGTTCCCACCCACTGTAGTTTTTTGTGGGTAAAGTTTATACTAGTTCCCACATGCCATGGTGGATGAAGTTTTATGCTGTTTTTTTTTCCCACCCCTCATTTGGCACTGCTTGGGGACGTCCCAATGGTCTAAGAGAGGAGCTGTGTCAGTTGGAGATTTGTACTCACTGTAATGTAGTTGCTCACCCCATTCATTTGTTCAGATTTCCTTGCAAGGTTTCCACATCTTGCGGAAACGTTATTGCCCTGCTTAGCTTAGTATCGTCCACAAATCCTGAGATTGAACAGTTTACTCCATCCTCCAGGTCGTTTATGAACAAATTAAATAAAATTGGTCCCAGCACAGCACCTGGGGGACCCCACTACCCACCCCTGACCATTCCAAGTACTCCCAATTTATAACCACCCTCTGAACTCGCTATTGTAGCCAGTTTTCAATCCATGTACTTACCCTATAGTCCATGCCAACGGAACTTATTTTGTACAGTAAATGTTTATGGGGAACTGTGTCAAATGCTTTTGAAAAATCCTGATACACCACGTCTACGGGCCTTCCTTTAGCTAGATTGCTAGATTTCTTCCATCCTGTAAGTTTCAGAGATTTTGCTTTACCATATGCGCACAAGGGGTGGGTTAGTCTGCTGCCAGTGCAAAGGAACACATGCCCTCGCCACATTCAATAGATGTTTTGTAAGCAATAATTTATAGCTCTTGGAAGACATGGGAGCCAGATGGAGTAGGTAAAGTAAATCACTTGATCCTCTCCTAGTTGTACATCAGTAAATTAGTTTTTCTCTTTCGTTCGTTGACGGACACACCGCCTATGACTTTTCTTTCAATTATATTGTAAAATGCCTTAAAAACTCCTCTAAAGGGAGTAATGGTGTAAAGACCCTGTTTAAATCTGTGCTAATACAGCGTGCGTCCCACCAGCTGGAGGGGGGGGGGGTCTCCTCTCCCCCTAAATGGGGAAACTGAGTGGATAGAGATGCACGTTATGTTTAACCACTTAAGGACCGCCGTATTGTCATTGTACGTCATCACAATGGCACAGGCAGGCACAAGCACGTAGATGTACGTGCCTGCCTTCCCTCCCGCTGGATACGGCGGTCCGGTTCACTGCAGAAGCGATCCGTGATGAGGGGATGGCCGTTGGTTTCTGGCCACCCCCTCTGGATCGCTCCTGGCCAATGACGAACTTCCTCCTCCTTCCTGTGTAAACAATACACAGTGGGAAGTGATGTCATTCTCCTCGGGGCGGTCTTTTTGACCGGACTACGAGGAGAAGACTAAAAGTAAGGGTGCACCAATACTACACTGACATGTAGGTACACACAGGCACACAAACTCCCCCCCCCCCCCGACCCACCCCCCCCCCCCCCCCCCCCCCCCCAGTCACAGTGTCACTGATTGCATTGATCATTTCTTTACTGATCAATGCATTCAGTGTCAGTTGTAACAGTTAAAACTGCCAGGGTAGTTAGTGTTAGGTCCAGGGTAGCCCCCTATCACCCCCCAATAAAGATTTAACCCCCTGATTGCCCCTAGAGTTAACCCTTTCACCCCCTTTTGCCAGTGTCACTAAGCGATCATTTTTCTGATCGCTGCATCAGTGTCGCTACTGTCGCTAGGTAGCTAGTTATTTTTTTTAGGTTCACCGCCAGGTTTTTATATCGCTAGGTACCCCGATATACTACCCAATAATGGTTTTAACCCCCTGATTGCCCCTAGTTAACCCTTTCACCCCCTTTTGCCAGTGTCACTAAGCGATCATTTTTCTGATCGCTGCATCAGTGTCGCTAGGTAGCTAGTTATTTTTTTTAGGTTCACCGCCAGGTTTTTATATCGCTAGGTACCCCCATATACTACCCAATAATGGTTTTAACCCCCTGATTGCCCCTAGTTAACCCTTTCACCAGCGATCACAGTATAAGTGTCACTGGTGACGCTGGTTAGCCAGTTAGTTATTTAGGTTCCCCATCAGGTTTTTATATAGCGCCAGGGACCCCCATATACTACCTAATAAAAATTTGAACCCCCTGATTGCCCCTAGTTAACCCTTTCACCACTGATCACCGTATAAGTGTTACGGGTGACTCTGGTTAGTTTGCTTTTTATAGCATCAGGGCACCCACCATTTATTACCCAATAAAGGTTTAACCCCCTGATCACCCGGCGGGTGATATCAATTAGGTTTTAGGGTCAGGGTCTGCGTCGCCCCAGGCAGAGCTAGGTTAGTGCCAGTACCGCTAACACCCACACGCAAAGCATAAACCTCCCGTAGTTGTATAGAATCTGAACAGATCAATATCTGATCTGATCAGATCTATACTAGCGTCCCCAGCAGTTCAGGGTTCCAAAAAAACGCATTGTTAGCGGGATCAGCCCAGATACCTGCTGGCACCTGCGTTTTGCCCCTCTGCCCAGCCCACCCAAGTGCAGTATCGATCGATCACTGTCACTTACAAAACACTAAACACATAACTGCAGCGATCGCAGAGTCAGGCCTGATCCCTGCGATCGCTAACAGTTTTTTTGGTAGCATTTTATATTTAAATCCGGAAGGCAGTGCTTGGTTTTCGGGGTCCCGTACGTGGCTAGGCTCCCAAAAAGTCCCCCACATGTGGTATCCCCGTACTCGAGAGAAGCAGCAGAATTTATTTTGGGGTGTAATTTGACTTATGCCCATAGCATGTGTGAGCAATATATCATTTAGTGACAACTTTGTGCAAAAAAAAAAAAGTTTGTAATATTCCCGCAACTTGTGGCAAAATATAAAATATTCCATGGACTCAACATGCCTCTCAGTAAATAGCTTGGGGTGTCTACTTTCCAAAATGGGGTCATTTTGGGGGGTTTTGTGCTATTTTGGCATTTTATGGCCTTCGAAACTGTGATAGGTAGTGAGGAGTGAAATCAAAAATTTGCACCCTTAGAAATCCTGAAGGTGGTGATTGGTTTTCGGGGTGCCGTGCGCGACTAGACTCCCAAAAAGTCCCACACATGTGGTATCCCCATACTCGGGAGAAGTAGCAGAATATATTTTGGGGTGCAATTCCACATATAACCATGGCATGTGTGAGCAATATATCATTTAGTGAAAACTTTTTGTAAAAAAAAATTATTTTTTATTTTTTGTCATTATTCAATCCCTTAGGACAAAAAAAAAAAATATTCAATGGTCTCAACATGGCCCTCAGCAAATAGCTTGGGGTGTCTACTTTCCAAAATGGGGTCATTTGGGGGGGTTTTGTGCCATCTTGGCATTTTATGGCCTTCAAAACTGTGATAGGTAGTGATAGGTAGTGAGGAGTAAAATAAAAAATGTATGCCCTTAGAAATCCTGAAGGTGGTGATTGGTTTTCGGGGTGCCGTGCGCGACTAGACTCCCAAAAAGTCCCACACATGTGGTATCCCCATACTCAGGAGAAGTAGCGGAATATATTTTGGGGTGCAATTCCACATATAACCATGGCATGTGTGAGAAATATATCTTTTAGTGACAACTTTTTGTAAATTTTTTTTTTTTTTTTTGTCATTATTCAATCCCTTAGGACAAAAAAAATAAATATTCAATGGGCTCAACATACCCATCAGCAATTTCCTTGGGGTGTCTACTTTCCAAAATGGGGTCATTTGGGGGGGGGGTTTGCATTGCCCTGCCATTTTAGCACCTCAAGAAATGAGATAGGCAGTCATAAATTAAAAGCTGTGTAAATTCCAGAAAATGTACTCTAGTTTGTAGACGCTATAACTTTTGCGCAAACCAAAAAATATACGCTTATTGACATTTTTTTACTAAAGACATGTGGCTGAATAAATTTTGCCCTCAATGTATGACTAAAATTTAATTTAGTTCGATTTTTCTTATAACAAAAATAAGAAAATATCATTTTTTTTCAAAATTTTCGCTCTTTTTCCATATATATCGCAAAAAATAAAAATCGCAGAGGCAATCAAATACCATCAAAAGAAAGCTCTATTTGTGGGAAGAAAAGGACGCAAATTTCGTTTGGGTGCAATATTGCATGACCGCGCAATTACCAGTTAAAGCAGCGCAGTGCGAAATTGGAAAAAGACCTCTGGTCCTTAAGGTGTTTATTGGTCCGGGGCTGTAGTGGTTAAACAAGTATAAATATGAAAAGCTGATAAAACGGCATTGAAAATCTACTTTCCGCCTCCCCTCTGAGGTGACGCTTGCTAAAGCACAGGAAAGGGTGTGGCACATAAACAATCAGGCTCACACCTGAAAAAGCTTAAAGCAGGATTCCACCCTAAAGTGGAACCTCCGCTGATCGGATCCCTCCCCCCCCCTCCGGTGTCACAATTGACACCTTTCAGGGGGGAGGGGGTGGAGATACCTGTCAAAGACCCAGTGGGAGTCTACGCCATTTCCTGCCCTGCCGCGCTGTCTGCTGGGACACACACGGGTCCCAGTGACAGCGCAGAGATTTCCTATTGCGCGGCGCAACTCGCGCATGCGCAGTAGGGAACCGGGAAGTGAAGCCGATTCGCTTCACTTCCTGATTCCCTCACCTAGAATGGTGGCGGCAGTGCCGAGGGCCGAGCGATCGATCGGCCTCGGCTGCCGGCATCGCTGGAACCCGGGACAGGTGAGTGTCCATTTATTAAAAGTCAGCAGCTGTAGTATTTATAGCTGCTGGCTTTTAATATTTTTTTTTTTTGGTGGAATCCCTCTTTAAAGCCGATTTCTCTGGGAAAAAGACAGTGTATCAGAGCAGCTGAAGCAAGGCTGCCACAGGACACAGAAGCGATGGTGTACGTGAGGGGTTTACAAAGCATTTACAGTACAGGAAAAAAACGTATTGTTTAGTATTAGATCGTTGTATGCTACCACTGTTTTTTGAACAGTTCTTGGAGTACCTTTGCTTTTTGGGTTTTGCACTATGGCATCAAGGCTTACTACTAAGGCACTAAAACCACCCTCAGGCGCTGGGAACTCCAGACATGCCCTCCACATTGTCATCCTCTCCGGAGATACCTGGCATGGCAAGCCAGGGTGAGTCATTGGAAGCAATTGGTGGTGCAACTGCTTCTCACACTTCAGCCCCTGTATACGTGACTGAAGATGCATTTTCCTCTGCCCTGCAGGGCTTAGAAGGGAGATTAGCGGCTTTAATCGCATCTTCCATTATAGGGTATAAGAAGCATGCTAGATCCCTCTCTTCCACTCCAAACCCCTTACCAGTGGAACAGTGGGGACAGGATGAGGTATTACCCTCAAACGATCAGGAATAACAAACCGGTTAGTCCTCTGCGGATTCTTACGGATATGGTTCGCTCCACTTTCATGCTACCCCTAACAGATGGCAATAAAGTGAGTATAGCCTCAGATAAAGTTTAACCACAAAGTAGGTAAGAGTACCATCATCCAGATCAATAGTTTTTAGAAACAAGAAGGTTATAGGAATACTGGGACAGTTGCTGATGCTGTACTCTGTGTATCCAAACCTGAAAGATTTATTTGGAATATATGGACTATCTCGGTACTAGGTAGTAAATTACCAATCAAAAGTAATAGAAAAATATACAAAAAAAAAATGTAATGACAACAAAAAATATATACATACACTCAATTAATTAAAAACATATCCACCGCAACTAAACAATTTCTATCAGGTTTCTCCGTAGGATTTGTGTTGAAGTGGTGTGACGAAATTCCTCTACCAGTTTCGCGGCGAACCGCTTCTTCAGGAGGGTGGTCTATAAAGTAGATGGTATATTTATATACAATAAAATAAGAACAAAGGAAAATATGTAATGTATCAACAATGTATGTTTACACTTGATTATAAATAAGAAGACCGGCTCACCAACACAATTAGAGGAATTAGATCACAGGACCCAAAAAATCCCCCTGCGGCGAATGCGGGGGGGGTTATACAGAACCGACCCTGGTATTTAAAATGATAATAGGTTGAAACATGATATTATACAACAATTGAGTACACACAAAGGTGTGACATAATGGTGGAAAACCCGAAGGGTGGCAAAGAAATAAAACCCAAGCAACAGGAGTGAACAGTGAGGGAAGTCGGAGTGGAGGGTAAGGAGGGCCAGAAGCTGGCCAGAGTGAAAGATGGGAAGAGTAAAGGAGATGTAAAGTGGGTAAAGGAGAGAATGGAAGGAAGGCAAAGAAAACAAAGAACTGGGGTTAAACATAAGGGAGGGAGGGAACATAAGGAGGAGAAAGGGGGGGGAGGGAAGAAAGGGGAAACTGAGAAAGACGGGGGGGGGGGGGGAGACAAGGGGAAGAAAAAAGGGAAAAATTGTAAAAAAGGAGGGTATGGAGAAGTGAGGGAAAGGGAGGAGAGACAAAGGAATGAAAATTGGGATGAAAGGAAAAAGTGGAACACACGTCAAGTAATGAATAAATGTAAATATGGGGGTATAGGAATGGGACAATCGAACCAGGCCCAGGCTCACAAACAAGGGACCTGGAAAAGGGAAAATAGACCAAGGAAGAGGGAAGGATGAGAAAGGAATGAAGCCATGAAAAGGGATTCTATAATAGTGAACTAGAAACATGGGAAAGAAAGAGGGCAATATAGATAACTACGTGAAGATAGGGGAAAACAATAAAGATAGTTTCAAAGTCACCAATTAGTCCGCCAGTCCAAAGTATACTGTAAATAAATTTCACTCACTAAGTAATATAATTAACCAGACTCTATGCATGGGCTGATTGGTTAGATGAACAATGCAGATATGACAGATGAAATGGTAAATGTAGCTATCCTGAGAAGAGCCACTCACTCCCCAAGAAATTGAAAAAACTGGAGTATTATGATCTACAAAGATGCAAAATAACCATAAGGATCAGATAAAGTATAAAGACCAGAGTCAGGGAGAAAAGACATAAAAAATAGGACCTAAAACAGATGACTATTTAGTTTTGGCATTCTTAAAGCGGGAGTCCGCCGTGTTTTTTTTTTTTTTATTTTTTTTAAAGCCAGCAGCTACAAATACTGCAGCTGCTGACTTAAAATAATGACACTTACCCACCCAGCGTGCCCGCGATGTCGGCACCCGAAGCCGATCTCTCGATCGTCTCTCGGGTGCTGCTGCCGCCATCTTGGGTATGGAAATCAGGAAGTGGAGCCTTTTGGCTTCATTTCCCGGTTCCCTACTGCGCATGCGCGAGTCGCGCTGTGCAATAAGGATGGTCCCCGCTGTCTTTGGGATCCGTGTGTTTCCCAGCAGGCAGCGGGGGACCTTCGGAAAGGGGCGTAGATTCTGCGGAAAGGGGCGTACCTTCTGCAGAATCTACACCGGAAGTGGGTGCAGATACCTGTACTGTACAGGTACCTGCACCCCCCTGAAAGGTGCCAATTGTGGCGCCGGAGGGGGGGAGGGTTCCAATGAGCGGAAGATCCACTTTAGGGTGGACCCTCCGCTTTAATGAGAAAAGAATGGAGAAGGAAAAAGAAAAAAGGAGACGAGAAGATTAAAGGGACATTACCCTTCAGAAGCAGACAATGGTGTTGCGCTGCTTAGAGGGGATAGATCTACTAAAAACCAGTAATATGCAATTTATCTTATGGAAATAAACCATAAATAAATCTACCATAAAAATGTGTAAAGCCAAAAGTGTACAAACCAACAACAATTAGAAAATGTAAGATAACTGATGGTGATAATCTTCAATCTTAAAGCTGTTCTGCACCTTTAAAAAAAAAAAATATTAAAAGCCAGCAGCTACAAATATTGCAGCTGCTGACTTTTAATAAATTCACACTTACCTGTCCCAGGGTCCAGCGATGTCGGCGGCAGATGACAAGCAATCGCCATCCCCTGTCAGGGAATCGGGAAGTGAAGCGTTGCGGCTTCACTGCCCGGTTCCCTACTGCGCATGCACGAGTCGCACTGCGTGTCTCTGCTGGTCTCCGCTGTATCTAGTGATATTAAAGTGCTCCATCAAACAATAATGCGAAGTAGTATTTAGTCCATATATATCCACCATTTGATATTGTAATCTAGTGATGCTTCTAGTTTGTATTTGGGAAAAATTTTCCACTAATCCTCATATGAACCAAATTTTCGCATGTGCAAAACAACCTATAAAAGTGCAAGTGCTTTCAAGTGCAAAACTGTTTGATGTGCCAAATATTCCACTTGTGCAACCGTGTTCTTATCCTCTTCGTGCCACACCACACCAGTAAACAATGGCCCCTTACCTTACGGTAAAGAGGTAACCGCATATAAGTATACTGGCTATTCCGCCTATCCCGTCCCTACGCGTGACGTCACAACCTTGTTCCTTATATGGTGGGAGCTGAGAAAATGGGCGCTATAACCTTCAAAGTAATAATATATTGAGCCTCAAGAAAATAGCTGCGGTCCTCTAGAAAATGGCCGCTGTAGGACTGATATATTGGACTTCGAGAAAATGGCCACTAGTTAATGTTATTGTAAAGACTATATAAACATATGAAATATGCCTACCCAGCATCCCCTGATGAAGTCACGTGGTTGGGCTGTCACGCATAGCGACGGAATAGGCCAGTGATGGCGAACCTTGGCACCCCAGATGTTTTGGAACTACATTTCCCATGATGTTTATGCACTTTGCAGTATAGTTGAGCATCATGGGAAATGTAGTTCCAAAAGATCTGGGGTGCCAAGGTTCGCCATCACTGGAATAGGCGTTCTAAACAGATACAGGCAATACAACCTTGGCGCTTGTCAGAGATAGGCACCGCTGGTTTGTTTTTATACGAGTACCTTTTTTTTTACTAATAAACGCATTTGTGGGTCTAAAACATACTACACCGTGTGGCACTCTTTCCTTTGAGCTGTTCCTGCTGCTGCTTAGAAACAAAGATGGGATATAGCCTACCCTGAGGGTCCAGGTTTATTCATTACCAAGGACAAGGAGAAGAAAAAGAGGAATAGCCAGTATACTTGTATGCGGTTACCTCTTTACCGCAAGGTAAGGAGCCATTGCTTACTGGTGTGGTGTGGCACGAAGAGGATAAGAACACGGTTGCACAAGTGGAATGTTTGGCACATCAAACAATTTTCCACTTGAAAGCACTTGCACTTTTATAGGTTGTTTTGCGCATACGGAAATTTGGTTCATATGAGGATTAGTGGCAGATATATGTATTGATCCTGCATCCTGGAAATTTTTTCCCAAATGCAAACTAAGCTTCACTGGATTACCATATCAATTGGTGGATATATATGGGCTAAATAGTACTTTGCATGATTGTTAGGCCGCGTACACACGCGGGGACTGTCTGCCGAAACTAAGTTCGTCAAACAGTCCGCTCAAACTTTTGAATGAACGAACACGCCCACACACGGCACTTTTTGAGCGGACAAATACGGCAAACTTTGTTCGTCGTACTAAGTCCGCGCAACTTTTGAAATGAACGGACTCGCCCACACACGAGGCAACAGTCCGCTCATTTGGAGCGCGTGTGCAGGTAGGCGGGGCCCGCGAAGGAGACGTTGCGGGCCCCGCCGCCTGGTATGGACTTAAAGGGGAACCCCAACGCCGAAAAAAATCGGCGTGGGGGTCCCCCCAAAGTCCACAACAGACCCTTGTCCGAGCACGCTACCCGGCCGGCCAGGAAAGGGGGGCGAGGCCCCCCCACCCCAAAGCACCTTGTCCCCATGTTGATGAGGACAAGGGCCTCTTCCCGACAACCCTGGCCGTTGGTTGTCGGGGTCTGCGGGCGGGGGGCTTATCGGAATCCGGGAGCCCCCTTTAATAAGGGGGCCCCCGGATACCGGCCCCCCACCCTATGTGAATGAGTATGGGGTACAATGTACCCCTACCCATTCACCTGTAAAATAAAAGTACCCAAAAAAAAACACAACACACGAGATAAAATATTTTATTGCACAGCTCCGGGGGTCTTCCGTCTTCGGGGGTCTTCTCGCCGGACTCCTCCGCTATCTTCTTGTAGCTCTTTTGCTAGCGGAGGAGTCCGGCTTTTTCTCCCCGCCGCCGGCCTCTTCTCCCGACTTCGGGGGTCTTGTCCCCCTCTTCGGTTCTTCTGTCGGGCCACCGCGCCTTCTTATAGCTCTTTTACAGGCGGTGGCCCGGTCTTCTGTCGCCGCTGGCGCCTTCCGCTCGCCTTCCGTTCTTCTTCTTGTTCTTCTTCTTCTTCTTCTCCAGGAGATGTTGACACGTCGCTCTCTCCGGCCGGAATGCCAGAGCCGCTCTGTGCGGCCACTTAGATAACATGACAATGGGGCGGTGTCACATGGTATATGTCACATAGGTTGGTCACATGGTGACCCCGCCCCCTTATGATGTCATAGTCCCCATGTGACATCAACCCATGTGACCAACCCATGTGACATATACCATGTGACACCGCCCCATTGTCACTATATAAGTGGCCGCGCAGCGCGGCTCTGGCATTCCGGCCGGAGAGATCGTCGAGTCAACATCTCCTGGAGAAGAAGAAGAAGAACAAGAAGAATGGAAGGCGACCGGAAGGCGACAGCGGCGACAGAAGACCGGGCCACCGCCTCTAAAAGAGCTACAAGAAGGCGCGGTGGCCCGGCAGAAGAACGGAAGGCGGCGGCGACAGAAGACCGGGCCTCCGCCTGTAAAAGAGCTATAAGAAGGCGCGGTGGCCTGGCAGAAGAACCGAAGAGGGGGACAAGACCCCCGAAGTCGGGAGAAGAGGCCGGCGGCGGGGAGAAAGAAAGCCGGACTCCTCCGCTAGCAAAAGAGCTACAAGAAGATAGCGGAGGAGTCCGGCGAGAAGACCCCCGAAGACGGAAGACCCCCGGAGCTGTGCAATAAAATATTTTATCTCGTGTGATGTGTTTTTTTTTTGGGTACTTTTATTTTACAGGTGAATGGGTAGGGGTACATTGTACCCCATACTCATTCACATAGGGTGGGGGGCCGGTATCCGGGGGCCCCCTTATTAAAGGGGGCTCCCGGATTCCGATAAGCCCCCCCGCCCACAGACCCCGACAACCAACGGCCAGGGTTGTCGGGAAGAGGCCCTTGTCCTCATCAACATGGGCACAAGGTGCTTTGGGGTGGGGGGACCGCGCGGCCCCCCCTTCCCCAAGGCACCCCCCATGTTGAGGGCACGCGGCCTGGTACGGCTCGGGAGGGGGGGCGCGCTCGCTCGCCCCCCTTTCCTGGCCGGCCGGGTAGCGTGCTCGGGCAAGGGTATGTTGTGGACTTTGGGGGGACCCCCACGCCGATTTTTTTCGGCGTTGGGGTTCCCCTTTAAGCCCATACCAGGCGGCGGGGCCCGCGACGTCTCCTTCGCGGGCCCCGCCTACCTGCACACGCGCTCGAAATGAGCGGACTTTCCTCCGAGCGGGAACAGTTTGCTCATTTCGAAAGTGGCCTACACACGGGCGGACTGTCCGCTCAAACCAAGTTTCAGCGGACAGTTTTTCGGAATTTCCGAAAAACTTTGTTCGTCAAACTGTCCGCTGAAACTGTCCGCTGAAACTGTCCGCTGAAGCCCCACACACGAGCGGACTGTCCGCTGAAACACTGTTCAGCGGACAAAGTTGAGCGAACAGTCCGCCCGTGTGTACGCGGCCTTATTGTGATTGTTGTTTTATATATATATATATATATATATATATATATATATATATATATACACACACACACACACACAGTGCCTTGCGAAGTATTCGGCCCCCTTGAACTTTTCAACCTTTTGCCACGTTTTTATATCTTTATGTTTGAAGCCTGAAATGTGGCAAAAGGTTGAAAAGTTCAAGGGGGCTGAATACTTTTGCGAGGCACTTGTGTGTGTGTGTGTGTGTATATATATATATATCTATCTCTATCTGTTATTTTTTTTATTTTTTCCCAACATACTTTGCACACTTTGAGATATATGTAGCAATATCTAGCACTGTATTAGGAGACTTGCACATCTTATATTCCTGTTTATGATATTACATCGGCTTTGTTTTGCACGGAGCACTTTAATATCACTAGATAGATATAAGGATTATTGCCTATAGTATCTATTCGCTTTAAAATTGAAGATCATCACCATCAGTTATCTCTTAAAAAAAAAATTTGTTTCATATGAGGATTAGTGGCAGATATATGTATTGATCCTGCATCCTGGAAATTTTTTCCCAAATACAAACTAAGTATCACTGGATTACCATATCAATTGGTAGATATATATGGATTAAATATTACTACACACACACACACACACACACATATATATATATATATATATATATATATATATATATATATATATATATATATACACACACACACACTACTCTGTAACCTTTCAGATATGAGATATACGTTGAGATATATGTAGCAATATCTAGCACTGTATCAGAAGGAGACTTGCACATCTTATATTCCTGTTTATGATATTATTACATCGGCTTTGTTTTGCACGGAGCACTTTAATATCACCAGATAGATATAAGGATTAGGGATGAGCCGAACACCTCCCTGTTCGGTTCGCACCAGAACCTGCGAACAGACCTATACTTCGTGTGAACTTTAGAACCCTATTAAAGTCTATGGGACTCGAACGTTCACAATCTAAAGTGCTCTAAAGGGTAATATGCAAGTTACTGTCCTAAAAAGTGTTTGGGGACCTGGGTCCTGCCCCAGGGGACATGGATCAATGCAAAAAAAAGTTTTAAAAACGGCTGTTTTTTCAGGAGCAGTGATTTTAATAATGATTAAAGTGAAACAATAAAAGTGTAATATTCCTTTAAATTTCGTAGCTGGGGGTATCTATAGTATGCCTGTGAAGGGGCGCATGTTTCTGGTGCTTAGAACTGTCCCTGCACAAAGTGTCATTTGTGCAGGAAAAAAAGTCTTTTAAAATCACTTGTGGCTATATTGTCGGCTCCCCGTAATACAGAGAACACTCAATGAGTGTTCTCTGTATTAGCCGACAATTCATTCATTCATTGATTAAAAAAAAAAAAAAAAAAAAAAGCGTGGGGGTTCCCCTAAATTCAATTACGAGGCCCTTCAGGTCTGACATGGATATTAAGGGGAACCCCGTGTCAAATTTAAAAAAAAATTGACGTGGGGGTCCCCCTAAAAATCCATACCAGACCCTTTATCCGAGCACGCAACCTGGCAGGCCGCAGGAAAAGGGGGGGACGAGAGAGCGGCCCCCCCTCCCTCCTGAACCGTACCAGGCCACATACCCTCAACATTGGGAGGATGCTTTGGGGGTCTGTGACCACTCAAAGCACCTTGTCCCCATGTTGATGAGGACAAGGGCCTCATCCTCACAACCCTGGCCAGTGGTTGTGAGGGTCTGCGGGCGGGGGGCTTATCAGAATCTGGAGGCCCCCTTTAACAAGGGGACCCCCAGATCCCGCCCCCCCCCCCCCCGTTTGAAATGGTAAGGGTACCCCTACCATTTCACAAAGAAAGTGTAAAAATGGTTAAATAAGACACACACTTTTGAAAAATTCCTTTATTAAAAATAAAAAAAATTTAAAAAAAGATTCCAGCGGTGCTAATCCACTCTTGCTATCCAGCGACGAATCTCCGGGGTCCAGCGATGGATGATCATATCCAGCGACGGGGGATCTCTCAGTCCAGTGCTGTCCATACATCCGTCTTCTGTCTCTACTGCGGAGACACTGCGAAGATCCCAGCGCTGACGTTTCTTATATTAGAAGGGAGCTGGTGAAGGGAGCCAGGGGTTCCCCAGTGACGTATGGGTGACCCCGCCCCCTCTGATGTAACGAAACCTGCGTTACTTTAGAGGGGGCGGGGTCACCCACACGTCACTGGGGAACCCCTGGCTTCCCTCTCCAGCTTCAGAGGGGCGGGGTCAGGTGACGGGTGGCCCCGCCCTCCTAATATAAGAAACGTCAGCGCTGGGATCTCCGCAGTGGAGACAGAAGACGGATGTATGGACAGCGCTGGACTGAGAGATCCCCCGTCGTTGGATATGATCATCCATCGCTGGACCCCAGAGATTCGTCGCTGGATAGCAAGAGTGGATTAGCACCGCTGGAATCTTTTATTTTTTTATTTTTAATAAAGGAATTTTTCAAAAGTGTGTTGGTCTTATTTAACCATTTTTACACTTTCTTTGTGAAATGGTAGGGGTACTTTTGTACCACCTTACCATTTCAAACAGGGGGGGCTGGGATCTGGGGGTCCCCTTGTTAAAGGGGGCTTCCAGATTCTGATAAGCCCCCCGCCCGCAGACCCTCAACCACTGGCCAGGGTTGTGAGGATGAGGCCCTTGTCCTCATCAACATGGGGACAAGGTGCTTTGAGTGGTCACAGACCCCCAAAGCATCCTCCCAATGTTGAGGGTATGTGGCCTGGTACGGTTCAGGAGGGAGGGGGGGCCGCTCTCTCGTCCCCCCCTTTTCCTGCGGCCTGCCAGGTTGCGTGCTCGGATAAAGGGTCTGGTATGGATTTTTAGGGGGACCCCCATGTCAATTTTTTTTTATTTGACACGGGGTTCCCCTTAATATCCATGTCAGACCTGAAGGGCCTGGTAATTGAATTTAGGGAAACCCCACGTTTTTTTTTTTTTTTTTTTTATATCAATGAATGAATGAATTGGCGGCTAATCCAGAGAACACTCATTGAGTGTTCTCTGTATTACGGGGAGCCGACAATATAGCCGCAAGTCATTTTAACCACTTCAGCCCCGGACCATTAACAGCCTAAGGACCAGAGGTCTTTTTACAATTTCGCACTGCTTTAAATGGTAATTGCGCGGTCATGCAATGTTGTACCCAAACGAAATTTGCGTCCTTTTCTTCCCACAAATAGAGCTTTCTTTTGGTGGTATTAGATTGCCTCTGCCATTTTTATTTTTTGCGATATAAATGGAAAAAGACCGAAAATTTCGAGAAAAAAATATATTTTCTACTTTTTGTTATAAGAAAAATCAAATAAACTAAATTTTAGTCATACATTTAGGGCAAAATGTATTCAGCCACATGTCTTTAGTAAATAAAAATGTCAATAAGCGTATATTTTTTGGTTTGCGCAAAAGTTATAGCGTCTACAAACTAGAGTACATTTTCTGGGATTTACACAGCTTTTAATTAATGACTGCCTATCTAATTTCTTGAGGTGCTAAAATTGCAGGGCAGTACAAACCCCCCCCAAATGACCCCATTTTGGAAAGTAGACACCCCAAGGAAATTTCTGAGAGGCATGTTGAGCCCATTGAATATTTTTTTTTTGTCCCAAGTAATTGAATAATGACACAAAAAAAAAAAAGTTTACAAAAAGTTGTCACTAAATGATATATTGCTCACACATGCCATAGTTATATGTGGAATTGCACCCCAAAATATATTCTGCTTCTTCTCCTGGGTACGGGGATACCACATATGTGGGACTTTTTGGGAATCTAGCCGCGTACGGCACCCCGAAAACCAATCACTGCCTTCAGGGTTTCTAAGAGTGCAAATTTTTGATTTCACTCCTCACTACCTATCACAGTTTCGAAGGCCATAAAATGCCAAAATAACACAAACCCCCCCCCCCCCAAATGACCCCATTTTGGAAAGTAGACACCCCAAGCTATTTACTGAGAGGCATGTTGAGTCCATGAAATATTTTATATTTTGCCACAAGTTGCAGGAATATTAAAAATTTTTTTTTTTTTTTTTTTTGCACAAAGTTGTCACTAAATGATATATTGCTCACACATGCTATGGGCATAAGTCAAATTACACCCCAAAATAAATTCTGCTGCTTCTCCAGAGTATGGGGATACCACATGTGGGGGACTTTTTGGGAGCCTAGCCACGTACTGGACCCCGAAAACCAAGCAATGCCTTCCGGATTTAAATATAAAACGCTACCAAAAAAAACTGTTAGCGATCACAGGGATCAGGCCTGACTCTGCGATCGCTGCAGTTATGTTTTTTTTTTTTTTTTTTAAGTGACAGTGATCGATACTGCACTTGGGTGGGCTGGGTGGAGGGGCAAAACACAGGTGCTAGCAGGTATCTGGGCTGATCCCGCTAACAATGCGTTTTTTTGGAACCCTAAACTGCTGGGGACGCTAGTATAGATCTGATCAGATCAGATATTGATCTGTTCAGATTCTATACCACTACGGGAGGTTTATGCTTTGCACGTGGGTGTTAGCGGTACTGGCACTAACCTAGCGCTGCCTGGGGCGACGCAGACCCTGACCCTAAAACCTAATTGATATCACCCGCCGGGTGATCAGGGGGTTAAACCTTTATTGGGTAATGGTGGGTGCCCTGATGCTATAAAAAGCAAACTAACTAACCAGAGTCACCCGTAACACTTATACGGTGATCACTGGTGAAAGGGTTAACTAGGGGCAATCAGGGGGTTAAAACCATTATTGGGTAGTATATGGGGTACCTAGCGCTATAAAAACCTGGCGGTGAACCTAAAAAAAAACAACTAGCTACCTAGCGACACTAATGCAGCGATCAGAAAAAATTATCGCTTAGTGACACTGGCAAAAGGGGGTGAAAGGGTTAACTAGGGGCAATCAGGGGGTTAAAACCGTTATTGGGTAGTATATCGGGGTACCTAGCGCTATAAAAACCTGGCGGTGAACCTAAAAAAATAACTAGCTACCTAGCGACACTAGCGAAACGAATGCAGCAATCAGAATAATGATCACTTAGTGACACTGGCAAAAGGGGGTTAAAATATTTATTGGGGGGTGGTGGGGGCTACCCTGGACCTAGCACTAATTGCCCTGACAGTTTTTACTTTTACAACTGACACTGAATGCAGTGATCAGTAAATAAATGATCACTGCAATCAGTGACACTGTGACAGGGGGGGCGGGGGGACATTGGGGGGCGATGGGGGGGGGGGGGTTGTGTGCCTGTGTGTTTAGTGTCAGTGTAGTGTTTGTTGCAGACTTACTGTGTCTTCTCCTCTTAGTCCGGTCAATAAGACCGCCCCGAGGAGAATGACATCACTTCCTCCCTGCCTGTGTTTACTATACACAGTGGGAGGAAGCTTCTCATTCGCCAGGAGCGATCAAGAAGGGATGGCCAGAAACCAATGGCCATCCCCTCATCCCGGATCGCTCCTGAAGCGAATCGGACCGCCGCATCCAGCGGGAGTGGGTCCGATCGGACCCCCCACCCGATGGAAGGCAAGCACGTACATGTACGTGCTTGTGTCTGTACATGCCATTGTAATGACGTACATTGGCATGCGGCGGTCCTCAAGTGGTTAAAAGACTTTTTTTCCTGCACAAATGACACTTTGTGCAGGGACAGTTCTAAGCACCAGAAACATGCGCCCCTTCACAGGCATACTATAGATACCCCCCCAGCTACGAAATTTAAAGGAATATTGCACTTTTATTGTTTCACTCATTATCACTGCTCCTGAAAAAACTGCCGTTTTTTTCATTGATCCATGTCCCCTGGGGCAGGACCCGGGTCCCCAAACACTTTTTAGGACAGTAACCTGCATATTACCCTTTAAAATTGGCACTTTAGATTTCTCCCATAGACTTGTATAGGGTGTTCCGGCTTTTCGAATTTGCTGCGAACAGCCCAAATTGTTCACTGTTCGCTGAACGGGCGAACAGGCAATGTTCGAGTCGAACATGAGTTCGACTCGAAGCTCATCCCTAATAAGGATTATTGCCTATAGTATCTATTCACTTTGAGATTGAAGATTATCACCATCAGTTATCTTAAATTTTCTTATTGTTGGTTTGTACACTTTTGGGTTTACACATTTTTATGGTAGATTTATTCATGGTTTATTTACGTAAGATAAATTGCATATTACTGTTTTTTAGTAGATCTATCCCCTCTAAGCAGCACAACACCATTCTCTGCTATAGTATGCATTTTGTGGACACGGTTTGACCCACACAGGTGTTTGCTGCAGCTTCACCTTTACTACCCTTATCCTCTCCTTTTCCTCCCTTTCCTCTTATTACCTCTCCCCTCTCAATCCCCCCCTCCCCCTCCCTCTATCCCCCCTCCCTGCCCCCTTCTCTGGATTCACATATTATTTCATCACACTGTAGCGCGAGAATAACTGAAATTATTACCCTTCAGAAACCTCACAATTTATAAAAAGGGTTTATATGAAATCATTTTGTTGAGCCCCGGGGGAAGGGTGGCATTGAGCCACTAAATCCACAGAGTTTCCTTCTGTAGGATGGTTCCGTCCCAATCCCCCCCCCCCCCCGTTCAGGTGTACCATGTCTGCCAATAGTGGTTAGTTTACCATGGCTAAGCAACGGATGTAACTGGACGTGTCTCTCCTCCGCTCCGCCGAGTATCCTGATATTGATCCTGTGATGCGCTGCATCTAACCACTTAGGACCCACAAAATTTTTCTCTAGAGACATGAGAACCACACCGCACGATCGGCTACTCTGCTGCCTGTCGCTACAATGACCAGGAGGAACAGGGAGGTGAAAGGAGCTGGAGACGAGATGAGCCAAGATGGCGCTGGCCCGCAACGCACTTCCAAAGAGCTATATAAGGAGGTCGCACAGAAGCTCCTCTATGATGGAAAGTCATATAAAGATACCTTGGCAGCAACGCCGGATGCAGGGGGAACACCTGGGAGCCCCGGTGAGGCGGATGACACTGTACCATTGGCTGATGCCGGCGGATTGTCTCTAGAGTGGAACGCAGTGAGTACCCCTAGAAACATTTTTGTTGGGCCTCATGCATCCTCTCCTACTAACTGTGATGAGCCTGAACCTACTCTCTGGGATATTTTCTCAGCTGTAACCTCCTGTAATCAATCCATCGCTGAACTTTCTGATGACATTTAAAGGGGTGAAGGCAGAAATCACCTATGTGCGTCATGACATGCAAAAACTTAGGGAGAGGACAGTTGCACTAGAAGGCAGGATAAGAACAATGGAGGATGATCTAGCTCCTATGCAAAGAGATTTAAAGTGCAACTGCCACCTTACTGAGCAACATGCAGCCCATTTAGATGATTTGGAAAATCGCATGAGGCGCAATAATGTCCGCGCCCTTGGCATTCCAGAGAGGACAGAGGGCAAGAATCCTGTGGCTTTTATAGAGCAATGGCTCGTCTCCACATTTGGCAAGGAGGCCTTCTCCCCACTATTTGCTGTTGAAAGAGCACACAGAGTACCGTCTCGTCCTCTGCTACCGGGCAACCATCCCCGTGCCTTTCTGTTTAAACTGTTGAACTACAAAGATACACACAATTCTGTCTAAAGCCAGAACCATGGGTGACAAGCTGGTGATCGATAATGCTAAAGTTTCATTGGTTCCAGACTTTTCTGCTGAACTACAAAAACAGCATGCAAAATTCATTGATGTTAAAGAGGAAGTAAACCCTGATGGGTTTACTTCCTCTTTGATTCCCTACAAAGGTAAAGTATAATGGACTACTATGCATCTCATAGTAGTCCATTATGTGTCACTTACCTGACACAGGAGCCAGCGAAGTCACTGCTGTCCCCTTGTGTATGGAGCCTCCATCTTCTTGGTGGGTCTCGCTGCTCCGGCGCTGTCATCCGACTGAGCCGCGATGACGTCACTCCCGTGCATGCGCACAGGAGTCGCCACTTGCGGCATATCGCCGTTAACGGAGCACTCAGTGTACCTGCGTGCTGCGGTCTACGGAGCATGCGCCGTAGACAGCGGTGCCTGTCTTTTGGCAAATATCTCCTAATCCCGTGTAGGTTTAGGAGATATTTCTTGAACCTACAGGTAAGCCTTAACCTAGGCTTACCTGTAGGTCAAAGTGGTTTGTAAGGGTTTACAACAACTTTAAGAAGAGACTGAGGACATGATTTACAATATGCCATGCTATACCCTGCACGCCTCCCGGTGGTAGCACTCGGTGTGGTGCATTTCTTTGACCGTCCTACAGCAGCTGCGCACTGGCTAGACCAGGAAGATAGAGCACTCAAAGATGTGAGACGACAGCACCCAGCTCCAGCTTGAGGGTCCTTGATCATGTTGTGTGGAGGTCTTGGAGGGGGAGTGGAGGGATTGTTCATCTCTTCCCCCACATGCCCCCTCTGGCTTATCTGCCTTTTCCCCTGGGTCAGGCGGATGGAGGGAGAACACTGTACATTGTTAAAGTATGACTTGTGTTGCTCACCCTGCAAGTGTGAAACCCCGACTGTCATCCAGAGTTCTATTTCTCTGCGGGTGTTTCCATAGCATACCCCCACCCCCCAGGAAGCATCTCTCAGGGGGAACCATATGTCAGCTCAGTTGGCTGAGAGCCCCGTTGGCTCCACTCTTAGATATGTTACTGATGTTTCTGTCTCTTTCTCTAAGTTTGTGCTTTACCACCCGGTCTTTGTCAGACCCATCAGGACACCAACCATGGAATTCAACGTCTGTAACAGATGCCAACTCAACCATGTGTGCTATAGGTAATATGCAGGACAGGTATGCCTCCTACTTGCTGTATTGGACTGTCATAATGAGTTTACACACTCTGCTTGATTGGGCGCGGCAAGCCCACATCTGTATATTTTGCTACACCGCATGGAGAATACAGTTAAAATAGCTTTGTGGAATGTGCGTGGACTTGGCAGCTCGGTAAAGAGACTGGCAGTTCTTAGGCATCTTAAAGCAGTACTAAACCCGCTGAAATGTATTTATTTTTTCATACCTGCAAGGGAAAAGGCATAATGAGCTAGTATGCACCACATACTAGCTCATTATGAAATACTTACCTTAGAACGAGGCCCCAACATCTCGCCCAATACACGCAGAGGGAGCTGACATGTTCCCTTGGCGTGTCTTCCGGATATCGCAGCTCCGGCGCTGTGAGTGGCCGGAGCGGCGATATCGCTATTCCCGCGCATGTGCACGGGAGATTTCTTTCCGGCAGGGTCTGGTGTCTGCCGGACTTCCAGCCGTGAAACCCCTGTGCGCATGCGCCGCTGCAATCAATTGCAGCGGCGCATTGCCAGGGGAATATCTCCTAAACCGTACAGGTTTAGCAGATATTTTTTTTACCTACAGGTAAGCCTTATTATAGGCTTACATGTAAGTAAAAGTGAAAAAATATACTATACAACCACTTTAAGTCCACAGGGGAAAATATTATTTGTTTGCAGGAGACTCATTTTTCATATGACCCGGCACCCAATTTTAGCCCCAGGGTCTATCCGCATCAGTTTCACTCTACGTTTTCTGCATATGCTAGGGAAGTGAGTGTCCTGGTTCATCAGGACACCCAGTTCCAGTGTCAGCGGCAGGTTGTGGATCGGGAGGGTAGATATGTCTTTTTATTATGCAATGTTTTGGGATTGTCATGTATAATTGCTGCAATCTACATCCCACCACCCTATTCATCCGAGGTCCTCAAATGCCTTGCAAGCTTCTAAGCCTTATATCCCAATGTGCCACTTATGGCAGTGGGTGATTACAATAACTATTTAAATCATTTGTTAGACAAAATACCAGTTACAAATAATTTATCTTAAAATAATAGGGGACAAACTCCTTTTGTGGGGCTACTTGGGGAACTCGGATTAACGGACCTATGGAGATTGAGACATCCATCTGTAAAGCAATACTCGTGCTTCTCCACCTCTTGTGGGAGTTTATCCAGAATAGATTTATGTCTAGGTAATAATCTTACTATCCCATTGCTTGTTGCTGCAGGGTACAATGATAGGCATGTCTCAGATCATTCTTCATTATGGGTGATGTTACGGTTACCCACTATGGCTACACGTAAGGGCTGGAAGCTTAACCCCTTTTGGCTTTCGCAGTTTCCTGAGTCAGACCCCATTGGTGGACAGCTTAAACTTTTTATACAGGATAATATGCATTCAGCACATTTGAATATAGTATGGGATGCAGCCAAGGCCTTTTTAAGGGGCAATTTATCACAGCAATTAATCAAATTAAAACTAAGACTAAGGCGTGGGAAATAGAGGTTTGTAGGACACTTAGGGAAGCCAAGGATAACTATATTGCTAATCCCACAGACGACACTAAAAGGAGTTGGTCGAGTGCTCATTCTATGTCTAGACAGCTAGCACTGCAGTTGGCCGGAAACAAATGCTGCTTCTTGCGGCAGTCATATTTTGAGGTGGGGGAGTCAACTGGGCACATGCTGGCTGTTCTGGCACGGGGTTCCAGCTCCACAATTTCGGCTGCACAAGACAAATCGGGAGTCATCCATACACAGACTGCTGCAGTAACCCACATTTTTCAGCCATTTTTATATGGATATATATTCATCTAAGGTGCAGCCAACAGACCAAGACTTGGAGGACTTTTTAGGGAAATGTACATTGCCCCACTTGTCAGCCTCGGACGTGGACCTGCTTAATGCCCTACTCTCTGAGGATGAACTAGCTGTAGCACTAGCACAAACCCATAATAATAAATCCCCTGGGGCTGACGGTTTACCGTCTGAGGTTTATAAAAGATATGGGGAAGCATTATTGCCCATGTTACTGAAAGTATATAATGCTGCATTGGATAAAGGTGTTCTTCCTCACTCCATGAATGAGGCCATTATTGTTTTATTGCTGAAGCCGGGCAAGGAGGACACCTTGCCGGACTCATACAGGCCTATTTCCCTTTTGACAACCTGATGTTAAGCTGCTGGCCAGGGTTTTGGCCACTAGATTGACACAGGTCATACATAAATTGATACAAAGGGATCAATCAGGATTCATTCCTACTAGGTCTATGGCCCAAAACATTAGGAGACTTTTTTTGAATCTACAGGTGCCCACCAATAATATGGGTAATAGAGCCATTTTCTGCTTAGATGCAGCTACCTGTGGAAAGTACTTGAGAGTGGAGCTAGGGTCCAATTTTATTAACTGGGTAAAGCTACTCTATGCTCAGCCATCAGCCAGAATTAGTTAATGGTGAATTGTCAGATCCCTTTCCATTGTTCCGGGGTACCAGGCAAGGGTGCCCACTGTCGCCCCTGCTTTTTTCCCTGGCACCATTGGCGGCACGTATAAGAGGAGTCGGTAATATAGAGGTATTCCAGCGTATGAGGGGCACAGATGTAATATCGCTATACGCTGATGACACACTTTTATATCTGGGGGATATACAAGGATGTCTGATGGTTGGTTATGGCTCTTAAGGCATTTGGCGCGCTATCCGGCTTCTCTATTAACTGGAATAAATCAGTGCTTATGCCTCTAGATCCCATTACTTCTCCTTTACTGGAGTGCACAACGACAGTACAAGTAGTGTCCTCCTTTCGGTATTTGGGCATTCAGGTCTCTCCAGAGGTATCTCAATACATACCTCTTAATTTAATACCTCTCCTGGCTAAGTTTCGGGAGAAGTCCAAGGCCTTGTGTAAACTACCCCTATCCATGGTGGGGAGGGTTAACTTAATAAAAATGGTGTGGGCACCCCAATTGCTGTATGTATTTAACAATTCCCCTGTTTGGATTTCCAGGAAGTGGTTTGCCAAAATAGACTCCCAATTTAGGGAATTAATCTGGCATAACAAAGTAGTGAGAGTGAGCTCATCAACATTACAATATAACAAAACCGAGGGCGGGTTGGCTGTGCCACATGCATGAACTTATTACCTTGCCTCGTAGCTCCAACAGGTGGGGGGCTGGGGGACGGAGGACACGTTGGATCCAATTCGTGGAGTTCTTCAGGACTCTGCGGATGCAGACATGACAGCTCTATCACAGTTGGAACCTGGTTACCCAGGACTAGACCCTGGGTCCCCGACTATAGACCTTTTGAAAATGTTATGGTCTTATACCAAGCGGCTGTTGGGGATACAGGGATATCTATCCCATACCCCCTTATGGCGCAACATTAATTATAAGGAATTATATAAGCTTAGAGGCTCTAGGAATTGGGCGAATCTGGGTATAAGATACATTGCACAATTGTATAATGGGTCGACCCTTAAGTCTTAAAATACAATCAGAATTTAATGTACCACGCACTGATTTCTACAGATACTTACAACTGTGCCACGAATTACACGTACAGGCCAGACAAAAATAACTCAGATTGGTAAACCACCCATTGATGCAAGATATCCTGATGGAGAATAACAAAAAGGCATGATATCTAGGTGTTATAATATGTTGCTTAGTAAAATTCAGGACCCGGCTAATTTGCTGTGTAGGCATAAATGGGAGGGGGATGTGGGGATTATGGATGGGGAGACTTGGAATCTGCCTGGCATGCGCCTCCCAAAAACCATCACATCTCTACTTGTTGCATAGAGCATATAGAATGCCATCATGTTTGCATAGTTGGGGTTTATGGGATACACCTATATGCCCGAAGTGTCAGCAAGACAGTGGTGACCTGCTGCATATGTTATGGAAATGCCCCAAACTTTTCCGGTATTGGAAAGCAATACTGGACATAATTTCACAGGTATTTGATTTTACTATTCCGCAAGACCCTAAGACTGGTGGCGAACCTTGGCACCCCACATGTTTTGGAACTACATTTCCCATGATGCTCCTGCACTCTTCAGTGTGGTTGAGCATCATGGGAAATGTAGTTCCAAAACATCTGGAGTGCCAAGGTTTGCCATCACTGCCCTAAGATATGTCTGTTGGGTGCCCTGAATGAGGAGCTGCTGTCTCCTCCTGCTCACACAGCAGTTCTTCCTTTACTATATGTAGCCCACAAACTAATTGCACAACTTTGGATAACGCCCGGGGTTCCCACTAGTCTTCAATGGGTGGAACAGGTTAACAGGATGTTAAGTGAAAAATTGACTTTTCAACATAAAAATGCACCTCGTAAACTTTACTCATTGTGGAGAGCATGATTGGAGACACCTGGGCTAGCACCACTTCAACTAATGACAGACTTTTGCAGGGTTGTTAAGCCGCATGGTTGGTGTTGGAATGAAAGGCGAATAAATTCTTTAACTGGTTGGGGGAAAAAAAACAATACTTCTATACGTACGTGTTGTGTAACAACTTCTAATTCTGGTGGGCGTGACGGCTTCTTGCTGAGTGATCTTTGTCCAGCCTACTGGGAAAAGACCTTATACATGCACAAAGTTAATAGTTCTATTCCTTTGAGGTTATAGGTATTTGATTCTGTCAGTTATTCTGCTTTTGTAATAATTTTTCTTCATTTACACCATTGTGTGCCGCATGTTAGCTTTTTGGTACGCTTGGCGGGCCCTGTATAGAGATTGTCAACATAATATCTGTACTGTACAAATTTTCTTTGGCTGTAATCTGTAGTTCTCTGCATATTATGTATCTGTACCAATGAACACACAAAAAAAGAATAAATTAATTTCCATCCAATTTATGGATGAATTCCAGGAGTTTATCTTTAGTCCCGGTCCACACCAGGAACAGATTGTCTATAAAGTGATACCATAGGAGCACGTCCACCAAGAACCCTGTATATCTTTCATCAGAATGCACATATCTTTCCCAGCCCCCTAAATAAAGATTAGCATAGTCTGGGGCGCATGATGTCTCCATGGCAACCCCTTGTGTCTGTAAAGAAAAATTGATCGATAAATGTAAAGTAATTTTTGGTCAAGATGAATTTTAAGAGTGCTGAAATAAATTCAAGGCCATGTAGTTGTATCTAGTTAAAGGATCCAGCCGCCGGGACGCCCCGGTCATGGGGAATACTCGAGTACAAGGCCTTGATATCAATAGCCACGAGCAGGGCGCCCGGAGGGATCTGGATCCCCTCAAGATGTTGCAACAGGTCTGAAGAGTCCCGAATTTATGAGGGTAGACTGTGTACTCGGGGCATCAAGAACGCATCGACAAATTTGCTTGAATTGTCGGTCAAATAACCAATCCCTGAAACTATTGGCCTGCTTGGGGGTATCTGCATATTTTTGTGGGTTTTGGGAAGAGAATAAAATGTAGGGACACAGGGGAACTTGGAAACCAGGAACTCCAAAGTTTCCTTGTCAATGAGGCCTGAGAAAAAGGCCTCAGTGCAAAGGGCACTGAGTTCCTGGGCAAATGACGATACAGGTGATTGAGAAATGAGGCAATACCAATTCTGATTGTTGAAGATAGTCAACAACATTGATTGGTATTGATTGTGTGTCATTATGACAGTATTCTAGCCTTTGACTGTTTGATAATGACATCAGAACGTCTTTGTAAACTTTTCAAAGCCCTTGTTTGTCTCTGATCAAGGTTGGGAATGATATCGCACAAATGTTGTGATTTTAAATCCCTAATAGTGGCCTGTAAAAAGGCCCAAATCGTGGGGCAGGTCATTGAATCTGGAAATCGACGCGACCATAATCAAAATGATTTAGGTCGTGCTCCATAATCTCCAGAAGGGATATGCGAGGGTGCACTGTGAGGATTAACTTGTGAATGTTGAGAATTATCAACAGCCCCTTCATCATATAGAAGCATAAGGTCCCGAAGTGCTCGGAATTCTTCCATGCTGAAATGTTTAGCGCGTTCCGTAAGTTTGCGCTCAAGGTTTAAATTGGCGCGATCCTTGTCAAAAATAAATTTGAATGTGAGATTCCGTGCAAAAAGTTATAAGTCTTTGATGGGCTCATTGACTTTGGGAGCGTCTAAAGGGCAAAAACCCAGACCTAATTGTAATACAGAGTATTCATCCTCCGTCAATTGGTAGGGGGTAAGGTTAATGATATTTAGATTTACATCATGCTGGGGGTGTTGAGTGGGAGTTGTGTATTGTGTGGGGCTTGTGGGGGTTTTAGTACGTAGGTGTCCAGGTTCCCCTGCTGCTGCTTCAGATCTCCAAAAAATTAGATCTTCGTTAACCTTGGTGTATGTATTTGTCATCAATGCAGAGTTGAGAACCTTCGGGATGGTACTGTGTAAGGTAGGGCTACAGTGAGGTAGTCGTGTCTATTGGCGTCTGTGTAGGGAGTGTCTGTGGAGGTTTAGGAATCTTGGGAGTTTTTTATTTTTGTTAAGACTAGCTGGTGGAGTGATCTTTTTCGTGAGGAATTAATTGCTCGTGTGGCTGTAGAGTGAAAATTACTTTGGAGCGAGAGAGTAGAGGAAAGCGAGGAATCGGATTCAGCCTCCATGATAGAATTTCTTGGGGCATTCATCTGAAAAAGGTCCTCTTCTACCTATATTCCTCTCAGATCAACGGTAAGCATATCCTTCAGCAAAAGTTGATTTATCCTTGCTGAATTTATTTAGTTTTTTGACAATATCTTTATTCATTATTTCCAAACGTTCTTTTAACTCCTTCTATTTGGCATTAAAGACTAAATTATCTGCCAAGTGGATATATGTGGAGTTAAGACCAAGTTTTTTTTTTTTTTTAATTCGACGGATGGATCTTTTATGGTAGGATAAATTTGGCCCCGTAATCCTAGGGGACAAATTTTATCCGTGACATACATTTTGAGGTATTCAATGTGCCAGTGAAGGTGCGATTTGCGTTTGAGAAAACGAAACAACTTGGTAAAAAAAAGGTTTTGATATCATCTTCAATTTTGTGATCATTCAGGCAAGATGTTTTTAAATTGGACATGAAACCTACCCAATTAGTGCCGAGAAAGTCCATAGCCAAAGTTGATCCAGAAAAAACCGTCCCTAAATGCGTTGTGGTGAAACAAAAATAATTGGTTATAATCATACATTATAATTCAGAGGCACTCACGAAGAAACAAGCACCACCCACTGTTGCTGTTCAGGGGTAGTTGCCAAGAAAAATGGGTCTATTGTCCACCCTATGTATATGGCAATAAAGTGAGTATAGCCTCAGATAAAATTTAACCACAAAGTAGGTAAGAGCACTATCATCCAGATCAATAGTTTTTAGAAACAAGAAGATTATAGGAATACTGGGACAGTTGCTGATGCTGTACTCTGTGTATCCAAACCTGCAAGATTTATTTGGAATATATGGACTACCCCTAACAGAGTCAGCTGAAAGTCTGGTTTCTTCTTTGGGTTTCTTGAAACCTTCACAACTGGTACATGCATTTCCAGTCCACACATTACCAGCGAAGCTTATTGATACCGAATGGGATCATCTGGATAAGCATTTTAAGAGATTCTCAGTTCTCTATCCTATGAAAGAAAAATTCACCAAAAAAGGGAAATTCCAGCAGTAGATGCTTCGATTTCCAGTGTGAATAAAGGTTTAACTTGTCCAGTGGACAATGCACAAATGCTAAAGGATCCAACAGATAAAAAGTTGGAATTCCTATTAAAATCCTCTTTTTCTTTAGCAGGTACTTTTGCTCAGCCTGTAATTGTAGCTATAGGCATCTGTCAGTCTTTAAAAGACCAGCTCACAGAGGCCCATAACGAGCTCCCTGCACAACAGGCCAGTGAGTTGGCCAATTTAGCAAAAGCATTGTTTTGCTGTAGATGCTAACCAAAGGGTCCTACGCATGTGTACTAGCACAAGTGCAAGGCGAGACGCCGGTGAATAGAACTAAAAAATTGTTCTATTCAGTGGGCATCTCGCCTTGCACTTGTGCTAGTACACATGCATAGGACCCTTTGCTTAAAGGGTTTGTCTGCCCGAAGCACCCTGCAAAAACCTACTGTATAGTTTCCCATTTCATGGGGAGCGACTATTTGGCAATGATTTGGATAAATACATCCAGACAATTTCCAGTGGAAAAAGTACTCTTTTGCCAGTCAAAGGAAAGTATAAATGTCCTTCATTTAAACTGACTTTCTCTCCTGCGCCAAGCGCATCAGCCTCTAGACAGTGCAACAGCTTCCACCATCATATTCCAGAGGAAAATCACAGGGTCAGGCCCAGGCTCAAAGGAAGACCTGAAACCGCAAGACTACAAAGCAGAATACTAAGACCTCTTCATGAAGTGTCGTCTCCCTTCACCAAGGTGGGAGGAAGTCTTCTGCATTTCACTGAAGTCTGGCAGAGAGAAACTCAGGACAGATGGGCTCTCTCCACAGTGACTCTAGGAGTTTCCACCATCTCACTTTCTGAGATCAAATGTTCCCAAGGATCCAGGGAAAAGACAATCCCTGTTTCAAGCATTAGAACGATTATTGACTTAAAGGGTAATCATATATATCCCCACAGAAGAATAAGGTTTAGGTTTCTATTCAAACCTGTTTACGGTACCAAAACCGAATGCAAATGTCAGGCCCATTTTGAATCTAAAAAATCTAAATTGGTTCCTAAAAATTTGCTCATTTCGAATGGAGTTCATCAGGTCAGTGGTCTCCATCCTATAAGGAGGAGAACTTCTGGCGTCCATTGACATCAGGGACGCATATATGAATGCCCCTATATTTCCCGCTCGCCAAAGGTTTCTGAGTTTTGAACTGGAACAACGGCACTTTCAGTACTCTGCCTTACCCTTCGAGCTAGCCACAGCACCACGGGTATTCACAGAAATACTGGCCCACCTCTAGCCAGGTTGAGCGCACAGAGCATAACAGTGTTGGGGTACCTAGACGATCTATTGTTAATAGACCAGTCAATGACTCACGTAAGGCAAAGTGTACGCATTACAGCCAGTTACCTGGAAAGTCTCTGTTGGATCCTCAACCTAGAGAAGTCTTCCTTAAAACCAGTAAGAAGACTGGATTACTTGGGCCTGATCATAGATACAGCCCAGAAAAGGGTGTTCTTGCCTCCAGCAAAGATCAGCTCCATAAAAGAGCTGGTACGGTTGGTAAGGTCAAAAGCAAATCCTTCAATTCGCCTTTGCATGAGGTTGTTAGGAAAGATGGTAGCTTCATTCAAAACAGTCCCCTATGCCCAGTTCTATTCAAGACTGTTGCAAAACAGAATCTTCTCTGCTTGGAACACGACGATCCAAGCTTTGGACTTGCCAATGCGGCTGTCCCCAAGAGTGTCTCAAAGCCTCAGTTGGTTACGAAACCAGAATTTTCTGAAGGGGAAATCGTTCAGACCAATAATCTGGTAAGTAGTAACGACAGATGCCAGCCTCTCAGGCTGGGGAGCGGTACTAGAGGAGACTGTCGAGTTTTGACAGTGGTCAAAACTCATAAAAGCCCTGCCCTTCAACATCCTAAAGATTCGGGCAGTGTATTTGGCTCTGCAAACCTGGACCTCCAGGTTAAAGAATTGTCCAGTCCGGATTCAATCCGACAATGCCACAGCTGTAGCCAATATCAATCACCAAGGGGGCACCAAGAGTCTCTCACCTCAGAGTGAGGTGAACCATATCCTAACTTGAGCAGAAAGGGATGTCACATCCTTAGTTTTCATTCCGGGAGTAGAAAATTGTCAGGCAGACTATTTAAGTCACCAGCACTTATTCCCAGGTCAATGGTCTCTTCACCCTGAAGTGTTTCGGGCTGTTTGCCAAAGATGGGGGACTCCGGACGTAGATCTTCTAGCGTCCATATTCAACATGAAGTTAGTCAACTTTGTGTCCAGAACAAGGCATCCACTCGCATACGGAACAGATGCGCTGGTAACCCCGTGGGATCAGTTTTCACTGATCCAGGCTTTTCCCCCGATTCAGTTGCTGCCTCGACTTCTTTGCAGGCTCAAGCTGGAAAGAAAGCCGGTAATTCTGGTAGCACCAGCATGACCCAGAAGGTCATGGTACACAGAGATCATAAAGATGGCAGTGGAGGGTGCTTGGCCTCTCCCAATAAGGCCAGACCTTCTATCGCAGGGGTCGATCTTCCATCCTACTTCACAAACGCCAAATTAAACGGCTTGGCTATTGAAACCCACATTCTGAAGACGCGTGGGCTTTCCAAGTCTGTTATCTCAACTTTAATCAATGCAAGGAAACCAGTTTCCAGAGCTGTATATTATAGCGTTTGGAAAGCTTATGTGTCCTGGTGTGAATCCAAGGGTTGGCACCCTTGGAGATATATTATAGGCAGAATCCTTGCCTTTCTACAATTGGCATCAATTTATTGGTTTTATTTCAAAGACGCTTGCTACATATTCTTTAGTCTGGGGTTTTATGCAAGGGAGATGCGGATTAATCCGCCAATTAAATCACCTTTAACCCCTTGGGACTTGATTTTAGTTTTGTCAGTGTTATAAAAACCACCTTTTGAACCATTACAGCGTGTTCCCTTAGTCCTTCTTTTTTTTAAATCAGAAAAATATTTTATTGAACTTGTGAGGTTACAACATCATCCAATGTGCATGTACATAGTCAAGATCCTTAATCATCAACTTAAACATTGTCATTGCCACACATCACAACATCTCCAATATATCTCTTCCCTCCCTCTGTTCCTCCTATAACATGACCCACACCACTCCCGATTTATCCAGAACACATTCCAGATGCATCTTCCCTTCTAGGGACATAACAGCAGTCAGGACATCACAAGCTCATTAGGTCACAGCCCAGGCGTATCTAGCCATTGTGCCCATATACGTTCAAACCTGCTTGAGCCTCCCCTATGTTGATAAAAGTATTTCTCTTATATTCACCGACCGACACAGCTCCTCTCTGTAACTAAATGAGTTTGTTAGCCTGCCACTAGGAGAACTAGGCAAAATTGTAACACAATACACAGAAATGTCAGTACTGCCCAGGGGGCGGACCCTGTGCTAACAACCCTCCCTGCTGCTTCAGTTTTATTTTGCCTAGTGAAGGAGAATGATCTAGGAACCCTGCGGGCCCTTTGGTCCATTTTTTTAATGCAGGATTTATACTTTTGTGCAAGATGAAAGATCCTGGGATCTTCTGTCAACTGCGGGCTGGGTGACAGGCTGGTTGAGTTATCCTTGTAGTCCCCCCAGTCTGGCCATCGAGCGTGTGCAGGTCGCAGCGAAGGCTCGGCAGGCCACAACGTACCTCAGCTCCAGAGGTTATCCTGAGCTTCAATGCTCCGGTGTATACATATGACCGGGCTACTGATGTCTGAATCACAGTATACTGGGCCAGCAGCCACCCTGTAACTGCGCAGGAGTGGATCTGTGATGGAATGTCTCCCAGCTCTTCAGGACTGGTAAGTACGGCTCTCCCTCCCTTGGGGGGTTGAGCAGCTGTGCATTCCCTGGGAGGTCGATTCGGGGGCCACCTCCCCTCCTTCTCTTCTCTCCCATGTCCCTATCTTCCCTCCTCCCCCCCAGGGGGGGGTGGCTGCATGTGCTGCGGGCGGTGTGTGTATGGGGATCACTGGGTCTCACCTGTAGGGGGTCTGTGCGGCTAGCGATGGTCCTGGTCCCGGTGTGGGGGGGCCCCAAAAGGTGTCTGTGGAGGTATTTTTCTTGTCACCGCATGGTGCTGTCTGGTGGCCATTTTGGCTGAGGGCAGAGCAGGATCCCCTTGTGAGCCTCAGTGCCCATTTTCTATGGGATTTTCCTATTAGTTGCATTGGCGGACATTTTTTTGTAGCCCCAGCGCTTTTTTCACCACATTTCTCTTGTAACAGCATGCCATGTGCTATCACATGCTGTTTCCTGTGTCCACTGTGTATACAGGACACTGTATGGCCATTCCCTGAACGCTGGTGCAAGCTCTGCAGATTGTTTCACTGCTGTTTTCTACAGCTGCTGCCGACAGTTTCTTCTCTCTGCAACTGGGTAACCTGGGGACTACAGGCACGGCTAGTAACCATCAGAGAATGCCCCAGGGCAGTGAGTCTGGTGCTAGCAGTCCCCCTCACCCCCCCCCCCCCCCAGGTGGCAGCAGGGGGGTGGGACGACCTTCACTGTCCTAAGTCCCCTTTCAGGTGGCAGAAACTGGTGTTTCTTCCCCCGAAATCCAGGCTATTGCAACCGGGACACCTGCGGATAGCGCTGTTCCCATGGACACCCTGACGGTGGTCCTTAACTCTTTTGTTGCAAAAATGGAGGCAGTGCGTGGAAGGAAAGGTGCACGTAAAAGACCCCTACCCCCCCTGTCCTCTGGGGAGAGCTCTGATGCAGACTCGGCCCTGCTGCGGCTGGTGACCCCTGCTCTGACCTATCAGACTAGGCTGACCAGAACCATTCGGACAGCGAGGATGATTTCCCGTCCGGGTCCGGGCGGGACAAGGTGCTTGTTGGAGCACTTAGCTGTGCGTGATACCCTGAAGATCCAGGAGCCAGCGGATCCCTCTGCTGATGTATCGGCCCCTTTGGGTCCCGCAAGCCAGTCTCAAACTGGCGGCCCTCCAGCTGTTGCAAAACTACAAGTCCCATCATGCCTCTGCCTGTGGGAGCCATGCTTGTAACTGTCAGCCTTGCAATGCCTCATGAGACTTGTAGTTTAGCAACACCTGGAGGGCCGTCAGTTTGAGACCCCTGACCTAAGGTGTTCCCGTATTTGACTTATTTTGACACGTTCATCTACAGGGAATGGGGTCGGCCGCAAAGGACCTTTTCGGTCCCCAAAAACAACGTTACCCCTTTGAGGAAAGCCTTCTCAAGATATGGTCGGCTACGCCGGTCGTGGACCCCCCATGATCTAGGTTAAATAAAGTAACCACGATCCCGGTTGAGGGGACTCCTGCATTCAAGGATCCCACAGATAGAAAGGCCGAGGCGGTGGCTCGTTCCTTGTTTATGGTTGTGGGGACAGCCGTGCGACCTGTACCGGCATCCGCACTGGTGTCGCGGACACTGACTGAGTGGGCAAAACTTTTGCACCGTGAATTGGGAGAGCAATGGGCCTCCCCTGTCTGCATGGAACTAGGGCTATAGTGTCAGCTGTGATGCTGAGGCACCTGATTTGGTTAAAATGCTGACCGGGCATCCAAGAGCGCTGACGGATCTTCCCTTCCTTGGCGACTGGCTCTTTGGAGCTTCGTTGGATGACATCATTAAAAATGCCACGGGTGGTAAGAGTACACTACTCCCACAGGCCAGGAAGGCAAGGGCCCTCTTTTTCCGCTCACAAGCGGCTTTTTTGTCTGCCCGATGCTTTGACAAAACGTTCCGAGCCCGACAGGACATCCACGGGCGGTCAGAAGCGTCCCTGGAACTGCAAACCTAACAAGCCTGCAAACAAAAGTGCTACCGCATGAAGATTTGCCCCCACCCACATCTCGGGTGGGGGGGTCGCCTTCGGGAGTTTGCAACCCCTGTGGACCTCCGGGTTATCCAACAAATGGGTCTGCAACCTTATTTCCACAGGCTACAAGATCGTTTCTCTCTTGGCTGCTGAACAGATTCTTCCCCTCCAGCATAACCGCATCCACGGTATGCCGGGAGGCCCTGTTAGGGGTGGTGAGGGACTTGCTGAATCAGGGGTAATTGTACCAGTTCCCGGAATCGCAACACTTCCAGGGGTTCTACTCAAATCTGTTTGTGGTTCCCAAGAAGGAAGGGGTATGTCCGATCTTGGACTTAAAAGCCCTCAATCAGTTTGTAAAAGTGCAGAGGTTTCGAATGGAGTCAGCTTGCTCAGTAGTCGCTGTACTCCATCAAAGGGACTCCCTGGAGTCCTTGGACATCCAGGATGCGTACCTGCACATACCCATATGCCTTCGGCATCAAAAATTTCTGCCTTTGCCAGTCGGGGAAGCCCACTACTAATTTGTGGCTCTCTTTTGGCCTGGCATCAGCCCCCCGAGTCTTTACCAAAGTACTGGCTCCAGTGTTGGGGTTGTTTCGACAATGCGGGATCGCGATCGTGGGTTATTTAGAAGATCTCCTCCTGAGAGCATCTTCCGCCTCAGAATTAGAGGATGTGGTGATCAACATGCAGACCCTGCAAGAATTTGGGTGGCTGTTGAACCTAAAGAAGTCAGTGATTGTACCGACCCAGCGCCTGGAGTACCTAGGTTCACTATTGGACTCCAGGGAAGCGAGCGTCTTTCACCCTTTAGACACCCAAGGGGGAACAAGAAGCTCGGCCGCTGCTCGTGAGGTCGCTCACAAACTTTGGTGGGCAAAGCGTCGCGTTTCGGCCCTGTCAGCCATTTACATCTCGGGGGAGGAAAGTTGGCAGGCAGACTATCTGAGTCGAAAGATGCTGGACCCAGGAGAATCGGCATCGCATCCGGAGATATTCAGGTGGTTGTGCCTGAAATGGGGCACACTAGATATGGATCTATTGGCCTCCCGTCTCAATCGGAGGGTGCCGAGATTCGTGTCCAGGACGAGATTCATGGGCAGACGCGCTGGTGGCTCCATGGGATCAGTACCAGCTGATCTACGCCTTTCCTCCGCTAAAACTGTTGCCACGCCTGCTGCGCAGAGTGGAAGCCGAGGGGATCCCAGTAATCCTGGTGGCCCCAGATTGGCCTCAGTGGCCCTGGTACGCAGACCTGGTGTGTCCGGTGGCAGACACCCCCTGGCGGCTGCCACTGCGAGACGACCTCCTATCTCGGGGTCCAATCTTTTACCCTGCTTTACCGTCGCTGGCTTTAACGGCATGGCTATTGAGAGCCAGGTGCTGAGGAACCAGGGTCTGTTGGACTCACAACTATGTTGAGGGTGTGGAAATCTTCACGGAAGATATACCATCGTACCTGGAAGGCCTATATCTCCATGTGTGAGGAGAAATGGTGGCATCCGCACTCCTTTTCTATATCCAGGATCCTGCTGTTTCTTCAGCAAGGTGTAGACCAGAAGTTGGAGTTGAGCACCATTAAGGGGCAAATTTCAGCTCTGGCTGTCTTTTTCCAGCGACCCCTGGCGTCTCATTCATTAATGCGTACCTTTGTTTAGGGGGTACGACATGTAGTCCCTCCGGTGCGCCACCGTTGCCTCCGTTGGATTTGAACCTGATGTTGCCACTTCAAAAGCCGCCGTTTAATATCAGGGAGATTCCCTTGTTGACCCTTTCACAGAAGGTGGTTTTCCTAGTGGCCACAACATCGGCCAGGAGGGTTTCAGAGTTGGCGGCCTTGTCCTACAAGTTGTCTTATCTGATCATCCACAGGGATAAGGTGGTGGTGTGTCCGCAACCGTCCTTTTTACCTAAGGTGGTCTCTGCCTTTCATATCAATGAGGACATTGTATTACCATTGTTGTGTCCTAAACCGAAGCACCCCAAAGAGGTGGCCCTTCACGCTCTCGACGTGGTCAGGGCTCTAAAAGTGTATTTGTCTGCCACAGCTTCCTTTCGGAAGTCAGACTCGCTGTTTGTTTTGGTGGCTGGTCCAAGGAAGAGTATGACAGTCTCGTCTGCCACCATTTCCAGGTGGATCAGACAAATTGTAGTACAAGCCAACGCCTTGAAGGGGCAGGTGTCCCCCTTTCCGGTCATGGCCCACTCTACAAGGGCTATCGGAAAGTCTTGGGCCTTCCGACACCAAGCATCGGTCGCTCAGGTGTGTAAGGCAGCGATCTGGTCATCTGTCCATACGTTTACCAAGTTCTACAAGGTAGACATCAGTGCATCGGCTGATGCCTGTTTTGGCCGCAAAGTTTTGCAGGCGGCCGTGTAGTTGCAATAGAGATTTTTTCCTGTTTTTTTTTTTTTTAGAAAAACGCAGTACTGTTTGTTAATGCACTGTTGCATTACTTCTGCAAAAAGGTTGCGGGTTGGGGATCTCTCCTATTGAGAATCCCGGTTATATGGCGGTGTGTTATTCCGTACACTGCTGTTTTTTAGTTTTTTTTTTAGTTTCACTAGTTCCCACTTGCCATGGTGGATTAAGTTTTAATGCTGTTTTTTCCCACCCCTCGTTTGGCACTGCTTGGGGACGTCCCATTTAGTTACAGAGAGGAGCTGTGTCTGTCGGTGAATATAAGAGAAAATAGGATTTTTGTACTCCTACCTACTGTACACCTTAAAATCTTTTTCTCTGTAAGTCACCGACCGACACAGCACCCACCCCTCCTTTCTCTACGTTATACTGCTTGTTGACGTACTGAGTCTGCTGGGACAGCAGGGAGGGTTGTTAGCACAGGATCTGCCCCCTGGGCGATTCTGCCATTTCTGTGTATTGTGTTACAATTTTGCCTAGTTTTCATGGTGGCAGGCTAACCCATTTAGTTACAGAGAGGAGCTGTGTCGGTCGGTGAATTACAGAGAAAAACTGGAGTTGGTACTCACCGGTAACTCTTTTTCCAGTGGTCTTCCAGGACAGCCCCTGAGAGATGGAGTCCCTCCCATCGTTACCCGAAACACATTGCCAATCAGTTCAAAAGGCGGACCTTCAGGTCCCTGGTCAGTCGTTTACCAAGAACTGAAGGATGGAACTGTAAGAAACAACAACATAACCACCACAAACAATATCGTTATTGTATTAAGCTTGTGAAAAAAATAACGGGTGGGATCGTGCTGTCCTGGAAGACCGCTGGAAAAGGAGTTACCGGTGAGTACTAACTCCAGTTTTCCCCAGTTGTCTTCCAGCACAGCCCCTGAGAGGATCCCCAAGTACTCACCAGATTAGGGTGCGACCACGGCCTGGAGGACTTTCCTCCCAAAAGTTTGATCCTGACTGGACATTAGATCCAGTCTATGTTTTGTAAAGGTGGAAAAGCTTGACCACGTGGCCGCCTTACAAATTTGCTCCGGGGTAGCACCAGCCCTTTCTGCCCAGGAAGCCGCCAATGCCCTTGTGGAATAGGCCCTAACACCCCCAGGAGGGTCTTTGTTCATTGCTCTATAACCCTCTGTAATAACTAACCTGATCCACCTAGCTATGGTGGCTTTTGAGGCCTTCTGTCCTTTGCGTTGACTTAAAAAAAGGATGAAGAGGGAATCTGAGATTCTAAACGGACTTGTTACCTTAAGGTATTCTAAAATACAACGTTTAACATCTAACAAATGAAAAGTTTTCTCCTTATTTGACGCATTCTGACATAAAGAAGGAAGAACGATGTCCTGCGACCTGTGAAATTTAGATGCCACTTTTGGCAAGAACCCAGGGTCTGTTTTTAGAATTGCTCTATCTTCCAAGATCTGTAGGAACGGTTCTCTTATAGAAAAAGCTTGCATCTCACTAACCCTGCGGGCTGAAGAGATTGCTACCAACAGGACTGTCTTGAACGTGACCAATCTTAGAGAGGACTCTGATATAGGTTCGAAAGGGGATCCTAAGAAAGCTTTCAGAACGACAGCTAAATCCCAGGAAGGAGTTTGGTTGACTCTGTCTGGCTTACGTCTAGAGATTGCTTTACAAAATCTAGAAATGAAAGGATCTTCCTGCAAACCTCTTTCTAAGTACACACTTAAGGCAGCTATCTGAACCTTGATAGTACTAGGGGTTAACCCCTTGTCTACCCCCTCTTGTAAGAACTGAAGGATATCAGCTGTGTGCATGCCCTTCCTCCCACAGTTGTCCAACCAACTATTGAATTTTCTCCAGACTTTCCTATATATAGCCCTGGTAGTTGGTTTTCTACTCTGTAACAGGGTCTGAATCACCTTATCCGTCAGACCCTTCCTTCTCAAGATTTCCTCCTCAGTAACCACGCGGAGAGGCTCAACAAGGTTACCTGAGGGTAAAAAAGAGGTCCCTACGACAGGAGATCTCGTCTGTAGGGAAGTCTCAGTGGAGGCTGGTCCGACAGCTGTAGCAGCGTTGTAAACAATGGCCTTTTAGGCCAATATGGTGCCACAAGGATTAAGCAAGTCTCCTCCGCAAGGAACTTTGCTAGAACCCTTGGGATAAGGTGAAGAGGTGGAAACGCATATGCCAGGCTGAAAGACCATGGAGTTTGTAAAGCATCTACTGCCAAGGGGCGATCCCCTGGGCATAGCGAGCAAAAATTTTGTACTTTTGCATTCGACCTGTTTGCAAAAAGATCCACTGCTGGCCTTCCCCAGTGAGTTACTATCAGATTGAAAACTTCTGGATGTAGCGACTATTCTTGATTCGAAACTTGTTGTCGCAGAAATGGATTTTAGATTGGACTCTAACCACTGAAAAATGTGCCTGGCCACTGATATCAAACGAGGACTTCTGGTACCTCCTTGTTTGTTTAGATATGCTACAGCCGTCATATTGTCTGAGCGGACCTGTAGATGATGACCCTGTAGCAAGGTCTGGAAGGCCAACATAGCCCTTAGGATTGCCGCTAACTCCTTCCATTTGGAGGAGAGGAGCCTCTCCTCCTGAGTCCACTGGCCCTGGGCCCAGTCTGAGTTGAGATGAGCTCCCCAACCCCAACTGCTCGCATCTGTGGTCAGAGTAGAGGTGATAGGCAAGACCCAGAGAACCACCTTGTTTAGGTTCCCTGCGTCCTTCCACCACCAGAGGGACTGCTTTATTCTTCTGGGAATTGATACCTCTTCCTCCAACTCCTTGCCCTTCAAGTGATCTAGCAAGAAACCCTGGTGGTCTCTTTGATGGAACCTGGCCCATTGCACAGCTGGAATGGCTGCCGTCATGAGGCCTAGCACTGACATGATCTCTTACTGTGCACTTGGAAGAGGTTTGGAGAAAAGAGATTCTGCGCCACAGGTTCAAAATCTCTTCCTCCGGCAGTACTATCGTTTGCTCCACTGAGCTGTCTTTGTAGCCTAGGTATAGGATTTCCTGAGTAGGAACAGTCTTGGACTTTTCCTGATTGATAATCCATCCCAGCTGTCCTAGACTGAGCTGTGTTAACTGTAAGTCCTGAGAGAGCTTTTTCTCCGAGTGGGCTGTCAGCAGTAAGTCGTCCTATATATGGAATGAACGAGACAGACTGAAGCCTTAACGGAACTAGTGCCTCCCCGAGAACTTTGGTAAAGATTCTCGGGGAGGCTGACAGTCCGAACGGAAGAGCTCTGCACTGAAAATGATAGATGCAAAGATTTATCTGAATAGCCATGCGAAGAAATTTCTGGCATTCCTTCCTTATAGGTATATGCAGATAGGCGTCCCTTAAATCCAGGGTAGCCATAAATACCCCCTTCTGGAGGAGATTCTTTATTGAATAGATCGACTCCATACGAAACTTCTTGTACCGGATGGAGAGATTCAGAGGGCGGAGGTTCATAATCAGTCTTCCCGGACGGCTTTTTTACCACAAATATATGAGAGTAAAAACCGTCCCCTTGCTCCTGAATGGGGACTGGTGTCAATACCTCTTGATCCACCATTTCCCCTAACAACAAAGGTAAAGCCCTGGCCTTCTCTGAATGGCTCGGGAGCTTTGTTACAAGAAATTTTGAGGGTGGGCAGCTGTGAAACTCTAGCGCATACCCTCTCTTTATTATGTTTAAAACAAACTTGTTTGAGGTTATCTTCTCCCATTGTGGAAGAAAGCTCGATAACCTTCCCCCCACAGGGAGCCTGATGTTACTGGCGCTTTGGGGTCTGACTGAGGCGGCTAAAAAGTAAGCCCCCTTTTTCCTTCCCTTTTTGACCTGTCCAGTGCTTTTAAAGCTTGAACTCCTGCCTTTTGGCGGGTTCCTTAAAGGGACGAAAAAAAATTTCTTGAAAAATCTTTTTTTGATGGGAAAAGTCTTCTTCCTGTCTGCCGTCCTTTCTAAGGCGATATCTAATTCAGGGCCAAAGACCAAATCCCCTGTAAAAGGCACACTACACAAGCGAGATTTGGACGCCATGTCACCACCCCATGTCTTCATCCATACCGCTCTTCTAGCTGCCACTGAAAGTGCGGCCGTTTTAGCCGTAAATTTCACTGAATCAGTGGAAGCATCAGAGATAAAACTCGTGGCCTTAAAGAGCATAGGAAAGGTCTTTAATAGCTCAGCCCTAGGAGTGGCTGTTTTTAGATGCTCTTGCAGCTGTGATAGCCAGAACTCCTAATTTCTAGCCACACAAGATGTGGCTAGAGCCGGTTTTAACCCGGCCATGGAGGCATCCCAGGCCCTCTTTAGGACCACATCCGTCCTTCTATCCATTGGATCCTTTAGGTGTCCCATGTCTTCGAAGGCTAAGTCAGATTGCTTTGAGACCTTGGAAAGAGGTGCGTCTAGTTTTGGATTTTTATTCCCGACCGCCTCTGGGCTCTCGTCAAAAGGGAATCTTTTTTTTAAGGAATTGGGAAAGAAGACTTTTTTTTTTTGTCTGGTTCAGACCACTCCTTAAGGATTAGATCAGAAAGTACTTTGTGTATGGGAAAAACCTTCACCTTCCTCTTCCCCAGAGCCTCATACATTAAATTATGCCTGGATAATTGAGTCTCTTTTTCATCAATTTCCAGCGTATCCTAAATGGCGCTCAAAAGCTCCTCTACCTCCTCAAGAGAAAGCTTATACTTTGCGCCTTTGTTAGCTACAGCCTGATCCTCATCCTGATCCGAATCAACGTCAGAGGATTCAGGACTAACGCGGGGCTATGCTCCCTGACTATACGGGGCTCCCCAGAACTAGGTGTCGTAAGGCATGGTGAGGAGGAGATTGTGGTTGCCTTAGTGGTGGAAACAGCTGTACCTACGTCCCATACCGCTCTTCCACCAGACACGATCACCCGACCTGTTAAGTGAACACTGCCCTGGTGTACTACAAGTCCCAGCCTTAACACTACCACCAACCACCAGTGTAATGACGTGTCCAGCAGCCTACCTGGTTTTGACTGGTGCCTGCCTCCACCGGAGCGTCCTGGGGATTAGCCTCCATGGTCCCCCTTGAGATCTGGATCCTGCCGCTAGTCTGGTGCAGCTGGACGCTGGCGGGATCGTACAGGCACAGCGTGGGCTTTCCTCTTCCTCCCTGTGCCTTCACAGACACGGAAACCGGAAGTCTCAGCACACAGGGATGACGCAGTTCCGCCGGAAATGACGCAACGGCGTCACCGACCCGCACTGCTCTCAGGGGGAACTAGCATCATCCTGACGCTGGCCACCTCGGCACTGGAGAGAGGAAGGGAGCGGGTCGGCTCCTACAATGCTGGATGGTACCCGAGCCCTAAAAAAGAAAAAATGGACTAGCAGAGAACCTGCCGGACAGGACCCAGTCCCCTAGCGCAGGTTCACCCTCTTCAGGCAGCCCCTGAGAGATGTAGTCCTCCTGGTTCCTGGCAACATGTTCTTTCGACGGAGGAAACACAAATGACTGACCAGGGACCTGAAGGTCCGCCTTTTGAACTGATTGGCAATGTGTTTCCGGTAACGATGGGAGGGACTCCATCTCTCAGGGGCTGTCCTGGAAGACAACTGGGGAAAGGATTTTGCGGTGCGTACAAAAATCCTTTTTTTTTCCATAATCGGGGTGTTTTCCATATGTGTTATTCATGAGGTGCTAGTAGGTGGTAAAGCTGACTTCCATCCCATCAGGAGCACCTCCCTGGCTTGGAACAATGCCCTTGAAAGTGCAACTCTGACCAGTTCTTCAGGGACTACCTCCTCCAGAATCCCAAGTATGCAACATATTGGGTCTTTGGATACCTTTGTTTGGAACACCATATTAAGCGTATCTATCACTTTTTTGGTTGCTATATCCTCAGCAAGGAGGGTTTCAGAATTGACTGCTCTTTCTTGTAAAGAGCCGTATTTGATTATTCATGAGGACAGAGTGGTGTTACGTCCTCGTCCAGGCTTTTTTTGCTAAAAGTGGTTTCAGGCTTTCATCTGAATGGAGATATTGTCCTGCCATCGTTTTTCCAAAAACTATGTTCCAAGGAAGAAAAATCACTACATTGTCTTGATGTAGTGAGAGCAGTGAAAATCTATTTAAGGAAAACTGCTCAGTTTCGTAAGACTGATGTCTTATTTATTCTGCCAGAAGGTCCTAAAAAAGGACAGGCAGCGTTGAAATCCACTGTTGCTAAGTGGATTTGGCAAGTTATAATTCAAACTTATGTTTTAAGGGGTAAGATTCCCCTTGTTCAAGTTAAGGTGCACTCTACCAGAGCGGTTAGTGCTTCTTGGGCAGTGCTTTACCAGGCCTTCTTTGCTCAGATCTGCAAGACCGCAACTTGGTCTTCGGTCCATGCAGTCACAAAATTTTACCAAGTGAATGTATAAGGAATGAGGATATCTCCTTCGGGCACAGTGTGCTACAGGCAGCAGTTTAAGTCCTCAAGGTCTGGCGGTGCCCTACGGGATGTCTCCCTCCCCTCAAGTAGCATTGCTATGGGACGTGCCACTAAGTAAATACTTAAGGCTCTGTGTCCTATGATGTTCGTTAAAGAAAATAGAATTTTTATAACAGTTTACCTGTAAAATCCTTTTCTTGGAGTACATAATTGGACACAGAGGTCCCGACCCTCTTCTTTTATGGTGTTTAAGTATATTGCTTATATTGCTTGGCTACAAAAACTGAGGTACTCCTGGAAGGAGGAGGGGTTATATAGGGGAGTCAACTTCCTGTATTGGGTGTGCCAATGTCAACATCTTTAGATAGCTATAACCCACTAAGTAAATACTTAAAGCTTTGTGTTCTATGATGTACTCCAAGAAAAGGATTTTACAGGTAAGCTGTTATAAAAATCCTATTGTTCCTTTGCACTGGCAGCAGATTAACTCACGACTTGTGCGCATGTGGTAAAGCAAAATTTCTGAAAATTACAGTATGGAAGAAAAATACTTGCCTCCACTAAGAGTGAGGAGAACCAATTCCTCAAAATTTTATTGGACAGATTACACATTCTCCAGTTATAGCGCTGACCTTAATAGCTGATCCATGCTTGCACATGCTTCTTAAGGCCGGGTTCACACTATAGCGATGCGGGAACGCCGCAAATCCGCGGCGTTTACCCGCATCGCACACCTCCCGCCGGCAGTTCACACTGCCCTATGCGGACGGCTGGGAGTGTCAATGTTATGTTAATGACACCCCCAGATCCGTCGGCAAATCGCAGTGCGATCTGCCGACTCGCACAGGAATCGGATCGCATGGTGTGAACCCCCATGCGATCCGATTCTGTTGCGGACCCAAAAAAGGGTCCCGTGCGAGTTTGCTGCGGGAGCGCTGCGAATTCAGCCATACTATCTGTATGGCTGAACTCGCATCGCTACGGAGATCGGATGTGATTTGCTGTGCGAATCACATCAGGATCTCCCCCCGCAGCGGTGTGAACCGGGCCTAAGTGTAGTATACCCGCAATTCTGGACCCAGTGCTCTTTGGAAACTTTGTCATAGCCCTCTGAGGGGCTTTCTACACTCCTCTATTACCTGAATCTCCAGAGGTTCTCAGAGCAGTTTTTTGGGGGGCAAACCTACACCCAGTTTTCTACCCCCCCCTTTCTTTTTTTTTCCCTTCTCTTTTCTCCTCTCCGTGTTTCATAGGGAGGCAGGCTCATTACTGCCGAATTCTGGATTGTGACGTACCCTTCAGAATTAACCCTCTGCTTGCAATTAGTGTTTTTTATAGATATATATCTATATGGGTTATACTGTCATAACTATGTGGAACCTTCTTGAGCTTGTTTGGTGTTCACTCCTGTAATATTTTTTATTTTTTTTTCCACTATTTCACTGGTTTTTTTTCTATATACAAAATTTAGAATAAAGAATTTTGAAAAAAAAAAGAGCTCCGTATTTAGTACTGTAAATATACAATTTGTAGATAGACTGCATTACAGTAATAAATGGCAAGGGTTCAGTGCAGGACATTTTGAGTATGCTCTTAAGCTGGCCATAGACATTTTGAGTCTCGGGCGGTTCAGCAGGAAGAAGTTGATAACTCAATCAACTGTGGTACAAACAGCATGCCAGATTTTACATGAGAATATTGCATGCGGCTGTTATTGCCGGTAGCTATAATCAGTGTTTCCTCCTAGCGACTTCCCCCACCCCCTGTCTTGATAACACAGTGACTCAACGGAAGGAATGCCTCTGTCAATGCTGTCTGTGTTGATGTGATGGGGGGGAGAAGAATCAAGCAAATTTCTTTGCTGCAACCCGTGTTTGCAGGAAAGAAATTTGCTCTATCTATAATTCAAAAAGTTAAACTCATACATTATATACACACAGAGTGATATATTTCAACCATTTCTTTCTTTTCAATTTGATGATTATGGCTTACAGCTAGTGGAAACCAAAAATACTGTATCTGAGAAAATTTGAATATGGTGAAAAAGTTCAATATTGTAGACTCATGGTGTCACATTCTAATTAGCTAGTTGGCTCAAAACACCTGTAAAGATTTTCTGAGCCTTTCAATGGTCTCTGGTTCAGTAGGTAACATAATCATGGGGACGACTGCTGACTTGACAGTTGTCAGGAAGACAGTCATCGGCACCCTCCACAAAGAAGGTAAGTCACAAAAGGCCATTGCTAAATAAGATGGCTGTTCAGAGTGTTATATCCAAGCATATTAAAGCATGGAAAGTGTGGTAGAAAAAGGTGCACAAGCAGCAGGAATAACCACAGCCTTGCGAGGATTGTGAAACAAAGGCCATTCAAGAATGTGGGGAGTCAGTGCTTCAAAAGCCACCACACACATATGTAGTGGGCTACAACTGTTGTATTGCTTGTGTCAAGCCACTCCTGAACCAGAGACATCAGAAGCGTCTTACAAAACAGTCACTTGGATCGGCACACACTGCGATCTGCGGGATGCTCAGCGGTCTCGGCCTTAGGAAAAGCCGCGGCTTCGGAATAGTTCCGGAGCGGTGGCCATCTTGGTGCACCCATCGGCGTTTACAATGTGATCCCTCCCGTCAAATGACTGATCGATCACTTGTAAACAAACCGGCGTCCTCTCTCCCCTCTCTGTACAAATCTGTACAGTGGAGGGGAGAAATTGGATGGCAGCAGCCCATCTGTAGTGCCCACTGCGCTGCTCTGTGACAATTGCAGTCACAGCCATCCCTCCATACTCTGCCAATACCCTGCCGTACTCTGCCAATACCCTGCCGTACTCTGCCAATACCCTGCCGTACTCTGCCAATACCCTGCAGTACTCTGCCAATACCCTGCCGTACCCTGCCATACCCTGCCCAATACCCTGCCATACTCGGCGATACCCTGCCATACTCGGCGATACCCAGCCATACTCGGCGATACCCAGCCATACTCTGCGATACCCAGCCATACTCTGCGATACCCAGCCATACTCTGCGATACCCAGCCATACTCTGCGATACCCAGCCATACTCGGCGATACCCAGCCATACTCGGCGATACCCAGCCATACTCGGCGATACCCAGCCATACTCGGCGATACCCAGCCATACTCGGCGATACCCAGCCATACTCGGCGATACCCAGCCATACTCGGCGATACCCAGCCATACTCATCCATGCTCAGCCAATATTACATTGGGGGAGATGACGTTGATATTACAGTGGGGAGATTGTGGATATTACAGTGGGGACTATATGGTGGTGGAATTTTCACAGGTTTTTGCAAATTCAATTATTATTTGCTGATCCGAAAAATGATCCGATCCGTGACTCTGATCCGAGGAACAATCCGATCTGTGAGTTTTTTGATCTGTTGCACCCCTAGTATCCCAGAACTAGATGGATGCTGTCGTCCTCAGATGGGGTAATCCGAAAGGAACTATGAGAAAAACAAATGGAAGGCGCACTGAGCTAGTGCATTACCAGAGATAATTTTAATAATGAGAAATTTTTGTATAAAAATGAGTACTCTCAAAATGCAACTCACAAAAGGCCATAAACAATGCTTGGACATGCACAGAACACAGAGTGCAGCTAACGCATTTCAGGGGTGCACTTCCTTCCTTAGAGGTTGGCTGTGGGGTACAGTAACGTTTTTTGGGGTCGCACCCCCTTCCTCAGAGCTAGGCCAGCGTGTGTTAGCTGTACCCTGTGTTCTGTGCATGTCCATGCACTGTGTTTATGGCCTTTTGTCAGTTGCATTTTGTGATTACTCATTTTTATACTAAAAATTCTTATTAAATTATCTCTGGTAATGCACAAATCCATTTCTGCTTTTCTATCAGAAACGTCTTACCTGGGCTAAGGAGAAAAGGGACTCAGTTGCTCAGTGGTCCAAACTCCTCTCTTCAGATTAAAGTATATTTTGCATTTTATTTGGAAATCATGGACCTAGAATCTGGAGGAAGAGTAGAGAGCCACAGAAACCAAGTTGCATGAGGTCCAGTGTGATTTTTTTTTTTTTTTTTTTAGAGTCAGTGATGATTTGGGTCGGTATGTCATCTGCTGGTGTTGGTCCACTGTGTGTTTTTTTTTTTTTTTTTTTTTTTTTTATTGGAAAACCAACTTTATTGGAAAAAAAAAAAATACATGGTACAAGTGATATAAGCTAACTTGGCCAGAACAGTAGTACACACATAAGCACATTGAGTTATCTGCGTGATATAAGGTGACAGTGAAGCCAGTACACAATATGGGGGTCACAGCAGGCAAAATTATCTTGATTTTCAGGACTATTATCTTGCCTCCCAACTGTCCTATTTCTATCATTTTGACAAAAACGAGCTACCAAGATACCAGCTATTACTCTGAGCACCCTGATGACCCAGCCCATACCCCACTTCAGTCAGTCCTCAGGCCCCCATTGACGACCCTCCCAACACAAAGCAGGACATGTTGACACATCACCGGAGGGTATGGCGGACGGCACTACAAAAACCTAGGACTTCACAGGTTCACTCTCAACACCCCTCTCTGGTTCAATACACGCTTTCCTGAATTATTGTCCATTCCAGACCCCGCGGTTTGGACACGTCATGGGATATTGTACATACACCAGATCATGACCACTACGGGTCTTAAAACATTCCAAACGCTAAAGGATGCATTCTCCCTTCCCAATTACCTCCTTTTCATGCTATACAAACTCTGTTTGCTGGCTCCAACCTGTCCCTGACAGTCCCCTCTATATAGTAGACACAATCACAGACGCTGAACCAGCCAAACTAATCTTCACCCTTTACTCTGCCATCCGTCTCCCTAGTACCATAGCCTTGGCCTATACAACTAAGACTAGATGGGAGGTGGACGTTGGAATAATTGAGGATGAGGATTGGAAGGAAATCTTGAGGGATGTGAAAAAGTATCCCCCAAACTGCCGGACTACCTCACGCAGTTGTATATTATACATAGGACATGTCCGACTTCTCAGAAGATAACCCGTTTCAAACCCATGTACAATCCAGGATGCCGTTTTATGCGACCATACCCCAGGCTCCTTCAATCACCTTATATGGTCCTGCCCAACTATCTAAGCATACTGGATACAAGTGATATGCTTCCTGCACGATCAGATGGGCTCTCCTTCTACCCTAGACCCAAAGATGTACCTACTCGGTCTGCTGCCAGACTTGGACGTTGACAAACCCCTTTGTACCTTTTTACATGAGATGCTATTCTTGACGAGAAAAGCAATAGGCCATAATTGGATGCAGGCCTTGCCCCCTACAATCCAGTGCTGGAAAAAGGTATTAATGACACTCTCCCATATAAGAAGCTGATTTATGTACATAGAATGTCCCCTTAAGTAGGAATCAAAGGTTTTGCAGCGTTCAAAAAATATGATTAACTTGTTAGTGATTGACCCCTATATCGGCCTATTGATTCTGTTGTACAATAGAATAGCATAGACCAAGGTTCCGACTTGATTTTATCAAATTGTATCGTATCGGCGACCGCCTGCCAATACACCTGGAAAAATGGGCATGGCCACCAAATTTTGTCTATGCATTGCGATTCCACTGCAGTCCCCGCAACACATCGATGCTGCAGATGAAGACATTGCATGTAATTTATCTGGTGTATAATACCAGCGAATAAGGAGTTTATCATTTACTTCCTTAATTTTGAATGCAAAAGAGGACATATGGGAAAGCTGCACAATATCTTTTTGTTCAGCAGTGATACTTGATTGCAAATCTTTTTCCCAACTAGCTTAATAGCCTGGGTAGCGAGGGCCTTGGAGAGATAGTAGAGCTTTATAAAACAATGATACAATGTGGCAGATGATTCCTGGACCACATGATAGCTTCAACTCGGACAAGGGTTCAATTTGCAGAGCCCATTAATCTATATTAGTGGGCTCAGTTGTTCCTCAGAACAATTGTAAAGGTTTTACCTCGGCACTCTAAAGGGTTTGATGTAGCTGAGTTTGGCATTCTCTAAAGCCAACATTTCTGTATTAAAAATCCTTTTTTATCTTACGTTGACTGACTGACACAGCTCCTTTATTCTTGACCATTGGGTTGTTACACCACCTTCAGGAAAGGACTAGGTAGAACATGTTACCATGTACAAAAAACAGAACTTTATAGTTCCGCCCAAGGGGCGGTCCCTTCTGTAACAACCCCCCAGCCTGCTTCCTGCAGCCTTAGTGGGCCTCTTGGCTATCTGACTAATGGGTCTGCGAGCCGATTTCCTTTGGCTACAAGATAGAGCTCCTCTCTTGGCCACCAAACATATTCTTCCCCTCCAGCATACCCTTACTCCCGGCTCGCTGGGAGGCCCTATTGGGCGCAGTATGGGACCTGCTAAGCCGCAGGGTGGTAGTGCCTGTTCCAGAGTCAGAAAGGTTCCAGGGGTTCTACTCCAATCTGTTTGTAGTCCCCAAAAAGGAAGGGGTACGTCCAATCTGGACCTAATAGCCTCAATTGCTTTGTTTAAAGTACAGAGGTTCAAAATGGAATCGGTTCGCTCAGTAGTCGCTGCGCTCCATCAAGGATACTTGGACACCAGGATGCATACCTACACATACCCATATGCCTCAGGCATCAGAGGGTTCTGCCCTTTTTTGGCTTGGTTTCAGCCCCCCGAGTCTTTACCATGGTATTGACTCCAATTTTGGCATTGAGACAACGCGGGATCTCAATCGTAGGTTATCTGGATGAACTCCTGAGAGCAGCTTCCGCCTCAGAATTAAAGGAGGATGTGGCGATCACCATGCAAACCCTGCAGGAATTTGGGTGGCTGTTGAACCTAAAAAAGTCGGTGCTCATACTAGATCAGCGCTTGGAGTACCTAGGCTTACCACTGGACTCCATGAAAGCGAGAGTTTTCTCCCTTCAGACAAAACTGGGCCACGGTAAAGCTATTGCTGAACCGCTGATGGTCGTCGCTGCGTTTCTGCATGCGAGTTCTGGGCTTCATGGTGGCCTCCCTTGAGGTGGTACCGTACGCCCAGTTTCACACCAGAGCCTTGCAGGAGGAGATATTGACAAAATGGGACATATCTCCGTTATCCCTGGATCGGCAGATTCAGGTGAGCCAGTACTGGCAGGGACTCCCTGCTTTGGTGGCTGAGGTCCCCAGTGCTTCGGTCAGGGAAATTGTTCCTACCTTTGCATTGGACTGTGATCACAACAGACGCCAGCCTGACCGGCTGGGGTGGAGTACTGTGGGAGTAAAGTCGACCCAGGGTCTCTGATCAGGTGAGGAACCCAAGTTGCTGATCAATGTGCTTGAACTCTGAGCGATTAGGCTTTGCTTCTCCACATAGTCTGAGACTACAAGGGTATCCGATCAGGTCAGAAAACGTCACGACGGTGGCATATGTCAACCATCAATGAGAAACAAGTAGATCGGCTGCAGCACGGGAGGTCACTCACATCCTTCAGTGGACAGAGCGGCAGGTACCGGCCATTTACATACTGGCAGGTGGACTACCTAAGTCGCCAAATGCTGGGCCTAGGGGAATGGGCGTTGCATTCAGAGATGTTCAGGCTACTGTGCCTGCAGTGGGGCACACCAGACATGGATCTCCTGGCCTCCCATCTCAATCGGAAGGGGCCGAGATTCATATCCAGGATAAGAGATCTTTGGGCAGACGCATCAATCGCACTGGTGGCTCCATGGGATCAGCACCGACTGAGCTACGACTTTCCTCCTTTAAAGCTACTACTACTGCGTCTGCTCCACAGAGTGAAGGCCGAGGGGGTTCCAGTAATACTAATGCCCCAGATTGGCCTCAGCGTCCCTGACCCACCGACCTAGTATGCCTGGTTGCAAAGGCTCCCTGGCGACTGCCATTGCGAGAGGACCTTCTGTGTCGATGTCCGATTCTCTATCTTGTTTTACCATCGCTGGTTTAAACCGCATGGCTGAGAGCCAGATGCTTGGGTACCGAGGCCTATTGGGCTCGGTGATCTCAACTATGTTGAGAGCATGGAAATCTTCTCGGAAGATATATACCGCTGTACCTGGAAGGCATACATCTCTATGTGTGAGGAGAAAGTATGGCATCCGTGCACCTATTCAGCTTCCAGGATCCTGCTGTTTCTACAGCGGGGAATAGACCAGAACTTGGCTTTAAGCACCAATATCATCCTTGGCTGTCTTTTTTCAGCGATTCCTGGTGTCTCACTCTCTAGTGAGCACTTTTGTTCAGGGGGTCCAACTTGTAATTCATCCGGTGCGTCCACTGTTACCCCCGTGGGATCTGAACGTGGTGTTATCGGTCCTTCAGAAACTGCCGTTTGAGAACATCAGAGGAATTCCTTTGTTGACTTTTTCTCAGAAAATGGTCTTTCTAGTGGCCATTACATTGGCCAGGAGGGTTTCTGTTAGAATATTAACCAGTTGCCGACCGCCGCACGCCGATGTACGTCGGTACAATGGCACGGGCAGGCATAAGGACATACATGTACGTCCCTTGCCTCCCGCGGGTCGGGGGCCCGATCGGGCCCCCGCCCGGTGCCTGCGGCGGTCGGTATTCGTACGGGAGCGATCCCGGACGAGGGGACGGCCATTCATTCATGGCCACCCCCTCGCGATCGCTCCCGACGAATAGAAATCCCCGGTGACATCACTTCCTCTCCTGTAATGTAAACACAGGAGAGGAAGTGATGTATTCTCTCCTCCGTGTCGGTATTTTTCGTTCCGACACGGAGGAGAGCGGATCAGTAAGTTGCACCAACACTCACACACACAGTAGAACATGCCAGGCACACTCACACCCCCCCTTTACCCCCCGATCACCCCCCCAATTACCCCTGCCCCTCAGTCACAGTGACACCAATGTCATTTTTTTTTTTTTTTTTTTTTTTTTTTGCATTGGTGTCATTTGTGACTGTAATAACTGTTAGGGCAGTTAGAGTTAGCCCCCTTTAGTTCTAATGTACCCCCCTAACCCCCCCAATAAAGGTTTAACCCCGTGATCACCCCCCGTCGCCAGTGTCACTAAGGCTGGGTTCACATTGCAGCGGTTTATGAGAACGAATGTGATTCGCACCGCACTGCAGTGCAAATCACATCCGATCTCTGTGCGATTCGAGTTCAGCCATTCGCCGCACCCGCCGCACCCGCCACACCCGCCGCACCCGCCGCAAATTCGCACGGGACCCTTTTTTTGGCCCGCAGCAGAATCGGATCGCATGGGTGTTCACACCATGCGATCCGAGTTTGCAGATCGCACTGCGATATGCGAACTGATCTGGGGGTGTCAGTAACATTTCACTGACACTCCCAGCAGTTCGCATAGGGCAGTGTGAACTGCCGCCGGGAGGCATGCGATGCGGGAACCCGCCGCGGATTCGCGGCGTTTCCGCATCGCTCCAGTGTGAACCCAGCCTAATAAGCGATCATTTTTCTGATCGCCGTATTAGTGTCACAGGTGACGCTAGTTAGGCAGGTAGGTATTTAGGTTCGCCGCAGCTTTTTATAGCGCCAGGGACCCCCATATACTACCGCATAAAGCCCCCTGATTGCCCCCTAGTTAACCCTTTCACCAGTGATCACCATATAACTGTTACAGGTGACGCTGGTTGGTTAGTTATTTTTTTATAGTTTCAGGGCACCCGCCATTTATTACCTAATAAAGGTTTAACCCCCTGATCACCCGGCGGGTGTCATTTGTGACTAATAACTGTTAGGGCAGTTAGGGTTAGCCCCCTTTAGTTCTAAGGTACCCCCCTAACCCCCCCAATAAAGGTTTAACCCCGTGATCACCCCCCGTCGCCAGTGTCACTAAGGCTGGGTTCACATTGCAGCGGTTTATGAGAACGGATGTGATTCGCACCGCACTGCAGTGCAAATCACATCCGATCTCTGTGCGATTCGAGTTCAGCCATTCGCCGCACCCGCCGCAAATTCGCACGGGACCCTTTTTTTGGCCCGCAGCAGAATCGGATCGCATGGGTGTTCACACCATGCGATCCGAGTTTGCAGATCGCACTGCGATATGCGAACTGATCTGGGGGTGTCAGTAACATTTCACTGACACTCCCAGCAGTTCGCATAGGGCAGTGTGAACTGCCGCCGGGAGGCATGCGATGCGGGAACCCGCCGCGCATTCGTGGCGTTCCCGCATCGCTCCAGTGTGAACCCAGCCTAATAAGCGATCGTTTTTCTGATCGCCGTATTAGTGTCACAGGTGACGCTAGTTAGGCAGGTAGGTATTTAGGTTCGCTGCAGCTTTTTATAGCGCCAGGGACCCCCATATACTACCGCATAAAGCCCCCTAATTGCCCCCTAGTTAACCCTTTCACCAGTGATCACCATATAACTGTTACAGGTGACGCTGGTTGGTTAGTTATTTTTTTATAGTTTCAGGGCACCCGCCATTTATTACCTAGTCTCACTAGTGTACCCCTAAATTTAGGGGTGTCTACTTTCCAAAATGGGGTCATTTGGGGGGGGTTTGTGCCATCTTGGCATTTTATGGCCTTCAAAACTGTAACGCCCTTAGAAAGCCTGAAGGCGGTGCTTGGTTTTCGGGGCCCCGTACGCGGCTAGGCTCCCAAAAAGTCCCACATATGTGGTATCCCCATACTCAGGAGAAGCAGCAGAATTTATTTTGGGGTGTCATTTCACATATGCCCATGGCATGCGTGAGCAATATATCATTTAGTGACAACTTTGTGAAAAAAAAAAAAAAAAAAAAAAAGTTTGTAATTTTCCCGCAACTTGTGGCAAAATATAAAATATTCCATGGACTCAACATGCCTCTCAGCAAATAGCTTGGGGTGTCTACTTTCTAAAATGGGGTCATTTGTGGGGGTTTTGTGCCATCTTGGCATTTTATGGCCTTCAAAACTGTAATAGGTAGTGAGGAGTGAAATCAAAAAATTACGCCCTTAGAAAGCCTGAAGGCGGTGCTTGGTTTTCGGGGCCCCGTACGCGGCTAGGCTCCCAAAAAGTCCCACATATGTGGTATCCCCGTACTCAGGAGAAGCAGCAGAATTTATTTTGGGGTGTCATTTCACATATGCCCATGGCATGCGTGAGCAATATATCATTTAGTGACAACTTTGTTAAAAAAAAAAAAAAAAAAAAAAAAGTTTGTAATTTTCCCGCAACTTGTGGCAAAATATAAAATATTCCATGAACTCAACATGCCTCTCAGCAAATAGCTTGGGGTGTCTACTTTCTAAAATGGGGTCATTTGTGGGGGTTTTGTGCCATCTTGGCATTTTATGGCCTTCAAAACTGTAATAGGTAGTGAGAAGTGAACTCAAAAATTTACGCCCTTAGAAAGCCTGAAGGCGGTGCTTGGTTTTCGGGGCCCCGTACGCGGCTAGGCTCCCAAAAAGTCCCACATATGTGGTATCCCCATACTCAGGAGAAGCAGCAGAATTTATTTTGGGGTGTCATTTCACATACGCCCATAGCATGTGTGAGCAATATATCATTTAGTGACAACTTTGTGTAAAAAAAAAAAAAAATTTTTTTTTTTGTCATTATTCAATCGCTTGAGGCAAAAAAATAAAATATTCAATGGGCTCAACATGCCTCTTATCAATTTCCTTAGGGGGTCTACTTTCCAAAATGGGGTCATTTGGGGGGGTTTTGTACTGCCCTGCCATTTTAGCACCTCAAGAAATGAGATAGGCAGTCGTAAACTAAAAGCTGCGTAAATTCCAGAAAACGTACCTTAGTTTGTAGATGTGACAACTTTTGCGCAAACCAATAAATATACAATTATTGACTTTTTTTTTACCAAAGACATGTGGCTGAATACATTTTGGCCTAAATGTATGACTAAAATTGAGTTTATTGGATTTTTCTAATAACAAAAAGTAGAAAATATCATTTTTTTTCAAAATTTGCGGTCTTTTTACGTTTATATCGCAAAAAATAAAAATCGCAGAGGCAATCAAATACCATCAAAAGAAAGCTCTATTTGTGGGAAGAAAAGGACGCAAATTTTGTTTGGGTACAACATTGCATGACCGCGCAATTACCAGTTAAAGCAGCGCAGTGCCAAAGTGTAAAAAGACCTCTGGTCATTTACCAGCAAAATGGTCCGGTCTGAAAGTGGTTAAAATGTATAAATGGTTTGGGTCTTTTGAGAATGATTGACTTGCTTATGTATATCATTATATATTCTAGATATAGATAAAGTGAAAAAAAAAAAAAATATATATATATATATATATATATATATATATATGTGTGTATATATATATATATATATATATATATGTGTGTATATATATATATATATATATATATATATATATAATGTTATATATATTTATGTAAAGATTTGTTTGAAGCTTCATATGCATTTCTTGGGATAGCAGTTCTATGTAGAACTCTCATGTGGTATCAATTAGTCTGACCTCCCCCATTGTAAGAGATAAGGTTACATCCTTGTCCAAAGACACAGAGTTTCGGTATAAGTAATTTCTTTATATTACAATATTTCCTGATTAGGATCATTATTAAGTACATTACATTTTAAACGTATATAATCTATCTACTGATATATGTAGTATTTGGTTTAGAAGATAGGAAACTTGTATAAGTTAAATGGTTTAATACATGGCAGTTTTGCCATCCCAATGGAATATTTTGATTAGAGACGGTTTTGTATTTCAACATCTTGTTGGGTGAGGTGGGAGGGAACTTGCTGATTCAGAATTTGCAGGCTTTCTGTGAAACAACAGAGCTCAGAGGAACTTTAAACCATCCTTAATTGGGAAAAGGGTGGGGGTTTAGTGGTAGGAGTAGTAAGTTAGTAAAGAGAGCAGATTTGCACTCGGGCAGACACGAGGAGACATTGAAGGAGAAGGATGACAAACCACCTTACAGACACACACACAAAGATATTTATACAATCTTCATTTCAAGAATAAGAAGCTTATCGATGCTTTTTTATATTCTACATTTTGACACTGTTTTTGTAATATTTTTCTATTTTTATTAAATCAATTTTGTCATTTTTACATGAGAATTGAACGGATTTTCTTGGAACTTTCCTCATCAATATGAATTATTGAAATATAGTTATTAATACAGTAATAACTCAATTTCTACAGTTTCGGAACTAGCAGCCGTGTCTTGCTATATGGTTACCCATAAGGATAAGGTGGTGTTGCCTTTGCAACCTTCTTTTCTGCCGAAGGTGGTTTCGGCGTTCCACGTCAATGAAGATATTGTGTTCCCATCTCTGTGTCCTAAACTGACACATCTTAAGAGGTGGTCCTTTATTCCCTGGACATGGTCAGGGCTATAAGGATATATTTGTTTGCCAAGGCTCCCCTTTGGGGAGTTAGATTCTCTGTTTGTTTCAGTAGTTGGTCCGAAAAAGAGGTATGGCAGTCTCGTCAACCACCATTTCCAAGTGCATTAGACAGATGTGGTACAGGCCTATGCCTTGAAGGGGCGGGTGCCCCCCTTTCCTGCCATGACCCATTCCACCAGGACAATTAGGATTTCTTGGGCTTCTGACATTGTGTGTCAGTCGCTCTGGTGTGTAAGGTGGCAATTTAGTCATCCTTTTACCAAATTCTACAGAGTGGATGTAAGCGCATCGTCTGCCTGCTTTGGCCACAAAGTTTTGCAGACGCCCGTGTAATGTTGCAATTCTGCACTCCTTTTTCTGTTTAAAGAAATAGTTACTTTTGAGTATAATGCACTGTTGCATTGTTACCGCAAGTTCTGATGTGGTTAGATAAGGTGGTGACTCCCTTGTTAGGAAGCACTTCTGATTGTGGGTGAAGTTTTTATGCTGTTTCCCACCCCTCGTTATGACCCTGCTTGGGGACGTCCCGATGATCAAGAATAAAGGATCTGTGTCAGTCAGTGAACGTAAGAGAAAATAGGATTTTTGTACTCACCGTAAAATCCTTTTCTCTTGAGTTCACTGACTGACACAGCACCCTCCCCTCCCATTGATTACGTTATACTGCTTGTTGACTTGGGCAGAACTAGAATGTTCTGTTTGTGTGCATGTTAACATCTTCTGCCTAGTCCTCTCCTGAAGGTGGCGTGACAACCCGTTGGTCAAGAATAAAGGAGCTGTGTCAGTCAGTGAACCCCAGAGAAAAGGTTTTTACGGTCAGTACAAAAATGCAATTTTTTATTGGTCTTCTGTAATATTCAAATTTTCTATGATACTGAATTTGGGGTTTTCACTAGCTGTAAGCCAGAACCATCAACATTAAAAGAAAATGCTTGAATTATATGTTATGAAGAGCAATCAGATGAATTGCAATTCATTGCAAAAAAACAAAATATAATTTTCTGATTGAAAACCACATTCACTGTTATAAATTTGTTTTAAAAAAATTCCATCCTGCTCCTTTTGACTTTTTCTCTGATACAGCACTGTGATACAGCAGGGGTCACGTGCTCAGTAGTCACTGAATTGTACAAGGGTTACAGACTATACTGGCTCTGCAGGGGCTTGGCAGCTAGCGTAACGGCCCTGTGCCTGAATGCAGAGCAACAAGTCCACTAGCCTTTAAGACAGTACCTGGATGCAGCAGCAATGGCTGCATATGTAATGAACAAATATGTCTGCCTTGTGTACATAATTACAAGTTATACATGGAAATGGCACATATTGATAAAATTATTTCCCTCAAGTTGGTCACTTGTGCATGTTTAGCCCAAAAAAAAAATGTCATCAGCGTGTTGGGTTATATCTTAAAAGTGAAACGGGCTGGGGGCGTGGCCTGAACCTGCATGGAGTAGGACGCGTGTCTCCGGAGCTCCGCCGAGGAATCCTGTCTCCCACGCTGATCCTGTGACACCACAGCACCGATACTCACCTTAATACTTCGGGCAGGCATCCCTTCAGTCCGGAGCATATGTCTCCCTCAAAATCTCAGCGATCAGCGGTGGCGCGGCTGTCCCAGTACCGCCGACATGTGAGTGAGGAGGGGGAGGAACATGGCGGCGCGGAGGACCCGGGAGGGCCGCGTGTGGCGGGAGACACAGACAGGCTTCTTGAAGCAATTACATTATGTCGCACGTCCCTTACATCCCAGATTGAGGAGGTGCAAATGGACATTTCTTTATTAAGACAAGATTTCCAGAAGCTGCGGGACCAGGTGAGGGACACTGAGACCCGTATCAGCCATGTGGAAGATGCTCTCTCACCTCTGCAAAATGACACTGACCACATGCAGAAGCAAATAGACCCCCTGACTACTAAACAGGACGAAATGGAAAACCGCATACGCAGATGCAATATCCGACTGATTGGTCTTCCGGAGGGGGCTGAAGGTAAGGACCCCACAACTTTTCTGGAGCAATTGCTGATAAGCAACTATGGTAGAGAGTCTTTCTCCCTCATGCTGGCGGTTGAACGCGCACATCGCATGCCTGCCAGGCCTCCACCTCAGGGTGCACCTCCACGCACCTTTATTGCAAAACTCCTGAACTAAAAGGACAGAGATGCTGCCCTCCGCATGGCCCGGGAAAAGGGTAATATCCCGGTGGGCAATACTAAAGCTGCAATATTCCCTGATTTCTCCGCGGACGTCCAGAAACGCCGGCAGGGTTTTATGGAGGCCAAACGATTATTGCGTGCACAGCAAGTGAAATACTCTATGCTTTTCCCTGCGCGCCTTAGGGTGGAGGCAGGGGACCGGGCGCTCTTCTTTGAACAACCCAGAGAGGTCATAGCATGGCTGGAACGCAGGGCGCCTCGTGATGGAGCCGCCTGAGACTCCTTGGGACGTGTAAGCTAGCAATTTTCTTATCCCACCCCTGGGCTCCTGGAACTCTGACAGATTGCCTGATCTTTTTGTACTGTTCTATTTTTGCTCAGGGAGCCTGCACCCGGGGCGTATGTTCTCACTCTTTAAACTCTTACTGCAGTGTGACCTGCTGAACTTCTTGAATCTGGAACATATGCACATGCTGCTGGTGTCAACGTATATGCATCAACTTTTTCCCTTTTTTGTCTCGTGTCCCTGATGAGGGACCCTTTCTGCAGTACATTCCTGTTTGCTTTGTTTCAAAACTTTTTTGGTTTATACTTTTACTTTTTTTATTCTTTTTTCTCCCGGAGCAAGGGGAGACATGTTGGACCTAAGGTCTAATTGCACGGTGCAGCGGAAGACTGCTCCACTGTCTGCTGGGCCTCTTTTTTGCTATGAGGGAGATGGTCACCGGGGCTGGACAGCAACAGACACTCTTTTTTGTTCAACACTGTGTACCACTATACAGGGGGTTCTATTTTACCTTTCCCTCTGGTACCGGTGGCCACAGCCCTCTCTCAGACTTAATGTTCTTAACTGTTTTATTGATTTCATGAAACTGGTTTTCCCAGCCAGACGTGTTTGGTTTTTCAGGGAATATACCCGCACGAGTTGGGGTTGGTGCAGGGTAGGGTGGGGGGAGGGGGGTGAGTTGGTTGGGGTTTCCATGCAGCAGGTTACTATAAATGTGTTAGAGTATGTATCTAAATTAAGTGTTGCTTTCCCTGAATGTTTTTTACTACTGCTGTCTATGAAGCCTCTGCTCGGGCTTGACCTAGCACAACTGCTTTGGGGTGTGTTTATGGGAGGGCGTGGTGGCGGTGGGTTGCCTGCACTTGTTACTTTCTATGTATCCATATGGCGTCTATACGGTTTCTTACTTGGAACGTGAGGGGCCTGCGTGACAAATTTAAGCGCGCGGCAGCCTTCACGTTCCTCAAAAAACAAAGGGCGGAGGTGATGGTTCTGGTTGAGACGCATGTAGAGGGTGGACTGCAGATGGCCCTCAAACGCCCTTGGATTGGGTGGGCATTTCACTCCACCTACACGTCTCATTCGCGGGGGGTTTCGGTACTTGTAGCTAAGTCTGTCCAATTTGAACTTTGCGAAATTCTTACTGACCCACAGGGCAGGTTTGTTTTTTTACATGCTAAACTCTATGGGGAACCCTACCTTATTATGGCTTTTTACATCCCCCCCCCCCCCATTTAACATGACGTTGGTGGTTGAAGGACTGTCTTTTATGTCCAGACACCAGGCGGTTCCTGTTGTCTGGCTGGGGGATTTCAACACTACGCTTAACCCTTCTCTTGACAGGCTCAAGCCCCCTGAACTGATGATGGGGCAAGCCGGGTCCACTAGGCTGTCCAGGCTTATAACTACTGTTCACCTTGTGGACACTTGGAGATACAAATTTCCTCAAAAGAAGGAGTATTCATGCTTCTCACCCACACACGGCTCTCTTTCCCGGATTGATTTTATACTAATATCTAAACAACTCACTCCCAGACTTAAGGAAGTATTGTTTTGCCCCAGACTACTTTCGGACCATAGCCCCTACTCTGTAGTGCTTGACGTACCCCTAGGTAGACCCCCGCGGGCGTGGCGACTGAATCCGTTCTGGCTGACATTACTGCCCGATGATGACACTATTGAGACGGAATGGAAAACGTTTTTTGAGAATAATGACCACACGGCATCAGTTCCGGCAGTGTGGGACACGTTTAAATTACACGCCCGATCGGTACTAACTGCCCGCATTAATAAACTCAAGGCTGACTCGGCCACTGTTATTGTTGAGGCTGAAGCAGAACTGAGCTCCAGGGAACGCACCTACGTCGATGACCCGTCTACGGCAAATGCAGATGCCCTTAGATTACAGTCGAGAGTGGTTTCTCAGCTGCACCATGACAAGGCCCGACAGAAACTTTTTTTTTCCAAACAAAAATATTTTGAATCCGGAGAAAGGGCTGGTAAGTTGCTGGCATATTTGGTCCACAGGGAAGACAGACCCCCGGTTGTTATTTCTTTGCGGGGCCAGGGTGATGAGATCATCACGGACCCTTCTGCGGTAACAGAGAGGTTTCGGGACTTTTTTGCGGACTTATACACCACTACAGTTGCAAATGACACCACCCCGATGGACCGTTTTTTGGCTCAGGTTTCCCTCCCTCAGGTTTCGGAGGAGCAGGTGCAGGCTCTGGAGGCCCCCCTGACCACCGATGAAATAGTAGAAGCTATTGCGGGATTTGCAAAATCCAAGTCACCAGGGTCAGATGGTCTTCCCATTGAATTTTATTCCCGTTACCAAGATATGCTGGTGCCTAGGCTTCTTGACCTTTATAGGAATCTTTTTGACACGCTAACATTGCCTCCGTCTATGAGGGAGGCAACGATAGTTTTGATTCCCAAACCTGGAAAAGATCCGGGTTTCCCGGAATCCTACCGCCCAATATCCCTATTACAGGTAGATGTTAAGATTCTGGCCAAAATACTTGCTACCAGATTGAACGTAGTGATTCTCAGTCTGATTCAGGCTGACCAGGCGGGGTTTATGCCGGGGCGGAATACGTCGTTCAATCTGCGTAGACTATATATAAACCTTCAGGCAACCCATGAGGAGATGGGTGAGCGCGTGGTAGTGTCACTTGACAGGGCTAAAGCATTTGACTCAGTAGAATGGGAGTATCTATGGAAGTGTCTAGCGGTACGGCTTCGGCCCGAACTTTATTCGGTGGGTGAGACTGTTGTACCATCACCCAACGGCTAAGGTGGTGGCAAATGGATGGCCTTCCCGGGCGTTTGGCCTCGGTAGGGGTACCAGACAGGGGTGCCCACTGTCCCCGCTACTATATGCCTTGGCGGCTGAACCACTAGCGGTGGCGATTCGGGCCGACCCTGAGATCAGGGGACTGGCGATGGGTCGACTTATCGAGAAAATCAGTCTATACGCTGATGATACGCTGCTATATCTAGCGGACTCTGGCCCTTCCCTTGCAAAGGCCCTCCGCATGATAGAATGGTTCGGTAGCTTTTCCAGTCTCCGCATAAACTGGGAAAAATCCCAAATTTTATCTATTGACAGTTTTCCACAGTCAGAGTCCCAGGCCAGTCTGCCTCTTCAGCGAGTTGGCACTATTAAATATTTGGGGGTCTATGTCTCTAGGAACCCAGCTGATTACATTGTGTTGAATGTAGAACCATTGCTTGCCCTGGTACGTACCAAGTTTCAGGCCTGGTCTCGTCTCCCCCTAGGGGTTTGGGGACGAGTTAATCTGATTAAAATGGTCCTATTACCTAAACTATTGTATGTATTGTGGCATGCCCCGGTATATTTGCCATTGAAATACTTTAAATCCCTTGAAAGTCTCCTTAGGCCCTTTGTGTGGGGAACTGCTAGACACAAGCTTGCTTGGCAGGCTTTGAAAAGCCCGACTGATAAGGGGGGCATTGCTCTTCCAGATCTGAATCTTTACTATGTTGCCTCACAACTGTCTCAACTTTTTCACATAGACAAGACTGATAAACAACGTTTTCTAACTCTTCTATGCCCCACTTGGGCACAAATTGCAGATGACCCGATTGCGGCTATCTTGACGGGAGCGGGGAACTCTGCCATGGAGCCCGGTAAACATTCCATGCTCTTTCATTACAGAAAGATTTGGGATCTGGCATCCACTAAACTGAATGTGGCATCGCCGAATGACTATACCCCACTTTGGCATAACAAACATTTGCCGGAACTTCAAAAGCTCCAGGGTATACAGCTATGGGTATCGAGGGGAATATACTACCTACACCATCTAATTCACCAGGGTGTTGTTAAAACGTTTCGGGCACTGCAGGAGGAATTTAATGTTCCAAACACTATGTTATTTCAATATCTACAGGTTCGGCATGCACTTAGAGCACAATTTTCGCAGTCATTGCCTCGGCCTGCTCCCAATCCTGTTGTCGCCATAGTGAAGGATAATGATCCCAAAAAGCTAATCTCGTGCTTCTATGGTATGCTTACAGCCCCCGTCTCGGCGAGACTAGCGTATGCTCTCAAGTCCCGCTGGGAGGGCGATGTGGGTGCTCTGACAGATGAGGAATGGGAGGAGGCTCTGGAAACGTGCAAATTGGTGTCCCCTAGGCTCCAGGACAGGCTATCTCAGATCTACATAGTACATAAAGCATACCTCACCCCACTCAGAACTGCTAAATATAATGCGAATCAATCAACGCTCTGCTCAATGTGTTCCCTTGAGACTGGGACGTTTTTCCATCTTATATGGGCTTGCCCCAAACTGCAGGAACTCTGGCAGCAGGTGGTGTCATTTCTACATGATGTCATGGGTTCCCCTTTGGCCCTCGATCCCAAACCCTGTCTACTAGGGATATTTCCTGACGTATTGGATAAAATTACTAGCACTTTCTTACAGGAAACTTTGTTTTCTGTTCGAAAGGTGATAGCTAGACAGTGGATGAGGCCCCTTCCACCCCGAATTGAGGACTGGAAGCGGGAAGTTAATTTTACTCTCCCATATAAAAAAATTTTGTATAAAAACAGGGGTTGTCCAGCTAAATACCATAGAATCTGGGATAAATGGTTGCAGGAGGTTGCCACGTGTGATGAGGGAATTTGATGTTCTGTTACGATGAATAACATGTCACTATTGGGATCCTTTATTCTTTGTCTGTGATGTATGGTGACTACTGGTTTGGAGAACTGTATTTCCTTTACTGTTATGGCTATGATGCAACACCTCTTTAATGTTTGATATGTACCTTTATGACTGTACTCTTGCACTAATGTTCAATAAATATTACCTGTTTGAATGGAAAAAAAAAAGTGAAACGGGCTAATGTTTCTGCAGGTAAACCACAGTATCCCATCTCGGCCTTACATCATCGGTTTAACAGGCGTCAGCGGCAGTGGGAAGTCTTCTATTGCAAAAAGGCTGGAGGTCCTTGGAGCTGCTCTCATAGATTGTGATAAATTAGGACACCAAAGTTACAGGCCTGGAGGACCAGCATACCAGCTGATCATTGATGAGTTTGGCTCAGGTATATTGTGCATGAATGCAAGTCATAATTGATTTTTGTTTCCGCAAAGGTATTTCAACTGAAACCCCAGTTTTGGTGTAAATCCATAAGTGTTAATGAACATATAATGCTCATTGAGTTGGTCCGAGTCCTTAGATGCCTGGGTGTTGGTGTCACATCTTTCTTTGTGCTGCTAATAATATTGACTTTTTATCAATAAAGGCAAATATGAATTGCTAATTAGAATGAGCTAAGGGATGGGTGATGATTGCGTTTTGTTTAACCACTTCAGCCCCGGAAGATTTTACCCCCTTCCTGACCAGAGCACTTGTTACAATTTGACACTGCGTCGCTTTAACTGACAATTATGTGGTCATGCGATGATGTACCCAAACAAATAGCTTTCTTTTGGTGGGATTTGATCACCTCTGCGTTTATTTTTTGCGCTATAAACTATGGGAAACATTTATTGTATTTTTATTTTATTTTACTAGTAATGGCGGTGATCTGTGATTTTTAGAGGTATTGCGACGGACAGATTGGCCACTTTTTTGGGACCTTTGACAATTATACAGTGATCAGTGCTATACAAATGCACTGATTTACTGTGTAAATGTCACTGGCAGGGAACGGGTTAACACTAGGGGGCAATCAAGGGGTTACCGGTGTGTTCCCTCAGTGTGTTCTAACTGTGTGGGGATGGGAGTGACTAGGAGAGGAGACATATCGTTTTTCCTACTTGGTAGGAACAAACGATATGTTTCCTCTTCCCTGGCAGCACAGGGATTTGTGTTTACACAAAAATGCCTGTGCTGGCACTCGTGCACACGATCTCGCCTGCCGGGCTACGTGCATCGGGTTTTCCGCTGTGTGGCACGTGCCCTCTGGTGGCCGAAAGAGTTAAGGATGTACCCATATGGGGTTTCGCCCAGGGGAGCCATTCTGCCACAGTGTATCTGCGTGAGTTGGTTGGGAACTGGTTAATGTATAAAAGTGAGGTCTGCGATCCCCACAACCATACATATACAGTGCCTAGTCATACCCCTTGAAATTTTGCACATTTTGGCATGTTGCAACCAAAAATATAAATGTATTTTATTAGGATTTTATGTTCTAGACCAACACAAAGTGGCATATAATTGTGAAGTGAAAGGAAAATGATAGTTTTACATTTTATTTTATTTTTTACAAATATCTGAAATGTGTGATGTGCATTTGTATGCAGCCCCCTGAATCAATACTTTAAAGAACCACCTTTTGCTGCAATTACAGCTGCAAATCTTTTTGGGTATGTCTCTACCAGCTTTGCACATCTAGAGAGTGAAATTTTTGCCTATGCTTCTGTTCAAAATAGCTCTAGCTCTGTTAGATTGGAGACCATCTGTGAACAGCAATTTTCAAGCTTTGCCACAAATTCTCAATTGGATTTAGGTCTGGACTTTGACTGGGCCATATTAACACATGAATATGCTTTGATCTAAACCAGGGATATGCAATTAGCGGACCTCCAGCTGTTGCAGAACTACAAGTCCCATGAATCATAACAAGACTCTGAGAGCCACAAGCGTGACACCCAGAGGCAGATGCACAATGGGACTTGTAGTTTTGCAACAGCTACAGGTCCACTATTTGCATATCTATTCATTTAAACCATTCCATTGTAGCTCTGGCTATATGTTTAGGGTCGTTGTCCTGCTGGAAACTCTGAAGCCTCGTACACACGATCAAATTTTCCGACAGGAAATGTGTGATGACAGGCTGTTGGTGGAAAATCCATCCGTGTGCATACTCCATCGGACAATTGTCAGATTTTCCACAGACAAATGTTGGATCACAGGTTTTAAAATTTTCCACAGACAAATGTCTGTCAGATTTTCCAAGCATGTGTACAAAAGTCCAAAGTACAAACACGCATGGTCTTGTAAACTAGCGTCATTTGTGACGTGGCAAATTATGAAATCTCGAAATGCAGCGCACAATTCTCTTCTTTGGTGATACTGATGGAGTTATTGCAAACAAATTTTCAAAGGCTTTTTTTTTCTAGTGATATCAAGAATAATAATATTATGCTTTTTTTTTTTTAGTTGGGCAAGTAACCACAGCCCCATTATCCTGTAGTTTTTTGAATCAAAGATACAACTATGTTGGTATCCCTTGTCAATTTTACATTGTATTTTCGTATAACTGCCTACTCCCAAACTGTCATTTGAAGTAAAACACAAAGCCAAGTACTATTCTCCACAATTGTTTTAATGTGCATTAAAAAAGAAAACAAATAAATTAGACATGCTATCTGCCAATAGCACTTAACCAAAAATCTAGAAAATATACCAAATCATTATTTGGCTCCATCCATGTTCTCCTCAACTCTGACTAGCTTCCCTGGCTCTTCTGAAGAAAAGCATCCCCACAACATGATGCTGCCACTTCCTTTTTCACGGCAGCGATGGTGTGTTCAGGGTGATCTGCAGTATTAGTTTTCTGCCAAACATGACGTTTTGCTTTTAGGCCAAGAAAGTCAGTTTTGTTCTCATCTGACAAAAGCAGCTTCTTTCACATGTTTGCTGTGTGCCCCACATGGCTTCTCACAAACTGCAAATGGGACAAATTATGGCATTCTTTCAACAGTGGCTTTCTTCTTGCCACTCTTCCATAAAGGCCAGATTTGTGGAGTGCACGTCTTGGTTATCTTGTGGACAGATTCTACCACCTGAGCTGTGGATCTCTGCAGCTCCTCCAGAGTTACCATGGGCCTCTTGGCTGCTTCCATGATTGATGCTCTCCTTGTCCTGTCTGTCAGTTTAGGTGGATGGTCATGTCTTGGTACGTTTGCCTTTGTGCCATACTCTCCAATTTCGAATGATGGCTTGAACAGTGCTCCGTGAGACGTTCAAAAATTGTTTGTTTTTTTTATAACTTAACCCCGCTTTAAACTTCTCTACAACTTTCTCTGTGACCAGTCTGGTGTGTTGCTTGGCCTTCATGATGCTGTTTGTTCATGAAGGTTCTCTAACAAACCTCTGAGGGCTTCACAGAACAGCTGTTTTCATAGTGAAATTAAATTACACACAGGTGGACTCTATTTACCAATTAGGCGACTTCTGGAGGGAATCTTTTCCACTAGATTTTAGTTGGATATCAAAGTAAAGAGGGCTGAATACAAATGCATGCCACACTTTTCAGATATTTATTTGTAAAAGAATTTGAAAACTATAATTTCCTTCCACTTCACAATTATGTGCCACTTTGTGTTGGTCTATTACATAAAATAAATTAGCTTTTTTGGATATTTCATGACAAAATGTGGAAAATTTCACAAAATACTTTTTCCAGGCACTGCAAAAACAAATGTATAATGTATTATATATATAGTTAGTATTTTGTTGCTTGTCTATAAAAGATGTTAAGCGATGAACTAAAAGTAATGTTTTAAACATATGGTTGCTGTGGTCCCAGATCTCATCCCCCATTTTTTTTTTCTTTTTTTTTTCTTGTACCTATTGCATGACGGCCAGAGCACTGATGTAAATTCCGGGGAAGCCTCCCCTGTGCATGCTCCCTGCAGGCGCCATACAGGGCGCATGCGGAGCGCGCTGTAATCACTGAGTCTCGGGTGATCACCGATCCGAGTAAGGGTCCTGTCCCGCCCCTTACCATGTGATCAGCTGTCAGCCAATGACAGCTGATCACATGATCAAAATAAAAGCTTGGTGATCAGTTTTTTTTTTCTCCTCATGCTGACAGCGGAGGAGAAGAACAAAAAAGCCAATCACCGGCTTATCCTAAAGGGACATCGGTCCTGAAAAGGAAGAGGCAATTATGCCTCATTTATAGATTCTAACAGTGCCCACAAGGGCCACCTATCGATACCCACCATTGGTGCCAATCAGTGACATTTAGAAGTGCTGTCTATCAATGTAACCAATCAGTGCCAATCACTGCTACCCATCAGTGCCCACCACTGCCACCCATTAGTGCTGCCTCATCAGCGACTGACAAAAATTACCCATTATACAATTTTAAAACAAATAATTTTTTTATTTTTTTTAATTCCTTCTTTTTACATTAAAAAAAAAAATCGCACAGGTGATCAAATACCACCAAAAGAAAGCTATATTCAGGGGAAAAAAAATGATAAAAATGTCATTTGGGTACAGTGTTGTATGACCACGCAATTGTCATTCAAAGTGCGAAAGCGCTGAAAGCTGAAAATTGTTCTGGATAGCAGGGGCGCCCAGTAAGCAAGTGGTTAAAAAGAGTGGTAGAATTTTATACCCAAGTTTGGTATTGTAAATAAGATTAGCGGCAGCACATCAGCTATTACTTCTGTCATGCTCCAAACTACTAACATGGAATGCTCACCAATGCTAGGAGCCTGGCGGATAAGATGGGTGAACTAGAGATACTGTTGTACAAGAAGAATTAGGATTTTGTGGGAATTTCAGAGACCTGGTTCAACAGCCCTCATGATTGGCTGGCAAACATTCAAGGTTATATCCATTATCGCAGGGATAGAGAGGGTAAAAAAGGGGGAGGGGTATGCCTATATATTGCGAATAATGTACAAGTGAATGTGATAGAGATCATCACTAAGTGGGCTAGGCAGGAGGGATAATCCTCATGGGTAGAGCTCCAAAGGGATGAAGCTAAGGGGAAAATATTTCTGGGAGTATGCTATAGTCCTCCTAACCTGAGGGAGGAGGGGGAGATGGAGCTCCTATCACAAGTTGGATTAGCAGCAAGGATGGGAAGTGTTATAGTGGGCAATTTTAATGATCCAGATTTAGACTGGATGGAGGGAACCACACATTTGTCTAAGGCTCGCCAATTCCTAAATGTATTGCAGGACAATTTCATGGTTCAGATGGTAGACACACCAACTAGAAATAAAGCGTTACTCTACTGATTACCAACAATACAGCCTGATCACGGACGTGGAAATAAGGGGAAATTTAGGAAACAGCGATCACAGGTCAATTGGCTTCAGTATAAATCACACAAATAGGAAACATAAGGGTAATAGTATGTAAACAGTAAAAAAAGGGAGGACAGACCATATTGGCCCCATAAAGAATGAGGAAGGACATCTGGCTACAAAGGATGGGGAGATGGCGAAGGTATTTAATTTATTCTTCTCCTCAGTCACGTGGGATTTGAGAGGGCTACAGTAGCTAAAACTGCAGTGTTTATCCTTGTGACACATCACAGGAAGCCCCTCCATGGTTAACAGAGGACAGAATTAAAATTACTTGGGAAACATAACATTAATAAATCACCAGGACCAGATGGCTTGCATCCATGGGTACTTAGGGAACTCAGTCAAGTAATTGTTCCTAATTTTTACTGACATTCTACTGACTGGAATGGTACCAAGTGATTGGAGAAAAGCCAATGTAGCACCAATATTTAAAAAGGGCGAAAAATACATCCCTGGGAATTACAGACCAGTTAGTCTAACATCAATAGTATGCAAGCTCTTGGAGGGGATAAGAGACCATATACAATATTTTAGTAACGAGAACGTTAGTAGTATTTAGCATGGATTCATGAAGAATCGTTCTTGCCAAACCATTCTATTAACCTTTGAGGAGGTGGGTTTCAATCTAGGTAAAGGAATGCCTATTACCGTGGTGTATCAGGAATTTGCATAAGCATTTGACACCGTACCCCATAAACATTTACTGTACAAAATAAGGTCCATTGCCATAGACTATAGGGTGAGTACATGGATTTAAAACTGGCTACAAGGGCAAGTTCAGAAGGTGGTGATAAATAGAGAGTACTCGGAATGGCATGCAATGCCACACTGCTGCTAACAAAGAAAACAATATTGGCATGCATTAAAAATGGGATCAACTCCAGAGATAAAACGATAATTCTCCCGCTCCTACAAGACTCTGGTCCGGCCGCACCTGGAGTATATTGTCCAATTCTGGGCACCAGTCCACAGGAAGGATGTACTGGAGCAAGTACAAAGAAGGGGAAACTAAGCTAATAAAGGGTCTGGAGGATATTCGTTATGAGGAAAGGTTGCAAGCACTGAACTTATTCTTTCTGGAGTAGACACGCTTGAGAGGGGATAGGATTTCAATTAATAAATACCATACTAGTGACCCTGCAGAAGACAGTTTAACAAGACACGTGACCACGCATTAAAATTAGAAGAAAAGAGGTTTAACCTTAAACTACATAGAGGGTTCTTTACTGTAATAGCGGAAAAGATGTGGCATTCCCTTCCACAGGCGGTGGTTTCAGCGGGGAGCATCAATAGTTTCAAAAAACTATTAGATAAGCACCTGAACGACCGCAATATACAGGGATATACAATGTAATACTGACATAATCACACACATAGGTTGGACTTGATGGTCTTTTTTCAACCTCACCTACTATGTAACCCAAAAGCCTCAGTAGTAAAACAAACAAAACTGTCTCAAAGCAGGGAAATCGAACTAGTTTATGTGAACTGGCTTGCATGCTAACATTCCAGCAGTCCACATATGTCATAATCTTGTATTGACCTCTCTTACTAGATATCCTGTGTCCAGATGGAACCATTGACAGGAAAGCTATCGGCAGCAAAGTCTTTGGAAATGAGGTAAAAAAAAAAAATCCATACTGATTTGCATTGCAGAAGAAAGTAGAGGAGTTCTAGACTGCATGATGTATTGATGAGAAATCAATTTATTTAATCCATAAGACAAAGGACAACTCGTATATTTGAAAATCAAGTGGGCATGTATCAAGTGAATTAGAAGGTTACATTTGCATCTTCCCATAAATGAATATGGTATTTTTGAAAACAAAATGAGAACGAAGTGAGAATAAAAATCTATATGCATTTTATTACACCTTGTCATAAACACAATAATAAAAACATAGATATGTATAAAGAAACTTTGCGAGAAATACAGAAATATGTAAATCTGATTAATATATGTACTTGTAACTGGTCTACGCGGGATTCTCGGCTTCTTCAGGACCATACATGTATTGCAAATGTATTATACAGTGGTGTGAAAAAGTGTTTGCCCCCTTCCTCATTTCCTGTTCCTTTGCATGTTTGTCACACTTAAGTGTTTCGGAACATCAAACCAATTTAAACAATAGTCAAGGACAACACAAGTAAACACAAAATGCAATTTGTAAATGAAGGTGTTTATTATTAAAGGTGAAAAAAAAATCCAAACCATCATGGCCCTGTGTGAAAAAGTGATTGCCCCCCTTGTTAAAACATACTATAACTGTGGTTGTCCACACCTGAGTTCAATTTCTCTAGCCACACCCAGGCCTGATTATTGCCACACCTGTTCACAATCAAGGCATCACTTAAATAGAAGCTGCTTGACAGAGTAAGGTCCACCAGAAGATCCTTAAAAGCTACACATCATGCCGAGACCAAAAGAAAATCAGGAACAATTGAGAAAGAAAGTAATTGAGATATATCAGTCTGGAAAGGGTTATAAAGCCATTTCCAAAGCTTTGGGAATCCAGCGAACCACAGTGAGAGCCATTATCCACAAATGGGGAAGACATGGAACAGTGGTGAACCTTCCCAGGAGTGGCCGGCCGCCCAAAATTACCCCAAGAGCGCAGCGACGACTCATCCAAGAGGTCACAAAAGACCCCACAACAACGTCCAAGGAACTGCAGGCCTCACTTGCCTCAGTTAAGGTCAGCGTTCATGCCTCCACCATCAGGAAAAGACTGGGCAAAAATGGCCTGCATGGCAGAGTTCCAAGGAGAAAACCACTGCTGAGCAAAAAAGAACATCAAAGCTCGTCTCAATTTCTCCACAACACATCTTGATGATCCCCAAGACTTTTGGGACAACATTCTGTGGACCGATGAGACAAAAGTGGAACTCTTTGGAAGGTGTGTGTCCAAGTATATCTGGCGTAGAAGGAACACTGCATTTCATAAAAAGAACATTATACCAACAGTAAAATATGGTGGTGGTAGTGTGATGGTCTGGGGCTGTTTTGCTGCTTCAGGACCTGGAAGACTTGCCGTGATAAAAGGAACTATGAATTTTGCTGTCTACCAAGAGATCCTGAAGGAGAATGTCCGACCATCTGTTCGTGTACTCAAGCTGAAACGAACTTGGGTTCTGCAGCAGGACAATGATCCTAAACACACCAGCAAGTCCACCACCGAATGGCTGAAGAAAAACAAAATGAAGACTTTGGAGTGGCCTAGCCAAAGTCCTGACCTGAATCCTATTGAGATGTTGTGGTATGACCTTAAAAAGGCCGTTCATGCTTGAAAACCCTCTAATGTAACTGAATTAGGACAATTCTGCAAAGATGAGTGGGCCAAAATTCCTCCAGGACGCTGTAAAAGCCTCATTGCACGTTATCGCAAATGCTTGGTTGCAGTTGTTGCTGCTAAGGGTGGCCCAACCAGTTATTAGGTTTAGGGGGCAATCACTTTTTCACACAGGGCCATGATGGTTTGGATTTTTTTTCACCTTTAATAATAAACACCTTCATTTACAAATTGCATTTTGTGTTTACTTGTGTTGTCCTTGACTATTGTTTAAACTGGTTTGATGTTCCGAAACACTTAAGTGTGACAAACATGCAAAGGAACAGGAAATGAGGAAGGGGGCAAACATTTTTTCACACCACTGTATACAAAGTTTCTTACTATAGAAAAGAACAGCAAAAAAACAAAAGTAGATACAATTCTACACAATAAACATATCAGACATAATTGCAGCTATAAATTACCCTATGTGAGTGGAAGTAAAAGAAAGAGGGGTGGAGAGGATGGGGGAATTGAAAAAAACAAAACCAAAAAAAAAACAACTAAATATTAATAGTTCAATTAATTCAATATCATAAATCATCAAAACCACAGATGAAAGGAATACAGAATCTGTCTGATGTCCCATAGGATATGGGTCTGGGCCTGAAAGACCCTTAAGATATAGTAAGGCAGGGTGTGATCCCATATAGAGTAAATTAGTAAATAGGCAACATATTTGTTTCTTACCTATTAAGGCAGAAATAAATATCCGGTGTATAGTCCGAACTCACAATATCCATTTAAGACTGGATAAATCCAAATTATCAAGAAAACCAGGCATCTCTGTGACAATCACCTTAGAGGATAAATGGATAGATATTTGTATAAATGAAAGGGGGAAAAGAATATATACATACCAAACAGTGTGTGTGTGTGTGTGTATGTATATCTCTATAGCTATATAGATAGAGAGATGGATAGATAGATACATATATCTATCTATATATCTATCTATCTATCTCTCTATCTATATATCTATCTCTATCAGTGATCCAAATATTGGGTTACTAAGGGTATTAAAGTGTATAAAAAAAATCCTAATGTCATAACTTACATATGCTGGTATTGTGGTAGGTACATATCCACCTTTCCTGTGGCAAAGTTTGCAATGAATGAGTGCCAAAATGAGTGTACATATAGGATCCAAAATGATCCAAGAAACGCTCTCATTCGTATCCCTCCAATGAACAGATGCCTTGAGGATGTTATAATGGTGTCAGCTGTCAGTGAAAAGACAGAGCATAAAAGCCACATTACACCCGAAAATTACATAATTTCCAGTTCTAGATCATAAGTGGTAGGGACAGGTCCCCCCCAAAAAAATTCCAAAGAATTATTATTTTTTCCCCTCCTTCCTCCCATCTACTCCAAACATGTCCCTCATCTCTCCCCCCTCTTCCACATCACCAGGTTTTACAATACAAACACATAAATAATTTCTTCAACGTGCATTGTCCAAAGAAGCAAGAAAGACTTATTCAGATATTACCATGATCCAGTGTCAATATGTAAACCCTAATTACTGGTCAAGTAAGCTAATTTTTATCTAGAAAGGGAGTGAAGCTAATGAGGTCATTAAGGCCTGGGGATACTGTAGCTTAAAATTTGTAAATCCATCTGGATTCCACTTGATCAAAGTCTCTTGGTGGAGGAATTATCCTTGTCAAAGCCATAAATTTGAGAGTATCTACCTTTAAATTTGGGTCTCGCAGTGAAATGGCTATGCGACTAAAATCCTTGTCCTAATGTCTAGTACATGAACAGATATTGCTTGCCAGAATTTCCTTTTGGTTTTTCCCACAAAGAAGGATCTACAACTGCAGGTTAGAAGATATACAATGCCTACTGTGTTGCAATTAGTAAAGTGTCTGGGTCGAAAAATCTCCAAATTTTGGAGTATTACCCCTCTATTCTGATTTGATATAGCAGCAATAGTCACATTTTCCACATTTTAAATGTACCCTTTGGCAAACGTGCACATGGGTCACATCCCCTACGGGGTAAACATGTCTCAAAGTAAGAATGTCTCTAATGGCCTCTATTCCTTCTAAATGTTAGATGTGGTCTTTTCTCAATTAATTTACTGAAAATTGGGTCTTAGGTTAATATGTGCCAATGTTCATTAAATATTTGTCTAATTTTATCAGCCTGATTATTAAATAAAAAAAATTAGATGAATATTGGGTATATCCTTCGTTTTGTCCACCCTTAAAGAAGAAGCTCCCTCTGATTGTCCTTGGCTCTTTTATATGCCTTTTTTAAGGACTTTTTGCTGTATCCACATTCAAGAAAACTTTTCTGCAATGCCACTGCCTGTTTCTCAAAATCATTGTCATCAGTACAATTTCTACATATACATAAATATAGTCATTGTGTGATACCTCTGATAAGAGTTTGAGGGTGAGCATTTTTGAAGTGCAATAAAGAGTTTCCTGACATGGGTTTTATAAACTAATCTGTCTGGATGTGATCACTAGGGTCCCTCCGGATCGTAAGGTCCAGGACGAGTAAAGTGTCCCCATGCCATGACAAAGTGATGTAAGTTTGAAATCATTAACAATCAGTGAGTCGACAAAGCCGGATAATTCTTCACCTGTGCCTTTACAATAAATCAGGATACCATCAATGTATCTTTTCCACAAACCAATGTGGCCCAGGTACATCGACATGTCCTCATGGGAAAACGGGTCTCGCTCCCCCCCCCCCCCCCCCCAGGTACAGGCTCGCGTACGATGGGACACATGTAGTCCCCATCGCAAATGCCCTGCACTTGGATGTAATGGGAGCCATTGAACAAAAATACGTTGTGTAAGCATATCTAAGATGAATACATTTTACTCAGTCTGGTTCGTACTTGTCTCCTACAAAAACAGCGCAGCCATTTGAAGCCCTTTATCATGTGGGATACTAGAATAAAGTGCCTTCACATCAATGGAGGCCAGAATTGTCTCCTCATTGATAAGCAGATTATCTAAGATAGTCAATAGATGTATTGTATCCCTTAAATATGAAGGTAGTGATTCCACATGTGGGCGTAAATAGTCATCTATTAACTTACTGACTTTACTGGTGAATCATCCGATACCTGAGACAATAGGCCTACCAGGTGAATTATCAATGCATTTATGAGTTTTTGGGAGTGCATAAAATGTTTGTGTAACAGGATCTGTTACCTTAAGATAATCCCTCTTATTTTTGGATATCGATTGGCAAATGTCAGATTTATAATTTTCTCAAATGACCGTTGAAAGGCTGATATTTCCAGCATTGAGGTTTTTCTATACCATGATTTATTGGAAAATATTTTATTACACATTTTAACATAGATCACATCTGTCATAATTATTATGCACCGTTTTTCTGCTGATTATAGAACAATCCCCTCTCTGGTTTGAAGCAGTTGTAATGCTTGTTGTTGGGCTGTTGTGAAATTGGATTTCTCTTATGTTCACGGACTGACACAGCTCCTTTCTTAAACTATCAGGTTGTTAGGCCACCTTCAGGAGAGGACTAGGCAGAACATGTTATAACAAAACCAGAACTTTCTAGTTCCTGCAGCCTGTTTTTTTCTACCTAGTGAAGAAGGACCTAGGAACCCTGCGGGCCCGTCGGTCCGTGGACATGCCCCCAGCTCCAGGGGCGGCTGGTGAGCGTAATGCTCCAGGGGAAAAAATACATATGGCCGGGCTACTGATGTCTGCGCCACAGTGTGCCGGGCCAGCAGCCACCCCGTACTGATCGGAGAGTGGGTCTGTGATGTCTCCCAGCTTGTCAGGACTGGTAAGTACAGCTCTCCCTGCCTCGGTGGGGCTGAGCAGCTGGGCATTCCCTGGGAGGTCGATTTGGGGGTCCCTCACCTCCCTCTCTTCTCTCCCTGTCCCCATCTTCCCTCCCCGTGGGGAATGCTGCATGGGCTGCTGAGGGGTGTGTGTGCCATAGACAGGGGCTTCCCGGGGGGGCTCTCACCTGGGGTGGGGACTGTGCTGGGTAGATGTGCCCTGGATGTCTGTGGGTCTCTCCCCTGGGTGATTGGAGGCTGTGTCTGCTGATCGCTGTAATGCTGTTTTACTGCCATTTCATCTGCCTGTTTTCACTGTCCCTCATTGCGTACAGTGTTCAGCGGCCATTATTGGTGTGACCAGGGAGCAGCATGCTCTGACTCCATTTTACTGTAGTCCGACGGCCATTTTCCCTGTGATTATGTTCTTTATACTAGACGCTTAGCCATTTTGTTGAAGCTTGAATACGTTTTTCATGTTTAGCGCTTTACAGTGGGGCTCAGTACAATGCGATTTTCTCTCATAAGCATCTGGGAGCTGACAAAGGACACAAGCACACCTAGCTGGACGGCGCAGAACTCACTCAGGGTGGTGAGTCCTGTGGTGGGGGCCCCTCAGCCTGCAGCAGTTAGGAGGGCGGGACCATCACTGTTCTAAGTCTGCAACAAGTGGCAGACAGGGTTGGGTCAGCATGGCTTCAGAAACTGGTGTTTCTTCCCCTGAAATCCAATGCAATTGAAACCAGTTCACCTGCAGACAGTGCAGTGCCTCTGGACGCTTTGTCGGTGGTCCTTAATACATTCGTTGCCAAGATGGGGGTGATGCGCGGGCGCTGAGGCTGGTGACCTCTGCTCTGTCGTTTCAGATGAAGCTGACCAAGACTGATCGGACAGTGAGGATGAATCCCCATCCGGGTCCGTGCACAATAAAGTACTTGTTGGAGCACTTATCACAGCTGTGCGTGATACCCTGAAAATTCAGGAGCCAGCAGATCCCTCTGCTGATGTAGTGGTCCCTTATGGGTCCCGCAAGCCAGCCCGTACACCTAAGGTGTTTTTGTATCTGACTTATTTCAATAAGTTCATATACAAGGGTCCCCAAATACATGGCGTGCGTTACCCCTTTGAGGAGAGCCTTCTCAAAAAAACGATCGGCTCCTCCGGTCGTGGACCCCCCAGTATCCAGGTTAAACAAAGTAACCACAATCCCGGTAGAGGGGACTCCTGCCTTTAAGGACCCCACTGACAGAAAGGCCGAGGCAGTGGCCTGTTCCTTGTTTACGGTTGTGGGGTCAGCAATGCGGCCAGTACTGGCATCCGCACTTGTGTCACAGACATTTTCTGAGTGGGCAAAACTTTTGCACTGCGAATTGGGGGAGCAACAGGCTTCGCTGTCTGCGTGGAACTAGCAGACCAGTTACTGCAAGGCCTTAAAGTCGTTGTAAACCCTTATAAACCATTTTGACCTACAGGTAAGCCTAGATTAAGGCTTACCTGTAGGTCCAAGAAATATCTCCTAAACCTATATGGTTTAAGAGCTATTTGCCCGAAGACAGGCACCGCTGTCTACGGCGCATGCGCTGTAGACAGCGGCGCGCAGGCGCACTGAGCTGATGATGAAGATGCCGCGCGCGTCGGCTCCCGAGAAGATGGATGCGGCGACTTCGCTGGCTCCTGTGTCAGGTAAGTGACACATAATGGAGTACTATGCGATGCATAGTACTCCATTATGCTTTGCCTTTGCAGGGAATGAAAGAGGAAGTAAACCCATTAGGGTTTACTTTCTCTTTAAGTACGTTTGTGATGCGGCCCTGGATACGCTCCCTCTGTTATCCAGGGCTTCAGTGTCAGCAGTGGTGCTGAGGCACCTGATTTGGCTAAAATGCTGGTCGGCTGACCAGGCATCTAAAAAAAGCCCTGACAGATTTATCCTTCCTTGGAGAGCGGCTCTTTGGAGCCTCAGTGGATGACATTAGTACAAATGCCACAGGTGGTAGGAGTACACTACTCCCACAGGCCAGGAAGGATAAGGAGTCACGTCGTAGGCAAGGGCCCTCATTTGGGACATACTAAAACATTTAATGTGAAAATGGCTTAATGTAGCTTAACGTGTAATAAAGTGCCTAAACCTCAAACAATTGCCCTGAAACTTTGCACAGCTTAAGATCTCAACTTCCCAAACCTATCCAAGAAGTTTCATGCGATTCGGTGTTCCACAAGGCAAACTAGGGACATTAAGCTTGTTTTTTGGGGAGCTTAATGTGGCTTAACGTACAAAAAAAGACCTTAACTGATAACCCTCAACCTTTACACAATAGAAAACTCTATCCATGCCAACACATTCTTAAAATTTCAGCCCATTTGGTTAATCACACCAAAAGTTATTCACTTTAAGCTATATTTTACAATGCTAAAACATTTAATGTGAAAATTTCTTAATGTAGCTTAACGTGTAATAAAGTGCCTAAACCTCAATTGCCCTGAAACTTTGCACAGCCTACGATCTCAACTTCCCAAACCTATCCAAGAAGTTTTATGTGATTTGGTGTTCCACAAGGCAAACTAGGGACATTAAGCTTGTTTTTTGGGGAGCTTAACGTACAAAAAAGACCTTAAATGTTAGCCAATTTCCCCCAAACGTCACACAATGGAAGACTATACATGCCAACATAGTCTAAAAATTTCAGCTCATTTGGTAAATCACATCAAAAGTTATTCACATTAAGATATATTTTACAATGCTAAAACATTTTAGTGCAAAGAGCTTAACGTACCATAATGTGCCTTAACCTCAATCAATTGTCTTGAAATGTTGCGCAGCCTAAGTTCTCAACTTCCCAAACCTATTCAAGAATTCCAGATCATTTAGTAAATTACCCCAAAAGTTATTCACTTTTAACCATTTTTTTACAATCCTTAACCAGTTGCAGACTTTGGGTGCACAAGACACGCACAAAAACATGAGTAAGAAAGGTAGTGGTGCGCTGTACACAAGGAGGATATATCTATTGATAAAAGCAGTATATAAAATTTGCAATGGGGGGATATCCAGTAAACAATACAGGTCTGGGTATGTCTATGTGACTAGTTTAAACAGCAACACTCATTTCTACTAATAGTCCACAACATAAATACATAAAATAGTGAAAATTCATATAAAATCCAAAGTGCAACGTGTTGCGATCCTGTAGTCGCATAAAAGTGCAAATATTCCAATGTGCCGCTGTGGCTGATAAAACAATAATGCTCATTGCTATTAGTGTAAAATCTACAACATAAAACCGTGAAATAATAAAAACAAGAAAAAAGAAAAAACACAATATAACATTCAAAAGTGCAGCGTGTTGCGATCCTAAAATCGCATAGAGTGCAGGTTTTCTGTTGTGGTGCACATAGGCAAACCTTCAAACATAAATAATAATTAAGTGACAAAAAAAAAATATATAAGCGTATCGGACAAAACGTCCGTTTTCAGTGCAAAGTGCTGCGATTATTTTCAAAATCGCATAGGATGTGACTTCTTCAGCAAGATATGCGATGTGGAGCTGTTGCAATTGGAAGAGCAGTGGTGCTGGTGGAAGGGGATATGGCCTTGGTGGTCCCGTATATACCAGTAATGGATGTCCTCTTACCTTACCGCTGTAAGGTAACAGCGTATATATAGAGAGCTTTTTGGGATCCTTTAGCGGAATTTTCCCTTTACTGTGGGGTGCCCAGGTCCTGACCAATGATATGGTCCCTTTAAGGGGGTTTTCTCTGTGGTATTGCAGTCAGGGTTCCTCGGTGGTATGGCATATACATGGGTTTAAGCAGAGATGGAGGAAGAATACTCCATAGTGTAAAGTGCTTCAACAGGTTTATTGTTATTAAAACAGTTTAAAAATACTCACAAACAGTCTGTACAAGCAGTGTATAAACGAGCTGCGGGCTCGGTCTACGTCACTTCCTGGTTGCTGTGTCCCGACGCGTGTTCGTCACGGGTCACGTGACTTCATCAGGGGATTTTCTTGGTGATTTTTTTTCTTTTCTATTTTATTAACTAATAGTTAAAAAAAATTCAGTTTTTTGGTTGCTTTGCTTATTAAAATTTTTGACACTTTTTTTACATATATACTGAAAGAAAGCAAAAAAACGACATTTAATTGTCTAAGGATTGCAAAAAATTATTGTTGCAGGACAATATTCACAAAAAGAAAGCCTTGTTTGTCCTTAACAACGTAATACATGATTTTTTTTTTTATCTTAAAGCGGGGTTCCACCCTAAAGTGGAACTTCTGCTGATCGGAACCCTCCCCCCCTCCGGTGTCACAATTGGCACCTTTCAGGGGGGAGGGGGGGAGATACCTGTCAAAGACAGGTATTTACACCCACTTCTGGGCATAGACTCCCGTGGGAGTCTGTCATTTCTTGTCCTGCCACGCTGTCTGCTGGGACACACACGGGTCTTAGAGACAGCGCGGACAATTCCTATTGCGCTGCGCGACTCGTGCATGTGCAGTAGGGAACCGGGAAGTGAAGCCGATTCGCTTCACTTCCTGATTCCCTCACCTAGAATGGTGGCGGCAGCAGCCGAGAGCCGAGCGATCGATCAGCCTCAGCTGCCGGCATCGCTGGACCCCGGGACAGGTGAGTGTCCATTTATTAAAAGTCAGCAGCTGTAGTATTTATAGCTGCTGGCTTTTAATATTTTTTTTGTAGGTGGAATCCCTCTTTAAGTCGGGGGTTAGGCAAGCTCAGCACTCCAGCTGTGGTGAAACTATAAATCCCATCATGCTTCTGCCTCTAGGAGTCATGCCTGTCAGGGTCTTGCAATGTCATCTCTGGATCTAAATGGGACTTAAGGTAGTGTTAGGGGGGGCTACTGCACACAGAAGGCTTTTTATAGAATGCATTAAGATGATCCTTCTGACTTTAAAATCCCTTTAACCGCTTCGGCCCCGGAAGATTTTACCTCCTTCCTGACCAGAGCACTTTATACAATTTGACACTGCGTCGATTTAACTGACAATTGCGTGGTCCTGCGAGGTTGTATCCAAACAAAATTTGCATCTTTTTCCCCCCCCCACAAATAAAGCTTTCTTTTGGTGGTATTTGATCACCTCTGTGGTTTTTATTTTTTGCGCTATAAACAAAAAAGCAACAGTTTTGAAAAAAGCTATATTTTAGACTTTTCGCTATAATAAATATCCTCCAAAAATATATATAATTTTTTTTTTCCACAGTTTAGGCCAATATGTATTCTTCTACGTATTTTTGGTAAAAACAATCTCAAACGTTTGATTGGTTTGCGCAAAAGTTATAGCGTCTACAAAATAGGGGATAGTTTTATGGCATTTTTATTAATTTTATTTTTACTAGTAATGGCGGTGATCAGCGATTTTTAACGTGACTGCGACATTATGGTGGACACATCTGACAATTTTGACACATTTTTGGGACCATTGGCATTGATACAGCGATCAATGCTATAAAATTGTATTGATTACTGTAAAAATGTCACTGTGAGTGGAGGGGTTAACCACTAGGGGGAGGGGTTAAGTATATCGGTATGCTATCATTAGGTAGAACGGGGAGATGCTGTTTACATCAGCATCTTCCCGTTTTTCAACTCCGTGACACGATCGTGGGTTATCCCCACAGCGATTGAGTCCACCGGACCCATGTGCACTGTCACGGAGCCCGCAGCATGCGCTGGTACTGCGGGAAATTCAAAGTAACATACGGGTACGTTACTTTGCCCAGCCATGCCATTCTGCCAACGTATATGTGCCGACAGCAGTCGGCAAGTGGTTTAGCCATTTTCACATTAAATGTTTTAGCATTGTAAAATATAGCTTAAAGCGCGGTTCCACTGCCTCTGAGTTTTTTTTTTTTTGTTTTTTTTTGTTTTGTTTTTTTGTGACTTTTAAAAATAATAAATAAGTGTTTAAATATCTTACTCACATGTTCTGTTTTTTTTATCTTCGCCGATTGCTTTTTGGCATTCTCTTCCGGGCTTCTATGACGTCAATCTCCCAGCACGCCGTTCTAGCTCCGATCTCGCGCATGTGCAGTAAGGGAATATTGGAGCGCCGTCTACAGCTTCAGTTGCCATCACAACGGGTGGCATCGTCGAAGTCCCGCCCCATTGTGAGGGCAACTGAGATAAAAAAAATAATAGAAGAGAAGCTGACGAGAGAGCGCGTTGCTGGAGTTATAAGAAAGGTAAGTAATAAAAAAAAAAATTGATGCTGCATAAATAAATATTTAAAAAAACATAAAATGTTTTTTTTTGTTTTGTTTTTTACATGAATATTCTAAGCAGACTCCAAAGTTCCAAAAAAATAAAAATAAAAAAAATAAAAAAAGAGCAAAAAAAAGAGAGAGATATATTATAGAGAGATATATATAAAATAAAATATGCACAAGTACAGTCCCAAGATTCCGCTAAACAGTACCTACACATTAACAGCGCTATAAAATTAAATGTGTATCATACATATATATACACTATACTTAAATGAAAAGGAGTCCAAAGGATGAAAAAGTTCATAAAGAGGGGTGTTGTGATCCTAAAGCCCTTAGGTTTGATAGGAGAGTCTTCACAAAGAATACACACAGCACACCATGCATATAAAGGACAGCCTCATGCTCCGTGTGATCCCCCTTTGCCAATGCACTTACCCCTAAGGGGTTAATCTTAAACATTGTAAAAGGTTTCACTGAGAAGTACTCTTGCATTGCAATCATCAGCCCGTCACAGAACTTTTGCTTATACCAGGATTCCACTTGGCTCTCAGTTTATCACCATAGTCAGAAAAAACAAACAGGGAGAGAATCCATAGTGTAAACCTGTTTATTTAAAACACCACACTCCACACGCTATAAAAACTGCTTACATTTAAACATTTATGAGTCCTTGCATTAAAATTATCCAGCCGCAATCAGTTAATTCTCACCGCTCTCCTCCTGAAGTACTCACAGACTGACAGGCAGAGGCCGATGAGACCTGGGATAACCACCGCTGACACTTGGACAATGGACAGCTGCATAGACACACCCATACACGTTTCGTAATCACGTCTCCTTCAGCGGGCGTGTCTATGCAGAACAGCTTATCCTTTAAATATACCCGCACGGCGTAAGAGAGAACTCCTATTTGGCCACCTGACTCCACTCCTTTCTGCCACAGCTGATACAGGAGAGCATACTCGTACCATATATAATACCCATGCAGGCAAAGAAGCGTTTTTATATAGCGATGCAGTTATGCCATCACAATATAATAGCCTAAATTACTGCGCACTAATGCAGGCATACACTTCAAACATACTATTGCAGACACATTCTCAAAACCTTTTCTATATATTCCAACAAACAACGCTGTTATTATATTCATTTCAATAGGTAGATATAAAAATAATTAAAGGTAGTTATATTCACCTACCCCATATATATAAGTGAATTGAGGGAACCCTAATAGGGACACCCTTATTTCAGAAAAAACTTTCCACAGTCCAGTATCTCCGGTGCACAGAGGAGTCGCATATTCTCTACCAATACAGCATCCACAGCCTATGAAATGGAGAAACCACCCCATGCGATTCATCCACTGCGCACCGGAAATTGCACAAGGACAATGCATCGAAGAGGGCAAACGCCCTCCCCAAAATAAGTGCAAGGCAATAAAATCTAAACCGAAAACAATCTACCCATCAGAACTGCATGCGATGCGCATCCACTACAATAAAAATTTAACCCAAAACTCAAGATCTAACTATGACCCTCTTCAACAATGGTATAACCAGAGATATACGAATAGGAAAAATGTAAACCGCGCTAGGAAAAATAGTGTGAAATTAACAAACTAACAAAATAGGCGGCAGCAATAAATGTGATATGGCACCCAACAGTAATAAAGTATATACAAAGCCGCGCCAACCCTCCACTACATATAATATAAAATTAAGATTAAAAAATAAATAAAATAAAATATGAAAATAAATACTGATACAATTATGCAAAAAGACCTCAAATGTGTAGATAACCAAAAAAGCCAAACATGGCATTAAAGTGAAAAAAGTCCAATTAAAGAAAAGTTCATAAGTGAATCCAAATGACGGACATAAGTGTTCTTAAATGACAGCACCACAGTGGTTCAACACTTTCCAAGGCGCGTGAGATACCCGTCACCATATGTTGAATGCGCTTACCAGAAAATATATGGAATGAAGCATATACAAATGATAAGTGGATGACATCCAGGTTAACCTTCCTCAGCTGGGTCAGCACTCCATCTCTTAGCGGTGTTTCCAAGATAATAGTCTGTTCAGTGGTCTCGATATGAAGCACTCAGAGGCCCACAGAAAAGAAAGGGACTGACATAGCGTAATAACGTAGGAACAGTTTAATAAATAAAAGTAATGCACTTACAAGTACGTAGATAAAATACAGCATATAGGAGCAATGTAAAAAGCCGGCCGGCAAACAGGAGCCCGTCCTCCTCTCCTACAACGTGGTGGCGAATCACGAATACTATCGTGATTCAAAGAATCCTCTAAATGCTAATGACTGATCCAACTCGGATGAATCGCAGGCGTACACCACTTAAAACAAATGCATGTGCCCGCCGGCGACCCGCACACTAATACGTCATGATAGAATCAGTCCAAAACAAAGCCTCAGTTTAATGCATCAGGATAATAAATCAGAATGAAGGGGGTAAAAATGCGAATCGCTTCCTAACTAGCCATAAAAACTATATGAATCCAGGATAATTCCACAAAAATACCCCAAAAGCAGGGAAAATAAATGTGGACATTACTTTAATAGTCACTAATGAAACAATTTAAGTCAAGATCTATATTCATCCCATTCCGGCTCAGAGTGTCGGTGGGGAATATTCACCGACTGAAACAGCTCCTCTCTGTAACTACATGGGCTGTATAGCCTGCCATTAGGAGAAACTAGGCAAAATTGTTGCACAGTACACAGAACTTTAATCCCGCCCGGGGGGGGGGGCATGCTATGAACCCCCCTCCTGCTGCTAGCAGCTTCAGTTTTTATTTTGCCTAGCAAGGAGAATGACCTAGGAAACCCTGCGGTCCTCTTGGTCCATCTTTTTACTGCAGGTTTACTGCTTTTTGCGCAAGATGAGAGATCCTGAGATCTTCTATCAACTGCCGGCTTGGGGACAGGCTGGTTAATGATATCCTTGTAGTCTCCCCAGTCCGGCCATCGGGCGTGAGCAGACCGCAGCTACGGCTCGGCAGGCAACGACATACCTCATGCTCCAGAGGTGGTCGGTAAGCTTCACTGCTCTGGGGTATACATATGACCAGGCTACTGATGTCTAGATCACAGTATACCGAGGCCAACAGCTACCCTGTAACTGCGCAGGTGTAGGTCTGTGTTGGAATGTCTCCCAGCTCTTCAGGACTGGTAAGTACGGCTCTCCCTGCTTCGGTGGGGGGAGCAGCTGGGCATTCCCTGGGGGTCGATTCGGGGGCCACCTTACCTCCTTATCTTCTCTCCCAAGTCCCTATCACCCCTCCCTTCCCCCTCTGAGGGGGATGCCTGCATGCACTACGGGCGATGTGTGTGTGGGGTCGCGGTTTCTCACTTGTGGGGGCTCTGTGCGGTTGCTGTTCAGTCCTGGTCCAGGCCTGGGGGTCCCAAAAAAGCAGTTTTTGTGGAGGTTGTCTGTCAGCAGGCAGCTAGTTTTTATTTTTGCTCTCTTTACCGCATGGCGCCGTTCCGGCGGCCATCTTGGATTTGGGAAAGCTATAGATTTCCCTGGGGAGCGTCAACAGCCATTTTCCTTAGGATTCTTATTGATTACATTGGTGGCCATTTTGTGAAAGCCTGAATGGTTTCTTCACCGCTGGCCTCTTGTGGCAGCATGACATGTGCTTTCTCTTGTTACTAACCGTATCCACTGTGTGTGTGGGACACTGGATGGCTCTGTGCTGAACGCTGAAGCTGTTCTGCAGATCATTGAACCGCTGTTAGAGCTGCTGCTGCCAGTTTTTTCTCCTCTCTGTATCTGGGAACCTCCTAGGGACTACAGGCACTATTGTTGGCATTCACAGAACGCCCCAGGGTGGCGAGTCTAGAACTAAGCACACCCCCCCTACGTGGCGGCAGCAGGAGGGTAGGGTCTTCACTGCCTTAAGTCCCCTTCCAGGTGGCAGACAGGATAGGGTCAGAATGGCTTCAGAAACTGGTGTTTCTTCCCCCGAAATCCAGGTTATAGCAAACGGGTCACCTGCGGTTAGTGCGGTGCTCATGGACACCCTGACAGCGTTCCTTGACTCCTATGTTGCTAAGATAGAGGCGGCACGTGGCAGGAAAGGTGCACGTAAGAGGCCCCTGCCTCCCCCCCCCCGTCCTCTGGGGAGAGCTCTGATGCAGACTCTGGCCCTGCTGCAGCTGGAGACCCCTGCTCTGACCTATCAGACGTGGCTGACCAGGACCGTTCGGACAGTGAGGATGATTCCCTGTCCGGGTCCAGGCGTGACAAGGTGCTTGTTGGAGCACTTATCACAGCTGTGCGTGATACCATGAAAATTCACGAGCCAGCGGATTCCTCTGCTGATGTACCGGTCGCTTTTGGGTCCCACAAGCCAGCACGTTCACCAAAGGTGTTCCCGTATTTGACTTATTTTGAGAAATTCATCTACAGGGAATGGGGTCGCCCGCAACGGACCTTTTCGGTCCCCAAAAACGTGGAGGTGCGTTACCCCTATGAGGAAAGCCTTCTCAAAAAGTGGTTGGCTCCTTCGGTTGTGGACCCCCCAGTATCTAGGTTAAATAAAGTAACCACAATTCTGGTTGAGGGGACTCCTGCATTCAAGGATCCCACGGACAGGAAGGCCGAAGCAGTGGCTCGTTCCTTGTTTACGGTTGTGGGGTCAGCCGTGCGACCTGTACTGGCATCCGCACTGGTGTCAGACACTGACTGAGTGGGCAAAACTTTTGCACCCACCTGTGTCTTGGGTGGGGGGTTGTCTTCGGGAGTTTGCAGCCCGTTGGACCTCCCGGATATCAGACCAATGGGTCTGCAATCTGATTTCCGTAGGTTACAAGATAGTTTCGCTCTTGGCCGCCAAAAACGTTCTTCCCCTCCAGCATACCCGTGTCCCCGGTTCGCCGGGAGGCCCTGCTAAGGGCAGTAAGGGATTTGCTGAATCAGGAGGTGATTGTACCAGTTCCGGACTTGGAACGCTTCCAGGGGTTCTACTCAAATCTGTTTGTGGTTCCCAAGAGGGGAGGGGTATGTCCAATCTTGGACTTAAAAGCTCTCAATCACTTTGTAAAAGTGCAGAGGTTCAGGAATCAGTTCGCTCAGTAGTCGCTGCACTCCATCAAGGGGACTCCCTGGCGTCTTTGGACATCCAGGATGCGTACCTGCACATACCCATATGCCTTTGTCATCAAAAATGTCTGCGTTTGCCAGTCGGGGAAGCCCATTACCAGTTTGTGGCTCTTCCCTTTGGCCTGGCATCAGCCCCCCGAGTCTTTACCAAAGTACTGGCTTCCAGTATTGGCGTTGCTGCGACAACGCGGGATCATGATTGTGAGTTACCTAGACGATCACCTCCTGAGAGCTTCTTCTGCCTCAGAATTAGAGGAAGATGTGACAATCACCATGCAGACTCTGCAAGAATTGGGTGGCTGTTGAACCTAAAGAAGTCGGTGGTTGGGCCGACTCAGCATCTGGAGTACCTGGGTTTATTATTGTATTCCAGGAAAGCAAGGGTTTTTCTCCCCCCAGACAAATTAGACTCTCAGATCTGCGGTCAAACTACTAATGAACCGCAAGTGGTCATCACTTTTGCATGTGAGTGCTGGGGCTCATGGTAGCCTCTTTCGAGGCAATACCTTATGCCCAGTTCCACACCAGAGTCCTGCAGAAGGAAATCTTTACAAAATGGGAGAAATCTCCATTGTCCCTGGATTGGCAGATCCAGGTGAGCCAGCCATTCAGGGATTCCCTGATCTGGTGGTTGAGGTCCCCGGTGATTCCGGACGGAAAATCGTTGCTTCCTCTAAAATGGACGGTGGTCACTTCGGACGCCAGTCTGGCCGGCTGGGGTGGAGTGATAGGGATTCAGTCGGCTTAGGGCCTCTGGTCGACGGAAGAATCCAAGTTGCCAATCAATCTGCTCGAATTGAGAGCGGTCAGGCTGTGCCTCCACACGTGGTCGATGTGTCTTCAAGGTCGTCTGACCAGGATACAGCCAGACAACGCCACGGCTGTGGCATACATAAATCACCAAGGGGGAACAAGAAGCTCCGCCACTGCTCTGGAGGTCACTCGCATACTTCGGTTGGCAGAGAGACATGTTCCGGCCCTGTCAGCCATTTACATCCCGTGGGTGGACAATTTGCAGGCGGACTATCTGAGTCGACAGATGCTGGACCCAGGAGAATGGGCATTGCATCCGGAGGTATTCAGGCTGCTGTACCTGAAATGGGGCACACCAGATGTGGATCTATTGACCTCCTGGCTCAATCGGAAGGTCCCGAGATTCGTGTCCAGGACAAGAGATCTGTGGACAGACGCGCTGGTGGCTCCGTGGGATCAGTACCAGCTGATCTACGCCTTTCCTCTGCTGAAACTGTCACCACGTCTGCTTCGCAGAGTGGAAGCCAAGGGGATTCCGGTAATCCAGCCTCAGCGGGCCTGGTACGCAGACCTAGTGCGCCTGGTGGCAGAAGCTCCCTGACGGCTGCCGTTGCGAGAGGACCTCCTATCTCAAGGTTCAATCTTTCACCCTGCTTTACCATTGCTGGCTTTAACGGCCTGGCTATTGAAAGCCAGGTATTGAGGAACCAGGGTTTGTCGGACTCGGTGATTCTGACTATGCTGAGAGCGTGGAAATCTTCTTCCAGGAAGATATACCATCGTACTTGGAAGGCCTATATCTCCATGTGTGAGGAGAAAGGGTGGCATCCGCGCTTCTTCTCCATATCCAGGATCCTGCTGGATTCTTCAGCAAGGTGTAGACCAGAGGTTTGAACCTGGTGTTTTTGGCGCTTCAGAAGCCGCCGTTTGAGAATATCAGGGAGAATCCTCTGTTGACCCTTTCACAGAAGGTGGTCTTTCTAGTGGCCATCACATCGGCTAGGAGGGTTTCGGAACTGGCGGCCTTGTCCTGCAAGTCGCCTTATCTGGTCATCCACAGGGATAAGGTGGTGTTGCGTCCACAACCGTCCTTTCTACCGAAAGTGGTCTCGGCATTTCATATCAATGAGGACATTGTATTACCATCATTGTGTTCTAAGCCAAAGCACCCCAAAGAGGTGTCTCTTCACGCTCTCGATGTGGTTAGGGCTCTGAAGGTGTACTTGTCTGTCACGGCTTCCTTTCGGAAGTCAGACTCGCTGTTTGTTTCGGTGACTGGTCCTAAGAAGGGTATGGCGGTCTTGTTGGCCACCATTTCCAGGTGTATCACAGATTGTAGTCCAAGCCTATGCCTTGATGGGGCAGGTGCCTCCCTTTCCAGTCATGGCCCTCTCTACAAGAGCAATCGGAACGTCTTGGGCCTTCCGACACCAAGCGTCTGTCACTCAAGTGTGTAAGCCGGCGACCTGGTCGTCTGTCCATACGTTTACCAAGTTGTACAAGGTAGACGTCAGTGCATCGGCTGATGCCTGTTTTGGCCGCAAAGTTTTGCAGGCGGCCGTGTAGTTGCTATTGTGTTTTTTTTCCCTGATTTTTCGATAAAAACACAGTACTGTTTCGTTTTTGCACTGTTACATTACTTCCGCAAGGTTGCAGCCTGGAGGATCTGGTGGAGTTTCCACATACTGCTGTTTTTTTTGTGGGTATAGTTTCACTAGTTCCCACTTGCCATGGTGGATGAAGTTTTTTTAATGCTGTTTTTTCCCACCCCTCGTTTGGCACTGCTTGGGGACGTCCCATGTAGTTACAGAGAGGAGCTCTCGGTCGGTGAATATAAGAGAAAATAGGATTTTTGTAAAAATTCCTTTTCTCTGTAATTCACCGATTGACACAGCACCCACCCCTCCTTTTTTCTACGTTATACTGCTTGTTGATGTACTGAAGCTGCTAGCAGCAGGAGGGTTGATAGCATGGAGCCCACCCCCTCGGGGCGGGATTAAAGTTCTGTGTACTGTGTAACAATTGTGCCTAGTTTCTCCTAATGGCAGGCTATACAACCCATGTAGTTACAGAGAGGAGCTGTGTCGGTCGGTGAATTACAGAGAAAAGGATTTTATGGTGAGTACAAAAATCCTATTTTTATCGATCCCCCCAAAATTTCAGGCCACTCAGGTCCCTATCATGCTTTTGTCTAAAGTGAAGTGACACGCTGTAGTCCTTAAAGTGGTTGTAAACCCTTACAACACACTTTGACCTACAGGTAAGCCTAGATTCAGGCTTACCTGTAGGTCCAAGAAATATCTCCTAAACCTACATGGTTTAGGAGATATTTGCCGAAAGACAGGCACCGCTGTCTACAGCGCATGTGCCGTAGATAGCGATGCATAGTAGCCCATTATGCTTTACCTTTGCAGGGAATGAAAGTGGAAGTAAACTCATCAGGGTTTACTTCCTCTTTAACCATTTTGCGCTGGTAGGACATCCAGGGACTGCCTCGGCTTTCAGTGGTTATATCTGAATGATGCCTGAGGCCACAGACATCATTCAAATATCAGCATTTTCAGCCGGTGATTCTCTGCACCATAAGAATGATCATAGCGGCTGTTTTGCAGCTTGATCGTTCTTACAGGCGGCAGGAGGGGACGTCACCCCTCTCCCGCCGCCCTCCGGTGCTTCTACCGACTCACCGCTTCCATCGGTGAGTCGGCCACAGCATCCGCCGGCCCCCGGATGATACCATAGAGATTTCCGGTTGACCAGATTTTCCCTGGAGTCCCTATGATTGTTCAAGGGCCGGGCGCGATGTTATGACGTCACGCCCGGCCTCTGCATTCAAAATAACGGCGCTAATTTGGCTGGGAAGTCGTTATCGTTTTTTTTTTATTTTAGGCTTCCCAGCCTAGAGGTGAGATATGGGGTCTTATTGATCCCATATCTCACTGTAAATAGGTCCAATCGTGCCATAGTCCTATTAGAAGGGATGTTTACATTCCTTGTAATAGGAATAAAAGTAATCAATTTTTTTATTTATTTTTTTAAGTGTCAAACTAAAAAAATAAAAGTAAAATTAACAATAAAAAAAAAAAAAATTAAAGCGCCCCTGTCCCCTTGAGCTCGTACTCATAAGCGAATGCATATGTAAGTCCCGCCCACATATGAAAACGGTGTGCAAACCACACATGTGAGGTATCGCCGCAAACGTTAGAGCGAGAGCAATAATTCTAGCACTAGACCTCCTCTGTAACTCAAAACATGTAACCAGTAAAAAATGTTAAAGCGTCGCCTATGGGGATTTTTAAATACCAAAGTTTGGCGCTAATTCCACGAGCGCGTGCAATTTTGAAGCATGACATGTTGGGTATCTATTTACTCAGCGTATCTTCATCTATCACATTATACAAAAAAATTGGGCAAACTTTACTGTTTTTATTTTTTTAAGCATGAAACTATTATTTTTCGAAAAATTGCTGCGCAAATACATAATGCGAGATAAGAAGTTGCAACAACCGCCATTGTATTCTCTAGGGTCTTTGCTAAAAAAACATATATAATGTTTGGGGGTTCTATGTAATTTTCTAGCAAAAAAAGATGAATTTTACATGTAGGAGAAAAATGTCAGAATTGGCCTGGATGCAAAGTGGTTAATGTTTCTAAATCGGTAGCCCTTCCAATCAACCTCTCTACCCCAGAACTGGATCAACTAAAAAGTAATTTCTTATTCATCTGGTCTAATAACACCATACCATATTTAGGTATCCACCTTTCCAATAATTATAGATCATTATTTCAATGCAACTACCCCCCTTTGGAATCAAAAAATCATCAGACCCTAGTTCCTCATTTCACTTATCCTTTCTAGGTAGAATTATAGCCATAAAAATGAACATACTAACACAATTACTCTTTAGATCATTCCCGATATCCCCAACTAAAGCATACAGCCTTAAAATTCAGTCCACTATCAACAAATTAATTTGGAATAATAAGTCCCCTAAATATGCAAAACAAATCTTATATCAATCTCACAGATCAGACAGCCTAGGCCTACCCCAACTCTGGTTATTAGACATGTGCAGAGTAAAATATTTCGTTTCGGAATTTCGTTTTCGTCCGAAAAATAAATTTATTTAGTTATTCCCGAAATTCGTTTTATTTATTTAGTTTTTCGTTCAAAAATTGCATTCGTCCGAAAATTCACATGAATTACGGTCGAATCTGTCTTTGAAGGCTTATGGTGTCTGTCGAATGTATAAAGAAGATTCGACAGAGATAGTATATAGCATACTTCGTGTGAACTTTAGAACCCTATTAAAGTCTATGGGACTCCAACGTTCAAAATCTAAAGTACTAATTTTAAAGGCTAATATGCAAGTTACTGTCCTAAAAAGTGTTTGGGGACCCGGGTCCTACCCAAGGGGACATGTATCAATGCAAAAGAAAGTTTTAAAAACGCAGTTTTTTCGGGAGCAGTGATTTTAATAATGATTAAAGTGAAACAATAAAAGTGTAATATTCCTTTAAATTTCGTAAGGGGGGGGTCTATAGTATGCCTGTGAAGGGGCGCATGTTTCTGGTGCTTAGAACTGTCCCTGCACAAAGTGTCATTTATGCAGGAAAAAAAGTCCTTTAAAATCACTCGCAGCTATTATGAATTGTCGGCTCCGTAATACAGAGAACACTCATTGAAAGTCATTGATAAAAAAATAAATACATTTTTAAAAAAAAGCGTGGGGGTCCCTCAAATTCAATTACCAGACCCTTCAGGTTTGGTATGGATATTAAGGGGACCCCCGCGTCAAATTAAAAAAAAATTGACGTGGGGTCCCCCTAAAAATCCATACCAGATCCTTTATCCGAGCACGCAACCTGGCAGGCCACAGAAAAAGAGGGGGGACGAGAGAGCGGCCCCCCTCCCTCCTGAACCGTACCAGGCCACATGCCCTCAACATTGGGAGGATACTTTGGGGGTCTGTGACCCCTCAAAGCACCTTGTCCCCATGTTGATGTGGAGAAGGGCCTCATCCCCACAACCGTTGGCCGGTGGTTATGGGGGTCTGCGGGCGGGGGGCTTATCAGAATCTGGAAGCCCCCTTTAACAAGGGGACCCCCAGATCCTGCCCCCCCTGTTTGAAATGGTAAGGGGGTACAAAAGTACCCCTACCATTTCACAAAGAAAGTGTAAAAAATAGTTAAATAAGACAAACACACTTTTGAAAAATTCCTTTAATAAAAAGAAAAAAAAGAAAAAAAAAAGATTCCAGCGGTGGTAATCCACTCTTGCTATCCAGCGCCGGACGAACATCTCTCCGGGGTCCAGCGATGGCTCATCTGAATCAGCGCCGCGAATCCATCCATCTTCTGTCTACACTGAAGAGACACTGCGGGGATTCCGGCGGCCTGATGTTTTTTATATGCGGAGGGCGGGGCTACCCGTTACCTGACCCCGCCCCCTCTGACGCAAGGGGAAACCCGGGTTTCCCCGTGACGTATGGGTGACCCCGCCCCCTCTGATGTAACGGAAACCTGCCTGTGTTGCATCAGAGGGGTGCGGGGTCACCCATACGTCACGGGGAAACCCAGGTTTCCCCTTGCATCAGAGGGGGGCGGGGTCAGGTGACGGGTGGCCCCGCCCTCCGCATATAACAAACGTCAGGCCACCGGAATCCCCGCAGTGTCTCCTTCGTGGAGACAGAAGATGGATGGATTCGCTGCGCTGGATCAGATCATCCATCGCTGGACCCCGGAGATCCGTCGCTGGATAGCAAGAGTGGATTAGCACCGCTGGAATCTTTTTTTTTTATTTTTTTTTTTTATTATTATTTTGTTTATTTATAATAAAGGAATTTTTCAAAAGTGTGTGTCTTATTTAACTATTTTTTACACTTTCTTTGTGAAATGGTAGGGGTACTTTTTTACCCCCTTACCATTTCAAACGGGGGGGTGGGATCTGGGGGTCCCCTTGTTAAAGGGAGCTTCCAGATAATAAGCCCGCAGACCCCCACAACCACCGGCCACAGTTGTGGGGATGAGGCCCTTGTCCTCATCAACATGGGGACAAGGTGCTTCGAGGGGTCACAGACACCCAAAGCATCCTCCCAATGTTGAGGGCATGTGGCCTGGTACGGTTCAGGAGGGAGGGGGGCCGCTCTCTCATCCCCCCTCTTTTCCTGCGGCCTGCCAGGTTGCGTGCTCGGATAAAGGGTCTGGTATGGATTTTTAGGGGGACCCCCACATCAATTTTTTTTTTACATTTTACGCTGGGTTCCCCTTAATATCCATACCAGACCTGAAGGGCCTGGTAATTGAATTTGGGGGACTCCCATGCTTTATTTTTTTTTTTTTTTTTTTATCAATGACTTTCAATGAGTGTTCTCTGTATTACGGAGCCGACAATTCATAATAGCTGCGAGTGATTTTAAAGGACTTTTTTTCCTGCATAAATGACACTTTGTGCAGGGACAGTTCTAAGCACCAGAAACATGCGCCCCTTCACAGGCATACTATAGACACCCCCCCCCCCCCCCCTACGAAATTTAAAGGAATATTACACTTTTATTGTTTCACTTTAATCATTATTAAAATCACTGCTCCCGAAAAAACTGCAGTTTTTAAAAACTTTTTTTTGCATTGATCCATGTCCCCTGGGGCAGGACCCGGGTCCCCAAACACTTTTTAGGACAGTAACTTGCAGAATCTTTTCTCTCTGTCAAATCTTTTTTTCTCTGTCGAATCTTTTCTCTATATAATCTTGGACTAATAGAGGTAAGGTTAGGCACATTCAACCACAGGTTCTATAGACACAGATTGTTATTGTCAGAGTCACATCGAATCTCCTATTCTATATCGAACTGTTGCAACAACTAAAACGAAAATAAAGCATTTATTTATGTCGGATTTTTAGTTTTTTTGACTCTGTGCTTTCATTATTGTTTGTCAAAACGAAAATAGCTGAAATTTGGACGAAAATGCATTTGGACGAAAACGAATGCACATGTCTACTGGTTATATTATATTACCTGCAGACTCTCACTCAAATTGCACAATATACATAATCCTACAATACCTTTTGGATTTTATCTGAAAAGATTTCCCTGCCCTAGTGAACAAGTAATTCCCACCTCCCATGCTAAATCATGAATGAACTGTGATTAACCACAATTTTTTGAAAAGCTGAGTTAAATTTCACTTGCCACACCCAGGCCTGATTACTGCCAGACTTGTTGAATCAAGAAATCACATAAATAGAAACTGACTAAGTGAAGCACACTGACAGATCACAAAAAGCCCCACATCATGCCACAATCTAAAAAAAATTCAAGAACAGATTATAAACAAAATAATGAACACGTATCGGTCGAGGAAGGGTTTCAAACCCATTTCTAATGCCATGTACACACGATCAGACTATCTTTGCAGTTCAGGTCCGCCGGACATTCCGAACGAGCAGACCTGCCCACACACGACCGGACTTTTCCAGCGGACTAGGTCCATCTTCAGGGGGTCTTCTTGCCAGGCACCTCCGCTATCTTCTGCTTTTACTAGCGGAGGAGCCCGGCTTTCTTCGACGTCGCCATCCGGGGGTCTTCTTCCGACTTCAGGGGTCTTGTCCTGTTCTTCGGTTCTTCTTGCTGGGCCTCCACTATCTTCTTAGCTCTTTTACTAGTGTTGGCCCGGTTTTGTCACTGTCGCTGCCTTCTTCCTTCCGATGTTGACACAGAGCTCCCTCCTGGCCGCAATGGCATGGACTCGTTAAGCGGTGACTTATATAGCTATAAGGGGCAGGGTCACTGGGTGATGTCACATGGTGACCCAGCCCCTTATGATGTCACAGTCCCAGCATCCTTCGGGCTGTGACATCATAAGGGTTAGGGTCACCATGTGACATCACCCAGTGTCCCCGCCCCTTCTCCCTATATAAGTCGCCACACAACGCGTCCCTGTCATTAAGGCTGGAGAGAGCATTGTGTCAACATCGGAAGGAAGGAGGAGAAGAAGGCGACAGCGACAAGACCAGGCCAACACTAGTTAAAGAGCTGGAAGAAGAAAGCTGAGGCCCGGCAAGAAGAACTGAAGACAAGACCCCCGAACGGGGGCAGCAACTAAGGAGAAAGCCGGGCGAGAAGACCACATGAAGACGAAAAGACCCCCGCAGCTGTCTAATAAAGTACTTTTAAAAACCTGTGTTGTGTTTTTTTTTTTTATGTACACTTTTCCCCCAGGTGAATGGGTAGAGGTACATTGTACCCCATACTCATTCACATAGGGTGGGGGGGGCCGGAATCTGGGGGCTCCCGGATTCCGATAAGCCCCCCCACCCACGACCCCGACAACAAACAGCCAGGGTTATCGTGAAGAGGCCCTTGTCCTCATCAACAAGGGGACAAGGTGCTTTGGGTGGAGGTGTTGTGTTTTTTTTTTTTTAATGTACACTTTTTTCCCCAGGTGAATGGGTAGGGGTATATCATACCCCATACACATTCACATAGGTTGGGGGGTCAGGATATGAGGGCCCCATTATTATAGGGGGCTCCTGGATTCTGATAAGTCCCCTGCATGCAGACCCAGACGACCAACGGCCAGGGTTGTCGGGCAGAGGCCCTTGTCCTCATCAACATGGGGACAAGGTGCTTTGAGGTGGGGGGCCCCCATTCCCCTAAGCACCCCCCCATGTTGAGGGCACATGGCCTGGTATGGCTCATGGGGGGGGCGTTCGCTTGCCCCACTCCCTTTCCTGACCGGCTGGGCTGCGTGCTCGGATAAGGGTCTGGTATGGACTTTGGGGGGACCCCCACACCATTTTGAGGGCACCCGCGCCTTTTTGAGGGCACATGGCCTGGCACGGCTCATGGGGAGGGCGCTTGCTTATTCCCACTCCCTTTCCTGACCGGCCGGGCTGCGTGCTCGGATAAGGGTCTGTTATGGACTTTGGGGGGTCCCCCACGTTTTTTTTTCGGCACAGGGGTTCCCCTTTAAATTCATACCAGGTGACGGGGCTAGCGAGGTGTCAATCTCGCCGATGGAGGCGGCGACATTGACTTCCTTCGCTAGTCCCGTCTACCTGGAGCCACGTTCAAAATGAACCAACTTTTCTCCATGTGTGGGCAAGTCCGTTCATTTTAAAAGTCTGGCGGACTTTTAATGATGGGCGGATTGACCATTTTGAGTCAAGACTTCTTTCAAAGTCCGCCAGACTTTTGGGAAGAAAAAGTCCGCCAGAGCCCACACACTGGTGGATTGTCCCCCGGACCAAGTCTTCCGGATAGTCCGATTGTGTGTAATAAGGCTTAGGAACTCCAGTGAACTACGGGGAGAGCCATTATCCATAAATGGAGATGACTTGGAACAGTGGTGAACCTTCCCAGGAGTGGCCAGCCTACAAAAATTACTCCAAGAGCATGACGATGACTCATCCATGAGGTCATAAATGAACCCAGAACAATATCTAAAGAACTGCAGGCCCCACTTGATCAGTGTTCATGATTCAACAATAAGAAAGAGACTGGGCAAAAATTTGCATCCATGGGAGAGTGCCAAAGCCACTGCTGACCAAAAAGGGCACAATTTACATTCACATTTACCAAAAAACATATTGATTATCCCCAAGACTTTTAGACAAATATTCTGTGGACTGATGAGACAAAAATATAACTTTTTGGTAGGTGTGTGTCACGTTACATCTGGCACAAAACGAATACAGAATTTAAGAACAAGAACATCATGCCACTCAACAGTCAGACATGGTAGTGGTAGTGTGATGATCTCTGGCTGCTTTTCAGCTTCAGGACCTGGATCACTTACCATAATTGATGGAGCCATGAATTCTGAGCTTTACCAGAAAATCCTTAAGGAGAATGTCCAACCATCAGTTCATGACCTCAAGCTCAATTGCACTTGGGTTAAGCAGCAGGACAATGATCCGAAACACAACAAAAAGTCTGTCTCCAAATGGTTCAAACAAAGCAAAATTTAGGTTTTGGCATGGCCTAGTCAAAGCCTGGACTTAAATCCAATTGAGATGCTGTATGATGACCTTACTCAGGCGGTTAAAGCTGGAAAACCCTCCAATGTGCCTGAATTAAAACAATTATGCGAAGAAAAGTGTGCCAAAATTGCTCCACAGTAATGTGAACGACTCATTGCCAGTTATTGCAAATGCTTGAATGCAGTTCTTGCCGCCAAGAGTGTCACAACCAGTTATTAGGTTTAGGTTCAATTACTTTTTTACATAAAGCCAGGCAGGTTTGGACAGCTTTTTTACCTTAATAAATGAAACCATCATTTAAAAACTGCATTTTGTATTTACTGGGGTTATCTTTGTGTAATAATACAATTTGTTTGATGATCTCAGTCATTTAAGTGCGACATATATGCAAAAAAATCGGAAAGGGGTCAAATACTTTCAACTGTGTTTGATTGTGTGTGTGTGTATATATATATATATATATATATATATATATATATATGTGCATGTGATACTTTTATCTCATTTAATATATTTCAGGAATTAAAGGAAGCCCGAATCTCAGAACACAATTCACCTTCAAACAGAACACCTTCAAATTTGATCTCTCTATGAAACCCACTATCCAAAACCTTTCCACTATTTATGAACATATGTGTTAAGTACCCAAGAGGGAAAGGTCATATATCAACTGTGTATAATGATCTCAACACCTCTACCCCTTGCGATAAATTACCATATATGCTCAAATGGGAATCTGAAATAAACACACAGTTGACCATTACAGAATGGTCTATTATGTGGGTCAACCAACACAAATGTACTAAATCACTGACAATTAGAAACTTTTCACCAGATGGTATTACGCACCCTCTCATCTAAATGTAATCTGCCTAGAAGTCTCTCCAAACTGCTTTAGAGATTGTCCAAATCCAGGGACATTCCTCCACATAATTGTGTGAACACTTATCTCTTATATGGAAGGAAGTTTTTTCCCTTATCAATAGTCTTGAAGGTAAAAACCTTGCTCTTACCCACCTTAACTGTTTGCTATTTCAAAATGTTCCAGATTGACATCCACCTCTGCTACAATTAATCCACACAATATGTGTTGCCACACACTGGATAATCGCATACCATTGGAAATCTTGAGTTGTACCCTTTTAACAAGTATTAATGAGAATAACCGATCTCAAGATCATGGAGAATCATTTCCATGCAATTAATCATACCAAGAAAGCATTCAATCTTAAATGGGATCCTTGGTTTATTTACAAGACATCAATTAATGCATAGATTTCAAACCATATGACCTCCATATGACTGTACCCTAATGTTTTAGATTTTTATACATTTTTTATTTCTGTTTATTTAGTTTTATTCTGTTTTTCTTCTATAGCCATAGTTCTTTGAAGTGACACGTTAAATTCCACATACGAAAATGTGCTTATAAGAACACACATTTTCAGTGTATCCATAATTGACTACTTCTCATATGTATGGTCTTGTCAGGCATGGGCTCAAGCCTTTCTTTTCTGAGCTGGCCACTCAGCTGTCGGTTAATTGCCAGCTCCTATCTATCCACAGCTAGTCATCTGTTGATGGTTTCCTGCTCGTCGGTCCTGCCTACTAAGCCATCCAGCCCTTGGTCAACATCACAGAGACTATGTCCTGCGTTCCTGTTTAAAGACTTGGTTGACATCCCTTCTGGCTCCAGATCCTGCTTGCTGTTCCACTACACTGATCCCTAACCACCTGGCTTGGCTGACTATCCATTCCGGTTACCGAACTTTGGCTATATTTTGTCTTTGTTAGTTCTAATTTACTTTTATTATTAAACAAGTGTGATTTAACCGTACTTCTGTCTCAGTCTAATTTCATGGTTTCTGACAGTAGACAAAGGCCATGAATTCAGAAAATACAGTCAATCCACTTGTTGGTAATATATTTTTTTCCAGATTGGATGAGCAGGATCACCGCATGGATCAGTTTGCCATGGCGTTACAAATGCTCCTGAGTTGCACAACTCACCTGAAATTTTCCACGATGGCTGCTCTGGTACAACCTTTGTTGCAGGCCACCCTTGCTGCTGCTCCATTTTCTGTGCAAGCACCCACCTTGAGTATTACTTCTATAAGAGGTATATGTGGTTCCGCTCTGCTTCCCCAGCAATTTGGGGGGGATCCAGTCCAATGCAGAGGGTTTCTCAACCAGATTGAGATATACTTTGAGATGCTACCCCAGGCGTTTCCCATGGACAGAACCAAAGTAGGTTTCATGATCTCTTTGATATCTTTGCTTTCTTAGAGAGCTTTGGCCTGGGCAAACCTTCTATGAGAGACGCAAAAACCTGTTGTCTTGAGTTATCCCGAGTTTGTGGTCTCCTTTAATAGGGTATTTGACGTTCCCGCATTCTCCGCTTCTGCTGCCAAGTGCCTTATGTCCATCAAACTGAGTATGAGAACTGTTGCCGATTACGCCATTGAATTCCATAGTCTGGAACCAGAGGTTGCTTGGAACAATGAGGCCTTTATGGCTGCTTTTTCTCATGGTCTCTTGGATACCATCAAGGATGAGATAGCCCTATATATACCCACTGAGCTGGAGAAGTTGATCACATTTGCCATCCTCATTGACTCCTGTACATTTGTCTCTGAGCTTTGTAGTCCCACCCGTGCCTCCCTCACTTCCCTTGCCTCCTGGTACCGAGTCAGTCAGTGAACGTGAACCCATGCTATTGGTTTCCCCGTGTCTCTCTGCGGATGAGAGAACCTTTAGGAGGAGGGAGAGATTGTGCCTTTTATTATGGCCAGTCAGGTCACTTTAAGTCTTGTCCTACCCTTCCAGGGAACACCCGAACCTTGAGGTCCTGTCACACAGACCTTATGTGGCTTTGTTTTGTCACCAGTTAATCCACAAGGATAAGTCCCTGGTTTCGGTCACCCTCTCTTGGGCTGAGTCGTCCATCAAGATAACAAACATCCCCTTAGCCACTGGAGATGCAGGCCTGTTCATTAATGCTGCCTTTGTATCGAAGCACTCAATTCTGCTGCAGCTGCGTGACATTCCGCTTGCCATTGAGGCTCATGACGGGAGACCTCTACGGCCCTGCCCATTTGACTTGTGAGATTGTCCATGGCCGTAGGGGCTCTTCACCTGGAGATAATCCAATTCCAAGTTATTTCCTCACCTAAGTTTCTGCTGGTTAGTGGTTATCCTTGGTTACAGAGGCACAACCCCCCTTTTCACTGGCTCCATGCTTAGGTTCTCTCCTGGTTGCCACAATGCAGTAAGACATGCTTCCAGAAGGTAGCCAAGGTCCTGTGCACCTCTTAACAACTCTCTGCCAGAGGAATACTGCCATTTTAGCGATGTCTTTGACAAAGGTCAAGCCGGTAGTTTGCCTCCACACCGGTTGTATGTGCAATTGACCTTTAACCTGGTGTTATACCCCCTCGTGGCAGGGTTTACCAATTGTCGGTCTTGGAGGTTAAGGCCATGGAGGTGTATGTTGCAGACGCACTTTCTCAAGGTTTCCGCAAATCCTCATCTCCTGCTGGTGCTGGTTTCTTCTTTGTGAAGAAGAGTGGTTAACTGAGGCCTTGTATTGATTACAGGGATCCCAATCATTTCACGATTAAGAATGCCTCTCCGATTCCATTGATTACAGCGTTATTTGACACTGTCAAGGGAGCAACCGTTTTCACAAAGCTTGATGTGAGGGGTGTGACGGATCCAATCCCACACTCCGATTGAGTGCTTTCGTCATATACCACCTCCTCCCAGCCTGAATATAGATCTCAGATATTCCAACTGCTCACAAGCACAAAACAAGACGACACTTGCTTAGCTGCTCAACATGGACTGATTTATTAGAACCAAAATGACAAGTATTTATAATACAGTAGAAGACTAAAACCTAACCTAATTAGCATGAACTAATTATCTAATCATTGACCCAGATCAGTTGTCTGAGAGATAGGACCGCAACTGGTGTCTGGGGATAGTTTCACCATCTCCTGTCCGTGGAACCCAGAAGATGCTATCAGTGCTGAGCAGAGGTTAGCGGAGCTCTGCCCTGTTGTCAGCACTTCAGTTTTGGGGATGGCAATCTCCAAATTTTCCACTTCTGATTCTCTGGCATGCTGCTGGACAGGCACATTCCTCCATTTAAGATAATCCCATGCAGAAACAGGATCATCAAGGTCAGTCAGCACTTGCTGCATCCGCCATAAGACCTCCGCGTCCATAGCTGCAGGGGCAGGTTGGCAAAGTACACTGTTACTCTGCCACATTGCTGACTCTTCAGCCAGGATTTCAGAGTTGTCCACTGGTATTTCCTTATAGTCCCAGGCAAAGGGAGCCTGGCGCTGAGCAGAGTCTAGCAGCTGTCTGTAGGCGATCTCCAGCTCCCATTCCTGAACGGCCAGAAACTCTATATCTTCCAGTGCACTTCCGAGATGTTCAGTAGCCCTTTTCTGAAAGCCATGATTTTGTCCAACCGTCACTCCAAATCACTCCCAAAGTTAGTCCCCTGTCAGCTTCACATACAACAGTCCCAGGCCGCGGTAGCTTAACCCTTCCGTTGGGCTGTCACCCGCTATCCAGGGACATGCTTGGGATACATGCCACCGGAGGGCTCTGTAACTCTCATCCAGCTTTATCTCTGCCCAGACCAGCCTGCTTAATTCAGCTGTCTGCTCCTTGTGCGGTTTTTCTCCCAAAAACAGCACCCGCAATCCATACTGCGACCAGTACCTTTCCTGGTTGGAGGAGAAAACTTTTCCCTGGTGACGCTGCTCACAGGCTAGCACTTCTTTCCACAGTTCGTAGCGAATAGAATCAAACCATCCCAGCAGGACCTGCTCTGATACTGGTCCTCTGTGCTGTAGCTGCATCTCTCGCAACCTCCTTCTGAATTCCTCTTCCATGGCGGCTGGTATCTGTACCTCTCCTCCTCTCCTGCTATCTAGACCTTGGATCCAGGTGGAGGTTTGGATGTCCCAGACTGTAGGAAGCATCCCACTGCTTGCCAACAATGTGACTGATCCAATCCCACACTCCGATTGAGTGCTTTCGTCATATGCCACCTCCTCCCAGCCTGAATATGGATATCAGATATTCCAACCGCTTAAAAGGACAAAACAAGACAACACTTGCTTAGCTGCTCAACATGGACTGATTTATTAGAACCAAAATGACAAGTATTTATAATACAGTAGAAGAGGAGGTCCCCCTCCTGATCATTTATTCTAACAATACAACTGTAGCCAGAAACAGAATTAACCTGAGCTAATTATCTAAATCAACACTGACTAGTTGTCTGAGAGAGAGGACTTTTCAGGGTAAGACTTTGTCTCCTAGCTCACTGATTGACTATTCATTACCATAAACATAAACACAGGGTTAATTAGCACAAACAACGTGTGAATATTCTTTACAAGCCATACTAGACTCATTTACACGACAGGTGGCTGGAGTTGATGACATTATCTCACAAAGAGCACCGTTCCCCCAACAGCCAGGGCCCATAATCGCAAGGCAAGAGGCTCGCATTCTGTCCCTTCCAACAGCCTCTGTCCCGGATAGGTCTGTCACAAGGGGCATACAATCTCATGAGGGTGAAGGAGGGTGACAATTGGAAATTGCATTTAATACCAGAAAAGGCTATTATGAGTAGCTCGTAATGCCTTTTGGCCTTTGTAACGCCCCGGCAGTTTTCCAGGAGATTTGTTGGTTATGTGTGGTGGTTTATCTCAATGATATGTTCATATTTTCCAAGTCCCTGGAGAGCCACCACACAGATGCCTGTGGTGTGCTTCAGAAAATGAGAGAACAATCTCTATTGTAAATTGGAGAAGTGCAAATGCCATCATGAACAGGTTAAATTCCTGGGATATGTAATTTCCACTGCTGTTTTTTTCAATAGACCCAGAGAAACTTTCAGCAGTCCTACAGTGGCCTCAACCCGTAGGTTAACGCCCTCTGCAGCGTTTTCTGGGCTTTGCCAACTATTATCGGAAGTTTATTTGTAACTTATCGTCTCTGGTCAAGCCCCTGACTGATGTGACCAGAAAGGAACATAATTGGTCTCCGGAGTCAGTTAAGGCCTTTGAGAGTCTCAAGGCTGCCTTTTGTTTCTGCTCCTGTGTTGGCACATCCTGATCCTACATTACCTTTTATCCTTGAGGTTGATGTTTCTGAGACTGGTGTTGGGGCCATTCTGTCTCAACATCCTACCTCTGAAAGCGCTATGCATCCTTGTGGCTACTTTGCCAAGAAATTGTCTCATGTGGAGTACAATTACGAGATTGGTGACAGAGAGCTGTTGGGGATCATTTTAGCGCTGAAAGAATGGAGACATCTCGAAAGTGCCACTGTGCCAGTTCTCATTCTTACTGATGACCATAAGAATATCAAATTTTTGTCTGAGGCTAAACGCCTCTCTCCCAGAAGGGCGCGATGGGCTCTTTTCTTCTCAAGTTTCAATTACATTGCCTCATTCGTACCCGGCACTAAGAATGTAAGGGCTGACGCCTTGTCACAACAATTTTCCTCCACTTCCAAGATGGAGTCAGTTCCGGTTCCTGTGATTCCTCCTGATCCTTATTCTGGCTACGATTCACACCAGTCTCGCTTCTCCTTTGGGTGACAAAATTCTTGCTGCTCCTGAGAAACCTTATTTCTTTGTCCCAGAGAATCTGCATATTGCCATGCTCCAGACTTACCATTCTCCCAAGGCTTCCCTGCTTGCTGTTCTACTACACTGATCCCTGATCTTCTGGCTTGGCTAACTATCGGTTCTGTTTACCGAACTTTGGCTATGTTTTGACTTTGTTCTAATGTACTTTTATTATTAAACAAGTGTGATTTAACTGTACTTCTGTCTCAGTCTGATTTCAGGGTTTCTTCAATAAAACGTTTGTATTAAAAAAAGATCTACCACATTCGTTATTTGTACTGCATTTTTAAAGTCATTATTTCACTCTAAATTGACCTCCAATGTAAGATTTTTTTTTAAATCAGTCTTCCAGGGTCCGTGTGATACAGAGATCTAATTCCCATTGATCCAAGAAAGGGAGGGTGGCCTGTAAAGCTTACTATAGCAGCAATTGATATGCCCAAGAAAGCATGTGACAAATTGGGTCAGAGTTTATACTCTTATTTAAAGCTCTCACAAATCGACATTCCTCAGGTAGGGTTTTAGTTCAGTTCTTCTTTAGGAGATTAACTGACCTGCACATGGCTAGTGATGGACGAACTTCCGACGGGACGTTTCGCGAGCCCGGCCGATAGTTCTCGAACCGGAACGTTCGCGGCGGGCCCCATTGACTTCAATGGGAGGTGAACTTTGCAAACCTACAGGTCAAATTTGCAGCCACAAAATAATAGCTGTGCAAACATAGTCCCATCACATGGCCAATGACATAGCACATGTATGAGGTGAATCTGGGATCGACAACTACAAGCATTCTTTTTTTATATGGGAAATTGTTGTGACAATTCAGGACTGTGGAGCGCATGAAGGCAATCGAGGAGAGGGAAGGTCAGGGACCAGGGTAGGCAAAGAAGAGGGCGCAAGAGATGATCACCAGCAGCGTGACATACAGCACTGACACCTGCACCGTAAGCAGCCCCAGGAGGAAGTCGGCATAGCACAGGGATGGTGGGAGCCCCTCATAATGAGCAGCCCCAGGAGGATGTCAGCATAGCACAGGGATGGTGGGAGCCCCTCATAATAAGCAGCCCCAGGAGTAAGTCAGCACAGCACAGGGATGGTGGGAGCCCCTCATGAGCATAGCACAGGGATGGTTGGAGCACCTCAAAATATGCACAGCAGAGGTACAGCCCCAGGAGGAAGTCAGCACAGCACAGGGATGGTGGGAGCCCCTCATAATATGCACAGCAGAGGTACAGCCCCAGGAGGATGTCAGCACAGCACAGGGATGGTGGGAGCCCCTCATAATATGCACAGCAGAGGTACAGCCCCAGGAGGAAGTCGGCACAACCCAGGGATGGTGGGAGCCCCTCATAATATGCACAGCAGAGGTACAGCCCCAGGAGGATGTCAGCACAGCACAGGGATGGTGAGAGCCCCTCATAATAAGCAGCCCCAGTAGAAATATGACACCGCTCAACCTCTTCAAAGAGGAGGGTACGGGCATATAGTACGGTGTGCTTTTTTTGGACAAGGAAGTGAGCCAAATGAAGAAAGAAGGTCTCTGTGCTCGATTAAAAAAAATGTTTATAGACATATACATGGTCTACTGGTCACATGTGTTGAATTCCTCCGAGATCCATGCCTCATTAATTTTTAGAAATGTGAGGTAGTTAACACTGTCGTGAGCTAGGCGAGTACGCTTATCGGTCACGATCCCCCCTGCTGTGCTGAACGTCCTTTCGGACAGGACACTGCATGAGGGGCAAGCCAACAGTTCGATTGCAAATTGGGCAAGCTCTGGCCAGAGGTTCAGCCTGCCCACCTAGTAGTCCAGGGGTTCATCACTCCTCAGAGCGTCCACATCGGCCGTTAACCCGATGTAGTCGGACACCTGACGGTCTAGGCGTTCCCTGATGCTGGATCCGGATGACACCTGTCGATGGGTCGGCTGAAAGAATGACCTCACATCCGAAGTCACCAACACATCTTCAAACCGGCCTCTTCTTGCAGGCGCTGTTGGATTGGTACCCGCAACTCCTTCTCTGGGAGTGGGAATTGCTCCTCTGCCAGAGCACGCAAAAGCAGAATGCAGCATTTCTCGAAGCAAGGCCTGGAAGTGCTGCATTCTGACAGCCCTCTGTGACGGCGGTAACATTTCCGCCATTTTGTGTTTGTACCTGGGGTCTAAGTACGTTGCCACCCAGTACTGGTCCTTGACCCTTATGATTTTTATACGGGGGTCCCTATTAAAACACTGGAGCATGAAGGCCCCCATTTGCACTAAAGTGGAAGCGGTGTGGTGGCCTGGCTCCTGCTCATCATCCAGGATAATGTCGTCCTCTTCATTCTCCTCTCCCCATCCACACACAACAGGGATCCCGGAAAGGTTTAAAGCATGCTCTTCTTGCTCCTCCTCATCCGCCCCGGCACCATCCTCCTCTGACTCCTCTTCAGACTCCTGTTGTTCACTTGTCTCAGAGTAGCCCCCCCCTGGGAATTCATCCAGTATTGCCACTTCCTCATCTTCCCGCTCCTGCTCCTCCACAGCTTGATCAATGACACAACGCAATGCATGCTCCATAAAGAAGGCATAAGGTACCATGTCACTGATGGCGCCATGGCTGCGACTGACCAGTTTGGTGATCTCCTCAAATGGGCACAGAAGTCTGCATGTGTTGCGCATGAGCAGCCACTGGCGCGGTGAAAAAAAACCCAGCTCCCCAGAACCGGTTCTGCCGCAGAGTTCATACAGGTAGACGTTAACTGCACGTTTCTGCTGGAGCAGCCTATCAAGCATATAGAAGGTTGAGTTCCATCGCGTCGGGCAATCGCAAATAAGACGTCTGACCGCCAGATTGTGTCGCTGCTGAATGTCAGCAAGGCGAGCCATGGCCGTGTAAGATCTTCTGAAATGGGCCGGGATTTTGCTTGCCTGCCGTAAGATGTCCTGGACCCCAGGGTATTTGACAACGAATCGGTGCATGACCAAGTTTAAGACGTGTGCCATGCATGGCACGTGCATAATTTACCCTGTTTCAATGCGCTAAGCAGATTAGCACCGTTGTCACACACCACTTTACCAACTGTGAAATTGAGCGGTGTTAGCCACTGATCTGCCTGTGAACGCAAAGCTGAAAGGAGTGCCGGGCCAGTGTGGCTCTTGGCTTCCAGGCACAACAGACGCGGCATGGCAACGTCTCACCCGGCATGTCGAATAGGTTCTGGGGAGCTTGGGCGGCGCAGCGGAAGAGACGCTAGCAGCGGAAAAGGAGGAGTCAGCCGAGGAGGAGAGGGAGGAGGATGGAGGAGGAGGAGGAGAAGAAGAAGAGTCAGGCCTGCATGCAATCCGTAGCGGTAAAACCAGATCTACATGGGTGCCACGGGTTATATGCTTGACGGCCATCAGAAGGTTCACCCAGTGGGCAGTAAAAGTGATATACCTTCCCTGCCCGTGTTTGCTAGACCACGTGTCTGTGGTCAGATGTATCTTGGCACCGACACTGTGTGCCAGAGATACATTCACTTGCCGCTGAACATGGCCATATAGCTCTGGGATGCCCTTCTCTGAGAAATACTTCCTTCCTGGGACCTTCCATTGTGGTGTTCCAATGGCCACAAATTTGCAAAAGGCCTCCGAGTCCACCAGTTTATATGGCAGTAGTTGGCGGGCTATCAGTTCTGACAAGCCAGCCCTCAACCGTTGGGCAAGAGGGTTAGCCGGCGTCATCATTTTTTTTTACACTCGATCATTAGGCCCATGGAAGCCTGCCTTTTTGCAGAAAAACGTGAGCTTGGCGTGATGGAAGGTGGAGTGGAGGACAATTGTGAGGAGAGAGGAGAAGGAGAAGTAGAAGACGAGGCTGGACGGTGAGAGCCTGCAGTGTGGCTTTGTGTGTTCCGTTGCTCCCGCTCGGCTCGGTGATGGCTGCTCATGTGCCTTCTTAAGGCGGTCGTCCCTAGGTGAGTGTTGTGCTTACCGCGACTAATGCGTTGACTGCAAAGATTGCAGATGGCAACGCTATTGTCAGCAGCGGACACGTTAAAAAAAGCCCACACTGCAGAGCCATGTGCTGGTGTCCTGGGAGCGCCAGATGTGACCGTACATGGTCGATGACTCGCTCCTGATAAATTTGCAGTCTGCTTTGTCCCTCCTGTGCAATGTAAGTTATTCCTGCTTCTCCCTATCTGCTGGTCCATATCTCCCTCTGAACTCCCCTCCTCTTCCTCTCTTGTGGGCACCCACATGACATCACTAGACACGTCATCAACGTCACCTTCCCCACTGCTATAAGTAGAGATCTCGGAGTAGGCAGCAAAACCGGGGACCAACCTCCTCCTTGGGCTGATCTGGGTACTGTCGTCAGACTGCTGAGTAGCGGTTGTTGCTGCCTCCTCTTCCTGATCCAATACCAAGAGTGGCTGCGCATCAGAAATGTCTTAATATGGATCGGAAAATAATTCCTGTGACTCAAGCGGAAGGTATGTGGTGGTGGTGATGGTGGTGGTGTTGTTGGTGGTAGTGTCTTTGGGGGTGCACATAGCAGAGAGTGAAGAAGAGGGTGCAGATCGAGAGGATGAGGAGGGTGCAGAAGAGTAAGGCTGAGCGAGCCACTCAACCAAGTCTGGTGCGTCCTTTAAAGTAATTGAACGCACCTTCTGCAACTTCCCACTTTGGCTCAAGCCTGTTGCTCCTGCCCTACCCCTACCACCCCTGCGGAAGGGCCTGCCTCTTCCTCTGCCTGTCATTTTTTAAATGACCCTGTGACAAAACTCTGTCCCTATACCGATGAAAGACTGCTGCGGTATAGGGCAGCGGTCAGCAGTAGTGCATTTCAACCCTATGTATTGTGGACCTATACCAGTCCTTATGGAGTAGCAGACTGTACCTCACTCAACCCTATGTACTGTAGTACCCTATACCTTACCAGTCCTTATAAGGACTTTTGTGGACCAAGTAGGTTGTGTGTGAGTGATTAGCAGACTGTACATCAGTCCCTATACCGATGGACTGCTGCAGTATAGCGCAGCGGTCAGCAGTAGTGCACCTCAACCCTATGTATTGTGGACCTATACCAGTCCTTATAGAGTAGCAGACTGTACCTCACTCAACCCTATGTACTGTAGCACCCTAGACAGACCAAGTTACCAGTCCTTATAAGGAGCTTTGTGGAACAAGTGGGTTGTGAATGATTAGCAGACTGCAGCAGAAGGGCAGCAGTCAAGTATAATATTCTTTCTATATTTGGAAGAAAGAATATTATACGTGTACAAGCCTATTACCATACCACTGATACCAGTCCTGAAAAGAACCTTTGTGGAACTAATAGTAACAGCTACTGATTAAACTGACCCTCACTGCCTCACACACTGCTTCCTGGCTGTCCCTATATAAACTGACAAAACAGAGGCTACTGGAACAATAATTGAAATAGCACTTTTGTGGACCTGATAGTAACAGCTAATGACTAAACTGGCTGTCCCTGCAGCACACACCGTCCTGTCCCTTTCTCTAAACTGACAAAAGACACTCAGGCTGCTGCAACAATCACTAGCACAGCACTGCCTATCCTGAACTACACCCAACACCTATACCAGTCCTGAAAAGAACTTTTGTATACCAAATAGCTAGCGATTTGGGTCACTGTAATCTCTCCCTGCTCCACACAGCAACCTCTCCCTATAGTGACAGAAGAAAGAATGTAAAATGGCCGCCGGATCGGGTCTATTTATAAGTTAGGGGGTGTGTCCAAGTGTCCATGTGCTGTAATGTCTCAATTGGCTGTCCTGTACCCCATGATGGATGTGTCATAGGTCAAAGTTCTTTTACACAGTAAACATGGAAGTCCGCCGGGCGAACGGCGCCAATAGTCCGCCGAACGGGCGGACCGCGAATAGCCGAAATTTGCAGCGAAACGACCGCCGGGCGAACCGTTCGGCCATCACTACACATGGTCACTACACAGCTCTGTTTGAGTGGTTGTGTCAAGTCTTCGGAGACATAATAAGATGTCACAATTTCAAAGGAATGTAATCAGAAATCTTTCCCTTTGTTTTCACAAACATGGAAGCTTCGTTATAAACTACTTCATATGTGTGCTCTGTAAAAACATTTATTTGAATTTAATATTAGAAATATTTTGTAATGAATCGTACAAGCTCCACTTCAGGGAAACAAAGCAAAAAGGATAAGTTGAATGTTAAGGAACTGTTTGTTACTGTTATCTAAAATCAGTCATGGAGAGGTAATTTAATTATTTCTGGTGTTTAAAAGATAATAAGACAACAGTGAGCTGTGTCTTACTGCTGAACTTTAAGCAAGAAACATACTTTTTAGCGTGGTTGGGCAAATTGAGTGGTTTCTCTCGTTCAGCCACCGTTGGGCTAGCATAAGTTCAGCATGACTTTGTCCATTAAACACCTAATTATATAAAAAAAGGAATTGGATGAATGGATAGGTAATAGTCTTCAGGAATTTCTATAATGGTAAACCATATTTGTGATCGGTAATTATATTTTTTCATCATGAAGGTGTTATTTGTAATAAGTATTAAAAAAAAAAAAAAAAACTTTTTGTATGTATTAAAAGTTGTATTTTTAATATACACTCTCTTGCTTGTCAGGACCAGTTAAAGCGTCTAACAGATATAGTGTGGCCAGCAATTGCAGCATTGGCTAAAGAGGCTATTGAAGAAGCAGCTACCAAAGGTAAGCTTTACTATTTTGCTCCCTTGTTGGGAGATGCATGTAGGGTGATCATTGCCCAATATAGCATGTGGCGGATATTTTGCCTCTTTTTCTGATAAACTCTAGCCAACTCCAGGAACTGGCTGTATTTTTTCTCATACTTTCCTTTTCTACTACCAGTAATGGCCGGACCTTGATGCAAAGAGTGGCACTGATGTTATGACATCAGCACTGCTTTAAGCAGTATTACACTGTGATTGCGGTGCTCTGTGGTGATGCCCTCTCAGAGGAGAGGTATAACCAAAGCTCTTTTGGCCATACTTCTCCTGTAGGTCACAGGAGTGCATTTAGTTCTGCACTCCTCTGACCTGTATTCAGCTGATAACCGGTTAAAGTCTGCTATCGGGTTGATGTCACAGAGCTGGGACATTTTCTGCCGAGATCCCGACTTTTAAGTTGGGATCCATCCAAATACCTGACCAGCAGTAGGCTCAGCCTCTCAGCTTGCTGCTGTGTGAGCCTGAGCCAGCTGCTCTTGCCCCCTTCACAGCCCACGGCTACAGTGAGCGCTGGGGGATCAGAAAGCTGGTGACTGTCAGTCACCGGTGCTCTGCTCACTGAAGACTGGGAACTGAGTGATCAGGTTAATATGAGTGTTTTTTCTTTTTAATCCTACACTTCTCTTTTAACTTAAAAATTAGCAGTGAAATGCCTAAAGGGCACATAGGCTACATGCATAGTGCTTTTGTTCTTCCAGGCATATTTGTAGAGCATCCATCCACCCCAATTCCTTTTATGGTAATCTGAGCCTTTGTTTCTCTGTAAGAAATCCACACTTACTTCAGGTTCCTTGCTGTCTACCACCCACAGAAAGACTGTTATACCAAAGTGTCAGAAGTTCTTTTAAAGTGTCGATGAGATTCACACTCCTTTTAGAGCTGCACGATTCTGGCTAAAATTAGAATAATATTTTTTTTTGCTTAGAAGATAGATCATGATTTTCTCACGATTCTTACGGCGTAACATCATCTTTCTCATAAAAAAAATAAAATAAAAAATTGGGCTAGCTTTACTGTGTCTTTTTTTTTTTTTTTTTATTCATTTAAGTGAATTTTTTCCCCAAAAATTGCATTTGAAAGACCGCTGGGTAAATACAGTGTGACATAAAATATTGCAGCAATAGCCATTTTATTCCCTAGAGTCGCTGCTAAAATATATATATATAATGTTTTGGGGTTCCAAGTAATTTTCTAGCAAAAAATATTGATTTAAGATAGAAGTGTCAGAAAAAGATTTAGACTTTAAAGCGGTTGTAAACCCGCTGAATTTATTTTTTTCTCCCCTGCAAAGGAAAAGGCATAATGAGCTAGTATGCACCACATACTAGCTCATTCTGAAATACTTGCCTTAGACCGAGGCCCGACGTCTGGCCCAATCCACGCCGAGGGAGCTAACATGTTTCTTTCGGGTATCGCGGCTTCAAAACTGTGAGTGGCCGGAGCCACGATATCATCACTCCTGCGCATGCGCGCGGGAGATTTCTTCCAGGCAGGGTCCAGCTTCTGCCGGGCTTCCAGCTGAGAATCCCCTGTGCGCATGCGCCGCTGCAGTCAGCAGCGCATTGCGAGGGGAATATCTCCTAAGCCATACAGGTTTAGGAGATATTTTTTTACCTACAGGTAAGCCTTATTATAGGCTTTCCTGTAGGTAAAAGTCAAAAAATTACTTTACAACCACTTTAAGTGGTTAAACCTCCTGCATTTACACGTTGTTGAAAACTTGTATTTTTTCTTTAGCTCTAACTCCTCTTGAAATTTTTAATTGGCTTGGAAATATATAGATCAAAAAAGTGAATGCGCAGAACAAAGCCATGAAGCAGCCCCACCCATCATGTGCATGAGGCAATATCTGGAATCTGCACACAACGTATTACATGGAAATCGGATTCAATTTACATTGACAGGGACTTCTGACATTAGCATAATTGTGATATCCTATTCATATTGTACAGGACACAGGCAAAGTATTCATAGACCCTTGGTTATAGGCTCGTACCTACAGGTAATTGGACCCCTGCAAAGCTTTAGAGCAGGGATATGCAATTAGCGGACCTCCAGCTGTTGCAAAATTACAAGTCCCATCATGCCTCTGCCTCTGGGTGCCATGCTTGTGGCTGTCAGAGTCTTGCTATGCCTCATGGGATTTGTAGTTCTGCAACAGCTGGAGGTCCGCTAATTGCATATCCCTGCTTTAGAGGATACATCTCCTGGGCACCTTCCCTAAAACTGTACTCCACTCAGTAAATCCTCCTTTTTTTTTTTTTTGCAGGTGTCCCAGGTTGATGGACCTGTTCTCCTTTGCAGAGAAATCACTTTTGATTTAACTATTTTATTCTTTGGTCCTTCCATCATTACTTATGTCCTTCACTGCCTTCTAATACCACAATAGAAGCAGTTCATCTTGATCGCTGAAACCTCGTAATGTTGCTTTGTATACTGGATCCTGCCTGGTTAAACTTCAGCAGTATGCCCACTGTGACGGGTGAAGCCTGGACTCAGTCCACCATTGCGGAAAGTTACAGGTTACCCTGTATCTCTGATTGTTACTTTAAAGTGTAAATCTTTCAAACTTGCTTTTAAAAATTCAGCCACTTAGTACTCCGTCTGAGGGGGAAGACCCGATTCACACCACTGGTCACGCGCTATACTTTGTTACCTAATTATTAACACATGAGTTGCTGCTTCCAGGCATGAAGCTTATTCTGACTGTCAATGACTGAAATCTGTAATTTTGCTTTTTTGCCACCAAACTGCGTTTACAGTGGCTCAGAAGTGGCAGGACCCCAGAAACTACCCCAAGAAAAGACTTAGACTCCAAGGTTTTTGGCAAGAGGTATAAGATAAACTTTGAACCCAAGTCCATCTGGAGTGTCCCGACTCATTGGGAACATGGCAGGGTCAAGAAGGGAGTGCATTCTGGCTGTCAGTAACTGAAAATCACTGTTAGTGATTTTACACTGTACTGTATTTAGTGTGGCATAACCCTGTGATGATGACACATTGCCTCTAAACTCTCCTGCATGTTAGCATGTTGGCCTATTTGTTTATGCACCCATATACTTTTAGCAGCGTTTAGAGGCAGGAAAAAGACTCACTGCCAGTGCGTCCAGGAGCAGCAGTGTTTTGGCAGCTTTAGACACTTGATGCTGCTAAACGTGCCTAAATGCGCGTTTTGCACTTCAGCATTTAGTCATTTCAGTAGCCAGGATAAATAAAAATTCTGACCAATGAAATTGATTGGAAGTTCATTGCATTACTGGCCAACATCCCTATATTACAGTATAAAAACATATTTGCCCATTAGGTGGAACTTTAATGGCTCAAAAAACATGATATTTAAAAATGTGTACATTTTATTTTAATTCCATAATAGAATAATTTTGTACAAGTTACATAAAAAATTCAGGTAATGGGATTGCCACAAAATCACAAGGATACCATATACCTAAACATATTGTTACATTAATCGTTACACGTTCAGAGATCACATAAAGGTATCTGACACGTTTTAGAAGAAAATAGCTCCTTCTTCAGGGATAACTCTGCAGACAGTCTGTTAGCTTTAGTGAAAACCAAAATGTATTAGAATATACAAAATGGAACCATGGAATGCAAGGTTCAGTTTTCATACATTGTACTCATAAAGTAGTACCCAATAATGAGAGCGAATGTATTTCTCATAAAAACAAGTGAAGAAAGAAGGTCGCCATCAATAACCCCACCCCACCATATAGGGATGGGAAAGGGGGGGGGGGGTTCAGAACGTGGGCCCAACCAGACATGCATCGAGATTACCTAACGCTAACACAGGAAAGTTTGTAAATTATCCTAAAGAAAAAAGTCCTAATATAGGAGTCAAATCACTAAGAGTTAAATAACAAAGGAAAAAATGCAGTAAAATAATGCATGCGGAAACTATTTTGCAAATGTTCAATTCACTAAGAATTGTGAAGTACATAACTACTGTGGTAAAGTTTAAATAATGAATCAACAGGTGTAAAGAAAACACGCCAGCAATTAGAAAATATAAAAAAAACGGCCCAATGGGGTCTCCCTAATGGGTCTGACGTGGCTATTAAGGGGAACCCCACACCAAAAAAAAGGTGTGCCCCCCAATAATCCATACCAGACCCCCCATGTTGTGGGCATGTGGCCTGGTTCAGGAGGATGGGGGGCGCTCACTCGTCCCCTCCCTTTGCTGACCTGCCGGGCTGCATGCTTGAATTATGGTCTGTTATGAGTTTTAGGGGAGACCCCACACGGTTTTTATTTTTTATTTTGTTTTGTTTAAGATTTTTTTACCAGATTCTAATAAGCCCCCTGCTGGCAGACCCCCACAACCACTGCCCAGGGTTGTGGGGAAGAGGCCCTTGTCCCTGTCAACATGGGGACAAGGTGCTTTGGTGTGCAGTTCCCCTTAAAATTCGTACCAGAGGGGGGCGTGGCTAACCGCCGAGCATGATGGACGTCAAACTCCTCAGCTCCTGCACCGACCTGACTCTATAACGGAGACATCGCCGCTCAGACTGCCTCTACAAACCCCTAATTACATGGGGAGACTGCCGCAAGACCCAGCTATGTCCCAGGCAAACGTAAAGATTTCCGGCCGCCGAATAAACTGACTGATTACTTTAATCAGCCGCCGGACACAGAAATCCAAGATGGCGCCTGCGGCCCTGCTTGAGAATCATCTGCTTTCACAGACCTCCCTGATGCAGACGAGCCTGCAATATCTTCTCAGCAGCATTCTCCTGAATCATCTACACAGTATACTCCCTCCTCGGCCAGTAATAGCCCAGCAAAGGCACGGATGCGACTGGATTCTGCGGGGCCCAACTCTGAGGTAAGCCCTGCATCCCTCTCAATCTCACATCAGCCTTCAGCCATTGCGGCCTTCCCCACTTCTGACCAGCCTGTTCTGGACACTACCATGAAGGAGATGCTCATCTCCTTACAATCTTCCATACATACTGAGATGGCATCCATGTTTACTAAATTTTCATCTCATATGCTGCACTTAGGACAAAAAATCCAACGTGTTGAACATCATATGGGTGACCTGACTAACACTGTCAATGACCTTGTGGATGCCCAAGATCACACGCATGATGAACAACAATGGTTGAAATCCAAAATGGCGGACCTTGAAGACCGCTCTCGACGTAACAACGTCAAAATCAGGGGTATACCCGAATCGGTCTTGCCTCATGACCTCAGAAAAATGATCTCCACTATATTACCAGACCTGTCGCCTATGGAGACCATAATTGATTGCATACACCGCATTTCCAAGCCGCCACACCTTGCAGCAACCATACCCAGGGATGTCTTGATGCTGGTCCATTTTTTCCACGCTAAAGATCAGCTACTGTTCAAGACCAGACATCTGAACAAGCTGCCTGAACCGTTTACTGACTTGCAGCTATTTGCAGATCTGTCTCAGCATACTAGACAACTGTGCAGACGGCTAAATACCATTACTAAACCACTGTTTAACCACAAGATCCCCTACCAATGGGGATTTCCAACTAAACTCATCGTCACCAGAAATGGAACAAAACACATCATCACATCAGTCCCTGAAGGCATAAAGCTCCTACAACAATGGGAAATCAACCCGGAAGAGCCTGCCGCACTGTCCAACACCCGCAGAGGACCTTCCCAACCCCTCTATGCTAAACAACCTCCTAATGCTCGCTGAAGTCACTCTACAGGCGATGCTCATTCATTTTATGCTATGCTTACTCCAGTCGGTGCCCTGCTTGTGCAGTGTTCACCACAAACTTTTACCCCACTCAGTTGACACAGCCTAGTGTTTTCAGGCTGTTTTAAGCTACAGTTTATACCATTTCTTTTACTGTTCTGCTTACAGTTAACACAGTATTCTATTCTACCCTCTTCCCTCCACCCTCTCCTTCTCCGGTTTGCCTCCATCTTGAGAAATCTACCTGCAATACCTACAGGAACTCGCCTCCAGGAACCATTTGACACCGTAAAGAGACTCTCACCTACCGTAAGTACCAACTACTACACCTAAGGCCCACGCCTGCTATACAATATGCCAAAATTTCTCTCACTTAATACAAAAGGGCTTAACCATCCAGCGAAAAGGTCTTCCATGTGGACGACTGCCATTCAATCCAAGTGTGACATCCTATGTCTCCAAGAGACACACTTTAAAAAGTCAGATGAGCCTCTCTGTTCTAACCGCCAATTCCCCCACATCTTTAAGTCCTCAGGACCAGACAAACGCAATGGGGTTATGATAGAGATTAAAGACACCATTGCCTTCACCCTACACAACAGCATGGTGGATGAGGATGGAAGATATCTAGCACTGGACTGTACTATTGACAAAACCAGATACACTATTTTAAACGTCTACTCCCCCAATACTGGCCAAATCAAATGCCTCTTTAGATTGATGAAAAAGCTTGAAAAATTTCGACAGGGATGTTTCATTATTTGTGGAGACTTTAATGTGGTACCGGACAATTCAATAGATGCTTCTTCACGCTCCTCCAGACTAACTTCCCCAATGACTACCTTCATAAGAAACAATGACCTCTACGACATCTGGAGATGTCACCATACCACCGAACGAGACTACTCCTTTTTTTCCCACAGGCATAACTGCTACACAAGGATTGATTATTTTCTTGTCGATAAATGGACACTAACCAGATCAACAGACTCGGGCATCGGTACGATAACCTGGTCGGACCACGCTCCAATATCACTCACTGTTACGGATCATCCAAATTCCCCACGCCACATGTTATGGAGAGCGAATGCAGACATCATCATTCCCCCGAACATTCTTCTTACATACGCACTCATCTTGAAAAAGTTAAATGCTGGCTCAGTCTCCAGTGATACTGTCCTCTGGAATGCACATAAGGCATTCGTCGGAGGGATCATTATGCAGCTCTCTGCACAGGAGAAGAGGAGGAGATCACAGCGTCTAGACACCATTATAGCCAAGATGCATGCACTTGACGTTCAAAACCAAACCAATCCAGACCCTAAACTAAAAGATCAGTTAGTTCTCCTCCGGCAGGAACTCAGAAATGTACTCTTCGAAACACACACTAAAACCCACACAAAATTCAAAGCACACTACTACACTACAGGCAACAAAGCAGGGAAGGCACTTGCACTCAAGATTAAGGGTCGCTACGCTAAATCCAGAATCTACCACACCTTCCACCCAACCTCAAAACAGAAACTTTTTGATCCTCAAGCTATTGCCGATGCTTTTAGCCATTATTACCAAACACTGTACAATTTGAAAGATGACACTAACACAAACCAACCCTCCCTCGCAGATATTAATACATTCCTACAAACAATTGATCTACTGACACTATCAAAAAAAAAACACTTAACCGACCTGAATACACCCTTCACCCAGTTAGAGGTTCAAAACATCATATCAGCTTTACCTACCAATAAATCACCAGGGCCTGATGTCTTAACCAATGAATACTATAAAAAAAATTGTACTACCTTGGCTCCCTACCTCTCTCAAGTGTGCAATGACGCTGCCTCCTCCTCTTCTCTTCCCAATGAAATGCTTAAAGCTCTAATAATTACGCTACCAAAGCCGGGGAAGGAACCTAACACACCACAAAACTTTAGACCAATTTCACTCCTCAATATCAACACAGATATTCGCTAAACTCATAGCTAATCGACTAGTCCGAACTATGCCCACCCTAATCCACCCGGATCAATCAGGTTTTACGAAGGGAAGACAAACTTATGTCGCCTCGAGGAGACTAATCAACATAATACACCATGCAGAGACCAACAGAACGCCTTCTCTGCTCCTATCTCTGGATGCAGATAAGGCGTTCGACAGAGTCCATTGGGCTTACCTAGAAGCCACACTCCATAAATTTGGATTCAACGGCCATATATTTTCAGCAATCATGGCATTATATTCCTCTCCGTCTGCACAAGTCTACACAGATGGAATAGTCTCCCGATCATTCCCAATAACCAATGGCACCCGCCAGGGATGCCCCCTATCGCCTCTCTTCTTTAACCTGATAATGGAACCCCTGGCGGCGCATATCAGAAAATGTAACACTATAACAGGATTCAAAATAGGTCACATTGAATATAAAATAAATTTGTTTGCAGATGACTTCATAATGATGCTTACCAATCCCATGACTTCCCTGGCTTCGGTACAACATGTTCTAACCAACTTCGGTTCGGTTTCATACTATAAGGTCAATGAAACTAAATCTTATATTTTAGACCTAGGTCTTGATGCTATTACCAGCAATATTTTACGTAAACCAATATGCATATCCCTGGGCCGACCATGGTATATCGTATTTAGGCATCGTGCTCACCAAATCAGTATCCAGCTTGTTCCAGTCTAACTATATAGCCACCAAACAAATGCTAATTAAAGAATTATCCAAACTGACCCAATTCGAACTCTCATGGTCAGGCAGACTAGCAGCCTTTAAAATGCTCCTACTACCCAAACTACTGTACACGTTTCGCACCCTTCACATCCCCTTAACCAAATCCTATCTCAATTCTTTACAATCTATGCTTACTAACTACATATGGCAAGGTAAAAAACCTAGAAGCAACCACTCTAAGCTCATTAAACATAAACATGCGGGTGGCATGGGATATACCGACATCCGGGATTACTACTTGGCCACCATTCTTTCCCAATTGCAAGAATGGACTAATCTCCCCCCCCCCCCACACACCACACTATGGGGCGATAAAGAAAATCGTGCCACACCAGGTTCTGACCTTAAAAGTTGGCTATGTAGCTCCCCAGCCTCAGTGACAAATCTACACCTATACTCACCAGCCATACAGTCATCGATCTCTGCATGGAAGATACTACACAACAGTAAGTGGATATCCTCCCCCATGAAAGACATACAGATACCCCTACAAACTCTCAAAATGTTATCCCCTGATCTGACCCTCCCTACATGGCTCACAGCACACGCATCAACCACGACTGAACTTAGAACCCTCACAGACCACAAAACATTCCCTGAGATCCAGTCCACATACGGGGCACCTACTTCAGACTTCCTCACATACCACAGGATACGTTCCTGTTTGACCACACACACACGCATAGAAGGAGCATTGCCTACAAAATGATGGAACTTCTATTTCTTCCATAGCTCCACGGCTAAAGGCATCTCACTTATCTACCCCTTACTACAGGAGAAAAACGTCTTCTGCAAATCCAAACCCTTCTTAGACTGTGAATCGGACACACACCTACAACTCTTTGATGCCCAATGGCAACAAGCGCTAAATTCTATTTATAAAGCTACACGGTGCACAGACTTATGGGAACTATCGACCAAAATCACACTTCGCTGGTACCTGACTCCACACAGGCTAGCTAAATTCCAATCCAACACCACCCCATTATGCTGGCTTAATTGTAATCATACGGGTACTCTACTTCACATCCTATGGCAATGTCCTAAAGTACGACCCCTCTGGTCAGACGTCACACAACTCATACATGAAGTAAGTCATACCACTATATTCTTGACACCGCAACTCGCTATACTCAACATAATTCCGAACGATATCCCTCACGCATTCCATACAGTCCTTACTTATATCCTTCTAGCAACTAGACTGCTTCTAACTGGAAATCACCAAACTTGCCTACTATCCTTGACGTCACCACACTGGTCCATTCACACTACACCTATGAACTTTTAGGTTCAAGAGGCCTCGCCTCATATACTAAAACCCAGACCAAATGGCTCCCATGGCACAGAGGGTACAAATCTAAGACTGATCTTCCTCTTGATGACTTCTTTTTTCTTGCTATTATTCCTGTAATTGATGATTTACTTACCATATAACTTTGTTCTCAAGATTCCTACCCCCTCCTACTCCCCCCCCTTCCTACCCTATCTCCTACCCCAATAACCTTTACTAAAATTATTACGTGGCACACTACTAGATCACATACCTCTGCTCCCTGTTTTCTACTAATTATATATATATATATATATATATATATATGTATATATATATATATATATATATGTGCTGATGTTATTGTTGTTATTGGCAATTTCTGTTATGATATGTTAAGATTGCAACCGATGGAATTGTATTTTCTCCTATTGTCCATTGTGAAATTCAATAAAAATTAATTTGAAAAAAAAAAATCCGTACCAGACCTGAAGTGCCTGGTATGCATTTGGGTGGGGACATGCTGTTTTTTTAAAAAAAAAAATCTTTACATTTAGCTGTCAGCTGATGAGTCATCCGTTGTTAAGGATATAGCGGCCGGCTTCCCGGTCTGCTCCTTAGCAACCAGCTATTAGGGGGACTGGCAGGAATACCAGGTATTTCACACAAAGGAAACGATACAAATAGAACAGTATACTTTTTCATGCAAGTACATGGTACAACAGGCACATGTCAGGAATATGAAATATTGGCTTTATATATCCTTAAAGAAAGTGTAAAGCAAGAGCCAAGCAGTTCAGGCAGTTAATAGTTCAATAGTTAGGAGTGGTAATTTAGGGCTAAAGCTTTTATTTTTAGCATGGAAACAATATTGGGATTCATTTATTGACTGTAGCTTCAATTCAAATGGAATGTATAGTACAGGGGTGTCCAAACTTTTTTCAAGGGCCAGATTTGATGACGTGAACATACGTGAGGTCCAACCATTTTGCCTGACATTCTTTGAACCATTAACATTCAGTCTAATGCGCCGTTCACATGAGCGGAATTTCCGTCTGAAAAATTATGGATGGTTTTTCTGACGGAATTCTACTCAAGCTTGGCTTGCGTACACACAGTCACACAAGTTCACCGAACTTTCGACCATCAAGAACGCGGTGATGTAGAACAATACGATGAGCCGAGAAAATGAAGTTCAATGCTTCTGAGCATGCATGTTTTTTTTGCGCGTTGGAATTACACACAGATTTTCCGTCTGAAAAATAGAGAACCAGCTCTGTCTTTTGCTGGCGGAAATTCAGACAGAAAAAGTTGGATGGAGCATACACACGATCGGAATATCCGACTAAAAGCTCCCATCTCGCTTTTTTTTTTTAATGGAAATTCTGACTATGTGTATGCAGCATAGGTGTGTTCTTCCGAGCACTAATATCTTGCCTTTATGGCTGTGTGTGGTGAAGAGATGAGCTTGGGCGTGTTATTTAGATATACTGTATTTATCGGCGTATAACATGGAACTTCACTTTAAGAGGGAAGTTTCAGGAAAAAACCTACATTTTAAATAAAGAACTGTGAAGCAAAATAAGGATCAGTGCCCATCTGCAGCCTCGCCATTGCCATGAATGCAGCCTCGCCATTGCCATGAATGCAGCCTTGCCATTGCCATGAATGCAGCCTTGCCATTGCCATGAATGCAGCCTCGCCATTGCCATGAATGCAGCCTCGCCATTGCCATGAATGCAGCCTCGCCATTGCCATTGCCATGATTGCAGCCACGCCATTGCCATAAATGCAGCCACGCCATTGCCTTGATTGCAGCCGGCGGGACGAGCACCATCAGATTACATACAGGAGAATCTCCTGTTTGCTCAAAGTTCCGCCTCCTATGATAGACAGAACAGTTATCCAATGGCAGCCCAGAAGATGGGACATCCTATTACAGAAGCTGCAGAGTAAACGGGATTCTCCTGTATGTAATCCCGCCCCCTCCCTGTCCCTTCCAAGGCAGTGTCGATAAATACGGTATATATATATATATATATATATATATATATATATATATATATATATATATATATATATTGTGGCCCTGGGTGCCACAAAAGATATATGTATCCAATTTACCAGGGGGGCCTCAATTGCCCCATGGGCCGGACTTTGGACATGCCTGGTATAGTTGTTTTTTTGTTTTCCATAAAGATTTTTTTTTTTTATTCGAGGTAACAATGAGCATGTATACAAATCACAACATATGTCACATGAAAACATTGAACAAGTAGGATATAAGTGTACAAATATAGGACACATCTCATAGATACAAGATAGAGTGAGATAACCAGGGGCGAACCAGTTAAATGATGGCGTAAGCAAGGTGGAGGATTGCTTTTTAATTTTCCCCTCCCCGCAATGTCAAGCACTCGCCCAAGGATAGGAGATGGCTTAAGGGTGTGTTCCAGGTCAGGGCTTTGAAGTTAGTGTATCCTAAAAGGTGGATTTAAGAGCTGTATGAGAGTTAGTGGTTTGGGTCGACTGACATGAAAGCGACAATTAAGGGGAGCGAAAAAAAGTGGGGAGAGAGGAAAAGGGGGGGTCAAGCAGGAGAGAAAGGAGGGGGGGGGGAGTAGAAGGATGGAAGAGAGAAAAAGGAAAAAAAGTGGTGGGGGATGGGAATCTAGGGATAAGGGCTAGAGAAGAGAGAGGATGGTTAGGTGGTTTTGTGGTGTTGAAGCCTGCAGGTGGACCTGCTCCCCGCCACTCACCACCATCCGAGGAGTAGCCCGAGAAAAGTACTGGTGATCATCGACCATCTTTAGGGAATGTAATAGCGATATTGTTCGGTAGTTATGAAGCGGGACCAGCATGCCCATGTAATTGAGAATTTGTGCATTCTTTCCTGGTTTGATGTGAATGGGTGGAGAGGAAATGTCAAATTTGTCTATATGTGCAAATAGAGAAAGAGGCAGATGAAAGCAGAGCTGGCCTTCCAACAAGTCGAGAAAAAAGATGGGGGGAGGTAAATCGGGATAATTTGTATTAGGTAAAGTAGTCGTTATAGAATGATCATTTTGACCAATGCTGAGCGAACGAACCACGAGATGTTAAGGCCCATCTAGTCTTTAGATTGATTTTGAACCTTAGGGCTATGTGGAAGTTTTGCATGTAGAGGTCTGTCAAGCAGCTTGTGATTTGAATTCCAAGGTATGTAATTGCCTCTCTTTCCCACCGAATGGGGAGAAGGACTCCTGGCAATGAGTCACTTCCTGTGAAGGAAGAGTGACGTTCAGGGCTCTGGATTTTGAATTGTTAATTTTGAGATTTGATAGGCTGCCAAAGAATTCAATGTCCCTAAGTAGGTTGGACAGGGTGATCCAGGGCAATTTTAGATAAAGTAGGATGTCTTCTTCGAAGACTGCAACCTTGAATTCCCTATCTCCTATGGGCAATACCTGAATGTCAGGGTTGGTTCTCAATCTTTCGAGGAGGGGTTCAAGGGTCAAGATGTAGATTAGGGGGGATAGGGGTAGCCCTGGTGCGAGAAAGCACTCAACTGGTGGCCATTGATTCTCAGTCACAGAGGGACTGGAATATAGGGCCATTATGTGTGACAGCATATGAGTCTCAAGGCCAATGACCAAAGAACCTCACACATGTAGTCCCAGGCCACCCTGTGGAAAGCCTTCTCTGAGTCAAGGGAAAGAAAAAATCCTTGGGATTTAGAAGTTGAGCCAGTGGCGGAGGTTCAGTGTGCGGATGGTGTTGTCCCTGGCTTCCCTGCCAGGCACAAAGCCCACCTGGTCTAAGGAGATGAGGTCAGGTATAAGGGGGAGTAGCCTGTTGGCAAGGATCTTTTTACATAGATTTTAATATCCACGTTTAGTAGGGATATGGGTCTGTAGCTCGAGACCTGAGCGGGGTCTTTGCCCTCTTTCGGTATAACAGCTATATGTGCCGTCAACATTCTGCCCAGCAGTACTTGAGGTTTGGAGAAGGCATTGAAGGTGGATAGAAGCTTAAGGGTTAGGATGCCTAAAAATGAGTTGTAATGTTGGAGGGTAAAGCTGTTGGACCCTGGGCTTTTTCCTGTTTTCATTTGCTTGATTGCCATCTCTAACCCTCCTATAGTTAGGTTGATCTCCATGTCCTGAGCCTGTTGAGTGATAATTGGTTTTGGGCCATATTGGGGGAGAGCCTCTGATGCGCTCAATTTGAGTTTATAATGGAGTCACATCTGGGTGGTTGGGTTGCAAATTATAGAGTTTTGAATAAAAAAAGCTTGAATTCTTTTGTGATGTCCTCATTCTTGGATAAGAGTGTTCCCCGAGCATTACCCAGCTGATGAATTGTGGAGGAGATTTTAGAGACTTGAACCGTTTGGGCTAAGAGGCGCCCACTTTTGTTGAAAAAAGTCAGTGAAAGCCAGCTTGACAACCCCCACCGGCACAGCAGACTGGGTCCCCACACACACCTGGAGGTAATGGGAGCCCCACCTCCGGCCCCTGTGTTTTGGGTGTCACCATGTAATTATATTTGTGTATAAGTCACTAGCAGAGGTGACATAACGGTTGAGCCAGATATTGTATATTCCAGGTACATAGCGCTTCCAGTAGGGGGCATAAGGCTCTTCTGTTCTGTAGCGTTATCTAGGATAAATCCTGGAAAGGTTTAACCTCAGCGCCATTATGGACAATCCAACCCTTTTCTCGTGCTTTGTGGTGGATTTCTTCCTTAACGGGGAAATTCACAATGCAGCAGATCACATCTCTAGGTGGTTCACTATCGGAGGGTTGAGGGCGCAGGGCACAATGTACTTTTTCCATTTCAATGGGTGAATCTGAAGGGCGGTTAATTAGGTCATTAAAAATATTGCAGATTGTTTTTTGAAGTCCAGGATCATTACCCCTAGGCACCCCTCGCATTCTGGTATTGTGTCTGCATCCGCAATTGTCGAGGTCCTCCACATGTCTGTTGTCTGATGAGTGACTGCCTGAATGTCTGAGCAAATATTGGCAATTGCGGCTGTGACAGTGTTTTTGATGATGGAGGCTACCTTCTCCACGTTGAGCAGGTTTGGGAGGTTGGGCCCGTATAGGGGTGGGTATATTGTGTCCTGTTATCTGTGAGCCGGATACAGCGTTACGCATTCTCGGTTTCTGGGCCTGTAGGGCCACATGTGCAAACATGCTGGGTCAGGAACAGCTCCGGGTTATTTTGGCTCAGCTGCGTTCCGGTGTCAGAAGCTGCACGGGACGTGGAGGAACTCCGGGTGGATCTACTCATTATGGTAAGGTGGTTCAGGCTCCCCAAAAGACAAGTATCGGTCCCCAGGTCGCGGGAGCTATGGACTCAAGCTGCCATCTCAGTCTCCATCCAGGCCATGCCCCCCTGGTATAGTAATTTTTATGCATTTAAATTTTTCACCTAATCATCTTCTAGGACATCGCATGGGGGGTGTGCTTGTACCCACCTAAAACGGGAAATACAAGACTCCTTGTCAATTAGAAATGCGTTGGCTCCCTAAGTTCTTTGCGTTATCTTTGACCTAGCAAGAACTACCACACAACTGGATTAAAAAATAGGTTCCCAGGACAATGGCCCTAACTCTGTGGAAAGGTAGGCAGGAGGTTACCACCTTTTTACAGAGGGTGCTCCTGAAAACATGCTCTTATTAGAAAATTGTTTAAAATTTTTCCACTAAGGTTTCCTGTGTCCTAGTTGGAAGGGCAAGTATATTCCCCCTGAGATCTTGTAGATCTAGTAGATCCTCCCCCTCTGAGGCGGTTGATGATGGCTGATGTAAATGTGTATATTTGGTGCAGAGGGCAGCATATACAGTGGAATTTCCACCACTTTGTGGTCTTGCCTGCCCCAGTCGCAGCATGGTGGAGATGGCTGGCTCATTTTATTGTGCAGGCAGACTCCTATACAACATTTTGGTGATGCACTTCTGCCCAGTTCCCAGAATAGGTGGCTCACAGCTCTGGTCTGGAAAAGACAAGGGGAGTGGGGCATAGCTGCCAAACAGCCTGAAAACCAAGTGTATTAAAGTTTTAGCTGCTCGTATGACTTGGCAGCCAGTATATGGACAGAAGTTGAATCAGGCACGAAATCTCCCCTTTGCACTGTAGCAAACATCTGCTAGCAGCTCCAAGGTAAGAGGAAGTGGTGGAAACAATATTCCTTTACTGTTGGTACTGCAGGAGGTATCTCCCCTGCTGTGCTATTGTGTTCTGACAGGGATCCCCCTGTTAGAACACAATAGCACAGAACACTCCAGTCAGTGTTCTCAGCTGGTGATCAGAAGCCAGTCGGCTGCTGGTTTTCCAGCATGCTCGTCTGACAGAAGCCAACACGGCTGCCATACTCCAGGGCCAAATGTCGGCTGGTTTATATTGAACCAGCCAATGTCGCCCGACATTTGGCACGTGTGTACTGGGCTTTAACATAGAAAAATTGAATTTGAAGTTTTGACAGTGCAATAGATTTTTGACTGACCATAATACCAAAATACAGAAATACTAGAGCAGGACTCTTCTAAAAGGATGATGTTATTTAAAACGACCTAAATGTAAAGTGAATAAAAATTGTATATACTACACGTGATAAAAAGGACAGACCCTCATGCGCTGCCTCCTAACACTGAAGACTGCTCCCAAACACTCAGCTGCTGCTACCAATGTGTATATGTTTCCACAACAGGGAAGTACACTGTGTGCACAATTATTAAGCAAGTGAGTATTTTGACCAAATCATCATTTATGCGTATTGCCCAACTCCAAGCTATATAAATTTGAATGCTTATTTGATTTAAGCATATCAGGTGATGTGTATATGTGTAATGAGGGTGAGTGTGGCCTAAGGAGATAAACATCCTATATCAAGGTCTGCATAATTATTAGGCAGCTTCTTTTCCTCAGGCAAAGTGAGCCGAAAAGATTTAACTGACTCTTAAAAGTTAATAATTGTAAAAAGTCTTTCAGAGGGATGCAGCACTCTTGATTTTGCTAAGATATTGGGACTTGATCACAGAACCATCAAACGTTTTGTTGCAAATAGTCAACAGGGTCGCAAGAAACGTGTTGAGAAAAAAAGAAGCAAATTAACTACCAAAGATTTGAGAAGAATCAAACGTAAAGCTACCAGGAACCCATTATCCTCCAGGGCTGTCATATTCCAGAACTGAAACCTACCTGGCGTGCCCAGAAGTACAATGTGTTCAGTGCTCAGAGACCTGGCCAAGGTAAGGAAGACTGAAACTCTACCACCACTGAACAAGACTCATAAGTTGAAATGTCAAGACTGGGCCAAGAAATATCTTTTAAGGTTTTATGGCCTGTGGCTGGATCAGTAACAGGCACAGAGCTCCACTTCGACTTTGACCCCAGGAAGATGGAGGTGGGGTACTGGTATGGGCTGGTATTAACCACTTCAGCCTTGGAAGGATTTACCCCCTTCCTTACCGGGCCATTTTTATTTTGCAATATGGCACTGCGTCGCTTTAACTGACAATTGCACAGTCATGCAACGCTGTACCCAAACAAAATTAAAGTCCTTTTTTTTCCCCCCACAAATAGAGATTTCTTTTGGGGGTATTTGATCACATCTGCATTTATTATTTGCACTAAAAACAAAAAAAAACTTTTGAAAAAAACACTATTTTTTACTTTTTGTTCTAATAAATATCCCTAAATTAAAAAATGTACATTTCTTCCTCAGTTAAGGCAGATATATATTCTTCTACATATTTTTGGTAAAAAAAAACGCAGTAAGCGTATATTGATTGGTTTGAGCAAAAGTTATAGCATCTACAATATAGGGCATAGATTTATGGCATTTTTTTTTTATTACTAGTAATGGAGGTGATCTGCGATTTTTATTGGGACTGCGACATTGCGGCGGACAGATCGGACACTTTTAAGACTTTTGGGACCACTGACATACAGCAATCAGAGCTAAACATAGCCACTGATTACTGTATAAATGTCACTGGCAGGGAAGGGGTTTGATCAAGGGGTTAAATGTATTCCCTCAGCATGTTCTAATTGTAGGGGAGATGGGACTGCCAGGGAGGGGAGACCGATCGGTGTTCCTATATAATAGTAACACACAGTCGGCCTCCTCTCCTCTGGCTGTTTACACACACAGATCCTCATTCTGCCTCTGTTGGGAGCGATCGTGTCAGACAACGCGACCACCGGGCAGACACATCGGCCCCACAGTACCGCGGTGGGCGCACACCCCCTATACCCATTAAAGCGGCCGCCGTACAGCTACGGCGATTCGTGCAGGGGAGACATTCTGCCGCCGTCAAACTATGGCAGGCAGTTGGCAAGAGATGAGCTAGTTGGACCTTTTTTGGGTAGAAGATGAACTTGAAATCGACTCCCAAACCTACTGACGTTTTTTAGAAGACACTTTCTGCAAGCAGTGGTACAGGAAAAAGAAATCTGCATCTTTCAAGAAGACCATGATATTTATGCAAGACAATGCTACGTGATTTTTTATTTATTTTTTTGCTTCTAAATTTTGAGTTGGTTGTTATTATTATCTGTGAAAGTGAGAATAATAAAGTGAGATGGGAAAAAGTTTTTCTCTTTCGTTCATCAACGGACACCAAGCCTCCTTAATGTTGAACATTGGGTTATATCGCCTCTGCAGGAGTAGGCAGAGCAAAAAACACCTGGCTATGCCCATGGGCTGTCCTCAGTCAGTATATAACCCCCTTTCTGCTCTAGGTATTCAGTTTATTTCTATCTAGTCAGGATTAAGGACCTAGCTCCTTGCTAAAATCTTTTGGTCCTAGCAAATTTTACTTTTTCACTTTCCTCCATGCATTTTTTCCTGGAAGATCTGCAATCAACCGCCGGGCTGGCGACAGGCTGGATAATCTAGATCCAGTGGTCTCTCCAGTCCAGCCAGTGAGCATGTGCAGATCACAGCTACGTACTAGGTCAGCCACGACATAGCCTCAAGGCCCGCGAGTTAAACGTCTCACCGAGTTGCATACGAATGGGCTCTAGTCCGAGTCGCAGAGGTCCCTTGGCCGACAGCTCCCCACTTCAGTGGCAAGGAGTTCTGTCTGGAGGATCACACTCACCATGGAACGGTAAGTACAGTCCCCACTTTGTGCGGTTTTGGGGTGGATGCAGGTACCCTCCCAATGGTCAAGATTAAGGAGGCGCTGTGTCTGTCGATCGGAAGCGAAAATTGGATTTTTGTACTCGCCTTTAAAATCCATTTCTCTGAGTTCGACGGACACAGCACCCACTCCTCTATGGAGTTTTTGATACTTCTATTACTGCTTGCTACTAAACTGAATACATAGGGCAGGGAGGAGGTTATATACTGGCTGAGGACAGCCCATGGGTGTAGCCAGGTGTTTTTTGTTCTGCCTATTCCTACTCCTGCAGAGGTGATATAACCCAATGGTCAATATTAAATAGGGGCTGTGTTTGTCAAATTTAGAGAAATGGATTTTACACGTACAAAAATCAAATTTTTTTCATTTAGTTGCATAATAATGCTACACATTAATAGTTGCCCAATAATTGTGCAAATATAGATATACTCCTAAGAAAGCCAAAACCTCACTTAAGTATTCAGGTTTGAGGTTTATTAACTTTTTGGATTGACCAAGATCGCTGTAGATGTTGAGTCGTTAAACTAACCCTCAAAAATAGAACTTGCCTAATAATTGTGCAATAGTTAAAACTTGCTGTGCTGCTCAGGTTCATATAAAACACAATTCTAAGAAAAGTCTTATAAAATTATATATCCAAATAAACCAGTGCAATAGAACCAAAACATGACACTTAAAACACAATGGGGTTGTTTTACTAAAACTGGAGAGTGCAAAATTTGGTTAAGCTCTGCATATAAACCAAACAGCTTAGAGGTTGTGCAATATAAGTAACTCCTTTCCTTCAAGAAGGCATTCTCTTTTTGGTCCTCAAATCTCAGCCGGTTATAGCCGCTTAAAGCAAACAATTTTTATTTTTGCCTTTACCTTGCCAGATTCATCTGGCCTAGCTGCACAGGTTCAGCCTCTCCTGTGACGAAGCTCCCTCCGGGTGTAAACCGCCTACAAGGGGGGAGGCCTCCACCATGATCCAGGTATTGGTGTGCAGGATGCTGATCTCTGGGTTCAGTCCAAGGCTGTATTATGCTAGATTTAGCTCCCTCTGTCATTTTTGCAGATATATTATCCTTAAGGTGATTGTTTCTGGCACTAGCTGCATGGTTAGGGCGTTTTGCCCCATTCTAAAATGGCACCCGACTAATTCTGGTTTGGCAGGGAGTAGGAAGATGGTGCAGGAGTGACTTTGTCATTTGGCGGCCCGGAAAAGCTTAATGAGCATCCAGCTCAATAGGGGGACCAGAGCCCTTCCCCTCTCCCTATATGATAGAGGCAGAAGCATTATCCAAATGCTCATGTCAGGAGGCACACAGAAAAACTGTTTCGGGTAAGGCCAGATCAGCCATTTTTGGGATAGTGGTGTGCACTTTAGAGTTTGTTTTGCATGATTAAAGTATGTCCTTGCCCAATAGGTCACACTTGACAGTGCCATGCTATCCACTGCTTCTGTAAAGGTAGGGTATTGTCTTTTCATTTTCGTGAGCAAGGTAGTCCAAATGCTTAAGACTAAGGGTACTGCTATTGGGGCCAGAGACCAGCCACACAATTTAAGGTGAGGGCCAGTTAAGTCGTTATTATGGGTCCTTTAAAAAAAAAAAAAAGAGTGCATGGTTAATGAAATGTAAATCTCTCTAGCCCTCAACGTCAGTATGAACCCTCAAGACAATCGGGTGCAAGCCCCACCTCTGCCGAAACCCATTCAAAAGCCCAAGAAGGCTGACACAGAATGGAAGATTTAAGGCACGAGGAAAAATGAGGTGGAAGACCAATGTCGGGGATGTGGCATGACGGCACTTCTGGGGAAAGTATTATGTCGGGCATGTCTTACTGAGGCAGTAGCAGACAAGGAAGCAGAAAGAGCAGATATGGTCTCCCTAATTAGGCAGACAGTGAAAGAATCCCTGCAGGAGATGGCTACTAAAACTAGCCAAACGGGGACTTCGATGCCAAGCCCACCTTTGGCTCAAAAAGACACTCCACAAAAGAGCCATCGCCGGCATCAGGCTCAGGGGATGAATCTTCAGCAGAGGAACTAGCAGCCAAGAGTTGACTTTGTACTGATTCGACCCCTAGTAAGAGCAGTAAGAGAGGCTCTAGTATGACAGCAAGAACTCTCACAGACAGCAAAAACAAGAAAGTAATACTCTCCTCAGTGATGGCTAGAAAAGACCCATGGCTTAAATCATGGATGGCAGATGCTTCCTCCAAGTCTAATTGGTGCCAAATCCTCTTTGATGGGTTAGCCCTGTTCGCCAACAAACTTGAGGTTGCAGTTTCCAAGATGACAAGGTACAAGTCGGGATTAATCTTACAAGATGCAAAACCCAGACAACGGCGTCAAGCAGAAAAGAGACAGGTGTCAAACTAGAGGCCCTACAGGTGTTGCGGAACCAGAGGCATGATGGGACTTGTAGTTATGCAACAGATGGAAGGCCACCAGTTTGACACCCCTGCTTTAGAGTATCCAAGGACTTCAGAAGGGGCTGGAGAATGCCTTAGACATTGATGGCTCAATTGATCAAAGCAAAATCCACGTCTTCCCAGCAACAAAAACCCTTTTGAATGTGTTTTCACCCAGACATGAAGTGGGTGCCAGGTTGCTCCACTTTGCGCAGGTCTGGGTGGAACAGACCAAGGGGGGCCATGAAAGTGGTACAAGAAGGTCATCGTTGGGAGTTCTCAATTCCTCCAGGAGTACCTCACTTCACTCGCACAAAACTTCCTCAAGATCAAAGAAAAATACAAATAGTCTTCAAATACATTCAGTCGCTCCTATCAAAAGGAACCATAGAATCAGTCCCTATTGGGGGGCGTGTCCAGATGTAAGAGAAGCCAGACATGCCAGTGAGGAGCTCCGGCCGTCCTTTTTACAATCCTTGGCAATCTATCCTAGTATCTGGAAAACCCGGCGAAAAACACCCGTCAGGGGAACTTAGCGCATCATCTGCTCCAGCCTGTGCGGTCATTGTTGAGATTGGGCCCGTGGGTGGCCGGGGGAAGACTGCCTTTCCACGCCGGTGACCGCTGACATCTTTGCGGCCTGTACCTGGCTGGAGGGACCCTCTGTGGACGGCTGATGAGGTAAGGGGGCCTCTATCATCCTGCCATCAGCCTCCCTGGGCGCCGGGGGGGGCTGACCCGTGGAGCCGTCAATTTTGCCTGGTGAGACCGGGGCCTGGTCCGGCCTAGTGCAGCCTGCCGCCGACCGGACTTTCCTACACGGCCGGCCGACGGAGGAGCACCACGATCGCCTCCCACCCGCTGGATTTTATCAGAGCATCAGTTGTGGGCTGCCAGTGTGGGAGGGCTGGGAGTTCCTCGGGTTTAGCAGCCTCTCACCCCAAACATCCATCCATCCAGCTCCCTGGGCCCATTGGTATAGTCCTGTCTGTGGGTTCCCTTTTCTGGACGATCGCTACCTGTAGGTGGGCAGAGGCTATGGTCAATTTCTCCCCACCTTCCCTTCATGGGCTCTAAGCACAGATCTAAGACCTCATCCAGGCCGAGTCGCTCGACCCCTGTGCCGGCTGCCCAACCAGACCCTTCCCTCATAGGGAGACTACAGTCGCTGCTGGCGGAATTAGAAATGGAGTCTGAAGAGTCTCCGAGTGTGAATCTGTCTACCCCACCCTCCCAAGACAGCACCACAGTCATTCTGGCTGCTATTGAACAAAGTAAAACCTCTATGCTGGTGAGAATAGACCGCCTTGCTGAGGAATGCAATCTTATTAGAAACAACCTGGATAAGATCAGGGGTAGGCTGACTGAATCAGAATCTAGAATTTCTGCCAATGAAGATCGTACAGCTGCTCACACCATAACACTATTGCAAACTTGCAATACACGGTACAATTGCTAGTCGCTAAATCTGACGACACAGAAAACAGAGCAAGACGCAACAATGTATGGGTCTTGGGGCTCCCGGAGGGGGAGGAAGGGGACCGACCAGCGGAATTCGCAGAAGAATTCTTCAAAAAACTCTTGGACCTCACTGATATCTCCCTGACCTATGTCGTTGAGCGAGCCCACCGAGTACCCACGGGACGCACTACCCCTGGTGCAAATTCCCGACCCTTTCTGGTCCGCTTCCTGAATTTCAGGGACCGTGACAAGATCCTTTTCGCAGCTCGTAAACACCCTTCACTTCCATATGGCAACTCCTCAATCCTTCTGTTCCCGGATTTTTCGGCAGACCTACAGCGCAAGAGGAAGTCCTTTAACCACTTGAGATCCGCGCTATAGCCAAATGACGGCTACAGCGCGGATCTCCTTTTCCGGGACTACGTCTATTGACGTCGTCCCGTGCACGAGCGGCCTGCGCGCCCCCTGAGGGGCGCGCTCTGTGATCGGCGAGTCCATGAGACTCACCTGATCACCGATCCGTGCAAGGGGCCGATCCCGACCCCTTATCACGTGATCAGCTGTCAGCCAATGACAGCTGATCATGTGATATAACGGAGCCGGTAATCGGCTATTATTCCTCCTCTTGCTGTCAGCGCGAGGAGAAAAAAAAAAGCCGATCACCGGCGGCCGTGATCGGGACATCAGTCCCAATCACGGCCAGCCCTGCTAGTGCCCACCTGCCCCCTGCCAGTGCCCACCTGCCCCCTGCAGTGCCACATGTATTAAAAGTGCCCCCCCGTCAGTGCCACCCAGCAGTGCCCACAGTGCCACCCAGCAGTGCCACCCACAATCTGCCTCAAAGGTGCTGCACCCCAGTGCCACATATCCGTGCCCATCAGTGTCATCTACCAGTGCCCAGCAGTGCCACCTATCAGTGCCACCTATCAGTGCCCATCAGTCCCATCTATCAGTGGTACCCATCAGTGCCCATCCGTGCCATCTTATCTGTGCCCATCAGTGCCGCCTTATCTGTGCCCATCGGTGCCGCCTTATCTGTGCCTATTAGTGCAGCCCATCAGTGCCCACCAATGCAGCCCATCAGTGCCCACCAGTGCAGCCTATAAGTGCCGCCTAATCAGCACACTTCAATGAAGGAGAAAAATGACCCGTTTGCAAAATTTTATAACAAACTATTAAACATGATTTTTTATTTATTTTTTTGCATCTTTTTTTGTTTGTTTAGCAAAAAATAAAACTCCGAGCTGTAACTACATACCACCAAAAGAAAGCTCTATTTGTGGGAAAAAAATGATAAAAATTTCATTTGGGTACAGTGTTGTATGCCCGCGCAATTGTCATTCAAAGTGCATCAGCGCTGAAAGCTGAAAATTGGTCTGGGACTGAGGGGGGTTTAAGTGCCCAGTAAGCAAGTGGTTAATGATGTCTGCAAGTGCCTCCGTGACAAGAATATAAAATACAGTATGTTATACCCTAGCCGTTTTTGGGTCCCTCATGGCGCGGTGAGGTTCTTTGATTCGCCGGATGATGCAAACGACTGGCTGAACAACCTACATTAAATACAAGTGTTATCCTTACTCCAAGTCGCTATCTGCAAATTATAGCGAATCCAGCTTTCATCCGGATCCAGGTTGGGGGGTTTGTTGCCAACCCAGCTATTATCCTGTTTTGTTTAGCTCCTTGGCTCTCGTAGTCAGTTGCTGTTACTAGTTATGGTTGGAGCCCACCAAGCAAAATTTACCGGTTAAGTCGGGTGGGATTTCTTTAAATCCCAGTTGATCGAATTGACTTTTCCCCTGATCGTGATTGTCTATATAATTTTGCATCTTTATTTATTTTGTTTTGTTTTTCCCCGGAAATTTTGCTCACTTAAGATCCCGCTAGCTCTAATTTTGATTTACATTTCTTGCACATTCTTCTAAATCGGAGCTTCCTCGGTGAGATATATCTTACGGACACATCAGATCCCTCACATCAGTTCCCAGTTTAGTCCGCCTATTGAAGAGACGTCAGCGGCATAGAGTCGCTACAACTTTGGAACTTTTTGTTTTAAGGAGTCTGAAGACTTAAGTGTTTGAGTTCAGGTTTTGGGTATTAAACTGACCATAGTTATTGTTTTTCTTTTTTTTTTTTCTCTTTAAAGGATATTCATGGTCAGTAGGGAGTTCACGGGTTGTTTTTCTTTTTTTTTTATCTATATCCACTGTACACTCTGTATCCACTGACCTCTGCCTATATTTGGTATTTTCTGTCAATGCACACCATGCCCGCTGACATTTTTTTTTCTTCTTTTGGCTCTCTCCCTTGCACCTTTAGGGGCTGACCCCCCACATAGAGGTATCGGTATGCTATATTTGTTACTGCATGCATGGAGTTAAAACTGGTATCATGGAATGTCCGGGGGCCTTAATGACAAGGTAAAAGGAGTGCTAATGTTTAAATATTTGAACAATCATAGGCCCCATATCTTGCTCCTGCAGGAGACTCATCTCCTGGGGAATAAGATCCTGGCATTGCGTAGGCCCAGTGTAAGGCAAGCATTTCACTCAACGTATTCTAGCTACGCGAGGGGAGTGGCCATTTTATTGAATAAATCCTTAGCATACAAGATTATACACCTCCACACTGACCAAGGGGGCCGATTCATAATCTTGCTTCTAGAGATCAGAGGGGTGGTCTATGCGTTGGTGAATATATATGTGCCTCCTCCTTTTAATCAACAGATTCTCTATAAGCTGTCTGAACTTTTGGCTCCGTTACAATTCTCCAGATTATACATAGCTGGTGACTTTAATTCTATTCTGGATCCGTCCAACACAAATAGGGTGTACTCGTCAGATCTGCTTCAATGGGCGCAAAAACATTAAATTACACTTAGATCTGGAGATGGAAGCATCAGACCGCTAGGGCTTATTCCTTTCACTCCTCCACTCATAAGTCAGGCTCCAGGATCGACCTGGTCTTTGGCAACACTGGTGCCCTGGCAGTGGTGAGGGGGGACCTCGTACTTACCTGTGGGCCTGCACCCATGGAGCTCACCTTGGGGTTGTCGGACACCAGGGGATGAGACTGTTGGCATTTATCACCCAAATGGTTGCGGGACTCGAGGGTGGGGGAGGAGGTCTCTCCTAAATTACAACAATACTGGGAGATCAATGAGGACTCCACTTCAGCGCAGATAGTCTGGGATGCCTTTAAGGCCAATACCAGAATACATCTCGGCTATTAAATCGGTCCGCACCGAGATGTCCTCCCAGGTACAGATGCTTGAGGAGGGAGAAGCCAGGGCGGCTGAGGCTTTTTCTGGCTCACCGACTCTGGATCACTACAGCCAGCTAGCTGAGGCAAGAAGAGCTTTGTCTCTACATCTTGCTGCGGCCACACATTTAGACTTAAAAACTCTGGCGGGAAGGATCTTTGAGTCCGGAGACAAAAATGGCAAACTCTTAGCGACGGACTCAAGGATGCAGACGATGGTATCAGAAATTTGTGGGTCGGATGGTCAACTGATATCTACTCCCGAACTGATTCTAGATTAATTCAGATCCTTCTATGAAAACCTATATAGTGCAGTACCTGGCTGGCCTAAATACAGGCGTAGGGAGTTTTTGTATTCCCTACATCTACCCACTCTTTCGCAGGGGGATATTGAATTTCTGGACAAAGATTTTACTATAGAGGAAATAGAAGAAGCAATTTGTTCATTTCCTACTGGAAAAACACCAGGACCTGATGGTCTACCTGGTGAGTGGTACAGAATGTACACGTCCTTAATTGCACCAAAATTGTTAAGTCTTCTCTGACAGCAAAAAACAGATGACATTACCCCCTTCCATGTATCAGGCACACATAGTTCTTATCCCTAAGCCCGGAAAGGATGTATCCCGCTGCACTTCTTACAGACCGATCTCTCTGCTAAATTATGACCTCAAGATCTTGACAAACATACTAGCAACTAGACTGTGGACGTTTCTACCATCCCTGATTAATATAGACCAGACGGGTTTCATGCCAGGGAAATCCACTGATATAAACCTACGTAGAGTGTTTACCCATCTTCAACTACCTCCCACTGAGTCCTCCACGAGGGTATTGGTTACATTAGACATCGAAAAGGCGTTCGATTCGGTAGCTTGGCCCTTTGTCCTTAGTCCCGGAGGTCATGGGTTTTGGAGAAGAATTTCGCAAATGGATCACTATTTTGTATAAGGAACCAATGGCGCAGATTAAGCTTGGTGGTGCTCTGTCAGCACCCTTTGCCGTTAATAGAGGAACGAGGCAAGGTTGTCCACTATCCCCAGCTCTGTTTGCCTTGATGATGGAGCCACTTGCCTCGGCTCTCAGACAGGCGGACGGGGTTGGCGGGATACAGGTGGGATCCATACAAGAGAAAGTCGCTCTATATGCAGACGATTATATCCTTTTCTTGAGTGACCCTGCCCAGTCCCTTAGCGAGACGTTGACTATTCTTTCCAATTTTAATAGCTGTGCGGGACTCAAGGTAAACTGGGATAAATCCAAAATTATGCCGATAGATTGAGCGGCACAAAAAGTAGCAGATCCCAACTTGCCACTAATGTGGACAGACCAAATCAAATATCTGGGTATTCACATCTCCACTTCTACCTCTGATTATCATGCCCTCAACTTGGAGCCTATGGTGCATAGGATGAGGAACAGACTGAAGGCATGAGCACATCTCCCTCTATCCTTGATCGGGAAGATCAATTTATTTAAGATGAAGCTTCTGCCTGCCTTCCTCTATGTACTCAGACATGCACCAGTTTGGATCCCAAAAAGAGTTTTTCGCACAATAAACTCCATCTTAGTGTCTTTTCTCTGGGGATCTGGTCAGCTGAGATTTAAGCTGTGCTGCAGAGGCCTTGGGGAGAGGGAGGTTTGGCTTGCCTGGACCTCCACTCCTATTTCTTGGCGGCTCTGTTATCCCACGCCCACAACTGGTTGGTCTCGGATGAGTGCAACGCGGCGGTGGTCCTGGAAGCAGCATGTTTGGGGTCATATGAGGCGCTACGGAACCTACTTTACCGAGGCCATAGAGCTCCTTTCCCCACTTACCTCAGCAATGAGAGCGGTCATAAGGGCATGGTCAGTGGCTAATTCAATACGCCCCATACCCTCAGGACACATTTCCCCGTATAGCCCTCTTTGGTTTAACCCAAATTTATCAGAATTCGGAACCATTCGTGTGGGCAGGTAGGGGCATCAAATATATTGATGAGCTCTGTTTTGAGGGCAAAATACAGACTTTCAACAAGCTGAAACAACAATATAATTTACCTAACTCACCCCTATTTAGATTCTTGCAACTTAGTCACGCTTTTAAGAAGCAATTTAAAAATGCTTCCGTAGCCTTTTATGCCACGAGTTTGGAGACTTTGCTCAGAGATGAAAATCTATCCAAGCCTTTATCCAACATATATAAAGCATTACTCCTTAACGTCCATACAGGACTAGAAAACCTTAAAGCGGGATTCCGCTGCCGTTTTTTTTTTTTTTTTTACCTGTCACTGGTGGGCGATTCCTACGGTGTCTTTGCAGTCACGATCGGCGTCTTTTTAACCCCCGGCGTGACGATTTCATTGCTAAGGTAAACTTTTAAAAAAGCAGTCCCGCGGTTTCCATTTTCACTGTGGGCGTTTAAAGCCCACAGGCATTTACTTCCTGGATGCGATGACGCTGAGCTCCCAGCATCCACCGCTCCATCTCGCACATGCTCATTGAGTGTCCTCTTTGTTTTCCTTCCTCTTGCCTCGTGTGCTATAGTGGTAATGGCAGATAGAGCTGCCTGCCCACTTTCAAAATGGCAATTTCGGACACGCCCTCGTCACGTGACCGGCGTCCTTCTGAAATCTCACGAGATTTCGGCATGACTGTGTCCCCCACGGATTCCTGGGAAATAGCTAAAAAAGTTCCCAGGGACCATTGCGAAGCAGATAAACACGCCTACTCCCACGGGAGGAGAGCCCGGAAGTCGGCATAAACATTAAAAATAAAAGGTAAATACTGCATATTATTTTATTTCAATGGTCATAACTGCATCTATGTTCCAAAGCCATTTGAATAAGATGAACTTGCAATTTTCTGTACAAAACCGCTTTAAGGCAAAATAGGAAGTAGATTTCCCTACATTGGACACAGAAGACTGTGAAGAAATGTAGGAGTACCCATTTTCACAGCTAGTATTGACCAGAGATAAATTAGGGCAATTTAAAATAGTGCATAAGGTGTACTCACACCTGTATGTCTACACAGAATCTTTCCATCTGTTTCAGCCTCTTGCTGGAGATGCAACTCTTACTCGGCGGATTTCACCCATGTGTTCTGGAGCTGTCCTCAGATTGAAATTTTTTGGGAGGAGGTGACCAAATTTATTCCGACAGTAACCACCATTCCTGTGCCCTTGTCTGCAGAGGTATGTCTGCTGGGACTAGTCAAACTGGCCCTATGCTGGGCAATTAGAATACTGCTAGGACTATTACTGTACTATGCCCGTAAATCTATAGTACTAAGATGGAAGGCCTCGGCCGCACCCTCAATAAATTTCTGGAAGAGGTTGGTGAATACGGCTCTACCACTGTATAAAGCTACTTAGCTGTCACGTGACTGTGGCAATAAATTTCACAAAATATGGGATATTTGGACGGAATCTCAGTACACTAATGCAGACTCAGGTGATGATTAGTACCATTCTATTAAGCACTGGAAGGGACGTGGGTGGCAGCTCTGTCTGTATTAACATCCCTGGGCTCTCGAGTCAATGACCTATGGGGAAGAGGGGGAGTACGCATACGTAAGTGTATTGTGCAATTTTATCCCATGAATCAATCAACGGGTGTTGTAGGGTATGTGTAAAATTGGAGGTTTGCTTTGCATGGTCTAATGGTGGTTGAGCGTATAGGGGTCTTGTTAGGCATACATGCATTTCAGATGGATATATGTTTTTTTGTTTTGTTTTTTTCTCTTTTTTTTTTTTTCGTAGTTGTATAGTTGTGACCAGCCTGGGTATGCCCAATTAGGCTGTTATGTTTTGTTCTGTGTTACTTTGAAACTCAATAAAAATAGAAACCGTCCCTATTCAAGTAAGATAGCAAGGGTTTTATCCTTTTTTTTTTTTTCTTAGTAAGGAAGACTTCAGGCCAGTATCTCCAGGCATTAAACAAAAATATCAAGGTACAAAAAAAGGAGTCTCTACAGTCAGTGACGCAGGCCATCAGACAAGGGGATTGGATGTTATCCTTAGATTTAAAGGATGCATACTTGGCTGTTCAAGGCCACAAAATGTTTCACGGGTATCTGCGGTTTGCAGGCATGGAGTACCATTTTTAGTTCATCTGTCTGCCGCTTGGCTTGTCCAAGTCCTACTCCCTGTCATCTTCCACAAGCCAGGCATAAGTGTTTCATTATTTGGATGACGTACTTCTGGTAGCCCAAAATCCTCAAGTTCTGATAGATCATCGGGAGAACCCGGTGCAAACCTTAATAAAGTTTGGGTGGCTAATCGATTGTCAGAAGAGCCAACCGGTAACAACAGAGGATGATGTTCCAGGGGGCAGTCCTGGACCCACAAGAACACATTAGAGCTTTCACCAGAGAAAGCAGCAGACCTTATCACCAAGATAGAGGTGGTCAATCCGTCCATACCTCACAGCCTCCCAGTGCCTCAGTTTACTAGTGTCGCTATCAGCAACTATATGCATGGTAAAATTAGCTCATTGGCGAATGAGAACTTCCCAGGTAGAGTTCTTGAAACAATGGAGAAGCCGTTCCACACAGCAACGGATCAGGGTTTTGCCAGCAATGAAGAGATCCCTTGATTGGTGGTGGAAACCATTGAACTTGGCGAATTGTCACCAACTCAATCCAGGTCCCCCAATGGTGAACACATCAAATGCATCAGCGAGGGGCTGGGGAGCACACCTCAATGGGTTCTTAGCCCAAGGTCATTGAAAAATCAAGCAAAAAAGTTTCCAATGTAATTGAACTGAAAGCAGCATTTCAGGCATTGAGAGCATTCCGGAAACAAGTAAAGGGAGCAAATGTAGTACTCCACATGGACAACAGGAACAGTCGCATATGTGCATCACCAAGGTGGGACACAGAGCCAAACACTCCTATCAGAAGTCTCACCCATCATGGTTTGGGCACAGCAGAACCTGCCAGGCCTTACAGCCATGCATATTCCAGCCCCCCTCAGAACTACTTAGTGGATGCACTAAGTCACAGGTCACTGGACAACAATGATTGGTCCTTGAGCCAAACGGTATTCCTTGAGATCTGCAAGCAGTGGCGTCATCCAGGCCTTGATCTAATGGCATCACCAGCCAACAAGTACAAGCGTTTCCTAGCAAGGATACAATTTCCAGAAGGAGTGGATGCGCTCAGTTCCAAATGGATGTGCAACATAGTGTATGTATTGCCGCCAATACCTATACCTCTAATATTCAAATTGCTCAACAGAATACGTAGACACCTAGGAGTACTAAAAGCGATCATTCCCTTTTGGCCCGTAGGCCATAGTTCCCCTTGTAATCGCTGGCACTAGAACCTCCAGTCCTGTTTCCGATAGTGCTGAATCTTCTCCAGCAGGGACAAGTAGCCCACATAGTTATATAATTTAGTAAGGTTGAATAAAGACACCAGTCCTTCCAGTTCAACCTGAGTGAGTGTCTACAATTGTCCCTATCCCTGTACATTGCACACTCACATCGGTCCCTACCCTCAAGGAGCCCACAATCCAAGGTGCCCATTTATATACTAGGGCCAATTTTGGACAGAAGCCAATTAACCTACCTGCATGTCTTTGGAGTGTGGGAGGAAACCGAAGTACCCGGAGAAAACCCACGCAGGCACAGGGAGAACATGCAAACTCCAGGCAGGTAGTTTCGTGGTTGGGTTTTTAACCAGCGACCCTTTTTACTGCTAGGTGAGAGTACTAACCACTACACCACTGTGCCGCCAAATTCCAATTAGCTGCCTGGGAACTGAGCGGCAATTCAGCCGCTGTCATCGAGAAAAGCTAGAGCGGCCACTACAAACAATAATTATTCCAAAATTTGGGAGAGACATGTTTTGTACTAGAGGTTCTGCTACTGGGGCATAAAAGTAGTAGAAGTACCTCTGGTACGAAACACGTCGGGTACATAGCCTGCCAGGCTCGATATACCAAGGTTTTTTTTTATCTCATTTTTTGATTACGTCTGTACGCTTTGTGAGTGATGTTCTTTCCTATTGTGACTTTTCATCACAGATCCCCTTGGCTGTTGATGCTGGTATGCACTGCTCTGCTTGTGGAGGTTCGATTTGGAGGATCCATTTTGAAGGATAATTCCATGCCTGATTGACCCAATGCTGTACAGCGTGTGTGTCCATGCTTTGGGGCTTTTTTTTTGTTTCATCTTTTATCCCATGATCCATTCTGCTGGTAGGATGATTACAACACCTTCCTTCTGGAGTTCCTATTGTGACTTTTCATCACAGATCCTCTTGGATGTTGATGCTGGTGTACACTGCTCTGCTTGCAGAGGTTCGGTTTGGATGATCCATTTTGGAGGATAATTCCATGCCTAATTGACCCACCGCCGTACGGCGTGTGTCCATGCTTTGGGGTAAGAGTACCCATGAATGAATGAAATACTTGTATAGCGCACAATGCGAACTGAATCGCCTCTAGGCGCTGTGGCGAGCTTTGATCATCTGCTAAAAGAGGAAGGTCTTGAGTTTTTTCCTAAAAGCCAGGTGATTTTCTTCCAGGCGGATGTTGATTGGTAGAGCATTCCATAGCCGAGGCCCTTGGACAGCGAATCTCCGATCCCCCTTGGATTTATACCGGGCTTTGGGCACGAGGAGCAGGTTTTTGTTGGCTGATCGAAGACTGCGGTTTGGTGTGTAATGATTTATTTTCTCCATTAGGTATTGCAGAGCTTCTCTATGCACGCATTTGTGGGTGAGGCAAAGGGTCTTGAACGTGATCCGATTTTTTACGGTTAGCCAATGTAAGCTCCTCAGCGAAGGAGAGATGGATTCCCAGGGTTTTTTTCCCTGTTATCAGCCTTGCCGCCGTGTTTTGGATCAGTTTTAATCGCGCAAGTTGATATTGTGGTAATCCTATGTAAAGCGTTTTGCGTAGTCCAGTCGTGAATTAATGATTGTTCCAACTACCACTGCTTTGTCATTCTTTGGGATAAAAGGGATGAGTCTGCGCAGCATTCGCAGCAGGTGGTGAGATCCACTGACTACTGCTCCTATTTGCGCATCCATTGACATTTGTGCGTCTAAAATAACCCCGAGACTCTTGGCTTTGGTCTTTGGGGAGATAGTCTGCCCAAAGACGGTTGGTGGAGACCAGGAGGTTTTGGTTGCGGGCTTACGATTTGGGTGTAATATAAGAAGCTCTGTCTTTGATTCGTTCAGCTGGAGGGAGTTAGTGGTCATCCAGTCCTATATTGATTTGAGGCAGTTTTCAAGTTGTTGTTGGTGATCTTTTTTTCCATTGATCCGGAAATAAAGTTGCGTGTCGTCAGCGTAAGAGTGGAAGCAGAGATCTGAGCATCTGATGATTTGGAGAAGTGGGCGAATGTAAATGTTGAAAAGAACGGGTGATAAAGGAGAGCCCTGAGGGACTCCGCAGGTTACTGCCCGAGTTTCAGAGAGGAATTTTCCTAGTTTCACTGTCTGTGACCGATTTCCTAGGAAGGACGCGAACCATTGGAGATCTATGTCTTGGACTCCGGCTACTTCTGTGAGTCGGACGAGTAGAGTATTGTGATCTACTGTATCAAACGCTGCACTTAGGTCTAGCAGTATGAGGAGACACGGCTCTCCGTCATCTCCTGCTTCAAGGGCGTCATCCCAAATCTTGAGGAGAGCTGTTTCTGTTCCATGACCCGGGCGGAAGCCTGATTGCAGCGGGTCCAGGAGTTTGTGAGTATCCAGGTGAAGTTGTAGCTGATGTACTACAGCTTTCTCCATGATCTTAGAAATGGTGTTGAGGCTTGTAATTGGCCTACGGTTGTTTGGATCCTGAGGGTCCAGGTTTGGTTTCTTGGGTAGAGGTTTGACGATGCCCTGTTTGAGGATGCTGGGAACAATCCCTTTGTGGAATGATCGGTTTATGAGGTGGGTTATGGTTGGAGCCACGATGTCGGAGCATTCTTTCAGTAGTTTTGTGGGGATGATGTCAGTAGGTGAGGTACTGTCACGCAGTTATTTAATGATGTTTTTTGCGGTGTCTACGGTAATTGGGGATAGTGAAAATTTCGGCGGTTGCGGTATGTTGGTGCAGACATCCTCTTTATGTATTTGCTGGCTGAGGTTGGATGTTTTCTTCTGACAAATTGTTTCCCTAATGGTTTTGACTTTACCGATGAAAAAATCCGACAGTTTGTCAGTAATCCTGGGATTCGCTTTCTGGGGGTTCTAGGCACACCGGATTCATTGATTGATTAACCAGTTTAAACAGTTCCCGTGGTTGGTTTGCGGCCGTTGATATTGTATATGAGAAGTGGTCCTTTTTGGCTTTGAAGATTGCTTTCCGATAATTCTCTGTGAGACCTTTGTAGTTAAAGTGGTTTTCCTCTGTGGTATTTCTTCATGTTCTTTCCGCTCTTCTGCATTCTTGCTTTAGTACGGCGAGGGAGCTATTAAACCATCCAGAGTTTTTCTTCCTGATGAGAGCCCTGCATTTTGGTGCTACCGAGTCTGCTGATTGCAGCAATGCCCTGTTCACGGAGTTGAGTGTTTCCTCCGTAGCGTGGTTTAAGGTTATTGTAGTTATCTTGTTGGACAGAGTGGATTTGAAGGATTCGGAGTACAGTTTTTTATGCGATCTGGTCCAGTGCGTTGTTACAGGTTTCCGTTTTTCGTTGGTGATGTTGGTAGCTATTTTGAATTTGATGGCGTGGTGATCCGTCCATGGCAGAGTTATGTTGTCGAGTATGTTGACGTCAATGTTCTGTTTGAAAATGAGGTCCAGGGTGTGTCCTGACCCATGCGTGGGAGTCTTTATCAGTTGCTGGAGACCCAGTTCTTCTAGTTGATTGATGCAGGCAGTCGCAATAGGGTCTTTAGGCTCATTTGCCCAAAGGTTGAAATCTCCGAGTGCCAGGAAATTTTTGAATTTTAGGGTGTGCATTGCAAAGGATTCCGTGAGGGGTGAAAGAAGATTGGACTTTGGTCCCGGTGGTCTGTAGCACAGTAGAATATGAGTGGTGTCATGGGGTGTTGGTTGAAGATGTAGCGTCAGGGTTTCCATAAAAGGCACTGGGTTCTGAGATGATGGTTTAGTGAGATCCAGGTGACCTTTAAAGATCACTGCTAGGCCTCCTCCTTTTTTCCCATCCGGTGTTCGGTTAGGATCCTGTAGTTTTCCGGCACCAATTCGGTGAGGATGGTGTTGCAGTCAGAGGTTAACCAGCTTTCGGTGATGAAGAGGCAGTCTCCATTGTTCTCGATGATGAAGTCGTGTACTTCCAGTCTATGTTTGACTGCAGACCTGGCGTTAATCAAGGCGCAATCTAATTGTAGTGGTCGAGTAGATGTCTTCCTGTGGTTGGGAGCTGCTTGTCGTCCGGTTTTTAATAGTTGTTCTCTTTGAAGTATTTTTTGTATGGAAGATGGCAATGTGGTGTTGATGTTCCTTAGTCTGTGCAGAACTTCAGCTGAGTATTTGAAGTAGCACATGGTTTGTGGATGCTGTCCCATCCCCTCCCTTGATGTTTGAGGCACATCCCAGAGTGTTGTGTGAAGTCACCCTTATTATGCACATTCTAGAATGTGTGAAGTTGTCTATTATTTTCAACTGTAATTTTGGCTTATAAGAAGGATTATACTTTTTATCATCTCCAAATAGACTATATTGTTTGCCTTTATGAACTTTTGTGATCCTTTTATAGGTTGATTATTTCAGCTGAGCACCTGGGTCCAATTAACACTTTGTGTAGTTTACAGATGGACTATAGGCTTCCATGCTATTATATTTGTATAGACATTTCTCTTTCATTGACTGACACAGCTCCTTGAATTCTTGACCTAAGGATTATCACGCCACCTTCAGAAGAAGACTAAGCAGAACATGTAAAATTTGTAAAAACGGCAAGAATGCACAGCACCGCTCAGGGGGCAGTCCCTCTGGCTATAACCCCTCACCCTGCTTCCTGCAGCTCAGTTTTTTTTTCTGCCTAGTGTAGAAGGACCTGGCTCCCTGAGAGGACCATTGGTCCTGGGAATTTTTTTCTGAAATTTTGATCCTCTGATCTACAATAAACAGCCGGACTGGGTGACAGGCTGGATAATATAGATCCTTGTAGTCTCCCCATCCTGGCCATCCAGCGTTAGCAGACCCAGGTGCAGCCGGTGAGCTACATGCTCTGGGGCACACACATGACTGGGCTACTGCTGTCCATGTCAGTGTGCTTTGGCCAACATCCACGCCATACTGCTTGGGTGATGGGTCTGTGTTGGAATGCGTCCAGCAATCGCGACAGGAGGGGTAAGTACGGCTCTCCCTGCCTCGGCAGGATGGAGCAGATGGGCATTCCCTGGGAGGTTGACTAGGGGGTCTCTCACTCTCCCTTTCCTCTCTCCCTATCCCTCACTCCCTCCTCCCCCTGCTGGGACCACTGTGCGACTGGGCATGAGGTGCAGTGTATGTACCTGGCCGGGGGGGAGCTCCGGGCCTTGGCAGGGGGCTGCGCTGGCTGTCAGGGTCCGCTCTTTCTTTCCCTAATTTTTTCCTTCACTGTGAGGTGCTTAGGCTATTTGCCACGAGGGAAGGCCACCTTTTTCCTGTAGCCTTATGTAGTGCATGTGCTTTTGGCCATTTTCTAGAAGGTTCGGCAGCCATTTTCTTGGTGATTTTTTTTTTTTTTTTTTGCTGGGATGGCCAACGGCAATTTTCTTGTAGTCTCTGCACGGTTTACCTCTAGTGCTGGTGTCTGTGTACCTCAGAACAGCGTGGTTTTTACTCTGGGCACTTTGTAACTGACACAGGGCAGAGCGGACGGCAGCAGCACAGCACTCGATCCGGGAGCATCTAGGAGGGTGGGATTTTGTGTACCTTGCCTTAAGTCCCTAAGTTGTGGCAGGTGAGTAAGGATCAGCATGGTGTCACAAGCTGCCGCTTCTTCCCCAGACATCCGTGCTATTGCAACTGGCTCAGTTGCCCAAAATGCGGTGCCTATGGATGCTTTGTCGGCAGTCCTGGAGACCTTTGTTGCCAGGGTGGAAGCGACGTGCGGGTGCAAGAGGGGTAAAAAACGCTCCCCCGTCTTCTGGGGAGAGCTCTGATTCAGACTGGGGCCACGCAGTGACTGGCAGCCCCTGCTCTGAAGGGGCGGAGGATGCGGACCAGGTTATCGCAGGAAAAAGCGCTAGTAGGGAGCACTTATCACTGCGGTGCAGGATACCCTGAGGATACAGGATGCAGTATGAACTTCTGCTGAGGTGGCGTTCCCTTTTGAGTCCCGCAAACCGGCCCGCACGCCTAAGGTGTTTCCGTATTTGACTTATTTTGATAAGTTCATATACAAGTAATGGGGAAGTCTGCAACATGCCTTTTCAGTCCCAAGAAGAATGGCGATGTGATGCGTTACCCCTTTGAGGAGAGCCTCTCGTTGACTCTCCGGTATCCAGGTTAAATAAAGTAACCACGATTCCGGTAGAAGGGAGTTCTGCCTTTAAGGACCCTGCGGACAGGAGGGCCGAGGCAGAGGCCTGGTCCATGTTTACGGTCGTGGGGTCAGTGTTACGACCTGTGCTGGCCACGGTCTTGGTGTTGCAGACGCATACTGAATGGGCAAAGTTGTTGCACTGTGAATTGGAGAAGCAACAGTCTTTCCTGGTCTGCCTAGAACTGGCAGATCATTTGTTGCATGGCCTTAAGTGTGTCTGTGATGCGTCCCTGGATACGGTCCCCCTGCTCTCTAGAGCATCAGTATCGGGTGTGGTGCTATGGCTCCTGATTTGGCTGAAATGTTGGTCTGCGGACCAGGCATCTAAAAAAAAAAAAAAAAAAAAGCACTGGCGGATTTGCCCTTCCAAGGGGAGAGGCTATTTGGAGCTTCACTGGATGACATTATTAAAAATGCTACCAGTGGGAAGAGCACATTGCTCCCATAGTCCAGGAAGGGTAAGGAGCCACACAGTACGCAAGGGCCCTCTTTTTCCTCTCAAACAGCTTTTTTGCCCACCCGGGTCAGAAGGTAAGCGTTTCCAGTCCGACAAGGCACCCTCCTGAAGGACACAAGCATCCCTGGTTTCGCAAGCCAAACAAGTCTGCGAGCAAAAATGTTACCACATGAAGGTTTGCCCCGCCCGACTCTCGGGTGGGGGGTCGCCTTCGGAAGTTTGCAGCCTGGTGGACCTCCCTACTATCCGACCAATGAGTCTGCAAACTGATTTCATCGGGATAAAAGATACTTTTCTTTCTTGTCCACCAAACACATTTTTTTCCCCCCAACCTACATCTGCTTCCGGCTTGTCGGGAAGCGCTGTTTGGGGCAGTACAGGACCTGCTGCTGCGTGGGGTGATAGTACCTGTACCAATGCTGAAAAAGTTTCAGGGATTCTACTCCAATCTGTTTGTAGTCCACCAAAAAGGAAGGGGTACGTCCAATCCTGGACTTGAAACAACAGCTTTGTGACAGTGCAAAGGTTCAGGATGGAATCAATTCGCTCCGTGGTCGCTGCACTCCATCAGGGGGACTTCCTGGCGTCCTTGGATATCAAGGACGCGTACTTACATGTACCCATATGCCTCAGGCATCAGAGGTTTCTGCGACTTGCAGTCGGGGAAGAGCACGACCAGTTTGGGGCTCTCCCTTTTGGCCTGGCAACAGCACCCCAAGTCTTTACCAAGGTGTTAGCTCCAATTCTGGCATTGTTAAGGCAACGTGGGATCACAATCGTGGTTTACCTAGACGACCCCCTTCTGAGAGCAGCTTCTGCCTCAGAATTAAGGGAGGACGTAGCGATCAGCATACAGACTCTCCGGGAGTTTGGTTGGGTGCTGAACCTAAAGAAGTCAGTGTTCGTGCCGACTCAATGACTGGAGTACCTGGGCTTACTACTGGATGACTCAGAAATTAGTTTTTCTCCAGGCAAGTTGCAGACTCTTCAAGCTGTGATGAAGTTGGTGAACTGCAGGTGATCGTCGCTGCGCTTCTGCATGCGAGTTCTGGGGCTCATGGTAGCCACTTTTGAAGCGATACCATATGCTCAATTTCACACTCGAGTCCTGCAAAAGGAGATTTTGTCAAAATGAGACAAATCTCCGTTATTCCTTGATTGTCAAATTCAGGTGAGTCAGCTAGTCAGGGAATCTCTTCTCTGGTGCACTATAGCAGAGATTGGTGTTGCGCTGCTTAGAGGGGATAGATCTACTAAAAACCAGTAATATGCAATTTATCTTATGTAAATAAACCATAAATCTGCCATAAAAATGTGTAAAGCCAAAAGTGTACAAACCAACAACAATTAGAAAATTTAAGATAACTGATGTTGATAATCTTCAATCTTAAAGTGAATAGATACTATAGGCAATAATTCCTTATATCTATCTGGTGATATTAACCACTTGACAACTGGGCACTTAAACTCCCCTCCTGACCAGGCCAATTTTCAGCTTTCAGTGCTTTCCCACTTTGACAATTACTCAGTCATGCAATACTGTACCCAAATTAAATTTTCGTCCTTTTTCATACAAATGGAGCTTTCTTTTGGTGGTATTTGATCACCTCTGGGTTTTTTATTTTTTGAGCTATAAATGAAAAAAGACAGAAAATTTTGAAAAACTGCATTTTTCTTAGTTTCTGTGATAAAATTTTGTAAATTATTTTTTCTTCATAAATTTTGGCCACAATTTATACTGCTACATATCTTTGGTAAAAATAACCCAAACTAGGGGATATTATTTGGTCTGTGTGAAAGTTAGAGAGTCTACAAGTTGTGGTGCAAATCATAAAAAATGTATCACACCTGAAGTACTGGTGGCCTATCTCATTTGGGGAAAGACCATTCCACCTGCTCTAGCTACTGCCCAATTTCCTTTCTCAATGTTGATTCTCGAAGATCATAGCACCAAGTTTAATGCCCCACATCCCTATGCTGATAGATCCTGATCAAGTGGGCTTTACTCCAGATAGAGAGGGTAAAGAGAATACTCAGCGGGTGCTGAGTGCTATACATCTCTCCCAAACTCATATTCCCCTAGTGCTGTTATCCACAGATGCGGAGAAGGCATTTGATAGTGTTGACTGTAGATTTTTAAAAGCTATGGCACAACATATTGGACTGGGGACAGGGATGCAGAGCTGGTTCTCAAATCTATGTTCAACAACAACGGCACGTTGGTTAAGATCAATGATATATTGTCAAATCCCTTCCCAATAGAAAACTTGATTTGCCTGGGTTGCCCATTATCTCCTATCATTTTTGTTCTTACCTTAGAACCACTTTTGTAAATGATACGAGCCAACGGGTATATTAGAGGCTTTTAAACAAAAGGCAGAGAACATAAAATTGCCGCTTATGCGAATGATTTGATGTTTTGTTTCTTCGCCACTAATATCCCTTCCATGCCTACTACAGGAACAGCGCACATATGGGGCACTGTCTAATTTCAAGGTGAATTATGAAAAGTCAGAAGCAATGGGAGTGAGGCTGGATACATGCCCAAATGTTCCTGCTCTATAGCCATGAAAGAAACAGTTGTGAAACTATACACAAAGTGGTACCTCACCACAGAGTACATAAATTCTACCCAGGAGTTTCGGACACTTGTTTCAGAGGCTTCCAGGTCATTGGAACATTGCTCCACACGTTTTGGAGCTGTCCCCATCTGAAGCACATATGGAGTCAGGCGGCCTCCAGGGTAGCACAGATAACTGGGTACATGGTCACATTGACATCAACTGTGTTTACTTTTCACACCTATTCCAGATATGCCTCCCCCAAACCCAAAACTGGTAAATACACTTTTCTGTGCTATCCTGTGGGCCATAGCCTTGAATGGCGCTGCTCTATCGTACTCTGGGCCCAGGTGCTTCAGAGAATAGAAACCATTAACCAGTTGCCGTCTGCCGCACGCCAATGTACGTCGCAGAATGGCACGGGCAGGTATATTGGCGTACAGGTACGTCCATGCCTTCCCGCGGGAGGGGGGCCCGATCGCCCCCCCCCCCCCCCCCCCCAGTGCCAGCGGCGGTCGGATTCCGGGTAGGAGCGATCCGGGATGAGGGGGCGGCCATTCATTCATTCGTCGCCAGCAGTTTAGGTTTTCCAAAAACGCATTGTTAGCAGGATCAGCCCAGATACCTGCTAGCACCTGCATTTAGCCCCTCCGCCAAGCCCAGCCCGCCCAAGTGCAGTATCGATCGATCACTGTCAATTACAAAACACAACACACATAACTGCAGTGTTCACAGAGTCAGGCCTGATCCCTGCGATCGCTACGTTTTTTTTTTTTTGTAGCGTTTTGATACAGTCGCTGACAGGCTAGGTGCTTTTTTACCTGTGAGTCTCACTAGTGTACCACTAAATTTAGAGCCCAAAATGGCAAAGCGAAGCTACACTAGTGAAGAGGCCTACACGTTTCTGAGCATGACAGATAGTGAATAGGAAGTCACTCATCTGTTAGATTCAGGCTCAGAATACGATCCTGTAGAGGACAGCGGCTCCATGACAGATAGCTCTGACGACGGAGATGAGGTCCCTGTTAAGGGCAGGCTTACCAGATCCCGAACTTCTTCTGTTGTTGAGGTGCAGGAACCGCAGGTCCCTCGTATGGTGCAGAGACATACTAGAGCCGCTTATCCTTCTGGTGAACTGGCAAGCACCAGCGGCCTAGTACACCCTGGACGTACATCCAGCACTGCAGTAGCACGTGGTGACGTGGCAAGTCCCATAAGTGCAGTTCAAGCTGGCGAGGTGGCAAGCACAAGTAGTGTCCCGCTGCCACCAAGACGAAGACAAAGACAGGCCCGTCGTACGCATAGTGCCCTTCCTGCAGAATTCGCCAATCCTGATTGGGTGCCCACCACTTCTGCAGAACCCATACTTCCCCCATTCACTGGCCAACCCGGCATTAACGTGGAAACGGTTGATTTCACGCCACTTGATTTTTACTCACTGTTTTTCACCGAAGATCTCTATAGATCTATTGTGGACCAAAGCAATTTGTATGCTGGTCAACACATCGCCACTATTTCCCGGTCCGCCCTTGCCAGACATTGGAAACCAATTACGGTTTCCAAATTTAAGATCTTTCTGGGCCTCTCCCTCAACATGGGCATAACCAAAAAGGGCGAGTTGCGGTCATATTGGTCCACTGACCCAATTCACCATATGCACGTGTTCTCTGTTTCCATGTCCAGGGCACGATACGAGCAGATTTTGCGGTTCATGCACTTCAACGACGATGAACTCTGTCGTCCTCGTGGAGACCCTGCATACGATCGGCTCTACAAAATTCGGCCCCTCATAAACCACTTCAACCAACGTTTTGCAGACTTGTTTACTCCCCATCAAGTTGTCTGCGTTGATGAGTCCCTGATTAAGTTTTCTGGTCGCTTGTCATTCAAACAATACATTCCAAACAAGCGTTCCAGATATGGGGTCAAGGTATATAAGCTCTGTGACAGGGCCACAGGCTATACACGTAGTTTTATGGTTTATGAGGGTAAAGATAGTCACGTAGAGCCGGAGAACTGCCCTGACTACATAGGAAGCGCTGGCAAGATAGTGTGGGACATGGTGTCACTCTTATTCGGAAAGAGGTACCATTTATATGTGGACAATTATTACACGAGCGTGCCACTGTTTAGTCACTTGTTTGATCAGCAGATTGGAGCATGTTGCACCGTGCGACCTAATCGCCGGGGCTTTCCCCAGCGGCTTGTAGATTCTCGTCTTAGGCTGGGGGAGAGAGCCTGCTTGCGGTGTAATAATTTGCTCGCTATGAAGTGGAGGGATAATAAGAATGTTTTCGTTCTTACCTCCCTTCATGCAGACACGACAGTCCAAATTCATACGGCAACTGGTGGAGAAACCCCTCTGTGTCCACAAATATAACCTTAATATGGGAGGGGTGGACCTCAATGACCAGTTGTTGGCGCCGTACCTAGTTGCCTGTAAGGCCAGACGCTGGTACAAAAAAGTGTCTGTTTATTTATTCCAATTGGCTATGCTGAATGCTTATGTGCTACACACAGCTTCAGGAAGGACTGGATCCTTCCTTAACCACTTAAGGACCGCCGTATTGCCATTGTACGTCATCACAATGGCACAGGCAGGCACAAGCACGTACATGTACGTGCCTGCCTTCCAGCGGGTGGGGGGTCCGATCGGACCCCCTCCCGCTGGATACGGTGGTCCGTTTCCCTCCGGGAGTGATCCGTGATGAGGGGATGGCCGTTGGTTTCTGGCCACCCCCTCTCGATCGCTCCTGGCCAATGACGAACTTCCTCCCACTGTGTATTGTTTAAACAGGAAGGAGGAAGTGATGTCATTCTCCTCGGGGCGATCTTTTTGACCGGACTACGAGGAGAAGACTAAAAGTAAGTGCACCAAAACACTACACTGACACATAGGTACACAACCCCCCCCCCCCCCCCGATCGCCCCCCGATCCCCCCCCCCGCCCCCCCTCCCCCCCAGTCACAGTGTCACTGATTGCATTGATCATTTCTTTACTGATCAAGTAAAAACTGTCAGGGCAGTTAGTGTTAGGTCCAGGGTAGCCCCCTATCACCCCCCAATAAAGATTTAACCCCCTGATTGCCCCTAGAGTTAACCCTTTCACCCCCTTTTGCCAGTGTCACTAAGCGATAATTTTTCTGATCGCTGCATCAGTGTCGCTAGGTAGCTAGTTATTTTTTTAGGTTCACCGCCAGGTTTTTATATCGCTAGGTACCCCGATATACTACCCAATAATGGTTTTAACATCCTGATTGCCCCTAGTTTTTTTTTTTTTTTTTTTTTTTTTTCCACATCAGCGAATCTTTACCTGAGACTATAAATCAACTTGACGTTCATTGTTGTCTCTTGGAATTAATCTTCACATCATTGTGGCTATTTTCTTGTTACTTATATAATTAAATGTAAAATGTTTATACAACTTTTATTTCATGTTCTTAAAACTATTTTTGTATCTTACTCCCTTTATTTCACTAAAATTATATTAAAGTTATATTACCCCCCCCCCTCCCCTATCACCTTGTCAGTAGTGTCCCTGCTCCTAATATCCTGATCTTTATGATCTTAATTGTTCGGAAAAACTCCAATCTCGCTTAAATTGTTTCCAACCTCTCCATTTTTTTAGAAATATTGCCCTTTCCTCTTCTTCTCTCAGACTCAGGCTTTCCATATTATATATTTCTTCTACCGCATCTACCCACTCCCATGTTGTTGGGCACTCTACCTCTCGCCATTTTTTAGGGATCAGTTTTTTCGCAGCGTTTAATAGATGCGGGATGATTGTGTCCTGATATTGTTTAACCCCACCCTCCGTGCCATGAAAGAGTACTATCCAGGGGTCTGGTTTCAATGCTGTTTGAGTTATTTCCTTGATCATTTGGAGGATCATTTCCCAATATAGCTTAATTTTAGCGCACTCCCACCAAATGTGTGTCATGGTACCTGTTTTTCCACAGCCCCGCCAGCACTCGGCGGTCCCGCCTTGCTGGTATTTAGATACCTTATCCGGGGTGTTATACCAACGGGAGATAAGTTTGTAGTTCATCTCAGCTGTTTTAGTATCCCTTGCCGAGCAGTGTGTCATTTTAAATATTTTATTTATTGTTTCTTTACCTTTTTGTGACCCCAATTCCCTTTCCCATTTGTTTATATATGGCGGCGTATCTTTCCAGCTGGTCCGCATCAATAACCCATATAGCTTTGATATTATACCCTTTACTCTGTCAGCCATACAGAGTTGTTCCACTCCTGTCAAATCCTCTTCAGATCTAATCGGCTGGGGTAGTTTTTCTATGAAACGGGTCAGCTGGAGATATCGCCACCTATCCCTTCTCATAAATCCCATGTGCACTAACTCTTCATGTGAAAGGAGTTTCCCTTTTTTAATTATATCTTTTATTTGTGACCCCTCTAGTCTTATCCAGTTCCCTCCTATCACCCCTCTACCCGGTGGGAAGTATTCATTGTCTTTTAAAGTTATCAGTGGTGAATTATAGTGTTCATTTAATCTTTTATACTCCTTATCCCATATCTTCAGTGCAATCTGTGTTATCTTATTTGTGTCTATATCTAGTGCCCTGTATTTTGGGGGATTCCATATTATCTTATTTAACTGTGCTTTACTATATATATATTCTAAATTAACCCATCTTTTTTCCTCTTTTTTTTCCCTTTTACCCATTCGACAATTCTTGATAAGACTACCGCCTGATAGTAATACTGTAAATCGGGGACCGCTAATCCTCCCCTCCCTTTTTCTTGTTTTAATACTCCCTGGGAGATCCTAGGTTTTTTATTGTTCCATATATATTTACTCATTATTGAATTTAATTTTTTGAAATAGCTGGGTGGAATTTCAACCGGCAACATCTGGAATTTATATACAATTTTTGGAAGAATAAACATTTTAAACACATTTATTCTGCCTATCCACGAGATCGGTCTATTACTTGCTCTTCTGAATTCAGTTTTTATTTCATTTAATAAAGGGATAAAATTTAAGCGGTATATCTTATCCAGAGTATTTGCCAGTTTTACTCCCAGGTATTTCAAATCTTTTGTCCATTTAAATTTACTTTGTTCTTGGATTAGTTGTACTTCCATCTCACCTACATTTATATTGAGGATTTCAGATTTTGTTTGGTTGATTTTGAAGTTTGATAGTTTCCCGTACTCATCCAGGGCCTTTATTATCTTGGGCAGAGAATCTACCGGATTATTTATATAGAACAACACGTCGTCTACATATGCTGCAAGTTTATGTTCCTCTTGCCCTGCCTTAATTCCGCTTATTTCTGGATTGTTTCTGATTGTCACGAGTAGGGGTTCCAACGAGAGCACAAAAAGAAGAGGGGACAGTGGGCATCCCTGTCTGGTCCCATTTTCCATCTCAAAGGAAGAGGAGGGCAACCCGTTGATGTTTACAGTCGCTGTCGGGTGATCATACATCATTTTAATCCATTTGGCCATCCTAGGGCCAATGCCCATTTTATCCATTGTCTGGAACATAAATCCCCAATCGACTCTATCAAAGGCCTTTTGGGCATCTGTTGATAATAGTAACGCCGGGGGTTCCGTCTTCTTCCTTTGAGATAGAATCAATAAGGTTCTCACCCCATTATCCTTTCCCTCTCTCCCGGGGATAAACCCAGTCTGATCCGGATGTACTAGAGTATTCATTACTTTTTTCATTCTATTTGCTAATACCTTAGCAAACATTTTAGTATCCTCATTTAGGAGTGATATTGGTCTGTAACTTGCGCACTTGGTCTCGTCTTTTCCTTCTTTCCGTATGATCGTTATTGAGGCAGATAGCGCCTCTTTACTCATGGCGTACTCTGTCCCAATCCCGTTCATATACTTACAGAGTTTCGGTACTAGGATATTCTTAAACCTCTTATAGTAACTAATTGTCAGACCGTCTGGTCCTGGGCTTTTCCCAGGGGCTGATTCCGCTAATGCCTCATTTATTTCTGCTTCCGTTATGGGGTTTTCTAAATATTCTTTATCAATTTCACTGATCCTGGGGAGTCTCGCCTTATTTAAATATTTTTCGATTTCTTTTAGTTTACCTTCTTTATTCATCAGGTTGTTTTTTACCGCATATAATTTCCCGTAGTATGTTTTGAATGATTCGGCTATTTCTTTTGAAGAGTATACCATGTCCCCGGTTTCTGTTTGAATTTTCTCTATGTAGTTCGTAGCTTTTTTCTTTTGGAGCATCCTGGCTAGATATTTAGTGGGTTTGTTTTGATTGCCCCTAGTTAACCCTTTCACCCCCTTTTGCCACTGTCACTAAGCGATCATTTTTCTGATCGCTGCATTAGTGTCGCTACTGTCGCTAGGTAGCTAGTTATTTTTTTAGGTTCACCGCCAGGTTTTTATAGCGCTAGGTACCCCGATATACTACCCAATAATGGTTTTAACCCCCTGATTGCCCCTAGTTAACCCTTTCACCAGCGATCACAGTATAAGTGTCACTGGTGACGCTGGTTAGCCAGTTAGTTATTTAGGTTCCCCGTCAGGTTTTTATATAGCGCCAGGGACCCCCATATACTACCTAATAAAAATTTGAACCCCCTGATTGCCCCTAGTTAACCCTTTCACCAGTGATCATCGTATAAGTGTTACGGGTGACTCTGGTTAGTTTGCTTTTTATAGCATCAGGGCACCCACCATTTATTACCCAATAAAGGTTTAACCCCCTGATCACCCGGCGGGTGATATCAATTAGGTTTTAGGGTCAGGGTCTGCGTCGCCCCAGGCAGCGCTAGGTTAGTGCCAGTACCGCTAACACCCACGCGCAAAGCATACACCTCCCGTAGTGGTATAGAATCTGAACAGATCAATATCTGATCTGATCAGATCTATACTAGCGTCCCCAGCAGTTCAGGGTTCCAAAAAAACGCATTGTTAGCGGGATCAGCCCAGATACCTGCTAGCACCTGCGTTTTGCCCCTCTGCCCAGCCCACCCAAGTGCAGTATCGATCGATCACTGTCACTTACAAAACACTAAACACATAACTGCAGCGATCGCAGAGTCAGGCCTGATCCCTGCGATCGCTAACAGTTTTTTTGGTAGCATTTTATATTTAAATCCGGAAGGCAGTGCTTGGTTTTCGGGTTCCCGTACGTGGCTAGGCTCCCAAAAAGTCCCCCACATGTGGTATCCCCGTACTCGGGAGAAGCAGCAGAATTTATTTTGGGGTGTAATTTGACTTCTGCCCATAGCATGTGTGAGCAATATATCATTTAGTGACAACTTTGTGTAAAAAAAAAAAAGTTTGTAATATTCCTGCAACTTGTGGCAAAATATAAAATATTCCATGGACTCAACATGCCTCTCAGTAAATAGCTTGGGGTGTCTACTTTCCAAAATGGGGTCATTTTGGGGGGTTTTGTGCTATTTTGGCATTTTATGGCCTTCGAAACTGTGATAGGTAGTGAGGAGTTAAATCAAAAATTTGCACCCTTAGAAATCCTGAAGGTGGTGATTGGATTTCGGGGTGCCGTGCGCGACTAGACTCCCAAAAAGTTCCACACATGTGGTATCCCCATACTCGGGAGAAGTAGCGGAATATATTTTGGGGTGCAATTCCACATATAACCATGACATGTGTGAGCAATATATCATTTAGTGACAACTTTTTGTAAATTTTTATTTATTTATTTTTTTGTCATTATTCAATCCCTTAGGACAAAAAAAATAAATATTCAATGGGCTCAACATACCCATCAGCAATTTCCTTGGGGTGTCTACTTTCCAAAATGGGGTCATTTGGGGGGGGGGGTTTGTACTGCCCTGCCATTTTAGCACCTCAAGAAATGAGATAGGCAGTCATAAATTAAAAGCTGTGTAAATTCCAGAAAATGTACTCTAGTTTGTAGACGCTATAACTTTTGCGCAAACCAAAAAATATACGCTTATTGACATTTTTTTTTTACTAAAGACATGTGGCTGAATACATTTTGCCCTCAATGTATGACTAAAATTTAGTTTATTCGATTTTTCTTATAACAAAAAGAAGAAAATATATATATTTTTTTTTTAAATTTCGCTCTTTTTCCATTTATATCGCAAAAAAAAAAAATCGCAGAGGCAATCAAATACCTTTAAAAGAAAGCTCTATTTGTGGGAAGAAAAGGACGCAAATTTCGTTTGGGTGCAATATTGCATGACCGCGCAATTACCAGTTAAAGCAGCGCAGTGCGAAATTGGAAAAAGACCTCTGGTCCTTAGGGTGTTTATTGGTCCGGGGCTGAAGTGGTTACCCACCTCAATACAGTGCACTTACACCCCCTTCCTGACCAGACCAATTTTCAGCTTTCAGCGCTCTCACGGTTTGAATGACAATTACTCAGTCATCCAACACTGTACCCATATGAAACTTGCGTCCTTTTTTCCACACAAATAGAGCTTTCTTTTAGTGGTATTTAATCACTAGTGGGTTTTTTATTTTTTGTGCTATAAATAAAATAAAACGTACATTTTGTGAAAAAAATGCCTTTTTCTTTGTTTCTGTCAAAAATTTTTGCTAATTAGTAATTTTTCTTCATAAATTTTGGCCAAAATTTATACTGTTACCTATCTTTGGTAAAAATAACCCACATTAGTGTATATTATTTGGTCTTTGTGAAAGTTATAGAGTCTACAAACTATGGTGCCAGTCGCTGAAAATTGATCACATCTGATCAGGCCTTCAGTACATCAGGTGTACCTCATTTCTTAAGACACTAACAAGTCAGGAAAGTACAAATACCCCCCAAATGACCCCTTTTTACAAAGTAGACATTCCAAGGTATTAAGTAGCATGGTGAGGTTTTTTAAGTTGTCATTTTTTTTATTATTTTTTTTTTTACAAAATTGTCATATTATCAGGTTATTTCTCACACACAGCATATGCATACAACAAATTACACCCCAAAATACATTCTGCTACTCTTCCCGAGTACGGCAATACCACATGTGTGAGACTTTTACACAGCCTGGCCACATACAGAGCACCAACATTGATGTAGTACCTTCAGACGTTCTACGAGCAAAAATGGCGCATCTCATTTCTCAACCACCTATTACATTTTTGAAGGCCCTGGAGTACGAGGACAATGGAATTTCCCATAAAATGACCCCATTTTGGAAAGCAAACACCCCAACGTATAATCTGTGAGGCATAATGAGTCTTTTGAACGGTTAATTTTTTTCCAGAAGTTTTTGGAATATGTGGAAAAAAATTAAAACGCATTTTATTTTACACAAAATTGTCAATTTATAAGATATTTCTAACACATAGCATGTATATCGCAAAAATGACACCCCAAAATACATTCTGCTACTCTTCCCGAGTATTGCGATACCACATGTGTAGGACTTTTACACAGCGTGGTCACATAGAGAGGCCGAACATTGAAGTAGTACGTTCAGGCGTTCTAGGAGCATAAATAACACATCTCATTTCATTCCTACCCATCACACTTTTGAAGGTCCTGGACCACCAGGACAGTGAAATTACCTACAAAATGACCCCATTTTGGAAAGCAAACACCCCAACGTATATTCTATGAGGCATGGGCTGCAAATAGGTACTCAGGTACTCTGATGGGCTGGAGATAGGTACTCTGGTACTCTGATGGCCTGGTGGCAGGTACTTGGGTACTCTGATGGCCTGGTGACAGGTACTCGGGTATTCTGATGGACTGGTGACAGGTACTCGGGTACTCTGATGGCCTGGTGACAGGTACTCGGGTACTCTGATGGCCTGGTGACAGGTATTTGGGTACTCTGAAGGGCAGTGACAGGTACTCATATGGACTGTGACAGGTACTCGGGTACTCAGATGAACTGTGACAGGTACTCAGATGAACTGTGATAGGTACTCGGGTACTCAGATGGACCTGGACAGGTACTCTGGTATTCAGATGGACTGGGACAGGTACTCGGGTATTCAGATGGACTGGGACAGGTACTCGGGTACTCAGATGGGCTGTGACAAGTACTCGGGTACTCAGATGGGCTGTGACAGGTACTCGGATTAACCGTGACAGGTACTCGGGTACTTTGATGGGCTGTGACAGCTACTCGGGTACTTTGATGGGCTGTGACAGGTACTCGGGTACTTTGATGGGCTGTGACAGGTACTCGGGTACTTTGATGGGCTGTGACAGGTACTCGGGTACCATGATGGACTGTGACAGGTACTCGAGTATCCTGATGGACCGTGACAGGTACTCGGCTACCCAGATGGACTGGGACAGGTACTCGGGTACCCAGATGGACTGGGACAGGTACTCGGGTACTCTGATGGGCTGTGACAGGTACTCAAATACTCTGATGGACTGTGACAGGTACTCTGATGGACTGTGATTGACAGGTACTATGAGGGGTGGTGACAGGTCCTCTTTATTGGGGGGGGGGAATCAGTGTGCTTGATGTGTACTGTAGGCGGTAACGAGATGTTACCGCAATCTCCTCCTCACACACGATCGGTGTGTGAGGAGGAGAACCCGGTAACATCTCGTTACCGCGGTTTGTTTACATTTTAGTGATCGGCTGTGATCCTTTCACGTGGGTAAACAGCCGGCCAATGGCTGTTTGCCAGCATCGGTGACGAGCAGTGTTCCCGGGGAACACGCCGCCACCGACGTGCACGCACAGCGCACTCACGATCGCGCGCATGCGCCGTACACAGTCGGGTGTGACCATCTGTGATCGCCCGTGACTTCATCATGGCCGATCACGTGGTAAACAGCCATAACCAATGGCTGTTCACCCCCTTCGGTGGCGAGCGGTGTCTCCGTGACACGCCACCACCGAAGAAACAGGGGTGCGCGCGCACGATCACGCGCATTCCCTGTTTAAACGGGAGGCCATCATATGACGGCTTCCCGCCGCAATAGGTGCACCGCCTGGCTGTCATTGGACGGCCGGCGGTCAGGAACTAGTTCAATTCCAGGAGGATATTGTCAGAGCCCTTCTGTATCCAGACAGTGCTCCACCTCACCTTTTCCAACCAAATGCAGTAAGCCGGCTGCATAAGAGGCATTATCCTTATGTCCTCCCGCGTACCCCTACCCAACGAGCCCCCCAAAGAAAATGTGTCTGCAGAAAGCGCGGATATAGGCGTGACGCCCGTCATTATTGTCCCCTCTGTCCTGACAATCCTGGTCTTTGCATTGGTGAATGTTTTGAACGCTACCATGAACTAGTTGAGTTTTAGAGTAGGGTACAGCATTGCACAGGCTAGGCACACGTTCACAGGGTCTCCCAAGATCCCATCGCATTTTGAGAGACCCAAACCGCTGGAACCGTTACAACAGAACTGTTAAAGTTACATAAAGTGTATAAAAAAAAGTAAAAAATTAAAAAAACAAAAAAGATATAAAATAAAAAAAAAACAAAAATAGTTGTCGTTTTATTGTTCTCTCTCTCTATTCTCTCTCTATTGTTCTGCTCCTTTGTACTGTATTCTATTCTGCAATGTTTTATTGTTAACCATTTTTTGTTTTCAGGTACGCCATTCAGCTGTAACGTGGATTTATTTATCTTGACAGCAACAGCGTTTGCTCCCACGATACATAAAGCCGTGACTCCAGCACTGTCGGAGGTGATTTCACCACCACAGTTAAAAAAGAGCATATATACCGAAGCATGGGGGCAGAAGGGGTGGAGGAGCGATTTGCTCCTAACTTTTGCGGGAGGATGCCCCCATGTTTCGGCATATATAAATGGTGCATGTATGCCCACCATTAGAAGTGGGTGGATGAAGGGAGGTATTCTAATGGTGGGCATACCCACCAATCAATTTTTTTTTTCGTTCAACCCACAGGCTGCATGAAAAAAAATTACAATATATGCCCAACCAGTTCCAGCAACGTACTGGTATGTTGTTGGACTTTGAGTGCTTATACCAGAATGATGCCTGCAGGTTTAGGTATCATCTTAGTATCATTGTTTTCAGCCAGCGGTCAGCTTTTATGTAAAAGCAATCCTAGCAGCTAATTAGCCTCTAGACTGCTTTTACAAGCAGTGGGAAGGAATGTCTCCCCCACCATCTTCCATGGTTTTCTCAGGCTCTCCTGTCCCAACAGGGAACCTGAGAATGCAGCCTGTGGTTCCGCCAGCTGACCATAGAGCTGTTCAGAGACCAGAATGGCTCCAATCATCTCTATGGTCTAAGAAATCGGAAGCTACGAGCATTTCATGACTTAGATTTTGCGGGATGTAAACAGCGCCATTGGGAATTTGGGAAAGCATTTTATCACACAGATCTTGGTGTGGCCAGATGCTTTGAGGGCAGAGGAGAGATCTAGGGTCTGATAGACCCTCATTTTTTCAAAAAAGAGTACCTGTCACTACCTATTGCAATCATAGGGGATATTTACATTCCCTGATACAACTATAAAAATGCTAATATATATATATATATATATATATATATATATATATATATATATATATATATATATGAAAGGAACAGTTTAAAAATAAAATAAAAAAGCAAAAGAAATAATAAAAAAATAAAAAAAAACACACCCCTGTCCCCCCCCTGCTAAGGCGCAACGTCAGACACAAGCCGCTGCATGTTTCTGCGCAATTTTAAAGCATGTCGTGTTTGGTATCCACGTACTCGGCCTAAGATCATATTTTTTATTTCATCAAACATTTAGGGAATATAGTGATTTTTAGTGCATTAAAATTTTAAAAAGTATGTTTTTTCCCCAAAAAATGCGTTTGAAAAATCGCTGCGCAAATACCGTGTGAAAAAATAAATAAAACACCCACCATTTTAATCTGTAGGACCTTTGCTTTTAAAAAAATACTTAATGTTTGGCGGTTCAAAGTAATTTTCTTGCAAAAAAAAAATATATTTTTTCATGTAAACAAAAAGTGTCAAAGGGCTTTGTCTTCAAATGTTTAGAAGAGTGGGTGATGTGTGACATAAGCTTCTAAATGTTGTGCATAAAATGCCAGGACAGTTCAAAACCCCCCCAAATGACCCCATTTTAGAAAGTAGACCCCCCAAGCTATTTGCTGAGAGGCATGTCGAGTCCATGGAATATTTTATATTTTGACACAAGTTGCGGAAAAAATACATTATTATTTATTTTTTATTTATTTTTTGCACAAAGTTGTCATTAAATGATATATTGCTCAAACATGCCATGGTTATATGTGAAATTACACCCCAAAATACATTCTGTTGCTTCTCCTGAGTACGAAGATACCACAAGTGTGAGACCTTTTGGTAGCCTAACCGCATACGGTACCCCAAAATCCAAGCACCACCTTCAGGCTTTCTAAGGGTGTAAATTTTAGATTTTATTCCTCACTGCCTATCACAGTTTCGGAGGCCATGGAATGCCTAGATAGCACAAAATCCCCCCAAGTGACCCCATTTTGGAAAGGAGACACCCCAAGCTATTTGCCGAGAGGTATGGTGAGTATTTTTCAGACCTTGATTTTTCTCACAAAGTATTGAAAGAAAGAAAAAAAATATACATTTTTCTTTTTTTTTCTTCATTTTCAAAAACAAATGAGAGCTGCAAATAATCTACTTTTCAAAATCGGGTCATTTGGGGGGGGGGGTTTGTGCCATATTGGCATTTTATGGCCTTCAAAACTGTGATAGGTAGTGAGGCGTGAAATCAAAAATTTACACCCTAAAGCCCCATACACACTATCAGATTATCTGCTGAGTTTTTCCTTCAGATTTACCAAAACCATGTAGTAGAAGGGTCTGCCTGATTGCATACACATTGAAACTCCTAAGGTTTGTCCTCATATTATATGGTTTTGGTAAATCTGAAGGAAAAAGTCAGCAGATAATCTGATAGTGTGTATGGGGCTTTAGAAATCCTGAAGGCGGTGCTTGGATTTCGGGGCCCCGTACGCGCCTAGGCTTCCAAAAAGTCCCACACATGTGGTATCCCTGTACTCAGGAGAAGCAGCATAATTTATTTTGGGGTGTGATTCCACATATGCCCATGGCATGTTTGAGCAATCTATCATGTAGTGACAACTTTGGGCAAAAAAAAAAAAAAAAGTTTGTCATATTCCCACAACTTGAGGCAAAATATAAAATATTCTATGGACTCAACCTGCCTCTCAGAAAATAGCTTAGGGTGCCTACTTTCCAAAATGGGTCATTTGTGGGGGGGGGGGGGGTTGTGCCATCTTGGCATTTTATGGCCTTCCAAACTGCGATTGGTAGTGAGGCGTGAAATCAAAAATTTGCACCCTTAGAAATCCTGAAGGCGGTGCTTGGTTTTCGGGGCCCCGTACGCGGCTAGGCTCCCAAAAAGTCCCACACATGTGGTATCCCCGTACTCAGGAAAAGCAGCAGAATTTATTTTGGGGTGTAATTTCACATATGCCCATGGCATTTGTGAGCAATATATCATTTAGTGACAACTTTTTGTAAAAAAAAAAAAAAAAATGTTTTTTTGTCATTCAATCGCTTGGGGCAAAAAAATTAAATATTCAATGGGCTCAACATGCCTCTTATCAATTTCCTTGGGGTGTCTACTTTCCAAAATGGGGTAATTTGGAGGGGGTTTGTACTTCCCTGCCATTTTAGCACCTCAAGAAATGAGATAAGCAGTCATAAACTAAAAGCTGCGTAAATTCCAGAAAATGTACCTTAGTTTGTAGACGTGACAACTTTTGCGCAAACCAATATATATACGCTTATTTACTTTTTTTTTACCAAAGACATGTGGCTGAATACATTTTGGCCTAAATATATGACTAAAATTGAGTTTTTTGGATTTTTCTAATAACACAAAGTAGAAAATATCATTTTTTTTCTAAATTTTCAGTCTTTTTACGTTTATATCGCAAAAAATAAAAATCGCAGAGTGAATCAAATACCTTTAAAAGAAAGCTATGTTTGTGGGAAAAAAAGGACACAAATTTTGTTTGGGTACAACATTGCATGACTGCGCAATTACCAGTTAAAGCAGCGCAGTGCCAAATTGTAAGAAGACCTCTGGTCATTGACCAGCAAAATGGTCCAGTCTGAAAGTGGTTTAATTAATGTAACAGATCCATTACACTATACTGGACACCATGCATATTTTTCATAACAAATGGTCCGGATGGACTACGTATGGTGATGCACTATAACCCTACAGCCATCTACGTCTTTATGAACCTCTTTCTCTCTAAGGGAATGCTATTTTACTTAGGTTCCCAGAGATACCCTTAGGCCCAGTCAGTATTAGATTGATGCTGCTATGACACTTGTAATCATCTACACCTTGGTCACTTAACTCAGCATAATGCTGCTTTTCTACAGAGTTTTGGGTTTTTATCACTTTTAGTGTAAAATGCAAAACTCCGGTGGGTGTTGCAACATGTCCGCTTTCCCCCTTCTTAGTGTATCCTTTCTGTGGGCGAGTGTGGGATGTAGCAAGATGGCGGTGTCAGAACGTCACTTCGGTAGCAAACTGCGATGGTTCGCCAAATATGTCGTTACAGGGGTCAAATAAATGGGGCAGGGTCAAGTCTGCAGTTGTGTTTTCAGATTATTTTTGATTTGGGGTAATGTGTTTAGGGTTAAGTTTAATTTACTTTGTTTTACTTTTTCAAATAATCATATGCAGTAAAAAAAAATTAATGCCAGTGACACCTTCAGTCCAAAAACAATGATACTCATTTCTATGTTGCAAGGATCTTAACATGTATGTTCCAAATGATCCCACAACTAGCACATTATTCAGCAGATTGTAATAGAAAATCTGACAGAATTCTGACAACAATATTGACATTGCTTTGCATGACTGACTATGCAAGTAACACTGCCTTTCTGCCTTCCCTCCACTTTTTATGAAGCATCCCTTTTAAAACTATCTTCTATAACCCAGGAATCCCAGTCTGTGTGATGGATGCTGCTGTTTTGTTAGAAGCTGGATGGGATAATATGGTTCATGAAATTTGGACAGTGATCATACCAGAACAAGAAGTAAGTGTATTTTCTTTTCTTTCATATCCACTTTGTCTTTATTTTCTTTCCTCTTCCCTGTTTTTATTTATCTGGCTGTGCAACTTTGAATAAAAACTTATGCATGCAAAGCTTTTCTGTATAATCTCTCAAAAATAAAGTGCAAAAATCACAAACCACTATATACCAACATTCAAAATTCGCAATGTACACGCATGACGTATAACAATTGAGTCCACGTCTGCAGCTAGCATAAAGAATAAATGAGGTTCAGTGTTCAATTCCAAGATAAAGCCCTTAGATCCCCATTGAAATAAATAGGGGTGGTTTTGACTTCCCACTACTTAAATTATAAATATGTACTATCTTGTCTGTTACTTTAATGGGTTATTCTGTTAAAGCTGATATTAATGGTGATAATATAATAACAAGGGGAAGTGTTATAATGGGGGATTTTAATTATCCAGACGTAGACTGGGTGGAGGTAAACAAACATTCGTCTAAGGCTCGCCAGCTCCTAAATGTCTTGCAGGACAATTTCATGGGTCAGATGGTAGAGGCACAAACTAGAGTTAAAGCGTTACTAGATCTACTGATTACCAACAATACAGACCTGATCACGGATGTGGAAATACGGGGCAATTTAGGAAACAGCGATCACAGGTCAGTTGGTTTCAGTATAAATCGCATAAATAGGAAACGTAAGGGAAATACAAAGTCACTGAATTTCAAAAGAGCCTATTTCCCTAAACTATGATCCTTGCTAGAAGATATAATTTGAGATAAAACTTTAAGAAAAAAACACGGAGGAGAGATGGGTTTGCTTTAAGAGCATATTAAATAAGGGCATTAGCCAGTGCATCCCATTGGGTAATACATTTAAAAGAGCGAACAAAAGTCCTGAATTCTTAATGCCAATGTAAAAATGTATATAAAAGCAAAAGAGAAGGCCTTCAAAAAGTACAAGGTTGAAGGATCATCATCAGCATTCAAACTTTATAAAGAATGCAACAAGAAATGTAAGGGTGCAGTTAGGGCAGCTGAGATAGAACACAAAAGACACATAGCAGAGGAGAGCAAAAGAAATTCCAAGAAATTCTTTGTGTGTAAACAGTAAAAAAGGGAGGACAGACCATATTGGCTTCATAAAGAACGAGGAAGGACATGTAGTTACAAAGCATGGGTAGATGGCGAAGGTATTGAATTTATTCTTCTCAGTCTTCACGGGTGCTTCAGTAACCAAAACTGCAGTGTTTATCCTTGTGACACATCACAGGAAGCACCCTCATGGCTAACAGAGGACAAAATTAGACTTGGGAAATTTAACATTAAAAAATCACTGGGACCGGATGGCTTGCACCCAAGGGTACTTGGGAAACTCAGTCAAGCAATTGCCAGACCATTGTCCCTAATTTTTACTGACTGGAATGGTACCAGCGGATTGGAGAAAAGTCAAAGTAGCACCAATATTTAAAAAAAGAGCCCAAAATACATCCCTGGGAATTACAGCCCAGTTAGCCCATCATCAATAGTGCAAGCTCTTGGAGGGATGATCAGGGACTATATACAAGATTTTAGTCATGAAAACTTTAGTATTAGCAGTAATCAGCATGGTTCCATGAAGAATCATTCTTGCCAAACCAATCTATTAACCTTCTATGAGGAGGTGAGTTGCCATCTAGATAAAGGAAGGCTCGACGTGGTGTATCTGGATTTTGCAAAAGCATTTGACCAGTGGCGTAGCGTGGGTTGTCAGAGCCCAGGGCAAGGCAAGTAATTTGTGCCTCCTAACTTACGGACTTTTAGCACTCCGAGTCCTGTCCCTTCCCTTCCTATAATAGTACTGACCAACCCGATTCCTATACTGACCACTACACAGACCACTATACCGTCCACTGCACTATACAACACTGACCACTATACTGTCCAATACACAACATTGACCACTATACTGTCCATTACACTATACTGTCCACTACACTGACCACTACATTATACTGTCCACTATACTGACCCCTACATTATACTGTCCACTATACTGACCCCTACATTATACTGTCCACTATACTGACCCCTACATTATACTGTCCACTATACTGACCCCTACATTATACTGTCCACTATACTGACCCCCATACTACACTGACCACTATACTGTCCACTACACTACACTGACTACTATACTGTCCACTATACTGACCACTATACTGTCCACTACACTGACCACTACACTACAATGTCCTCTGTACTAACCACTATACTACACTGTCCGCTACACTACACTATACTGACCACTATACTGACCACTACACTGTACTGACCACTACACTGTACTGACCACTACACTGTACTGACCACTATACTGTACTGACCACTATACTGTACTGACCACTATACTGTACTGACCACTACACTATCCTACCTACAGTATGCCTATTCTGACACTACACTGCACTGCTCTTCTACTCTCTCTCTCTCTCTCTCTCTCTCTGGCTGGCTGGCTGTTCCCTATCCGCAGACCGTGTCCAACCCCACCCCTGCCCCTCCGGAATACGCCTTACCTTCTCCTCTTTGTTCTCCATCGGTCCTGAAGGGAAGAGGAGGTGGCGAAGACAGTCATGGCTCACATTCATGATTTCTTGTGTCCCCCACGCTCTGCCATGTTCAAACTCCGGCGCCCTGTGATTGGGCGTATGGGGGTCATGTGCGGCAGCGGGGCTGGCCTGTTAAGGTTGCTCCTGAAGTCCCGCCTACGCACATGACCCCATTCGCCCAATCACAGGGTGCCAGAGACTGAACATCTCCAGGATCTACCGCGATGGTGGCTAGGCCAGCCCTGCCACCGCACATGACCCCATACGCTCAATCACAGTGCGCCAGAGTTTGAATATGGCGGAGCGCGGGGGACACAGAAAAGTACATTTATGAGGCGGCAGACAGAATTTCGCCCCCCTAAATGTTGCGCCCGGGGCCACGGCCCCCTCCACACCCCCCATGCTACGCCACTGCATTTGACAAAGTTCCCCATAAGCATTTAATGTGCAAAATAAGGTCCATTTGCATGGACCATACAATTGAAAACTGGCTACAAGGGTGAGTTCAAAGGGTGATGATAAATGGGGAATGCTCAGAATGGTCAGGGGTGGGTAGTGGGGTCCCACAGGGTTCTGTGCTGGGACCAATTCTCTTTAATTTGTACATAAACAACCTGGAGGATGGGGTAAATAGTTCAATCTCTGTAATTGCGAATCATACTAAGCTAAGCAGGGCAATAACTTCTCCGCAGAATGAGGAAACCTTGAAAAAAGATCTGAACAAATTAATGGGGTGGGCAACAATATGGCAAATGAGGTTTAATGTAGAAAAATGTAAAATAATGCACTTGGGTAGCAAAAATATGAATGCAAGCTATACACTAGAGGGAGAACCTCTAGGGGAATCTAGGATGGAAAAGGACCTGGGGGTCCTAGTAGATAGTCTCAGCAATGGCATGCAAGCTGCTGCTAACAAAGCAAACAGAATATTGTAATGCATTAAAAAAAGGGGTTAACGCCAGGTATAAAGCGATAATTCTCCCACTCTACAAATCTCTGGTCCGGCCGCACCTGGAGTATGCTTTCCAGTTCTGGGCACCAGTCTTCAGGAAGGATGTACTGGAAATGGAGCGAGTGCAAAGAAAGGCATCAAAGCTAGTAAAGGGTCTGGACATTAGTTATGAAGAAAGGTTGCGAGCACTGAACTTATTATTTCTGGGGCAGAGACGCTTGAGAGGGGATATGATTTAAATTCATAAATACCATACTGGTGCTAGGGATAAAACTTTCTCATGGAAGGGAGTTTAACAAGACACGTGGCAACTCATTAAAATTTAGAAGAAAAGAGGTTTAACCTTAAAATATGTAAAGGGCTCTTTACTGTAAGAGCGGCAAGGATGTGACATTCCCTTCCACAGGAGGTGGTCTCAGCCAGTTCCTACATATCTTGCAGGACAATTTCATGGGTCAGATGGTAGAGGCACAAACTAGAGCTAAAGCGTTACTAGATCTACTGGTTACCAACAATACAGACCTGATCACAGATGTGGAAATACAGGGCAATTTAGGAAATGGCTATATAATGAAGCCATAGAAAAATGTGCTCAGAAAATATGTAAAAATTATCAGAAAGCAAAACATGATGCTCCCATTCCCCCAGGTACAGGTTGGCATAGGAGGGGGCACAGGAAGTCCCCATAGCCACCCCATGTACCTGGAAGAAATGGGAGCCATCAAAAACCAAAAAAAATATTGTGGTGTAGAATAAAGCTCCACTACAAAGTCAAAAACATTGAATGGGCAGTGCTTTATAAAAATGTATTTCTGATGACTTGAAGGCTTCTGTCATTGGAAATCAAACAATAAAGTGCCTCTACATCTGTGGTAACAATAAAAACCTGGAGAGGGATAGTGACATTTTCTATAGATTGAGGAAAATGTAAGGTATCTTTGGTATACAATGGCAAACTAACAACAAATGGTCTGAGAAAAGAATCAACCTGGTGTTTCATGTAATTGTCTGTCTTCTTGGGCCCTTTGAAGGGTCTGTTGTGTGGAGGTGCATGAGAAAAAGCTGGTGTTGAGAAATTAGAGGAAGAAGTGATATATAACATTGGAAGCTTGTGTGTGGCCCTAAGTCCAATGAAGTCGCACCCAATGCTTCAGTGTTAGCGGTTTGAGAAAGTGTTTAAGAGGAACAATCCCCAAAATTACCTGACACCACCTGTGCTGAAGGGTGTGAAGAGTCAACATTGAAAGCGTGTCTCTTAAAGTGGTTGTAAAGGCAGAACGTATTTTATCTTTATTAGGGTTGCAAATGCCGCATTTGTATGAGTACTAGTGAAAATGCTCAGATGCCTAATCCGATACCTGGGCAGCCTCAGATGATCGGTGTGTCGGTAGGGTGAGTTACAATCATGAATCTCACTATGTGGCTTTTAAAAAAGCAGCTGACAGTCACTTCTCCTTTCCCTTCTGCTGCTTTCAGTTGCTTTATTGAAAGTCACACAGGGAGGTCGGTGATTGGAACTCCCCCCACTGCTACATTGATCAACCCAGACCCTCCCCTGTATCCTCCTCCAGTCTGCATCAGTATCCTCCTTAGGTCCCTGTCTCCTCCGGTCCCCCTCTGTGCTCCCAGATCTGTCAGGATGGAGAGCAGAACAAAGAGCCGGAAAATGTCATCTACCGGCTCCTTCCTTTTCTGAATCACCGATTGTGATTATAACTGAGCATCGTAAACTGTTTACAATGCTTCAGTTTATGAATGAACAGGAGCAGCTGTCTCCTGGCTATTCATCTGCCATACAGCTGAGGCTGCAGAGAAAGGGACTGGGGAATCGTTCCTTTCCCTGTCCCAGGGGGGAGATGTCAGGAGCCTGTTTAGACCCCTGACATCTCACCAAAGCCCCCCCAAACGGAGCTGATAAAAGAAAAAATAATGAAAAAATTTGAATTGTAATAAATATTTAAAAGTTCAATTGAAAAAAAAATTATAAAAAAAAAAAAAAAACACAGACCCTGTCCAGTCCGTCCGTTCTCCCACCCCAAAAAAAAAAAAAAAACAGCATGTCTGACGAACCGCAAGCACTGCTAGGCCCCTCTCGCCCGGGTTGGAATGTGATGCACCGCGCAGTAGGCCGCGACCTCTCTCTCTCCTTGCATGGAGAGTGTCCATTTTGCGTCAGGCCCAGGAGGAAGAGACCATCACCACAGATAGACAGGAGGCCAGAAATCCAGTGACTACCCTTATTCAGGGGGGATCATACAAGGCTTGTTGGATCTGATATCCTATTGGAAATTTATCCTGATAACTGGAGCCTGGAGAGATGTCCCAATGTACCGGGCCTTCACCACTGGATGGTTCCCACAGGCAATAGGTGACAGTCCATTCTGGTCCCGCAGATAAAAGTGCAAATGAAATAGATATAAAAGGAAAAAAAATTCCAATAGTGCAATATTGGTAAAATAAGGGGGCTTTTATTGGAGGGTAATGCAATGCTCCATAAGACAAGAGTCACTCGATCAATCAAAAGAAAAAAGTTGGAATTCCAAACAAAGTAAAAACACATCAGTGTGAATGTGATCCTGCATGCGCAGAGCGTGTGTGTAGCGTCCTGATGATCATTTCTGGATATGTGATGTCAGGGGTACACAAGCCTGCGCCAATGCTCTAAATAATCCATTGGCAGTACAGAGGAGCGCTGCCATTTGTCGGATAAAACGATCCAAAGGTGCTGATTAAAAATGTATGTAATAAGAAAGGTAAAGCACAGCTCTTGTAGTAATCAAAAAACTGAGCACACCCAAGTAAACTTACCATGCTTATGTTAATATACAAATATCACGATCTTGTAGCCAGAAAATATGGCGTCCATGCTACAAATTAAAATAATAAATAAAAAAATTGTAGGAAAGAAAACGGCCCACTTCCATGTACTGTCAATGTGAAAGTTATTCTTACGCATAGTAGGAAACACATATATATAGCAATTATTGCCAGTGTGGGCATATCAATCCAATGTTCCCTGTATAAGATTGAGTGGGAATAATACACTAACCCACTCATAAGCAGTTGATGTCCCACTCCACATTGAGGCCCCCAGATATGTGGGACCCCAATCTGAATATCCAATTCATCTCAAACCCAGAGATTGCCATTACTGCCACGCCAATGAGGTACATATTTTTCAAGGGCCACAAAAGTGGTACCACTAGGGTCACAATTGTGTATCAAAACCCTTATGGATATTTGATATGTGTTCCCCTAATCTAACATGCAGCATATGAATAGTGTGCCCCACATACTCAAGGCCACGAGGGCACCTGTGAAGGTAGACCGCACATTTTGTCCTGCATGTAATAAATGTTTTCATGGGGTAAGTTTCACCTGTGCAAACTGAAATACACTTGGTGATCCTTCTACCTCGATGGATGTTGATTTCACGGCAAATTAGCAGCCCCCCTAAAGAGGACCTAACACCCAGTCATTCTTAATGATCGGCCAGTGTTTTTTGATCATTTTAATTGACCAATGTTGACTGGAAAATGTAGTGATAAAGGCTAAGTCATAATCCTCTACATTGGCACTTGAGACTACTCTATCAACCAAAAGTTACTGACAATCTTTATTGATGATCTTTATTATAAGGGAGTCTATGGCCTTACCATCATAACCTTTAGCCAGAAATCTTGTTTTCAGGAATAAAGCTTTCCTAATGTAATCAACAGAATTAGTGTAGTTCCTTTTTATATGTAGGAACTGCCCCTTAGGTATGGCAGTCAGCCATGAGGAATGGGTTCAGGAGTCCAAAGGGATATACCCATTTCTATCAGTTTGCTTGAAGAAAGTTGAGGTGACTATACCACCATCTTGTATTGAGATCCAAAAAATGGATCTCTGTGGAACTCAACTCCATGGGTAAGGGCAATCCCTCTGTCATTGTCATTCAAATGGGATAAAAAAAGTTTGGACAGATTCAACATCGCCATCCCAAGCAAAAAATTGTTATCAATTAATCTCTTCCACACAACAAGCTCTGAACGCCTGTTGTGTAGAATCACATATTCCTCCCATTTTTACACAAAAAGATTGGCCATGCTTGGAGCAAACTTGGCTCCCATGGCCAATGAGCTCCATTGTGCCAAAAATAATTGTGAATCATTCTCGGTGGAGGGAATGTTGCACCACTTTGTATCCTAATTGGTGGGAGATCGAAGTATAAAAGGATGCAACATTTGCTGTCACCAATAGATAGGTTGGTTGCCACTCTATGGTGCTTAGAATATTAATAACGTGTTTGGTGTCTTATAAGAACAAAGGGGTACCCATCACCAGTTGTTGCAGATTGTGATGGGAGTCACTTTTGGGCGCCGTGTGACCAAGAAAAGAATGGACCCTGAGACTGATTGGATTATTTCAAATGGGACAGTAATACTCATTAACAATATCTCTCAAGCAATATGAAGATTTTATCCCCTGTACACTGTGAGGTCTATGGCCAGGAAGTATAACTCCTAATATGGGCATTCCAGGAAGTTCACTGCAAGATACCGACCGTCCAGGGCTCGAGTCCTGCGAGAACGTGTGGGAACAGCATCCCTGCACTTTTCTCACAGCAGGAACGCCATTCCCTTTGCAGGACTAGAGCCGCCCGAGCCGAATGAGATGTATGCAGAGTAGCGCAGGAAGCGCCTGTCTGTAATAGGTTCTCTCTCTTGTCACTCAGCGCTGTTCGCTCCCCAGCGGTCCCTCCTCTCTTCTCGTCTATCCCCATTGGCTTATGACATCATCTGGGTTAGACGAGAAGAGAGGAGGGGCCGCCGGGGAGCGAGCAGCGCTGCGTGATATGAGAAAGATCTTACTACAGACAGTCGCTTCCTGCGCTACTCTGCATACTGGCAAGTAAGATCCCCTCATGTGCCCTGTAATGTGGCCCTGATGTGCTATGTGCCCCATAATGTGCCATAATGTACTCCGATGTGCCTCGTGCCCTGATGTGCTATGTGCCCTGAAGTGCCCCATGCCCTGATGTGCTATGTGCCCCATAATATGCCCTGATGTGCCCCATGCCCTTATGTGTCCCATACCCTTATGTGCCACATAATGTGCCCCATACCCTGATGTGCTATGTGCCCCATGATGTGCCTTGATGTGCCCCATGCCCTGATGTGCTATGTGCCCGAATGTGCCCCATGATGTGCCATAATGTGCCTTGATGTGCCCCATGCCCTTATGTGCCCCATGCCCTGATGTGCTATGTGCCCTGTGCCATAATGTACCCCAATGTGCCATGTGCCCCATAATGTGCCCTGTGCCATAATGTACCCCAATGTGCCATGGGCCCTGTGCCTTGATGTGCCATGTGCCCTAATGTGCTCCATGCCCTGATGTGCTATGTGCCCCGTGCCCTCATGTACTATGTGCCCCAATGTGCACCATAATATGCCCTGATGTGCTATGTGCCCTGATGTGCCCCATGTCCTAATGTGCCATGTGGCCTGATGTGCCCCATGCCCTTATGTGTCCTGTGCCCTGATGTGCTATGTGCCCCATAATGTGCCCTGATGTACTATGTGCCTCATGATGTGCCCTTATGTGCCCCGTGCCCTGATGTGCTATGTGCACCATAATGTGCCCTGATGTGCCATAATGTGCTCCGATGTGCCCCGTGCCCTGATGTGCTATGTGGCCTGATGTGCCCCATGCCCTGAGGTGACCTGATGTGCCCCAATGTCCAATTTATTTTTTGGTGGGGGAGTGGATCTTGGGTGGTAGTTCCCACACTTTTTTCCCCAGGGCTTGACCCCTGCGACCGTCTATTGCTTAACGATGTTACTTTTGTCTGGATAAGTAAATCGTGTTAATTTTGTCTGAGGTAGTTTTCCCTTCACCTAATGAACTCACCTGTTGTCCGCTAGGGGAGGTATTGACACTCAGAATGTGTATTGGGGGCTCGTTATGTAACCATTGTGTGATGCTGTGGGTGGAGCCGGGTCATGTGGCGCCTGCAATATTAAGTGTGTAAAAAGAGCCTACATTCGTTTCAATAAAGAGTCTGATTTCCGTTTGACCCTCCATACAGAGCCTTGTCTCGTACTTGGGGTGGAAGAATTATTCACATGGGTTTCTTGTTCAGCTGATTGGAGTGTTCGGTAGCTGCCTTTGTGTTCGGAAATGGAGTGTCCTAAACGGCTTTAACCCTTTTCATACTCGGGGGGGGGGGGGGGGGTGGTGTTACAATTGGTGGCAAGCAGCGGGTTGATTCCCACCGACCAGGAGGACAGCTACAAGAGGACACAGGCCAATGGAAGCACAGTATGAATGGCTAAAGTGCTCTAACCTCAAGGACTTGAGAACTGGGGCCGACCAGCCAACAACAGTAAGAAGAGGGACATCGCAGAACTAGTCGAAATGGATAGAGCCGAGAGGCCCAACATAAGCGAAAGGCCCAGCATAACAGACAGGACACCCGAAGAGGCAAGTTTTGATCGGGCTGTTAACATAAGACTGGCACGTTATGGCCCTAACCCTACAGCGGAGATCATAGACAGAGTTACAGCAGCTGTGGAGACAAATTGGCTACAGCAAAGTGATGCTGCAGCAGCAGGAGTCAAAGCAGCACCAACTGAAAGGAGAAAGGTACATTTCGCTGATTTTAAAAATTTAATCGAAACAGAAGGGGAGATTGATGGGTACCTTGCCGATTTTGAACGGCAATATGCCCTACACAGGGTGCCCACAGAGGAATGGGTTACCATTTTGTCTGGGAAATTGTCCGGCCGGGCCAGTAAACCATTCCGGACCATCCCAGCCGAGTAGATTATGAACTATGGGCTAGTAAAAGAAGCACTTTTGGCCAGGTCATACCGGAGGGTTTTCCGAGAGACAGGCAAGCAGACTGGAGACTCATATACCGAGTGGGCATGCAGCCTACACCGCACGGCATCCCACTGGGTCGCTGGATGCCGAGCAGTACCCAGGGAAGAGTTACTGCAGCTGTTCTTGCTGGAGCACTTCTTTGACAAGCTGTCCCCAGAAGTCAGAGTGTGGGTCCGGGACCGAAAACTTTTCACCTTGCCTGAAGCAGCTTGTCTAGCGGATGAATACTCAGACACCCACAAACTGGATAACCCTGTGGTCAAGACAACAGCTTGGGTGGATTATCGATCAGCAGCACCGCCTCCAGCTGGCACCTACCAACCACAGTCGTACCACCCTACAGCACCACCAACGGCCACTTATTCTCAGCAGCCCAGGTTCAACTCCCAGGACTACTCACAACCCATCAGGTGTTGAGGGTGTAAACTGCTAGGGCACAAAAATCCAAACTGTCCGTTGAATCCAGCCAGGCAGTCCCAGTCATGGAGAAAGCCAGCAGGGGGGAATCCCCGCACATCCATGCCTGCGGCTCACTGCATTGAGGAGGAAGAACATTGGGGTGCCCTGCACGAGGCTGATCCAGTACAAGCAGCTAACCAGGACAACAGGCAACAATGCAGGCAGACTATCCGGGTTAATGGAAAGGTAGCCAATGGCCTACGTGATACTGGCGCCACCGTGACCGTACAACAGAAGAACCTCATTCCAGAGAGCCAACACGCCAGAGACCCTGTAGCCATAAGGGTAGCAGAAGGCACTGTATTCTGCCTACCCATTGATCGTCTTCACCTGGATTCGGGGGTTGGTTTGGGACACGTCAATGTGGGGGGGATGAAGGATTTTCCAGTGGATGTACTACTGGGGAATAATTTGGCCCCACTGAAGCCAACCCAGTGACTACCCGTGTCCAGACCCATGCTGTTGGAAACGGCCTGCTTGCTGCTGAGACCCAGGTAAGACTATCTTCCCCGACATGTACCTTAGTTCAGGCTCCCCTAGACTGGGATACCCCAGAGGCATTCGGGAGGGCCTTACACAAGTATAGGGCTAATGCAGATACTCAAGGGGAATAGATGAATGGGTACAGGATAGACTTTATAGAATCCCTAAGCCATCCCCGAGAAGTAAAGCCCTTAGCAGAAACGACAGCTGGTGGTACCCAAGAATACCAGCTGGAGATTCTGCGAATTGGGCATGATGTACCACTAGCAGGACATCTAGGGTCCCGTCAAACAGCCCATAGAATTACACAGAATTTATTCTGGCCCAATTTTAACCAGGATGTGCGACAGTACTGAAAAACGTGTGACACATGTCAATGGGTAGATAAGCGGGGGGACCACCCTAAGGCCAAACTTATGTCCATGCCTATTATTGGGGAGCCCCTTTACCGCATAGCCATTGACATTGTGGGTCCCTTGGCTGGGCCTAGTCCAACTGGGAAGAAGTATATTCTCACAGTGGTGGGCTATGCCACCCATTACCCAGAGGCAGTAGCTATGTCCAACATTGAGGCAGAGACAGTAGCTGATGCCCTGGTTAAGATATGTACTAGTGTGGGGTTCCCTAAAGAGATTCTCTGACCAGGGAACCAAGTTTATCGCTGTACTCACCCAGCAGTTGTGGAAGGTGTGCAATATTAAGCCCTTGCTGAGCTCACCTTACCACCCCCAGACTAATAGTCTCTGCAAGCACTTTAATGGGACCCTCAAACAAATGCTGAGGACTTTTTTGGACGCTTGCAGAGAATAGGAGAGATTCCTGCCTCACCTGTTAATCTGCGTACAGAGAGGTACCTCAGGAGTCTACGGGGTTCTCTCCCTTTGAGTTACTCTGTGGGAGAAGGGTCCGTGGACCCCTCAATCTCATTAGGACATTAGGAGTGAGAGACAGAGCAGGAGAGGACCCTCATAGTGCCCTATGTTCTGGAACTCAGGGACCGCATGGGGCAACTGTCTCTCATCGCAAGGGAGAACCTCCAGGCAGCCCAGGGGAGACAGAAGAGATGGTACGATTGCGGGGCCCGACAGCATATCTCCAGGTTGGGCAGAAGGACTTTGTGCTCAAGCCTGTGAAGATCGACAAGATGCAGACATCTTGGCAGGGCCCGTATAAAGTAGTAGGCCAGGTATGTGATACTACCTATGTTATTGCCAGCTGTGCAGATGAAAGAATCCAGCGAACTTTTCATGTGAACATGCTGAAGGAGTATCAGGAACAGCAGGAGGATGTTGCTGCAGTATGTGCCCTTGCTGTACATGACTCCGAAAGTTTACCCCTCCCTGACTTACTAGAGAGAGACCCCCCCAGACTGACCTCATTAGCCTCGTACAGCTAGGGGAACAGTTAAGCCCCACAAAGGAGGAACATGCTAAGCGGCTTTTGTGGGAGAAACAGGCGACTTTCTCCCAAAAATTGGGATACACAACCCTGGCTGTGCATAAGGTAGAGACCCCTGGAACAGCACCCCCTTCAACAGCCCCCCTACCATATCCCTGAAGCAGTCAAAGAAGGAATGCAGAAGGAGATACAGGCGATGACTTAGAAATCATTGAGCCCTCTGGCCTCGCCTGTAGTCCTGGTGCCTAAGAAAGATGGAACTACCCCGTTCTGCATAGACTACAGGCGACTCAAAGAGAAGACCACCACTGACACCTACCCTATGCTCAGGGTAGACAAACCGCTAGATCGTATAGCCAGGGGGTGTTATTTAAACACAATAGACCTGTGTAAGGGCTATTGGCAGATTCCCCTGGCCGAGGATGCTATCCCCAAGTCGGCATTTGTTACCCCGTTTCGCCTGTGCCAGTCTAAGGTCATGGCATTCGGGATGAAAAATTCCCCGGCTACCTTCCAACGTATGGTGGATAGGCTCCTTGATGACTTTCAGGATTTTGCAAGTGCATACCTGGATTACATTGCGATCTACAGTGGGTCTTGGGAGGAGCACCTGGTAGAGGTGGTTCTGGACAAGATTCGGGCCTCTGGCCTGACCTTGAAACCAGACGAAGTGTCATCTAGGTATGGCAGGGGTGTAGTGACCAGAGACCAGAGCCATCCAAGGTAGAGGCAGTCGCTAACTGGCCCACACTCTGTGCTAAGACCCAGGAATTGGCCTTCTTGGGGAGTGCAGGGTACTACTGACATTTTGTCCCTGATTATAGTGCTATTGCCAAGCCTCTGACTGACCTGATGAAAAATTATTTACCTAAGCAGGTTCTGTGGTCTCCAGCTTGTGAAACCGCGTTTCTAGCCCTCAAGCAAGCACTTTGTAAATGCCCCTGTCTTGGCTGCCCCAGTACCTAACAAACGTTTCCTTGTCCACACAGACGCTTCCATGTTTGGACTGGGGGCTGTGCTGAGCCAAATCGGGGAGGATGGAGGAGAACACCCTGTCGCATACCTGAGCAGAAGGCTATTACCCCAGAAGTGAGCTATGCGGCAGTGGAGGAGGAGTGCTTGGCCCTGGTCGGGGCCCTTAAAAAGTTGAACCCTTATTTGTACGGACAGAAATTTTCATTAGTCACCAACCACAACCCATTGGTCTGGCTTAACCAGGTCTCGGGGAAACAATGGCAGGTTTCCTGTGGTGGAGCTTAGCCTGGCAACCTTAGAATTTCACCATCAGCTACCGACCCGGTAAGCAAAATGCCAGTGCTGATGGGTTGTCCTGGCAAACAGACGTCACCCCGGGCTCCTAGTTCTGGACATCCCCAAGGTGCCCCGAAAAGGATCAAGCTGGGTCTGCTGGAGTGTCCCACAAGGAGGGTGCCATGTGACGTCAATCACTTTTGGGCGCAGGGTGACCAAGAAAAGAATGAACCCTGAGAATATGATTGGATTACTTAAAATAGGACAATAATACTCATTAACAATATCTCTCAAGCAATATGAAGATTTTATTCCCTGTACACTGAGATCTATGGCCATTAAGTATAACTCCTAATATGGGCATTCCAGGAAGTTCAATGTAAGAGACTGGCCTTCTATTGCTTAACGATGATGCTTTTTTCTGGATAAGTAAATTGTGTTACTCTTGTCTGAGGTGGTTCTCCCTTCACCTATTATTAAGTGTGCTAGTGAACTCGCCTGTTGTCCACTAGGGGAGGTATTGACACTCCGATATTGTGTATTGGGGGGCTCTTTATGTAACCATTGTGTGATGTGGGTGGATCCAGGTCATTGTTCATGTGGCGCCTGCAGTATTCTTAAGTGTATGAAAAAGAGCCTGCATTAGTTTCAATAAAGAGTCTGATTCCTTTTTCACCCTCCATACAGAGCCTCGTCTCGTACTTGGGGGAAAGAATTATTCACATTGGTTTCTTGTTTGGCTGATTGGAGTGTTTGGTAGCTGGCTTTATGTTCAGAAATGGAATGTCCTAAACGGGTTTAACCCCTTTCATACTCAGGGTGTCGTTACACAGATAAGTCAATATATTTACCAATAAGTGACATAATGGAATCTATACCACTGATGATGGGTCGACCTGGAGGATTGGATAAAGTCTTATGAACCTTAGGTAGTGAGTAGAGAATTGGTAGATGAGGGGCCAGGGGTACTAAAAAAATGCTCTTCTTCCTTTTTATTCAGGATCCCCATATCAAAACCCTTATCTACAAGTTCTTTTAATTCTCTTTTAAATTTGATTGCAGGATCCGTGGGTAGGGGGGTATAAGTATTTATATCAGATAGAATTCTGGTCATCTCCTGCGAATAAGTTTTAGACAGAGTCTAAAATAAATGCCTTATCTAGGATCACAATTGCCCCCCTTATCTGCAGGGCGGACCACTGTCTTTCCTCTCACATAAGGTTTGTAATCCTTTCTTATCATCATGCTGTAGTTGTACAGGTCTCAACCTTAGACTTTCTAAGTCCTACACTACTAAATCCCTGAAGACGTTGATATTAGGTGCAATTGTACTTGGAGGGTTGAAGAGTGATGCATTAGACAAAGCCGAATGCACAATGGCTGATGAATCTGACCAGCTGTCTAGTGGGATTACTAAGAATGTATCTTTTAACATTCCATTTGCGTGTGTACTTGTATCAATAAAGGTCTGGAGCTTATTCAAGTTTCAATGGGGGAGCATATTTCAGACACTTATTGATTGACACTTCTTCCTTAGAAAGTTCTTTGGTGCTAAGGTTAATAATACCGCTAGCATCTATGTCCTTATTTTTGCAGTGAAGACCCTCTGCACCCTCTCTTGTATCCCCATTTCTTTTGTGTCCCCCTCTAATGCCCTCCTGAAAATCCAGTTTTGAATGGTTACCCAAAGGGTATTGATTATATGGGAAAAGGGGGGACAGGATGATTTCTGATAATTCTGGGGTCTTAATCTCTCATATTGCCAAGGGGAGCATATCTGTTGTATGTGTCAATTCTATGTCGATCCCTCACATCATAGAGGCCTCGTGGGTCTGAGTTAGTACAGTCTATTAAAATTTCCCTTTGTGTGGCGCCATGGTGGAGGTGATCCACCAGATGCTGATTGTTGATTTTGACGGGGACCCTGTTTACCCTTACCACCATGCTCTCCATGGGCACTGGGATACTGTTGGGAATCTACCCAACTCCCCTGTGAGCCTGAAGCTGCAAGATGCGTGTATCCCCAGGGATACCGTGTGGTAGGTTGGTTAAGGTTGCCACTATTAGCAACTAAGCCAATCAATGGGGTTATTACATTTTGTCCCCCAAAACCCTTAGTATTTAAGACACCAAGCACGTTAATATTCTAAGCACCATAGAGTGGTAACCAACCTATCGGTGACAGCGGATGTTGCATCCTTAAATACGTCCATCTCCCATCAATTAGGATATGAAGTGGTGCAACATTTCCTCCAGAGACACTCTGTCATCTCGACCACACAGGGCAATTTTATACTGGAATTGTTGGATTTTTCAATGACTCGCATTTATTTTTGACACAATGGAGCTTATTTCCTCCAAATTAAAGGAGTGGCCATGGGAGCCAAATTTGGCTTTAATGTCGTCACTATATTCAGCAATTAAGTGCAATTGTATAGTGCCTCTGTTTTTGTGCTTAGGACTATGCCTGCTAAAAATGACGCCACAAAGACCAAAAAGGTATTAAAGGCTTCACCACCATGCGCTAGGATCTCGAGTCACATTTCCACGCTGTCATCCTTGCCTGAATTACCATTTATGGCAAACCAGGGTGAGTCATTGGAACAAATTGGTGCAACTGCTTCTCACATCTCAGTGCCTGTATGCGTGACTGAAGATGTCCTTTCCTTCACCCTGCAGGGCCTCGAAGGAAGATTGCTAGATCCCCCTCCCCCAATTCAGAACCTTTGCAAGGGGAACAGTGGGCACAGGATGAGGTGTTATCCTCAGGTGATCAGGAGGAAAAATAAACCGATGATTCCTCTGTGGAGGAAACTATGGTCGATGAACCTTTTTCAGCCTGCACAATCTGAGAAATTGTTGATACAAACTCTAATGCCCTGTACACACGATCAGAAATTCCGCCAGCAAAAGTTCGATATGAGCTTTTGGTCAGAAATTCCGACCGTGTGTATACTCCATTGGACTTTTGCTGGCGGAATTTCCACCACCAAAAGATTGAGAGCTGGTTCTCTATTTTTCCAACTGGAAAAGTTTTAATCGGATATTCCAAACGTCTGTAGCAATTCCGGTGCGCAAAATTGCTACGTGTGCTCGGAAACAATTCGGCGCATGCTCGGAAGCATCAAACTTAATTTTCTCGGCTCGACGCTTTGTTGTACGTCACCACGTTCTTGACGGTCAAATGTTCAGACAACTTTTTTGAGACCGTGTGTATGCAAGAGAAGCTTGAGTGGAATTCCGTCAGAAAAACCTTCCGAGATTTTTCTGGAGGAAATTCTGCTCCTGTGTACGTGGTATTACAGAGATGGTTCACTCCACTTTCATGATGCCCTTAAGAGAGTCTCCTGAAAACTCAGTTTCTTCATTGCCGTGCATTACTAGAACAGCTTATTTTTGCTGAATTGGATCAACCGGATTAGCATTTTCTCCCTCCTAAGTGATTTTCAGTTTATCCCATGGAGTAGAAATTCACTTAAAAATGGAAAGTACCATCAGTTGACGCTGATTTTTCCAGTGTGAATAGAAACCTTACTTGTCCTGTAGACAATGCACAAATTCTTAAGGATCCAACAGATAAGAAGTTGTAATCCCTGTTAAAATCGACTTTTTCCTTGGCAGGTGCCGTTACTCAGCCTGCAGGCGCTGCAATAGTCGTCTGTCAATCCCTAAAGGACCAATTTAGACAGGCCCTTAAAGAGGTTCCTGCACAACAAGTCAAGAAATTGGCAGAACTACCAAAAGCATTATGCTTTTCCATAGTTGCTTTAAAGATTCTACTCACCCGGCACCTCGCCTTATGCAGGTCAGTAGTTTCTATCCTCCTAGGGCGGCACAGTGGTGTAGTGGTTAGCACTCTCACCTAGCAGTAAGAAGGGTCGCTGGTTCAAATCCCAACCAGGACACTACCTGCCTGGAGTTTGCGTGTTCTCTCTGTGCCTGCGTGGGTTTCCTCCGAGCACTCCGGTTTCCTCCCACAATCCAAAGACATGCAGGTAGGTTAATTGGCTTCTGTCCAAAAATTGACCCTAGTATATGAATGGGGACCTTGGATTGTGGGCTCCTTGAGGGTAGGGACCGATGAGAGTGTGCAATGTATAGGGATAGGGACAATTGTAGATACTCACTCAGGTTGAACTGGATGGACTGGTGTCTTTATTCAACCTTACTATGAAACTTCTGCCATCTATCAACATCCGAGATGCATATCTGCATGTTCCCACTCACCAAAAGTTTCTGCGCTTTGCATTAGAACAGCAGCATTTCCAGTTTGTAGCCCTGCCCTTCGGGCTAGCCAGTCTAAGCCAGTCAAGCTAGACCAGTCGGTAGCTGATTTGGAGCAAAGCGTACGCATTACAACCAGTTACCCGATTCTCAACCTAGAGAAATATTCCTTAATACTGTTAAAAACTTGGGTCTGATCATAGACACAGCCCAGGAAAATGTGTTCTTGCCTCAGGCAAAGACCAACTCTATAAGAGAGATAGTGCGGATGGTCAGGTCAAAAGGCAATCCCTTCATTTGTCTTTGCATGAGGTTGCTAGGAACCATGGTGGCTTCATTCAAAGCAGTTCCCTGTGCCCAGTTCCATTCAAAACTGTTGGAAAACAATATCCTGTCTGCTTCGAACAAAACAATTCAAGCTTTAGACTTGCCAATGCGGCAGTCCCCAAGGGTGTCACAAAGCCTCAGTTGGTTGCTAGCTCAGAATCTGCTGAAAGGAAAATCCTTCAGACCAGTTATCTGGAAAGTGGTAACGACAGATGCCAGCCTTTCAGGCTGGGGAGCAGTACTAGAAAAGGCAACTGTCCAGGGACAGTGGTCAAGAGCCAAAAGAACCTTGCCCATCAATATCCTAGAGATTCGGGCAGCGCGTCTGGCTCTGAAGGCTTGGACTTTCAAGTTACGGGTTTGTCCTGTCAGGATCCAATCAGACAATGCCACAGATGTGGCCTATATCAATAACCGAGGGGGCACCAAGAGTCTCCCAGCGCAGAGAAAGGTGAACCATATTCTAACTTGGGCAGAAAGGAATGTTCCGTGCCTATCTGCAGTCTCCATTCTGGGAGTAGAGAATTGGCAGGTGGACTACTTGAGTCCCAGCAGTTATTCTCAGTGGAATGGTCTCTTCACCCTGACATATTTCAGCCTGTTTGCCAAAAATGGGGGACTCCGGACATAGATCTTCTAGCATCAGGGTTCCACATGAAGTTAGTCAACTTTGTGGCAAGAACAAGGGATCCACTCGCATGTGGAACAGATGCGTTGGTGACCCCGTGGGATTAGTTCTCACTGATCTATGCATTCCCCCACATTCAGTTGCTGCCTCGAATTCTTTGCAGGATCAAGCTGGAAAGAAAGCCAGTAATTCTGGTGGGACTAGCATGGCCCAGAAGTTCATGGTATACAGAAATCGTAAAGATGGCAGTAGAGGGCCCATGGCCCCTCCCACTACAGTTAGATCTGCTCTCACAGGGACCAATATTCCATCCTACCTTACGGTCTCTAAATTTAGCGGCTTGGCTATTGAAGCCCACATTCTGAAGAGACGTGGGCTTTCCGGGTCAGTTATCTCTACCCTGATTAATGCAAGGAAGCCAGCTTCCAGAACTATATATTTGAGTCTTGGAGGGCTTATGTTTCCTGGTGTGAATCCAAGGGTTGACACCCTTGGAGATATCATAGGCAGAATTCTTGCCTTTCTACAATAAGGGGTAGAAATTAAATTGGCCTTGAGTACTATTAAAGGCCAAGTCTCAGTTTTATCGGTCTTATTTCAAAGACCATTTGTTACACTTTCTTTAGTCTGGGGTTTTATGCGAGGGGTGATGCGGCCTTATCCGCCCGTCAAACCTCCCTTGAACCATTGGGACTTGAACTTAGTTTTGTCTGTTAGAAAAACAGCCATTTGAACTGATATACCATATTCCCCTAGTCTTTCTGACAAGGAAGTTGGTATTTTTCTTTAGTTCATTGATGGACACAGCTCCAGTAATCTTGACCGTAGGGTTATTATGCCAACTTTAGGAGAGGACTACGCAAAACATGTAATGCATGTGAAAACAGCAGAACTTTACAGTTCTGCCCAGGGGGCAGTCCCTCTGGTAATAACCCCTCAGTCTGCTTCCTGCAGCTCAGTTTTTTTCTGCCTAGTAAAGGAGAAGGACCTAGGCTCCCTGCAGGACCATCGGTCCTGGGAATTTCTCTGGAATTTTGCCTTTTCCGCAAGATTTTAAGATCCTGTGATCTGCTGTCAACAGCCGGCTGGGTGACCAGCTGGATAATCCAGATCCTTGTAGTCTCCCCAGCCTGGCCATCAAGCATGTGCAGACCCTAGCTATGTGCTGGGTCAGCCACGTCATGCCCCTCAGGCTCCAGGGGCAGCCGGTGAGCGTAATGCTCTGGGGCACACTTATGATCGGACTACTGATGTCTTTGTCAGCGTGCCGTGGCGAAAAGCCACCCCATACTACTCGGGAGTGGGTCTGTGATGGGATGTCCCCAGCTTGTCCGGATGGTAAGTACAGCTCTTCCCCAGCTTGTCCGGATGGTAAGTACAGCTCTTCCTACCTCGGCAGGATTGAGCAGCTGGGCATTCCTTGGGAGGTCGATTAGGGGGTCCCTCTCCTCCCTCTCTTCTCTCACTGTCCCTATTTTCCTCCCCCCGTGGGGGATGCTGCATGGCTGGGCTGCTGAGCCTTGTGTGTACCTGAGCCCGGGGGGCTCTGACCCTGGGGGCTGTGCTGGTTGTCTGTGTCCCTGGGTGTCTGTGGTCTCTCCTCTGGTGTCTGGGGGCTCTGCATGTGCTGTCTTAGCGATGTTCTGCCACCATTATCTCTGTTCATTCACTATAGTATTCAACTATATTTAGTTACTTGTCAGACATTTGCTGTGTGTCTCTGTGGAAAGCATGGCCGGTGACCATTTTGTTGTAGCTCAGTGCCGTTTTTATCCTCGGCGCTGGTCCCTGTAGCTCAGAACAGTGAGTTTTTTTGCTCTGGACACAGGCACCTATAACAGAATGGCGCAACGCTTGGAGTGGTGACTCCTGCGGTGGGGGCCCCTCAGTCTGCAGCAGCTAGGAGGGTGGGATTGTGCACCTGTCCTAAGTCCCCAAGGATGGCAGACAGGGTGGGTCATGGCTTCAGAAACTGGTGTTTCTTCCCCAGAACTCCCTGCAGTTGCAGTCGACGCGTCTGCAAACAGTGCAGTGCCTTGTCGGCGGTCCTTGAAACGTTCGTTGCCAGGGTGGAGGCGGTGTGCAGGCACAAAGGTGGTAAAAAGCACCCCCTCCCCATCCTCCGGGGAGAGCTCTGACTCGGGCCCCACAGTGACTGACAGCCCCTGCTCTGATGTATCAGATGACGCTGACCAGGACCGATCGGACAGTCCCCATCCAGGTCCGCGCAAGATAAAGCGCTACTTGGAGCACTTATCAAAGCTGTGCATGATACCCTGAAAATTCAGGATACAGCAGGATCCTCTGCTGAACTAGTGGTCCCTTTTGGGTCCCCTAAGCCAGCCCGTACACCTAAGGTGTTTCCGTATCTGACTTATTTCGATAAGTTCATATATAAGGCATGGGGAAGCCCGCAATGGATCTTTTCGGTCCCAAAAAGAATGGCAGTGCATTAACCCTTTTGAGGAGAGCCTTCTTAAAAAATGGTCAGCTCCTCCGGTTGTGGACCCCCCAGTATCCAAGTTAAACACAGTAACCACGATCCCGGTAGAGGACTCCTGCATTTAAGGACCCTACCATCAGGAAGGCCGAGGCAGTGGCCCGTTCCTTGTTTACGGTTGTGGGGTCAGCAATACGACCAGTACTGGCACCAGCGCTACTGTCACAGACCCTTCCTGAATGGGCAAAACTTTTGGAGCGCAAATTGGAGAAGCAGCAGGCCTCTCCTGTCTGCGTGGAACTGACAGATGCATGGCCTTAAGTACGTTTGTGATGCAGTCCTGGATACGCTTCCCTTGCTCTCCATGGCTTCAGTGTCAGCAGTGGTGATGCATTGCCTGCTTTGGCTAAAATGCTGGTCTGCGGACCAGGCATCTAAAAAAATAAAAATAAAATAAAAAGCCTTGATGGATCTATCCTTCCTTGGTGAGCGGCTATTTGGAGCCTCGTTGGATGACATTATTAAGAATGTCACAGGTGGGAAGAGCACCTTGCTCCCACAGTCCAGGAAGAGTAAGGAGCCACGCGACAGGCAAGGGCCCTCATTTTCCGCTCAAAATAGACTTTTTTCGTCTGCCCGGGACTTCAGCAACACGCTCCCAGTCCAACAGGGCGAATACTGAGGATCAGAAGCATCCCTGGATTCGCAAGCCTAACAAGTGAGCAAAAATGCTTCTGGATGAAGGTTTGCCCCCGCCAGTCACTCAGGTGGAGGTCGCCTTTGGGAGTTTGCCCGGTGGGCCTCTCGGCTGTCCAACCAATAGGTCTGCGAACTGATTTCATCTGGCTACAAGATAGACTTCTTTTGGCCACCAAACAGATTCTTCCCTTCCAGTCTACCCTTACTTCCGGATCGCCGGGAGGCCTTGTTGGGGGCGGTAAGGGACCTGCTGATTCCCGGGGTGATAGTGCCTGTTCCGGAGTTGGAAAGGTTTCAGGGTTTCTACTCCAATCTGTTTGTAGTCCCCAAAAAGGAAGGGGTACATCCAATCTTGGATCTGAAAGCCCTCAATTGCTTTGTGAAAGTACAGAGGTTCAGAATGGAATCAGTTCGCTCCATTGTCACTGCTCTCCATCAGGGGGACTCCCTAGCTTCTTTGGACATCCAGAATGCATACCTGCATATACCCATATGCCTCAGGCATCAGAGGTTTCTGTGATTGCAGTAGGGGAAGCCCACTACCATTTTGTGGCTCTTTGGCTTGGCTTCAGCACCCGAGTCTTTACCAAAGTATTGGCTCCATTTTTAGCGTTGTTGCGACAACACAGAATCACAATCGTGGTTTGCCTAGACAATCTCCTCCTAAGAGCAGCTTCCGCCTCAGAATTAAAGGAGGATGTGGCGATCACCATGCAAACCCTGTGTCAGAAACCATGAATCAGACTGAGACAGAAGCACAATTAAATCACACTTATTAATAAAAATAAAAAGGTAAATCGAAAAAGTGTAGTCAAGCATAGCCAGAGTCCAGTAACCAGATCGGGTAGTCAGCCAGTCCAAAGTTCAAAACCAGATCGGGTAATCAGCCAGGCCTGAAGTCAGGGATCCAAGACGAGCAACTGTAAGCAGGATAAGGAGGGATGTCAGCAAGCCAGTCTTGAAACAAACCGCAGGGGATGGTTTCTTGTGATGTGACCAATGCGAAGGCAGAGGTGAAGTGAGCTGGGCTTTAAGTAGGCAGGTCAGGCGAGCATCATCGGGAACAGCTGGTAACTGTGGAGAGAGAAGAGAGCTGGCCAGCCCAGAGAAGGAAGGGCTGAGCCAGCACTGACAGTACCCCTTCCTCAATAACCCCTCTCCCTCGGAGGGCTTGAGGGAAACTGTCTATGGAACTCACGGAGGAGGACAGGGGCATGTACGTCAGAGGATGAAACCCAGGAGCGTTCCTCTGGACCGTACCCCTTCCAATGCACCAGGTACTGTGTGCCCCCTTGGAACCTACGGGAGTCAACAATGGATTTTACCTCATACTCATGGTTCAAAACCTGAATAGGGGGAGGATGTGGCACCGAGGTGGTAAATTGGTTACAGACCAACGGTTTCAATAAGGAGAAATGAAACACATTTGAGATGCGCATACTAGGAGGAAGGTCCAATTTGTAAGCCACTGGGTTAATCCTGCGAAGGATACGGAGGCAGGCGTCTGCGGTCAGCATGGAGTCTGTACCTATCATTAGCATGACGCAAAGCCTTCTGGACTTGTACCGAAGTGGAATGAAGGCCACAGAGATGCTCCTCTAACGCAGGAATACTCTGCGGAACAAACGAGTCAGACAACATAGAAGGTTGGAAACCATATTTCGCCATAAATGGAGACAATCAGGAGGCAGAATTCAAGGTACTGAACAAACTCTGCCCAAGGTAATAGGTCAGACCAGTTGTTATGATGGTCAGAAATATAGCAACGTAGGAATTGCTCCAAGGACTGCTTGGCTCGCAGCCCTATTTGACTGTGGGTGATACGCAGAAGAGAACGCAAGCTGGATTCCCAACTGAGCACAAAAAGCTCTCCAGAACCAGGAGACAAACTGACTGCCCCTATCCGAGACAATCACCTTGGGTAGCCCATGTAAGTGAAAGATCTCCCGAGCAAAAATGGAAGCCAGTTCCTTAGAGGTGGGCAACTTCTTAAGTGGAATACAATGACACATCTTTGAGAACCGGTCAACCACCATAAGGATAACAGTGTTGCCTTGGGAGTTGGGCAACTCCACAATGAAATCTATAGACAGGTGAGTCCAGGGCCTCTCTCCATTGGGTATGGGTTGTAGGAGGCCCACTGGAAGGTGTCGCGGAGTCTTACTCTGAGCACACACGGGACAGGCAGCTACGAAGGCAGTAACATCAGCCCGTAGACTAGGCCACCAGAATTGTTGGAAAATGGTCCAAATGAGTTGATTCTTCCCAGGATGGCCAGCTGCCTTGGGAGAATGGTAAGTGTGGAGCACAGCAGTACGGATACTCTCTGGGGCAAAGCAGTGGTCACAAGGTTTATCAGGAGGAGCATGGACCTGAGCAGCAAGAATTTTGTCACCCAAAGGAGAAATAAGACTGGTGCGAACCGTAGCCAAGATACGATCAGGAGGAATCATAGGAACCGGAACTGACTCCGACTTAGAAGTGGAGGAAAATTGTCGTGACAAGGCATCAGCCCTTACATTCTTAGTACTGGGTAAGAATGAGACAATGTAATTAAAGCTTGACACGAAAAGAGCCCATCGCACCCTTCTGGGAGAGAGGCGCTTAGCCTCAGACAAGAATGTAAGATTCTTATGGTCAGTAAGAATAAGAACAGGCACAGTGGTACCTTCAAGGAGATGTCTCCATTCTTTCATGGCTAAAATGATCGCCAACAGCTCTCTGTCACCAATCTCATAATTGCACTCAGCAGGTGACAATTTCTTGGAAAAGTAGCCAAACGGATACATAGCGCTCAGTTAGGACGTTGAGACAGAAGGGCGCCAACTCCAGTCTCAGAAGCATCGACTTCTAGGATAAAAGGCAACGTAGGATCAGGATGTGCCAACACAGGAGCAGAAACAAAAGCAGCCTTGAGAGTCTCAAAGGCCTTAATGGACTCCGGAGACCAACTCTGTGGGTTACCGTCCTTTCTGGTCATATCGGTCAGAGGCTTGACCAGAGACGAGAAGTTAGGAATAAACTTACGATAGTAGTTGGAAAAGCCCAGGAAACGCTGCAGAGGATGTAAACCCACGGGTCAAGGCCACTGTAGGACTGCTGAAAGTTTCTCTGGAACATTGAAAAACCAGCAGTGCAAATGACATAGCCCAGGAATGTAACCTGTCCATGATGGAACTCACTTCTCCAGTTTACAATAGAGATTGTTTTCTTAGTTTCTGAAGCACACAACAGACATCTGTGTGGTGGCTCTCCAGGGACTTGGAAAATATGAGGATATCATTAAGATAAACCACCACACACAGCTGCAACAAATCTCTGAGGACATCATTAATAAATTCCTGGAAAACTGCCGGGGCGTTACAAAGGCCAAAAGGCATTACCAGGTATTCATAATGGCCTGTTCTGGTATTAAATGCAGTTTTCCACTCGTCGCCCTCCTTAATGCGCACAAGATTGTATGCCCCTCTCAAGTCAAGCTTCGTGAAAACCGTTGCTCCCTTCAGGCAGTCAAATAACTCTGTAATCAATGGAATCGGGTATGCATTCTTAATCGTGACTTGATTGAGACCCCTATAATCTATACAAGGTCTCAGTTCACTGCTCTTCTTTTTCACAAAGAAGAAACCAGCACCAGCAGGAGACAAGGATTTGCAGATGAAACCTCAAAAGTGCGTCAGCAACATACTCCTCCATGGCCTTATCCTCCAAGACCGACAAAGGTTAAACCCGGCCACAAGGAGGTATGGCACCCGGTTGAAGGTCAATTGCGCAAGCATAAGACCGGTGTGGAGGCAAACTACCGGCTTGACCTTTATCAAAGACATCGCCAAAATCACGGTACTCCTCTGGCAGGGAGGGGAGTGAAGAGGGGGGCACAGGACCTTGGATACCTTCAGAAAGCATGTCTCACTGCATTGCGGTGACCAGGAGAGAACCTCAGCTTGCAGCCAATCAAAAGAGGGGTTGTGCCTCTGTAACCAAGGATAACCAATAACCAGCGGAAACCTGGGTGAGGAAATAACTTGGAATTGGATTATCCCATGGTGAAGAGCCCCTACGGCCATGGACAACGGAACGGTCTCATTAGTCACATGGGCAGGCTGTAAAGGTCTGCCGTCAAGAACCTCAATGGCAAGTGGAGCGTCACGCAGCTGCAGCGGAATCGAGTGCTGCGAAACAAATGCAGCATCAATAAACAGGCCTGCAGCCCCAGGGGCTTATCCTTCTGGATAACTGGGAACGAAACAACGCCACCGAAGGTCTGTCCATGACAGGACCTCAAGGTTCGGGCGCTCCCTGGACAGGTAGGACAAGACTTCAAAAAGTGACCTGCCTGGCCACAATAAAGGCACAATCTCTCCCTCCTCCTAAAGGCTCTCTCATCCGCAGAGAGACACATGAAGCCCAGGTGCATGGGTTCATCTTTACTGACCAACTCGGTACCAGGAGGCATTGGAGGTGAGGGAGGCATGGGTGGGACTACAAAGCTTGGAGGCAAACGTACAGGAGGCTTCCGCAAGCGTTCCTTAAGAGAAAGTCTTTCTCTGAGTCTGGAGTCAATGAGGATGGCAAACGACATCAAGCTCTCCAGCTCAGTGGGTATATCTTGGGCTGCTATCTCATCCTTGATGGAATCCGAGAGACCATGAGAAAAAGCGGCCACGAGGGCCTCATTGTTCCAAGCAACCTCTGCTGCCAGAGTACGGAATTCAATGGCGTATTCGGCAACAGTTCTCGTACTCTGACGGATATGAGGCACTTGGCAGCAGAAGCGGAGCGTGCGGGAACATCAAAAACCCTTTTAAAGGAGGCCACAAATTGAGGGTAACTCAAGACAACAGGTTTTTGCGTCTCCCATAGAGGGTTAGCCAAGGCTCTCTCCGAAAGCAAAGATCTCACAAAACCTACTTTGCTTCTGTCCGTGGGAAACGCAGAATTTCGAAGTATATCTTAACCTGATTGAGAAACCCTCTGCATTGAACTGGATTGCCCCCAAATCGCTGGGGAAGCGGAGCAGAACCAGACATACCTCTTATAGAGGTAATACTTGAGGCGGGTGCCTGCACAGAGACTGGCGCAGCAGCAGGGCCTGCCTGCGACTCAGGTTGTACCGGAGAAGCCACTGTGGGGGATTCCAGGTGATCCGTGCGATTCAGGAGCGTTTGTGACGCCATGGCAAACTGATCCATGCGGTGATCTTGCTCATCCAATCTGGAAAAAATATTACCAACAAGTGGATTGACTGTATCTTCTGAATTTATGGCCTTCACGTACTGTCAGAAACCATGAATCAGACTGAGACAGAAGTACAATTAAATCACACTTGTTTATTAATAAAAATTAAAAGGTAAATAGAAAAAGCGTAGTCAAGCATAGCCAGAGTTCAGTAACCAGATGAGGTAGTCAGCCAGGCCTGAAGTCAGGGATCCAAGTAAAGCAACTGCAAGCAGGATAAGGAGCCAGGAGGGATGTCAGCAAGCCAGTCTTGAAACAAACCGCTGGAGATGGTTTCTTGTGATATGACCAACGCAAAGGCAGAGGTGAAGTGAGCTGGAAGGCTTTAAGTAGGCAGGTCAGGTGAGCATCATCGGGAACAGCTGGTAACTGTGGAGAGAGAAGAGAGCTGGCAATTGGCCGACAGCTGAGCGGCCAGCCCAGAGAAGGAAGGGTTGAGCCAGCCCTGACACCCTGCGTGAATTTGGGTGGCTGTTGAACTTCAAAAAGTAAGTGCTTATAATGACTCAATGACTGGAGTACCTAGGCTTACTGCTGGACTCCGTGGAAGCGAGAGTATTTCTCCCTTCAGACAAACTGCAGACTCTGAGTCATGGTGAAGCTGTTGATGAACCGCAGGTGGTCTTCACTGCACTTTTGCCTGCGAGTCCTGGGCCTCATGGTGGCCTCCTTCAAGGCGATACAGTACGCTCAGTTTCACACCAGAAAACTGAGCAGAAGGAGATATTGACAAAATGGGACAAATCTCAGTTTATCCCTGATTCGGCAGATTCGGGTGAGCCAGTTAGTCAGGGACTCCCTGCTCTGGTGGTTGAGATCCCCAGCACTTTGGGCCGGAAATCATTCCTACCTCTTCGTTGGACAGTGATCACAACGGACGCCAGCCTGACCTGCTGGAGTGGAGTACTAGGAGTACAGTCGACCCAGGGCCTCTGGCTGGGGGAGGAATCCAAGTTGCCAATCAATGTGCTCAAGCTCAGAGTGATCAGGCTATGCCTCTCCACATGGTCGATAAGACTTTGAGGGCGTCCAATCAGAATCCAGTCAGACAATGCCACGGCAGTGGTATATGTCAACCATCAAGGAGGAACAAGAAGCTTGGCTGCAGCACGGGAGGTCGCTCACATCCTTCGGTGGGCAGAGCAACATGTACTAGCCCTGTCGGCCATATACATCCAGGGAGTAAAAAACTGGCAGGCGGACTATCGAAGTAGCCAGATGCTGGACGCAGGAGAGTGGTCGTTTCATCTGGAGGTGTTCAGTCTTCTGTGCCTGCGGTGGGGCACACCAGACGTGGATCTCCTGGCCTCTTGGCTCAATCGGAAGGTGCTGAAGTTCTTATCCAGGACAAGAGATCCTTGGGCGGACGCATCAGACGATCAGGTGCCTCCATGGGCTCAGTACCACTAAAACTGTTACCACGTCTGCTCCGCAGAGTGGAGACCAAGGGGATTCCAATGATTGCCCCAAATTGGCCTCGGCATCCATGCTATGCTGACCTAGTAACAAAGAGAGACGGCGCCCTCTAAGTGCAGCGATGGATAAACATAAATTTATTAAAATAGCTTAAAAACACTCACATTTAAACGGTATACAGATGCTGTGTCTTCCAGAAATGGGCTGAAATGAGTGTAGCTTCGGAGCAGGCTCTGGCAGACTGCATGCTCCGAAGCGCCGCTCATTTCAGCCCTGTTCCCGGAAGACACAGCATCTGTATACTACCAAGCAAGGGTACTACACCGATCGACCGCGCTCCAACCATCCTGAATCGCCATGGAACACACCACGTTACCTATTACTGGCTAGAGGACAGATGCTGAGATCTTTGTACCACGGCCCCGATCTGTGTCCCATAGGGATATACGGAAGAACCTTTTAGTTGTGATGTGCCTGTACACCACTGTTTAAATGTGAGTGTTTTTAATCTATTGTAATAAATGTATGTTTATCCATCGCTGCACTTAGAGGGCGCCGTCTCTTTCTTGTTTGTTGTTTCTTAGAGCTTCTTCTTGCTTTAAAGACTGCCAGCCCGCTAGTGCACAGCTTTTACTAAAGATTATTTTTATGGACTAAAAATATTGTTGTTGTTATTGTTGCCCAGTATCCTGTTAATCCTGTGTGTGTGTGTGTGTGTGTATATATATATATATTTTTTGGCTAAATCCTAGAGTGCTCCATAATTACCCCCTCTTTCTATAATGCCGACCTAGTAAGCCTGGTTGCGAACGCTCCCTGGTGGCTACCGTTTCTCTCTCAAGGTCTGATTCTCCATCCTGCTTTACCGTCGCTGGTTTTAACAGCATGGCTGTTGAGAGACAAGTGCTAAGGTACCGAGGCCTGTCTGATTCTTATTTCAACTGTGTTGAGGGCACGGAAATCTTCACAGAAGATATACCATCGTACATGGAAGGCTTATATCTCTGTGTGAGGAGATGAAGTGACATCCACACACCTATTCCGTTTCCAGGATTCTGCTGTTCCTACATTGAGTAGACCAGAAACTGGCTTTAAGCACCATCAAGGGGTCAGATAGCCTTGGCTGTCTTTTTCCAATGACCCCTTGCGTCTCACTCTCTGGTGAGCACCTTTTGTACAAGGGGTCCGGCATGTAGTCCCTCCAGTGCATCCCCCGTGGGATCTGAACCTGGTCCTATTGGGGCTTCAGAAACCGCCGTTTGAGAACAAAATTTTCTTGTTGACCCTTTCTCAAAAAGTGGTCTTCCTAGTGGCCATTACATCGGCCAGGAGGGTTTCGGAACTGGCAGCCTTGTCTTGCAAGTGGCCATATCTTGTTATCCACAAGGATAAGGTGTTGCGTCTGCAACCTTCTTTTCTACCGAACGTGGTTTCGGCTTTTCACCTCAATGAAGACATTGTGTTAACATCTCTGTGTCCTAAGCTGGCCCTCCATTCCCTAGACGTTGGCCGGGCTCTAAGGGTATATCTGTCTGCCACAGCTCCCTTCCGGAAGTTAGACTCTGTTTCTTTCAGTAGCTGGTCTGAGAAAAGGGATGGTGGTCTCGTTGTCCACCATTTCCAGGTGGATCAGGGGCAGGTGCCCCCCTTTCCTGTCACGGCCCACTCCACCAGGATAATTGGGACCTCTTGGGCTTTCGGACATCAAGTGTGTAAGGCAGTGACTTGATCGTCCGTTCACACCTTTACAAAGTTCTACAAAGTGGATGTAAGTGCATCTTCTGATGCCTGGAGTTGTACATTCCTTCTGTTAAGAAAGTTACTTTTTTGAATGTTAATGCACTCTGCTGCATTTGTTGACCGCAAGTTTTGATGCGGTTAGTTCAGATGGTGACTCCCCTGTTAGGGAGCACCGCTGTTTGTGGGTGAAGTTATGTTGCTGTTCCCACCCCTCGTTATGATACTGCTTGGGGATGTCCCTACGGTCAAGATTACTGGAGTTGTGTCCATCAATGAACGAAAAAGAAAATAGGATTTTTGTACTCACCATAAAATCCTTTTCTCTGAAGTTCATTGACGGAAACAGCACCCTCCCCTCCTATTGGTTTATATTATACTGCTTGTGGAAATACTGAGCTGCAGGAAGCAGTCTGAGGGGTTATTACCAGAGGGACCGCCCCCTGGGCGGAACTGTAAAGTTCTGTTGTTTTCACATGTATTACATGTTCTGCCTACTCCTCTCCTGAAGGTGGCGTAATAACCCTACGGTCAAGATTACAGCAGCTGTGTCAGTCAATGAACTTCAGAGAAAATAATTTTATGGCGAGTACAAAAATCCTATTTTTTGGTTGCTATATCCTCCGCAAGCAGGGTTTTGGAATTGGTTGCTCTTTCTTGTAAAGAGCCCTATTTCATTTATCATGAGGACAGAATGGTGTTATGCCCTCGTTCCAGACTTTTTGCCAAAAGTGATTTCAGGTTTTCACTTGAACCAAGATATTGTCCTGCCATTGTTTTTTCCAAAACCATGTTCCAGGGAAGAAAAGTCACTACATTATCTTGATGTGAGAGCAGTGAAAATCTATTTAAATGCAACTGCTCAGATTCATAAGACTGATTTATTCTGCCAGGGGGTCCTAAGAAAGGATAGGCAGCGTCAAAATCCACTGTCGCTAAGTGAATTCGGCAAGTTATAATTCAAACTTATGATTTAAGAGGTAAGATTCCCCCTTTTCAAGTTAAGGCACATTCTACCAGGGTGGTTAGTGCTTCTTGGGAAGTGCGCCATCAGGCCTCCATGGCTCAGATCTGTAAGGCCGCAAATTGGTCTTCAGTTCATACATTTACAAAATTTTATCAGGTAGATGTAAGGAGGTATGAGGATATTGCCTTTGGGCGCAGTGTGCTTCAGGCAGCAGGTAGAAGTCCTCAAGTCTGGGGGTACCCTCTGAGTTGTGTCTCCCTCCCCTCAAGTAGCATGGCTATGGGACGCCCCATTAAGTAATTAAGGCTCTGTATCCCATGATGTATGATAAAGAAAATAGGATTTTTCTAACAGTTTGTAAAAATCCTTTTCTTGGAGTACATCATGGGACACAGAGGTCCCTCCCCTCTTTTTTGGGATTTAAGTATATTGCTTCACTACAAAAACTGCTTCGCTCCTTGAAGGAGGAGGGGTTATATAGGGAGTGAACTTACTGGATTGGTTATACCAGTGTCCATCACCTGATGGTGGTCTATAACCCATTAAGTAATTACTTAAGGCTCTGTGTCCCATGATGTACTCCAAGAAAAGGATTTTACAGGTAAGCTGTTACAAAAATCCTTTTTTTTTTTTCTTCTGTTTCAAAAGCCAAGGGCAATTTTCATCCTGTCCTAGACCTGAAATGCCTAAATGTCTTCCTTCAGATTCCAAAGTTTCTAATGGAATATAGATATTCTGCTGAACTTTGGATGGATTCTCAACCCTCAGAATTCTGTGCTGGGTCTGACTTGGGATTGGTTACCTAGTTACATAGTCTGTTTGGAAAAAGATACACATCCATACAGTTCTCTGTGCATACTAGGCCAGGTCTCTCCACACTCAAGCACAGATAGTTCAGTCCCAATATCACACTTCGGTGCGCTTTTGCATGGAGTTACTGGGGCCATTGGTAGCCTCGTTCAAAGCAGTGCCCTTTGCCCTTTTCACTCTAGTTCTCTGCATACTGTCTGCATTGGGCAAATAGACACAGTTTCTGGTCCATCCCTTGCATTTGTCTCCATTATCTCCCCTCTCCCTGACTTGGTGGATTTCTAATCCGGTGTTGGAGTTGGCAAAGTTGTTTCTTGCATTAACTTGGGAGATTCCCATAAATGACAGCCTGTGAGGCTGAGTAGTAGGTCTAGGAATGTCGATGGTTCATCAAACCTGGTCAATGGAGAACTCCAAATTTTCAATAAACATTATGGAGCGTTGGGCCATTCTGCTGCCCCTTTCAGCACTGAGTGTTTCTGCTTCTGGGACTTCTGACATGGATTCCATCGGATGGCACACCTTTGGCCTACATCAGCCACCAAGAAGACAATTCTGACCTTGACAAATCGTCATGTTTGACCCAGACATCAGTACACATTCCAGACATCAAAAATTGTCAAGTCAACTTCCTCAGCCTCCGTGCCTCAAGGAGATTGGTTCCTTCATCCTGAAGTTTTTCAGGACCTTTGTTGCAAGTCGCGGGACAGCAGGTGTGAACTTGTTAGCATCTCAGTTTAACAACAAACTGATCAGGTTCATCACCAGGTCCAGAGATCCTCAAGCCTTTGCCGTGGGTGATATGATGTCTGCTTGGGTTCGGTTTCACCTGATCTTTGGTTTTCCTCTGTTCAAGCTTTTTCCACTACTGTTCTGCAGGATTGATTTGGAGGGCATTTGGGGGATTATTGTGACACCAATCTGGCCAAAGAAGGTTTGGTACTTGGACTTGTAGGACTTCAGATTTTGGCAGATTCCCCTTGGCTTTTTCTGGATCATGTAGCTTTTCTGTCTCAAGGTCCAGTCTATCATCTTTTATTCTCAAGTCACTGGTTTGACAGCCTGGCTGTTGAAGCCTGGGTCCTGAGGAAAAAGGGATATCAAATTTGGTTATCCTGACTCGCTTTGTTCTAGGAAGTCTGTCTTGCCAAATATACTATTGCACCTGGAAAGCTTATTTTGCATGGCGTGAGCAGAGAGAATAACATTCTAGATGATACTCCATGGGGTGTACAGTATCCTGGACTTTCTCTTCAATAGGGTCTACATCAGTAGCTGGTTTTGTGTACCCTCAAGGGGTATTTTGGCCTTGTCTATCCTCTTTTATTGTCCTTTACCTCTCATTTCCTGGTGAAGGCCTTTGTGCAGGTGGTCACTCATTTAAAACAAAAGTGTGTTTTTTTTTTTGTTTTTTTGTTTTTTTTAGATTCATATTTACCTAGGTTGATGCAGCATTAGTCTGATACTGCATCTATCCCCCGGTGTATCTAACACTGAGAACCGAGCGATCGAACACCGCCAATCGCTTGGTTCTCATGGCTCTGTGAGCAGCTCTGTCAATCAGCAGCTCTCTGCTTCGCCCCCTCCTCGCTCACTGGAGCATTGGGCTGTGGAGGAAATGGGAATAGCCGGCTCAGGCTCAGGGGCTCACTGAGAGGCTGAGCTGGGTGCTGGTTCAGGCATGTGGGCGGATCCCAAATCTATGGTCGTGATGATGCCCGAGCCTGAACTGACTCTGAGACATCAGCGGCCTTCAGCCCACTCTCTGCTGAAAACAGGTCACAGGAGTGCAGAACGAACTTCACAGGAGAAGTACAGCCAAACGAACCCCATGTGGTTTTTACACAATAAGGTTGTCCTTAAACCCAAGACTTATTTTCTGCCCAAGGTGGTCTCCTCCTTTTCTCTTTAATCAGGATGTTGTCCCACCATCTTTCTGTCCTGCTCCTAATTACCCTAGAGAAGTCTCTCTTCATTCTCTTGATGTGGTTTGTTCTGTATGTTTTTACCTGTAGAACTCCTTTTAGTCTTATGGGATTCTCTTTGTCCTTCCTGAAGACTCTTGTAAAAGGCATCCTGCATCTAATCCACCATTGCTAGATGGATTTGACAGGTCATTGTTAAAGCCTATTCCCCACAGTATAAGGTTCCTTCCTTTCCCACTCCGCTAGGTCTGTGGGAGTTTCTTGGGTTTTTCAGAACCTAGCATCTGATTAACTGATTTGTAAGGCTTCCATGTGGTCATCTGTTCACACATTTGCTAAGTTTTACCAGGTGGATGCTGATGCCGACTTCGGCCATAAGGTGCTACAAGCAGGTGTCTAGTTAGGCTCCATGTACACGGGACGCTAAGGCTGCTTTCACACTGGGGCGGTATTCAGGCGTTACAGCGCTAAAAATAGCGCCTGTGTAACACCTGAAAAAAAACGGCCCCTTTAACTCCAGTGTGAAAGCCGGAGGGCTTTCACACTGGAGCGATGCGCTGGCAGGACGGTGAAAAAAGTCCTGCTAGCCGCATCTTTGCAGCGGTGAAGGAGCGGTGTATTCACCGCTCCTAAACCGCTCCTACCCATTGAAATCAATGGGACACCGCGGCAATACCGCCGGCAAAGCGCCGCTGCAGCGGCGCTTTGCGGGCGGGTTTAACACCTTTTCGGCCGCTAGCGGGGGTTAAATCCACCCCACTAGCGCCCGCACACCGCCGCTAAAACGACGGTAAAGCGCCGCTAAAAATAGCGGCACTTTACCGCCGACGCCGCTCCCGCTGCAGTGTGAAAGCAGCCTAAGGCAAAGTCCTCTGAACGTTGTTGTTTTTTTTTTTTTGAAAGCTTGAAACCAGCGTTTAGAAACGCCCGTTTAGGCATGTTTGCACGCTATGTTTAGCTGCATTTGCGTCTAGAAGCATTTAGTAATGATAATATCATAAGACCCTCCCCAAGCTCAAAAAAGGTTTTATTTAACTATTTCAGCCATTTTGTGAGACCGGAGTCAGTAACAGCAGCAGAGAGAACAGCAGTGTCCTTGTATGTGTCCCCATTTCTGTGCTTTTTTTTTTTTTTTACAATAGATCCCATAATGAGCATATGTGAGGGAATGCTCCTGACGTTGCTCTTGATGAGGCTAGAATGATGTCGAAAATTGCATGCGAGGACCAGGGTTCATCGCTACTGGACCCATCCATTGATCGCTCAGCGCATGTCAGTAGGATATTTTACCAACATGTATGTACAGCTGCGTACCTACCCCAATATTTTTTTTAATTTTACACGCATGTCCATTGCCTCATTTGACATTCTACTAGAAAAAGTTTGGCCCAGTCTGACACACTTGGACACGAACATGAGGAAGATTGTGACACCAGAGGAACGTCTGTTGGTGACTATGAAATTTCATGAAACTATGTTTGATCACGTCGGTGGTCAGGCTAAATGGTGGGGTCATCTTTTTCATATCTAACAACATATGGGTCAAATTACAATTATACTTTGTAAAACAACATTGATAGTGGTGTATTGGATTGTATCAAGGGCTATATATGGTCTATGATTCATTTCAAGTAATTACCAGTTTTTTTTTTGTTTGTTTTCTCATCGTTTTCCTTTTTTTGTTTTTAATGTCTAAAAAATTGGGTACCTTTTTAAAAACGTTTATTCCCAAAAACTAGTGAATACGTTATTCTGCGCCATCCAGTGGACCATAGCATTCAACTGGAGATCACAGTCTGTTCCTTGGGCCCAGATCCTACAAAGGATGGAAACCATACGATAATGGATACAATGCACCTGTATAATAACAAATGGTCCAGCTGGCTGCTAGACCAATGGCTAAACCGACCTGAACCACACCCTTCCCCTCATTGAGCGAGGGCCTCAGGCCCCCTGGAGAAATAGACTAGCTTCTAAACAGTTGAAGCATAAATATAGCCACATGAGCACCTCTAAGACTTGGTAGATACGGATGTTACTTTTCTATGTTTAAAAGTTAGTTTTTAGTCTTTTGATGAACCATAAGACATGGTATTATCAACGGTCGTTACATGCTATTACATGGGTAATCTTAATGCATGAGATATTCCTCATTGTGTTCTTAAGTATGCATTAACGTCTGATGTCCTGAACTGTCTCGGGTTGCACCCCGACTAAATCCCTTGTCTTATCATTTATCCAACAATAAAAATGAAAATGTGGCTAAACGCTGCGTTTGGCGTCTGAAACGTGGAAATCTTCGGTGTCTGGACTTTTTTTGCCTTCAAAGAAAGGCTGTTAAACGCAACTTCCTAAAAACTACTCTAAACGAAACACTGTACATGGTCACATAAGAGATGACATTGAATGAGTTCAGGGACAGTTAAAAAAAAAAAAAAAAAAAAGCGTCCAAGTGCCTCTGAACGTGCGTTTAGCAGCAGCAGCAGTGTACATGGGGCCTTAGGGTCTTATACCTTTGTTTATTTTTTGTGGGCCTGTTGGTGTTTGCTCTTTTGCACACCACTCTTTTTATGTATTTAATTTGGACATCCTAGTCCTCTAAGACTTTACCTGTGTTTTGTACAGTCTGACCAAGAAAAACGTTTTTTTTTTTTTTTTTTACTTACCTGTAAAATCAGTTTCTTAGAATACAGTACAGGACACGTGGTATAGTGGATAGCACTCTCATCTAGCAGTAAGAAGGGTCGCTGGTTCAAATCCCAACCACGACACTACCTGCCTAGAGTTTGCATGTTTTCCCTGTGCCTGCGTGGGTTACCTCCGGGTACTCCGGTTTCCTCCCACAATCCAAAAACATGCACGTAGGTTAATTGGCTTCTGTACAAAATTGGCCCTAGTATATGAGTGTAGACACTCGCTCAAGTTGAACTGGATGGACTGGTGTCTTTATTCAACCTAACTATGAAACTATGAGACACAGGACCCTCCACGCTCTCTCTCTATGTTTAATCGTTATTACTTGCTAAAAAACTGAGCATAACTGTCAGGGGGAGAGGTTATATGGAGTCCTAGCCGTTCTGTTTGCCCGTGTCCAGTCGCTTGTAGGTAGCAACATAATACCTAATTGTCTAAATTTGTACTGTCGTTTTTTATTCTTTATGGTATTGCACTTGCAATTGTATTCATGTTTCGCATATTTTAGTTGTATACTATGCTTTTATACTGTGAGTCTCCTGTTAGGTTAAAAAAGTTTGTGATTTTTGCAATTTATTTTTAATGGGGTTATTTGGAGAAGCGCTGTATGAATACAGTTATTTTGTGTTAACATATATTTATGTATTATACAGCTACTAGTGTAAGATTTTATTTCATTTTAACATATATATTTAATAATATGCCCAGGGTTCTGAGAATCATTCATAGTTGATAAAACTGTAGGTGCCATTTTCTTAAGAGAACAATGCTAAACCTTCAAAGCCTTTCCTACTTGACACATTTCCACAGCTCACTAATGTTCAGGTATGTCTGCTGTGCCAGAATTTTCATCCAATGTACTAGTTTACATTAGGCTTTTGTAGTAATCTAGTGTTTGGCTATTTATTAAAAGTGATTCAGGTGACTACAGTCACCCGATCACTTTTACGGTACTTAGAAGGGCAAGCCGCTGTGATTGTGATAGCTGCAGAGCGCTGTTCCCCAACATCCCCTCCTGTCCATCCCAGATGCTCGTATATGACACCGTGTGAAATGGACAAGAGGAGCCTGAAGAGGAATCATCACAGCCACATCACTGCTTAGCTCTGCATATGAAGGAGACTGCTTCCCTGCCATGTGCCCTGCCCCAATGTAAGGTGCCCTGCGGCATGCCCTGATCACATGTAATGTGCTCTGCTGTTGGCTCCCATGTAAGGTGCCCCATAATGTGCCCTGCTCCTATGTAAGTTGCCCTACTGTGTGCTCCATAATGTACCCTATCCCATGTAATATGCCATGCTGTGTGTCCCACAATGTTCCCTGCTCCCATGTAAAGTGCCCTGCTGCCCCCTGCACACGGCTTATCTGAAGTTTGACCCAGAATTGGGAATCTGTACAGCATAAAGGCAAGCACGAGTTTCACAATAAACCGGAACATTTTAATATTGATTCTAATATGTAATCCCGTTTCTAAAATAATTGTAATATATACAGCTCACTGACCACATCAATGTTTCATGAGCTGTGGATGTCAAGATTATTTCAGGGGTTCCCCAAGACCTCAAACTTTTTGCCAAGGGTTCCTCCAAGGTAAAAAGGTTAAGAAACCCTGCTCAAGGAAAATTATTCAATCGCTGGACATTTTAGTATATTTTATTTATATGCCAATGTGTGAAAACTTGCATGTACTGAGTCATCTGTTTGGCTTTTCATTAGGCGGTGGTGCGCATAACTAACAGAGATGGCGTTACTGAGGATTCTGCAAAGAACAGATTGTCCAGCCAGATGTCTAACAATGAGCGGGTAGCTGCATCAAATGTGGTTCTTTGCACCCTTTGGGACCCAGAGATCACTCAGATACAGGTCAGTATATTGGGATTTTGAAGGCATGAAATGCAACAAAACAATTCAAAACTCACTTCCTTTACAGTGATACAACACCTGCAATGTCCCTTGCTGTAGCCCTGGATTTTCTTTCCTGTTTCAGCATCTTCAGCCATCTTGACTGGCTGTCTGGGGATTGTTTATCTACTGTGCATGTGCACAGGCCATTCATCCAGACACCAAGACATGCTGGGAGTATACATTGAGTTGTAAATGTGTAGCTGTGGGTATATTTCAAAGCATGAAAATTATAAAATTAGGTGTGCTATCCCTTTAAATAACATACACATCCAATAAAGTGCATTACACATTCAGTAGGTATAGAGGAGAATCAATTTCCCCCCTTAAAAAGAATTACATTTTGTTGCTTTGCAGCCTGAAATGAAGACAGCTTTTTTTTTTTTTTTTTTGTATCCAGCTTAATTTACTCAGTGCTACCGGTAGTAATAACATCCAAGTTAAAGCTATAACACCAACATGTCAGAAAATGAAAAACAAAATCTCTGAGTTGGAAAAAGGATCACCCCCCCCCTTCCTAAATATGACTTGAAAAATCAATCAGATGTAGCCAATTACCTTCTCAATGGCACGCAAAAGCCATTTGACTTTCAACTGTGGTTCTTTTGATTAGCCCAGCAAAAAGAGTATCTCGGTCCCTGGTAGTGTAACTGAAGCAAACAATTATGGCAAGGCACTGTCAAAACATCTCCGGGATTAAGTTGTGGACATGCACAAGTCAGGAGATGGATACAACACAAATTCAAAGGCTATATCAATGCCTAGAAGCACAGTGAAGTCTTTTATTAAGAAAGTAGAGGGTATTTGGTACAACACACACTCCCTGGATCAGGACATTGCAAACGGGATAAAAGAGCCAGGAGGAAACTGGTCAGAGAGGCTACCAAGAGGCCTACAGCAACTCTGAAGCAGTTGCAGGAATTTATAACAATGATTGGTCATTGTGTGCAACAATGACAACAATCTCACACATTCTCCACAAATGTGGCTAGTAAGGGAGGGTTGCAAGGAAAACCTACTCAAAGGCCACAGCAAAAATTACCACACAGTGGTTGAAGGAGAAAATGGTGAATGTCCTTGCATGGCCTAGTTGTGGACGGAGATCACGTGACGTCACCCGCGGTCATTGATCATTTTAAAGATCGTATGAAGCTTCGTTATTGTAAGTGTGTTTTTTATGTATATTCATCATTAAAACGTTTTTCTATGGAGAGCACTATGGCCTGTCTTTCTATCCACATGGTCTGAGGAATTGTGAATACTGCTATATACCGATCCAGTGTGGGTATTCCACGAACGTGTCAGTTCATTTGACTCTGAATAGGAGAAAGCTGTGTTTTCGTTTGTGAATTGGTCGGATATAATCGGAGAGGAGTACAGCGATTGGATGAGTTGATATTTAAGTGCATACGACCCTCTGTAATTTAAAGGGTCCATACGATGAGGTGAGCAGCCAATTTTACCATTGGTGGTGGTCCCCCCCCTTGGCACTAAGTCACTTTATGCATGAACTGACTGTATACCACTGAAGATTCCTCACGTGGACTTTTTGACTCAAAAGCTATCTTTGGACTTTTTATTAATTTTAATATGTTAGTAATCATTTTATTTTAGTTAGAGCGCTGTACCATCTGTTTGATATATGGCCTAGTTAGAGCCCAGATTTAAACCCCATTCAAAATCTGTGGAATGACTTGAAGACTGCAGTGCACATTCACCATCGAATTTTGATCAGCAGCCCCCTATACGATAGACATGTGCAGAGTGAAATATTTTGTTTCGGAATTTCGTTTTCGTATGAAAAATGAATTTATTTAGTTACTCCCAAAATTTGTTTTTATTCATTTCGTTTTTCGTTCAAAAATTGCATTTGTCCAAAAATCCACATGAATTACGGTCGAAATATGTCTTTGAAGGTGTCTGTCGAATGTATAAAGAGGATTCGACGGAGCTAGTATATAGCATACTTTGTGTGAACTTTAGAACCCTATTAAAGTCTATGGGACTCCAACGTTCAAAATCTAAAGTGCTAATTTTAAAGGCTAATATGCAAGTTACTGTCCTAAAAAGTGTTTTTTCGGGAGCAGTGATTTTAACAATGATTAAAGTGAAACAATAAAAGTGTAATATTCCTTTAAATTTCGTACCTGGGGTGTCTATAGTATGCTTGTGAAGGGGCACATGTTTCCCGTGCTTAGAACTGTCCCTGCACAAAGTGTCATTTCTGAAGGGAAAAAAGTCCTTTAAAATCACTCGCAGCTATAATGAATTTTCAGCTCCCGTAATACACTCATTGAAAGTCATTGATAAAAAACAAAAAAGCGTGGGGTTCCCTCAAATTCAATTAAGAGGCCCTTCAGGTCTGGAATGGATGTTAAGGAGAACCCCGTGTCCATACCAGACCCTTTATCCGAGCACGCAACCTGGCAGACTGCAGGAAAATAGGGGGGACGAGAGAGCGCCCCCCCTCCTGAACCATACCAGGCCACATGCCCTCAACATTGGGAGGATGCTTTGGGGGCCCCCCCCCAAAGCACCATGTCCCCATGTTGATGGGGACAAGAGCCTCATCCCCCACAACCCTGGACGGTGGTTGTGGGGGTCTGCGGGCAGGGGGCTTATCAGAATCTAGAAGCCCCCTATAACAAGGGGACCCCCAGATCCCGCCCCCCCTGTTTGAAATGGTAAGGGGGTACAAAAGTACCCCTACCATTTCACAAAGAAAGTGTAAAAAATAGTTAAATAAGACAAACACACTTTTGAAAAAGCCCTTTATTAAAAATAAAAAATAAATAAAAAAAAGATTCCAGCGGTGGTAATCCACTCTTGCTATCCAACGACGGATGATCATCTCTCCGGGGTCCAGCGAGATCTGATCCAGCGCAGCGAATCCATCCATCTTCTGTCTCCACGGAGGAGACACTGCGGGATCCAGGCAGCCTGACGTTTCTTATATGTGGAGGGCGGGACCACCCGTCACCTGACCCCGCCCCCCTCTGACGCGAATGGGGAAACCGGGCTTCCCCAATGACGTGTGGGTGACCCGCCCCCTCTGATGTAACGGAAACCTGCGTTACATCAAGGGGGCGGGTCACTATACGTCATTGGAGAAGCCCGCATATAAGAAACGTTAGGCCGCCGGGACCCCGCAGTGTCTCCTCCGTGGAGACAGAAGATGGATGGAATCGCTGCGCTGGATCAGATCTCGCTGGACCCCGGAGAGATGATCATCCGTCGTTGGATAGCAAGAGTGGATTACCACCACTGGAATCTTTTTATAAAAAAAAAGGGGGCTTTTTCAAAAGTGTGTTTGTCTTATTTAACTATTTTTTACACTTTCTTCGTGAAATGGTAGGCCCTTACCATTTCAAACGGGGGGCGGAATCTGGGGGTCCCCTTGTTAAAGGGGGCTTCCAGATTCTGATAAGCCCCCCCCCGCCCGCAGACCCCCACAACCACCGGCCAGGGTTGTTGGGATGAGCCCCTTATCTCCATCAACATGGGGACATGGTTCTTTGGGGGGGACCCCAAAGCATCCTCCCAATGTTGAGGGCATGTGGCCTGGTACAGTTCAGTCCCACCCTCTTTTCCTGTGACCTGCCAGGTTGCGTGCTCGGATACAGGGTCTGGTATGGATTTTTAGGGGGACCCCCACGTCAATTTTTTTTTAATTTGACGCAGGGTTCCCCTTAATATCCATACCAGACCTGAAGGGCCTGGTAATTGAATTTGGGGGAACACCACACTTTTTTTTTTTTTTTATATCAATGACTTTCAATGAGTGTTCTCTGTATTACGGGAGTCGACAATTCATTATAGCCGCGAGTGATTTTAAAGGACTTTTTTTCCTGCAGAAATGGCACTTTGTGCAGGGACAGTTCTAAGCACGGGAAACATGTGCCCCTTCACAGACTTACTATAGACACCCCCCAGGTACGAAATTTAAAGGAATATTACACTTTTATTGTTTCACTTTAATCATTGTTAAAAATCACTGCTCCAGAAAAAACGCCCATTTTTAAAACTTTTTTTTGCATTGATACATGTCCCCTGGGGCAGGACCCAGGTCCCCAGACACTTTTTGGGACAGTAACTTGCATTTTAGCCTTTAAAATTGGCACTTTAGAATCTTTTCCCTCTGTCAAATATTTTCTCTGTCGAATATTTTCTCTATATAATCTTGGACTAATAGAGGTAAGGTTAGGCACATTAGACCACAGGTTCAATAGATACAGATTATTGTCCAGAGTCACTTCGAATCTCCTATTCTATATCGAACTGTTGTAACAACGAAAACGCAAATAAAGCATTTATTTATGTTGGATCTTTAATTTTTCGGATTCTGCACTTTCATTATCGTTTCTCAAAACGAAAACTAAAATACCTGAAATTCGGACGAAAATGAATGCACATGTCTACTATACGATGTGGTGCTGTCTCCAAGCGGGGGGAACGTGTTAAACCTGTATCTCAGAGATTACGGTGGTCTTCTATCAGCAAAAGATTTTTACTTTTTCAGTTTTTGGGAACATCCTGGGACTGACTGTACTTGTAGTTTAATACTCTTGGAGAACCCCGGGTAAATTTAAAAGCAACCTCAACTTACTAATTATTAGATCACTATCCTAACTAAGATCAAGAAGTATCGTCAATCTTTCCTGTCCTTGGCTATATACCAAGGTCTATACCACTATCCCCGGGTCATATATATACGCTTACTCTACCCGTATTAGGGAATAAAATGACAAAAGCTCCTGATGAAGCATATTTGTGTAACATATAGGGCAATTTCGAGCCGAGTCATCTATGATACACTGTCTATATTATTGTTTTTTATGTCACATGATTATCTGCTATATCTAAGTGGAATTATTTGAGTCTTTGTTCTATACATGATTTAAGTAGAATGCATTGACAGTGTAATCTTTATGCTCTGAGGCAATTAGCGTTTTATGCAAATCTCTGTATGTTTTTTTGCATTTAGTATCTTTTACTTTGTAAATTTTGTTAAAAATCTTTAAAAAAAAAAAAAAAACTTGTGTGTTATGCCTACAAAGTCCATCATTTTCAACAAAATTGTTCTGTCTAATGATTTCAAATATCGGCACGTTTTATCTTGTATCGTATCCACAGCACCACTCTGTGATGTTACGCAACTAATTTAAAGATGCCATCAAATTTTACTGAACTTTAGCAGTTCTGCAAAGAAGAGTGAGCAAATATTGCAATGTCTAGATGTGCAAAGTTAGTAAAGACATATCCCAACAGGCAAAAGGTGGTTCAACAAAATACTGACACAAGGGGCCATCCGTTTTTCCAACTGATTCTCTTTTTAAATGTATTTATTTTTTTTACATGTTGGTGTTATATCTTTCACTTGGATGTTATATGTTGCACTGAATAATTACAACTGGATAAAAAAAAAAAACTGTGTCTGTCTTCAATTCAGGCTGCAAAGCCATAAAATGTGACTATTTTAAAGGGGGGTACATATGCAAATATAGTAAATTATTCCTTAAAAAAAATAATTCCTAAAAAAAAATGCAAAAATAAATGAATTAAATTTACTATGACCTTAAATGATATACACAACCAATAAAGTGCATCAAATATACATGTTCCGTAGTAAATCCTATAAAAAAAAAAAAGTAATTATAAATAAAAGTCCAAATAAAACAGCCGTAGCGCTTCGGGTTCCTCCTCTCCCCTTGGTGGTCTTTGAGAGCCGAAGGTCCGGTCCGGTGGCCTGCAAAGTAAAGTCCTGGAAGGGGCTGCGTGTGCACAGCCACCATTTTTGTGTCGGCCACTGGGAAGGTTACGCCGGAAGTGACAGGGCGGGTCAGCGCCAACGTAATTTCCGAAATGGGCTGAGGGGGGAGGAGATGGGACAGAAGCTGACGCCTATTTCCGGTTCCAATGCAGTGGCTCTGTGGGAGTCCAGAAGCGGCATGTGAAGCCACGTATGGAACACTGCACACCTGCCGTGGAGGGGTCGGCACCTACAGTGGTGGGGATAGGCACAGGCTACAGCAAGGCTCAGGTAGGAGGCAGCGGTTTAAGTCTGCCTATTCCTTTAACTGTTGTTTTCCAGTCTCACACTTTTTTTTTTATCTTTCCCCCTAAGTTAAGTGGCCTGTCTGGGCACTGGATGATTACTTGTTTCTTCCTATTGCACCTGTGGGTTGGCCCATAAAAGCAGAGACTGGGTCTCTCTAAGGGTCCCCTGGTTTTCTTCCCTTTTTTGTCTTCTCAGGCCAAGAGCTGACCCAGGCAAAAAGAGATGCCCTTCATGTAGGTCAAAAATGGGGGGAAAATTGGAAGAAAACCCTATGCAGTACTTGCATCACTTCTTTAGTTAAGGAGTAATCGGCTTCTGTTTGTGATGACTTGGTTGCCTCTGTAAAGAAGGAACTACGGTATATGCCATGATTCAGACTTTTGGGGAATGGTTAGTTAATCCGGCTGCTAGTCAGCCCTCCACTAAAGAGTCTTCCCAGGGTTCACCTTCCGTCCCAGTGTTTTAAACTCTATCTGAAGGTCCATCAAACAGGGAAGAACAGTCCCCCACAACTTCCGTTAAGGACTCGGAAGAGGAGGTTGGGGAGGAGGAATTGGCCCCCTCCAAATTTAAGTTATCCCTGGAAGAGGTGGATGGGCTTCTTAAAGAGGAAGTAAACCCTGATGGGTTTACTTCCTCTTTTTTTCCCTGCAAAGGTAAAGCATAATGGACTACTATGCATCGCATAGTAGCTCATTATGTGTCACTTACCTGACACAGGAGCCAGCGAAGTCGCCGCTGATCCCTGTAGTCCGCCGCATCCATGTTGCTGGTGGCGTCTCGCAGCTCCGACGAATCACAGCGGCGAAGCCGCGATGACGTCACTCCCGCGCATGCGCACGGGAGTCGCGTCTCGCAGCTCCGCCGCTGCCACTCGGCGAAGCCGCGATGACGTCACTCCCGCGCATGCGCACGGGAGTCGACAAATTAGGCGAATCCATTCATGGATTTGCCGCATTTAGTGCGCCTGCGCGCCGCTGTCTACGGCGCATGCGCCGTAGACAGCGGTGCCCATTTTCGGGCAAATATCTCCTAAACCATATAGGTTTAGGAGATATTGCTTGGACCTACAGGTAAGCCTTAATCTAGGCTTACCTGTAGGTCCAAGTTGTTTGGAAGGGTTTACTTCCTCTTTAACCACTTGAATACTGGGCACTTTCGCCCCTTTCCTTCCCAGACCAATTTTCAGCTTTCAGCGCTCTTGCACTTTCAATGACAATTGCGTGGTCATGCTACGCTGTACCCAAATGAAAATGTTATCATTTTGTTCACACAAATAGAGCTTGCTTTTGGTGGTATTTATTCACGACCGCATGTATGCAGGTTTAAGTGAACCTAAGGGTTGGACATTTCCAGTCCGTTCGAACCAGAGAGAAAACCTTTTTTCAAAAAGCCCATAAGAGAAGTTTTTCTTTTGGGGAGGACCCCCTCTGCAGTTTGGAACAAGGTGCCCAGGTTGGATGCCGCCTTCTCCCAGGTCTTGAGATCCACCGACCTGTCCTTTGAAGACATTGGGGGGGGGGAGGGTTCTTGGGGATCCAATTGATAAACGTATGGATCACCCAATAAAGAGATTTTGAATTCATTTTCTACCCTGTCGTCTGCAGTAGCTTATATAGCAGGTGCTTTGGCCAAAGCAATTAAAATATCAGCTAGATCAGCAGCCTTGACAAATGCTGCAAGAGCAGCTTTATGGTTAAAGACCTGGCCGGGTGATTAGGGATGGCCTAACGGTTCGCCCGGCGGTCGGTTCGTGGCAAATTTTGCCTGTTAGCGATTCGCCCGATCGGCGGACTATTGTCGCTGTTCGCCCGGCGGACTTATGTGTTTACAGGGTGAACAAACTTTGACCCATGATGACACATCCATCATGGGGTACAGGACAGCCAATTGAGACATTTCAGGACAATTGGACATTCCCCCGAACTTATAAATATACCCGATCCGGCGGCCATTTTACATTCTTTCTTCTGTCACTATAGGGAGAGGTTGCTTTGTGGAGCAGGGAGAGACTGCAGTGACACAAATCGCTAGCTATTAGGTCCACAAAAGTCCTTTTAAGGACTGGTATGGTATAGAGTAGTACAGTATATAGGGTTGAGTGAACTGCTGTGCTTGTAAATCCAGCAGCCTGTCTTTAGCAGGGAGGGACAGGACGCTGTGTGTAGCAGGGAGGGAGAGTCAGTTTAATCATTAGCTGTTACTATTAGGTCCACAAGGGTCCTTTTTAAGGACTGGTATGGTATAGAGTAGTACAGTAGTATATAGGGTTGAGTGAACTGCTGTGCTTGTAAATCCAGCAGCCTGTCTTTAGTGAATGCAGGGAGTGACAGGACGCTGTGTGTAGCAGGGAGGGACAGTCAGTTTAATCATTAGCTGTTACTATTAGGTCCACAAAGGTCCTTTTAAGGACTGGTATGGTATAGAGTAGTACAGTATATAGGGTTGTACACGTATAATCTTTCTTCCAAATATAGAAAATATTATACTTGACTGCTGCCCCTAGCAGTCCTTTATCAGTGTAGGGACTGAGGCACAGTCTGCTAATCACTAGCTACTAGTTCCACAAAGGTCCTTATAAGGACTGGTATGGTATAGAGTAGTACAGTATATAGGTTTGAGTGAACTGCTGTGCTTGTGATTCCAGCAGCCTGTCTTTAGCAGGGAGGGACAGGACACTGTGTGTAGCAGGGACAGTCAGTTTAATCTTTAGCTGTTACTATTAGGTCCACAAAGGTCCTTTTAAGGACTGGTATGGTATAGGCGTAGTACAGTATATAGAGTTGTACACGTATAATATTCTTTCTTCCAAATATAGAAAGAATATTATACTTGACTGCTGCCCTATTCTGCAGCAGTCCTTTATCAGTGTAGGGACTGAGGTACAGTCTGCTAATCATTAGCTACTAGATCCACAAAGGTCCTTAAGGACTGGTATAGGTATACTATTTGGTGTGCAGTATATAGTTGTGTAATACACGTATAAAATACTTGCACATATAGAAAACATAGTATAGTGCGTTTCCACTGTGCAGAATTGTGACTGCTGAGCGGTTCTGCAGCAATACTACAAAGAGTGACAAACGCAATCCAAAAAAAAGTATTGTAACTGGTGTGATAGACCAGTGGCCCCCAAAAACAACAGATTGAAGCGGGGTGTTATATACCTTCTTCCACATACATGCTGCACTTCTCTAGAGACTTTTGTCACAGGGTCATTTAAAAAATCACATGCAGAGGAAGAGGCAGGCCCTTCCACAGGGGTGGTAGGGGTAGGGCAGGAGCAACAGGCTTGAGCCAAAGTGGGAAATTGCAGAAGGTGCGTGCGATTACGTCAAAGGAAGCACCAGACTTGGTTGAGTGACTCACTCAGCCTTACTCTTCTGCACCCTCCTCGTCCTCTTGATCTGCACCCTCTTCTTCACTCTCTGCTATGTGCACCCCCAAATACACTACCACCAACACCACCACCACATACCTTCCGCTTGAGTCACAGGAATTATTTTCCGATCCATATCAAGACATTTCTGATGCGCAGCCACTCTTGGCATTGGATCTGGAAGAGGAGGTAGCAACAACCGCCACTCAGCAGTCTGACGACAGTACCCAGATCAGCCCAAGGAGGAGGTTGGTCCCCGGTGTTGCTGCCTACTCCGAGATCTCTAATTATAGCAGTGGGGAAGGTGACGTCGATGATGACGTGTCTAGTGATGTCACATGGGTGCCCACAAGAGAGGAAGAGGAGGGGAGTTCAGAGGGAGATATGGACCAGCAGATAGGGAGGAGAAGCGGGAAGAACTTACATTGCACAGGAGGGACAAAGCAGACTGCTAATGTATCAGAAGCGAGGCATCGACCATGTACGGTCACATCTGGCGCTCCCAGGACGCCGGCACATGGCTCCGCAGTGTGGGCTTTTTTTTAACGTGTCCGCTGCTGACAATAGTGTTGCCATCTGCAATCTTTGCAGTCAACGCATAAGTCGCGGTAAGCCCAACACTCAGCTAGGGACGACCGTCTTAAGAAGGCACATGAGCTGCCATCACCGAGCCCAGTGGGAGCAATGGAACACACAAAGCCACACTCCAGGCTCTCACCCTCCAGCCTCGTCTAAAGCTGTGTGAAGTTGGCACCCCATGTTTGTAAAAGCTGAATAAAAATATACCATTCGTTTGTGCCGCGTTTGTGCTGATTTGTGCCGCAAAAATTAGCGTTTGTGCCGGTTCGGTTTCTGAGATATTAAACATTCAATTTAATGCAAGCCCCGCCCACTTTGCACCCCACGTTGCTGAATTTGAAAAACAAACGCGCCATTTGTTTGTGCCGCGTTTGTGCTGCAAAAATAAACGTTTGTGCCGCTTTGGTTGCAGAGATATTGTGCGTTATATGTTGTGAAACCCCGCCCATTTTGCACCCCATGTTACCGAATTTGAAAAACGAACGCGCCATTCGTTTGTGCCGCGTTTGTGCTGGTTTGTGCTGCAAAAATAAACGTTTGTGCCGCTTTGGTTGCAGAGATATTGTGCGTTATATGTTGTGAAACCCCGCCCATTTTGCACCCCACGTTACCGAATTTGAAAAACAAACGCGCCATTCGTTTGTGCCGTGTTTGTGCTGGTTTGTGCTGCAAAAATAAACGTTTGTGCCGCTTTGGTTGCAGAGATATTGTGCGTTATATGTTGTGAAACCCCGCCCATTTTGCACCCCATGTTACCGAATTTGAAAAACAAACGCGCCATTCGTTTGTGCCGCGTTTGTGCTGGTTTGTGCTGCAAAAATAAACGTTTGTGCCGCTTTGGTTGCAGAGATATTGTGCGTTATATGTTGTGAAACCCCGCCCATTTTGCACCCCATGTTACCGAATTTGAAAAACAAACGCGCCATTCGTTTGTGCCGCGTTTGTGCTGGTTTGTGCTGCAAAAATAAATGTTTGTGCCGCTTTGGTTGCAGAGATATTGTGCGTTATATGTTGTGAAACCCCGCCCATTTTGCACCCCACGTTACCGAATTTGAAAAACAAACGCGCCATTCGTTTGTGCCGTGTTTGTGCTGGTTTGTGCTGCAAAAATAAACGTTTGTGCCGCTTTGGTTGCAGAGATATTGTGTGTTATATGTTGTGAAACCACACTGACTTTACACCTTGTTACTACATCTTACATACAGAACTTACAGAACCTATACTCAGCTTGGGTTTCCTTAATGTAAAGCTCCTCCCACTGTGCCGAGCACTGCACTTCATACTGTACCCTGGAAAAGGCAGCATTGGAGCTCGAACAACTTTTTGCTTGATGGTTTCATTCTAGCTCAGGGAATCCAGGGTAAATTTATTTTTAACATCTTTAATTTTACTTATTATTAATAATTATGCAATGTATTCAATTGCAGTGAAAATAATACATTTGGAATAGGTGATCGTGTGTTTGCTGTGTGTATACAAAAAATTTTTTTGCAATACTAGCACATCAACCTAATATAGTGATCAGGTGGCAACACTAGTTGTGTTAATAACTGATGTCCCTATGTACTGTATACATCCTTTGTTCAGGGGTAGCCAGAATGTAAAATCATTGTAGTAACATACAGAAATGCTTTAAACTAGGGATGAGCCGAACACCCCCCAGTTCGGTTCGCATCAGAACTTTCGAACGGACCGCAAATTCGTACGAACGTTAGAACCCCATTGAAGTCTATGGGACTCAAACGTTTGAAATAAAAAGTGCTAATTTTAATGGCTAATATGCAAGATACTGTCCTAAAAAGGGTTTGGGGACCTGGCTCCTGCCCCAGGGGACATGGGTCAATGCCTAAAATGTTTTTAAAAATGGCCGTTTTGGCGGGAGCACTGATTTTAATGACGATTAAAGTGAAAAAAAAAGTGAAATATTCCTTTAAATATCGTGCCTGGGGGGTGTCTGTAGTATGCCTGTGAAGTGCCACGTGTTTCCCGTGTTTAGAACAGTCCCTGCACAAAATGACAGTAAACGGAAATAACATCATTTAAAACTGCTTGCGGTTTTAATGTTATATCTGGTTCCGGCAATATGGATGAAAATCATTGAGAAAAATGGCATGGGTAGCCCCCCCCCCCCCCTCGCCCATTACCAGCCCCTTTGGATCTTGTACGGATATTAAGGGGAACCCTGTACCCATATTACAAAAAGGAAAGATGTGGGGACACCAGGCCCTATATACTCAGAACAGCAGTATACAGGCGATGCAAACAAGACAGGGATTGTGTAGGTTTGTTGTGTTAAGTAGAATCTGTTTGTAATTTTCAACTGGTACATTTTTAAAGTGTAGCTCCAGTCAAAAAATCAATTTTTAAGCTTTTTGGAAAACATAGGGAAGGGTTATCACCCCTGTATAATTTGTTTTGTCGTCCATCTTTTTTCATCTCACTTGCTGTTGTCTCCTTCCGTTTGCAAGTAGGAGATGTTTGTAAGTTGGATGTTTGAAAGTAGGGGCCTGCCCTATATGCTCTGCAGAAATGGCGGAACAAGGTGTTGGTGTTGTCACAACATTGTAAGCCCTCAAAGTGACTCTTGGTGGGCGCTGGAGCGCCCTGCTGTGAACGATTATATTAAGAATTGTAATTACATGCCATTGTTGAACAGTGGTAGAAAAATTGACCTTTGGTGGTTGTGGTGCTGGTGCCACAACACTATAAGTCCTCACCGTTACTCTGGGTGGGCACAGGAACGGGCCCTCCTGTGAACTATTATATCAAGAATTGTAATTACATGCCCCTGTTAAACAGGGGCTGAAAAATTGGGCCTTAGGCACTGGTGCTGGTGCCACGACACTGCAACCTCTCCCATGTACTCTAGTTGTGGTGCAGGAATGAGCCCTGCTGCAAAGCATTGCATCAAAAATTGTAATTAAACGCCCCTGTTAAACAGGGGCTGTAAAATTGGGCTGGTGACATCACCCAGAACCAAAAATGTTCTTCCAACATATCAGCGGAGGAGGAAGAGGATAGACAATCAACATAACAGGACAGTCACTCAGCATCAGCATAGGTAGTCTTGAAGGGATGTGATATTTCAAAAAAAATTATTCGGTTACATCAGCTTCAGGTGCTTGGTAGCTGTGGGTGATCCAAGACTGATTCATCTTGATGAAGGTCAGTCGATCAACTGAGTCGGTGGACAGGCGCATCCTGTGATCGGTAAAAAAGCCACCAGCGGCACTGAAGGTGCGTTCCGAAAGAACGCTGGATGCAGGACAGGCTAGTAGCTCAATTGCATACTGTGCAAGCTCTGGCCAGTGATCCATCTTCAAGACCCAGTAAGCCAGAGGATTTTCGGTGGGAAAGGTGTCCAAGTCTGACCTTGCCCCTAGGTATTCCTGCACCATGTAAATCAGACGCTGGCGATGGTTGCTGGAACCGATCATACCTTGGGGCTGCGGACTAAAAAATTGTCTGAACGCATCGGTCAGACGGCCACCTTCTCCACCGCTCCTTCTGACCGATGCCTCAGCAACACGTTGTCCAGGACCAGGAGTTTGTAACCTCCCAGTCTCTGGGAACGCGTTGCACAGACCTTTCTGCAAGGCCTCCCGGAGATGTCTCATCCTCTGCTCCCTCACCCTTGTACCGTGGATCAAGGAGAGTGGCCAGCCAGTAATGGTCCCTCTCCTTGATCCGAAGAATACAAGGATCCTTCCGCAGGCTTTGCAAGATCAGGGAGGCCATGCAGCATAGGGTAGCTGAGGCATTCGGTCCGGAGTCCTCTGGGTCACTAATGACAACATGATCTGCAGCTACCTCCTCCCAGCCACGTACAAGTCCACGGGTTTCTTGGGACTGTAAATCATCCCTACAAGACTGCTGCTGATGCTGAGTGCCAGCATCCACCTCCATGCTGACACAATCATCCTCCTCCTCCTCCTCCTCATCCTCTTCCTGTGTGATGGGTGGCACAGCAGGAACACTGTCCTGATAAAGGGGGCCTTGAGAGGCAAGGAAGCCCTCCTCTTCCTGCCTCTGTTCTGCCTCAAGTGCCCTGTCCATTATTCCATGCAGCGTATGCTCCAAGAGGTGGACAAGAGGTACAGTGTCACTGATGCATGCACTGTCACTGCTCACCATCCTTGTGGCCTCCTAAAACGGTGACAGGACAGTGCATGCATCCCTTATGCCCCACTGGCGTGGTGAGAAAAAACCGAGCTACCCTGACCCTGTCCTGGTGCCATAGTCGCACAGGTACTCATTGATGGCCCTCTGCTGCGTGTGCAGCCACTGCAGCATGGCCAACGTTGAGTTCCACCTGGTGGGCATGTCACATGTAAGTCGGTTCTTGGGCAGGTTCAACTCCTTTTGGAGCTCAGCCAGCCGAGCACAGGCATTAAATGATCGGCGGAAATGCACACAGACTTTCCTGGCCTGCTTCAGGACATCCTGTAAGCCCGGGTACCTGCCCAAGAACCGCTGCACCACCAAGTTAAGGACGTGAGCCACACAGGGCACATGGGTCAGTTGTCCTTGTCGGAGGGCGGAGAGGAGGTTGGTGCCATTGTCGAAAACCACCATTCCTGGCTTAAGCTGGCGTGGCGTCAACCACCTCTCGGCCTGCCCCTGCAGAGCTGACAAAACATCTGCCCCAGTGTGGCTCCTGTTCCCCAAACAAACCAGCGCAAGCACGGCATGGCATCGTATTGCCTGCGTACTTGCGTAGCCCCTGGAATGCCTACGGAGCACCGCTGGTTCTGAGGACCGAGCACTGGAAGAGGCCATGGAGAAAGAAGAAGAGGAGGGGGTGGAGGAGAGAGGTGTGTCACAACCAGTAGTAGCATTTTGGAGGCGTGGTGGCGGAACAACCTCCAACACTACTGCACCTTGTCCTGCATCCTTCCCAGCTGCCAGAAGAGTGACCCAATGGGCCGTGAAAGACAGGTAACGTCCCTGTCCATGCCTGCTGGACCATGAGTCAGCGGTAATATGCACCTTACCGCTGACCGCCCTGTCTAGCGAGGCAAGGACATTGCCTTCCACATGCCGGTAGAGAGCCGGAATCGCCTTCCGTGAGAAAAAGTGTCGTTTGGGGACCTGCCACTGAGGGACCGCACATTGTACAAACTCATGGAAGGGGGCAGAGTCTACCAACTGAAAAGGCAGCAGTTGAAGTGCTAGCAATTTGGCCAAGCTAGCATTCAACCGCTGGGCATGTAGATGGCTGGGAGTGAACTTCTTTCGACGGTCCAGCAGCTGGGGCAGGGACATTTGCCTGCTATAATCGGATGTGGGTGTACTGCTAGCAGATTGCCCGGAAGCACTTGGCTGTGACACACCTAATTCTACACCTTCATTCCTCTCAGAGCAGGTTTCAGAGAGGACTGAAGGTCTAGTGGGGTTGGAGATGCCAGCTGATGAGGAGCAAGGAGAGGTCCGCTTTGTTCTTTGGTGTGGGTCTTTGAGGTACGCTTGCCAATGAGCTGCATGGCAGGTCAACATATGTCTGGTCAAGCATATAGTGCCCAAGCGGCTAATGTTTTGGCCACGCGAGATACGCTTGAGACATATGTTGCAAATAGCAGCGGTGCGATCTGATGCACTCCTCTCAAAAAAGGCCCACACCAAAGAACTTTTAGAATAACGCGCAGAGGCAGCGCCCTGCACAGGCAGAGCTCTGCGGTGCGATTCAGTCAGTGTGCTGCCCCTAAGCTGGCCCCCGGAGGGCATCCTGCCTCGTTGGACATGTGCCTCCTCCTCCTCCCTCCTATGAGGCACCCACGTGGAGTCAGTGCTCTCATCATCCCCTCCCTCTTCATCGCTGGAGCAAACCTGGCAGTATGCTGCAGCTTGTGGAACATGACTGCCAGATTGCTGTCCTTCTTGAGCATCCCCTCTCTCTGCGCTCACGCTACTGCCTTCCTCTAGCTGAGTATCATCATCAGAACCTACAAAACACTGGGCATCCTCCTGGAGCATGTACCCAACACTGTGCTCAAACAGTTCAGGAGACTCCTCAGGAGGACGTGGTGGGTCAAGGGAAGGAGTCACTGATGATGACATTGAGAGGCGGGAAGACGATGGGTTGGCAGCTTCTTTGCTAGTACCCTGAGCCTGGGTGAGAGAGGATGAGGAGGATGCAGAGGGCTTGGTCATCCACTCTACCAAGTCTTCGGCATGTTGCGGCTTAACATGTCCAGCTGCCGAAAAGAAGGACAAGCGTGTCTCATGGCCATGTGCTGATGATGACGATGCACCGCGTCCACGACCAGCACTGTTGTCTCTAGACACAGAGCCTGCTTGCCCTCTTTTATCGGCTCGTGTCTGTCTGCCTCTCCTTGTTGGCCTTCCAGACATGGTAATGGCCTGAAGAGAGATGGGAAAACCAGCATTCGGGTAGTGTATATTGTGCTGGAGGCACACAACACCCACTAACTCCTACAGATGGCTCAATTAGAGAAGAGCTATGTAGGTAGATATAACGGTGTATACTGCGTTCAGAGCACGCAGACAGCACGCACAATCTCCTATAACTGACTGCAAGTTTTATTTAAAAAGAGCAAGATAGCTAGCTATATAGGTGGATATAACCGTGTATACTGCGGTCAGGGCACGCAGACAGCACGCACAATCTCCTACAACTGACTGCAAGCTCTATTAAAAAAAGAGAAATATAGCTAGCTATATAGGTGGATATAATGGTGTATACTGCGGTCAGGGCACGCAGACAACAACCACTACAGAAGAGCAAGAATGAAAAATCGTCCGATAATAAACGGTGTATACTGTGTTGAAGGTACACAGAACACCCACTAACTCCTACAGACGCCAATACACTACACAAGGCCGCTGCGCTGGCGGCCTTATATAGTGTGGGGCGTGTACTACACAGCCTGAGCTATGATTGGCCACAGGCATCCTGCCTGTGGCCAATCATGGCTCTCCTTGCTGTCGGCGCTGTGATTGGCCAAGCATGCGGGGTCACAGTGCATGCTTGGCCAATCATGAGCCAGCAATGCACTGCGGTGGCGCAGTGCATTGTGGGCCATGAGCGCCACACGAATTTGGAGCGAACAGCCCATAACATTCGGTATTCGCCGAACGGACGAACAGCCGATGTTTGAGTTGAATGTATGTTCGACTCGAGCACGAAGCTCATCCCTAGTGAACAGTGTAGTGGTCAGTATAGTGTAGTGGACAGTATAGTGGTCAGTGTAGTGGACAGTATAGTAGTCAGTATAGTGCACAGTGTAGTGGTCAGTGTAATGTAGGACAGTATAGTATAGTGGTCAGTGTAGTGGACAGTGTAGTGCAGTGGACAGTATAGTGGTCAGTGTAGTGTAGTGGTCAGTATAGTACAGTGGTCAGTATAGTATAGTGGTCAGTGTAGTTCTCAGTGTAGTGGACAGTATAGTATAGTGGTCAGTGTAGTGTGTAATGGTCAGTAAAGGAATTAATCAAGTAGGTTAGTGTAGTGGTCAGTATTGGTAACAGGTAGGTCACTGCTATTGTATTTGAAGGGACTCGGGGAGTGCTAAAAGTCCGCAGGTTAGGGGGTGCAAATTACTTGCCTTGACCCGGGTGCTGACAACCCATGCTACTCCACTGCCGCCCAGTAGATGGCTCACTGCGGGTCGATCAACCAGGGACAGTGGGGAGACAGACGACTGACCAGCTGAGATCCGGAAACTGGGTAGGTAGCAGGTGGATAGCAGCACGTAACAGACCGATAAGCAGCTACCATGGTGGGGGCACAAATCAGCTTTAACACGGAAATTCAGGCTCACTTAGCTTATTCGCTCGGGGGGAATGCCTAGGAGCTCACAGCATCACGCTGCTGCTTGGCGCCATGTAGTAACTCCGCCCCTCCGTCATCTGCACTTCTTTCTGATGAGTATGTGCAGCTGGAAATATCCCCTACTTTGAGACATATGAAGGGTGGTACAGAGGATTCACTTGAAGGAACAAATCAAATATCTGCACTGTATCTCCCACCTGCAAGCTTAGTTCTTCATTTTTTTTGCTTGAAAGTTGTAGATGGCCACTCCGAACCTCTCTCTCCTGCTGGAGTAATGTTTTTCTTGGTTAACGTCTGGTTTAAACTTATGTTAAAAGAGAACTATGTCCCAACTTTTTTTGGCCTTAGTTCTCTTTTTGTTCACAAGGTGACATTTAGTATGTTCTCCTGTGACAAAAAAACTCATGTGCATGTGGCGGGCCATTGCCCACTATATCCTGCCAGTGCAGATCAATGCTGCAGCCGGTACAGATCCTGACAATACTGTCGAGATCCACCCTGCCGCCTGATTGACAACTGCTCTGGCTCACTAGAGCCAGAGCCATCTGTGCCCGCCCCCTCCCTGTCTGTTCTTCCATTCAGCACTAGAGAATCGGAAAGGGGGATCCCTGTGGGGGTGGCAAAACTATGCATATGAAGTAAAACATGTATAATATCCACCAAATCTGCACAAACTATTAACAAATAAATCTAGTTGTATGTATGATTTAATAACGAGGTGCTAAGTTGTTGTGGTTTGACAATATATACTGCTCAATATCTCTGCAACTATACCAGCAAAAACCTGGCAGAAGCAAATGGCGCGTTTGTTTTTAAGATTCAGCAATGTGGGGTGTAAAGTGGGCGGGGTTTCACAAAATATAACGCACAATATCTCCGCAACCAAAGCAGCACAAACGTTTATTTTTGCAGCACAAACCAGCACAAACGCGGCACTAACGAATGGCGCTTTTTTTTTCAAATTCGGTAACATGGGGTACAAAGTGGGCGGGGTTTCACAACATATAACGCACAATATCTCTGCAACCAAAGCGGCACAAACGTTTATTTTTGCAGCACAAACCAGCACAAACACGGCACAAACGAATGGCACGTTTGTTTTTCAAATTCGCTAACGTGGGGTACAAAGTGGGCGGGGTTTCACAACATATAACACACAATATCTCCGCAACCAAAGCGGCACAAACGTTTATTTTTGCAGCACAAACCAGCACAAACGCGGCACAAACGAATGGCGCGTTTGTTTTTCAAATTCGGTAACATGGGGTGCAGAATGGGCGGGGTTTCACAACATATAACGCACAATATCTCTGCAACCAAAGCGGCACAAACGTTTATTTTTGCAGCACAAACCAGCACAAACGCGGCACAAACGAATGGCGCGTTTGTTTTTCAAATTCGGCAACATGGGGTGCAAAATGGGCGGGGTTTCACAACATATAACGCACAATATCTCTGCAACCAAAGCGGCACAAACGTTTATTTTTGCAGCACAAACCAGCACAAACGCGGCACAAACGAATGGCGCGTTTGTTTTTCAAATTCGGTAACATGGGGTGCAAAATGGGCGGGGTTTCACAACATATAACGCACAATATCTCTGCAACCAAAGCGGCACAAACGTTTATTTTTGCAGCACAAACCAGCACAAACACGGCACAAACGAATGGCGCGTTTGTTTTTCAAATTCGGTAACGTGGGGTGCAAAATGGGCGGGGTTTCACAACATATAACGCACAATATCTCTGCAACCAAAGCGGCACAAACGTTTATTTTTGCAGCACAAACCAGCACAAACGCGGCACAAACGAATGGCGCGTTTGTTTTTCAAATTCGGTAACGTGGGGTGCAAAATGGGCGGGGTTTCACAACATATAACGCACAATATCTCTGCAACCAAAGCGGCACAAACGTTTATTTTTGCAGCACAAACCAGCACAAACGCAGCACAAACAAATGGCGCGTTTGTTTTTCAAATTCAGCAACGTGGGGTGCAAAGTGGGCGGGGCTTGCATTAAATTGAATGTTTAATATCTCAGAAACCGAACCGGCACAAACGCTCATTTTTGCGGCACAAATCAGCACAAACGCGGCACAAACGAATGGTATATTTTTATTCAGGTTTTACAAACATGGGGTGCCAACTTCACACAGCTCTCGTCTAATACTTCTTCTCCTCTCTCCTCACAATTGTCCTCCACTCCACCTTCCATCATGCCAAGCTCACGTTTTTCTGCAAAAAAGGCAGGCTTCCGTGGGCCAAATGTTCGAGCGTAAAAAAATGATGACGCCGGATAACCCTCTTGCCCAACGGTTGACGGCTGGCTTGTCAGAACTGATAGCCCGCAAACTACTGCCATATAAACTGGTGGACTCGGAGGCCTTTCGAAAATTTGTGGCCATTGGAACACCACAATGGAAGGTCCCAGGAAGGAAGTATTTCTCACAGAAGATTTTAAGTGAAAAAAATGCGCTGGATGGTGTATATGGGTATACCAGAAAAATAGACAACAGAAATATACAGCAAAAAATATATATATCAAAAGGTATATAGGTAAAAATATAAATATAAACAGGTTCCGCCACCCCTTGGCCTCACAGTCCTAAAAAGGAACGTGAGGAGTGTCGGTAAAAGAGTTATTATGTTAGAGGGGCCCAGGCGCTACCTAACATAACTTGATAGGCTCCATATGCAGAAATTATTAGAAAGTATGACAAATATGTGTACGCCACCTTGTACCCCCACCAAAAGGAAAATGGAGAGACTGGCCACCAGGATAAGTGGTGGTTAAATACCCAACACGCACAAGTAAGGGAAGGCCAGGCAAAACAGGCTACAGGGAGGTAGTAGTGATGTATAATACTCGCCCTAAAATAAATGGATGACAGGAAGGTGTACCTCCAGTATGGCTACTTACAGGAGGGAAAGGAGACCTACAATACTGATACAGTTAGTACTAGAGGGTATTCAAGTGACACTGTGAAAAGGTCATACATACATAATAGCACTAAAACATCCAAATACTAAATCATCCAGATAAACACGTATACCCAGTATATAGTGAGTGTTGAGATTGTGCAAAAAATGCAAAATGTGCAACAGTACAAAATGTGCAAAATAGCAGAAAATGACAAAAAATTGCAAAAAAGTACAAAGAATTACAGTACCATAAGTGATCAAATAAAATTAAATATGTATGTATATGTATATAAATCTAGCTTGATGCATAAAGTCCGTAAATTAATACAAAAGTTGATCAGTGAGGTAATCTTATAAAAACATTTGGTGCAGTCCTTATACAAAGCAAAGCAGTTAGTGCAGTCCTTATAGAGGGCAAAGATAAAACCAAAATCGCAGACAAAACCAAAAACCACAAAGTGCAGTCCAAATCAAAATAAAAATCAAAAATAGAGGTGAACTTTGAATCTTCAAGCGGATGCAGTTGAAAGTGACTGGTGCTGAAACACATAAAATTCAGGTGACTTCCGTGCTCACCCCCTCAGCTCCCCACTCACCAAATCTCTATGCCCACACGGGGCAAGCAGGCCTGTATGGTTCACGGTGTAGGATCTGGTTACTCCACAGGGAGGTACATCCAAAGGGGAAAACCGACCTTCCTTCTTTATCTCCTTTCTCAGTGTATGGGAGGGAGTTGTTGTTCTCGATTGGAGGTAGTATATCAGGATATCCTCAGAAAAATAGAAGGAGTCTCATAGTGCAGTAATTCCAGGATTGAAAAAATTAAATTCAAAACAAACTTTATTGGTTGGGACATCAAAAAAAACAAAAATACAACAATCAAATGGCATAAGTCCCCACGGGAGGTGGTTTACATAGTGCAGCAAGGGGCACAGTCCCAAGATGGTAACTATACCATATAAATAAAATATTAAAAAATGAGAAAAATTAATACAAATGTATGTAAAAAAATGTTTTAAAAAAAAAATTATATATATATATATATATATATATATATATATATATAGCTACAGAAAAATGGTGAGAGTAGACCGGGGCAAGAGTATTAGCATACCCCCTTTGAGTAAACAATAAGGACAGAGGTAGCCCCAACCCCTGGGGTCGCAACTCAGCTCCAAAGTGCGACACCTTAGGGGAGAGGCACTCACCGTTGGTCTATGCACCAATTAGTAGAAGACTCTAACGGTCTGGGAGCCAGTGAACGAGCGAGGAAAAACGAGCGGAGTTGTAGTCTACACCTCCGCTCATTTTTATATATATATACATTTATATATATTTTTTTTTTAACATTTTTTTTACATACATTTGTATTAATTTTTCTCATTTTTTTTATATTTTATTTATATGGTATAGTTACCATCTTGGGACTGTGCCCCTTGCTGCACACCACCTCCCGTGGGGACTTATGCTATTTGATTGTTGTATTTTTGTTTTTTTTTATGTCCCAACCAATAAAGTTTATTTTGAATTAAATTTTTTAAATCCTGGAATTACTGCACTATGATACCCCTTCTATTTTTCTGAGGATATCCTGATATACTACCTCCAATCGAGAACAACAACTCCCTCCCATACACTGAGAAAGGAGATAAAGAAGGAAGGTCGGTTTTCCCCCTTGGATGTACCTCCCTGTGGAGTAACCAGATCCTACACCGCAAACCATACAGGCCTGCTTGCCCCATGTGGGCATAGAGATTCGGTGAGTGGGGAGCTGAGGGGGTGAGCACGGAAGTCACCTGAATTTTATGTGTTTCAGCACCAGTCACTTTCAACTGCATCCGCTTGAAGATTTAAAGTTCACCTCTATTTTTGATTTTTATTTTGATTTGGACTGCACTTTGTGGTTTTTGGTTTTGTCTGCGATTTTGGTTTTATCTTTGCCCTCTATAAGGACTGTACTAACTGCTTTGCTTTGTATAAGGACTACACCAAATGTTTTTATAAGATTACCTCACTGATCAACTTTTGTATTAATTTACGGACTTTATGCATCAAGCTAGATTTATATACATATACATACATATTTAATTTTATTTGATCACTTATGGTTCTGTAATTCTTTGCACTTTTTGCCATTTTTTGTCATTTTCTGCTATTTTGCACATTTTTGCCATTTTGCACTGTTGCACATTTTTGCTATTTTGCATTTTTTGCATTTTTTGCACAATCTCAACACTCACTATATACTGGGTATACGTGTTTATCTGGATGATTTAGTATTTGGATGTTTTAGTGCTATTATGTATGTATGACCTTTTCACAGTGTCACTTGAATACCCTCTACTACTAACTGTATCAGTATTGTAGGTCTCCTTTTCCTCCTGTAAGTAGCCATACTGGAAGTACACCTTCCTGTCATCCATTTATTTTAGGGCGAGTATTATATATCACTACTACCTCCCTGTAGCCTGTTTTGCCTGGCCTTCCCTTACTTGTGCGTGTTGGGTATTTAACCACCACTTATCCTGGTGGCCAGTCTCTCCATTTTCCTTTGGCGGGGGTACAAGGTGGCGTACACATATTTGTCATATTTTCTAATAATTTCTGCATATGGAGCCTATCAAGTTATGTTAGGTAGCGCCTGGGCCCCTCTTACATTTCTCACAGAAGCGCATCCCAGAGCTATATGGCCAAGTTCAGCGGCAAGTGAATGTATCTCTGGCACACAGTGTTGGTGCCAAGATACATTTGACCACAGACACGTGGTCTAGCAAACAGGGGCAGGGAAGGTATATCACTTTTACTGCCCACTGGGTGAACCTTCTGACGGCCGTCAAGCATGTAACCCGTGGCACCCCTGTAGATTTGGTTTTACCGCCACGGATTGCATGCAGGCCTGGCTCTTCTTCTCCTCCTCCTCCTACTCCATCCTCCTCCCTCTCCTCCTCGGCTGACTCCTCCTTTTCCGCTGCTAGCGTCTCTTCCGCTGCGCCGCCCAAGCTCCCCAGAACCTATTCGACATGCTAGGTGAGACGTTGCCATGCTGTGCTGCGTCTGTTGTGCCTGGAAGCCAAGAGCCACACTGGCCCGGCACTCCTTTCAGCTTTGCGTTCACAGGCAGATCAGTGGCTAACACCGCTCAGTTTGACAGTTGGTAAATGATGTGTGACAACGGTGCCAATCTGCTTAGCGCATTGAAACAGGGAAAAATTACACACATGCCATGCATGGCACACGTCTTAAACTTGGTCGTGCATCGATTCGTTGTCAAATACCCTGGGGTCCGGGACATCTTGCGGCAGGCAAGGAAAATCTCGGCCCATTTCAGAAGATCTTACACGGCCATGGCTCGCCTTGCTGACATTCAGCGGCGACACAATCTGCCGGTCAGACGTCTTATTTGCGATTGCCCGACGTGATGGAACTACACCTTCTATATGCTTTATTAGGCTGCTCCAGCAGAAACGTGCAGTTAACGTCTACCTGTATGAACTCTGCGGCAGAACAGGTTCTGGGGAGCTGTTTTTTTTTTCACCGCGCCAGTGGCTGCTCATGCGCGACGCATGCAGACTTCTGCGGCCATTTGATGAGATCACCAAACTGGTCAGTCGCAACCATGGCGCCATCAGTGACATGGTACCTTATGCCTTCTTTATGGAGCATGCATTGCGTCATGTCATTGATCAAGCTGTGGAGGAGCAGGAGCGGGAAGATGAGGAAGTCGCAATGCTGGATGAATTCCCAGGGGGGACTACTCTATCTGAGACAAGTGAACAGGAGTCTGAAGATGAGTCAGAGGAGGATGGTGCCGGGGCGGATGAGGAGGAGCAAGAAGAGCATGCTTTAAACCTTTCTTGGATCCCTGTTGTTGTGCGTGGATGGGGAGAGGAGAATGAAGAGGACGACATTATCCTGGATGATGAGCAGGAGCCAGGCCACCACACCGCTTCCAGTTTAGTGCAAATGGGGGCCTTCATGCTCCAGTGTTTTAATAGGGACCCCCGGTACAATCACAAAATGGCGGAAATGTTACCGCCGTCACAGAGGGCTGTCAGAATGGAGCACTTCCAGGCCTTCCTTCGAGAAATGCTGCATTCTGCTTTTGCGTGCGCTGGCAGAGGAGCAATTCCCACTCCCAGAGAAAGAGTTGCGGGTACCAATCCAACAGCGCCTGCGAGAAGAGGCCGGTTTGAAGATGTGTTGGTGACTTCTGATATGAGGTCATTCTTTCAGCCGACCCATCGACCGGTGTCATCCGGATCCAGCATCAGGGAACGCCTAAACGAACAGGTGTCCGACTACATCGGGTTAACGGCCGATGTGGACGCTCTGAGGAGTGATGAACCCCTGGACTACTGGGTGGGCAGGCTTGACCTCTGGCCAGAGCTTGCCCAATTTGCAATCGAACTGTTGGCTTGCCCCTCGTCCAGTGTCTTGTCCGAAAGGACGTTCAGCGCAGCAGGGGGGGTCGTGACAGATAAGCGTACTCGCCTAGCTCACGACAGTGTTAACTACCTCACATTTATAAAAATGAACGAGGCATGGATCTCGGAGGAATTCAACACATGTGACCAGTAGACCATGTATAGCTCTATAAACAATTTGTTTAATCGAGCACACAGACCTTCTTTCTACATTTGGCTCACTTCCTTGTACAAAAAAAGCACACCATACTATATGCCCGTACCCTCCTGTTTGAAGAGGTTGAGCAGTGTCATATTTTTGGGGCCCAGCAGCAAGTTGCTGGTATTAGTGCCGCTGTTAGTGCTCTCTATCTCGGTGCTGGTGTCATTGCACTCTATCACGGTGCTGGTGTCAGTGCTTTATGTCACGGTGCTGATGTCAGTTTTTTCTATCATGGTGCTGATGTCAGTGCTCTCTATCACGGTGCTGATGTCAGTGCTCTCTATCACGGTGCTGGTGTCAGCGCTCTCTATCACGGTGCTGGTGTCAGTGCTCTCTATCACGGTGCTGGTGTCAGTGCTCTCTATCACGGTGCTGGTGTCAGTGCTCTCTATCACGGTGCTGGTGTCAGTGCTCTCTATCACGGTGCTGGTGTCAGTGCTCTCTATCACGGTGCTGGTGTCAGTGCTCTCTATCACGGTGCTGGTGTCAGTGCTCTTTATTACGGTGCTGGTGTCAGTGCTCTTTATTACGGTGCTGATGTCAGTGCTCTCTATCACGGTGCTGGTGTCAGTGCTCTATATCACGGTGCTGGTGATCATCTCCTGCACCCTCTTCTTAGCCTACCCTGACCTTCCCTCTCCTCCATTGCCTTCATGCGCTCCGAGTCCTGAATTGTCAGAATTTCACATATAAAAAAAGAATGCTTGTAGTTGTCGATCCCAGATTCACCTCATACATGTGTTATGTCAGTGGCCATGTGGTGGGACTGTGTGCACAGCTAGTAATTATTTTGTGGCTGGAAATATGACCTATAGGTTTTTAAAGTTTGCCTGCCATTGAAGTCAATGGGGCCCGCCGCAAACTTTGCGTTTCGCACATTTTCGGCCGCGTTCGCAAAACGTCCCGTCGGAAGTTCATCCATCACTAAAGGTGATACAGCGTCGGAAAGTAAACTTTGTGGAATTCTTTTTTCGGATGACCTTTTTGGCCCTGATTTAGATAACATTCTAGATAGGACTGCCGATAACAAAAAAAGGTACTTCCTGGTTAAAATGCATCAGGGGACACAGAGCCATAGTAGTTACTATGTGGGTTATAGGCCACCTTCAGGTGATGGACACTGGCACTCCTTAAATTAAAAAGTGTACTCCCTATATAACCCCTCCCACTGGTGGGAGCACCTCAGTTTTTTCACCAGTATCTAAGGCGTTTGTCACGAGTGAAGATGTGCTGTGGTGAGCTCCACTGGAGCAATCCTTGCTGGGGCTAGCCATTCTGACCGTATCCATGCAAAGCGTCCTTTTTTTGGGCCAAATTGAATGGTACTTGGGCCTCGTATCCAAAGAAACAAGGTTTTGCCTGCGAGTGCTTCTGTTTTTTTTTTTTGTTTTTTTTAGAGAGAGCTTGACCCTGGGATCAGGTACTTTTTGGTAGTGAGGCCATAGTTTTACTGGCAGAGTGCTGTTGCAGATCCAGGATTGTGGGTTACCTCTAGGTTCCCCTGCTCCTGAAGGTTTAACGGAGCCCACCATGAGGGGGGAGACTGGGTCTGTTGGCTTACCACCGAAAACCCTGCGGTGGGAAGGTAAGTGGCGTTTTCTAAGAATTTTTTATTTTTTTTCTAATGAAATGTCACCTTTAAATTAGTAAATTGTGTCATGCCTATGTGTCACTATTGGGGGCTGTATTGAATACTCACGTCTCATGCTTCTCAGAGCCACGTTATGTTTGAAAGCAGATGCTTCTTCCTCTGGCCGAGCGACAGACCTCCGGTAAGTCTGGGGGGGGGGGTCCTCTCTCCCCAAGAAAGGTGATGCGGGATTTAGCACTGCATTGGCATCCCCCGACGTCCAGCGCGGGAGGTTTTGTTTTTAAAAAATACCTCCATGTGTTTTCTGTGTAACTATGGAGGGACACGAGAGCAAAAGTGACATTTAAGGTTTGCGACACAGATTAAAAAAAAAAAAAAAAAAACCTCTGACACATTTACTGCTGCATCAGGCTGAGCCTTAATAGCAGTGTTGAAGCTGAACTATTGCTCAAGCAATGCATGCAATATCTTCTGCTGTTACCTCTGCTTTGTGCATTGGGCTAAGGTCAGAAGAGGGGTTAAAACACCCCCAGAAATATAGCTAAAGGGGCCCCCCTCTAGCTCTGGTAAGCTTAATCATCTCTACAGATGGCATTCTCCCCTGAGGAGGAGTGGCTGGTTAGAGTAAGCATCAGGTGCATGAAATGTTTACAATTGTTTTCAACACTGCAGCCCCTGTGTATTTTACCAAAGGTTCTGTTTTCCCTCAGCCATGATAGGTTTAAAAAATAAATAAAAAAAAAAGGTTTAGTGACTTTAATCGCACAGGTTCTCTGTCCTTGCCCAGGACCCTCAAACGGGGGAACTAGGGGCAGGAGAAGACTAATGTCCTTAGGGAACCGTGGATGACTCCTCTTCTGAGGTGTCAATTGCGGGAGAACCAGCTGGTTTTCAATGTCCCCACATTTATGCTCCTTAACTGAGTGGGTTCGTTAAAGCCTCCTCAGACTGTGCATGCTTTTTCCTGTCCATTTATTGTCGGGAAAGCCTTTTTTGTATCTGTAAAGGTCTCCCAGATAAATGTTATTTTGTTCCTAAGAAAGTTTTTATACTTTATCCTATTGTGGAGGAAATTTACTAAGTATGGTATACTAACAATTAACACAGTATATCCTCTATGAATAAGAGCACATTGTTGCTAAACACAAGCAGCTAAAATGCATGAGTGCAGAAACGCACATCAGTGGAGGATACATTTCCATGCAGATACCCCTGGCTAGTCTTCTTTTGTGGTGGAACAGCTATTTCAGCATGTTTGGATAATTCATCCAAAGAAATTCTAGTGGGAAAAACTGCCCCCTTTTTTTCTATTTAAGTAAAGGAGTAAATATATTTTTATTTTTAAAAGCTCCTTCTGTTTGTGCCAGCCTCCAGGCAGTCACGATTGCTTCCGCCATCAGGTTCAATAGGTAATCCTCAGATTTAACCCTAGGGGTTACTGTAGCCGCCTTATCAGGCGCCCTACTAGCTCAATAGAAGAAATTCTTCTACAGTTCTCATAAATTTTACAGTAAGACAAATGGGGGAGTTCCAAGAGTCCCCATCTCCTCGTTTTTTTTCTCAGATCCAACGTTCCTAAGGATCCAGAGAAAAATAAGTCTTTCTTTCCGCATGAAATTAAATTTATCTGATCAGTAGTCTCCTTCCTACAAGGGGGAGAACATCGGGCGTCTATCAACATCCTGGATGCTTATCTCCATGTCTATGATTCAAGGTAGAACATCTCTATTTCCAATTTGTAGTTCTACCTTTTTGGGCTAGCTACTGCACCTCAAGTGTGTATAAAGGTCCTGGCCCCTCCTTTAGCCAGGTTAAGGGCTCAAAGTATAACTATACTAGCTTACTTAGACAGTCTACTCTTGATAGGTCAATTGGTAGTCCATTTTAAACCATGGTCTGATTATCACAGTCAGCTACCTGAAATACTTGGGTTGGCTCCTCAGGCTAGTAAGAGCCTCCTTAAAACCATCAAGGAGATTGCAGTACTTAGGGCTGATCATAGATACAGTCCACAAAAGGGTATTTTTATCCCAGGAAACAAAGAAGTATCCTTCTATTTATCTTTGCATGTGTTTATTAGGAAAGATGGTGGCTTCTTCAAGGCCGTTCCTTATGCGCAGTTCTATTCAAGACTGCTGCAAAACAGTATCCTGTCAACTTGGAACAAGAAGATCCAAAATCTGGACTTCCCATTGCGTTTATCCACCAAAGTGTGTCAGAGCTTCAATTGATGGTCGATATCCAAAAATCTTCTAGAAGAAAGAGAGTTTGTAACAGTTACCTGGAAAGTGGTAACGATGCCAGCCCTTTCGGCTGGGGAGCACTCCTGGAAGAAACATCTGTCCAAGGGAAATGGTCCAGATCAGAAATTACCTTGCCCATCAATATTCTAGAGATTTGGGCAGTGCGCCTGGACGCTCAGACTATTGTCCTTTCAGGATCCAGCCTACGGCCATATTACCCTGAAAGAGCCCAATCTCGTCTGATCTCGGAGGCTAAGCAGGGTCAGGCCTGGTTAGTACCTGGTTGGAAGGCTGCCTGGGAATACCTGGTGCCGTAGGCTCAATCCAACAATGTCACAGTGGTGGCTTATCTCAATCACCAAGGGGGCACGAGAAGTCGTGCGGCCCAAAAAGAGGTGATTTTTTTCTGTCTGGGGCAGAAAGCAACATCCCTTACCTATCAGCAGTTTCATTCCAGGAATGAAGAATTGCCAGGTGGACCACTTGAGTACTATTTTTTCAGGGAGAATGGTTCCTTCTCCCTGGCATCATTCTGTGAATATGCCAAGGGGAGTTCCGAACGTGAGTCTTTTGGCGTTCGGTTCAACAAAAAGATAGCCATCTTTGTGTCAAGGCATGCAAAACAGATGTCTTGTTTCCATGGGATCAGTTTTTCACCGATCTATGCTTTCCCTCCTGTTCTGCTTCCACGCCTTTTTCACAGGAGCAAGCAAGAAGGCAAGGAGGTGATTCTTGTGGCCCAGGAGTTTTTTTTTTTTTTTTATCACGGTCATATAGCTGGTGGTAGGCGACCTTTGGTCCCTACCACTGTGGCCAGACCTTCTTTTGCAAGGTCAGATATTCCATCCTTCCTCACAAACGCTAAATTTAACGGTTTGGCTATTGAGACCCACATTCTAAAATAAGATCGTGGGCCGTCAGCTTCAGTAGTTTCTACTTTAGTTATGCTAGGAAGCCATTCTCCAGTGTCATATACTAATGAATTTGGAAGGCATATGTCTCCTGGTGTAAATCCAGGGATTGGCACCCCATGGAATAGGTCATAGGTAGGATCCTTGAATTCCTATGGATGGGATTAGAAATTACGCTGACCCTAAGTACTTTCGAAGGCCAGATATCGGCCTCATCAGTGTTTTTTTTCAACGGCCACTTCTCACGCTCTGGTTTGTAACGTATTCAGGGGGAAATGTGGATTAAATCCTCTAGTTAGGTCACCCCTGAATCTTTGGGATTTAAGATTAGTCCTGTCGGTTTTACAAAAACAGAATTTTTGAGCAAATTCAGGATATTTCCCTTGGTCCCTTTTGACAAGGAACATAATTTTCCTGGTTTCCATATCTTCTGTAAGAAGAGTATGAGGGTTGGCTGCTCTTTCTCGTAAAGAGTCATATTGGATTATTCTTAAAGGGGTTGTAAAGGTTTGTTTTTTATTTTCTAAATAGGTTCCTTTAAGCTAGTGCATTGTTGGTTCACTTACCTTTTCCTTCGATTTCCCTTCTAAATATATTTTTTTTCTTTGTCTGAATTTCTCACTTTCTGTTTCTCCTCAGTAAACTTCACACCATCATCCGAGCGGTGTTTAGTCAGCCAGAACAGCTTACTGAACAGCTTACTGAGGAGGAACGGGAAGTGAGAAATTCAGACAACGAAAACAAAGAAAAAAAAACATTTAGAAGGGAAATCGAAGGAAAAAGTAAGTGAACACACTAGTTTAAAGGAACCTATTTAGAAAATAAAAAAAAACTAACCTTTACAACCCCTTTAAGGATAAGGTTGGATTGCGGCCTCATCCTAATTTCCTTCCAAAGGTAGTGTCAGGTTTTTTACATATTAAACCAAGATATTTTGTTTGCTTTCATTTTTTTCAGAACTTCATTCTCTGAAAAGAAGGTCACTACATTCCCTTGATGTGATGAGATCGGTCAAGGTACATTTAAAGGTGACCGATCTGATGCATAAAAACAGATGTTTTTCCCTAATCATCTTTCAGGACAGCACAAGGGAGACCTGCTCCCCTCACCGGGAAACAGGAAACACCAATTTCACCATCTTTAACCACTTCAGACCCAGGCCAATTCTGACATTTCTCTCCTACATGTAAATTTCCTAATTTCTTTGCTAGAAAATTACATAGAACCCCCAAACATTATATATGTTTTTTTAGCAAAGACCCTAGAGAATACACATTGCAACTTTTTATCTCGCACGGTATTTGCGCAGCAATTTTTCGAACGCGTTATTTTCAGAAAAACAGTTTCATGCTTAAAAAAAAAAACAGTAAAGTTAGCCCAATTTTTTTGCATAATGTGAAAGAGGATACGCCGAGTAAATAGATACCCAGCATGTCACGCTTCAAAATTGTACGCGCTCGTGGAATGGCGCCAAACTTTGGTATTTAAAAATCCCCATAGGCGACACTTTAAATTTTTTTTACTGGTTACATGTTTTGGGTTACAGAGGAGGTCTAGGGCTAGAATGATTGCTCTCGCTCTAACGTTCGCGGCGATACCTCACATGTGTGATTTGAACACCGTTTTCATATGTGGGCGGGACTTACGTATGCGTTCACTTCTGTGTGCGGGCTCACGGGGATAGGAGCGCTTAAAATTATTTTTATTTTTTTTAGTTTTACACTTAAAAAATAAATAAAAATTTATGACTTTTATTCCTTTTACAAGGAATGTAAACATCCCTTGTAATAGGAATATGGCACGATCGGACCTATTTACAGTGAAATATGGGGTCAATAAGACCCCATATCTCACCTCTAGGCTGGGAAGAATAAAAAAAAAAAAAACGATCATGGCTTCCTAGCCAGATCGGCGCCGTTAATTTGAATACCGAGGCCGGGTGTGACGTCATAACATCACGCCCGGCCTCCGAACGATCATAGAGACTCCGGGGACAATCTCTATGATCACATGCTGGGGCCGGCGGATCCTGTGACGACTCACTGATGGAAACGGTGAGTCGGTAGAAGCACCGGAGGGCGGCGGGAGGGGGGGGTCGTCCCCTCCCGCCGCCCGTAAGAACGATCAAGCGGCGGAACAGCCGCTATGATCATTCTTATGGTGTAGGGAATCGCCGGCTGAAAACGGCAATATCTGAATGATGTCTGTGGACTCAGGCATCATTTAGATATAACCAGCGAAACCCCATGACGTCAATAGACGTAGTGCGGGTCTCAAGTGGTTAAAAAAAGAGGCCTCCCCACACTCCTCAGTTTTCGTGTTTCCTCCGGCAGGGGAACATCTGGTAGGAGCCTAGGTCTCTTATGGGCTATCCTGAGAGGCTAGGGCTGCCTTCCCCACCATTCCTTATTTTTCATTTTTTATTGCAGGTTCCGCCCCTCCCACACCGCGCCACAGGGCATCCGGCAAGTGGGCTTCTTTTCTCCCTTCCCAGTTTAGGGAGAGCTGGGACTGTCCCGGGCTGCTCCTTAGGCGGGCTTCTTTTCAAGGAGACGCGGCGGCGTCGCAGGCCACCGGCATCTTGGTTGTGGCAAGAGCCTCAGCTATCGTAAGTGAAGTATCCGGAAGGGGGCGGTGCTGGAGACAGGTGTACTATGCAGGGGGATAAGGGAGGAGCGGTCTGGTGCCTAAATTTCCAGTTCCGGTCAGGCACAGCAGCGTTTTTGAATCCTGGAACTGGTGTGTGGAGTCACCGTTCAGCGCAGCACCGCTATGGAGGCAGTGGCAGCGGCTAATGGAACAGGCATGGGCACCAGCAAGGCCCAGGTAAGGGGGGGAATGGGCAGTCCAGCCTTATTACTTGGTGTCTTCCCTCACAATTGTAATTGTTTCCCTCTTGGTGGCTGGGGCCTGTCTGGGCACAGGGAGCTGTTTCTACATTCTACCTGTGCACCTGTGGTGAGCCTGTTAGGAGAAAGCCCTGACTCATTAGGGATTGGTTGTTTCTCTCTTTTTGTCAATTTTTTTCTGGTAGGCTAAGAGCTCTGAGCCAGCTGTCAAAAGGAGATGCCCTGCATGTAAAACAAAGTTGCTAGAGGGGTGGAAGAAGACTGTGTCAAGTCTGCATTGACTCTTTAGTAAAAGAAGAGGCTTCTTCTGCATGCAGCAAGATAATCACATCAGTCAAGAAAGAGCTAGATGCTACCATACAGGCTTTCCGCTCTTCTCTTGCGGCACCATCCCCGAGTCAGGCTACTACCTCAGACCCCTCTTAGGACTCAGTCAGTCCCAACGGTAGGGGCAGAGGCTGGTCCTGCTACCGGGAAGGTTCTCCCTCATACTCTGGGGAAGAGGAGGAGGCAGAAGACGCTCCTTCTAGATACAAACTGTCCTTGGAGAAAGTAGACAGTCTTTTAAAAGCAATATATGTGACTTTGGGGCTGGAAGAGGAAAAAAGAGAATTATTGCTGCATGATCGAATGTATGCAGGGTTCAGTGAAGCAAAAAGTCGCACTTTCCCACTTCATTCGGTAATCTTGGAGACCATTAAAAAGGAATGGGCTCAGACTGGGATGCCATTAAAGTTCATGTGTGTGTGGGGGGGCGTGACCGGATGGAGGAGGAGGCTGTGCATGTGTGAGTGAGTTGGAGCCTCGCTCTCCCCTCCATGCTATCATTATACCGCAACGAGCCGCGTCTCTCCCCGCCGGCCCACTTGCCCCTATAAGGAGGGATGATGGTCCCAGAAAATGGTGCTTAGTCGATCGGACGATCGGACACCCCCCCCCCCCCCCTCTCTGCCTATCACCCCGCCGTGCGGCGGGGATTGTGACCTGCTGGAGATCCGACGGCGGTGGGAGGTATAGTGAAGGGGATGGCACCTTCCCTGACTTTCACTGGAAGGTTGGATTGGAGGATTGAGGAGAATTAGGACCTGAAAGATTGAGACCAGCGTGGGGAGGCGGAGAGCAAACTTCTGGCACATGTAGCAATGGAGAAACACAAGAGGAGAAGTTTACAGGCAATCTCAAGGAACTGGTGAGAGTGAACTTCTAAGCAGGGGGGTGAGTGTGAATCATCTATGTGAACTGTGATTAAGACATTACATGCAGGAGAAGGAAGCTGGATATGCTCTATTAACTCCCACCGTATATATTTACCTGTTTGATATTTTTCCACTGCTTTAACTCTGAAACCTAAGGACTCTCCGCTTACAAGAGTATTGAGAACTGTAAATTCTTTTTTTGAAGGGTTGTTAGCCTGATTTAACCCGTTTTTAAAGAGCCAGTTCCTATACTCAAACATATTGGTTGGAGCAGGACTTATCTGGATCCACTTGAAATTATAGAGGTTTTGGTATATCCCAGAGTGTCTTATAAAGTGCAAATTATTTTGTGTGTCAGAAAAGAGCAAGACGAAGAAAAGATATTTTTTATTTCTGGGTATGCTCTTCCCTCCTTTGTTCCCCCTTTTTTTCCGCCCCCTCCTGAGAAGGAAACTAAGTATATATATATATATATATATATATATATATATATATATATATATATATATATATTTATTGAGAATATTACTCTGGAGTAAAAGCAAAGCCACCATGCCATCGCACCGTGCGACTAAAGCAAGTCAAGCAGCTGCGGCCGCAAAATTAGAAAAGTACGCTCATAACCCTGGTCAGGGGCTTAGTCAGACCTCCCCAAAGGGTCCGCAACAAGGACAGCAAACCCAAGCTAATAGGCTATCAGGTGCTAAAGGCACTAGAAAAAGTCACGGGTCAAGCCTCCCTCCAATGGCATCGGAAGGAGTCGATGAAAGAGTAAATTCCCAGGGCCAGTTCAAAGAAGTAAGTCTAGAGGGGGCAACTGGGCCACTCGAGGAGGGACCACAAGGAAGACCTGAATCAGAACCTGAGCCAACACTAAAATAGGTTTTAGTGGCAGTCAACCTATGTAGAGAATCCCTGGGAGGAATGAGTACTCCACTAATTTCCATCCAGGAGGAACTATCCTACGCTAGACAGGATATCCAAGGGGTCCAGGAAAGGACTACAGCCCTAGAGGACCGGGTGGGTCGGGTTGAAGATGACTTGGCCTCTCTGGTACGGGAATTCAGGTCGATGCAAGAACAGTTAACCAAACAGGAAAATAAATTAGATGAAATGGAGAACAGAATGAGGAGGAAGAACATTCGGATAGTAGGTTTGCCAGAACTTTGCGAAGGACCAGATCCTATAGTTTTCCTGGAGAAATGGTTTAAAGATATGTTTGGCCAGGATATTTTTTCATCACCCTTTGCCATTGAAAGGGCACACAGAGTTCCCTCAAGACCTCCACAAACTGGCGCCAAGACCATTTCTGGCCAAGCTATTGTTTTTTAAAGAGACTATTACCCGTAAAGCTAGGGAAAAGGGTAAGATTGTATATAATGACTCTCGAGTGTCGATCTTCCCGGACTTTTCTCCAGACCTTCAAAGAAAAAGAGCCAAATTTGGGGAAGTTAAATGGAAACTCCGTCAAATAAACATGACATGCGCGTTACTATATCCAGCAAGACTACGGATAAATGCCCCTGAAGGGACTATAATATTTGACAACCCTGGAGGTGTAGAGGAGTGGTTGGAGACCCACCCTCAGAGACTTTAGTAGTGGTGGACTCTCGGGTCTGATCTTCTCTCTGGCTCCCCCCCCCCCTCCCTCCCTGTTTTGGAGGGGGGGGGGGAGAGGAATATGGGCTCAATTGTATTTTTTTCTGTATAGTCTTTTCTTTTTTCGTTTTGTCTCTTTGCAGTGGTGGAGGTGGGAAGAGGGGGACAATTGGTGAGATGCTATTTTGAGTATGGGGGGGAGGGGAGGGTGAGCTGTGGGGGAGGAGAGCGTCACGCATGTTGCCCCTTTGGTTGGGGGGGCGACGGGGTGCTCCCCTCTTACATCTGTTGTAAGGGTTATTTCTTTTGTTTGGAGATTTTTGGGGTGGGGGGGAGTAGTGGGGAAGGGGCGAGGGAAGGGATTAACGCACAAAGGAAAGATGTGGAATGATTTACAGATAAGGTGTGTATGGGAAGGTCACAGTAGGAGGCCCCAGGAGATGCCTAAAGAGGCAATGGGAGAAGTGTGTGAGATGGGGGAGGGGTATGGATGGAGAGAGAGAAGAATACGGTGTTTAAGGTTTGGTTGGCAGGTAGGAGGGGGAGAAGTGTAGAAGAAATATATTTTAATGAGAAGAGCACAAAGTTTATCACATAAAATGGAATAACAAAGATGAGTTACACAAATTTGATACTAGGTATTGGCACTATAATTATTAATGAGTGAACGCACAGTGTTAAGGGGGAGAAGTCTTATCCTATATTCTTGGATTGTCAGAGGGCTGGGAGATCCGAAAAAAAGGACAGCGGTTAAATTAATGGCTAGGTCTCATGGAGTAACGCTTCTTTGTCTTCAGGAGACACATTTTACAAAAACTACTACTACACAGCAGGGGTGGGGGGAATACCATATTCAATACCATTCGTGTTACACCTCCTTCTCTAGGGGGGTTAGTATTTTTATCAAAAGAGGGGTTTCCTTCAACTGCTTCCAGGCGAAGATTGATGAGCAGGGGAGGTATATTTTTTTATATGGTAAATTAGAGGGAAAGACTTTGATCTTGGCTAATGTTTATATACCACCACCTTCCTCTATGGATATTCTATATGCTTTGGTTGAGTTTGTGCTAGATAAGCTGGAAGTCCCATTGATACTAATGGGGGATTTTAATATGGTTATTGATAAAACACTGAATAGATTCCCCAATGGGAGGATTCAGCAAGGGGGCATAAGTGAAAACCGCCTATTGCAGTTCATGGGAGAAATGGGTCTGAAGGACCTTTGGAGAATCCAGAACCCAAAATCTCGATCTTTCTCGTGTCTCTCCGCTACATACTCAACCTTGTCAAGGATAGATATGATCATGGGGAACGATGAGGCAGTGGCACTAGTAAATCAAATAAACTATATGCCAAGAAGCTTATCTGACCACTCAGCAATAAAGGCCTTCTTGGATATAGGGGAGGGAAACCAGCAACGAGGGTGGAGATTTAGTCCCACATGGTTGGAGCTTATGAGAGAACCAAAGGAAGTATCAAACTTACTTAGAGAACATGTAGATTTGAACACAGGTTCGGCCTCGCCGGGGATAGTATGGGATGCATTAAAAGCCTACCTTCGAGGTCTTTTGATACAACAGATCTCTAAAATTAAAAAACAGTCGGGGGAAAGGGAAGAGTTTGCCTCAAAGAGAGTGGTAAACTCAGAAATTCAGTATATAAAAGCCCCAACACCCGATAATCAGGGACAATGGTTAAAAGCGCAGCAGGAATATCGCCATATAATGCTAGAGAAGGCTGAAAATAAATTTATATTTCAGAAACAACTAGCATTTGGGGAAGGAGAAAGGGTTGGTCGGATGCTGGCGTACTTGGTGAAAACAAATTCAACTCCGTCCATGGTATCAAGGATAAGTATGGCAGAAGGTAGGATATCCACAAATAAGTCAGATATTTTAGAGAGATTTAGAGCTTATTATGAGGATTTATACCAATCTAACCAGGTCGAGACGAGGGAGGAAATGGACGCATTTTTTAGTCCAATGGCAATTCCCCATCTCTCTAAGGAAGATAGGGATATTTTAGATGGCCCCATAACGGTAGAAGAGATTCGGCGTATAGTACAGGAAATGGCAGGACAGAAAGCTCCAGGCCTAGATGGCCTCCAGGTGGAGGTTTATCGTCACTTTGGCGAGGTGTTAATCCTGGAACTCTTAAAAGTTTTTAACTGGGCGATAGAAACGGGAGAACTCCCAACCTCAATGAGGGAATAAACTATAATAGTGTTACCAAAGGAAAATAAGGACCCTCTTATCCCCTCATCATATAGACCGATCTCTCTGTTGAATCTGGATGTAAAGATCTTAGCCAAGGTCTTGGCAACTAGATTGAACGGAGTGATAGAAAAAATTATTCACCCTGATCAAGCAGGATTTATTCCCGGGAGATCCACGAGTATAAATATAAGACGGGTCTTTTTAAATCTCCAAATACCAGTGGACGGAGATGGCCAGAGAGCTGTTCTCTCCTTAGATGCTGCTAAGGCTTTCGATACACTAGAGTGGAGTTATCTGTGGAGAGTTTTGAAGGAATATCATGTGGGTCCGGTATTTATAAAATGGGTAAAAATGCTATATAGATCTCCGGAAGCAAGGATAAGAATAAATAATGAGAGTTCGGCCGGGATTCGATTGAAGAGAAGTACGAGGCAGGGGTGTCCCCTGTCTCCCCTCTTGTTTGCTATGGCGATCAAGCCTTTGGCCGTGTCCCTAAGATCAAATATGAGGATAAAAGGTTTTAGGAGAGGGGAGGAGGAAGAAAAAGTAGTACTATTTGCAGATGATCTCCTTTTGCTTCTCGGAGATGTTCAGCATTCAATAGGGGAAGTGATGTACAGAATTACTAATTTTGGACATCTTGCGGTGCTAAAAATAAACTGGGATAAATCCTGCATATTGCCTATAGACCCATTGGATAGCCCCCTACCTTGTGAAGCTGCACATATCCAGATAGTGAGCAAGATTAAATATCTGGGCATTTGCATTACCAAAGACCCTAAACAATATGTGGTAAATAACCTGGCCCCATTGCTACCTAAATTCAAACAAAAAACTAATATATGGAAGAAACTACCACTATCGGCAGCGGGCCGATGTAACCTTATTAAAATGATATTCCTGCCGCAACTTCTGTATGTTTTACACAATTCTCCAGTATGGATACATAGGGAATGGTTTTATAAGATGGATTCTATATTTAGAGAACTGATGTGGAAGGGGGGACAAGCACGTATTGGTTTAAAGACTCTGCAACTCCAAAGTAATGGGGGGGGAGTTGCACTCCCACACCCATTCAACTACTTCTTAGCAGCTCAGATACAGCATCTGGCAGGAGAGGATGTAGAGGGGGAGGGGTGGAAAAAGGGAACTATCCTTGAACAACTGCTCGGGAGATCATTGATAGTGGCACTAGAGGCAGGGGTTTCTATGCGAGATATCCCCACTCTAGGGTTAATGACAAAGGCGTGGGAAATAACTAAAATAATACTGGGATGTAGGGGATTTACAGAATATTCCCCCCTATGGGCAAATAATAAGCTGGACGAGGTTTTAAAAATAGGACAAGTAAGGGAATGGGAAAGAAGGGGCATAAATTTTGTCCATCAGATTTACCAGAATGGTAAATTGAAACAATTCCAAGAGTTAAGGGATCAGTTTCTAATCCCAAAAAAGTCCTTTTTTAGATATTTGCAGATTAGGCACGCTTTGGAAAAGCAGTTTGAGGGGGTCGCAATAGAATGGAGCGAGATACCAGTAATTAAGGATATACTGCAAGCAAAATCGGGGAAAGGACTAATATCTAAAGTGTATGTAGAGCTGTGTAAGAAATCCCAGGAAAAAAAACAGGGGCAAACAAATAGGAAAAAATGGGAGATTGACATGGGTAACATCTCGGAAGACCAGTGGGAGAGGATTCTTGAGCTGGCACCTTGGGTGTCCCTTTCTCCATCTCAAAAATTCTCGCACTTACTTTTATTGTACAGAGCATATTACACTCCTAAGAGGCTCGCTCAGTTTGGTAGAAGGAGAGATGCAGCATGCCCTAGGTGTGGAAGAACAGAAGGAGACATGATCCATATGTTCTGGAGATGTCCTAAGCTACATCGGTATTGGAGGGAGGTAGTGATGATAGTTAGCCAAGTCTTCGAGACGGTAGTAGAATTAGAACCGGTGGGATGTGTACTGGGTTGGATAGAGGGGAGTAGTGACCCTAAAGATAGCAAATTAGCAAAATTAAGGTGTCTTTTTCAAGCTAGAAAACTCATAGCCCAGAAATGGCAATCCCCTATACCTCCTACGAGTGGAGAGTGGGTGCAAAATATGAATAGGGTTATCCTTAAAGAAAGAGTAGCATATACAAGACAAGGAGGTATTGAAAAATTTGATAGGATATGGAAGGTGTGGGGTGTAAAAATGAATGATGGTATTTTCTAGTAAAGAGGAAGTATGAGGAGTGGGTGTGTGTGAGTGGGGAAGGTGATGAATATAGGAAATGGAAGGGTGTGATAGGGTTATGTAAAACTGGTACTGTGTCCTTGCTTGTTTTTTATTGGAAGGTTGTATGTTCTGTCTGATTTGAAAAAGAAATTAATAAAGATATAAAGTTTTAAAAAAAAAGGAATGGGCTGATCTGGAGAGAAAAACTATTTTTCCCCAAGGCACATAAGAGATGTTTTCCCTTTAATAAGGATCCAGAGTCACTTTAGAACAAGGTTCCAAAATCAGACGCAGCTTTTTCCCAGTTGTCCCACTCAAAAGATTTAGCATTTGAGGACATGGGTATCCTGAGGGATCCTATGGGCAAGAGAATGGATCAAAAACGTACAAAAGGCTTGGCAGTCTATTATGGCAAATCTTAAGCCAGCTATGGCTACCACCTGTGTTTCCAGAAATATAGAGTTTTGGCTGAATCAGCTAAAGGCACACATATCAGATTCACCCAAGCAGGAAATTCTTGACTCCTTTCCGACTAATAGATGCTGTCTCCTACATTTCTAACGCCGTGGCAAAATCTATAAGGATGTCTGCCAGATCTGGGACCTTGACCAATTCAGCCAGAAGAGCCCTATGGCTGAAAACATGGCCCGGAGATACAGCCTTCAAAAATAAATTGTGTGGAGTTCCTTTTTTGGGGATCTTTTTTTTGGTCAGGATCTGAAATCTATTTTAGATAGAACAGCAGATAGAAAGAAATGCTTTCCTATAAAGAATAAAAAAACAGCCGGCTAGGCGGTTTTTTCAACCTCAAAAGAATCAGGGTATCAGGCCCCAGTAAAAAGGTAGGGATTTGGCAACAGAGCGGTAAAGGCAAAGGAAAAGTCCTTTTCAATCCTCCTGTGCCAGCAAATAAAGCAAAATTACTCGGCTTTGCCGCTGGGAGGAAGGCTTCAGAAGTTCCTTCCTCTTTGGGCAAGCATGACCAAGAGCCCTTATATTTTGGATATGCTGATTAGAGAATACAAGATAGAATTTTTAGAGCCTCCTCCGGAGAGGTTTTGTATAACAGACCTGCCAAAAGATACAACAAAGGCCCTTGCCATGAAGGACCTGTTGGGGGATCTGATGCATCAGGGGGTTGTAGTGCAGGTATCTCCAGGAACATTGTCAGGGGTTCTACTCCCATATCTTTCTGATGAGAAAGTCATCCGACAGCTTTCGCCTAATCCTCAACTTCCGCATGGACTCCATTTTTTCAATAAGAAATCTTAGTCAGGGGATGCTTTATGGCATCAATCGACTTAAGAGATGCATACCTTCATATGCCCATTTCAGCTCAGTCTCAGAGGTATCTCAGGCTGGCAGTAAGAATTTGGTCTTTCCTCCACCCCCTGAGTTTTTACCAAAATCATGGCGGAAGCTCTAGCTCCCCTTCGGCTGCAAGGAATAGCGGTCGTTCCGTTCCTGGACGACCTTCTATTCTTTGCCCCTTCCAGAGAAAGGTTGCAGACAGACCTAGTCAAGGCCCGCAATCATCTGGAGGCCTTGGGCTGGATTATCAACGATCAGAAATCAAATTTCAGTCCAGTGTTTAGGTATCTGATAGACTGGGTAGAGCAGAAGATTTTTCTTCCGGGAGAGAAGAAAGTAAAAGTCCTAAGTGTAATGGCCAGCTATCAGACAAACCAGGACATAGCAATTGGAAGGGTGATGTCAGTCCTGGGAACCTTGACTTCAACCATCCCAGCCATCCAATGGGCAAGACTCCATTGCAGGCCACTTCAGGGTTTCCTGTTGAGAGTTTGGGATCACAATCCAGAAACTTTGGAATGTAAGGGTAAAACTTCCCACCAGTGTGAAGCGGGCTCTTTGGTGGTGGAGAAGCCAGACAGTCTTGTCAAAGGGCCTACTCTGGTCTTTCTCAACGGAAGTAAGGGTCACGACAGATGCCAGCATTTGGGGATGGGGGGGCTCACTGGGGACAAAACATAACACAAGGAGTTTAGTCCCAAACTGAAGCAGCAAGGTCTTCAAACTGGAAGGAGATAAAAGCTGTTGCCCTAGCCTTGGTTGCCTTCTCACCAAGCCTTCAAGGGTCCCATGTGTAGATACTGTCAGACAATGCCACCACGGTGGCTTACTTAAATACTCAAGGGGGCACAAGAAGTGGGACTCTACTGTTGCTAGCATCAGAGATCCTGGAGTGGGCAGAAGGTCACTTGCTCTCCCTGTCAGCAGTTCACCTCAAAAGGTACGCTAAATTGAGCAGCAAATTTCCTGAGCAGGCAAAGAATTCAGGAGGCAGGATGGAGCCTAAATCCAGAGACATTCGCGTTAATCACCCAGAGATGGGGGTGCCCGCAGGAGGATTTGTTTAAAAAAAGGGGGGGTAAGGTTTGCGCTATGGAGACAAAAAAATAATAATAAAGAAGAGGCGAAAAATTTAATCACATGTATAGAAGAAGGGAGGGAGGCTGCCACTACCAGCCTAATAGGTTGGAAAGAACTGTGAATATTAAGGTGGTAGCTATGGCGCTCTCCTGTAGGCTCCAGACGACGTCCAATGATGAAACGCGTAGGGCGTGGCCTAACGTACACACTCTCTCACAAGGCGGCGGCGGTGTTTGTACTTTCCGAACGTTTTTTAACCTCTAACTTATGAGAGTAGCCACTTTTGAATGCAATAAAGGCGCTAATTTTAAACAGTACTACACTATGGATGCTTTATATTTTTTTTATATAAACACGAGGAAATGAGGAGTAACTGAACATTAACCAGACCAGCTTTATACAGCGGCACAGGGGCTCACACTGTGGAGGCGAGTTAACCCCTGCAGGGGCAGGGGAGCTGGTGAGTGCGGTAATTTGTCCTATGCACTGAAAACGCACCAGTTGTGATTTAGGATACACCAGGCACTGAGCTCAAGTCACCTTAATTGAACTCTTGTGGAATTTTTCTGAAGATTTTTTTTTTTTCTTTAAAATTCTAAATGGACTTTATTTTATGTTTTGGAATGATTTTCATTGTGTGAAGATGATACAAGTTTCATAGGCTTCATATGCACGTATTTTGCACCAAAGCACACAAGCACTTTCGACTGCACATAGCTGTGAAATATAGAGCATTTTTAATTTCAAAAATATTTTTAATAATTTTCTATTTTTTCTCTTATACATATTTTTTTCAGTATTTTGTAAATATTTTTTGTTTTTATCACTTACAATTTGCACTGGGATTAACACATAAGTATTTATGTAGTATTAGCACTTTAACCACTTCAGCCCGGACCAATTAACAGCCTAAGGACCAGAGGTCTTTTTACAATTTTGCACTGCACTGCTTTAACTGGTAATTGCGCGGTCATGCAATGTTGTACCCAAACAAAATTGGCGTCCTTTTCTTCCCACAAATAGAGCTTTCTTTTGGTGGTATTTGATTGCCTCTGCGATTTTTATTTTTTGCAATATAAATGGAAAAAGACCGAAAATTTTGAGAAAAAAATATATTTTCTACTTTTTGTTATAAGAAAAATCGAATAAACTAAATTTTAGTCATACATTTAGGGCAAAATGTATTCAGCCACATGTCTTTAGTAAAAAAAAATGTCAATAAGCATATATTTTTTGGTTTGCGCAAAAGTTATAGCGTCTACAAACTAGAGTACATTTTCTGGAATTTACACAGCTTTTAATTTATGACTGCCTATCTCATTTCTTGAGGTGCTAAAATGTCAGGGCAGTACAAACCCCCCCCCCCCCCCAAATGACCCCATTTTGGAAAGTAGACAGTAGACAGTATAGACAGTATATGTGGAATTGCACCCCAAATATATTCTGCTGCTTCTCTTGAGTACGGGGATACCACATATGTGGGACTTTTTGGGAGTCTAGCCGCGTACGGCACCCCGAAAACCAATAACTGCCTTCAGGGTTTCTAAGGGTGCAAATTTTTGATTTCACTCCTCACTACCTATCACAGTTTCAAAGGCCATAAAATGCCAAAATAACACAAACCCCCCCCCCCCCCCCCCAAATGACCCCATTTTGGAAAGTAGACACCCCAAGCTATTTACTGAGAGGCATGAAATATTTTATATCTTGCCACAAGTTGCAGGAATATTAAAAAAAAAATTTTTTTTGCACAAAGTTGTCACTAAATGATATATTGCTCACACATGCTATGGGCATAAGTCAAATTACACCCCAAAATAAATTCTGCTGCTTCTCCCGAGTACGGGGATACCACATATGGGGGACTTTTTGGGAGCCTAGCCACGTACTGGACCCCAAAAACCAAGCACTGCCTTCCGGATTTAAATATAAAACGCTACCAAAAAAAACTGTTAGCGATCGCAGGGATCAGGCCTGACTCTGCGATCGCTGTAGTTATGTGTTTAGTGTTTTGTAAGTGACAGTGATCGATCAATACTGCACTTGGATGGGCTGGGCGGAGGGGCAAAACGCAGGTGCTAGCAGGTATCTGGGCTGATCCCACTAACAATGCGTTTTTTGGAACCCTAAACTGCTGGGGACGCTAGTATAGATCTGATCAGATCGGATATTGATCTGTTCAGATTCTATACCACTACGGGAGGTTTATGCTTTGCACGTGGGTGTTAGCGGTACTGGCACTAACCTAGCGCTGCCTGGGGCGACGCAGACCCTGACCCTAAAACCTAATTGATATCACCCGCCGGGTGATTGTAAGGTGTTCGTCTTCTAGATTCCCCTGGATAGCCTAGGCTGGAGTGGCTCAATGGAGGTCCCAATCGCCGGCGGTTAATCAATACACATACACTCGAGAGTACGTGGTGAATGATTACAGAGTTTAATGGGGGAGTGGACCATCTTTTATGTGGTACTCCACAAAGCCCTGCCCCGTGAGGGGCCAATCGGGTGATTTACACATACATCAACAATTTCTTAACTCATGATATTAGTTCATTCCTGAAATGTAGATCAAAGGTTAGTACAACCTCCTGACAGTTATTTTGCCCTTTCAGCATCTACTGACTGACCACATTCTTGCGTAACCAGTCCTTATCTAGCTTTGTGCCTCTCAGCAATGTATAGAGACGAAACCACAGGCAGATGTTTCCTGAGATATCAATATCTTGCATAGACCCTCTGGAGAGACATACAGATATCTGTCATCTAGTCACGCTATCTTGTATATAGTTTGTCACGTACGCCAGTATGCTTGTATGTCTTAATTCTGAAGCTATTGAAATGCAAGCCTAAGCATATTAGTCTTAGATTTTGACTAGTATATCTTTGGTAATTTCAATAGGTATCCCCTTATAGTCCTCCCTTTGATCATTCTGTGATTTACATAATGATCATTCCTTTTCTAATTTAATAGCACAGGCTTCATACTCCGAACCCTCGTGCTCTTGGTTTTTATACCATACCGTTGGATCTTTAACAATGGAAGTGAGTTTCAGATCCTCCGGAGCGGCCGTGTTTCCCTTTTTACATAAACATTTGATTATCTTATAACAGGCATATAAAAATAGAATGAAGAGAATCACAGTGGCAATTGTCATGGCAGCATTTCGGAGCCAAGATATTAATCCCCCAAAACTAAAGCTGCTCGAGAATGGATCCCAGTTTTTTCCTATGTTTCTTGCCTCTTTCTGTAGTTTATTTACCTCTTCCCTGTGTTGGGCAATAACGTCATAGTAGTCTGGGACTTCGATGCTGGTATTATGAATCCAGGTACAGCACTCATAATCCTCAGTGATCTCACAGAGGCCAGTAAAGGCTGCACTCATACTTTCTATAGCCAACTCATGTAGTTCTAGTTGCTTCCTAATTGCCCTAGTTTCTAGATTTAGTTTGGTTATGTCATCAGAATTCTTCTCCAGAATCTCATCAATTATGCCAGTGTAATTATTTAATCTTTTCATTAGGTCAATTCCCCACCCTGTCCAGGAAGGGAACCATGCCCAGGCCATATCTTTTTCTAAAAACAATTCTCGTTTATTACGGTGTCTAAGGGGATATCTAGGATGCATGCTAGCTTCAAGGAGGTGACTTCCCTTGTTATCCCCTAATACCCCCATGATAGGAACCAGGGCTGCAAGGTAACACCACCCCTGGGGTTTGGTTGGGATCCAGGGGTGACAGAGTTTGCCGCAGCATATATATGTGGTATTTCCTAGAGCTAGGGGCCGTTTTTGGAACACGTTCCTAAGAGTATCAGAAAGGCCAGAGAGCATCAGAATTGACATTAATTGGTGTATTGTAGACTTGGTACTGGAGCTAAGAAAGTCTAAAAAGGTGGCATTTAGGGTGGGATCTGAAGTATGGAAGAAAGAAGGACTGTTAAGCGATGTCATTGAAATGTTAAGTTTTGCTTGTTTGCAAACCTCGGCTCCATCTGTGGTGTTTCCCAGTTGGAAACACCAGTCTGGGAAGTGGCTTCTACCTATAATTTGGAAAGTGAGGGTTTTATTTGAAAGGGTCCTAGTAACATTCGTTAGGACGATAGGGGGTGTTCCATTAAGGAGGGGGGTAAAATTCAAGGGGACTGCCATGAGAGGGATTCTAGCTGTACTGGGATGTAGCTTGCTGCAGATCCAGCATTTCTCAAAACCGGATTTTTGAGCATAGCTATATTTGAATTTTAGTAGTAACATCTTGTCAGTCAGTCCCTTAGGTGACTCATTAACGGGTATAATACTTCTACTATGTCTTTGGCCGGGGGTATTATTCATCTTAGGTGGTCCACATATCCCTTTTAATAGACCTAAGTCTTTTGGATGATATATACAGTTGGCTATAAACCATGTGGGCAGGAATACAAGTAGTACCAGACTACCCCAGAGGCATACAGCCTTCCCTGACACTGAAGGTAAAAACATTTCTACAAGTTCTTATGCTTGTCCTTCTTCCTCGCTATCGTGTAAGGTTTCAAGGGTTAATTGTCCAATGCCTTCCTGAATCTCTTGCAGTTCCGGTAGCTGTTCGGGTGGGTCGGGTTCTCCTTCAATAGGTGGGGGGTCGGGGGTTGTGGGAAGCGGTGGGCACTTTTTCAGCCTGCTGGCGTGGATCCAGGTGTTTCCTAGGTCAGTCAGGACCGCAGTTCTGGACACCTTTTCAACCTTCCAAGGTCCAGAGTAGATTGGTCCGATCCTCTTTTTGTGGGCCAGTTGCTTGACTAGCACTTGATCTCCTGGGATGAAGGGGTGTGTTGGCTCTGTGGAGAGAGGAGAGAAGGTGACAGAAACTTGTTCGTTTGTTTCATGAAGCATACTTACCAGGTTTTTCACGTACATTTCCTGTTGGGAATAAATGTCAATATCAGTGTCTTGGTCTAATGGGGGTAATTCTATGTTTGCGGGGACTCCCATCAAAATTTCAAAAGGTGAAAGTTTCGTTCTGGCGTGGGGTGCCGTCCTAATCTGGAATAGCACAGAAGGGAGGTGATCAAGCCATCCCTTCATTGTGCCCCCTGTGGCCTTTTTCAATTTATCCTTTATATTTCTATTCATTCTTTCCACTACCCCTGCGCTTTGAGGGTGATAGGGGATGTGTAGTTTCCATTGCAGCCCTAACAATTTAGCCACAGCCTGGGTAACGGAGGAGCTGAATGCAGGTCCCCTATCTGACCAAATAGATGTTGGTATGCCAAACCTACAAATCCAGTTATTCAGCAAGCATTTTGCTGCTATATTGGCTGTCTCACCTGCACAGGGAGTGGCTTCAACCCAGCCTGAAAATTTATCGACGACAACGCACAGGTATTTTAGGTTCCCCTTTTGTTTTGGCATGTGTGTGAAGTCTACTTGTAAATCTGTAAGGGGACCTATTGGTGGGGGTAGATGACCATGTAGGCCATGCGGTTTGCCCTGCACATTGTTTTGAGCACAGGTAAGGCAACTTCTGGTCAGGAGTTTGACTTGTTTGTTCAAGGCGTTTGTGCAGAAAGATTTGGTGTACATAGTGGCTAAAGGGACGGCACCTATGTGTCCTGGACCATGAAGGTAGGAGAGAATTAGAATACTGCTTGCCTCAGGTATTCCCAATATCTTCCCCTCTTTTGACCACAGACCCTCTGGGTCTTTGGTCAAGCCAGCCTTCACCCAATACAAGACATCTTCCTCAGTGGCTAATGATTGCATTTGTGCCACTACAGATTTAAAGTTAGGACAGGTGAAATGATCCTTAAAGTACATGGACGTGGGGGTGGGCTCCTGGGTGGAGGACTGGGCTGCCTTTTTCGCTTCTCGTTCAGCTAAGGCATTTCCCTTGGAAAGTCTGCTATTATCTGAAGAATGTGCTTTTACTTTAATTATTGCCACCTCTTTTGGGAGCAAAATAGCCTGAAGAAGTGCCTGAATCTGGGTAGCATTGGAAATAGGTTTATTATCTGCTGTTTTAAAACCTCTTTTAGCCCATATTACTCCAAAGTCATGCACCACCCCAAATGCATATCTACTGTCTGTGTAAATGTTCACCTTCTTATCTGTAAATAAAATGCAGGCCCTGGTGAGGGCTTCTAGTTCAGCCACCTGAGCCGAAGAGGGGGGCAGTGGTTTGGCTTCTAATACCTTGTTTGGCAACTGGACTATTGCATATCCTGTTTGGAAGGTGGAATCGGAGGGACGGGAGCAACTACCGTCCACAAAAACATCGTCTGCATTGGTAATCGGTACGTCGGTGAGGTCTTGTCTTGGTGATGTGATAGACTCCACTCGTGTTATACAGTCATGAAACTGGTCTCGGTCTCGTGGTAGGCGTAACATGGAGTGCAAGAGACGGACGGCAGGGTTGTTGGCGGGAACATATTTGAGAGACAGATTGTCTGTGTTCATGAGGGAAATCTCATATCCACTGAGTCTTTGTGAGGTCATGTGTTGGGTGTTCATGTTCTGTATGAGGTGGGTGACAGAATGTGTGGTGTAAAGCGCCATCGGGTGTCCCAAGACCATCTTGTTGGCATCTTGTACGGCCATAGCACAGGCGGCTAAATTCTGAAGGCATGATGGCATGCTTTGAACCTGAAGGGGGAGTTTTTTAGATAGGTAGGAGACAGGGCGGTAGCCTGTTCCATGCTGTTGTGTCAAAACCGCGGCAAAAGAGGTCCCCGAGACTACACTGTATAGTTGAAAAGCTTTACCATAGTCTACCAACCCCAGGGCGGGTGCACATGACAAACTGTTCAATAGGGCCTGGAAGGCCTTAAGCCGTTCCTCTGTCCAATCAACCTGCCTAGGGGCTGTTGAGGCGCTGGCCTCTCTTAGTATGCCATCATAATGAGAACAGTCAGGGATCCACTGGCGGCAATATACCACAGCGCCCAAGAATGAGAGCAGGGCTGCCTTGTCTTTTGGGGGGCTCAGAGCTTGTAGGGCTGTGGCGCGTTTGGGGGAGACCATCCTTGTCCCCCTTTTTAGTATGCACCCCAAGTATTCCACTTGTGGCATACACCACTGTATCTTCTTTCTGGATGCTAAATGCCCGATGTGGGCTAGATGGTTCAACAGAGATGTGGAATCGACCGCACAATCTTCAGCAGTGCGACTGCACAAGAGCAAGTCGTCCACATACTGTATTAGCACCGACCCTCGCTCAGGCGTCCAAGATTTGACAGTCTCATTGAGTACCATAGAGAAGGCAGCAGGACTATCAACATACCCCTGAGGCAGGCGTGTCCAGGTTAACTGACCCGTCAACTGGCCCTCCGTCCAGGAGAAGGCAAACATAGGCTGGGCCTCTTCCGCAATGGGAATGCTAAAGAAGGCATTTGCTAAATCAATCACTGTGTAGCATAGAGAATGTGCCGGTATACATGAGAAGATAAAAGTGATGTCTGAGACTAGGGGTGGAAGTGGAATCACTTGTTTGTTAACTGCCCTTAGGTCTTGTACAAGTCTCCACTCCCCACTGGCCTTTTTTACGGGGTAAATGGGCGTGTTCCAGGGACTGATGATTGGTTTCAGGATACCTTTTGATATGTAATCATTAATTTGAGGGGAGATGCCTTTGACTTTCTCTGGGGGTAGGGGATACTGTTTTTGATATTGTATCCCCGCATCTGATCGCATTTGGGGTGCATATGGTGTGCAATTAATAAAGCCCACACTACCTTTGTTTTCTGCCCAAATTGTGTGATGGTCAAGGGAGGAAGGTATCATTAGAAAGAAACTCCTGTGTGCATGTCTTTTTGGGCTGTGTAAGTCACAAAGAGGGGAACTCGCAGTGAGGGAGCCGTCTTTGTCAAACTTAATGGTAATGTTCAACTGGGATAGTAAATCTCTGCCCATTAGGGACACTGGACAGGAAGTCAGGACAGCGAAACTCTGCATACATAGCTCTAGTCCATCCGGGGTTGAGACCGGTAAAGGCGGGGTGACGGAATGAGTAACCGATGTCCCATTTATTCCAATAGAGTGTCCCTCAGTACACAGTGGTGTGTCATACCTCTCATCATTTAATGAGCTAAAAGTGGCACCTGAATCAAGCAGGAAACACACTATGTGGTTGTCTACGCGTAATATAACTTGTGGTAGACTCTTCCATGATAGGTTGTGGCACACCAGACTGAGGGAAGGGACATACTCTAGGCATCCCTATTGGGGGTGTGTTTGTCGGGTAGACGGCCACTGCATGGGGATTCCAGGGGGAGGTCTGTTAGAGGTTGGGGTGTAGGGTGGCTGTGCAAGCGCATGTTTTTGAGATGGTGTTTGGGGAGGTGGCGGGTATTGGGGGTACCTTGTAGTGTGAGGGGGGGGGCGATTAGCAGCGTTGTACCCCCTTCCCCTGCCCCTCGGATAGCTCGCCCTCTGTCTATATGGGCACTGTGATTTCCAATGTCCCTGTTCCCCACAATTGAAACATCCTTGGTCAGGTGGGTAGGGCTGCATGGTAATGAGGTGCGGTGGTGAGGATGAGGTTTCAGGTGTGACTAGGGTTTGTGTTTGTGTCAAGGAGGGGAAAATTCCCCCTTTTTGTTCAAAGACTCCTGAAGTCTCTCTGGACCTAGCGTCCTTCATGAATTCATCTGGTACTTGCTCCGCCCATTTGGGGTTTGTGAATTTGAGTAATTGCGTCACTTTGGGATCGCCTCCCGACATGATGGTAGTAGTAAATAATTGTGGTCTGGCCCCATCTACAGCTTTCCATAGGGAGTATACTCTGGTACAGTAATCATAGAATTTCTCTTTAGGTCCCTGCTTGGCTAGGATCAGTTCTTGGAGTGCAGATGATCCTTTGTATAATTTGGACCAATGACCTCCCATGCCTTTCCAAAAGGATATCCAATCCTTATCGGTCTGGATATGGGTTGCCCATAGGTCGTCTACAGGGGCTTCTTCTGAGCTGTCTGGGTCTACAATGCTAAGAATACCTTTTATGTCATCTTTGTCAAGCCCTGTGCCTGCACTATATTTTGCCAGAAAGGTACCTGCATTTCGTGGATACTTCTTGGGATTGGGACATAGTTCTTTTATTTTGGAGAGTGTACCCAAAGGTAATGGTATATGCACTTCGGTGTTCCCTATGGTCATCAAAGGTGCTTTGAATGAGGCCCCTACTACTTCTTCCTCAGTTTCCTCTTCTATGGATAATGTCCCTTTTTTACTAATTGGACCTGACTCCTCAGTTTTGGGAATAGGTGTCTCTTTTGTATGGCTTCTTGTAGTGGTGGGGGGCAGCGATATAATCCTATCCTGCGCTTCTTTTAACACTTCCTCCTTCTTCCCTAATTGCCTTCTTAACTTTTCTAGTTCCTTTTTTAAGTCCTCCATCCTATGTTCCTCTCTCTCTCTTCCCTCCTGGAATTCCTTCTCCCTTTCTTCCAAGTCTTTCTGATACATTTCTAACACTATTTTCCTATCCACTTCTACCTTTTCTGCCTCATTGAGGGCTATTTCTTTTTGTTTTATTTCTTCCATAAGTGTTTCTAACTCAGTTCTCCTTTTCCCTATTCTCTCTTCTTCCTCCTTTTTCTTCTCTTCAAACTCTTTTATCTTTGCCTCTAATTCCTGCTTTTCGGGACTACCCACTTCTTCTTGTCCTGTAACTTCCTCCTGTCTCCCCTCTTCCTCTCTGCCCCTACTTACTTGTTCCCATTGGGCCACTTGTTGTGGTGTTGCTGTGGTGTGTGCTATGGCGGCTAGGACTACAGGATCCAGTGAAGGATATAGTTGAAGGTATGGACCTGGCGTCCCATCCTCGTTTTTTACCATAACATAAGGTGGGGGTGGACATTGAGGCGGGGGAGGGGGAGGTGAAGGGGGTGCAGGGGCTTCAGCCATAGTACTGGTTCCTATATTTGGAGTAAGCTTCGTAGTTTTATTAATATGCTTCTTTTTATATTTGCGTAGACATTTATCCCATGCATGGTAACAATCTTTCATATATTGAATATTTTCCCACTTCCCTGGAGGGTACACATTTTTGTGGATTTGGCATATTTTACTTACTTCCTGCCAGTCTTCCTCAGTACAAGGACCATATGGCCCTGGGTCATGTATCCCCAATTGCTGACACCTTTCTCGGACTTGTGTCCAAAATGGTTCTACCTGGGGGCCAGGGATCATATTACTGACAAATTCATAGGGTGATGGGGTGGCCATGGCTTGGGTTGCTGCAGAATTCCCCATCTAGTAGTTTGGGTAAAGTATGCCTGGTATGTGGGCAGAGGTGATAACAGCCTGTTTGGTCAATAATTTGTTCCCTAATGCGGGGGTAAGTTCCCTGATCTTCCAGGTCAGATGGACTAATAAAACTGTGAAGATTTACCCTTAATATACGATGAAGGGTACCTTTCCTGGTGGCGGGATATACCAAGTCTGCAAGAGAAGCCTGTAGGTCTAGTGGTCAAAAGAATCTACCTTTCATCAATGCTAAGAAAAAGTAAACCTAGCGGCAGCGTGAACAGGCGGGTGCTACCTCACTACAATCTGGTTCTTCATACTCTGTATTCATTTAACAACAGTTGGGTTTATTCAAACAGATATCCACTCTATATAATTATATCTTATACAACGTTAATACTCTATATACTTACGCTTGCACCTAAAGAGAAACAGACATATTTTTATGGTTTAAGATTTCAGCTTTAAAACTTTACATGTACATTATCAAGTAATCACATCATGATGCATTTCATTATTTATAGTGCACTTTAAAAGTTCTCAAGTGGGCATCCATTTAGCCAATCCTTATGTCACGGGCGTATATGATACCTCCCGTGTTAGAATATAATCATGAATATCTCTCTTAGTTTATAGTCGGACCAACCTAGTCAGACTCCTCAGTACCTGCGAACCCTTTTCACCCCCCAAGGGACCAGCCTAGTCCGTTGCGAAGGCTCAGTTTATATATATATATATATATATATATATATATATATATATATATATACAATTAAATTTCTTATAATGGTTGTTTGGACAGGTCAAGCATAAACGCCAATTACCATAAAAAGAGGTAAAGGTGTAAATGACTTACCTGTGCAAACCCCACTTCTGGTACCAAAACTGTAAGGTGTTCGTCTTCTAGATTCCCCTGGATAGCCTAGGCTGGAGTGGCTCAATGGAGGTCCCAATCGCCGGCGGTTAATCAATACACATACACTCGAGAGTACGTGGTGAATGATTACAGAGTTTAATGGGGGAGTGGACCGTCTTTTATGTGGTACTCCACAAAGCCCTGCCCCATGAGGGGCCAATCGGGTGATTTACACATACATCGACAATTTCTTAACTCATGATATTGGTTCATTCCTGAAATGTAGATCAAAGGTTAGTACAACCTCCTGACAGTTATTTTGCCCTTTCAGCATCTACTGACTGACCACATTCTTGCGTAACCAGTCCTTATCTAGCTTTGTGCCTCTCAGCAATGTATAGAGACGAAACCACAGGCAGATGTTTTCTGAGATATCAATATCTTGCATAGACCCTCTGGAGAGACATACAGATATCTGTCATCTAGTCACGCTATCTTGTATATAGTTTGTCACGTACGCCAGTATGCTTGTATGTCTTAATTCTGAAGCTATTGAAATGCAAGCCTAAGCATATTAGTCTTAGATTTTGACTAGTATATCTTTGGTAATTTCAATAGGTATCCCCTTATAGTGATCAGGGGGTTAAACCTTTATTGGGTAATAAATGGTGGGTGCCCTGATGCTATAAAAGGCAAACTAACTAACCAGAGTCACCCGTAACACTTATACGGCGATCACTGGTGAAAGGGTTAACTAGGGGCAATCAGGGGGTCCAAATTTTTATTAGGTAGTATATGGGGGTCCCTGGCGCTATATAAAAACCTGACAGGGAACCTAAATAACTAACTGGCTAACCAGCGTCACCAGTGACACTTATACTGTGATCACTGGTGAAAGGGTTAACTAGGGGCAAGCAGGGGGTTAAAACCATTATTGGGTAGTATATCGGGGTACCTAGCGCTATAAAAACCTGGCGGTGAACCTAAACAAATAACTAGCTACCTAGCGACACTAATGCAGCGATCAGAAAAATGATCGCTTAGTGACACTGGCAAAAGGGAGTGAAAGGGTTAACTAGGGGCAATCAGGGGGTTAAAACCATTATTGGGTAGTATATCGGGGTACCTAGCGCTATAAAAACCTGGCGGTGAACCTAAAAAAATAACTAGCTACCTAGCGATACTAATGCAGCGATCAGAAAAATGATCACTTAGTGACACTGGCAAAAGGGGGTGAAAGGGTTAACTCTAAGGGCATTCAGGGGGTTAAATCTTTATTGGGGGTGGTAGGGGGCTACCCTGGACCTAACACTAACTGCCCTGACAGTTTTTACTTTTACAACTGACACTGAATGCAGTGATCAGTAAATAAATGATCACTGCAATCAGTGACACTGTGACTGGGGGGGAGGGGGGGCGGGGGGGTGATCGGGGGGGTTTGTGTGCCTATGTGTTATTTAGTGTCAGTGTAGTGTTTGGTGCAGACTTACTGTGTCCTCTCCTCGTAGTCCGGTCAATAAGACCGCCCCGAGGAGAATGACATCACTTCCTCCCTGCCTGTGTATACAATACACAGTGGGAGGAAGCTTCTCATTCGCCAGGAGCGATCGAGAGGGGATGGCCAGAAACCAACGGCCATCCCCGGATCGCTCCTGAAGCGAACCGGACTGCCACATCCAGCGGGAGGGGGACCGATCGGACCCCCCACCCCCTGGAAGGCAAGCACGTACATGTACGTGCTTGTGCCTGTACATGCCATTGTAATGACGTACAATGGCATGCGGCGGTCCTTAAGTGGTTAAGAAGGCTGGTAATAATTTTAACATTTGTAATTCATATGTAGTATGCATTTTATGCACTGTTACAGGAGAGCGCCATAGCTACCACCTTAATATTCACAGGTGGATTTGTTTGCTTTAAGAGAAAATGCTCAACTCCCTCACTTCTTCTCTTTGCACGGAGACAGCGGATCTCTGGGGATAGATGCCCTGGCGCACCCCTGGAACTTTCACCTGGCTTATGCCTTCCCTCTGTGCCAGCTAATTCCCTTGGTATTGAAGAAGATACAAAAGGAAAAGGTCATCTTGATCACTCTTGATCACGTTCTGGCCGAAGAGGGTCTGGTTTTCGTCCATCCTACCGATGTCTGTCAAACCATTTTGGCACCTTCCCCTCAGACAGGACTTGTGACTTCATGACCCAGTGTGTCACCTAGAGGTAGACAAGTTGAATATCACAGGGAAGTATCTGAGGAGCAACAGTTGAAAAACAAAGGGTTTTCAGAACCCCTGGTGTCCACTTTACTCGCCAGCAGAAAGAAAGTGACTAGAGATATCAACGTTTTGGAAAACGTATAGTTGGTGTCATTCAGCAAACCGAACTGTAGAAGATATTGTATTGATTCTGGAAAGATGGCGTAGATAAGGGCCTAGCAATTAGCACTCTTAAGGTGCAGCTGGCTACCCTAGGGGTATACTTGGAGCAACTCATTGCCTCAGTCCCCTTGGTCACAAGATTCTTTGTCACTTACCAGGTCCAGGCCAGTCCCGGTAAACCTTTTACCAAAATGGGACCTATCGGTGGCCTTACAAGCACTTACAAAGGACCTGTTTGAACCTTTACAGGAATTATCATTAAGGAATTTGACCCTTAAGACTGTTTTCTTAGTGGCAGTTACACCAGCAAGAAGAATTTGTGAGATACATGCTCTTTCAGTAAAAGAGCCTTTTTTTTTAACCCTTTTCCACCGAGCATACGGAGATATGCAGCCCCAAATACCTGGGCTTTTTTCCGGGGGGGGGGGGGCGCATATCTGAGTACATGTTTTCTGGCCGGGATTGTGCCGGTTCTCATGCACGCAGCGAGGAGAACCGTGTGTCAGTTACACCTTTGGGTCTCGGACTAATGATTGACAGGTGGGAGAACCCACCCCCAGTCATGTGATCACTGTGACAGCCAATCACAGCTAACACATGAATGGGAAGCCTGTCAAACAGCTTCCGAGTATCTTTCTCCTCAGATCGTTTTGGAGGAGAAATTGATACAGTTGAGATCTTTCTCAGAATGGAAAAAAAAATGGAAAATAAGTTATAATCAGTCCACAGGTCTCAGATTAGGCTCTGATCACCCCTGTTAGCATTAGTTAGGTTAGGTGCAGTGACAGCTTCAGTTCAGTAATAGTGACAGTTTCAGTTTAGAGTATTTTGTATTGTCATTGTCACCACTAGTGTCAGTAGTCTTAGCGTTGGCGCTTGTCACAGTTCATCTCAGCGTTGGCGCTTGTCACAGTTCATCTCAGCGTTAGCGGTTGTCACAGTTCATCGGTGTTAACGCTTGTCACAGTTCATCTCCGCGTCAGCGCTTGTCACAGTTCATCTCTGCGCTTGTCACAGTTCATCTCTGCGCTTGTCACAGTTCATCTCTGCGCTTGTCACAGTTAATCTCTGCGCTTGTCACAGTTCATCTCTGCGCTTGTCACAGTTCATCTCTGCGCTTGTCACAGTTCATCTCGGCGCTTGTCACAGTTCATCTCGGCGCTTGTCACAGTTCATCTCGGCGCTTGTCACAGTTCATCTCGGCGCTTGTCACCGTTCATCTCGGCGCTTGTCACCGTTCATCTCGGCGCTTGTCACCGTTCATCTTGGCGCTTGTCACCGTTCATCTCGGCGCTTGTCACAGTTCATCTCAGCGTTAGCGTTTCGGTCACCAGTGTTTTATTAAAAAAATTATATATTATATATGTATGTATGTGTTTATATATATATATATATATATATATATATATATATATATATATATATATATATATATATATATATATAGTTTTACATTTATTACCGTTTTAGTGTGTGGGGTGTAGTTTGTGTCTGCGCAAGTGTGAGTTAGTGCCTCGGCCAGTATCGGTGTTCCTGTGAGTGTTATTGTTAAGGTCAGTGTTTTAGTAAAAGAAGTTCTAGATTTTAGTAACAAAATGGTTTACTTTTGCATAGTTTGGGGTCTGTAGAGTGCCTAAAAAAATAGCAAGTAGGTGGTCTACTGTTGAAGAGGCATATGCCCTCCTGTGCTCGGAGAGTGAAACTGAGTTGGGCTCAGAAGATGAGGATTTCATCTGTGACAGTGGAAGTGTCACTTCAGGCAGCTCTTCCGACTATGAAAGGTCTGTTACTAGCAGTGTGATATACAGATACTCAAGCGCTGATATGGATAAAATTAATCAAAAACCTATTACATATACTGAAATTAGCTGCACCAATGTAAATGATCCCTCAATAAACAATGTAAATTAAAATAAATATTAGTGCGCTAAAAACCTATTTAAATGATCAAAAAGTTAAATTAAACACAATATTGTGTCTACACTTCACATGGACTTATAGGGTACACCCTATTCTCGTATCCATAGAAAAGTGTCCTTGTGCATAAATATGTGCAAAACATACATAAAGTGCCCAATGTGCATAAAGGTGCAGTCTTAATATGTAGCCACTTACGTAAACTTCAAAATTTTCCATCAACAAAATTAATTAAAGTGCTTTAAGTGCTAAAAGGTGTTTGCAAATGGTACACAAATTGCTAAACAAAAATACCAAGAAAAAAATACATGTAGATTTTCCCTACACAAATCCTAATTGCACATTGACATCACATATTGTATGGTATGTGGGCTTCATACAATCAATGATAAGATGCTCTTGTGCATACAAGGCGCCAGAATATCAAACAGAAATAGTATCAATGAAAAAAAATGAACTTTTTCATCTCGTATCAAACAGAATGATATCAAAACTTGTTCATCTCATTAGGAACACCACTACTCTCTGCGAACAGCTCCTATTTATTCTATTGTACTGCAGTACTTCTTGGCATCATCCGTTGATCTTTTAATGTTAATGCATTTCCCCTCCTTGTTTTGATATCATTCTGTTTGATATGAGATGAAAAAGTTCATTTTTGACTGATATTTCTTCTGATTGAAATCTTGGCACCTTTTATGTACAAGAGCACTTTATCATTGATTGATACTATTTCTGTTTGATATTCTGGCACCTTTTATGCACAAGAGCACCTTATCATTGATTGTATGAAGCCCACATACCATACAATATGTGATGTCAATGTGCAATTAGGGTTTGTGTAGGGAAAATCTACATGTATTTTTTTCTTGGTATTTTTGTTTAGCAATTTGTGTACCATTTGCAAACACCTTTTAGCACTTAAAGCACTTTAATTAATTTTGTTCAGGGAAAATTTTGAAGTTTACGTAAGTGGCTACATTAAGACTGCACCTTTATGCACATTGGGCACTTCATTTATGTATGTTTTGCACATATTTATGCACGAGAGCACTTTTCTATGGATATGAGAATAGGGTGTACCCTATAAGTCCATGTGAAGTGTAGACACAATATTGTGTTTAATTTAACTTTTTGATCATTTAAATCTGTTACTAGCAGGCAGCAAGATGATGTACAGGGTAGCACCCCATCAGTTGCACAGCAGTACGCCTCTCAGTGAATACCAGCAAACTCTTTCACCCCTCAAATACCAACATTTACAGCTTCACTGGGCGTAAATATCAATGTTGAAAATGTTGGCCCTGTGGATTTCTTCAAGATATTTGTGGATGACGAGTTCCTACAGCACATGGTTGTTCAAACCATCTTAATGCCACCCAGTTTATAGCACAAAACCCGACATCTTCTCACAGGAGGAGATGGGTGCCAACACACCTTACAGAAAGCAAAATTGTACTAGGTGTTTTACTCAACATGGGCCTAGTCCGAAAGCCTACAATTTGCCAGTATTGGACCTCTAGTCCCACCCATGCCACGCCAGCTTTTCCTGGAGTAATTTCAAGAAACCGCTTTGAAGCATTGCTGCGCTTTTTGCATTTTAACGATAATTTGCTGTGTCCCCCAAGCAATGATATGACCGCCTGTTCAAACTGCGGCCCCTAATTTATTTTCGGTCTAATAAATTTTCAACGGTTTATACCCCGTATAAAAATATCTCTATTGATGAATCCCTGATACATTTTAAAGGCCAACTACATTTTAAGCAGTTCATACCATCCAAACGTGCCCGGAGTGGCATAAAATTTTACAAACTGTGCGAAAGCACAACAGGATATACATTTGGATTTCTGATCTATGAAGGATGAGACAATCTTGGAGTCAGTGGGAAACTTGTCTGGCACCTGATCCAACCTCTGCTCCACCAAGGCTACCATCTCTATGTCGACAACTACTACAGCAGTGTGCCACTTTTTAGATCTCTGCATGCTGCTGGCACAGGAGCATGTGGGACCATGCGGAAAAACTGAAAAGCGTTTCCACAGCAGCTGGTGAGACAATGTTTGCAGAGAGGCACATCACTCAGCTACCAACAGGAGGAAATGATGGCTGTCAAATTCTCAGACAGAAAAGACATCTATATGCTGACAACAATCCACCCAGAGGGCACAGTGACCGTAAAAGAACGGGGGTCAGCTACACAGAAAGAAAAGCCACTGTGCATTACGGCATACAACAAATACATGGGTGGAGTCAACCTCTCTGACCAGATCTTGCGGCCCTACCTGGTGCTGAGGAAATCTAAAACCTGGTATAAAAAAGTTGCAATATACCTTATCCAGGTGGCTATCCACAATTAATTTGTCCTTTATAAAAAATCTGGTGGTACTGACACCTTCCTGCAGTACCAGGAAAAAAATGATAGAACACCTGATGTTTCAAGCAGACCCCAGACAACCTGCAGAATCAGAGGATGTTAGAAGACTAACATACACTTTTTGTGTCCTATCTCAATCATAGCAGGCAGCAAATTCCCCAGGAAGAAGTGTCGTGTGTGTGTGTATGGCAAAAGATGCAATACTCATTACCACTGCCCCACATGCCCTTCCAATCCAGGCCTGTGCATCCACCCTTGATAATGTCAGTCATTTACGCAGCATTTTACGCAGGGGTTTGGGTTAGCCTTAAAAGGAGAAATTCACCTTCACAAAAAAAAAATGCACATTTTTTGCAGGTAAAGAAAAAAATGCTTTTTATTTTTATTTTTTTTATTTTTTTAGAAGCCTGTAAAGCATTGCACACACGGTCAGCAGATCGTGGGTGTAATTACACGTTCCCGTGGACTGCCTGTGTAGCTGTCTGCCCGAACCTCCGATACGGGCAGACAGTTACACAATGACAAGAAGCATCAATGAACTACCTAGACATCGCCCTGGTAGTTCATTGAGAACTACAAGCCGACAGCCGCAAAGGCTACCAGTACTTGTAGTTTTCACATTCAATCACATTGGATTGTGACAGTGAGCAGGGGATTTTCTCCCCCTGCTCACTGTAACAAAAATGGGGGATGGGGAGGTATGGGGGCAGATGTAACATGTAGTAATATATACATTGATAATTAGACTTGGATGAATGGCCCTCTCTGAATGCAACATATTTTGCACACGTATATAGTATCCCCATGCACGTCAGAAGTAGGAGAATATATTTTGGGTTGATTTTTGGTGGTGGGTCAAAGTAATGGCACAAAATGTATAGATAAATTGAAACATTTGTGGAAAAAAATGCAATTTATGTTTTTGCCTACCAAATCCAAAATTATTCCCACAAAAATTGAGAGGCTAAAAACCCAAGATTTACCCCTAGATAGATACCTTAGGGGGTCTTGATTGGAAAATGGAGTGATTTGGAGGGTAATTCCATTATTTGGATACCACAAAGTGGCTGTAATGAATTCATAGTACCTGAAATGTTAACTTGGATTAATTGCCCTCCTAAAGGCAAAATGTGCACTGTGGTTTCTGGGCTCAATTATGGGTACAAACAACATATGACACACACACATGTGGTATATTTATTCACAACAGTAATAGAAGATGTTATATTGGGTTGTTTTTTGGTGGTGGGTCGTGGTAACAGAAAATATACAGCCAAAATGTAAAAACTGTTATTTTTTTTACTTTTTTTGGGCAGTTTTCCTTTAATAACCAAACAAAATTTATGAGTTATGTAATACAATTTACAACCAATAGAAAGCCTAATGTGTCCTGAAAAAAACAAGGTATAATTCACCTGGATACACTAAGCAGTTGCAAAGATATGTACAGTTAAAATAACGCATGTCAAAATTGCAAAACTGAGTTCAGGCATTAAGGTTCCTTTTACCCTTAGGCATGAAAGGGTTAATTTACCCTGACAGGATTGTGCTTAAAACAGATCCAGGGTTTTTGCCAAAGGTGGGGTCGGTACATAATAGATCGCAGGAGATTGTCCTGCCAACTTTTTGTTCCAATCCTACAGAAAGTAGGGAAGAATTATTTCATAATTTAGGTGTGAGAAGAGTTTTGTTGCATTACTTGGGGATAACGAGATTTCAGATCTTCAGACTCTTTATTTGTTCTGTTCTCTGGTAGCAGAAAGGGACGTCAAGCAACAAAAGGATCAATTGCCAGATGGCGAAGATTGGCCATTTCAGAAGCCTATCGCAAATGAATTTGCCTCCTCCGCTGGGGATTTGAGCACACTCTAGCCACTACATGGGCAGAAAAAGCTGGTGCCTCTCCAGCTCAAATTTGTAATGCGGCCACATGGTCAAGTTTTCAAATGTTTGTCCGTCATTACAGATTGGATCTCCTGTCAGCAGATGATCAGGCATTTGGCAGAAAGGTCCTGCAGGCAGTGATCCCTCCCTAGTTGGTAAGTCTTGATTATCCACTCGTGCTGTCCTGAAAGACGATTAATGAAATTTCAAGTTAAACTTATGCCGCGTACACACAATCGGACTATCCGGCAGACTTAGTCCGGCGGCAGAGGTCCACCGGACTTTCTGAAAGAGCAGACCTGCCCACACAAGACCGGAGTTTTCCGGCGGACAATCCACTGGACTTTGGCGGTAGTCTGTCGTACTTTTGAAATGAACAGGCCCCCCTTCCCCAAAGCACCCTCCCATGTTGAGGGCATGTGGCCTGGTACGGCTCAGGAGGGGAGGGCGGTGGGCGCTCGCTCGTCCCCACCCCCTTTCCTGACCGCCAGGCTGCATGCTCGGATAAGGGTCTGATAAGCACTTTGAGGGGGGATCCCACGTCGTTTTTTTCAGCGTAGGGCTTCCCCTTTAAGTCCATACCAGGTGATGGGGCCAGCAAGGTGTCAATCTCGCTGATGGAGGCGGCGACATTGATTTCCTGCGCTAGTCCCGTCTACCTGGAGCCGCATTCAAAACGAACAGACTTTTCTCCGTGTGTGGGCAAGTTCGTTCATTTCAAAAGTACAGCAGACTAGCACACAGACGGCTGGATTGTCGGACTGCCGAGTCCGCCGGACAATTTTGATTAAAAACTTTTCTAAGTCCGCCGGGCTTTTGGAAAGAAAAAGTCCGCCGGAGCCTACACACGGGTGGATTGCAAGTCTGCCGGATAGTCTGATCGTGTGTACGCGGCATTACCGGTAACTTGTTTTCCAGGAGTCTTTCAGGACAGCAAGCTACCTGCCCTTTTTTGTCAGATGATATGTATACGAAGGTATATGTGTTTGTCTATATGCTGTGGGTAACCATATTCTGATTATGTGTTCCAGCTTGGGCCGGAGGTACTCTACTGCAACTGAGAAGATGTGGGGAGGCCTCCTTCTTTTTTTTTCTTTTTTTTTTTTTTTTTTTTTTTTTTTTTAAAGATGGTGGAGTTGATGTTCCCTGTTTCCAGTGGGAGGAGCCGGTCTCTCATGTACTGTCCTGAAAGACTCCTGGAAAACAAGTTACCGGTAAGTCTAACTTGAATTTTTGTTTGTGTTGCCGGACGGTCCTAAAAGAGCATCAGAATCTACAATTTCTAGATGGATTTGTCAAGTGATTGTTCAAGCTTTTTGGCTTAAAATAAGAGAATGCCTCCTTTTTCATTTTAAAGGCACTCCCCCAGGGCCGTTAGCACTTCATGGGCAGTGCATCACCAAGCTTCCATGGCTCAGATCTGCAAGGCCACAACTTTGTCTTCAATACATCCATTTACTAGATTCTATCAAGTAGATGTAAAAGTCATGAGGATATCACACAGTGGTGTAGTGGTTAACACTCTCCTAGCAGTAAAAAGGGTCACTGGTTCAAATCCCAACCATGACACTACCTGCCTGGAGTTTGCATGTTCTCCCTGTGCCTGCGTGGGTTTTCTCCGGGTACTCCGGTTTCCTCCCACACTCCAAAGACATGCAGGTAGGTTAATTGGCTTCTGTCCAAAAATTGTCCCTAGTATATGAATGGGGACTTTGGATTGTGGGCTCCTTGAGGGTAGGAACCAATGTGTGTGCAATGTACAGGGATAGGGGTAGACACTCACTCAGGTTGAACTGGATGGACTGGTGTCTTCAATCTTACTAACTATGAAACTATATTGCCTTGGGCGCAGTGTAGCCTCTAGTCTCTTGGTGCCCTACTATTGTTGTGTCTCCCTCCCTTCAGTTGGCATTGCTATGGTACATCCCACATAGTAACTACTATGGCTCTGTGTCCCCTGTTTTTTGAAAAGAAAACAGGATTTTTATAAACAGCTTACCTGTAAAATCCTTTTCTTTGAAGTGCATCAGGGGACACAGAGGTCCCTCCCTTGTTTGGTATGCATGTGTATTGCTTTGCTACAAAACTGAGGTGCTCCCACCAGTGGGAGGGGTTATATGGGGAGTGCACTTTTTAATTTAGGGCGTGCCAGTGTCCATCACCTGAAAGGTGGCCTATAACCCACATAGTAACTACTATGGCTCTGTGTCCCCTGATGTACTTCAAAGAAAAGGATTTTACAGGTAAGCGGTTTATAAAAATCCAGTTTTCTAACCTCAAAGTTCAGGAGCAGGACAGCAAGTCTCAGGGAGAAAGGAAAAATTGATCCACTCACAGGGTGGAATCCTTTTCCATCTTACACAAGCCGAAAAACCCCAAATGACTTGACCCTGTAGATGGATGGAAGGCTGCAAAAATTCCTTCTGCGGTGGTCAGGGATAACGTCAAATCAGTTTATACTGACCACTCTATCTTAGGGCTATGCAGTGGACTTTACCAAAAGCCCCCCAAAATGATTTTTGGTGACGACTACCCCAAGGGATGCAATAAAAGCCCTAGCCACAAAGTCCCCTTTAGAGGAACTGATGCAGCAAGGTGTAGAGATCCAATTGCTGCCAAAGGAATGGCAGGAGGGGTTTTATACTCATATCTTCTTGGTAAGAAAACCAACAGGAAAATTCTGATTGATTCTCAAAAGCCTCTGAACAAATCCAATCAGTACATCAAGTACAGAAAGTTCAAGATGGACTCAATTTTTTTCAGTCAGAAATCTACTGACCCCATGTTGCTTTGTGGTGTCAATAGAGTTAAAGGATGCATATCCCAGTTTCACACCAGTCCCAAAAGTATCTCAGGTTGGCAGTAAGGATGGAAGCTGTGATACATCATCTACAGTTCAGGGCCTTACTGTTTGGTCTGTCATTTTCACCTCAGATTTTTACCAAGGTGATGGCAGAAGCTTTAGCTCTGCTTCGTCTTCAGGGAATCACAGTCCTCAAGAGAAAAGTTGCAGAGCAACTTAATCAAAGCATGCATCCATCTGGAATCTCTGGGTTGGATTCTCTGGGATGGATTTAAAACCTTCAGAAATCTTTCCTAAGTCCATCTCAGGAGATTCACTTTCTGGGTTATATAATCAATTCTGTGGATCAAAAAAAAAAAATCTTTCTTCACCCAGAGAAAAAGGACAAGATTTACTACACTGTGTCAATACTACAGACCAACCAGCAGATAACAATAAGGCAGGTTATGTCGGCATTGGGAGTACTGACTTGAACAATACCGTCTGTCCAGTGGGCAAGCCTACATTTCAGGTGTCTGCAGACTTTTATCCTGAGGTCATGGGATCACAGTTTGGGATCCCTAGACACTGAGGTGAAGATTCCAACCCAGGTGAAGTCACTATAGTGGTGGACGAGGCAAGAGATTCTATCAAGGGGTCTAGATTTGGCCTTCCAATTCAAAAGAAGATTGACAACTGATGCCAGCTCTTGGGGTTGGGGGGGGGGGTCCACCTAGAGAGGGACTTCGCTCAGGGAAGTTGGTCCAAGAAGGAGGTGATAAGGTCCTCGGACTAGAGAGAGCTCAAGGCGATCACTTTATCTCTAGTAACATTTGCTCAGCATCTCTGTTTACACCATGTACAAGTACTAACAGACAAAGCCACGGCTGTGGTTTATCTAAACAGACAGGGGGCACAAGGAGCAGGTCCTTGCAATGGAAATTCTTTGCTGGGCAGAAGAACACTTGCTGTCTCTGTTCAGAGTCCCCTTTAGGTGGATTGCTGACAGAGTGGCAGATTTCCTGAGCAAGAATCCCATTCAAGAAGCGGAGTGGTCACTGAATCCAGAAGTCTTCGCCGTGATTGCCAGAATGTGGGGGCAGCCAGAGGTGGACTTGTTTGCCTCAAAGGAGAATGCTCCGGTTCCTCAGTTCCCTTAGCAATCTCAAGGGATCATTAGGGACAGACTCATTGGCGTATCATGGAGATTTCATCTTTGCTACACTTTTACTATTCCAGTTAATTCTGTTGATATTGAGGAAAATTCAAAGGGAAAAGCATACCAGTCATCTCGATCGCACTCTTTTGGCCAAAAATGGCCTGGTTCTCAACCGTTCTGGGGATGACAATCAGACCTTGTTGGTATCTAACTCTCAGGCATGATCGTCTAATACAAGGCCCAGTAAATCATTCATAGGTGGCCAGTCTGGCTCTCACAGCCTGGTATCTGAGGAACAGCTCCTAAAAAGCAAGGGGTCTTCTAACCAGTTGATTACAACATTAGCATCAAGTAGAAAAAAAAATAACAAGGGACATTTATACTAAAGTCTGGAAAGCCTATAATACATGGTGTGAGTCATCTGCCCAAGACCCAGGGAGCCTTGTTTCCATTCTGGAGTTTTTACAGGATGGAACAGATAAGGGAATAGCGGTCAGTACCCTCAAGGTACAGGTCGCTGTGCTGGTAATGTTCTTAGAAAAGTCTGTGGCCTTGGAACCATTGGTAATCAGATTTTTTAGAACTCTTACAAGATCTAAACCAGCGCCACTCAAAGGTTTCCCTAAATGGGATCTGTCGGTTGTCCTGCAATCCCTAACAAAGAGCCCTTTTGAGCCTTTGGAAGAAGCACCTCTCAGATATCTCGCTTTTAAGGCTGTGTTTCTTATTGCCATTGTTTCTGCATGCAGGATCAGTGAGCTAAACGCTGTTAAAGCGGGAGTAAACCCGCTGAATTTTTTATTTTTTCAAACATGCAAGGGAAAAGGCATAGTGAGCTAGTATGCACTGCCACAACAGCTTGCTGGACCTTTCTGCCAAACGCCTGAGCGCTGGCAGTTGTGAGGTCCAGCCTGCAATGTTGCATGAACGTGCAGAAACTTCACCACATTGCTGCCTTGCAAATCTGTTAAGCGGTGGCACCAGCTCACTCTGCCCAAGTGGCCGCCAGTGCTCTGGTCGAGTGTGCACAGATTCACGCTGGTGGAGACAAACATGCATGTGAATATGCCTCTGAAATTGATAATTTCAGCCATCTGGTTAAATAAAATTTAGAAGCCTGGCAAATTTTTCTGTTGCCCAAAAAAAGAACAAATAATGAATCTGTATGTTTAAAGTTCTTGTCTTTTCCAAGTAACATAACAAAGTCCTTTTAACATCCAACATGAGGGGGTAAAAAGTTTTCCTCCCCTGCTGGGTTTGCACAGAAGATTGGAAGCACAATGTCTTGAGCATGATTATGCATTGAAACTACATTAGGTAAGGACTTCCTTAGTAGAACTCTATCTGGAAATATAGATAAGTAAGGTTCCTTAAAGCAGATGTATAGTCTTTTTTTTTTTTTGTATTTTTTTTTTTTTTTTTTTTTATTTTTTTTTACTTTTACCTACAGGTAAGCCTATAATAAGGCTTACCTGTAGGTAAAAAAAAAAAAAAAATATCTCCTAAACCTGTATGCTTTAGGAGATATTCCCCACGCAATGAGCGGCGCATGCGCACAGGGGATTCTCAGCTGGAAGCCCAGCAGAAGCCGGGCCCTGCCTTATAGAAATTTCCTGCACACATGCGAGGGAGTGACGATATCGCTGCTCTGGCCACTCTCAGCGCCGGAGCCGCGATACCCGAAAGACATGCCAAGGGAACATGTCAGCTCCCTCAGCGTGTATCGAGTGAGATGTTGGGGCCTCATTCTAAGGTACACATTTCATAATATGGTGTGACATAAAGTATTGGAACAACCGCTATTTTATTCTCTAGAATGTCTGGAAAAAATGTGTGTATATGTAATGTTCGGGGGTTCCAAGTAATTTTCTAGCAAAAAACTGATTTCATTTCATTAAAAATAGGCCTGGTCCTTAAGTAGTTAAACAAGCAAGAACGTGGTGCTATATCCAAGTAAACAGAGAAGAATAATATAATTATACGGAAGGCTGATAAATGGGGGGCAGTAGTGGTAATTAGTGCCATACAATACCGTCCGGAAGCGCTTAGACAATTAGAAGACACCAATATTTATTTCCCTCTTAAACACAGATCCACATTGACATTTAAATCCCCTTTAAATAATCTTATTGATAAAGGTAAATTGCTTGGGATTTTGAGTGGAAAGACAAAGGAATATTTAGTGGTGAACAATCCAGTGACTCCACTCTTTCACCACTTGCTCAAAATACATAAATTACAAGTCCCTGTATGAGGATGTCCCATTGTTGCAGGGATAGGTTCTATTTTAGACCCATGAAGTGAGTGAGTTGATTTACATCTTCTGCCGCTTAGCCATAGACTCCCGGGCTATATATCCAAGATACTGGAGATATTTTATCACAGTAGAAAATGTCCAATGGGCAGGTGATTTTGCCTGGGTAACTTTGGATGTCACTGCGCTGTATTTCTCTATACCCCATTCTTTAGCCTTAATCACCTCCTATAGCGAAAAGACGGCTACAGCGTGGGCTCCCATTGCCGGGAGGGCATCTGTGGATGTCCTCCTTTGATCGCTCTTCCCACGTGCCCCTGCAAAGCTCATCGGCACAAATCTTTGATCACAGATCAGGGTAAAGAGCCAATCACAGAGCTCTTTACCAAGTGACCAGCTGTGTCCAATCGCAGCTGATCATAGTTTAACCACTTAAGGACCGCCGTATTGCCAATGTACGTCATCACAATGGCACAGGCAGGCACAAGCACGTACATGTACGTGCCTGCCTTCCAGCGGGTGGGGGGTCCATTTCCCTCCGGGAGCGATCCGTGATGAGGGGATGGCCGTTGGTTTCTGGCCACCCCCTCTCAATCGCTCCTGGCCAATGACGAACTTCCTCCCACTGTGTATTGTTTACACAGGAAGGAGGAAGTGATGTCATTCTCCTCGGGGCGGTCTTTTTGACCGGACTACGAGGAGAAGACTAAAAGTAAGTGTGCACCAACACTACACTGACATGTAGGCACACACAGGCACACAAACCCCCCCCCCTCTCCCTCTCCCCCCCCCCCCCCAGTCACAGTGTCACTGATTGCATTGATCATTGCATTCAGTGTCATTTGTAAAAGTAAAAACTGTCAGGGCAGTTAGTGTTAGGTCCAGGGTAGCCCCCTATCACCCCCCAATAAAGATTTAACCCCCTGATTGCCCCTAGAGTTAACCCTTTCACCCCCTTTTGCCAGTGTCACTAAGCGATAATTTTTCTGATCGCTGCATCAGTGTCGCTAGGTAGCTAGTTATTTTTTTAGGTTCACCGCCAGGTTTTTATATCGCTAGGTACCCCGATTTACTACCCAATAATGGTTTTAACATCCTGATTGCCCCTAGTTAACCCTTTCACCCCCTTTTGCCACTGTCACTAAGCGATCATTTTTCTGATCGCTGCATTAGTGTCGCTAGGTAGCTAGTTATTTTTTTAGGTTCACCGCCAGGTTTTTATATCGCTAGGTACCCCGATATACTACCCAATAATGGTTTTAACATCCTGATTGCCCCTAGTTAACCCTTTCACCCCCTTTTGCCAGTGTCACTAAGCGATCATTTTTCTGATCACTGCATCAGTGTCGCTACTGTCGCTAGATAGCTAGTTATTTTTTTTAGGTTCACCGCCAGGTTTTTATAGCGCTAGGTACCCCGATATACTACCCAATAATGGTTTTAACCCCCTGATTGCCCCTGGTTAACCCTTTCACCCCCTTTTGCCACTGTCACTAAGCGATCATTTTTCTGATCGCTGCATTAGTGTCGCTACTGTCGTTAGGTAGCTAGTTATTTTTTTAGGTTCACCGCCAGGTTTTTATATCGCTAGGTACCCCGATATACTACCCAATAATGGTTTTAACATCCTGATTGCCCCTAGTTAACCCTTTCACCCCCTTTTGCCAGTGTCACTAAGCGATAATTATTCTGATCGCTGCATCAGTGTCGCTACTGTCGCTAGGTAGCTAGTTATTTTTTTAGGTTCACCGCCAGGTTTTTATAGCGCTAGGTACCCCGATATACTACCCTATAATGGTTTTAACCCCCTGATTGCCCCTAGTTAACCCTTTCACCAGCGATCACAGTATAAGTGTCACTGGTGACGCTGGTTAGCCAGTTAGTTATTTAGGTTCCCCGTCAGGTTTTTATATAGCGCCAGGGACCCCCATATACTACCTAATAAAAATTTGAACCCCCTGATTGCCCCTAGTTAACCCTTTCACCACTGATCACCGTATAAGTGTTACGGGTGACTCCGGTTAGTTTGCTTTTTATAGCATCAGGGCACCCACCATTTATTACCCAATAAAGGTTTAACCCCCTGATCACCCGGCGGGTGATATCAATTAGGTTTTAGGGTCAGGGTCTGCGTCGCCCCAGGCAGCGCTAGGTTAGTGCCAGTACCGCTAACACCCACGCGCAAAGCATATACCTCCCGTAGTGGTATAGAATCTGAACAGATCAATATCTGATCTGATCAGATCTATACTAGCGTCTCCAGCAGTTCAGGGTTCCAAAAAAACGCATTGTTAGCGGGATCAGCCCAGATACCTGCTAGCACCTGCGTTTTGCCCCTCTGCCCAGCCCACCCAAGTGCAGTATCGATCGATCACTGTCACTTACAAAACACTAAACACATAACTGCAGCGATTGCAGAGTCAGGCCTGATCCCTGCGATCGCTAACAGTTTTTTTGGTAGCATTTTATATTTAAATCCGGAAGGCAGTGCTTGGTTTTCGGGTTCCCGTACGTGGCTAGGCTCCCAAAAAGTCCCCCACATGTGGTATCCCCGTACTCGGGAGAAGCAGCAAAATTTATTTTGGGGTGTAATTTGACTTATGCCCATAGCATGTGTGAGCAATATATCATTTAGTGACAACTTTGTGCAAAAAAAAAAAAAGTTTGTAATATTCCCACAACTTTTGGCAAAATATAAAATATTCCATGGACTCAACATGCCTCTCAGTAAATAGCTTGGGGTGTCTATTTTCCAAAATGGGGTCATTTTGGGGGGTTTTGTGCTATTTTGGCATTTTATGGCCTTCGAAACTGTCATAGGTAGTGAGGAGTTAAATCAAAAATTTGCACCCTTAGAAATCCTGAAGGTGGTGATTGGTTTTCGGGGTGCCATGCGCAACTAGACTCCCAAAAAGCCCCACACAAGTGGTATCCCCATACTCGGGAGAAGTAGCGGAATATATTTTGGGGTGCAATTCCACATATAACCATGGCATGTGTGAGCAATATATCATTTAGTGACAACTTTTTGTAAAAAAAATATTATTATTTTTTTTTGTCATTATTCAATCCCTTAGGACAAAAAAAATATTCAATGGGCTCAACATACCCATCAGCAATTTCCTTGGGGTGTCTACTTTCCAAAATGGGGTCATTTGGGGGGGGGGGGGTTGTACTGCCCTGTACTCTAGTTTGTAGACGCTATAACTTTTGCGCAAACCAAAAAATATATGCTTATTGACATTTTTTTTACTAAAGACATGTGGCTGAATAAATTTTGCCCTCAATGTATGACTAAAATTTAGTTTATTCGATTTTTCTTATAACAAAAAGAAGAAAATATCTTTTTTTTCAAAATTTTCGCTCTTTTTCCATTTATATCGCAAAAAAAAAAAAATCGCAGAGGCAATCAAATACCATCAAAAGAAAGCTCTATTTGTGGGAAGAAAAGGACACAAATTTCGTTTGGGTGCAATATTGCATGACCGCGCAATTACTAGTTAAAGCAGCGCAGTGCGAAATTGGAAAAAGACCTCTGGTCCTCAAGGTGTTTATTGGTCCAGGGCTGAAGTGGTTAAGCAGGATCTGCCTGACTGCACGAGGATAATAGAGCAAATAACCAGCAAATTCACACAGGGGACATCTACACTAATAATCGGGGCACTGATCATCAGTGTCCTGATAATCAGTGCACCCCCAACAGTGCCCACAAGTGACGTCTGTCAGTGCCCATTAGTGCAGCCTATTGGTGCAGATTCATCAGTGCACATCAGTGAAGGAGAAAAAATAATTATTTAGAAAATTCTGTAACAAACTAAGAAAACCTTTTTATTTTTATTTTTTTTTTCAAAATGTTCAGTCTTTTTTTAGTTTGTTTTAACAAAAAATAAACGACACAGTCGCAATTAAATACGACCAAAATAAAGCTCTATCTGTCTCAAAAAATGCTAAATATTTTGTTTGAGTGCAGTGTTGCACGACCACACAATTGTCATTCAAAGTGGACAGCGCTGAAAGCTGAAACTCGGCCTGAGAAGGAAAGGGGTGAAAGTGGTTAAAGGCAGTGAGTTACCATCTAAACAAATACAGCTGGTACTCGAGCTTTAGGAGCACCTTCTCAGGTGAATTTTTGTTGACACAACTTTTTCCTTTTTGATTACACTTATCATTTCCAGCTTTGTGGTACATTGATGGAACCTACATTTTCTCCATCTCAAGCCAATCTCTATATGGGGTGGTGGGAGAAGTTTATTTTTTTTCCCATGAGAATCCCTTTTTTGATCCTTTATTTTGGTACAGAAGATTTATTGACCTACTAATTATGTGGGATGCGAAGCAGACATATTTTGATTTAACACAATTTTTAAGTTACGTTAACACAAAGAAGTCAAATTTGAAATTTACAGGCGGTTATATTACTAGGATTATCAACATGTCACCTTGAATGATTCTCCTACTGTTATCACCAGAACATACAGTAAACCCTGTGCAAAAAATGCCACATTACTGGCTAATAGCTGCCATCTAGCCCTTGCAATTAAGTCCATCCCAGTGAGAGCATTTACTAGGGCAAGGAGAAATTGCTCTACAGAGGATTCCTTTTCTAGGGAATGTGATATCATTAGTGAAACTTCTCTGTAGAGGATATCCAGAATGATGTATAGAAAGGAGTAATAGAGTTGCTGTTTCTAAATGGGGGGGATGTTCTTTTACCACAGACTAATACAACCAGCTATAGATTTAACAATAGTTAATGTGTTACTTTTGTGAAAATGTAAGCCACGTACATACGGGCTGAATGTTGGGAGACAGTGGCCAGTTCAAAAAGAAAAACCCGGCTGACATTCAGTCTTTGTGTATGTCTGTCTGTCTGACCGAAGTCAGCTGTTCAGCCAGTTTCTGTCAGATGTAACCAGCAGCCGACTGAGCCAATGGCAGAGAGCTCTGAACGGAATGTTCTGGCGGAGGGCATCCCTCTGTCAGAACGCAACAGCTCAGCTGGTGAAATCGGTGAACTAACCTTGCATAATTAATCTTATCAAGAAAATGTACCTATTCTTTAATCTGATTTGTTACACAGCATGTTATCCAGAGGGTTTTTGTTTTTCTAGCTGTCATGCTCCCACTTTGCATTCTCTCCTTTTGCTTAGCCATATATGCTCTAACAAGAAGGTAAAAATGTGGATATCCTACGCTGGTTGCTTCTGCTGTGGCACAGGTACTTGTAAATACTGCAGAGTATATAGTGTTAACAAAAGTTTTGTTTACTTTGCCACAGGTGTGGGACGTAGGTTTCTGCAATACACATTATGTTGTGTATTTGATCCAATACATAGCCTGCAAATTGCAATATGTGAGCTGCACAATACGCCCTTTGTGCTCACGTATTGGCAAATATTAGTGTAAAAAAAAAAAATGCTAAAAACATCTCTAATGTATCTAAGCATTATTGAGATGTACATAGGAGAGATAGGTCTTATAGGATAATTAAAGGTTCCGTTTTAAAAAAAACAAACGTCATACTTCCCTCTTCTGTGCAGTTGGTTATACACAGAGTGGCCCTAAACCTCCTCTTCTGGGTCCCCCAGCAGCACTCCTGGCTCCTCCTCTTCTCGAGTGCCTTGTCGGAAAAGCTCTCTCCCTCAGGGCACATAGAATGCATTGAGGTGAAAAAATGCGAGGGTTTACAACCTAGTTAATTCTCCTTCTGTGGTATTGAGAGAGTTCAGCCTGCTGACAGAGAAGACCAATCATAAACTTTTAGAACATGGGGTGTATTGGATACATAAGTTACATTCCCCAAGGGTTAAACCATAGGTTAAATAATAAACAAACAAAAAATATCGCGCTTGGGGCAAAACCTAAAAGCTGCAACTATAAACCAAATATCAAATTATGGGTCTAATCAAAAAAGTTATACATAAAGTTGCGCTAAATATGCGTGAAAACTAAAGTGAAAAGAGTAATAAAACTCAGTATAAATTGTATAGAAAGAGCAAAAGAAATCAAACAAGCACCATATACAAAATTCAATCAAAAAAAAAAAGTCCTTATAATTAAGAAATCCTGGTTCCCACTAAAAAATAACGAACAGGGAAATCAGTCCTTTTCACAAATTCGATGAAACCTTCCTGGCTTTGCCACTATCGCTTCCAGACCAGCGAAAAGAAAAAAAGGTTTGACTCTTACCGCAATGAATGGACTCCAAATCAACGGAGTCGTTAGCGCTGGCAGGCAGCCCTCTGCAGGGTTCGTTTGTTCGTAGTCCATCCCCACACACTACTGAGGTACGAATAAGTACGTGCAGATCATTCGAAGGTCGTTGGCTCCAGTCGAAGAGTTCCGGAACTCGTTGGAGGTCCTGCTTTTCCTCTTGATCACCACGGGGAAGAGACAAGGTGGTCGACCGATCACTCTGAGTTCCTGGAGTTATCTAGAGCTCTCCAATGAATCGTAAAAAGGTTTTTCAATGCGCAAACCTGCAGTGAAACACAAAACAATCGGGCCTCCCAGCCGCGAGCGAAGGGAGGGGGAAACAAAAATGGACTCCGATCGTGAATGTACCGTTAAACAATCGACAAATTTATTAAATAAAAATAGATACACAGCAGGCCAAAGGTATGACCCAAATGACCAAATCATAACGAATAAAAAGTATACATAAAAAAAACGGTTAAATTTAAAAGTAAGTATACACCCGTGCTAGGGAATATTCTAAGCGTGGTGGTATCGGCACAAACAGTCCGACATGTTTCGTAAAAACTTACATCCTCGTGCCCCAAGAGGATGTAAGTTTTTACGAAACATGTCGTATATTGTATGTTTGATGCACTTTATTGGATGTGTATGTTGTTTAAAAGGATAACTCGCCTAATTTTAGCTTTTGCTTTCCTAATATAGGAGGTTCACTCCATTTATCAAACACATTGTTTTGTGGTATACCCTAAGTGCAGAGGTTTATATAGAGAATATTTTAAAGCAGAGGAAACCTATAACTTCTGCATTAAGAAGCTTCCTGTCAATGGTCGCCTGCAGGTAGGGGCATGGGGGGGGTGAGTGCCCCCCTGGAATCGACAAGCATCCGTCTCAGACTCTGCAGGGTGACTGCTGCTCTCTGATTGTCTGTCCCTCCCTCACCCTCTGATGCAATCACTGAGCTCCCGCCTCCAGTCCCTATGCAAGCTGTAAGCAGTGGCGTGCCTATGGGGGGGGGGGGTCCTCCCCGTGTGCCACACATTGGGGGGGTGTCAGGCCGGCTATCAGAGCCAAGACAAGGCGGTGCAGGGGGTGACGTGTGGTGTGCTTGCTTTGTGTGTTCATGCGAGTCGGCTCGGCACCTGCTGCTCGGTGTCATTGAGCTCACATCAAGCTCTTGTAATGTATTTATACATGGACATGTAGAAACAGGACCTGGGACAAGGAAGACCACCTTACAAGTGAGGGCTGTGAGTACAAGTAAAGGGAGGAGGCTGTTTTTGTATGGGCGGGGTTGGGGGCAGAGCTATGTGTGTGTGTTTACAGATGTGTTTGGGACCCTGACATATATAAACAGATGCGGAGGGGCAGCTGCATGCATACAGGTGTTTGGGTGGTCTTAGTGTGTACAGGTATGTGGGTGGACTGAGTGTTAACAGGTATGTAGGGGAGCTGAGTGCGTACAGATATGCGGGTGGACTGAGTGCATGCAGGTATGTGGGGGGGGCTGAGTGCGTACCGGTATGGGGGGGCTGAGTGCGTACAGGTATGTGGGGGTGGCTGAGTGCGTACCGGTATGTGGAGGGGGACTGAGTGTGTACAGGTATGTGGGGGGGCTGAGTGCGTACAGGTATGTGGGTGGTCTGAGTGCGTCCAGATGTGTGGGTGGTCTGAGTGCGTCCAGATGTGTGGGTGGTCTGAGTGCGTCCAGATGTGTGGGTGGTCTGAGTGCGTCCAGATGTGTGGGTGGTCTGAGTGCGTCCAGATGTGTGGGTGGTCTGAGTGCGTCCAGATGTGTGGGTGGTCTGAGTGCGTCCAGATGTGTGGGTGGTCTGAGTGCGTCCAGATGTGTGGGTGGTCTGAGTGCGTCCAGATGTGTGGGTGGTCTGAGTGCGTCCAGATGTGTGGGTGGTCTGAGTGCGTCCAGATGTGTGGGTGGTCTGAGTGCGTCCAGATGTGTGGGTGGTCTGAGTGCGTCCAGATGTGTGGGTGGTCTGAGTGCGTCCAGGTGTGTGGGTGGTCTGAGTGCGTCCAGGTGTGTGGGTGGTCTGAGTGCGTTCAGGGGTGTGGGTGGGGTGAGTGCGTTCAGGGGTGTGTGTGTGTGGGGTGAGTGCGTTCAGGGGTGTGTGTGTGTGGGTGGGGTGAGTGCGTTCAGGGGTGTGTGTGTGTGGGTGGGGTGAGTGCGTTCAGGGGTGTGTGTGTGTGGGTGGGGTGAGTGCGTTCAGTTATGATCAGTGAAGGGGGTGGTGTCGGATAAAGAATCCGCCCAATGTAAAATGCTCTAGGTACGCCCCTGACTGTCAGATATAGATCCAGCCGGTGTAGCGCCGCCCACTCAAGTGGACTGGAACGGTGTAGAAACACTTACGGTAGACTGGAGGAGGAAGCAGGGAGGACTCGTCGCTGCCCTTATCACAGGAAATCCTGAAGTCAAGTGGCATACCTTTCAGCAGTGAAGAACCACAGGTAACAGCAGTTACATTAGGAGGAACATAATATATATTGGAAAGTTGGAAGTGGAATGGTTATTGCTGGAGAGATCGTATCATCTGTCATGTCCTCTATACAGCTATATACACCCATCTTCCTTCCTTGTATTCCTCCATCACTCATCACTACTGCAGATATACATCATCTGTCCTGTATATAGAGCTGTATACAGGACAGATGATGTATATCTGCAGTCAGTAATGATGGAGGAAGGTATCTACAGTAAGGCAAAAAAAAGTATTTAGTCAGCTACCAATTGTGCAAGTTCTCCCACTTAAAAAGATGAGAGAGGCCTGTAATTGTCATCATAGGTATACCTCAACTATGAGAGACAAAATGTAGACGCAAATCCAGACAATCACATTGTCTGGTTTGGAAAGAATTTATTTGCAAATTATGGTGGAAAATAAGTATTTTGTCAATATCAAAAGTTCATCTCAATACTTTGTTATATATCCTTTGTTGGCAATGACAAAGTCAAACGTTTTCTGTAAGTCTTCACAAGGTTGTCACACACTGTTGCTGGTATGTTGGCCCATTCCTCTATGCAGATCTCCTCTAGAGCAGTGATGTTTTGGGCTGTCGCTGGGCAACATGGACTTTCAACTCCCTCCAAAGGTTTTCTATGGGGTTGAGATCTGGAGACTGGCTAGGCCACTCCAGGACCTTGACATGCTTCTTACGAAGCCACTCTTTCGTTGCCCGGGCGGTTTGTTTGGGATCATTGTCGTGCTGAAAGACCCAGCCACATTTCATCTTCAATGCCCTTGCTGATGGGAGGAGGATTGCACTCAAAATCTCACGATACATGGCCCCATTCATTCTTTCATATACACGGATCAGTCATCCTGTTCCCTTTGCAGAGAAACAGCCCCAAAGCATGATGTTGCCACCACCATGCTTCACAGTAGGTATGGTGTTCTTTGGTTGCAATTCAGCATTCTCTCTCCTCCAAACACGATGAGTTGTGTTTCTACCAAACAGTTCTACTTTGGTTTCATCTGACGATATGACATTCTCCTAATCCTCTTCTGGATCATCCAAATGCTCTCTAGCAAACCTCAGATGGGCCCGGACATATACTGGCTTAAGCAGGGAGACACGTCTGGCACTGCAGGATCTGAGTCCCTGGCGGCGTTGTGTGTTACTGATGGTAGCTTTTGTTGGTTGGTCACAGCTCTCTGCAGGTCATTCACTAGGTCCCCCCGTGTGGTTCTGGGATTTTTGCTCACCGTTCTTGTGATCATTTAGACCCCACAGGGTCAGATCTTGTGTGGAGCCCCATATCAAGGGAAATTATCAGTGGTCTTGCATGTCTCCCATTTTCTAATTATTGCTCCCACAGTTGCATTCTTCACACCAAGCTGCTTGCCTATTGCAGGTGCAGTCTTCCCAGCCTGGTGCAGGTCTAAAATTTTGTTCCTGTTGTCCTTTTACAGCTCTTTGGTCTTCACCATAGTGGAGTTTGGAGTGTGACTGTTTGAGGTTGTGGACAGGTGTCTTTTATACAGATAACAAGTTCAAACAGGTGCCATTAATACAAGTAATGAGTGGAGGACAGAGAGGAGACTCTTAAAGAAGAAGATACAGGTCTGTGAGTCAGAAATCATGCTTGTTTGTAGGTGACCAAATACTTATTTTCCACCATAATTTTCAAATAAATTCCTTCAAAAATCAGACAGTGTGATTGTCTGGATTTGTTTCCACATTTTGTCTCTCAAAGTTGAGGTATACCTATGATGACAATTACAGGCCCCTCTCATCTTTTTAAGTGGGAGAACTTGCACAATTGGTGGCTGACTAAATACTTTTTTGCCCCACTGTATATACGGGAAGGAAGGTGGATGTATATATACCCACCTTCCTTCCTGTCTATAGAGACCTTCCTCCATCATTGACTGCAGATATACATCATATGTCCTGTATACAGCTATATACACCCACATTCCTTTCTATATATACTAATAACATCCACCCCCTCTATATACACATACTGTACAGGCTGCAATTGATAGGCACAGTGAGGCTGCATATGATGGGCACATGCCTGTGCTTTGTGATGATGACTAGGTCCCTCCCCTGCATGACATTGTCGAAAATGGTGACCTTAAAATGATGACCCCCCAAAAAAAAAAAAAAAAAACTGCAAATGCCCTTGCTTTCTGCTTGCAAAATTTTGATTCCAGGGCAAAGTTAAACTTTAAGGGCTTATTCACATCAGTTGTGGGGCAGGAATGCGTGCAAGATGGCATGTTTCATTTTCATGGCTGCCAAAATACATGGTACTGTAGTACTATGCAATTTAATGCAGTGTGATTTTAAAAATCACTCCTGCACTACTTTTTGCATATTCCCACATGTTTGGCAGCCCATTTATGTTGAAATTGCGTGCGCAAACTCAACTTTATGAGGTATTCTGAACTGTGCAGGGCTGAGCAGTTAAACTTGTGATCTCTTTGCAGAGGTGTGTCACCCTTTGAATTAGCGCTAGGGCCAGGGCCGGATTAACATAGGGGCTATTGGTGCTGCAGCTCCAAGCCCCTTACCTTACTATAGGCCCATTTGCAAAAAAAAAAAAAAGTCGACCTTGAGGGTCATGGCTTGGCGACCAGGGGCCACAGAGACCCCATCTTGGGGGCGGGGGTAGGTAGCTGAAGACATACCCCACCACTGGTCTAAGTTTTAGGTCCTATCATCTATGGTTTCGGAGAGATGGGGCTCCTTGCGCAGTCTTTCAGAAGCCACCTACAGAGAGCAGGCAGTTTAAATACAAAAAGCAAGTTCGGGGTGCATGACAAATTTGCTGAGTTCTCCGGGCTCCGGGTCAATTGGGAGAAATCCAATGTGCTGGCTATTGACGGGGAGGCGCGGGAGTTGGCGACCACTAGGGTTCCCATCGCCTGGGTGCAAGTATTTAAATACTTGGGAGTGAGAGTCTCACCAAGAGTGGGCGACTTTATGTCTCTGAATCTCCTTCCCTTGCTGGCCAGGGTGAAGGGGCAGCTGGAAGCTTGGAAGCATCTGCCGCTGTCCCTCATAGGTAGGGTTAATTTGCTCAAAATGAAGGTTCTGCCTGTGTTCCTTTACCTTTTACGTAATTCCCCTATTTGGGTTCCCTGCTCTTTTTTTCGGAGGGTTAATAGTCTCTTTGGATCCTTTTTATGGGCCGCTGCGCACCCCCGCATAAGTCTCAGGGTTTTGCAAGAGCCATGGGGTCAAGGTGGCTTGGCATTGCCGGATCTTTTTAAATATTATTTAGCTGGGCAAATGGTGGTCGCCGGACGGTGGCTGACACGGGAGGACGGTGATTCGGCGAATGTACTGGAGGCGGCCCTTTTGGGCTCCTATGAGAGCCTGTCCCATCTGGTGTATAGGGGTTCGGGGGCTTCACCAGCTCTGACGGCCTCTATGCGGGCAACGATACGGGCCTGGGAAAAAGCGCAGGCTTTGTTGAAACAGCCAGGGGGGAGTTGGTCTCCTGACACTCCTCTATGGTTCAATCCTAAATTGCCACATTTTGGGGACATACCGGATCCGGTGATATGGGCTAGGGTAGGCATTAAGCAACTGAAGCATGTGGTGAGAGGGGGGCAGCTCCTGACGTTTGATCAGCTTAAGGTAAATCATGATCTCCCAAATTGGTACTTTTTTAGATACCTACAGTTGCGGCACGCTTTTCTCTCTCAGTTCGGTCCTGGGGTTTTACAGGTGGAAGTCTCACCTCTGGAGACTGTGCTGCGGGCAGAGGACCTGAAAAAGCCTCTCTCCATTGTGTACAGCATGCTGTTCCCGGACAGGCCGAAGCCTGTCCAAAACTGTAGAGATGTTTGGAGTGCTTTAATACCTGACTTTGGAGGGGAGGATTGGGACGACATGTGGGGACACCCGTTTCAGACCCTAGTATCGGCCAGAGACAGACTTATCCAGTTTAAAATTCTGCATAGAGTATACTATACCCCAGCCAGACTGGCTAGGATTTACGGTACCGGCGCGGGAGGGTGCTGGCGCTGCACAGCTGACCGAGCTGACTTTGACTATGTGTTTTGGCAGTGCCCGCGGATTGAGGAGTTCTGGAAGGGAGTGACACAGGTTATACAATCTGTCCTTTCGGTGCCGATTCCAGTCACAGTTGCGGTGTGTTTGCTCGGACTGGTGGAGGAGTTGGCACCTCGAAGGGCGCAGAGGACTCTGATTTCTCTGGCGCTGTTTTATGCACGTAAAGCTATACTGTTGTGTTGGAAGAAACCCAAACCTCCTACGGTTTCTTATTGGAAAGGTTTAATTAATAATGCTTTGCCGTTATACAAAGCCACCTATCTTAGCAGAGGGTGCCCTAACAAATTTGAAAGAGTGTGGCGGTGCTGGCTTGATGCCGCAGATACTGTGAATTAATCGCTAGGTGAGGGTTTTTTTTCCTTGAGGGTAGGGTGAGGGGCGGGGCAGGGAGGTGCTTTCCCTTGGATTGGTTATATACCCATTTCAAATAGTTCACTATTCAGTTACAGTACAGGCTATGTGTTTCTTATATGAGTGGTACTGTCGGTGTTTATAGACTGAACTAGGAGGAAGAATGGAGGGCTGCACAGGAGGGAGTTTGGTTGGGTGGGGGGAGGGGGAGGGTGGAAGGGAGGGGGGTGGGTTTGGGGAGGTGTTTGGGACCGTTTGGTATGTTTGTATGTTATTAATGTATTGAAAACTTTCAATAAAAAAAAAATTATAAAAAAAATACAAAAAGCAAAAAATAAAACATTGAATACCACGCTATGAACTAAAAAAAATATTAAATACTAAGAATATGGCTGCAGCTCAAATTTGTAAGATATGTACAAACAACATGATCATAAAAATAGAAAAAAGAAGCTGCACAATAGAATTAAACTAAAATATGCAGTGACAAAAATAAAATTGTTACACCAAATAATCACTGTAATAAACACTAAATCATAATAATGAATATTAGAATTGATATGTAATACGTGATAAACAGTCCTCAAACTCAGGAGGATAATGGAAAATTATATATAAGTCCAGTGAAATATGTGAAAGTGATAACTTAGTTAAATCCTTCTGTGCAAACAAGACACCAATGCATGTGAACCTCCACCACACAACATATGCGCTTACCAGAGGGTAAACAGTGAAAAGCCTTGTAATGTTAGATCGGTATCCCGACATCACACTGACAATGGCAGGAGTTGGCTGTGAGTGCACTGAGAACAAACCAAGAGATCGCAACTCGATAGACAGACCAGCAAACAATGATCACAATCTCAGTGAAAAAAGCAATTTATTATAGCAAAAAATATTGCACTTGCATTTGTAAAAACGATAAAAGCTCATAAAAGGAATGCCAGCCGGTTTGCAAACACCCGTCCTAGATGGCAATGACGTCAGTACATTTCGTCAAAGAGTGACTTAGTCATGCCTTCCCCATTGTACCTGTGATCCACTGATCCTAGGTGCAATGCGCTGCAGGCTTCTGTGAATTTTTTTTTATAAAAGCACGTTTTTGCAGAATTTATTTTTTCCATTTATTTGTTTTTTTACAAAGTTGAACGTAGACTTTTAACTGTGTTCTTTCTGGCCTTATAAAGCAGAGATATGCAATTGGTGGTCCTCCAGCTGTTGCAAAACTACAAGTCCCATCATGCCTCTGGGTGTCATGCTTGTAGCTGTCAGCCTTGCTGTGCCTCATGGGACAGCAACAGCTGGAGGTCAGCTAATTGCATATCCCTGTTATAAAGGATAGTCATTTACATAAAGGATCTCCATGCATAACAACATGCTTAACAACTTCTTACCTGTCCTGCCTGCATAACACTCAAATGGCCTCTGCCGCATGTTCTGACCTCTTGAAAATCTGTGGTACGTATTGTTTCCTGCTGTATTAAATGCACATCATACTAGTGCAATAGATATATTTTACTTCTTTTCTGTGGCTGTGAATCTAAAACCTTTGATCCCTTTACATAAGGGCTAAATGTACATTCCTTATGCCCGCACAAACACATTAATTTTTAACACTGCAAGTTAAATGTGTTTTTTTTTATTTTTTTATTCTGTATTCTTTATTAACAACCAGTAATTTTAAAATTTACCAAATGCATCTATTTAAAATCCGCACATATACAGTTGTGCTCGTCAGTTTACATACCCTGGCAGAATTTATGATTTCTTGTTCATTTTTCAGAGAATATTAATAACACAAAAAAAAATTCACTCATGGTTAGTGTTTGGCTGAAGCCATTTATTATCAATCAATTTACTCTTTTTAAGTCATAATGGCAACAGAAATTACCAAAATGACCCTGATCAAAAGTTTACATACCCTGGTGATTGTGGACTGATAAAATGCACACAAGTTGACACAAAGGGGTTTGAATGGCTATTAAAGGTAACCATCCTCACCTGTGATCTGTTTGCTTTTAATTAGTGTGTTTGCATAAAAGGTAAATGAGTTTCTGGACTCCTGACAGAGCCTTACATCTTTCATCCAGTGCTGCACTGACGTTTCTGGATTCTGAGTCATGGGGAAAGCAAAAGAATTGTCAAAGGATCTGTGCAAAAAGGCAGTTGAACTGTTTAAAACAGGAAAGGGACTATATTCAAGGAATTGGGAATGCCAATCAGCAGTGTTTAAACTCTCATCTAGAAGTGTAAAATGAGGGGTTCTGTTGAAACCAAACCACGGTCAGGTAGACCAACTAAATTTTAGCCACAACTGCCAGGAAAATTGTTCGGGATGCATAGGAAAACCCACAAATAACTTCAGTTGAAATACAGGACTCTCTGAAAACATGGGGCTGTTTCAAGATGCACAATGAGGCACTTGAATAAAGATGGGCTGCATGGTTGAGTCACTAGAAAAAAAATAGTAATGCAAATGCCACAAAGAATCCCGCTTACAATATGCCAAACAGCACAGAGACCAGCCAAAACCTCCTGGCACAAAGTCATTTGGTGTAATGAGACCAAAATGTAGCTTTTTGGCCGCATCCATAAACTCTACATTTGGAGAGGAGTCAATAAGGGATATGATGAAAGGTACAGAGATGTGCCGCTGTTGTTTTGGGGATGTGTGAAATTCAAAGGCACTGCGATAAATGCTATGCCAAAATCGCAATAATCGTGAACAGTATAAACATGCTGTTTTTTTGTGCAAAAAATTATAATCTATAATGCTGTGTGTTAAATCAATAAACCTGTGTGCCTATGTTAAAACAATGCTGTGTAAATGATATGTATAACTATAAACTATAGCAGGTCTCTGTGAAGTATACTGTCAGTTCTAATGTGTGTGTATACACCACACGCACAGGGAAGTAAAAGCAACAGTCTATGCACTGTGTCTTGTATAGACAGAGGAAAATGCAGCAACACTTAAACCAGAATCCTGAATGACATTCTCCAATGAACGTTTTTTAGGCGTGTCACTCAAACCTCTATACAGCAGAAAATCAGCTTGTCTCAGTCAAAGGGTAAGGTAATCACCACCGATCCCTGATAGTGAATGTTCCTCTGTCTATACCAGACACAGTGCATTGACTGTTGTTTTTATTTCCCTGTGTGTGTAGTGGATACACACACATTAGAACTGACAGTATACTCACAGAGAACTGCTATAGTTTGTTATACATATCAGTTACACAGCATTGTTTTAACATAGGCACACAGGTTTATTGTTTTAATACACAACATTATAGATTATACTTTATTGCAAAGAAAAACAGCACGTTTATACTGTTCATGATTATTGCGATTTTGGCATAGCATTTATTGCAGTATTCACTGCATTTATCATCATAGGTTTTTTGTACAATCTGTGTCTTCCCCTTTGTATGCACAGCGTCGTTGCACATTGTTTACTGCACAGCATATTCTTTGCACATTTTTGCTCTTTTTCACAGTATTTGGAACTGCCATTTACCTTATAGGAATATATCAGTGGTTTGTTATGCAAGACGTCACGTTTGGCACAACACTGTTATTCCTCACAGAATATTTGCAATTTTGAACAGCTCTTTTGCACAGTATCTATTTGCACATATTTGGGGTTTTTTTTGCACTGATTGGCCCCTTTCACGCGGGACAGATCCGTAATGATTCGCCCCGTGATGATCCGCCTGCTCAGCGGGGATCACTCTGTTCATCTCCGCTGAGCCGGCGGATCACAGGGCGGTCCCTGCACAATGTGCAGGGACCGCCCTGTCAGATCTCCGCTCTCCTCTATGGGGGATCGGATGAGCATGGACTGTCTGTCCATGTTCATCCGATCCACTCTGCAGACGGATAGAAAAATAGGATTTTCCTCCGTATGCAGAATTGGACCATATCGGAGACAGACGATATCGAGTGTCAGCGGATGTTCATCTGCAGACACCCGCTATCCCATAGGGATGCATGTATGTCCATATTGCATCCATCTGTTTCTGCATGTGTGAAAGGGGCCTTAGTGATGCATTTGAACAGTTTATTTTTAGTTGCGCTTATTCGATTTTACTATTCACATGAGTGCACAGTACACACTCCGGATATAGCTGCAATTACCTAGTTTATCATTTTTTATATAGATAGTGCGATGGACCCTCACTATTCTTCAGCCAAACCCTAACCATGAGTGAAAGAAAAGTTTTAGTGTTATCATTTATATTCTCTGAAAAATGACCAATAAGTCATAAATTGTGCCAGAGTATGTAAACGTATGAACACAACCGTATGCAATATTTTTATATATATGGGTTTGTAATAAAGAACGTGACATGTTTTTTCTCTGTGATCTTCTTTTTTTTTTTTTTTTTTTTTACACACACTTGATTCTTTTTCTGCCATGCCATATACAGTGCCTTGAAAAAGTATTCATACCCCTTTGAAATTTTCCACATTTTGTCATGTCACAACCAAAAACAAATGTAGTTTATTGGGATAAAGTGACACATATTTGTGAAGTGGGAGGAAGATGATAGTTTTCAAAATGTTTTGCAAATATGTGAAAAGTGTGGCATGCATTTGTATTCAGCCCCCTTTACTCTGATACCCCTAACTAAAATCTAGTGGAACCAATTGCTTTCAAAAGTCAATTAATAAATAGAGTTCACCTGTGTAACCTAATCTCAATATAAATACAGCTGTTCTGTGAAACCCTCAGAGGTTTGTTAGAGAACCTTGGTGAACAAACAGCAAAATTGTGAAGTGGAAGGAATGATAAATGGTTTTCAAATTTTTTTACAAATATGTGAAGTGTGGCATACATTTGTATTCAGCCCCCCTGAGTCAATACTTTGTAGAACCACCTTTCGCTGTAATTACAGCTGCATGTCTTTTTTTGGGATGTCTCTACCAGCTTTGCACATCTAGAGTGACATTTTTACCCATTCTTCTTTTCAAAATAGCTCAAGCTCTGTCAGATTGGTTGGAGAGCGTCTGTAAACAGCAATTTTCAAGTCTTGTCTCAGATTCTCAATTGGATTTAGGTCTGGACTTTGACTGGGCAATTCTAACACATGAATATGCTTTGTTCTAAACCACTGCATTGTAGCTTTGGCTGTATGTTCAGGGTTGTTGTCCTGCTGGAAGGTGAACCTCCGCCCCAGTCAAGTCTTTTGCAGACTCTAATGCCCCGTACACACAAGTAGATTTTGCGTCGGAAAAAACTTGGATGATTTTTCAGACGGAATTCCACTCCAGCTTGGCTTGCATGCACATGGTCACACAAAAGTTTGCTCAACTTTCGACCATCAAGAATGCAGTGACGTACAACACTACAACGAGCCGAGAAAATGAAGATCAATGCTTCAGAGCATGCATCAAATTGTTTCGGAGCATGCATAGGAATTTTGCACATCGAAATTTGTACAGATAATCAGAACTTATTCCGACTGAAAAATTGAGAACCTGCTTTCAATCTTTTCCTGGTGGGAATTCAGCCGGCAAAAGTCTGATGGAGCATACCCACAGTCGCATTTTCCAACCAAAAGCTCTCATCGGTCTTTTGCTGGCAGAATTTCGGATCGCGTGTACGGGGCATAACAGGTTTTCTTCTAAAATTGCCCTGTATTTGGCTCCATCCATCTTCCGATCAACTCTGACCAACTTCCCTGTCCCTGCTGAAGAAAAGCATCCCCTCAACATGATGCTGTCACTATCATGTTTCACGGTGGTTATGCTATGTTCAGGGTGATGTGCAGTGTTAGTTGTCCGCCACACATAACGTTTTACATTTAGGCCAAAAAGTTTAATTTTGGTCTCATGTGACCAGAGCGCCTTCTTCCACAGGTTTGCTGTGTCCCCCATATGGCTTCTCGCAGGCTGTAAATGGGACTTCTTATGGCTTTATTCTTGCCACTCTTCCATAAAGGCCAGATTTGTGGAGTGCACAACAAATAGTTGTCCTGTGGACAGATTCTTCCACCTGAGCTGTGGCTCTTTCAGCTCCTTCAGAGTTACCATTGGTGCTTGGCTACTTCTATGATTAATTGCTCTCCTTGCCCAGGCTTTAAACTTCTCCAAAACGTTATCCCTGGCCTGTCTGGTGTGTTCCTTGGCCTTAATGATATTTGTTCACTAATGTTCTCTAACAAGCCTTTGAAGGCTTCACAGAACAGTTTTATTTATACTGAGGTTAAATTATACACAAGTGGACTCAATTTACTAATTAGGTGACTTCTAAAGGTGATTGGTTCCACTAGGTTTGAGCTGGGGTTATCGCCGTAAAGGGGGCTGAATACAAATGCACGCCACACTTTTCACATATTTATGTGTAAAAATAATTTAAAACCATTTTCCTTCCACTTCACAATTATATGTGCCACTATGTGTTAGTCTGTCACATAAAATACATTTACGTTTTTGTTTGTAACATGACAAAATGTGGACTTTTTCAAGGCACTGTAATAGGACTTTTGTATTATTGTCCTGTAAGTTGTGCACCCCAACCTGTTTACATAATATAGATGCTTGTTTCTTGAACTAAAAATATGTGCCTAGCTCTTTGGGACATTGCCAGAGTATCCTGCATACTTTTCTGAATTGAGTGTTTGTTGATTTCTGTTTGGCAGGTTCAGAAAGCATGGGATCTTCTCCAGCAAAGGATCCACTATAATGCTTCCAATGCAAGCCCTGTTTTAAATTAGGAGGAAAATAAAAGCCTTGTTTTAGAATATTGACATTTTAAACGCCTCACCTTTTACTGTCTGTGTAGTTTTATTTTTGTTTTTATGTATCTCAAAATGTTTTATGGTCTGAGCACATTTACACATTGCTGGGACAAACGTACTGGGAAGCACTAAGTTCCTTACCTTTTCATATCTTTGATCAGTAAACTTTGATTACTAAATGTATGAATGTTTTTTGATGCCTTCAGCAGTACATGGGGTAAAAAAAAACAAAAAGCATTGGAACCAATTTATGAAACTTTGAGTATGGAAAAGAATGGCTATTGCCACAAAGCTAATACAATATAAAAAATACCACGTGCAACCATAAACCAAAAATTAGCAGCTAGCACAACAGATAAATTTGTTGTCAAGTGAAAAAGTGCATACAGTGCAGCGCTAATATCACCTAACCAAACAAATGCAACAAAATCATGAATGAATATAAATGAATAATAACCAATGCTGTGACTGTAAATCACACTTATTTGATAAATAAGGAAAAAGTGATAAGTTTCACCAACACTCTCATGTATATAGTGCAATGTAAAGAAAACACAAGTTATATATTAATCAAAAACTGGTGTAAAAGTCAACTGACAGCTGAGATGTGACCTGTCGAAATTGCGTCCCAAAACTTATGGATACTGCATCTCCATGCACGGTTGTTTAATATCAATTTGCACCCAACAAATGGGAAAAATAAAAAAGGGCCACAGTGTAATTCGGTATATCTGATAAAATGTATTAAAAGTAGTGCACTTACATTTAAGCAGTAATTTCAAGCGCTTATAAAAACAATGGTGGCAGTGGAGTCCTACCGACGTGTCTGGTGTGTCTCTCCACTGCGGTCTAACTTACATTTAAAGACAATTTGACCCCACTGATGAGAATCCAGCTCCCGGTGTCACCGCACGTTTCTGACACTAACTTTCGTTTAAACGCCAAAATGGCCGACCGGTGTGCATTCCACTCCTCCATATCATAATCAGAAATGCGTTCCAGCAAACGCTCGACTTCCGGTTCCTCCAAAATGGAGAATGCGTTCCAAGCCTCATTAGGCATTCGTTCCAACAGTCATTACCACATAATGTATAATGCATGGTCATGACGCTTTTAAAAGCAATATAGAGACATACAATGCAATATACTGTAATATTGGCGATAACCAACCCAAATTGAGCCAAAAAATGTAACAAACTTTGGGACACCTATTCGAGATGGATTCTCTGAAGGAAGCTTTACATCAACAAAGATGGCAAACAGTATGTGGGCCGCACAATAAGGACCTTCTCCACGAGAGTGGGCAAACATATTGCTTTAATTAAGAGAAGGGACTCTAAGCATAGTGTCCCTAGACATTATAAGGAATATCATAATGGCAATCCGGTAGGATCACAATTTATTGCTATAGACAAGTACATCCCCCCCTGGAAAGAGGGGGTGCTATGACCAGAGGTGTCTCCCGTCTCCAGACCTTCTGGATCTACAAGCTTTAGTCCCACTCCCCATTCAAAATGAACGGGGAGTGGCACATCAATGCTTTTATTAATGAATCCTAACCAATTTTTTTTTTTTTTTGGGGGGGGGGGGGGGGGTATTCTGGGCTGTATGGAATCTATGACCTAAAAGATTGGTCTTTGTTGATGTAAAACTCCCTTCACAGAATCCATCTCTAATATGTGTCCCAAAATGTGTGACATCATTTTTTGGCTCAATTTGGGTTGGTTATCGTCAATATTACAGATTTTCATTATTAACATAAAATTAATTGTAATAGTGTATGTCGATTTTTTTTTTGTTTTCTAGCATCATGGACATAGAATAGTAGTTTTTTTTTTTTTTTTATAAATTATTTATTTTTGATTTTTTTTTTTAACCACTTGACCACTGGGTACTTAAACACCCTTTATAACCAGACCAATTTTCAGCTTTCGGTGCTCTCACATTTTGAATTACAATTACTCAGTCATGCAACACTGGACCTATATGAAATTTTTGTCCTTTTTTTCACACAAATAGAGCTTTCTTTTGGTGGTATTTAATCACTCGTTTTTTTCTTTTTTGTGCTATAAAAGAAAAAATACAGAAAATTCTGTAAAAAAAAATAATTTTTCTTTGTTTCTTTTATAAAATTTAGCAGATTAGTAATTTTTTCTTCATACATTTTGGCCAAAATTTATACTACTACATATCTTTGGTAAAAATAAGTACAAATTGGTGGATATTATTTGGTCTTTGTGAAAGTTATAGAGTCCACAAGCTATGGTGCCAATATCTGAAGTACTGACAGCCTATTTCAATTCTTGAGACCCTAACATGCCAGAAAAGTACAAATACCCCCCAAATGACCCCTTTTTGGAAAGAAGACATTCCTATGTATTTAGTAAGAGGCATGATGAGTTTTTTGAAGTTGTCATTTTTTCCCACAATTCTTTGCAAAATCAAGATTTTTTTTTTTACTTTTTTTTTTTTCACAAAATTGTCATATTATCAGTTTATTTCTCACACACAGCATATGCATACCACAAATTACACCCCAAAACATTCTGCTATTACTCCTGAGTATGGCGATACCACATTTGTGAGACTTTTACACAGTGTGGCCACATACAGAGGCCTAACATGCAGGGAGCGTTCTGGAGCACCCAGGACAATTCTGACATTTCTCTCCTACATGTAAAAATCATCATTTATTTGCTAGAAAATTACATAGAATCCCAAAACATTATATATGTTTTTTTAGCAAACACCCTGGAGAATACAATGGTGGTCGTTGCAACTTTTTATCTCGCACGGTATTTGCGCAGCAATTTTTCGAATGCTTTTTTTTGGAAAAAAGTTTTGTGCTTAAAAAAAAAAAAACACAGTAAAGTTAGCCCAATGTTTGCATAATGTGAAAGATGAAGTTACGCTGAGTAAATGGATACCTAACATGTCACTCTTCAAAATTGCACACACTCGTGGAATGGCGCCAAACGTCGCTACTTAAAAATCCCCATAGGCGACGCTTGAAATTTTAAAAATAATGGTTATATGTTTTGAGCTACAGAGGAGGTCTAGGGCTAGAATTATTGCTCTCGCTCTAACGTTCGCAGCGATACCTCACATGTGTGGTTTGAACACTGTTTTCATATGTGGACGGGACTTGCGTATGCGTTCGCTTCTGCATGCGAGCACATGGGGACATGGACGCTTTAAAAAAAAAATGTTTTATTGTTCATTTTACTTTATTTTAGTTTGACATTTTTTTCCCCAAAAATACATATATTTGATCACTTTTATTCCTATTACAAGGAATGTAAACATCCCTTGTAATAGGAATATGGCATGACAGGTCCTCTTTACAGTGAGATATGGGTTCAGTAAGACCCCACATCTCACCTCTAGGCTGGAAAGCCTGAAATAAAAAAAAGATTCTGGCTTTGATCGTATTGGCAAGTCAGTAGAAGCACCGGAGGGCAGCGGGGGGGTGTCTATGGCTGGGTATTGCAAGGTATCCCCGACTATGGCTGGGTATCTCCGAGTATGGCAATTTATGGCAGGGTATTGCAGAGTATTGGCTGGAATTTTACTGCAGAGTATTGGCGGGTACTGCAGAGTATTGGCGGGTGTTGCAGGGTACTGCAGGGTATTGCAGAGTAATGGCAGGGAATTGAGGGGTTCAATTTCGGTGAGCAGCGATGTGGGCACTGCAGATGCAGCCCACAGCGCTGCTGACACCGATCTCTTCCCCCTCCGCTGTACCGATCGGTACAGAGAGGGGGAGGGAGGTTTGTTTACAAGTGATCACTCCGTCATTTGACGGAGCGATCACGTGGTAAACGGCCGCGATGATGTGATCCATAATGCAGACCCGGCGGTCACGGATGCTCTTGAGTGCGCGCGAGAGCGGAATTCTGGGAAGACATCCTATGATGGCCTCCCAGAGTTAAACAACCGCCCTGTAGCCGTCATTCGGCTATGGGCCGGTTGTTAAGTGGTTAATTACCATTCAGTGATGATGCAGCATTCCATTCACCCATACTTTGGGTGGAATTGATTGCTGTATTACCATATGACCCCCATGTTTGTCACAGTAAGAGAACTATATACAGTACTATTATTTCGGCATGTATGTCTCTATATTGCTTTTAAAAGCCTCACGTCCATGCATTATACATTATGTGGTAATGACTGTTGGAATGCATGCCTAATGAGGCTTGAAACGCATGCCGGTTCTCCATTTTGGAGGAACAGAAAGTCGAGCGGACGTTGGAACGCATTTCCTGTTATGATATGGAGGCGTGGAACGCATGCCGGTTGGCCATTTTAGTGTGAACCAGAAGTTAGTGTTAGAAACGTGCAGTGACTCCAGGAGCTGGATTCTCATCAGCGGGGTCAAATTGTCTTTAAATGTATGTTAGGCTGCAGTGGAGAGACACCCCAGTCTATTGAGATGAAACGCGTCGGTAGGATCCACTGCTGCCATTGTTTTTATAAGGGCTTGAAATTACTACTTGCATGTTAAGTGTACTGCTTTTAATAAATGTTATCAGATATATGGAATTACACTATGCAGCCCTCTTTTTATTTCTCCCATTTATTGAGTGCAAATTGATATTCACCTGCTGTGCATGGAGACACCATAAAGCCTTATTGATTCACAGAACGTAAGTCTGAATTTTCTGGTAAGCCTGCATCCTCATCGGTGGTGGTGCTGTCACACGGGTGGTCACAAGTTCCGTTTTGATTTCTGGTGTATTTAAAGCTCTACAAAGCTCTGATTATCACTGGGGACTTTATGACAATTTTGTATGGACTTTTACACCAGTTTTTGATATATTACTTTTGTTTTATTTACATTGCACTATATACATGAGTGTTGGTGAAACGTATCACTTTTTCCTTATTTATCAAATAAGTGTGATTTACAGTTTGTCACAGCATTGGTTATTATTCACTTATATTAATTTATGATTTTGTTGCATTCGTTTGGTTAGGTTACGTTAGCGCTGCACTGTATGCACTTTTTCTATTGCCGCAAAGCTGGCTGCTCATGTAATTTTTTGTAAAATTGCATAGAAATAGAATTCAATTGAATTGCTGATTGTAGAAATAGAACTGGTTTAAGTGTTGGTTAATGGAAAATAAATGCAGATATTAACAAAAGTTGTAAATCTTATACATCTGCCTGCTGAATAAAATCTTTGCTAAATCTGAATTTGAATCTGCATATGTTTTTTTACAAGGGGTGTGAAGATAAGCTTCCCTTAATCCCTGTACTTGAAACTATCTATCCAAAACCATACCTAGACAGGCCGATAGATTTTCCTTCTCCATGAATCAGCCCTTGGCTCCAGCCATGCCTGTTATGCTACATAGCTGCTTCACCATTTGTTGCCAGTGCGCTGATTTTCTAGATTTATATTTCATCCGACATAGACCTGGATCAAAGAACATAAAGCCTGACGCACTATCACGCATGTTGAACAAGTCAGGCCTCAAATTCTCGCCAGTGGCTGAACATGAATCATACTGCTATGTGAAGCTTAAGGCTGCATTCACACCTGAGCGTATCAAAGTCACATGTTTTTACCACAATTTTGTTCAGGTTACCCATGTAAAGGGCAGAAAATGCCTGTAATCTTCCCCAAATAAGCTCATGTTCTTTGTTGCGCTTAGGGCATTTTTCAGGCATTTTGCTTCAGATGACAATACACTCAGATGTGAACAGGTGCCATTGAAATGAATGTGATTTTGCTTGTTGGGCATTTTTCAGGAGTTTTTCTTGGCATTTTATGACCTGAAAACTTTCAGGTGTGAATGCAGCCTCAAGGAAAGCTTGTGTTGAGAGAATATGTTGCTATCACAATGTGAAAATGCTTGCTACCTGGCTGTCATGCTAATGCAGAGGTCTCAACACTTGGAATATCTGACACAAATTATTAAAATCAGGGTCAGCTGTCAGAAACCATGAACCAGACCGAGACAAAAGTACAATTAAATCACACTTGTTTGTTAATAAAAAGGTAAATAGAGTAAGCGTAGTCAAAGCATAGCCAGAGACCAGTAACCGGATCGAGTAGTCAGCCAGGCCAGAGTTCAATAACCAGATTGGATAATCAGCCAGGCCAGAAGTCAAGGATCCAAGTGGAGGAACAGCAAGCAGGATAAGGAACCAGAAGGGATGTCGGCAAGCCAGTCTTTGAACAGGAACGCAGGAGATGTTTTTTTTGTGATGTGACCGAGGTGAAGGGAGAGATGAAGTGAGCTGGACAGCTTTAAGTAGGCAGATCAGACAAGCAGGTTCAGGAACAGCTGGGTAACTGTGGAGAGAGATGAGAGCTGGCAATTAGCCGACAGCTGAGCAGTCAGCCCAGAGAAGGAAGGGCTAAGCCAGCCCTGACAGTACCCCCTCCTCAATGACCCCTCTCCCTTGGAGGGCCACCGGCCTTGAGGGGAAAACATATATGGAAATCGCGGAGGAGGACAGGGGCATGTACGTCCGAGGATGAAACACAGGAGCGTTCCTCGGAACCGTACCCCTTCCAATGCACCAGGTACTGTATGCGCCCACGGAACCTACGGGAGTCAACAATGGATTGTACCTCATACTCCTCATGGTTCTCAACCTGTATAGGGTGAGGACGTGGCACCGAGGTGGTAAATCGTTTGCAGACCAACGGTTTCAATAAGGAGACATGAAACAAATTTGAGATGCGCACACTAGGAGGACGGTCCAATGCGTAAGCCACTGGGTTAATCCTGCAAAGGATACGGAAAGGCCCAATAAACCGAGGTGCAAATTTCAGTGAAGGAACACAGTTGGAGGTTGCAAGACGTCAGTTAGACCCTGTCCCCAACCTGGTAGGAAGGCGCAGACGTCAGCATGGAGTCTGTACCTATCATTAGCATGACACAGTCACCTGGATTTGTACCCAAGTAGAACGAAGTCCACAGAGATGCTCCTTTAACACAGGAATACTCTGCAGAACAAACTAGTCGGGCAACATCGAAGGTTGGAAACCATAATTCGCCATAAATGGAGACAATCGTGAGGCAGAATTCAAGGCACTGTTGTGAGCAAACTCTGCCCATGGTAATAGGTCTGACTAGTTGTTATGGTGGTCAGAAATATAGCAATGTAGGAATTGCTCCAAGGACTGATTGGCTCGCTCTGCGGCCCCATTAGACTGCGGGTGATATGCAGAAGAGAAAGCAAGCTTAATTCCCAACTGTGCACAAAAGGTTTGCCAGAAACGGGAGACAAACTGACTGACTGCCCCTGTCCGAGACAATAACCTTGGGTAGCCCATGTAAGTTAAAGATCTCCCGAGCAAAAATGGAAGCCATTTCCCTAGAAGTAGGCAACTTCTTAAGTGGAATACAATGACACATCTTTGAGAACCGGTCAACCACCATAAGGATAACAGTGTTGACTTCGAAGTTGAGAACCCTATAATCAATACAAGGTCTCAGTTCACAACTCTTCTTCACAAAGAAGAAACCAGCAGGAGACGAGTATTTGCGGATGAAACCTCGAGAAAGCATGTCTGCGACATACTCCTCCATGGCCTTATCCTCCAAGACTGACAGAGTAAACCCGGCCACGACAGGGTATGGCAGCAGGTTGAAGGTCAATTGCGCAATCATAAGACCAGTGTGGAGGCAAACTACCGGTTTGACCTTTGTCAAAGACATCGCTAAAATCACGGTACTCCTCCGACATTGAGGAGAGTGAAGAGGTGCACAGGTCTTTGGTTACCTTCAGGAAGCATGTCTCACTGCATTGTGGTGACCAGGAGAGAACCTCAGCACAGAGCCAATCAAAAGAGGGGTTGTGCCTCTGTAACCAAGGATAACCAATAACCAGTGGAAACCTGGGTGAGGAAATAACTTGGAATTGGAATATCTCATGGTAAAAAGCCCCTACGGCCATGGATGATGGAACCGTCTCATGAGTCACATGGGCAGGCTGTAGAGGTCTCCCGTCAAGAGCCTCAATGGCAAGTGGAGTGTCACGCAGCTGAAGTGGAATCGAGTTCTGCAATGCAAAGGCAGCATCAATGAACAGCATAAACAACAAAAAAGAGTCATTGGCGCACAAACGAATATTTCCTTTGTTCAAAACGGTTATCCATGTATTAAGATACTCGTTATTTAACACGATGTCCAATTGTTGGTATCAATGTGCAGCTGTTAGACCACTTTGGACTTGGTGGAAAACGATAAGAAATCAAAAAACAGCACAACAAAGAGACTTGTGATATAGTGTAAGAAAACACATAAAAAACATTTATTAAATATGAAGAAAACAATGGCAAAGACATCTGATCCTCCTGGGATCTTAAAAGCATAAAAATCATCAGTCATTAATCATAAAAAGATATATAAACTGACAGATGTTTTGTGACGAATCACCCCTGCAGTCTGTTTGTGACTTTAAGATGATAAAAAGATAAAAAAAAGCTGCACTGCCACCAATCAGCTGGAATATGGGGACTTGGTAATTGTAAACAATCCTCCAGGAAGGAGAGAGGAGAGAGTTAATGAAGTGCAGGTAAATGGAACTATGTTCCTGGAGTCACTCACTGTTAGTAGATGGACTGCGCCGCCGCCGCTCTGAGCCTGTGTAGTGGAGGGGAGATGTACAGTCCTGCTCCGTATGTTAATGCAGACTCTGGGACGGAGGTGCGGTGCACGCTGAGTGGTGTAAACTAAAGTTGGGCGCGAGGTGGCGTCCGCCTGGCGTGACAGAAGACCTGGAGCGCAATGCACTGGTCTGACGTGTCGTGCCGTCTGTCCGAACGGCTGGGTGTCACGTGAAGAGCTCCGTAGTAAGGAGGGTTGCCATGCCGACTGCCTGCTTACATGTTTCGCGCGCATGCGCTTTTTCAAAGCTAGGGCGGCATACGGCAAGGCAAGGTATAAGAAGCATTGGGTTGTGTAAAGGGGGCGGAGGAAATGAGGTGGGCTGGATTAACCCTGTGTGTGGATTTGGGCTGGAAGTGTTTAAGCTTTGATTTGTGTCTATGTAAAAAGCAGTTACCTGGGAGAAAGCTGAGGAATGGATGGATGTATGGGATGAATTATATATATATATATATATATATATATATATATATGTATATATGTGTATAAAAGGAAATTTTTATTTACATGGAAAATATAAAAAAAAAAAAAAATAATAATTTTTATATACAAATGGAAAAATATATGAAAAACGAGGAATGAAATTGTATTGAAAATTTATGAATATGTAAAAAGTATTTGTATATCAAGCAAATAATTAAGTAAAAATAGAATTGGATAAAAATAGAAAAATTAGAAAAAAATTAATAAAAAATATATAAAATAAAAAATGATGAATAATAAAAATTAAAAAAATTAAAAATATTTTAATTTATTTGGATAAATTGTATATGAATGAATAAATAAATAAATAGATCAATGGAGGGCCCCTTCTGTATATAGTGATTGGGGCTTATACTTGAAGGACTGCCCTCAGTTTATCGCATCTGTGTATTGATGGAAAAACTACAAAAGATGAATAATATTGGTATGTGGGTGGCTTATATCAAACCGTTATACTTAAAACATCAATTTCTTCATTGAGGCCGTCCAAAGGAAATATTTGTTTGTGCGCCAATGACTCTTTTTTGTTGTTTATGTTGTGCGTTGTATGGACTTTTTTTGGCTGCCAATGAATAGAACATGCGATGTCTTCACTATTACTTTCTGCATAGTGATATATGAAAGAAACCAAAGACTCTTTTATAAGCTTGTGTAGAAATCAACCTCACACTAAGGACAGTCGCTAATCACTGTGGACTTTTTATGATTGGTTTTTACTGTATTTTTGTTATCATTTTTTAAACATGTATATAGTGTAATGTTCAGGGGACCAGGTAGATCGCAGGACACAGGCTTTGCACACAACAAAGGGTTTATTAAACTTAAATCGCTTTACAGCAGCCAAAAACAAAAGGAAAAAGGTTTGTAGTCTCACCGACTTGCAAAGTCCAGAACAGCAGTCTTTATCAGAAACAGAGCTTGATCTTGATGGCAGGTAGCTTCCCCTGCCAGGAGCCTTCCAAACAGGACACTGCTGTCCACTTCAGCTGCTGCAACCCAAACAAACACCATCCACCATGTGTTCTCCACTCCTCCACACCCACCTACCACTTCCTGTCTTGTTTTTTAAAGGCACTCCCTTAACAGGTGGGTTAATCAATTTTATTCATTTAAAAAGACCACAACCCAAACAGAGGGGGAATATAGCGTCCTTCCAGGACCCAGCCACGGCGTCCTGTACAATAGATAAGTAGCAGCATTGGGTTCAAGACTCATGCCATACCCGAGTCTAGCCTCCACAATAAAGACCTTCCACATACTGAAGCATTTGAAATACAAATGAGGAAGGCCTTTTTAAAACTTCAGGATGCCAAACAGTATGAGAACGCACAATGGTGGGGTTTGGCATTCCTACAAAAATATTTGGAACTAGGCATTACCCCTAGGGGCCTTCGGATAAAGAAACAATGCAGTTTCTTGGACGAAGACCTCTCAAAGGAATGGCAATTGATTTCCGAATTTTGTACCACCAAATGGATTAAAATACTAGTACAACAACGGGAACGTAAACTTAGATCAGCAGAGGAATCAGTCAGGGTAAGAGAACAGGTCATCCAGGATTTCAGTACATCCTGTCTTTTCACAAAATGGATGGAAGTTCAGGATAAAAATATTAAAAAAGATGAAGACCTTATGATCAGTAAAAAAAACAGTAAATTAGAGAGAGACATTATGGATTACAAATCAGTCCATATCTTTGAATGGAAAAAGAGAAACACAACTTCTCCAATGAATCATACACAACACCAGTCAGGTAGGGATCATACTCGCATACAACAAAATATAGAAGCCCCACATAACACCACTAAGACTAAAACTAAAAATAATAAGTCAAATAGGTCAAATGGAGAAAAGAACCCTATTACCAACAAGGGTGTTAAGAGGAACAGTGGGTACAACCAGTCTAAGACTGGTAACCTTAGGCATCAAAAAGAGAAAGGTTGCGCCCCCGACCCCCCTCGGGGCCTAAAAGAATATCCAACCACCCAGAAAAATGGCGCTGATCATACTCCCTATACAATAGCCAACTCCCCAACAATTGACACTTCACCTAGCGTTCCCACAACCTCCACACGGTTGCCTGAGCAACCGGATGTCAACAATTGTAGATTGCCCATCTTCTCTGTAGTCACATCAAACAAATATAGCCCTTTAGCGAAAGGCTTGGACAAATATAGCAAAGAAGGAGCCCGTCCCAATTCTAGTGACAGGATATGTGCTCTGAATGAATGTAAAACGAAAGACAGTACCACAGAGATACCTCCCAATTTTGATGAAGGTTTTTTAGTTCTATCTCCAAAGGGAGTCACGTTCACAAAAGAAAAGAGAAAACTAGAAGAGGCTGCAGAGGAGGGCCAAAACTTAAGGCAAAACAAAAAGGAACGGGTAGAGACCCAGTAGAAGAAAGCACTATAAAAATCTTTAATTTATCATCACACACCCTGACCCCATATGAACTAGCATTACTGAAAAAAGGCCTGAGTTTTTCGCCATCCACAGGACCAAACAAATTTGGCCTCTTCAAAGATTTGAACAAATTTGTTCGATCCCTCACTCTAAAAAGACACTTTGCAAAGAAAGACACCAACAACAAAAAAGGTGACCTGACACCAGAATTAGGCGAAACAAACATAAACGACACCTCTCAGGATGATATCCTAAGAATCCTTGAAGAGTTGTGGAGTGAGAGCAACATCTCCATTCAGACCCAGTACCCCTTTATAGAGCCAGCAATAACACACACCAACCTAAAACCAGTATCCACTTTTAATCCAACCCAATCAAAGGGGCCTTATATAGAAACTTTTTATCAAGCGGTCTATAAAGAACTTATAGAGTTATGCAACACCACTAATAACAACAAAAAACAAAAAAAATTTAGACAAATCAGAACAACAAGCCCTCTTAGATCTCACTACCAACAAGGATATTGTGGTTAAACAAGCTGACAAAGGAGGTAGTTTGGTCATACAGGATATGGGCGACTACCTGGGTGAAGCCAATCGTCTGTTATCTGACACGACAACATATCAAAAACTCACAACCGACCCCCTTCCAACTTATCAGTGTGATCTAATCACCATGATAGAGAAAGCTCAAAAAGATGGGGTACTGAACCCCAAAGAAAAGGGTTTTCTTCTGCCCAAAGTCTGCAGCACTCCATACTTTTACCACCTTCCCAAGGTTCATAAGTCTCTCATCAATCCTCCAGGAAGACCAATAGTGGCCAGTATTAATAGTTTCACCAGTGGTCAGTCGGCCTACATAGACCACATCCTACAGCCCCTGGTGGTTCAACTTCCCTCATATATTAAAGACTCCAGCCACGTGATAGAAATCATGGGAAATTATAAATGGTCTGATGATTATATGTGGGCTTCTTTGGATGTGAATTCTCTTTATACTTCCATACCTCATAAAGTTGGACTCACCGCACTATAACACTTTCTGAGCAGCAATGAAGATATGAATTCCAAACAGACCGAGTTTTTACTATTGAGTATAGAGTTCTGTCTCAGACATAATTACTTTACCTTTCTAGATCACTTCTATCTTCAGCTCCAAGGCACAGCCATGGGAGCCAGTTTTGCCCCGGTATATGCCAACCTCACCATGGGCTTCTGGGAAGAACAAAAAATCTGGAGAAACAATCCCTTTGCCGAGCATATTGTGTTTTATGGTCGATATATAGATGACATCTTGCTCATATGGAGCGGCGAAGTTGAGATTTTCTCCTCCTTTGTCAGTTTTTGCAACGATTCACCGATGGGTTTATCCTTTACATCAGTTATCGACCATAACCAGTTGGTCTTTTTGGATCTTGTTTTATCTCACGATGAACAGAAGGTCACCACTAGTAACCACATCAAACCCACGTCTGGCAACTCTTACCTTCATTACAAGAGTTGCCACCATCCGGTATGGAAGAAAAACATCCCCAGTGGGCAGTTTCAGAGGCTGCGCAGAAACTGTACCTCAACAAATGATTATATACAACAAGGCCAACAGATGGCAAAAAAGTTTATAGAAAAAAGCTATCCCAGAAGACTTAATCACACAGGCCTTTACAAGACATATAATCAAGCACTCACCCACCAAAAAGGACTCTAAAAATTCCAAAACGAGTTCACTACGGTCAGGTTCATCTCTACTTTCAACACACAGTATAAACACATTTCTAAAATAATTTTTAAACATTATGATATCTTAAAACTTGATCCAATTTTAGCACCATCTCTTCCGCCCAAACCCCAAATCACCTTTAGATGATCCCGCACAATCAAAAACATCATCGCTCCGAGCAAACTCACTAAATCTAATAGAAATCATAATAAAATATTCTCTGACATTAGGATGTATTTCGACAATAGACATGGGATTTTCCAATGTCGCAAAAGAGGCTGCCTAACTTGCCAATCCATCCCACATGGCCAATCCATCATTACTACACCTAAAGGTAAAACGTTTGAAATAAAACAATTCATTACGTGCTCCACGGAATACGTGATCTATGTCTTACGTTGTCCCTGCGGCCTCCTCTATGTAGGTCGCACCATACGGGCTCTACGTGTCAGAGTGGGGGAACATCGCCGCCTGATCAAAAAGGGTTGCATCAAACACAGCATCCCGCGCCATTTTCGCCAGTTCCATGATAAATATTTTTAAAAAATTGAGGTTTTCGCCATTGAGTCTGTCCCGAAGGGAACCCTAACGGACAATGAAAGGTTTTCCCTCCTTTGCCGAAGGGAAACTCTTTGGATATATTTGACGGGTTCCCTTTCGCCGGACGGCCTCAATGAAGAAATTGATGTTTTAAGTATAACGGTTTGATATAAGCCACCCACATACCAATATTATTCATCTTTTGTAGTTTTTCCATCAATACACAGATGCGATAAACTGAGGGCAGTCCTTCAAGTATAAGCCCCAATCACTATATACAGAAGGGGCCCTCCATTGATCTATTTATTTATTTTTTTTTTCCAACAAAAGTTTTATTGATAAAAGGTATGAACAAATACAATGTGAAAAGTCGACATAGCGTACCGCAGGTACTTAGTAAGTCATTTAAACATATCGCATCTGTGAGGAGGGTAAATACCCTAAAATGGTACAATACATTAATACGACTTGAATAGCTTTAATAGCCTTAAATTCTTGAAATGCTCTACAGAAATATAGGCCTCAAGTATTGGAACAGTAGCATAACCCAATAATGAAGACAATGGGTGTTCACATTCTCAACAATTATCTCAACAAAAATAAATAATAACTAAAAACACCATTAGACCAGTTGTTAGACAGTGGATAAAGAAGTAGGGATAAGCCCTAAAGAATGACAAAAGCTAAAATAAAAGTGAAAGTGTAAGACCCTAGGAGGTTAATGAGGAATATTCCGATGAATTTCGGAAATGCTGCCAGCAAGCCCAAACTTTCCAGAAACTTAATGGGGAATCTTTCGATTGGTGTATTAATTCTTCCATCTCAGCCACCTTAGAAATGCGGTGGAACCAATCCGAGATGGAAGGAGGAGTACTGGATTTCCACAGGACTGGGATGCACATTCTCGCGGCATTAATAAGATGCTGCGTCAGTGATCCTCGATATTTTGGTCTCGAGATCGAGGAATGGTGAAAAAGGAATTGTGCAGGGGTAAAGTCAACAGATAGGGTAGTGATTTTACAGAGTAGACGGTGTACCTCCGTCCAGAAGGGTTGGATATTGGGACATGACCACCAAATGTGGAGGAAAGTTCCCTCTTCCTGAGAGCATCGCCAACATGTAGAGGGTACTTGGGGGAGAAATTTGTGTAACTGGGAAGGAGTCTTATACCATTTAGCGGCAATTTTGAAACCATTTTCTTGAACTGACACATTGACAGATCCCTTGTGTATATGAGAGAATATAGTTTCCCACTCTTCTTCTGACCATTGCTGGTCCAGGTCTGATTCCCAACTGCTGGAGGATTTAAGAGATTTGGGATTACAGTCCGTGAAGAAGAGGGTGTAGATTTTAGATATGAGATGTCTTTGGGGTTCTATCGTGTCGCAGAGAGATTCAAAAGGAGTGAGTGATCTAGCAAAGTCTGGTTGACGCTGGTGTGATGTTAGGAAATGTCTAATTTGAAAGTATACCCATTGAGGGATAGGACGTCTGGTGTCCAAACACGGTACAGATATACGTGGTAAAATATTCCCATTGGTGAAAAAGTGCTGTGCAAGCATCTCTGAGTGTGGCCATATGGAACGGAGGAAGGACTCAGACTGACCAATCGGAAAGTCCGGATTATGTCTAATAGATGTTAGTGGGCTGTGGTGGGACGAGATACGCTGTGCTTGGCACACCAAACGAAACACATGTAAGGTAGGAGCAATTAACGGGTGCTTTTTGCAGATCGTGGGGATGTGTTTCTGGTCCAACCAGGGTAAACATCTCGTCGGAATGGGTGCAAGTGTATTTTCCAGCTGTACCCAAGCTTTAGTAGCGTTATGTACTTTCCAGTCTACAACTCTGGAAAGATGGCAAGCCCAATAATATTTCCTCACATCTGGTAAACCTATACCACCTTTTGTTTTAGGAATTGTTAGTCTGTCGTAGCTCAATCTGGGCCTCTTTCCGTTCCACAGGAAATGGGTGCAAATCGATTTGTATGAGTTGAAAAAGGCCATTGGGATCCTAATGGGGATTGTTTGAAGTAAATAAAGCAATCTGGGTAAGATATTCATCTTTACGATCGAGGCTCTGCCAAACCAAGAAAAGATTCCCAAGGACCATTTTTTAAGGTCGGTTTGAATGGTTTGGAGCAGGGGGAGATAATTAAGCGTATAAAGATTCTTAAGGTCGGAAGGTAGTTTAATGCCCAAGTAAGTGATAGCTGAGCTGTTCCATTTAAAGGGGAAATTTCTTTGACATTGCTCTACTGTAGGTTCGCTAAGAGATACATTAAGCGCTTCTGATTTGCTAAAGTTGATCTGTAAATTGGAGATGTGTTTGAATGAATCTAGATCTTTCAGGAGGTTGGGTAATGTTACATGTGGTTCTGTAAGGAACAGTAGGATATCATCCGCGAAAGCTGCTATCTTTTGTACTGTACCTGCCATTGACACACCTCTTATATCACTATTTGCTCGAATACGATTGAGTAAGGGCTCTAACGTGAGAACAAAGAGAATGGGCGAGAGCGGGCATCCCTGACGCGTCCCGTTGGACACGGAGAAGGCGTCCGACAGGTGGCCATTCACTCTTACCTGAGCTTTCGGCGAGGCATATAGTGCCATAATATGTGAAATAAATTTGTGAGGTAGTCCTATACTCTGTAAAGTTTCTTGCATATAATCCCAGGCCACTCTGTCAAACGCCTTCTCCGCGTCCAAGGAGAGGAGGAAACCGTGTGTATTGGAAGAGGAAAGCCAATTATGTATATTAATTGCTTTAATTGTGTTGTCTCTAGCCTCCCTCCCCGGGACAAAGCCCACCTGATCCAGGGAGACCAGTCCCGGCAAGAGAGGCAAGAGACGGTTTGATAAAATTTTAGCGTAAATTTTTAGGTCCACATTTAGTAGGGAAATGGGTCTATAGTTCGAAACTAGGGAATCATCCTTATTTGGTTTGGGAATGACCGTGATATGTGCTGTAAGCAGGTCTCGAGGAGGGGGGTTTTCGGTGGAAAAAGAATTAAAAGCCGCTAGAAAGTGGGGTTTCAAGACGTCAGTAAATGATTTGTAGTATCCAGATGTTAACCCATCAGGACCAGGGCTTTTACCTGGTTTTAGGCTTTTGAGGGCTATATCCAGTTCGAGTGAGGATATTGGTGCTTCGAGACTAGTGGCCGTTTCAGGGGTTATAGGATTGGGGCCATATTGGTGTAAGAAATCTCTAAACAGTTGTGTACGTTGTGCGTTCTGTGAAAAATGACAGGTATCATTCAGGTTGTATAGGTTTTTGTAGAATTGAACAAATTGCTCAGCAATTTGATGGTTGGAGGAGATCTTGTTTCCTGCTTTGTCTATCAATTGGTGGATAGTGTTTGTGGCTTTCTGTTTACGGAGCGCTCTGGCTAAAAGTTTACCCGATTTATTACTAAACTCATAGAAGGTTTTGCGTGAAAGTATGTAGTTTCTTTTAGTTCGTGTGGTTATGTAGTTCAATAACTCTTGTCTGGCCTCTATGAGTTCGGTAATAGAATTCTCTACCTGGGATAATTTATGTGCTTTTTCCAAAGTTTTAATTTTGTTGGTGAGGAACAATAGGTGAGCGGATCTATCTTTTTTACGTTTAGCTGCAGCCGCCATGAAAGTTCCCCGAATGGTGCATTTATGTGCCTCCCATAACAGCATGGGGGAAATATCAGGGGAAGCATTCTCTTCAAAATAGGTTACCAGGCGTTCCTTCGTTGTCACAGCTATAATGGGATCAGTGAGAAGGGAAGGGTCTAATCGCCAAATTGGGGTGTTAGGGGGATTATCTGCAAGTACTATGGTCATGGATATAGGGTGATGGTCCGAGATGAATTTAGGATCAATGGTAGCACCAACCAGACAAGGAAGATCTCTCTGCGACAGGAATAGGTAATCTATTCTGGAGTGTCTCTTGTGTGGGAACGAAAAAAAGGTGTAATCTAATTCATGCGGATTGAGGGTCCGCCAGGAGTCATGAAGATTTAGTTCTTGCAATCTCAGTTTGATGTTGCGCAAGGTCTTGTGTGGGATTGAAGAAGTTTTGTTCGATGAATCCTGTATAGGATTAAGCGGTACATTGAAATCTCCTCCCGCGATGAGGATTCCCTCCTGAAAGTCTGACAACTTAGTCATGGTCGATGTAAAAAAAGATGCCTGGCCAATATTAGGGGCATATAGGTTAGCCAGTGTAACACGCTTGCCCATCATTGTGCCTTTAACGAAAAGATAACGAGCTTCTGGATCCCGGAGGATGTCCTCAACGTGGAAGGAGCAATGCTTCGCGAACAGGATGGAAACCCCTTTTGATTTACTGTTTGGATTTGTGGAGTGTATTGCTGTGGAGAAGTATCTATCCGTTAATTTCGGGATGGAGGAAGATTTGAAGTGTGTTTCCTGTAAAAACACTATTTTAGCCTTGTTTTGTTTAAGGGAGAACAATAATTGGGATCTTTTTTCGGGTATGTTCAACCCTTGAGTATTTAAGGAAACAATTTTAGTCCAATTTTGGGGGTTAGTCTTGTGAGGTCTTGTCATCCTGAATATGTGGGAATGTTACAATCTCTATAGAAAGAAAAGGAATGGGGGAGAGAAAAGGAACCTCTATCTGTTTGGGTTAATTACTCAGTTAATGTATAGCTGTACTACACTATAGTCTGTAGATACGTTCAGGGCCGAACAAGCAAAGAGGTTTCACCAGACACAGTAGGGAACTGGGCCTGGTGAACTGAAAGTGTTGGGAAAAATATACACTCAGAAGAGAGTGAGGTAGTCTCACTCTGGTCAGAATTCCGGAGAACAGCAAGTACCAGCTTGCCGATCCTATCCACCAGTGGTGGGTGGTGCAAAGCACTGTATCCGGAGTCTACACAGGGTAACAAATGCAATGTTATCACTTAAGTTGTGCTCACTGGTAACCACTGTGTGTGGGGTATAGGCTTGAGTCGATTGGCTGTGTGAAGGGTGAGATTCAGTGACTACCCGCCAAACGAGGGAAAACCAAGTATCTGCAAAGAAATGCAACTGATGCGAGGTGTAATAATTCAAAAAAATAAAGGAAAATAAGATAAAGAGAGAGTACCAACAGGAGCAGTAAAAAAAGAAAGAAAAAACATAAGAAAAGAAGAGAGACGGGTCCCTGTGTGAAAATGAAAAGGTGGTTGGAGGAGAAGAGAGGTTATGTCTGAAAAATTCTTAGTGCGTGAAGGGTAGCTGAATTGTGGAGTGAAACCTGTAGAGCATTTTGACCCCACTAATAGAGTATTATGTGCCACAAAGGGTAACTTGTACTATTATGGAACTTATCATTAATCTTAAGCCTTATCATTCATTTAACCAAAACAAAATATAGAGTTTAGAGCCATACTCTAGACATATAAATTTCAAACAAACGTTTCAAGAGAATGTATACTGTTATTTGAAAAATTTAACGAGGGCAATATGACCGTAAAACGGTGGTTGAGAGGGTAGCGCCCCCCGTAGGAACCGTGTAGACCTACTGGAACGCGAGTGGCGTGTAAAAAGGGAAAGTTCCAAAAAGATAAGCTTGTAAGAAATTCCAGAGAATTCAAATTCCTTTTCCTTGCCTCTAGGATCCTCTCAATTCTAAAGATGGGTAGAAAATGGAAGAAACCTATGCATGCAATGCAGTTTCACAGTCTCGTCCTAGAGATCACACTGGAGTAAGAGGAAGAACGTTTCAAAGAAGTGTAGGTCTTACAGAAAAGAAACAGACAAAACCATCGTTTTACGGGACTCCTTCAAAACCGTAGAGTGCACCCTTCGCTTAGGAAAACGAAAGAAAAAACAAAAACAAAAACTCAAGGAAGTCTTCGTACGGTAAGGTTGCTTGAACAGTAACAAACTAAGAGCAACGTGTGGAACAAAGCGTAACAATTCTCATTCAGCGATCCCTTCGGGCTCTTCTAGAGTGCGGGGCTTTCGATGGGCTCTCTCGAACATTCGCGTCGTTTCTCACGTCTGGGTTCCTATGATCCGAATGTGAGCGTCTTCGTCTGGATCTTTGTTCCTGGAACTCCATCCGTTCGGTTTGGACATATCCGTTTTTTGCTGCTTGCGGACGGTATTCGGCATACCAATCTGGTGCGTCAGTGAGGGGGATATCAATTGTTTCGCAGAAATACCTGATATCCTCCGGGACCCGGAGAACAGCCGTTCGTCCTCCCGCAGTGGCTGATAAAGCGAAGGGGAACTTCCAGCGGTACGGGATTCCCTTCGTACGTAAAACTTCCAAGATAGGCCGAAGTTCCCTCCGCCGTTGCAGGGTAATAGTAGACAGATCAGGGAAAATGTTTATCACAGTATCTTTATAGGTCACTGGGGAGGTTAATGCTCTTACCCTGTGGAGAATGTCTTCCTTCTGCCTGTAGTCGATCAGACAACAGATCACGTCTCGAGGGGGATCCGATTCTCTATATCTCGGGCGTAAGGCACGATGAATGCGCTCCATTCCGATGGGGGAATCTGGCGGCTGTTCCAAGATGGCGTTAAAGAGGGTGGACACTTCTTTGGCTAGATTCTCCGGTTCTATGGATTCTGGAAGACCTCGGAGGCGAAGGTTATGCCTTCTCCCCCTATTGTCGAGGTCTTCCAGATGGCGATTCTGGTCCCGAAGCTGTAGCGTGTGAGTATCAATCACATGGCACGCTTTCTTGAGCACAGTGGAGTGTGTAGCGGTGATCTTCTCCACGTCCTGAACTCTTCCCGCCATTGCTTGTAGATCCAACCGCAGGTCTGAAATGGCGGATGTGAGAGCTGAGGTAAGTGTTTCTTTGATGTCCGCTGCAACGGAGCGTAAGTCATTCAGACTGGGCTGGAGGTGGGGGGTGAGTATGATGCCCTCAGATGGCGGGCCTTGCGGTGAAGAGACTGGGACAGAGCCCGTTCTCTGTGATTGACCTCGTGAGGCCGCCATATTGCTGTGCTGGGTGCGGAACATCTCCGGGATATTCTGCGAGATCCTGCTCGCCTCGTCTCTCGGGGATCTCGATCTGGATGCCGAGGAGTCGCGGGACGAGGTGCCCATGTTGCTGGGTATTTTTAGGGTGAATTATCCTCCGTTAACGGTTCGGTTTTCCTCTCGTCAGCGGGAGCTAACAAGCTATGCTGCCATCTACCTCCGAGGTCAAGCCACGCCCCCCATTGATCTATTTATTTATTCATTCATTCATATACAATTTATCCAAATAAATTAAAATATTTTTTATTTTTAAATTTTTATTATTTATCATTATTTTTTATTTTATATATTTTTTTATTATTTTTTTCTATTTTTTCTATTTTTATCCAATTCTATTTTTACTTAATTGTTTGCTTGATATACAAATACTTTTTACATATTCATAAATTTTCAATACAATTTCATTCCTCGTTTTTCATATATTTTTCCATTTTTATATAAAAAATATATATATATTTTTTTATATTTTCCATGTAAATAAAAATTTCCTTTTACACATATATATATATATGTGTAATTATAATAATATATATGTGATTCATCCCATGCATCCATCCATTCCTCAGCTTTCTCCCAGGTAGCTGCTTTTCACATAGACACAAATCAAAGCTTAAACACTTCCAGCCCAAATCCACACACACAGGGTTAATCCAGCCCACCTCATTTCCTCCGCCCCCTTTACACAACCCAATGCTTCTTATACCTTGCCTTGCCGTATGCTGCCCTAGCTTTGAAAAAGCGCATGCACGCGAAACATGTCAGCAGGCAGTCGGCATGGCAACCCTCCTCACTACGGAGCTCTTCACGTGACACCCAGCCGTTCGGACAGACGGCACGACACGTCAGACCAGTGCATTGCGCTCCAGGTCTTCTGTCACGCCAGGCGGACGCCACCTCGCGCCCAACTTTAGTTTACACCACTCAGCGTGCACCGCACCTCCGTCCCAGAGTCTGCATTAACATACGGAGCAGGACTGTACATCTCCCCTCCACTACACAGGCTCAGAGCGGCGGCGCCGCAGTCCATCTACTAACAGTGAGTGACTCCAGGAACATAGTTCCATTTACCTGCACTTCATTAACTCTCTCCTCTCTCCTTCCTGGAGGATTGTTTACAATTACCAAGTCCCCATATTCCGGCTGATTGGTGGCAGTGCAGCTTTTTTATCTTTTTATCATCTTAAAGTCACAAACCAAGACTGCAGGGGTGATTCGTCACAAAACATCTGTCAGTTTATATATCTTTTTATGATTAATGACTGATGATTTTTATGCTTTTAAGATCCCAGGAGGATCAGATGTCTTTGCCATTGTTTTCTTCATATTTAATAAATGTTTTTTATGTGTTTTCTTACACTATATCACAAGTCTCTTTGTTGCGCTGTTTTTTTTATTTTTTACCTTCAATGAACAGGCCTGCAGCCCCAGTGTCTATTAGAACCTGTATCTCGATGGACGACTCAGCCCAAGAAAGGGTGACCAAAACCAGAGGCTTAGGCCGCGTACACACGCGCGGACTGTTCACCCAACCTTGTTCGGCAAACAGTTTCGGCAAACAGTCCGCTCAAAATTTGCATGAGCGGACTTGCCCACACACGAGCGGACTGTTTCAACGAACTGTTTGCCAAACAGTCCGCTCAACCTTTGAAATGAACGGACTCGCCCACGTAAGGTGGAGGCAAGTCCGCCCATTTCGAGCGCGTGTACAGGTAGGCGGGGCCCGCGAAGGAGACGTCGCGGGCTCCGCCGCCTGGAATGGGCTTAAAGGGGAACCCCAACGCCGAAAAAAATCGGCGTGGGGGTTCCCCCCAAGTCCACACCAGACCCTTGTCCGAGCACGCTACCCGGCCGGCCAGGAAAGGGGGGCGAGCGAGCGCGCCCCCCCTCCTGAGCCGTACCAGGCCGCGTGCCCTCAACATGGGGGGTGCCTTGGGGAAGGGGGGGGCCGCGCGGCCCCCCCACCCCAAAGCACCTTGTCCCCATGTTGATGAGGACAAGGGCCTCTTCCCGACAACCCTGGCCGTTGGTTGTCGGGGTCTGCGGGCGGGGGGTTATCGGAATCCGGGAGCCCCCTTTAAGAAGGGGGCCCCCGGATACCGGCCCCCCACCCTATGTGAATGAGTATGGGGTACAATGTACCCCTACCCATTCACCTGTGAAATAAAGTACAAAAAAAAACACAACACATGGAAAAAGTATTTTATTGCACAGCTCCGGGGGGTCTTCCGTCTTCGGGGGTCTTCTCGCCGGACTCCTCCGCTATGTGTGTGTAGCTCTTTTGCTAGCGGAGGAGTCCGGCTTTCTTCCTCCCCGCCGCCGGCCTCTTCTCCCGACTTCGGGGGTCTTGTCCCCCTCTTCGGTTCTTCTGCCGGGCCACCGCGCCTTCTTGTAGCTCTTTTACAGGCGGTGGCCCGGTCTTCTTTAAGCCCATTCCAGGCGGCGGAGCCCGCGACGTCTCCCTCGCGGGCCCCGCCTACCTGTACACGCGCTCGAAATGGGCGGACTTTCCGAGCGGGAACAGTCCGCTCATTTCGAAAGTACAGCGGACACAGTTTCAACGGACAGTTTTTCGGAATTTCCGAAAGACTTTGTCCGTCCAACTGTCCGCTGAAACTGTCCGCTGAAAGCCCACACACGAGCAGACTGTCCGCCCAAACACTGTTCAGCGGACAAGGTTGGGCGAACAGTCCACGCGTGTGTACGCGGCCTCAGTCTTCTGGATAACTGGGGACGAAACAATGCCACCTAAGGTCAGTCCATGACAGGGCCTCAAGGTTCAGGTGTTCCCTGGAGATCAAATATCCTTTTAAAGGAGGCCACAAAGTCAGGGTAACTCAAGACAACAGGTTTATGCATCTCCCATAGAGGTTTTGCCCAGGCCAAGGCTCTCTCAGAAAAGCAAAGATATCACGAAACCTACTTTGCTTCTGTCCGTGGGAAACATTTGGGGCAGCATCTCAAAGTATATCTCAACCTGTTTGAGAAACCCTCTGCATTAAACTGGGTCGCCCCCAAATGGCTGGGGAAGCGGAGCGGAACCAGACATACCTCTTATAGAGGTAATACTCGAGGCGTGTGCCTGCACAGAGATTGGTGCAGCAGCAGGGAAGGCCTGCAACTCAGGTTCTACTGGAGCAGCCACAGTGGGGGATTCCAGGTGAGCTGTGCGACTCAGGAGCGTTTGTAACACCATGGAAAACTGATCCATGCAGTGATCTTGTTCATCCAATCTGGAAAAAAATATTACCGACAAGTGGATTGACTGTATCTCCTGAATTCATGGCCTTTGCCTACTGTCAGAAACCATGAACTAGACCGAGACAGAAGTACAATTAAATCACACTTATTTATTAATAAAAGATAAAAAGGTAAATAGAGTAAGCGTAGTCAAAGCATAGCCAGAGTCCAGTAACCGGGTAGAGTAGTCAGCCAGGCCAGAGTTCAATAACCAGATCGGGTAATCAGCCAGGCCAGAAGTCAAGGATCCCTGACAGTTGGCCCTGAGTTATATTAAGGGCCAAGATTCAGCCTTATCAATTTTATTTCCAAGACCGCTTGCTACGCATTCTTTAGTCTGGGGTTTCATGCAAGGAGTGCTGCGGATTAATCCGCCAGTTAAATCACCCTTAAGCCCTTGGGACTTAAATTTGTCGGTGTTACAAAAACAGCCATTCGAACCGTTACAGCATATTCATTTAGTCCTTTTGACAATGAAGCTGGTATTTTTGGTTGCTATATCCTCAGCAAGGAGGGTGTCGGAATTGGCTGCTCTTGTAAAGAGCCATATTTGGTTATTCATAAGGACAGAGTGGTGTTACGCCATCGTCCAGGCTTTTTGCCAAAAGTGGTTTCAGGCTTTCATCTGAATGAAGATATTGTCCTGCCTTAATTTTTCCCAAAGCCATGTTCCTGGGAAGAAAAGTCACTACATTGTCTTTATGTAGTGAGAGCAGTGGAGATCTATTTAACCACTTGCCGACCGCCGCACGACGATGTACGTCGACAGAATGGCACGGGCAGGCATAAGGGCTTACATGTACGTCCTTGCCTGCCCGCGGGTCGGGGGCCCGATCGGGCCCCCGCCCGGTGCCTGCGGCGGTCGGTATTCGTTCGGGAGCGATCCCGGACGAGGGGACGGCCATTCATTCATGGCCACCCCCTCGCGATCGCTCCCGACGAATGAAAATGCTCGGTGACATCACTTCCTCTCCTGTAATGTAAACACAGGCAGAGGAAGTGAAGTAATCTCTCCTCGTGTCGGTCTTTTTCGTTCCGGCACCGAGGAGAGAGGATCGGTGAGTTGCACCCAACACTACACTTACAGTAGAACACGCCAGGCACACTTTTCACCCCCCTGATCACCCCCCAATCACCCCTGCCCCCCCCCCCCCAGTCACAGTGACACCAATTGCATTTTTTTTTATTTTTTTTTTGCATTGGTGTCATTTGTGACTGTAATAACTGTTAGGGCAGTTAGGGCTAGCCCCCTTTAGCTCTAGGGTGCCCCCTAACCCCCCCAATAAAGGTTTAACCCCGTGATCACCCCCCGTCGCCAGTGTCACTAATAAGCGATCGTTTTTCTGATCGCTGTATTAGTGTCACAGGTGACGCTAGTTAGGCAGGTAAGTATTTAGGTTCGCTGCAGCTTTTTATAGCGTCAGGGACCCCCATATACTACCGCATAGCCCCCTGATTGCCCCCCAGTTAACCCTTTCACCAGTGATCACCATATTACTGTTACAGGTGACGCTGGTTGGTTAGTTATTTTTTTTTTTGTTTCAGGGCACCCGCCATTTATTACCTAATAAAGGTTTAACCCCCTGATCACCCGGCGGGTTATATAAGTTTGAGGGTCAGATAAGGCCTGTGTCGCCCCAGCGTCAGGTTAGTGCCAGTACCGCTAACACCCACGCGCAAAGCATACACCTCCCTTAGTAATATAGTATCTGATCAGATCTATATTAGCGTTGCCAGCATTTTAGGTTTCCCAAAACGCATTGTTAGCGGGATCAGCCCAGATACCTGCTAGCACCTGCGTTTAGCCCCTCCGCCAAGCCCAGCCCAGCCCACCCAAGTGCAGTATCGATCGATCACTGTCACTTACAAAACACAACACGCATAACTGCAGCGTTCGCAGAGTCAGGCTTGATCCCTGCGATCGCTAACAGTTTTTTTTGTAGCGTTTTGAAACAGTCGCTGACAGGCTAGGTGCTTTTTTACCTGTGAGTCTCACTAGTGTACCCCTATATTTAGAGCCCAAAATGGCAAAGCGAAGGTACACTAGTGAAGAGGCCTACACGTTTCTGAGCATGACAGATAGTGAAGAGGACGTCACTCATCTGTCAGATTCAGGCTCAGAATACGATCCTGTAGAGGACAGCGGCTCCATGACAGATAGCTCTGACGACGGAGATGAGGCCTCTGTTAGGGACAGGTGTGCCCAATCCCCAATGTATTCTGTTGTTGAGGTGCATAAACCGCAGGCCACTCGTATGGAGCAGACACGTACTAGAGCCGCTCATCCTTCTGGTGAACTGGCAAGCACCAGCGGCCTAGTACACCCTGGACCTACATCCAGCACTGCAGTAACACGTGGTGACGTGGCGAGTCCCATAAGTGCAGTTCAAGCTGGCGAGGTGGCAAGCACAAGTAGTGTCCCGCTGCCACCAAGAAGAAGACAGACAGGCCCGTCGTACCCATAGTGCCCTTCCTGCAGAATTCGCCAATCCTATTTGGGTGCCCACCACTTCTGCAGAACCCGTACTTCCCCCATTCACTGGCCAACCTGGCATTAACGTGGAAACAGTTGATTTTACGACACTTGACTTTTACTTACTGTTTTTCACCGAAGATCTCTATAGATCTATTGTGGACCAAACCAATTTGTACGCTGCTCAACACATCGCCACTATTCCCCAGTCCGCCCTTGCCAGACAATGGAAACCAGTTACGGTTTCCGAATTTAAAATCTTTCTGGGCCTCTCCCTCAACATGGGCATAACCAAAAAGAGTGAGTTGCGGTCATATTGGTCCACTGACCCAATTCACCATATGCGCGTGTTCTCTGCTTCCATGTCCAGGGCACGATACGAGATGATTTTGCGGTTCATGCACTTCAGCGACAATGAACTCTGTCGTCCTCGTGGAGACCCTGAATACGATCGGCTCTACAAAATTCGGCCCCTCATAAACCACTTCAACCAACGTTTTGCAGACTTATTTACTCCCGATCAAGTTGTCTGCGTTGATGAGTCCCTGATTAAGTTTTCTGGTCGCTTGTCATTCAAACAATACGTCCCCAACAAACGTTCCAGATACGGGGTCAAGATGTATAAGCTCTGTGACAGGGCCACAGGCTATACACGTAGTTTCATGGTTTATGAGGGTAAAGATAGTCACGTAGAGCCGGAGAACTGCCCTGACTACATAGGAAGCGCTGGCAAGATAGTGTGGGACATGGTGTCACCCTTATTCGGAAAGGGGTACCACTTGTACGTGGACAATTATTACACAAGCGTGCCACTGTTTAGTCACTTGTTTGATCAGCAGATTGGAGCATGTGGCACCGTGCGACCTAATCGCCGGGGCTTTCCCCAGCGGCTTGTAGAGTCCCGTCTTAGGCTGGGGGAGAGAGCCTGCTTGCACAGTAATAATTTGCTCGCTATGAAGTGGAGGGATAATAAGAATGTTTTCGTTCTTACCTCCCTTCATGCAGACACGACGGTCCAAATTCCTACGGCGACTGGTATTGCGGAGAAACCCCTCTGTGTCCACAAATATAACCTTAACATGGGAGGGGTGGACCTCAATGACCAGTTGTTGGCGCCGTATCTAGTTGCCCGTAAGTCCAGACGCTGGTACAAAAAAGTGTCTGTTTATTTATTCCAATTGGCTATACTGAATGCTTATGTACTACACAAAGCTTCTGGACGGACTGGATCCTTCCTCAAATTCCAGGAGGATATCGTCAGAGCCCTTCTGTATCCAGGCGGTGCTCCACCTCACCTTCCCCTACCAGATGAAGTAAGCCGACTGCATGAGAGGCATTATTCTTATGTCCTCCCGAGTACCCCTACCCAACGAGCCCCCCAAAGAAAATGTCGTGTCTGCAGAAAGCGCGGATTTAGGCGTGACACCCGTTCTTATTGTCCACGCTGTCCTGGCAATCCTGGTCTTTGTCAGGGTGAGTGTTTTGAACGCTACCATGAACTAGTTGAGTATTAGCGTAGGGTACAGCATTGCACAGGCTAGGCACACGTTCACAGGGTCTCCCAAGATGCCATCACATTTTGAGAGACCCAAACCGCTGGAACCGTTACAACAGAAGTGTTAGTTACATAAAAAAGTGTTAAAAAAAACAAAAAAAAATATAAAATAAAAAAACCAAAAATAGTTGTCGTTTTATTGTTCTCTCTCTCTCTCTATTCTCTCTCTATTGTTTTGCTCCTTTGTACTGTATTCTATTCTGCAATGTTTTATTGTTAACCATTTTTTGTTTTCAGGTACGCCATTCAGCTGTAGCGTGGATTTATTTATCTTGACAGCAACAGCGTTTGCTCCCACGATACGTAAAGCCACGACTCCAGCGCTGTCGGAGGTGATTTCACCACCACAGTTAAAAAAGAGCATATATGCCGAAGCATGGGGGCAGAAGGGGTGGAGGAGCGATTTTGCTCCTAATGCCACGTACATACAGTCAAAATTCCGACGGAGGGCTTGCCCGTGGAAAAGTTTGAATGTATGTACGCGGCATAACTTTTTTGCGGGAGGATGCCCCCATGCTTCGGCATATATATATTTTAGGCACAGATTGTGTTAAATGTGTTATTTTTTGCTATTTTTTTTTGTATTTGCTTTGCAGGTATGGTACGTCTTACTGTTATACTGTAATGTTACTTTGTTTTATTGTTAACCATCATTTGCTTAGCAGGTACGCCATTCAGTTGCAGCGTGGATTTATTTATCTTGACAGCAACAGCGTTTGCTCCCATGATACATAAAGCCGCGACTCCAGCACTGTCGGGGGTGATTTCACCACCACAGTTAAAAAAGAGCATATATGCCGAAGCATGGGGGCATACGGGGTGGAGGAGCGATCTGCTCCTACCTTTTGCGGGAGGATGCCCCCATGCTTCGGCATATATAAATGGTGCATGTATGCCAACCATTAAAAGTGGGTGGATGAAGGGTGGTATCTAATGGTGGGCATACCCACCGATCAATATTTTTTTTTCGTTCAGCCCACAGGCTGCATGAAAAAAAAATTACAATATATGCCCAACCAGTTCCAGCAACATACTGGTATGTTGCGGGACTTTGAGTGCTTATACCAGAATGATGCCTGCAGGTTTAGGTATCATCTTGGTATCATTCTTTTCAGCCAGCGGTCGGCTTTTATGTAAAAGCAATCCTAGCGGCTAATTAGCCTCTAGACTACTTTTACAAGCAGTGGGAGGGAATGTCGTCCCCCCACCGTCTTCCATGGTTTTCTCAGGCTCTCCTGTCCCAACAGGGAACCTGAGAATGCAGCCGGTGGTTCCGCCAGCTGACCATAGAGCTGATCAGAGACCAGAATGGCTCCAATCATCTCTATGGCCTAAGACACCGGAAGCTACGAGCATTTCATGACTTAGATTTTGCGGGATGTAAACAGCGCCATTGGGAAATTGGGAAAGCATTTTATCACACCGATCTTGGTGTGGTCAGATGCTTTGAGGACAGAGGAGAGATCTAGGGTCTGATAGACCCTAATTTTTTTTAAAGAGTACCTGTCACTACCTATTGCAATCATAGGGGATATTTACATTCCCTGAGATAACAATAAAAATCATAAAAAAATATATATAAATGAAAGGAACAGTTTAAAAATAAAATAAAAAAGCAAAATAAATAATAAAAAAAAAAAACACCCCTGTCCCCCCCCCTGCTAAGGCGCAACGTGGAACGCAAGCGTTGGTCTGGTGTCATATGTAAACAGCAATTGCACCATGCATGTGAGGTATCACCACGAAGGTCAGATCGAGGGTACTAATTTTAGCAGTAGACCTCCTCCGTAAATCTAAAGTGGTCACCTGTAAAGGCATTTAAAGGCTTTTAAAAATGTACGTAGTTTGTCGCCGCTGCACGTTTCTGCGCAATTTTAAAGCATGTCATGTTTAGTATCCATGTACTCGGCCTAAGATCATATTTTTTATTTCATCAAACATTTGGGCAATATAGTGATTTTTAGTGCATTAAAATAAAAAAAAAGTGTGTTTTTTCCCCAAAAAATGCGTTTGAAAAATCGCTGCGCAAATACCGTGTGAAAAAAAAAATGAAACACCCACCATTTTAATCGGTAGGGCTTTTGCTTTAAAAAAACACTTCATGTTTGGGAGTTCAAAGTAATTTTCTTGCAAAAAAAAATATTTTTTCATGTAAACAAAAAGTGTCAGAAAGGGCTTTTTCTTCAAGTGGTTAGAAGAGTGGGTGATGTGTGACATAAGCTTCTAAATGTTGTGCATAAAATGCCAGGACAGTTCAAAACCTCCCCAAATGACCCCATTTTAGAAAGTAGACACCCCAAGCTATTTGCTGAGAGGCATGTCGAGTCCATGGAATATTTTATATTTTGACAAAAGTTGTGGAAAAAATACATTATTATTTATTTATTTATTTTTTTTGCCCAAAGTTGTCATTAAATGATATATTGCTCAAACATGCCATGGTTATATGTAAAATTACACCCCAAAATACATTCTGTTGCTTCTCCTGAGTACGGGGATACCACAAGTGTGAGACCTTTTGGGAGCCTAACCGCGTACGGTACCCCAAAATCCAAGCACCACCTTCAGGATTTCTAAGGGTGTAAATTTTTGATTTCATTCCTCACTGCCTATCACAGTTTCGGAGGCCATGGAATGCCCAGATAGCACAAAATCCCCCCAAGTGACCCCATTTTGGAAAGGAGACACCCCAAGCTATTTGCCGAGAGGTATGGTTAGTATTTTGCAGACCTTCATTTTTGTCACAAAGTTTTGAAAATTGAAAAAAAGAAAAAAAATATACATTATTTTTTTTTTTCTTCATTTTCAAAAACAAATGAGAGCTGCAAAATACTCACCATGCCTCTCGGCAAATAGCTTGGGGTGTCTACTTTCTAAAATGGGGTCATTTTGGGGGGTTTTGTGCTATTTTGGCATTTTATGGCCTTCAAAACTGTGATAGGTAGTGAGGTGTGAAATCAAATATTTACACCCTTAGAAATCCTGAAGGCGGTTCTTGGTTTTCGGGGCCCCGTACGCGACTAGGCTCCCAAAAAGTCCCACACATGTGGTATCCCCGTACTCAGGAGAAGCATCAGAATTTATTTTGGGGTGTCATTTCACATATGCCCCTGGCATGTGTGAGCAATATATCATTTAGTGACAACTTTGTGAAAAAAAAATAAAAAAAAAATAAAAGTTTGTACTTTTCCCGCAACTTGTGGCAAAATATAAAATATTCCATGGACTCCACATGCCTCTCAGCAAATAGCTTGGGGTGTCTACTTTCTAAAATGGGGTCATTTGGGGGGGTTTTGTGCCATCTTGGCATTTTATGGCCTTCAAAACTGTAATAGGTAGTGAGGCGTGAAATGAAAAATTTACGCCCTTAGAAAGCCTGAAGGCGGTGCTTGGTTTTCGGGGCCCCGTACGTGGCTAGGCTCCCAAAAAGTCCCACATATGTGGTATCCCCGTACTCAGGAGAAGCAGCAGAATTTATTTTGGGGTGTCATTTCACATATGCCCATAGCATGTGTGAGCAATATATCATTTAGTGACAACTTTGTGAAAAATTTATAAAGTTTGTAATTTTCCCGCAACTTGTGGCAAAATATAAAATATTCCATGGACTCAACATGCCTCTCAGCAAATAGCTTGGGGTGTCTACTTTCTAAAATGGGGTCATTTGGGGAGGTTTTGTGCCATCTTGGCATTTTATGGCCTTCAAAACTGTGATAGGTAGTGAGGAGTAAAATGACATATGTATGCCCTTAGAAATCCTGAAGGCGGTGCTTGGCTTTCGGGGCCCCGTACGCGGCTAGGCTTCCAAAAAGTCGACCACATGTGGTATCCCCGTACTCAGGAGAAGCAGCAGAATGTATTTTGGGGTACAATTCCACATATAACCATGGCATGTGTGAGCAATATATCATTTAGTGACAACTTTGTGTAAAAAAAATAAAATAAATTTTTTTTGTCATTATTCAATCGCTTGCGGCAAAAAAATAAAATATTCAATGGGCTCAACATGCCTCTTATCAATTTCCTTAGGGTGTCTACTTTCCAAAATGGGGTCATTTGGGGGGTGTTTCGTACTGCCCTGCCATTTTAGCACCTCAAGAAATGAGATAGGCAGTCATAAACTAAAAGCTGCGTAAATTCCAGAAAATGTACCTTAGTTTTTAGATGTGACAACTTTTGCGCAAACCAATAAATATACAGTTATTGACTTTTTTTTTTACCAAAGACATGTGGCTGAATACATTTTGGCCTAAATGTATGACTAAAATTGAGTTTATTGGATTTTTCTAATAACAAAAAGTAGAAAATATCATTTTTTTTCAAAATTTGCGGTCTTTTTACGTTTATATCGCAAAAAATAAAAATCGCAGAGTCAGTCAAATACCTTTAAAAGAAAGCTCTATTTGTGGGAAGAAAAGGATGGAAATTTCGTTTGGGTACAACATTGCATGACCGCGCAATTACCAGTTAAAGCAGCGCAGTGCCAAAGTGTAAAAAGACCTCTGGTCATTTACCAGCAAAATGGTCCGGTCTGAAGGTGGTTAAAGAAACCTACTCAGATTTGTAAGACTAATGTCTTATTTATTCTGCCAGAGAGTCCTAAAAAAGGACAGGCAGCATTGAAATCCACTGTACCTAAGTGGATTCGGCAAGTTATAATTCAAACTTATGATTTAAAGAGAAATGCAGGCAGCAGTATAAAGTCCTCTGGTCTGGGGGTTGCCCTACAGGTTATGTCTCCCTCCCCTCAAATAGCATTGCTATTGGACATCTCACTAAGTAAATACTTGAGGCTCTGTGTCCTATGATGTTTGATAAAGAAAATACTATTTTAAAAACAGCTTACCTGTAAAATCCTTTTCTTGGAGCACATCATAGGACACAGAGCTCCCGCCCCTCTGTTTTATGGGGTCAGAGTATATTGCTTGTATTGCTTGGCTACAAAAACTGAGGTACTCCTGGAAGGAGGAGGGGTCATATAGGAGAGTCAACTTTCTGTATTGGTTAAACCAGTATCAACATCTGAAGGTAGGCCATAACCCACTAAGTAAATACTTGAGGCTCTGTGCCAAGAAAATTATTTTACAGGTAAGCTGTTTTAAAAATCCTATTTTTCAAGTCATACCACAGATTCTCAATTAGATGTAGGTCTGTACTTTGACAAGGCCATTCTAAAACATGAATATGCTTTGATCTAAACCATTACATTGTAGCTCTGGCTGTATGATAGGGTTATGCTAGAAGGTGAACCTCTGCCCCAGTCTCAAGTCTTTTGAAGACTCTAATGCCACGTACACACGATCAAACAATCCGGTGGAAAAGTCTGGCAAACTCAAGTCCGCCAAACAATCCCCCCGTGTGTAGCCTCCGGCATACTTTTTTGACCCGAAAGTACGGCGGACTTAGAATGCCGTGTTGCACTCCAATCTTCCCGCCGGACTCGCATTTCGGCGGACAATCCGGCCGTGTGTGTGCCAGTCCGCCATACTTTTGAAATGAGCGGACTTTTCCCGCCCAGAGAAAAGTCCGCTCATTTTGAGCGGGTCTCCAGGTAGGCGGGGCCCACGAAGGAGACGTCGCTGGCCCCGCCGCCTGGTATGGACTTAAAGGGGAACCCCAACGCCGAAAAAAATCGGCGTGGGGTTCCCCAAGTCCACAACAGACCCTTGTCCGAGCACGCTACCCGGCCGGCCAGGAAAGGGGGGGTGAGCGAGCGCGCCCCCCCTCCTGAGCCCTACCAGGCCGCATGCCCTCAACATGGGGGGTGCCTTGGGGAAGGGGGGCCGCGCGGCCCCCCCACCCCAAAGCACCTTGTCCCCATGTTGATGAGGACAAGGGCCTCTTCCCGACAACCCTGGCCGTTGGTTGTCGGGGTCTGCGGGCGGGGGGCTTATCGGCATCCGGGAGCCCCCTTTAATAAGGGGGCCCCCGGATACCGGCCCCCCACTCTATGTGAATGAGTATGGGGTACAATGTACCCCTACCCATTCACCTGTAAAATAAAAGTACAAAAAAAAACACAACACACGAGATAAAATACTTTATTGCACAGCTCCGGGGGTCTTCCGTCTTCGGGGGTCTTCTCGCCGGACTCCTCCGCTATCTTCTTGTAGCTCTTTTGCTAGCGGAGGAGTCCGGCTTTCTTCCTCGCCGCTGGCCTCTTCTTCCGACTTCAGGGGTCTTGTCCCCCTCTTCGGTTCTTCTGCCGCCGCCTTCCATTCTTCTTCTTCTTCTTCTCCAGGAGATGTTGACTCGACGATCTCTCCGGCCGCAATGCCAGGGGCGCGCTGCACTACCACTTATATAGGGACAAGGGGCGGTGTCACATGGGTTTATGTCACATGGGTTGGTCACATGGGTTGATGTCACATGGCGACAGTCCCAGCATCCTCCGGGACTGTGACATCGTAAGGGGGCGGGGTCACCATGTGACACCAACCCATGTGACATAAACCCATGTGACACCGCCCCTTGTCCCTATATAAGTGGCAGCGCAGCGCGTCCCTGGCATTGCGGCCGGAGAGATCGTCAAGTCAACATCTCCTGGAGAAGAAGAAGAACGGAAGGCGGCGGCGGCGACAGAAGACCGGGCCACCGCCTGTAAAAGAGCTATAAGAAGGCGCGGTGGCCCGGCAGAAGAACCGAAGAGGGGGACAAGACCCCCGAAGTCGGAAGAAGAGGCCAGCGGCGAGGAAGAAAGCCAGGACTCCTCCGCTAGCAAAAGAGCTACAAGAAGATAGCGGAGGAGTCCGGCGAGAAGACCCCCGAAGACGGAAGACCCCCGGAGCTGTGCAATAAAGTATTTTATCTCGTGTGTTGTGTTTTTTTTTGTACTTTTATTTTACAGGTGAATGGGTAGGGGTACATTGTACCCCATACTCATTCACATAGGGTGGGGGGCCGGTATCCGGGGGCTCCCGGATTCCGATAAGCCCCCCGCCTGCAGACCCCGACAACCAACGGCCAGGGTTGTCGGGAAGAGGCCCTTGTCCTCATCAACATGGGGACAAGGTGCTTTAGGGTGGGGGGGCCGCGCGGCCCCCCCTTCCCCAAGGCACCCCCCATGTTGAGGGCACGCGGCCTTGTACGGCTCAGGAGGGGGGGCGCTCGCTCGCCCCCCCCTTTCCTGGCCAGCCGGGTAGCGTGCTCGGACAAGGGTCTGTTGTGGACTTGGGGGGGGGAACCCCACGCCGATTTTTTTCAGCGTTGGGGTTCCCCTTTAAGTCCATACCAGGCGGCGGGGCCAGCGACGTCTCCTTCGCGGGCCCCGCCTACCTGGAGACCCGCTCAAAATGAGCGGACTTTCCTCTGCGTGTGTGGGCGAGTCCGTTCATTTCAAAAGTAGGGCGGATAGTACGACGGACTTAGTACGCCGTATTAGTCCGCTCAAAAAGTGCCGTGTGGGCAAGTAGCCCGTTCGGAAAGTCCGACGGACAGTCTGGCGGGAAGTCCGCCAGACTAAGTACGTCGGACATACCGCTACGTGTGTACGCGGCTTTACAGGTTTTCTTCTAAGATTGCCCTGTATTTGGCTCCATCCATCTCACAATCAACTCTGACCAGTTTCCCTTTCCCTGCTGAAGAAAGGCATCCCCACAACATGATGTTGCCACCACCATGTTTCACGGTGGGGTTGGTGTGTTCAGGGTGATGTGCAGTGTTAGTTTTCCACAACACATAGCGTTTTGCTTTTAGGGAAAAAAAGTTAAATTTCGGTCGTCTCATCTGACCAGAGCAGCTTCTTCCACATGTTTGCTGAGTCCCCCACATGGTTTCTCACAAATTGCAAACATGACTTCTTTTTTTCAACTATGGCTTTCTTCTTGCCACTCTTCCATAAAGGCCAGATTTGTGGAGTGCATGACTAATTGTTCTGTGAACAGATTTCCCCCACCTGAGCTGTGCATCTCTTCAGCTCCTCCAGAGTTACCATGGGCCTCTTGGCTGCTTCTCTGTTTAATGCTCTCCTTGCCCGGGCTGTCAGTTTAGGTGGATGGCCTCGTCTTGGTAGGTTTGTAGTTTTGCCATACTCTTTCCATTTTCGGATGATGGATTGAACAGTGCTCTGTGAGATGTTCAGAGCTTGGGATATTATTTTTTTTAACCTAATCCTGCTTTAAACTTTACAGCTTTGTCTCTGACCTGTCAATGTGTTCCTTGGCCTTCATAATGTTATTTGTTCAGTAAGGTTCTCTAACAAAGCTCTGAGGGGTTCAGAGAACAGCTGTATTTATACTGAGCTTAATTTACACACACGTGGACTCTATTTACGAATTAGGTGACTTCTGAAGGCAATTGGTTCCTCTATATTTTTGTTAGAGGTATCAGAGTAAAGGGGGCTGAATACAAATGCACGCCACACTTTTCATGTTTATTTGTGAAAACAATTGAAAACAATTTATCATTTCCCTTCTACTTCACAATTGTGTGCTACTTTGTGTTGGTCTATCACATAAACTCCCAATAAAATACATTTATGTTTTTGGTTGTAACATGACAACATTTGGAACATTTCAAGGGCTATGAATATTTCTTCAAGGTACTGTATGCCTGCCATGTGTACAAAATGGACAACCAGCTGCAGCCCCCTGACTGCCTAACTTACAGTATATGGGGAGTAGTGGAAAAGATGCTTTGGGATCTTTTAAGACTATTCAGTAAGGGGTATCCCCTGTGCTTGGATAACTATTACCCCAGTCTGCCCCTTTTCCACCATATTTATGTGAAGCAAACTCTAGCATGTTGCACACTGGAAACAAATAGGAAGGGCTTCCCACAAAGGCTAGTAAATGCAAAGCTATACAGAGAGCCAGCGAATTTGCACGTTTTGACACTGAAGTGGAGAGATAAGTGAGATGTATACAATATGTGCATTCCTCCATCTGCAAGGACACCTCTATGGAAATTCACAGAAGATATGATCTAGTCTAGAAACCTGATTGTATATACAGTGCTAAGCATAAAGGAGTACCCCCAGGTCCATCTTTAAGGCAGGGCAAAAGGGGCAGCTGCCATGGGCCCTGTCATTGTTGTGAGGCCCAAAGCAGCTGCCTCATACTTGCCTGTATTGTGTCCTGATATCTCAATGTGAAGTGCTGCTACTAATGCTGCCCAGCTCTGCCTTATTGTTGTGTACAGATAACTCACCGGCAAACTCTGTGTTTACATGTAAATAACCGGGATTCATATGTAAATAGTGATGGCATTACTAAGTCAATAGATGCGGCTGGCAGCATTGATATGTAAATAAAGGTGGCATTCCTAAGTGTATCATGCTCCCCTGCAGTGAGGAGATGATGTGCTGTAACCTCTAGCAACCAATCAGGGAGCAGTATTACTTAACAGTAATCTCTAGCAATCAATTAAAAAGCAGAAATCATTTGCTGTAACCTCTAGCAACCAGTCATTAAGCAGTAATGATATGCTGTAACCACTGGCAACCAATCGCAATTGCTGCCTGATCTGATACAGTAAATTGATTTAAGTCTAGCTGCTATTTATTGTGTGTCTCAGAGCAGGTGGAGAGCAAAATTGCATGGGGGCGGGGGTGCCAAGAAAATTTTTGCCCAGGGTCCAATTAATATTAGACGGCCCTGGGTACACCCCAACAGATTTGTCAAAAAACATTTACTTTCAGAATCAACATTCTTTATGGAACACTATACTGCAAAATACTCCCACAAATGCAGGCCTCTGATTGCAACCAAGATCTGTTAATTTGCGCACACACAAAAAAGGATTTTTCCTAACAAATTCATTCAAGACCATGTTGAAAAAAATGAATACACCCCAATGAAAATCTTGGCACAAAGCTAAATTTTAGACAATATCCTAATTAATGCCCCGTACACACGTTCCGATTATCGTACGACAGATCGTTCACATTTTGTTGCATACAACTAAGATTGAATACAACAGTGCAAAATGTGTGTAAGATTTTTGTCGTACGATTCTGGAAAAATCTTCCGTTGTGCGTAGCTACGTATTTTAAATCATGTCAAATACGTGTGACCCGTGTGTCCTTCTGTTTTTTTTTTGTGTTTCTGATCATGCGTGGTGTTTGTCAAACGACTTTTATCGGATGCATACTGTACTGACTACACGATTGTCGTACGATGGGCTGTCATCCGACCTAAGTTTTCCTGTTTGTCCATTCAGATTTGGTTGGACGGACTGTCGTGATCGGCTGTCGAAAGCTGCGTACTAACGATCAGATTATCGAACGATCTGTCCGAAAGCGACTTTTGTGGTCCGATAATCGGAACCTGTGTACGGGGCATAACAAGAGTTCAACTACAGGGGAATCAAATTATTCATTAAATAGCTGCCCAGCAGACAGTTGACCATAAAAGGGTGTTACTTAACCACTTCAATACAGGGCACTTAAACACCTTCATGCCCAGACCAATTTTGAGCTTTCAGCGCTGTCGCACTTTGAGTGACAATTGCGCGGTCATGCTACACCCAAATTACAAAAAAAAAATTCCCACAAATAGAGCTTTCATTTGGTGGTATTTGATCACCTCTTTGGTTTTTATTTTTTGCTAAACAAATAAAAAAATACAGAAAATTTTGGAAAAAAAAAGTTTTGTTTGTTTCAGTTTCAAAACTTTGTAAATAAGTAAGTTTTCTCCTTCACTGATGGGAACTGATGGGGTTACACTGATGGGCAATAAGGCGGCACTGATGGGCACCAATGAAGTAGCACTTATGAGGTGGCATTGATGGACACTGATATGTGGCACTGATAGGAGGCACTGATGGGCGACACGGATGGGCACTGCTAGGTGGCACAAATTGGCACTGATAGCTGGCACGGATTGGCATGGATGGGCAGCACGGATAGGCATGGGTAGGCGGCACAGATGGGCATGGGTAGGCGGCATGGATGGGCACTAATAGGTGGCATAGATGGGCACTGATAGGTGTCACGGATGGGCACTGATAGGTGGCACAGATGGGAACTGATAGGCGGCATTGTATTATAATATACTGTTCTAATGCATGCCAATGAGTGATGCCCATTGTGGGCACTGGCATCCATTATGGGCACTGATTGGCATCCATTGTGGCACTGACTGGAAACCCTGGTGGTCTGGTGGCATCCCTGGTGGTCCAGTGTGGGTATCCTCGCGGGGGCTGCGCTGATAATCGATCAGCACAGACCCCCCTGTCAGAGGAGCAGCTGATCGGCTCTCCTCTACTCGCGTCTGACAGACGCGATTGAGGAATAGCCAATCACCGGCTCTTCCTATTTACACTATGATCAGCTGTGATTGGACACGGCTGATCATGTGGTAAAGAGTCTCCGTTGGAGACTCTTTACCAAGATCGTAGTTGCAAGGTGTCAGACTGACACCCCGCAACAACCATCGCCACGATGCGCGGCTCAAAATCCTGATCACGTCATATGACGTCCGGGCAGGGTTATGAAACCACTTTGCCACCGTCATTTTGTTAATGAAGAAAACCCCTTCCCATTTCATGCTGTCAGCAATGGCACCACATGGAAGAAAACGGTCACAAGGTCTGAGAAAGAAAATCATTTCTTTACGCAAGAAATGTGAAGGCTACAAGATCATCAGCAAAGCTTTACTTATCAGTCAGATTACTGTAGCAAAAAAGATACAGTCTCAGAGATGTCCAGGCTGTCTACGGAAGTTAACACCTCAACAGCGTCTTCTGATGTTTTAATTGAAGAAAATCTCCATGCAAGTTTAATGCAGTTAGCTAAAGAAGTGGAAAGATAAAAACTGGGGTGATTATTTCCCATGACACAATATGGCGTACACTGCAGAGGAATGGCATGCATGGGTGTTGTCCATGAAGGAAGCCTCTCCTAAATCCCGTGCACAAAAAAGCCCACCTAGAATTTGCCAGCGCCCATGTGGAAAAAGAAGACTACTGAGACTCTGTACTTACTGAGGAGACCAAGATAAAGGCTTTTGGAACTGATGGCTTCAAAACTGGTGTCACAAAGATGAGGAGTACAAAGAAAAATATATGTTGACTACAGTAAAACATGGTAGTGCATGTGCATGAGTGCTGCTGGTGTCAATGAACTGCATTTCATTGATGGTATCACAAATTCACAGATGTACTGCTCTATATTGAAAGAGAATAATCTACCATCACTCCGTGCCCTTGGTCTTTTGCACTTTTTCAACATGGCAATGAACCACAACACACATCTAAGGGCACTGTTGCATTTCTGAAGGGTGAAAGTTATTCAGTGGTCAAGTATGTCTCCTGATCTCAACCCAATCAAACACCTATGGGGAATTCTGAAGAGACAAGTTGAGCATCACATGCTTGAAGAATGGAAAAAGATGTTGCAGTTTGTCACCATCTTGTTCATTCCATGCCTAGAAGACTTGGTGCTGTCCTCCTAAATCATGAAGGTCATACAAAATACTAGATGTATTCGTTTTTGTTGTCTGGTGTATTCATCTTTGCATCAACTAATTTGAGTAAAACTGAAGATTTTGTAATCTAAGTGATGTTATTAACCTTTCTTTCACTTAATGAGCTACACAAATGTTCTACAAAACTCAGTCTTGTCAAAATTTGGGAAATTGCGACTGTGTTCATTGAGATATTAAATAAAATCTTTATTTTCAAAAGGGGTATACTCATTTATGCTGAGCACTGTATGAGTACAATTAGTTCAAAGGGGTGTGGATTTTAATGATCAAACGGTACAGACCTATCTAGCAACAAGATCCCATAATTGATATATGTTTCCATTTACCGCTTCCATTTTGGCAATTTATAATTCCTATGTAATCTATGGTAAATCCAAGAAAAGACCCAAGTCCTTTCTCAAATACCAATGTTGTTTGTGTACTAGGAATGCCCTCCATCAGAAAGTTTTCACTCTGATGCATTGAGCAGGCTGCACAAATGACATTTTCCAGATATAATCCCTCCCACAGAAACAGGAAGAAAACCACAAAAAAAGTTGTTTGCATCAGGGGGTGGAGTAAGACGTGACACCCTTTATTATTTTCTCTAGTGTCATGCCCAACCAGACCTATGCATCAGAGACCGCTTTCATCATTACCAATTGCCATACTTAATTACATTTGTAAAGTATGGTGAATGTATTTCGGGGGACTCGTGTATGTTTTTTTCTGGGTTTTGTAATTATTGGATCAGGGTCTGGAGTCCTCCGGCTTTGAAGGACTTTCAGTGGGAAGAAACTACCCGTGTCCAGGTCTTGCCTGACCAAGACCCTAAGCCTGATGTTTCTGCCATCTGCTGTCTTACCCCAGCTAATTGACCATGCCTTGCCTGCTGCCTGAACTGACCTTGGCTTGTTCAGTAACAATGCCTCTGCCTACCGCCTCAACTGACCCTGGCCTGTTTATCGACCATGCCTCTGACTGCTGCCTGGACCAATACTTTGGATGTACTGAACCTGGACGGTTTATGGACCATGTTCCTGGCCTCTGCCTATAATGACCTTGGACTGTTAATGGACCGTTTTCCTGCCTGCTGCCTTGACCAATCACTTGCCTGTGCTGACCGTGTCTCTGCCTGGATAATTCCTTTTTATATATATATATATATATATATATATATATATATATATATATATATATATATATATATATGTTGAAATAGATTGACTTGTCTTTTTTTTTTTCAACCTTACCAGAGGCAATCATTACAGTGCATTGTTTTATATATATATATATATATATATATAGTGTTGGTTGACTTTTATGCTACACCGGTTGCAATGTCGTGTACATAATCAATCCAGACATTGAAAAGGTCTTACATGTGATATTCCCTTACTTGGGTGGAGCAACAGAATGTATTTTGGGTGTAATCCTTAGTATGTCCAAGCTGTGTATTCTAAATGTGTATACTTTTTCAACTTGTGGCAAAAAAAATGACACGTTCAAAAGACTCATTATGACTTATACGAAGTACGTTGTTTGCTTTCCAAAATGTGGTAATTTTGTGGGTGTTTCCATTGTCCTGGTGTTCCCAGGTCCTTCAAAAATGTGATCGGTACAGGAAATTAGTATGTGTAATTTATGCCCCTAGAATGCCTGAAGGTGCTCCTTGAATGTTGGGCCTCTCTATGTGGCTAGGCTATGAGAAGGTCTCATGCATGTGGTATCAGAAGGAGTAGAATATTGTTATATTTTGGGTGTAACTCTTGGTATGTCCTTACTGCGTGTTAGAAATATCTCATAAATAAACAACTTTGTGTAATAAAAAAAAAAAAAAAATGATTTGCTTTCCACTGTAGCACACCTTTGCACAGGAGGTGCTAGTTTAATCCTTCTAAAGCTTGATTTATTTCATTGGACTTAAGTGGTGGAATACCTCTACCACTCCCACACTCCCTAAGACAAATTAAACCACACCAGGTTAAATTGACCTAGAGTATATTACGAATTAAATTTGGTCAATAACGTTATACAACTTTTTAATAATGAGCTTATAAGACCACTGCAACACAAAATTCTCGTATATCAAACCTGACTTATGACAATTAACTCTCGGGGGCTAGGCTGTCCCTAAGACTCTAAGGTGGTCCTGTCACGCCCAAACTTGCCTGCAGGGCGGTGTTGCAAAAAATAAAGCAATCCCCTATACTATAAATGTTATTACAGATACCACTGTTACAAAATATGGAATAGTCTACAGATATTTACTTTGTTAGCATAGTTGGGGCCCTTTCTGGTGAATAATGTTGGAAAAGAATGGTTATCTGTCAGCTTTCAATTCGCTGAATATTGAAATTAGGTAAATTGAAACCGATGCCAGCAGGATGAGAATGTTTATATATATATATATATATATATATATATATATATATATATATATATATATATATATATATATATATATATATATATATATAAATTATTCCACCAAGTTGACCTAGGACTGGTAAGTTAATTATAACCCAAGATTTAGTGGGAAAATGTAATGTCAGTCATTTCCACCTGACCAAGGACTCCAACTATGGAGAGGTTCTCATAAATGTATTGAATAAGCCTAGGTTACATGAATTGAGACTGAAACACCAAGGTGTAAGGTGACAAAAAATCTTATTCTGGTGTGCTGAGATGCATTGGGAGAACACTGACACTGATAAACCTACTCCTTATCACTGTAAGCTGCAGTAATTGCTGCAGACACTGCCATAGGATACTGTTAAAAGAAAAAATGGACTGCCAGCACACTAGGGATACACAATTTAAAATGTATCTGTTTGTTGCAACCTAGTGTAGATACATCACTATGTGAGTCAACCTAATTTGTATCTATATATAACGAGTGTTGCGCTAACTTTACTTTTTATTATAATACTGTACTTCCAAAGACATGTTTGAATAATGAATAAATATAAATTCTAAACCCTGTGATTCAAATTATAAACCTATAAATCTGTTAGTACCACTACAAAATGTTTAAATAAAACGAAACACCGTGATTCAAACTATAAACCCAAAGGTGTAATGGTACCACTGCAGGGTATGCCTGTCAACCAGGTCACCAACCTCCACACTGGTATCAAGTATTTAAAAAAAATCTATATATATATATATTATGCTGCAAAATATGAGAAAAAAATAAACTACTATAAATAATCTTAATCGGACCACAATGACTAAAGTGCTCAAATCCCCCCAACTATACAGGATTGCAATAAATATCTTAAAAATGATCAACAGGAAACAACCCCGACAATGTGCCAAAAAGTGCTTTTTGTAAACCATATATGGTGTAAACCAAACTATAACACAACATAATATTAATATCACAAATACATTAGTTCCTCCTATAAAGTGCGTAGTGCATAAATATATAGTGCATGAATATAAGCAATCCCTTCAGTGCCGGTGACTTTCTCAACAGTGCTTCTGTCCCAACTTAAAGTGCTTAATAAAATCACTGACCCAGTGCTTCTACCACCACCGAATAGAATGGCCACTCACCAGACCTAGTCTGTGCTTTTGCCTTTTGGTTCATTTAAGGATAACCATTCCTTCACTGATCACATCAACAGTCTCTCCTCAGTGAAAGTAAAAACCTCTCGTACTAGTTGACTCAAAGAGATATACAAAGGACTATCATAGTGTAAGTAAATGCAAATTTATAAAAAATTTGTTTCAAATCAATCGGATGTGCACTCACATAAGCCAGTGCCCCGGCAGCCGTCTGAACCCCATCTAATTAGGAAGAAGGGCTGGGACATATTCCTGGAGAACCACAGGTCACCACTGAAGGCTGTGAGCGGAGGGAGAGGTAGATTTGAATTTCCACGTACATAGCTGGACAAGCTTGGTGCCGGCCGGGGCACTGGCTTATGTGAGTGCACATCTGATTGATTTTAAACAAATTTTTTAATAAATTTGCATTTACTTGCTACACTATGATGGTCCTTTGTATATCTCTGAGTCAACTAGTACGAGAGGTTTTTACTTTCCGTGAGGAAAGACTGTTGATGTGATCAGTGAAGGAATGGTTATCCTTAAATGAACCAAAGGCGAAAGCACAGACTAGGTCTGGTGAGTGGCCATTCTATTCGGTGGTGGTAGAAGCACTGGGTCGGTGATTTTATTAAGCACTTTAAGTTGGGACAGAAGCACCGTTGAGAAAGTCGCCGGCACTGAAGGGATTGCTTATATTCATGCAGTATATATTTATGCACTACGCACTTTATAGGAGGAACTAATGCATTTTTGATATTAATATTATATTGTGTTATAGTTTGGTTTACACCATATGTGGTTTACAAAAAGCACTTTTTGGCACATTGTCGGGGTTGTTTCCTGTTGATAATTTTTAAGATATTTATAGCAATCCTGTATAGTTGGGGGGATTTGAGCACTTTAGTCATTGTGGTCTGATTAAGATTATTTATAGTAGTTTATTTTTTTTTCTCATATATTTTGTAGCATAATATATATATTTTTTTGCAGATGTTGGTGACCTGCTTGACAGGTATACCCTGCAGTGGTACCATTACACCTTTGGGTTTATAGTTTGAATCACGGTGTTTAGTTTTATTTAAATATTTTCTAGTGGTACTAACACATTTATAGGTTTATAATTTGAATCACAGGGGTTTAGATTTTAGATTTATTATTTTTTTTATTATTCAAATATGTCTTTGGAAGTAGGGTATTATAATAAAAAGTAAAGTTAGAGCTACCCTCGTTATATATACATACAAATTACATAGGATACTATTGACTGTTTGAGGAGGCTGGCGGTAGCTGGGGGGGACTGGTCGAATGTTTGAAGTAACCAGTCAAAGACTTGTGAAAGATGGCCAGCAGAACGTTTGAGGTAACCTGCCAAAGACTTGTCTGACGTGTCCTGCAAATATTATAGACCTTTCCAAATGCCTGGGAGTTCCACCCAGAGGAACTGAAGATTTCCTATTCAGAGAAGTAGGCCACACTGGTGAACAAAAGCTCCCCACTAGGGTTGCACCAATACTGATACACTAGTATCAGTGCTAATTCCAAGCATTTGCAGGAGTACTTGTACTCCTGCAAATGCTCCGATTCTTAAGCCGATACTTTCATCGTCCTCCAGGAACAAAGAAACATCACCCGAGGGAGCTTGAGAAGGCAGTCGGGGAGCCACACGTCACAGGGCCCATATCGGAGAATCAGCTAGTGACTGAAAGCGGAGACCTGCAGGACCAGGATGACCGAGCTGAGGCAGAGGCTGGCCCCAGAGGTGGAGGAGAAGGTAGATCAGGGCTGTGCAGGAGACTCCCCGGATCAGTGGGTGGCATATGATTGTCTGCGCTGTCATAACAGCAGGGGGGAGGGACGGGCTTGCTGTGATCATCCAACACATGGGGGGGCACAGGGCTTTAACATATACTCCCCACCACCACAAGTGCTGCAGGGCTTTCCCATTCTATTGGGAGAAAAACATGGCACGCCAAAAACTAAGTGCAACAGAAGATGCAACAAATGGTATATTTAAAATCAGCCAAATGGCTACTCGCATTAATATAAAGATCAGTAGGCCTAAAACCGTATAATACTGTGATCGCTCAGCAAGTTCCCGATGGATGGTAGTGTGTAGATGTTAACATGAGAGGAGAGGAACAACCAGCCGGACATCTGTCTTGTCTCAGAACCAGCATGGAACACACTCGGGGTCGCATTGGAAGTGACGTCAGAACATGGTGATAACATTTCAAAGCATCAGTTTTTCATCAGATCTAAATGGCTATTTATCGAAACAGTCTATGTAGAAATTCACATGGAACGTGGACCATATAGAAATATATTAGACGATCAAAGGAGGAACAATAGGCAAGATACTGGATATACATATGCGCATACACACATACATATACGCATTTAAATAACCATTTAAATTTCCTCATTAAGGTCTTTGGGCGCCAATGTATCTAAGGTATAGATCCAAAATGTTTCCTGTTTACATAAGTTGAAAACGCTCAGCAGGTGAATATTTTTCAGGTATGGATTCAGGTCAAATTTTCAGGTATGGATTCAATAATCCACACCTGAAGTTCAGCTGTATTTTTACTGGGTTTTTCAGCAAAATGTTCTGGGGCGCTGTATTTGGGGAGACCTTCTTGAACCGTTAAAGAGCATCATGCTAAAAGAAAAATATCTAGATAAAGTATATCCTTCCAAATTGATAGATGAAGGCTGTTATTTTATCTGTCAGATCTTTCTTCTTCATCCAAAAAGGTCCAGAAACCCACTACCCGTTTCATTACTCAATATCATAAGATGGAAAACATATTCAAGCAAAACTGGTCTATTCTAACACAGGATACGATCCTTATTTAACAGCATGCATCCCAGCCTTACCAAAGTTTGTGTATATAAGGGCACCTAATGTAAAAAGTAAAATTGCACCTAGTAAAAGTTAATCTCAAGCCAAATTCACCACTATTAAACATCTTACTTTCTATCCACTAGTGATTATGCATCATTGCAAGAACCCGCTATGTCTCACTTTCTCACATGCCTTTACAAACAATGGCAATACTTACACCATTAAGTCATTCTATAACAATTCAACAACATATTTCATATAATGTTTATCCTGCAGATGTGATTTGCTCTATATGGGCAGAACCATCAGGACACTGCGGGCTACGTTTGGTGAGCACCGATAGTTTGTTCAAGAAGGTCTCCCCAAATACATTGTCCCACGACATTCTGCCCAACACCACACTAAAAATACAGCTGCACTTCAGGTGTGGATTATTAAATCCATACCTGAAAAATATTAACCTGCTGAGTATTTTCAACTTTTATGTAAACGGGAAACACTTTTGCATCTATACCTTTGGCGCCCAAAGGACTTAATGAGGAAATTGAAATAAATAGTTTTCTTTTCTTACATCGGGGGACACAGAGCCATAGTAGTTACTATGTGGGTTATAGGGCCACTGATAGGTGATGGACACTGGCACGCCCTAAGGCAAGAAGCGTACATCTCTATATAACCCCTCCCACTACTGGGAGTCGTCAGTTTCTTCGCCAGTGTCTAAGGTGTTGGTCGCGAGTAAAGATGTGCTGTGCTGGGCTCCACTGAAAGCAATCCTTGCTGGGGCTAGCCATGCTGGCCGGATCCATTCTGATGTTTTTTCATGGGCTAAATTAATGGTACCCGGGTCTCGTGTCCGAAAAAAACAAGGTTTTTCTTGCAAATGCTTCTCTTTAGAGAGCTGGACCTTGGGATCCAGTACTTTTTAGTAGTAAGGCCATAAAGTTATTACTGGCAGGGTGCTGTCGCAGGTCCAGGATTATGGGTGACCTGAGGTTCCCCAGTTCCTGAAGGTTTCCTAAAAGTTCTCGGAGCCCACCGTGAAGGGTGAAGATTGGGTCTTTATCTCTGATAAACCCTGCTGCAAGGAAAAGGTAAGGGAGATTTTCCCAGGAATTTCTCCTATGTATAATGTTGTCACCACTGGGGGCTGTATTGAGCACTCACCAACCTGACGCTGGAAACAGCACAGAAGCCTGTCATTTTTCTCCTCTCCTCCAGCCACAACAGATCCTCCGCTAAGAGGGGGGTCTGCTTCTCTTTCTGTGCCCCCCAAAAAAAATTTCCCCTTCGGGGGATAGGATGCCAAACTAGTTCCTTTTTTTTTTTTTTTTAAACAGACTGCGGCCGTTCAGCGGAGGATTTGCCTGCATGTTCCTTTGAAAGGAAAGGGCGGGCACAATTCGCGTGGGGGCGTGGATAACGGCGTCAGACGCCGGCCACACATGCAGGATGTTGATTTTAGCGCTGTGTGTGTGAAGTTGCGGCTGGCTGTGGAGGGACAGAGCAGGAGGATGGCTTGTTCAGGTTAGTGACACAGGCTTTTTTCCCTTTGACACATTATACTTTACCAGGCTGGGATTAATAGCAGCTAATGGCACTGAACTATAGCCTAGCAATGTACATTCTTTTGCTGGTAGTGCCTCTGCTTTATGCTTCAGGCTATGAATGGTAATGGGACCAGGAACTCCTCTAAAGGGGTCAGTGGTTTTTACTATAAACTGAATCCATTTACAAAAGAATGTCATCCTCTTCTGAGAGGGATGCAGCTAGTCAGATTTAACCATCAGGGGAAACTGTTGCATAAAACACTTCAGTCCCTGTGTAAATCATACAAAGGTTTTTTTTTTCTTTGACCACTTGTAATTTGGAAAGAAGATTAATGCTATGATGTCTCTCCATAGTGGGGCTAAACATAGCAGATTCCCATCTAGTCCTTAGGACCCTCTTATTGAGGTGCAGGAGGCTGGGGATCAGATAGATCTTCCCAAATATTTAGAAGATACTTATTTCTCTTATATTCACCAACCGACACAGCTCCTCTCTGTAACTAAATGGGTTTGTTAGCCTGCCATTAGGAGAACTAGACAAACATTGTAACACAATACACAGAACTTTAGTCCCACCACAGGGGGCGGACCCTGCGCTAACAACCCTCCCTGCTCCCAGGCAGAACTCAGTTTTATTTTGCCTAGCGAAGGAGAATGACCTAGGAACCCTGTGGGCCCTTTGGTCCATTTTTTTAATGCAGGATTTATACTTTTGCGCAAGATGAAAGATCCTGGGATCTTCTATCAACTGCCGCCTGGGTGACAGGCTGGTTAAGTTAACCTTGTAGTCTCCCCAGTCCGGCCATCGAGCGTGTGCAGGCCTCAGCTCCAGAGGTGGTCGGTGAGCTTCTGTGCTCCGGGGTATACATATAACCGGACTACTGATGTCAGGATCACAGTATACCGGGCCAGCAGCTACCTTGTAACTGCGCAGAAGTATGTCTGTGATGGCATGTCTGCCAGCTCTTCAGGACTGCTAAGTACGACTCTCCCTGCTTCGGTGGGGTGAGCAGCTGGGCATTCCCTGGGAGGTCGATTCGGGGGCCACCTCACCTCCTCCTCTTCTCTCCCACGTCCCTATTTCCCCTCATTCCCCCCTCCAGGGGGGTGGCTGCATGTGCTGCGGGCGGTGTGTGTGTGGGGTTTGCTGGATCTCTCACCTGTTGGGGGCCCTGTGCGGCTAGCGTTGGTCCTGGTCCCGATCTGGGGGGTCCCAAAAGGTGTCTGGAGGTGTTCTGGCTGAAGGCAGGCAGCAATGTTCTGTGATTTTTCCTGTCAACGCATGGCACTGTCCGCCGCCCATTTTGACTGTGGGTAAAGCAGGTTCCCCTTGTGAGCCTCAGCAGCCATTTTCTATAGGATTTTCCTATTAGTTGCATTGACAGCTGCTGCCAACAGTTTCTTCACTCTGCAACTGGGTAACTTCCTAGGGACTACAGGCATGGCTAGTAACATTCACAGAACGCCCCAGGGTGGTGAGTCTGGCACTAGGTACCCCTACCCCCCCACGCGACGGCAGCAGGAGGGTGGGACCTTCACTGTCCTAAGTCCCCTTGCAGGTGGCAGACAGGGTAGGGTCAGCATGGCTTCACAAACTGGTGTATCTTCCCCTGAAATCCAAGCTATTGCAACCGGGTCACCTGTGGATAGCGCTGTCTCCATGGACACCCTGACGGCGGTCCTTAATTCTTTTGTTGCTAAAATAGAGGCGGTGCATGGAAGGAAAGGTGCGCGTAAAAGGCCCCTACCCCCCGTCCTCTGGGTAGAGCTCTGATGCAGACTCGGGCCCTGCTGCGGCTGGTGACCCCTGCTCTGACCTATCAGATGAGGCTGACCAGGACCATTCGGACAGTGAGGATGATTCCGAGTCCGAGCGTGACAAAGCGCTTGTTGGAGCAATTATCACAGCTGTGCGTGATACCCTGAAGATACAGGAGGCAGCGGATCCCTCTGCTGATGTATCAGTCCCTTTTGGGTCCCGCAAGCCAGCACATTCACCTAAGGTGTTCCCGTATTTGGCTTATTTTGACAAGTTCATCTAAAGGGAATGGAGTGGGCCGCAAAGGACCTTTTCGATCCCCAAAAACATGGCGGTGCGTTAACCCTTTGAGGAAAGCCTTCTCAAGAAATGGTCGGCTCCTCCGGTTCGTGGACCCCCCAGCATCCAGGTTAAATAACGTAACCACGCTCCCAGTAGAGGGGACTCCTGCATTCAAGGATCCCACGGACAGGAAGGCCGAGGCAGTGGCTCGTTCCTTGTTTACGGCACTGGCATCCGCACTGGTGTCAGACACTGAGTGGGCAAAACTTTTGCACCACGAATTGGGAGAGAAAAACGCCTCTCCTGTCTGCGTAGAATTAGCAGACCAACTTGTGCAAGGCCTTAAGTACGTTTGTGACACAGCCCTGGATACTCCCTCTGTTATCCAGGGCTTCAGTGTCAGCTGTGGTGCTGAGGCGCCTGATTTGGCTTAATTGCTGGTCTGCTGACCAGGCATCCAAAAAAGCCCTGACGGATCTTCCCTTCCTTGGCGACCGGCTCTTTGGAGCTTTGTTGGATTACATTAATAAAAATGCCACGGGTGGTAAGAGTACACTACTCCCCAGGCCAGGAAGGCTAAGGAGCCACAGCGCAGGCAAAGGCCCTCCTTTTCTGCTCACAGTCGGCTTTTTCGTCCGCCCGGTGCTTCAACAAAACGTTCCCAGCCCGACAGGACATCCGCGGACGGTCAAAAGCTTCCCTGGAACCGCAAGCCCAACAAGCCTGCGAACAAAAGTGCTACTGCATGAAGGTTTTCCCCCACGCGTGTATCGGGCGCAGGGGTCGCTTTCGGGAGTTTACAAGCCCGGTGGACCTCCCGGTTATCCGACCAATGGGTCTGCGACCTGATTTCCACAGGCTACAACATAGAGCTTCTCTCTTGGCCGCAAACAGATTATTTGCCTCCAGCAATACCCGCATCCCCGTTTCACCGGGAGGCCCTGCTAGGGGCAGTAAGGGACTTGCTGAATCAGGGGGTGATTGTACCAGTTCCGGAATCGGAACGCTTCCAGGGGTTCTACTCAAATCTGTGGTTCCCAAGAAGGAAGGGGTACGTCCAATCTTGGACTTAAAAGCCCTTCGTCATCAAACATTTCTGTGTTTGGCAGTTGGGGAAGCCTGTTACCAGTTTGTGGCTCTTCCCTTTGGCCTGGCATCAGCCCCCCGAGTCTTTACCAAAGTACTGGCTCCAGTATTGGCGTTGCTGCGACAACGCGGGATCGCGATCGTGGGTTACCTAGACAATCTCCTCCTGAGAGCATCTTCCACCTTAGAATTAGGAGGATGTGACGATCACCATGCAGACTCTGCGAGAATTTGGGTGGCTGTTGAACCTAAAAAAGTCGGTGGTTGTGCCGATCCAGCATCTGGAGTACCTGGGTTTACTATTGGACTCCAGGGAAGCAAGAGTCTTTCTCCCCTCAGACAAATTGCAGACTCTCCGATTTGCGGTCAAACTACTGATGAACAGCAAGTGGTCGTCGCTCCGTTTTTGCATGCGAGTGCTGGGGCTCATGGTAGCCTCCTTCGAGGCAGTACCTTATGCCCAGTTCCACACCAGAGTCCTGCAGGAAGAGATTTTGACAAAATGGGCCAAATCTCCGTTGTCCCTGGATCGACAGGTCCAGGGGAGCCAGCCAGTCAGGGACTCTGTAATCTGGTGGTTGAGGTCCCTGGTGAATCAGTCTGGAAAATCGTTCGTTCCTCTGAAATGGACGGTGATCACTACGGACGCCAGTCTCTCAGGCTGGGGTGGAGTGATGGGGATTCAGTTGGCTCAGGGCCTCTGGTCGACGGACAAATCCAGGTTGTCTGCTCAAATTGAGAGCGATCAGGCTATGCCTCCACAAGTTGTCGACATGTCTTCAAGGATGTCCGACCAGGATACAGTCAGACAATGCCACAGCTGTGGCGTACATAAATCACCAAGGGGGAACAAGAAGCTCAGCCGCTGCTCTGGAGGTCGCTCACATACTTCGGTGGGCAGAGCGACACGTTCCGGCTCTCTCAGCCATTTACATCCCGGGGGTGGAAAATTGGCAGGCGGACTATCTGAGTTGTCAGATGCTGGACCCAGGAGAATGGGCGTTGCATCCAGAGATATTCAGGCTGCTGTGCCTGAAATGGGGCACACCAGATGTGGATCTATTGGCCTTCTGTCTCAATCGGAAGGTGCAGAGATTCATGTCCAGGACAAGAGATCCATGGGCAGACGCGCTGGTGGCTCCGTGGGATCAGTACCAGCTGATCTACGCCTTTCCTCCACTAAAACTGTTGCCACGTCTGCTTCTGCTTCACAGAGTGGAAGCCGAGGGGATCCCAGTAATCCTGGTTTCCCCAGATTGGCCCCAGCGGCACTGGTACGCAGACCTGGTGCGTCTGGTGGCAGACGCTCCCTGGCGACGGCCGCTGCGAGAGGATCTCCTATCTCAAGGTCCAATCTTTCACCCTGCTTTACCATCGTTGGCTTTAACGGCATGGCTATTGAGAGCCAGGTGCTGGGGAACCGGGGTCTGTCAGACACGGTTATTCCAACTATGCTGAGGGTGTGGAAATCTTCACGGAAGATCTACCATCATACCTGGAAGGCCTACATCTCCATGTGTAAGGAGAAAGGGTGGCATCTGCACTCCTTTTCTATATCCAGGATCCTGCTTTTTCTTTAGCAAGGTGTAGACCAGAAATTGGCGTTAAGCACCATTAAGGGGCAAATTTCAGCCCTGGCTGTCTTTTTTCAGCGACCCCTGGCATCTCACTCATTAGTGAGTACCTTTGTTCAGGGGGTTTGCCATTTAGTCCCTCCGGTGCGTCCACCGGTGCCCCCATGGGATTTGAACCTGGTATTGTCGACGCTTCAGAAGCCGCCGTTTGAGAATATCAGGGAGATTCCCCTGTTGACCCTTTTACAGAAGGTGGTCTTTCTAGTGGCCATCACATCGGCCAGGAGGGTTTTCGGAATTGGTGGCCTTGTCATGCAATTCGCCTTATCTGATCATCCACAGGGATAAGGTGGTGTTGCGTCCACAACCGTCCTTTCTACCGAAGGTGGTTTTCGGCTTTTCATATCAATGAGGACATTGTATTACCATCATTGTGTTCTAAGCCGAAGCACCCCAAAGAGGTGGCCCTTCACGCTCTCGATGTGGTTAGGGCTCTGAAGGTGTACTTGTCTGCCACGGCTCCCTTTCGGAAATCAGACTTACTTTGTTTCGGTGGCTGGTCCAAAGAAGGGTATGGCGGTCTCGTTGGCCACCATTTCTAGGGCGATCATACAGATTGTAGTCCAAGCCTACGCCTTGAAGGGGCAGGTGCCCCCCTTTCCAGTCACGGCCCACTCTACAAGAGCAATCGGAACGTCTTGGGCCTTCCGACACCAAGCGTCTGTCACTCAGGTGTGTAAGGCGGCGACCTGGTCGTCTGCTAATACGTTTACCAAGTTCTACAAGGTAGACATCAGTGCATCGGCTGATGTCTGTTTTGGCCGCAAAGTTTTGCAGGCGGCCGTGTAGTTGCAATGGAGATTTTTCCCTGTTTTTTTCGATAAAAACGCAGTACTGTTTATTAATGCACTGTTGCATTGCTTCTGCATAAAGGTTGCGGTGTTGGGGATCTCTCCTGTTGAGAATGCCCGGTTATACGGCGTTGTGTTTTTCCGTACACTGCTGTTTTTTTGTGGGTATAGTTTCACTAGTTCCCACTTGCCATGGTGGATGAAGTTTTTAATGCTGTTTTTTCCCACCCCTCGTTTGGCACTGCTTGGGGATGTCCCATGTAGTTACAGAGAGGAGCTGTGTCGGTCGAAGAATATAAGAAAAATAGGATTTTTGTACTCACCATTAAATCCTTTTCTCTGTAATTCACTGACCGATACAGCACCCACCCCGCCTTTTCTCTACGTTATAGTGCTTGTTGACGTACTGAGTTCTGCCTGGGAGCAGGGAGGGTTGTTAGCGCAGGGTCTGCCCCCTGGGGCGGGAGTAAAGTTCTGTGTATTGTGTTACAATTTTTGCCTAGTTCTCCTAATGGCAGGCTAACAAACCCATTTAGTTATAGAGAGGAGCTGTGTCGGTCGAATTACAGAGAAAAGGATTTTACGGTGAGTACAAAAATCCTATTTTATCCTCTTCTGAGGATCCTAATATTGAAGGCGTAGCATCACAAGACAGGTTGCTTGTGTACTCATGTACTCAACCTTTTTTGCTGCCTGCAGCACAGGCTCTTGAGGAACCTACCTCTAATTGGGTTCATTAGAACCTCCCCCATCTGGGGATGTTTTTTCCTATTCATGGGAACATCCAGATAAACAATATTATCCTCCCAAGAAATTCTACACACGTTATCCTACGGAAGAGGATTTCTATGAAGAAATTGGGGGGTTCCAGCAATTGATGATGCAAATCACCTCAGTGAACAAGAATCTCACATGTCCGGTGGATAATGCACTGATGTTAAAGGATCCAACAGATAAAAAGTTGGAACTTCTTTCTAAAAACCATACGTCTTTAGCAAGTTCAGTAGCACAGCCAGTTCTTGCTGCAATTGGTGTATCTCAGTCCATTAAGGAACGGTTTGTGGAGATACCTGGAATTCTGCCTGATCAGCAGGCCTGGCAATGGGCTGGTGTATCTCACGCACTATGTCTCGCAGTAGATGCTATGAAAGACTCTATCATTTAAGCCTTATGGCTTATGCTTGGACTAGTGCATTCTCGCCGAGTTCTGTGGCTGAAAAATTGATCAGCCGAAGCACCGTGTAAAAAGCTCTTAGCCGTACACCAAGAAGGGGAAAAACTGGGCATTTAGAGACTATCTGGATCATACATCCAAAGGACCGCTAATGTGAAAAGCTCTCTTTTACCAGTAAAGAAGAGGTCCAAATATCTCATCTAATCATGCTGCCTCTCTTATGCCAGGGGCATCTGCCTCTAGGCAGTCTCAATCGCCTCAACTGTCAGGTTCAAGGGAAAGTCCCCAAGGACAGCACCAGGGTCAGAGGAGATCTTGGGGCAGAAAGCCTACAAAGCAGAATGCTAAAGCCTTCTCATGAAGGGGCACCCTTGCATGTTTGGGTGGGGGGGGAAAGGTTCTGCAATTCTCAAGATCTGGCAGGAACAATGTCAAGACAGATGGATTTCTGCAGTTTTTTTCTCTAAGTTATGACTAGAGTTCCGAGAATTTCCATCGCCTCGTTTTTTCCAAGGGAACATGTTCCCAAGGATCCAGAGAAAAATAAGTCTCTCTTTCTGGCCTCTGGATCATCTATTATCCCAGTTGGTGATATCAGAGGTTCCCATAGTGGAACAGGGCACAGGCTTTAGCTCAAACCTTTTACGGTTCCAGAACCAAACTGAGAGGTCAGACCCATTCTAGATCTCGAAGATCTGAATCGGCACTTAAACATCCGATCCTTTCATAATCCGATCGGTTGTGTCCATCCTGCAAGGAGGGGAGTTTTTTTGGCTTTAATCAATATCAAAAATGCAAATCTCCATGTGCCAAATTTTCCCGCTGACCAGAAATCTCTGCGTTTCGTAATACAAAATCATCATTTCAGTTGTGGCCCTCGGTTTAGCCACAGCACCACGGGTGTTGAAAGATTCTGGCACCTCCTTTAGCCAGATTAAGGGCTCAAGGCATAACGGTCCTAGCCCATTTTAAAAGATCTACTTTTAACCACTTAAGGACAAAGTCTCTTTTTCAGATTTGGTGTTTACATGTTTAAAACTGTTTATTTTTTTTGCTAGAAAATTACTTAGAACCCCCAAACATATATATTTTTTTTCTAACACCCTAGAGAATAAAATGCTTATTGTAATACTTTTTGTTCACACCGTATTTGCGCAGAGGTCTTACAAATGCACTTTTTTGGGGAAAAATTAACTTTAACTTAAAATTTTGAATAGAAAAATAAGACAACAGTAAAATTAGCCCAATTTTTTATTGTGAAAGGTAATCTTACCCTGGGTATATTGATACCCAACATGTCATGCTTCAAAATTGCGCCCGCTCGTGGAATGGCGTCAAACTTTTATCCTCAAAAATCTCCATAAGCGACATCTAAAAAATTCTACAGGTTGCATGTTTTGCGTTACAGAGAAGGTCTAGGGCTAGAATTTATTGCTCTCACTCTACCGATCGCGGTGATACCTCACATGTGGTTTGACTGCCATTTTCATATGCGGGAGCTAGCCTTGCTCATCTCTATACCCAGCAATGGAAAGGACCCGCCGCTCTCCCGCGCCCTCCGCCGCTTACCGAAGCCGTCGGTAGTGGCAGAGGGCACGGGAGAGTGGCGGGAGGGGGGTGGCACCTCTCCCCCGAACGCGCCGCGTAGACCACCGTTATCGTACACAGGACCGCCTCCTGTAAAGAGGGATATCTCGGTTGTGGCAGAAGCTGCTGCTATTACCAAAATATCCCTCTTCAAAGTACCGACGTATATTTACATGAGGTGGTCCTTAAGTGGTTAATAGATCATTTAGTCTCGGGTCTAAACCAGAGTCTGATCACAGCTGTAACTACCTGAAATCTCTGGGTGGGAAACTCAACGTAGGAAGATCCTCCTTAAAACCATCAAGGAGATTTCAGTACTTGGGGCTGGTTATAAATACCATACAGAAGAAGGTATTCTTACCCCAGACAAGAATCCATTCCATTGTAGGACTAATTTAACTTATCAAAACAAAAAAAAAGTCCTTCAATTCGGCTGTGCATGAGATTGTTAGGGGAAATGGTGGCTTCCTTCAGGGGCGTCCCTTATGTGCAGTTTTTACTCAAAAACAGTTTCAAAGCATCATCCTGCCAGTCTGAAATAAAGAAATTCAGGACTTGTTTGTTTCCAATACGCTTGGCTCCCGACATAAGTCAGAGCCTAAATTGGTGGTTGTTATCCAGCAAAAGGGAAAATCGTTTCTACCTGTGTATCCTGGAAGGTGTTAACAACAGATGCCAGCCTTCTAGGCTGGGGAGCAGCCCTGGAAAAAGATTCTGTCCAGGGGAGATGTTCCAGGTTAGAGGACCTTGCCGATCAACATTTTGGAAGATTCAGGCAGTACGTCTGGCCCTAGAATTTGGGACGGTCAGACTACAGGACTGTCTGTCAGGGTTCAGTCTGACAAGGCCACAGCGGTGGCTTACATCAATCACCAGGGGGCACGAGAGGTCGTGCAGCCCAAAAAGAGGTGAATAATGTTCTTGCTTGGGCAGAACACAACATTCCTTGCCTATCGGCAATTTTCTTTTAGGAATAGAGAATTGGCAGGCGGACTACTTGAGTCACCAACAATTTATTTCCGGGAGATTGGTCTCTTCACCCCGACATCTTCCTAGCGATATGTCAGAGATGGGGTAATCCGGACATGAACCTATTTGCATCCAGATCCAACAACTTTGTGTCGAGAACGAGGGATCCGCTAGCAGGCAGAACAGACACATTAGTCTTCCCATGGGATCAGTTTTCACTGATCTATGCATTTCCTCCAGTTCTGCTACTTCCGCGCCTTCTCCGCAGGATTAAGCAGGAACAAAAGTCAGTGATTCTGGGGGCCCCAGTGGGTCCCAGAAGATCTCAATTTACCAATGTTGGGGGAAGGGCTGTTTTCCATCTTCTCGCAATTGCGAGTCTGGCTGCAATAAGTATGTGGGTAACCGGAGTGCGGAGGTGGTTAGGCCAGGCAGGGATGTGAAGTCCCAGTAGGAGATCCAATGGGGATAGAGGAAGGGTTACTCCAGAGAGTGAGAGAATTAGACTCTTAACTTTGTCCCAGTAGCTTCTCAATAGGGGGCATTCCCACCAAATATGTAGCAAGGAACCGGTTTTGTCGCAATTCCTCCAACACTTGGGCGAGGTGTTTAAGTATATTTTAGCCAGTCTTTCTGGGGTAAAATACCATTTATGAAATAGCTTCTGTGTGGATTCCCAGTGAGTGATACAGCGGGATAAACGTAGTGGTAGTAGGAGGGCTTTCTGCCATTGTAGCTGCGTCGGTGGCTGGTCTGTAAGGGGAGACCAGTATTGCATGCTGGAGGAGAGAAGATCCGAGTGAGGTTCGGTGAGGAGTTTGTATATCACAGAGATCCCTTTGCATTTGGGAGTTTCAAAAGTATAATGTGTAAGTAAGGGGAGCGTCAGACAGTCCAAGGATGAGTATCACATTTTGGAGAGTATAGATCTGATCCTTAGGTAGAGGAAGAAGGTGTGTTTGGGCAGTTCGTATTGCTCCATGAGACGTGTAAAGGTTTTCAAGGTGGAGCCTTCAAAAAGCGATCCAAGGTAAGTAAGGCCTCGGCTTGTCCATTCTGAGAGGGGTAGATCCGGGGAGATAAGTTGAAGTGCATCAAGGGGTAGTTTAGTCAAGGTCTCCACCGAGATCCCATCCGTTGATTGTATTAACGCTGACCATGTTTTCTTGGAGGCCGTGATGGTGTCAAGTGGGTAGCACTGGGGAGGTAGCTTAAGCCAGGTGGCTGCAAGCAGAAGTTTAGTGTTTGTGTCCAGTACGGTGGATTCGATCTGTTTCCAGTTTGAATGACGGTTATCCGACCACCAAGTTTTCAGTTGGTCTAGGATGGAGGCTCGGTAATAGGCCTGGACATTAGGTGCCCCCAGCCCTCGAGTGAGCTGGGGTCAGTACTATAGACTTCTTCACTCTAGGATGTTTCTGCTGCCAGATGAAAACGTTAAGAATCCCCTGAAGTTTTTTGAGTTGGTGTTGCGTCATTGGGAGGGGTATGGTTCGAAAAAAATATAGGATATGCGGCAGCAGATACATTTTAGCCTGAGCTATCCTTCCAGCCCAAGAGGCTAGAAATCTGCTCAGGTCTTTAATGAGGCTAGTAAGCTTGCCCACAAGGTCTTCGAGATTGGTTCTAAGTAATAGTTGGCTAGGAGATGTCAAATGAATTCCCAAGTAGGGAAGGAAGGAGTTCGGGGCCCAGGCAAAGGGGAAGGTGGAAGAGATTGATTTTGACGTTTGCGGGTCCAAACCAAGGTTCAGCATGAGGGATTTGCTATGATTCAGTTTATACATGGATATTCTGCTGAACTGTTCCAAAACTGCGTGTACTGCAGGAAGCGAGGAAAGAGGGTCAGTCAGGGCTATGATCACATCATCGGCGTAGAGGCCAATTTTGTGATCAGTATCTCCGATTTTTATTCCAGATATCTTTGGGTCTGATCTTATCGTCTGTGCTAACGGCTCCATCACTAGGGCGAAAATCAGTGGGGATAGCGGACACCCTTGTCTGGTGCCGTTGGTGATTTGGAAAGGTTGGGAGACTACTCCTGATGTCCAGATGCGTGCCGAAGGGTGGGAGTATAAGCCCATTATCGCTTTATGAAACGTGCCAGACAGTCCAAATTTGTGGAGGACTGCCTCCATATAGGACCAGTATACCCTGTCGAACGCCTTCTCTGCGTCCAATGCCAGAAGCAGAGAAGGCGTTCCAGTATGCTCCGTCCACTGTATCAAGTCGATGAACCTTCTAGTGCCGTCGGATGTCTGCCTGCCAGGTACAAATCCGACCTGGTCAGTCGTTGTGCGAGTAATTTAGCATACAGTTTTGTGTCCGTGTTGAGAAGGGAGATAGGGCGGTAGTTGCCTGGATTGTCCGGGGGTTTACCTGGTTTGGGGATGGTGACTATCAAGGCATCAAGGGATTCTTTCGGCAGTACTCCTGTGGTGGCGAACTGATTGTACATGTCACATAAATGGGGGACTAATAGTTGGGAAAACCGCTTGTAGTATTCACTAGGATGCCCGTCGGGGCCTGGAGCTTTATGTAGAGGGAGGTTTTGGATCAATTTGTGGATCTCGGAGTGCGTAAAAGGAACTTCTAGTTGTTTGAGTTGTGTCGGGGATAGAGAAGGAAGGGAGATAGAGGATAAGAATTTGGTAATGTCATGTTGGGAGGGGGGTGGAAGTGGATCTGAGTCTGACAGATTGTACAATTTCGTATAAAAATGCCCAAATTCATTTGCAATATCTAGCGGGTTAGTCATGCGTCTGCCCTGGGAGTTAGTGAGGTGCGTGATTTTTTTGTTAGCTAGTTGCTTCTTAAATTGTCTAGCCATATAGGCCCCTGGTTTATTGGCTGCTGAGTAGGTCAGCAGGCGCAGTCTTTTAATGTAGTAATCAAAGTTTTTACGAAGGTGGTCACTGAGCTGGAGTCGGAGGTTTTTAAGTTCCGAGGAGACGGTCTTCGATGGGGATTTCTTGTTGGTGAATTCTAGGGACCTGATTTTAGTCAGGAGGGATTCCGTCATACGTGAGTGTTTTTTCTTTGCCTGGGAGCCAAGTTTAATAAAGAGACCTCGTAGGCAAGCCTTATGTGCATGCCACACTATGGAGTGATCAGAAACTGAGTTGACATTTTGTTGGAAATAAGTCTCAATCTCGGATCGTATCGCAGTTAGATCGTATCCAAGTTAGGATCGTTAAGGAGGGAGGTGTTGAGCCTCCATACCGTGTGTTTGGGCGTTTGAGAGGGGGAAGCCAATTTAACCGTGACCGGAGCGTGGTCAGACCACGATATCGTGCCTATGTGGGAGGATTCAATAGACTGGAGCAAATGTTTGTCTGCGATAAATAAATCGATACGAGAGTAAGACTGGTGGGGAGGGGAAAAGAAGGTGTAATCTCTCTCTAAGTCATGCATGCATCTCCAAGCGTCATATAAGTCCTCACGTTGGAGGAGAGAGGCCAAAGCTGAGGGCCTGCATCTTGTGAGACTGGTTGTGTCCAGTGTATGGTCAACAATTTCATTAAAGTCTCCGCAGAGGAGCAGAGGGGAAGATCTGTAGGGTGCTATTTTAGAGAGGAGGGTGGAGTAAAACTTCTTCTGGGCACCATTAGGGGCATAGATATTGACCAGAGTAAGAGGGCGACCGTCAAAGGTGGCTGAGAGGATGATGAACCTGCCATCCTCATCGCACTCACAGTGGTGTAGTGTGAAGTTAACGCTAGCGCTCACAGCGATCATAACTCCCCTTTTCTTTTTCGGGGCGTTAGCGAAAAAGCAGTGGGGATATTTTTTGTTGCTACACTGGGGTGGCTTGGAGTTAGAGAAATGTGTCTCTTGGACGCAAAGGACATCTGCATGATGACCCAGTGCTTCCTTCCATAGCAGATTACGCTTAAAAGGAGAATTTAGGCCTTTAACATTTAGTGAGGTGATCGTGAGAGACATGACAAGAGTTAGGCCAGGGAGATGCAAGCAAGCGGAGAGAGACCACCCCTACCAATGAATACCAAGCCAGAAGAACAGAAAGATTGAGTAGGCAAGAAACAATCACAAACAAAAAAATAAAAAATAAAAATAAAAAATAAAGATGATGTTAATGAACTGGTATATAACAAGATATAACAACGTATAACAGTGAGAAATATCACAAAAAATGCGTGCACAGCACACTAATAACCTGGGGGTTGGAGGGAAGAAACAGAAGGTATAGTGCCCAGGCTGGATATAACAGCTCTAGGGGAACTGGGGTAGTAGCATAGTCAGGTTTTTTCCGCCATTTTGGTCGCGGCACGTCTGGTGGGTCCAGAAGGTGGGCCGGAGGGGTTAGATTGGTTTGTGTCCATCGGGGGCAGAGGGAGGAAGCCCCAATTGGTCAATTTTTTATATCCATCTTTCGGGTTAAGAATTGGAACGATTTTCTGCTGGTGGGTGACCAGCAGCTTGGTAGGGAAGCCCCAATTGTATGTTATGTTTTTCTGTTGGAGGATGGAGGTTACCGGGGAGAAGGCCCTGCGCATCTCCATTGTGGCCGGTGACAGGTCAGTGAAGAGCTTAATGGAAGCGTAGGGGGCCGGTAGGGACTTCAGGTTCCTTGCGGAAGAGAGTATTTGTTCCTTGACCTGGAAGAAATGTATACGAGCCAGAACATCTCTGGGGACGTCATCTGGGAGACGTGATGGTTTTGCAATTCTATGGGCACGATCTATGAGCATGTCTCGTGCGGTCAGGCGAGGAAGTAAGGATGAGATGAGTTGTTGCAAGTATGGGGTCAGGTCGCTTGGCATGACCGATTCGGGAATGCCTCTAAATTTAATATTATTTCGTCTGGAGCGGTCTTCCAAATCGGCCAATTTCATTTTTATGTGTCAGAGTTCTTCCGTATGGTGGTCTTGCACATCTAGCATTTCGTTGTGTGCTTTAGAGTAATCTTGAAGATTTTCTTCAAGAGCGTCAGTGCGTTCCTCAATGCAATCAATGCGGTCATGCATCTGGGAAATGGAGATCTGTAGCTCCCTGTGCAGGTCTTGCTGCAAGGTAAGTAGCATGTTTTTCAATGTGGATTCAGACACTGTACTGTCTGAGGCAGGCATGGCCGCCAATGAGGGGGTAGAACGAGAAGTATGAGTCCCGGCCACAACTGCAGACCAAAGCTGCTTTTTGGCATGTGGAGCTTTGTTTGGGGAATGTGCTGGGGAGGTAGCCAGTCTCTTACCTCTGTCAGCCATGAGGTCTCCTGGGGACTCCACCGGAGGAGGAAGAGTGTCCATGATGTCCCTGCAGGCCTCTGGAGCGTCCTCCTGTGCTGAGTGCAGCGCGGTGTGATGGCCCAGCGAGGCTGCGGAGGCAGCGTGCGGCGGGTTGAGAGGGTCGGCGCCATCTTGGGTCTTCTGCATAGCGGCGGCTGACGGATAAAAATCCGTTAAGCGGCGGGGTTTCGGCGGATTATACCGCGATTTTGACATGCCCCGTTCGTCCCTGCTCCTTCCCCGCTCCGGTGGTGTGGGCTGGGGAGAGGAAAGTCGCTGCGTGTTGCCGATATCCAGGCCGTGGAGCGGAGCTCGGATCTCAGGCAGCCATCCCGGTCCGCAGCAGGCCACACCCCCCAGATCTCAATTTAACAATGATCATAAAAGTGCCATTATAGTCAGAACTTCTCGCACAAGGTCCGGTATTTCATCCTACCTTACGAAAAATTTAACAGGTTTGACTGTTGAACCCCACTTTATAAAAGATTGTGGGTGATCTCTTTCGGTAGTGTCTATTTTGATGCCAGGAAACTGGATTCATAAACCGAATCATTTACTATAGCGTTTGGAAGGTATATGTTTCTTGGTGTGGATCCAGGGGTTGGCACCCCAGGAAGTATGTCATAGGCAGGATCCCTGATTTTCTGCATATGGGATCTGAAATGAAGCTGGCCTTGACTTCTATCAAAAGCCAGATCCTGGCCTTGTCAGTGTTTTTTCCATGGTCTCTTCCTTCCCACTCTTGGTGCGTAGCTTATTCAGGGGGTAACACGGATTAATCCCCCTATTATCAAGGCACCTCAAAATCCTTGGGATTTCAATTTGGTCTTGTCTGCTTTACAGAATCAGCCGTTTGAGCCTTTACGAGAAATTCCGTTTAGTTCTTTTTTACAAGAAAGATAATCTTTCTGGTTGCCATTTCTTCTGCTAGACGAGTATCGGAACCAGCGGCTCTGTCTTGTAAAGAGACATATTTGATCATGCATAAGGATGATGTGGTTTTATGTCCTCATCCTGAATTCCTACCAAAGGTGGTAACAGGTTTTCATTTAAACCAAGATATTATTCTTCCTTCTTTCTCCCAGAGCCTCACTCTAGGGAAGAGAAGGCACTACATTCCCTTGATGTAGTAAGAGCGATCAGAGTCCATTTAAAAGCGACCACTCAGGTTCGCAAAACAAAATGTGGACAGGCAGCGTCAAAATCCACTATTTTCCAAATGGATTTCTCAAGTGATTGTTCAGGCTTCAGCTTAAAGAGGAAAATTCTTCCTTCTTTTGTTAGAGCACACTCATCCAGGGCACTTAGTGCCTCATCAGGCCTCTATGGCTCAGATCTGTAAGGCCGAGACTTGGTCTTCGGTTTATACGTTTATCAGATTTTATCAAATCAATATTAAAGGTCATGAGGATATTGCCTTTGGGCGCAGTATACTGCAGGCTGCAGTATGAGTCCCCTGGCCTCCTGTTTTTTGTTGTCTTCCCTCCCTTCAGTTGCCATTGCTATGAGACATCCCACATAGTAAGTACTATGGCTCTGTGTCCCCTGATGTAAGAAATGAAAACAGGATTTTTAAAACGGCTTACTGTAAAATTATTTTCTTTGATGTACATCAGGGGACACAAAGGTCCCTCCTTTCTTGGTATACACTTTTATTGCTTGGCTACAAAACTGAGGACTCCCAGTAGTGGGAGGGGTTATATAGGGAGTACACTTATTGCCTTTGGACGTGCCATTGTCCATCACCTATCAGTGGCCCTATAACCCACATAGTAACTATTATGGCTCCATGTCCCCTGATCATTAAAGAAAAGGATTTTACAGGTAAACTGTTTTAAAAATCCTGTTTTTTAGATTGTTGGACTATGCTAATACTGCAAGCGAGTTTGGCAGGCTCCAAGCTGTCCTTTGAGCTCATACTCTGCTGCAAACAAAGTGTGCCGGCTTGTATTTAAACTGGCCGCTCTGTATGTAGCTTCTGACAGGCTGTGTAAGGAACAACGTATCTCCAGGACCCTAGGTGATAGGAGCCCCAAAGTTTGACCAGCAGAGGGGTAAACCTTCAGCTACCAACCCCCTAAATGTGGGCTCTATGTGTAGAGTAGGGATGAGCTTGGTGTTCAAGTCGAACGCATGTTCACCCATTCGAATACCTAACGTTATGGGCCGTTGGCGCCAAATTCGTGTGGCGCTCACGGCCCACAATGCACTGCGCCATCGCAGTGCATTGCTGGCTCGTGATTGCCCAAGGATGCACTGTGACCCCGCATGCTTGGCCAATCACAGCGCCGGCAGCGAGGAGAGCCAGAATTGGCCACAGGCAGGATGCCTGTGGCCAATTATAGCTCAGGGGGTTTAGTACATGCCCCACACTATATAAGGTCGCCAGCACTGCGGCCTTGTGTAGTGTGTTCCGGCGTGCAGGGAGAGAAGGATAGGCAAGGACAGTGTGTTCTTTTCTCAGGCATCTGCAGGAGTTAAAGTGGGTGTTGTGTGCCTCCAGCACAGTATACACCTGTAGCTACCCTTTATTGCTGGTGTTCTCTAATACAGGCATCTGCAGCATTTACAGTGGGTGTTGTGTGCCTCCTGCACAGTATACACTACCCAATTGCTTGTTTTCCCATCTTCCTACAGGCCATTACTATGTCTGGAAGGCCAACAAGGAGAGGCAGACAGTCACGAGCCAATAAAAGAGGGCAAGCAGGCTCTGTGCCTAGAGACAACAGTGCTGGTCGTGGACGAGGTGCATCGTCAACAGCACGTGGCCACGGGACACACTTGTCCTTTTTTTCTGGCAGCTGGACGTGTTGAGCCACATCATGCCGAAGACTTGGTAGAGTGGATGACCAAGCCCTCCTCATCCTCTCTCACCCAGGCTCAGGGTACTAGCAAAGCAGCTGCCAACGCGTCCTCTTCCCTCGTCTCAGTGTATCAGTCACTCCTTCCCTACACCCACAATGTCCCCTGTACTGTTTGAGCACAGTGTTGGATACATGCTCCAGGAGGATGCCCAGCGTTCTGAAGGCTCTGATGATGATACCCAGCTAGAGGAAGGCAGTAGCATGAGCGCAGAGAGAGGGGATGCTCAAGGAGGACAGCATTTGGCTAAATTGCTAGCACTTCAACTGCTGCCTTTTCAGTTGGTAGACTCGGCCCCCTTCCATGAGTTTGTGGAATGTGCGGTTCCTCAGTGGCAGTTCCCCAAATGCCACTTTTTCTCATAGAAGGCGATTCCGGCTCTCTACCAGCATGTGGAAGGCAATGTCCATGCCTCGCTGGACAGGGCTGTCAGCGGTAAGTTGCATACTACTGCAGACTCATGGTCCAGCATGCATGGACAGGGACGTTACTCATCCTTCACGGCCCATTGGGTCACTCTTCTGGCAGCTGGGAAGGATGCAGGACAAGGTTCAGTAGGGTTGGAGGTTGTTCTGCCACCATGCCTCCAAAATGCTACTACTGGTTGTGACACACCTCTCTGCTCCACCCTTCCTCTTCTTCCTCCATGGCCTCTTCCAGTGCTTTGTCCTCGGAAACCAGCGTTGCTCTGTAGGCATTCAAGGGGCTACACAAGTACGCAGGCAAAAAGATGCCATGCCGTGCTTGCGCTGGTTTGTTTGGGGGACAGGAGCCACACTGGGGCAGATATTTTGTCAGCTCTGCAGGGGCAGGCCAAGAGGTGGTTGACACCACGCCAGCTTAAGCCAGGAATGGTGGTTTGCGACAATGGCACCAACCTCCTCTCCGCCCTCCGGCAGGGACAACTGACCCATGTGCCCTGTGTGGCTAGCTGTCAGAAACCATGAATCAGACCGAGACAAAAGTACAATTAAATCACACTTGTTTATTAAATAAAAAGGTAAATAGAAAAAGCGTAGTCAAAGCATAGCCAGAGTCCAGTAACCGGATCGAGTAGTCAGCCAGGCCAGAGTTCAATAACCAGATCTGGTAATCAGCCAGGCCAGAAGTAGAGCAACAGCAAGCAGGATAAGGAGCCAGAAGGGATGTCAACAAGCCAGTCTTTAAACAGAACCACATGAGATGGTTTCTTGTGATGTGACCAAGGCAGAGGTGAAGTGAGCTTGACAGCTTTAAGTAGGCAGGTCAGACAAGCATGATCAGGAACAGCTGGTAACTGTGGAGAGAGATGAGAGCTGCCAATTAGCCGACAACTGAGCAGCCAGCCCAGAGAAGGAAGGGCTAAGCCAGCCCTGACAGTACCCCCTCCTCAATGAGCCCTCTCCCTCGGAGGGCCACCGGGCTTTAGGGGAAGCCGTCTATGGAACTCGCGGAGGAGGACAGGGCATGTATGTCCGAGGATGAAGCCCAGGAGCATTCCTCCGGACCGTACCCCTTCCAACGCACCAGGTACTGTATGCGCCTACGGAAGTCAACAATGGATTGCACCTCATACTCCTCATGGTTCTCAACCTGAATAGGGTGAGGGCCTGGCACCGAGGTGGTAAATTGGTTACAGACCAACGGTTTCAGTAAGGAGACATGAAACACATTGGAGATGCGCATACTAGGAGGAAGGTCCAACGCGTAAGCCACTGGGTTAATCCTGCTGTTAACCTCTAAAATCTATATTTCTGATTTATTAATCACAAGATACAGGAATACAAAGTATATTCTCTAAGACAGTAATCTACAAGCATATTTAGTTACAAGCAACCCCTTTCCCATAATTACCCATCCTTAAAACATTCCACTCTGAGGGCTGGTTTCCCAAAAAGAGACCTGTTACCTCCCCTCTACTCTGAGTATATGCCTTCATGCTGATGCCCCATAGGCTGCCTTAGCTTGGATCATGATTGGAGGGCTTGCTACATATGTCGGCCCCCTTTCATGCAAATCCTTGTGACTATTCTGGGCAGAAAATTTTATTGGATTTCCCCAGGAACTAAGGAATTGATTATGGTTGGGCTATCATCATTGTCTACCCCAGAATGGGGTCCTTTGAAGTGAGTAGGTGTAGAACAATGGGATTGGCTCTCCATTGTTGGTATATACAAGTCTCGGCCCCACATTGTCTGCTCTTAACAAGCGCCTGGGGGAAGGCATTATACCTGGTTTTCATAGGTGCAAGCCAAATGAGATCTATTCATAATTACAATATTTATCAAGATTTCACATAAACTGATAAGGCAACACTGCGAAGGATACGGAAAGGCCCAATAAACCGAGGTGCAAACTTCAGCGAGGGAACACAAAGCCAGAGGTTGCAAGATGACAGTCAGACCCTGTCCCCAACCTGGTAGGAAGGCGCAGGCAGGAGTCTGTGTTCAGCATGGAGTCTGTACCTATCATTAGCCTGACGCAAAGCCTCCTGGACTTGCATAGTTACATAGTTAGTAAGGTTGAATAAAGACACCAGTCCATCCAGTTCAACCTGAGTGAGTGTCTACAACTGTCCCTATCCCTGTACATTGTACACTCACATCAGTCCCTACCCTCAAGAAGCCCACAATCCAAGGTCCCCATTCATATACTAGGGCCAATTTTTGGACAGAAGCCAATTAACCTACCCACATGTCTTTGGAGTGTGGGAGGAAACCGGAGTACCCGGATGAAACCCACGCAGGCAACATGCAAACTCCAGGCAGGTAGTGTCAAGGTTGGGATACGAACCAGCGACCATTTTTACTGCTAGGTGAGAGTGCTAACCACTACACCACTGTGCTGCCTGACTTGTACCCAAGTGGAACGAAGTCCACGGAGATGCTCCTCTAACACAGGAATACTCTGCGGAACAAATGAGTCAGGCAATATGGAAGGTTGGAAACCATAATTCGCCATAAATGGAGACAATCGGGAGGCAGAATTCAGGGCACTGTTGTGAGCAAACTCTGCCCATGGTAATAGGTCTGACCAGTTGTTATGGTGGTCAGAAATATAGCAATGTAGGAATTGCTCCAAGGACTGATTGGCTCGCTCTGCGGCCCCATTAGACTGTGGGTGATACACAGAAGAGAAAGCAAGCTGAATTCCCAACTGTGCACAAAAGGCTTGCCAGAATCGGGAGACAAACTGACTGCCCCTGTCTGAGACAATCACCTTGGGTAGCCCATGTAAGTTAAAGATCTCCCGAGCAAAAATGGAAGCCAGTTCCTTAGAGGTAGGCAATTTCTTAAGTGGAATACAATGACACATCTTTGAGAACCGGTCAACCACCATAAGGATAACAGTGTTGCCTTGGGAGTTGGGCAACTCCACAATGAAATCCATTGACAGGTGAGTCCAGGGCCTCTCTCCATTGGGTATGGGTTGTAGGAGGCCCACTGGAAGGTGTCGTGGAGTCTTTCTCTGAGCACACACGGGACAGGCAGCTACGAAGGCAGTAACAACCACCCATAGACTAGGCCACCAGAATTGTTGGGAAATGGCCCAAATGAGTTTATTCTTCCCAGGATGGCCAGCTGCCTTGGGAGAATGGTAAGTCTGGAGCACAGCAGTACAGAGACTCTCTGGGACAAAGCAGCGGTCACGAGGTTTCTCAGGAGGAGCATGGACCTGAGCAGCAAGAATTTTGTCACCCAAAGGAGACGACTGGTGCAGACCGTAGCCAAGATACGATCAGGAGGATTCATAGGAACCGGAACCGACTCCGACTTGGAAGTGGAGGAACATTGTTGTGACAAGGCATCAGCCCTTACATTCTTAGTACCGGTTAAGAATGAGACAATGTAATTGAAGCTCGACAAGAAAAGAGCCCATCACGCCCTTCTGGGAAAGAGGCACTTAGCCTCAGACAAGAATGTAAGATTCTTATGGTCAGTAAGAATAAGAACAGGCACAGTGGTACCTTCAAGGAGATGTCTCCATTCTTTCAGGGCTAAAATGATCACCAACAGCTCTCTGTCACCAATCTCATAATTGCACTCTGCAGGTGACAATTTCTTGGAAACGTAGCCACACAGATGCATAGCGCTCTCAGAGTTAGGACGTTGAGACAGAAGGGTTCCAACTCCAGTCTCAGAAGCATCAACTTCTAGGAGAAAATGCAACATAGGAGCAGGATGTGCCAACACAGGAGCAGAAACAAAGGCAGCCTTGAGAGTCTCAAAGGCCTTATTGGACTCTGGAGAGCAACTCTGTGGGTTACCGTCCTTTCTGGTTATATCAGTCAGGGGCTTGACCAGAGATGAGAAGTTACAAATAAACTTCCGATAGTAGTTGGCAAAACCCAGGAAACGCTGCAGAGGATGTAAACTCACAGGTCGAGGCCACTGTAGGACTGTCAAAAGTTTCTCTGGGTCCATCGAAAAACCAGCAGTAGAAATGCCCAGGAATGTAACCTGTTCATGATGGAACTCGCACTTCTCCAGTTTACAATAGAGATTGTTCTCTCTTAGTTTCTGAAGCACACGACAGACATCTGTGTGGTGGCTCTCCAGGGACTTGGAAAATATGAGGATATTGTCGCGATAAACCACCACACATAACTGCAACAAATCTCAGGGGACATCGTTAATAAATTCCTGGAAAACTGCCGGGGCGTTACAAAGACCAAAAGGCATTACCAGGTATTCATAATGGCCTGTTCTGGTATTAAACAGTTTTCCACTCGTCGCCTTCCTTAATGCGCACAAGATTGTATGCCCCTCTCAAGTCAAGCTTCGTGAAAACCGTTGCTCCCTTGAGGCGGTCAAATAACTCTGTAATCAATGGAATCGGGTAGGCATTCTTAATTGTGACACAATTAAGACCTCTATAATCTATACAAGGTCTCAGTTCACCGCTCTTCTTCTTCACAAAGAAGAAACCAGCACCTGCAGGAGACGAGGATTTATGGATGAAACCTTGAAAGTGCGTCAGCAACATACTCCTCCATGGCCTTATCCTCCAAGACCAACAAAGGGTAAACCCGGCCACGAGGAGGTATGGCACCAGGTTGAAAGTCAATTGTGCAATCATAAGACCGGTGTGGAGGAAAACTATGGGCTTGACCTTTATCAAAGACATCGCTAAAATTTGCGGTACTTCTCCAGCAGGGTGAAGAGGTGCACAGGACCTTGGATACCTTCAGAAAGCATGTCTCGCTGCATTGTGGTGACCAGGAGAGAACCTCAGCACGGAGCCAATCAAAAGAGGGGTTGTGCCTCTGTAATCAAGGATAACCAATACCCAGCAGAAACCTGGGTGAGGAAATAACTTGGAATTGGATTATCTCATGGTGAAGAGCCCCTACGGCCATGGACAATGGAACCGTCTCATGAGTCACATGGGCAGGCTGTAAAGGTCTCCCGTCAAGAACCTCAATAGCAAGTGGAGTGTCACGCAGCTGCAGCGGAATCGATTGCTCCGAAACAAATGCAGCATCAATGAACAGGCCTGCAGCCCCAGAGTCGATTAGAGCCTGTATCTTGATAGACGACTTAGCCCAAGAAAGGGTGACCGATACCAGGGGCTTATCCTACTGGATAACTGGGGATGAAATGACGCCACCTAAGGTCTGTTCATGACAGGCCCCTTAAGGTTCGGGCGTTCCCTGGATGGGTAGGGCAAGACTTCAAAAAGTGACCTGCCTGGCCACAATAAAGGCACAATCTCTCCCTCCTCCTAAAGGCTCTCTCAGCCGCAGAGAGACGTGTGAAGCCCAGGTGCATGGGTTCATCTTCCCTGGTACCAGGAGGCATGGGAGGTGAGGGAGGCATGGGTGGGACTACTAAGCTTGGAGGCAAGCATACAGGAGGCTTCCGCAAGCGCTCCTTTTTTTAAATTTATTTTATTTTTATTTCCATTGTTATCACATAATAACGAAACATGGCTATTGCTTGACACTTTTCACAGTATTGGCAAAATAATTTTAAACTGTTAGATCCAATATATTATGCATACCAGTTTCTTCACATTGCTTGCTTACCTATTACTACTTTTACCTCCGTCAACCACATCTCGAGTGACGGAGGTAGACGCTCTTGCCAGTGTTGTGCTATCAGCTTCCTTGCAAGGAATACGCACCTTAAAACTGGTTCTAGATTTTTTTGGGGATACTACATCCTTCGAAAAGGCCCAAAAGGCAAATCCTAATCGTTGTGTCCAGGCGATCTCAAAGGTCCTATTTATCTCATCCATTATAGTCTTCCAGTATCTAAACCGCTTCGGACAAAACATATGAGTAAAATCGCCCGTTGATCCGCATCTAAGACACTGATCGTTTGCTCACAGTCCCATTTTAAACATTTTCTTGGGAGTATAATAGACACGATAAAAAAAGTAAAGATGTGATACTATATGGGAAGGGGAAATTGAGAAAAAAGTACTCTGTTTAAGGATCAAATCCCATTCTGTATTTAACAGTGGCCCTACTTCCTGCTCCCAGCTTGCCCTGTTCTTCATTGTACCACCATGGCCCAATGCCATTTCTCCAAGTCTGGTATATAATCTAGATATTGCTCCCTTGGTTGGTGGCAGGGACATTTGTGTAAGGATCAGGATTTGGGTCCACTGGACCCTCTGGGATCCAAATTGCGTCTGGATTGCGTCTGACCTGGATATATTTATAAAATGAGCCATTTGTTAGGTTGAATTCTTGTTTCAAATCGGAAAATGATTTCATAACATCACTTTCAAATAGCTGCTTTAGTCGGGTAATCCCTTGGGACACCCATTCCCTAGATCTTTCCACTTTAGCTAACTCGGCCAGATTCTTGTTATCCCACAGGGGAGCCAGCTCTGCTTAAGAGAAAGCACTCCTTAAGAGGAAGTCTTTCTCTGAATCTGGACTCAATGAGGATGGCAAAAGAGATCAAGCTCTCCAGCTCAGTGGGTATATCTCAGGCTGCTATCTCATCCTTGATGGAATCCAAGAGACCATGAGAAAAAGCAGCCAAGAGGGCCTCATTGTTCCAAGCAACCTCTGCTGCCAGAGTACGGAATTCAATGGGGTAGTCGGCAACAGTTCTCGTAATTTGTTTGATGATCATGATGTACTTGGCAGCAGAAGCGGAGCGTGCGGAAACGTCAGATACCCTTTTAAAGGAGGCCACAAACTCAGGGTAACTCAAGACAACAGGTCTTTGCGTCTCCCGTAGAGGGTTAGCCCAGGCCAAGGCTCTCTCAGAAAGCAAAGATATCAGGAAACCTACTTTGCTTCTATCCGTAGGAAACGCCTGGGGCAGTATCTTGAAGTATATCTCAACCTGATTGAGAAACTCTCTGCATTGAACTGGATCACCCCCAAATCGCTGGGGAAGAGGAGCGGAACCAGACATACCTCTTAGAGAGGTAATACTCGAGGCAGGTGCCTGCACAGGGACAGCCTGCGACTCAGGTTGTACCGGAGCAGCCACCGTGGGGGATTCCAGGTGAGCCGTGCGACTCAGGAGCGTTTCTAACGCCATGGCTGATCCATGTGGTGATCTTACTCATCCAATCTGGAAAAAATATTACTAACAAGTGGATTGACTGTATCTTCTAAATTCATGGCCTTCGCCTACTGTCAGAAACCATGAATCAGACCGAGACAGAAGTACATGACACAATTTAATCACACTTGTTTATTAAATAAAAAGGCAAATGGAAAAAGCCAGAGTCCAGTACCTGGATCGAGTAGTCGGCCAGGCCAGAGTTCAATAACCAGATCGGGTAATCAGCCATGCCAGAAGTCAGGGATCCAAGTAGAGCAACAGCAAGCAGGATAAGGAGCCAGAAGGGACAAGCAAGCCAGTCTTTAAACAGAGCCACAGGAGATGGTTTCTTGTGACGTGACCAAGGCGAAGGCAGAGGTGAAGTGAGCTGGACAGCTTTAAGTAGGCAGGTCCGACGAGCATGATCTGGAGCAGCTGGTAACTGTGGAGAAAGATGAGAGCTGGCAATTAGCTGACAACTGAGCAGCCGGCCCAGAGAAGGAAAGGCTAAGCCAGCCCTTACACTCACATCCTTAACCTGGTGGTGCAGCGGTTCTTGGGCAGGTACCAGGGCTTACGGGATGTCCTGAGGCAGTCCAGGAAAGTCTGTGTGCATTTCTGCCGATCATATAATGCCAGTGCTCGGCTGGCTGAGCTCCAAAAGGAGTTGAATCTGCCCAAGAACCGCCTTCTATGTGCCCACCAGGTGGAACTCAGCGTTGACCATGCTGCAGCGGCTGCACTCGCAGCAGAGGGCCATCAATGAGTACCTGTGCAACTACGGCACCAGGACAGGGTCAGGGGCATGATCAGGGATGCATGCACTGTCCTGTCACCATTTAAGGAGGCCACGAGGATGGTGAGCAGTGACAGTGCATGCATCAGTGACACTGTACCTCTTGTCCACCTGTTGGAGCACATGCTGTGTGGAATAATGGACAGGGCACTTGAGGCAGAACAGAGGCAAGAAGAGGAGGACTTCCTTGCCTCTCAAGGTCCCCTTTATCCAGACAGTGTTCCTGCTGTCCCACCCATCACACAGGAAGAGGACAAGGCGGAGGAGAAGGCTTGTGTCAGAATGGAGGTGGAGCCTGGCACTGGCAGCACAGCACAGCAGCAACTGCAGCAGTAGTTTTTTAGGGATGATTTACAGTCGCAAGAAACCCATGGACTTGTACGTGGCTGGGAGGAGGTGGCTGGGAGGAGGTGGCTGCGGATCATGTTGTCCTTAGTGACCCAGAGGACTCTGGAATGAATGCCTCAGCTAACCTACGCTGCATGGTCTTCCTGATCCTGCAAAGCCTGCAGAAGGATCTTCGTATTCTTCGGATAAAGGAGAGGGACCATTACTGGCTGGCCACTCTCCTTGATCCACGGTACAAGTGTAAGGTTGCAGACCTTATCTTGCCGTCGCACAGGATGAGACATCTCCGGGAGGCCTTGCAGAAAGGTCTGTGCAACGCGTTCCCAGAGACTGGGAGGTTACAAACTCCTGGTCCTGGACAACGTGTTGCTGAGGCTTCGGTCAGTCACAGAAGGAGCGGTGGAGAAGGTGGTCATCTGACCAATGCGTTCAGACATTTTTTTAGTCCACAGCCCCAAGGTATGATCGGTTCCAGCATCCATCACCAGCGTCTGATTTACATGGTGCAGGAATACCTAGGGGCAAGGTCAGACTTGGACACCTTTCCCAAGGAAAATCCTCTGGCTTACTGGGTCTTGAGGATGGATCACTGGCCAGAGCTTGCACAGTATGCAATTGAGCTACTGGCCTGTCCTGCATCCAGCTTTCTTTTGGAACACAACTTCAGTGCTGCTGGAGACCTTGTAACCGATCACAGGGTGCACCTGTCCACCGACTCGGTTGATCGACTGACCTTCATAAACATGAATCAGTCTTGGATCACCACCAGCTACCAAGCACTTGAAGCTGATGTAACATAATAATTTTTTTTTTAAATGTCACATCCCTTCCAGACCGCCTATGCTGATGCTGAGTGACTGTCCTGTTATGTTGACTGACTATCTTCTCAATGATCCTGCTGATAGCTTGGAAGAACATTTTTGGTTCTGGGTGACACCACCAGCCCAACTTTTCAGCCCCTGTTTAACAGGGGCATGTGATTACAATTTTTGATGCAATGCTTTGCAGCAGGGCTCATTGCTGCACTCCAACTAGAGTATCTGGGAAAGGTTGCAGTGTCGTGGCACCAGCAAGCAGTGCCTAAGGCCCAATTTTTCAGCCCCTGTTTAACAGGGGCATGTAATTACAATTCTTGATATAATATTTCACAGCAGGGCCTGTTCCTGCACCCACCAAGAGTAACTGAGAGGACTTCTAGTGTTGTGGCACAACCACCAAACGCCCAATTTTTCTACCACTGTTCAACAATGGCATGCAATTACAATTCTTGATATAACCATTCACAGCAGGGCGCTCCAGCGCCCACCAAGAGTCACTTTGAGGGCTTACAGTGTTGTGGCAACACCAACACCTTAGGCCCCCATTTCTGCAGAGCATATAGGGCAGGCCACTCCTTTCAAACATCCAACTTGCAAACAGAAGGAGACAACAGGAAGTGAGATGAAAAAAGACGGACGGCCAAAAAAATTATACAGCTTAAAAATTGATTTTTTTGACTGGAACTACACTTTAAAAATGTACCAGTTCAAAATTACAAACAGGTTCTACTTAACACAACAAACGTACACAGTCTCTGTCTTGTTTGCACCACCTGTATACTGCTGTTCTGAGTATATAGGGCCTTGGGGCCCCACGCCTTTCCTTTTTTTTTATTTAGGTACGGGGTTCCCCTTAATATCCGTACAAGACCCAAAGGGGCTGGTAATGGGCAGGGAGGTTACCCAATGCCATTTTTTTCTCAATGATTTTCATCCATATTGCCGAAACCAGACATGACATTATAACCGCAAGCAGTTTTCAATGACTTTTTTTTCAGTTAAATGTCATTTTGTGCAGGGACTGTTCTAAACACGGGAAACACATGTCACTTTACAGGCATACTATAGACACCCCCCCAGGCACAATATTTAAAGGAATATTTCACTTTTTTTTCATTTTAATCGTCATTAAAATCGGTGCTCCCCAAAAACTGTAGTTTAAAAAAAAAAATGGCATTGACCCATGTCCCCTGGGGCAGGAGCCGGGCCCCCAAACCCTTTTTAGGACAGTATCTTGCATATTAGCCATTAAAATTAGCACCTTTTATTTCGAACGTTTGAGTCCCATAGACTTCAATGGGGTTCTAAAGTTCGCACAAATTTTCGATCCGTTCGAAAGTTCTGGTGTGAACCGAACTGGGGGGTGTTTGGCTCATCCCTATTGCTGAGCCATGACCCTCAAAGTCGATAGTTTTTTTTTTTCTTTGTCTTTGTTTGTTTAAATGGTCCTATCTTAACGTAAGGGACCTGGAGCTTCAGCTCCAATAGCCCTTATGTTAATCCAGCCTTTTGTGTGTCCACTTCAAAATGTTGGCCGCAGTCTGGAGCTTTCAGAGGAACTTCAGCCTCTAGTGTGTGTAGCTGAGTGAGGAAGTGCGGGGAGAGCAGAAAAGGGGAAAGGAGGAGAAAGATGGTCCTTTTATACACAGTTTTTGAGGGGAGAGGATGGCAGGGAAGGGAGCTTTTGCACTTATAGTTCAACTAGAACCTAGCTATATACACCCCCCACTAAACCTCTTTGGTCTCCCAAAGACAGGGAGCACCTTTATGCTGATTACTTATTACGTGGAGTCCATACATTAACCACTTCAATACAGGGCACTTAAACACCTTCCTGCCCAGACCAATTTTGAGCTTTCAGCGCTGTCACACTTTGAATGACAATTGCGCGGTCATGCTACACTGTACCCAAATGAAATTTCTATAATTTTTTTCCCACAAATAGAGCTTTCTTTTGGTGGTATTTGATCACCTCTGCGGTTTTTATTTTTTGTGCTACAAATAAAAAAATACCGAAAATTTTGGAAAAAAAAAATGTTTTTTTTTTTTTGGTTTCAGTTTCAAAACTTTGTAAATAAGTACGTTTTCTCCTTCACGGATGGGGCTACACTGATGGGCACTGATAAGGCGGCACTGATGGGCACCAATGAAGTGGCACTGATGAGGTGGCATTGATGGACACTGATAGGCGGCACTGATAGGCGACACTGATAGGCGACACGGATGGGCGACACGGATGGACACTGATAGGTGGCACAAATTGGCACTGATAGCTGGCACGTATTGGCATGGATGGGCGGCACAGATGGCCATGGGTAGGCGGCACAGATGGGCATGGATAGGTGGCACAGATGGACATTGGTAGGTGGCACAGATGGGCATGGGTGGGCACTGATAGGCGGCACAGGTGGGCACTGATAGGCGGCACAGGTGGGCACTGATAGGCGGCACAGGTGGGCACTCATTAGCGGCACAGGTGGGCACTCATTAGCGGCACAGGTGGGCACTCATTAGCAACACAGGTGTTATACTGTACTAATGGATGCCAATCAGTGCCAAACAATAATGCATGCCAATCAGTGATGCCCATTGTGGGCACTGATTGCCATCCATTATGGGCACTGATTGGCATCCATTGTGCCTGACTGGCATCCCTGGTGGTCTAGGGAGGATTACCTCTGCTGGGCATCCCTGGTGGTCTGGTGGCGTCCCTGGTGGTCCAGTGTGGGCATCCTCGGGGGGGCTGTGCTGATAATCGATCAGCACAGACCCCCCCTGTCAGAGGAGCAGCCGATCGGCTCTCCTCTACTCGCGTCTGACAGACGCGAGTGAGGAAAAGCCGATCACCGGCTCTTCCCATTTACACTGTGATCAGCCATGATTGGACACGGCTGATCACGTGGTAAAGAGTCTCCATCGGAGACTCTTTACCAAGATCGTAGTTGCCGGGTGTCAGACTGACACCCCGCAACAACGATCGCCGCGATGCGCGCCCCCGGGGGCGCGCAGCGGCTCATAATCCTGATCACGTCATATGACGCCCGGTTAGGATTATGAAACCACTTTGCCGCCGTCTATTTGTAATAGGGCGGGCGGCAAGTGGTTAATAACTGTAACAAATGTAAATTAACTAAACTCAAAAATACCAGTAGTCTTTTTTTATTACTCTTTATTTTATCAAAATTTATCATACACAAAGAAGTAAAAACATTTCCCTACTCAATAGGGATATACATTAACAAATTTTATTTCCAAACCCTCATCTCCCCTTACCCTCCTTCCTCCCCCCCCCCCCCCTTCCACCCCATTCTTAGACCCTTGTTCCTCCTCTTCTCTAAGTAATCTTAATCTTACTATATTTCTTTGTTTAATTTAAACTTTTTCCACCTTTCCAGTCTCTTAATGAATACCTCTCTAGTATCCTAATGGCTATGTCTTAGGTATTCCATATTATATATCTTCTAGTTTATCAAACCACACTCTTCTTTTTGGGCTCTCTATTTCCTTCCATTTCCTCAGTATCAAGCTTTTTGCAGTATTCATCATATGTACAATCATTGAGTTTCTATATTCTTTTGTCGGAATATCTACCCCATGAAATAGACATGTCCATTGTTCCTCAGGTATATCTATATTAGTAATTTCCTAGATATAACTCAATATTTCCTTCCAGTGCATTTTGATTCTGGGGCACCCCCACCATATATGGGCCATGGTTCCCGTTTTTTCAGCCCCTGTTTAACAGGGGCATGTAATTACAATTCGCCAATACTCCGTTGTTTGTCCTATTTGATACAGTTGCAAAAAAAAAATGTATGTGAACCCTTTTGGAATGATATAAATTTCTTCACAAATTGATCATAAAATGTGATCTGATCTTCATCTAAGTCACAACAATAGACAATCACAGTCTTAAACTAATAAAACACAAAGAATTAAATGTTACCATGTTTTTATTGAACACACCATGTAAACATTCACAGTGCATGTGAAAAAAAGTATGTGAACCATTAGACTGAGATCTCCAAGAGCTAATTGGAGTGAGGTGGCAGCCAACTGGAGTCCAATCAATGAGATGAGATTGGAAGTGTTGGTTACAGCTGCCCTGCCCTATAAAAAACACACACCAGTTCTGGGTTTGCTTTTCACAAGAAGCATTGCCTGATGTCAATGATGCCTCGCACAAAAGAGCTATCAGAAGACCTACGATTAAGAATTGTTGACTTGCATAAAGCTGGAAAGGGTTATAAAAGTATCTCCAAAAGCCTTGCTGTTCATCAGTCTATGGTAAGACAAATTGTTTATAAATGGAGAAAGTTCAGCACTGCTGCTACTCTCCCTAGGTATGGGCGTCTTATAAAGATGACTGCAAGAGTACAGCACAGACTTCTCAATGAGGTTAAGAAGAATTCTAGTGCCCCCTTTCCCCTTTAATTTTTGCTTTAGCCCTAGAACCCCTTGCTATGGCTCTCCTGAGACATCCTGATATTACTGGTTACACTAAGGGGACCGAAATGTACAAATTTTGCATGTATGCCGATGATGTTTTAATGTTTATTACTAACCCTCATGTATCCCTTCCCAATCTTTTTTTGACACTGTCTCACTTTGCGAAAGTCTCTGGCCTTTCCATTAATGTTTCTAAATCTGTAGCCCTCCCTATAGGCTTTACCCCCATTGATTTGGCCCTAATTAAACAAAACTACTCATTCACTTGGGCCGCCTCCCACATTCCTTACTTGGGTGTTGGACTGCCCGGGAATTTCGGGGACCTCTTTGGGGTCAATTATCCCCCACTGATTAGCAAACTTAAAAACACCCTTAAAAGCTGGCTCTCTTTACGTATCCCCTTCATAGGACGAATTACTGCCCTCAAAATGGTCATCCTTCCCAGGTTGCTATATTTATTTCGCTCTCTACCGGTTAGGCTCTCCAAATGTTTTCTCCTTGACCTTCAGTCCCATTTCAACAGGTTTATTTGGAACAATAGATCTCCCAGGTTTGCCAGGGGGGTACTCTACAGATCTATGAAAAATGGTGGTTTGGGGGTACCTCAGGTTTGGTTGTACTACCTTTCCTGCAGGTTCACTCAGCAAGCACAGTGGTCGATCCCTAATTCTAGAGTCCCCTGGGTGAGGTTTGAGAGTGACTCGGTCACTCCACTCTATCTCCCCGGCATTATGTGGTCAACTAATTGTCCCCTCTTGCCTTTAACCAACCGTAATACTATAGTGGCGGATAGCCTTCTACTGTGGCACCGCTTTAAGCAGAAATACGACCTCACCCTGGGTCGCTCTATGGGTGCTTCCTTCCTGGGTGACCCTAGGTTCCCCTTAGCTTTTCTCCATCCTGATTCTTTTGGTATGTGGGTACGGTGTGGGCTTACCCAGTTGAAGGACTTTGTGACGGGCTCTGGCTTTGTTCCTTTTTCGACTCTGCAGACCCAGCACCAATTCCCGGACTCTGAACGTTATAGATACCTGCAGATCCGCCACTTCTTTCTCTCCCGGTATGGACTCCCTCCCCAGGCACAGCTCACTATCTTCGAAGACATATGCTTTAATTTCCCACGCCAAAAAGGACTGATCTCTCTGTTATATAGAGCCCTGGAGGGACAGTCGGAGTGTCAGTCCCTGCGATATAGAGCGCGTTGGGAGGAGGAGTTGGCCCTGGAGACGGGAGTGGTGGATTGGGAAGAGGGTTGGAACAATATGCGCAAATGCACCAGATCCCTAACTGTTAGAGAGACAGCCATCAAAGTTCTCACCAGGTGGTACTACACTCCGGTACGTTTACACCAGATTTATCCCCTTACGCCCCCCAACTGTTTTAGAGGATGCAATCACCCTGGCACCTTTGTTCACATTTTTTGGGACTGCGATTTAATTCGCCCTGTCTGGCAGGAGGTCTTGAGACTGATGGATGGGTTCGCTAGCCAAACACTGTCCCTCTCTTATCATCACTGCCTTCTCTTCCAGACCCCCCCTGACACTCCTAAACATTTTGTAAGGTTAGTGCACTCTATTTGTGTCGCTGTACTGTGGACTATTGCACTTCATTGGAAGTCCCCGTCTATACCCTTAACACAGGTTCTCTCACGTATTGACCAGGTAATGCTGTCCGAAAAGATCTTTCACACTCTGCATGACTCTGAACACATTTATGACCTTAAGTGGAACCCATGGTTCCTGTTTCGCTTACTGAAGTGATCGCACCCTAGGTTTTTTATTTTGCTTCTCTTTTCTGTTTACATTTTTTCCTCTTTTTCCTTTGTTTCTCTCTGATTCTCTTTTCCCTCTCTCTCTATCATGATCTTTCTTTGTATTTTGGTTATGATGGTCAGCTTATTTAACATGTCACTCTCTTTACTTTTATAACCTGTTGTTGGATGTAAGACCCATACAGCTATTCAGTTATCAATGGTTTGTCCTGCAGGGTTCTGCTATTTGTTTATCACCTTTTTGTAACCTTGTCATCCAACTTCTTATGCCAATGTTGTAATATGAATCCTTTTGCTGACTTTGTATTTCTGTTAATAGCTTTAATAAAACTTTTTTGAAAACAAAAAAAAAGAAGAATTCTAGAGTGTCAGCTAAAGACTTACAAAAGTGTCTGGCATATGCTAACATCCCTGTTAGCAAATCTACGATCTGTAAAACACTAAACAAGAATGGATTTCATGGGAGGATACCACAGAGGAAGCCACTGCTGTCCAAAAAAAGATTGCTGCACGTTTACAGTTTGCACAAGAGCACCTGGATGTTCCACAGGGGTACTGGCAAAATATTCTAAACACAGATGAAACCAAAGTTGAGTTGTTTTGAAGAAACGCACAATACTATGTGTGGAGAAAAAAAGGCAGAGCACGCCAACATCAAAACCTCATCCCAGCTGTGAAGTATGGTGGTGGGGGCATCATGGTTTGGGGTTGCTTTGCTGCGTCAGGGCCTGTACGGATTTCTATCATCAAAGGGAAAATTAATTCCTAAGTTTATCAAGACATTTTGCAGGAGAACTTAAGGTCATCTGTCCACCAGCTGAAGCTCAACAGAAGATGGGTGTTGCAACAGGACAACGATCCAAAGCATAAATATAAATCAACAACAGAATGGCTTAAACAAGAAAATACGCCTTCTGGAGTGGCCCAGTCAGAGTCCTGACCTCAACCCGATTGTGATGCTTTGGCATGACCTCAAGAAAGCGATTCACACCAGACATCCCAAGAATATTGCTGAACTGAAACAGTTCTGTAAAGAGGAATGGTCAAGAATTACTCCTGACCGTTGTGCACGTCTGACCTGCAACTACAAGAAACGGTTGAAGTTATTGCTGCCAAAGGAGGTTCAAGCAGTTATTAAAGCCAATGGTTCACATACTTTTTCCACCAGCAGTGTGAATGTTTACATGGCGTGTGCAAAAAAAAATTGGTAACATTTATTTCTTTGTGTGTTATTAGTTTAAGCAGACTGTGATTGTCTATTGTTGTGAATTAGATTAAGATCCGATCACATTTTATGACTAATTTGTGCAGAAATCTATCTCATTCCAAAAGGGTTCACATACTCTTTTTTTCTACTATATTTCCCTAGTCTTTCTGGAGTTCTATACCACAGAGTTACGCATTTATAATTCATTTCCACCATCCCATTATTTACTGATGATCCATTTACTAGTTTTAGGATTTTAACTACTTCTTGATTCCTTCCTCATTTCCCCAATTCCCTCTCCCAATTTTTTATAAATATCGGAATTTCCAGCTCTTCCACTTCTATCAAAGTTTTATATATCCTAGATATATTCCCACTTGTTTTTTTGATGGTACATAATCATTCTATCAATGTAAGTGCTTCTCCTCTTATTGGGAGAGGAAGTGCTGCTATGAAGTGTTTGAGCTGAAAATACCTCCATTCATTAAGCCCCAGCACATCTTTTTTTGTTTTTAATTCTTGTAAGGTGCAAATTTTTTCCCCTTGTATTATATCACGTATTTGTGCGTTTTATTATTTTTTTGTTTAACCACTTCAGCCCCGGACCAATAAACAGCCTAAGGACCAGAGGTCTTTTTACAATTTCGCACTGCGCTGCTTTAACTGGTAATTGCGCAGTCATGCAATATTCCACCCAAACGAAATTTGCGTCCTTTTCTTCCCACAGATAGAGATTTCTTTTGATGGTATTTGATTGCCTCTGCAATTTTTATTTTTTGCGCTATAAATGGAAAAAGAGCGAAAATTTTGAAAAAAAAAAATTTTCTTCTTTTTGTTATATAGAAAAATCGAATAAACTAAATTTTAGTCATACATTGAGGGCAAAATGTATTCAGCCACATGTCTTTAGTAAAAAAAATGTCACTAAGCGTATATCTGTTGGTTTGCGCAAAAGTTATAGCGTCTACAAACTAGAGTACATTTTCTGGAATTTACACAGCTTTTAATTTATGACTGCCTATCTCATTTCTTGAGGTGCTAAAATGGCAGGGCAGTACAAACCCCCCCAAATGACCCCATTTTGGAAAGTAGACACCCCAAGGAAATTGCTGATGGGTATGTTGAGCCCTTTGAATATTTATTTTTTTTGTCCTAAGGGATTGAATAATGCCAAAAAATAATTAAATGATATATTGCTCACACATGCCATAGTTATATGTGGAATTGCACCCCAAAATATATTCCGCTACTTCTCCCGAGTATGGGGATACCACATGTGTGGGACTTTTTGGGAGTCTAGTCACGCACGGCACCCCGAAAACCAATCACCACCGTCAGGATTTCTAAGGGTGCAAATTTTTGATTTCACTCCTCACTACCTATCACAGTCCATAAAATGCCAAAATAGCACAAAACCCCCCCAAATGACCCCATTTTGGAAAGTAGACACCCCAAGCTATTTACTGAGAGGCATGTTGAGTCCATGGAATATTTTATATTTTGCCACAAGTTGCGGGAATATTACAAACTTTTTTTTTTGCACAAAGTTGTCACTAAATGATATATTGCTCAGACATGCTATGGGCATATGTGAAATTACACCACAAAATACATTCTGCTGCTTCTCCTGAGTACAGGGATACCACATGTGTGGGACTTTTTGGGAGCCTAGCCGCGTATGGGACCCCAAAATCCAAGCACCGCCTTCAGGATTTCTAAGGGCATTAATTTTTTATTTCACTCCTCACTACCTATCACAGTTTTGAAGGCCATAAAATGCCAAGATGGCACAAAACCCCCCCAAATGACCCCATTTTGGAAAGCAGACACCCCAAGCTATTTGCTGAGGGGCATGTTGAGACCATTGAATATTTTTTTTTTTTGGTTCCAAGGGATTGAATAATGACAAAAAATAAAAATATTTTTTTTTTTTTACAAAAAGTTGTCACTAAATTATATATTGCTCACACATGCCATGGTTATATGTGTAATTGGTGGAAAAGAAGTATTCCTGCGCCACGTCACGGAAATAGAGGGAGATAGGGTACTGCTGCACACACTGAAAGGGAAATATCTGAACCCCGGGGAATAATGAGTTTAAAAATACTCACAAACAGTCTGTACAAGCAGTGTATAAACTCCCCTGATGAAGTCATGTGACCCGTGACGAACACGCGTCGGGACACAGCAACCAGGAAGTGACGTAGACCGAGCCCGTAGCTCGTTTATACACTGCTTGTACAGACTGTTTGTTTGTGAGTATTTTTAAACTGTTTTAATAACAATAAACCTGTTGAAGCATCTTACACTATTCTTCCTCCATCTCTGCTTAAACCCATGTATATGCCATGTATATGCCATACCACTGAGGAACCCTGACTGCAATACCACAGAGGAAACCCCCTTAAAGGGACCATATCATTGGTCAGGACCTGGGCACCCCACATTAAAGGGAAAATTCCGCTAAAGGATCCCAAAAAGCTCTCTATATATACGCTGTTACCTTACAGACATCCATTACTGGTATATACGGGACCACCAAGGCCACATCCCCTTCCACCAGCACCACTGCCCTTCCCATTGCAACAGCTCCACATCGTATATCTTGTTGAAGAAGTCACATCCTATGCGATTTTGAGAATAATCGCAGCACTTTGCACTGAAAACTGACTTTTTGTCTGATACACTTATTATTTTTGTCACTTAATTATTATTTATGTTTGAAGGTTTGCCTATGTGCACCACAGCAGAACACCTGCACTTTATGCGATTTTAGGATCGCAACACGCTGCACTTTTGAATGTTATATTGTGTTTTTTCTTCTTTTTTCTTGTTTTTATTATTTCACGGTTTTATGTTGTAGATTTTACACTAATAGCAACGAACATTATTGTTTTATCAGCCACAGCGGCACATTGGAATATTTGCACTTTTATGCGACTACAGGATCGCAACACATTGCACTTTGGATTTTATATGAATTTTCACTATTTTATGTATTTATGTTGTGGACTATTAGTAGAAATGAGTGTTGCTGTTTAAACTAGTCACATAGACATACCCAGACCTGTTTTGTTTACTGGATATCCCCCCATTGCAAATTTTATATACTGCTTTTATTAATAGATATATCCTCCTTGTGTACAGCGCACCACTACCCTTCTTATATGTGGAATTTTGCTGCTTCTCCTGAGTACGGGGATACCACATGTGTGGGACTTTCAGGGAGCCTAGCTGCGTACGGGGCCCCAAAAACCAATCGCCACCTTCTGGATTAGGGCGCAAATTTTTGATTTCACTCCTCACTACCTATTACAGTTTCGAAGGCCATAAAATGCCAAAATAGCACAAGTAGACACCCCAAGCTATTTGCTGAGAGTCATGTTGTCTGAACGAAAAAAAAGATTGATCGGTGGGTATGCCCACCATTAGAATACCTCCTTTCATCCACCCACTTCTAATGATGGACATACATGCACCATTTATATATGCCGAAGCATGGGGGCATCCTCCCGCAAAAAAGTTATGCCGCATACATACATTCAAACTTTTCCACGGGCAAGCCCTCCGTCGGAATTTTGACCATATGTACGCGGCATTAGGAGCACGTTCCCAGAGAGCATTGGGCTCAGCTGGGGGAGGATGTGATGTGGGAAAGCTGGGGGAGGAGCCCGAGGCGGTGTCTGTGAGGACGGAAGGGGAGGCAGGAGATCCATGGCAGCAAGTCTGATGCAGATGCTGGTGAAGTGGGATAGAACACCGTGTTAGAGGACAGCACATGGTGACCCCCGCAGATGCCTATTCCCCATGATATTGGATCAGGAGACCAAGGAGGAGCGACTGATAGATCGGGGTGGACAGCAGTAAAGGATGCAGGAAACTGAACAGGGGTAAGTGAGAGATATCCCTGGTTCAATCAAAAAAATGGCTGCAAGAGAAAACACCTGATCCTGAGACCCCACGAGTGACTGTTGGTTGCTGGCCTCCCCTCTGTCTCCTCCATACGCCCCCCCTCTTATCTCTGCCTTTGTGTCCTCTGTATATTATGCTCTGCATACTACCCTCCAGAGCCCCTAGGTTATCCAGCGCTGTTGCATCGTGAACTGTGTTTGAACTGTGTTTGCTGTGGAAGCTAAAGAGATTTGATGACTAACTGAGGGAGAGATGCAGCAGCTGGGACTGGCTAAAATTTAACTGACTGGAGACATAAGAGAGGTCTTGATGGAGCAATGATTCTTTTTGAAACCTATGAATCTATGAGAGCTACGGAATTGAAATGTTTGTAAGAACGTACCAATGAGAGGACTTGTTTAAATGTCAATGATTGCCTAATAACCCTAGGAGTGGCTCAATTGATTAAATGCTGGAATTACTGGAAACTGCTAAACTGATAGTTGAAACTAGTACTGAGTTTTAAGCTCACTTAAGGACTAAGTATTGATACAGCTTAGTACTGACTGAAAAGGTTATGAACTATGCTATGAACTAAGCTGCAAATTAAGTGATGAACTCTGCGATTTAACTATGCGATAAGTTCGGAGCGATATCTACTGGAGAGTAACTTTCCTTCCTGTGGTGGATAGCAGCTGATTAGATAATTGGGTTAAGCTAATATAGAGCTGAAAAAGCATAAGGACATTCCTTTTTTTTCTTCCCCCCGAATCCTCCCCCCCCCCTCTGCGTTTTTTTTTTTTTTTCCTTCGTATCTTCCCGCCTCTCTTACGTTATACAGAGACCGGGAAAGAGGGATGAATGGTACGTTTTTCATAGGTTCTTTATAGGATTTTCATAGGTGCCCCAGCAAAATAAAATACAAAAAAAAAAAAATCCACCAAGTTGCAGAATTTTCAATTCCATCTAAACTAGGGGGCCTGAAAGGGTTAAGTGACTGGAGACATAAGAGAGGTCTTGATGGAGCAATGATTTTGTCTGAAAACTATGAATCCAGGAGTGGCTCAATTGATTAAATGCTGGAAGTACTGGAAACTACTAAACTGATAGTTGAAACTAGTACTGAGTTTTAAGCTCACTTAAGGACTAAGTATTGATACAGCTTAGTACTGACTGAAAAGGTTATGAACTATGTTATGAACTAAGCTGCAAATTAAATGATGAACTCTGCGATTTAACTATGCGATAAGCTTGGAGCGATATTTTCTGGAGAGTAACTTTCCATTATGTGGTGGATAGCAGCTGATTAGACAATTGGATCAAGTAGAAATAGAGCTGCAAAAGTATAAGGACATTCCCCTTTTTTTTTTTTTTTTTTTTTGTTCCTTATGCGTTCTCTTTTTTTTTTTTTTTCCTCTCTCTCTACGTGTGCTCCCGCCCCTCTTACGCTATATAGAGATCGGAAAAAAGGGACGAAGGGTACGTTTTGTTTTTTTTATTGTTCCTTTACAGGATCTTTACAGGTGCCCTAATAAAAAAAAGAAAAAAAAAGTAAAAAAAAAAATCCATCAAGTCGCAGAATTTTCCATTCTTAAAGCAAAAGTGAAGAGAAGTATTCCATCTAAACTAGGGTGCCCGAGAGGTGAAACGGCAGGATATTCTTCTCTCCCCTTGCCCCTCCATTCAAATCAATAAAAGCAAAGATTGGAACCGAGAGGTACTCCCCTCTATACAGGACAACTATTTTGTCAAACAAGACAAGTGAACAAGATACATGATGAGGGGAAGATCACATAAAACAACAGAATCTAAAACCCCGAGGGAGAGTTTAAATACTAGTGTAACCGCTAGTTCAATACAAAAATACTTGACAACTAAAGAGGGTAACCAAAAAAGCCCAGATGTAGAAAAAAAAACATCCTTGCCAACCAAAAACGCAAAAAAGGAAATGGCTAAGTTAAAAGGAGCCCAAGGAGATAAAACAAGAGAAGAAACACAAACAGAGAGAGAGATGGAAACTTACGAGGGGGACGGGGAAGAACAGCGAAGTATAGCTCAAATGCCCACGAAGATCGAGATGATGGCAATGTTTGAAAGGATGGAAAGTTTAATTAAGAGTGAGATTACAAATGTCCGGATGGATCTGGGCCATTTGCTGCGGAGAGTAGAAGAGGCTGAGGAGAGAACTGAGAAACAAACACAAGAAATCGCAGAATTAAAATCGCAAGTGAAAGCACTGCAAATAAACCAAAGAAATACCTTCTATAAAATGGAAGCACAGGAAAATCAAAATAGACGCCAAAATCTAAGGATAAGAGCCCTCCCAGAGCAAAATGGAGAGAAACTGGAAGAAAAAATAAGGAAAATATTTAACCCCCTACTAGGACGAGAAGAGGACGAGGAGTTAAAGATCGATAGAGTACATAGAATTAGAAAGCCTCTAGGAATGAAGGAGGAGACCCCACGAGATGTCATTGTTAAATTCCATCGGTATACAGATAAGGAGAAAATATGGAGGAACCTCAGAGAGAGACACCCGTTGCAATACGAGCAAACAACTTTGCAAGTATTTGCGGACTTGTCAAGTGAAACATTATCCAGAAGAAGACAATTAAAACCATTACTAGAACATTTAAGACAAGCTAATATTAAATATAGTTGGGGGTTTCCTGCAGCATTGATAGTACATAGGGACGGAAAGACGGTTAGATTGAAATTTCCGGAAGAAGTACAGGACTTTTGTACAGAGTTACAGATTCCAACCATTAGTATACCTAAGCGATCGGAAAGAGAAGAAAGACTAATTGAAGAGGGAATAGGGCAGAGAGCTTAATGTAAGGGGGGGGGGGGGTAGGGGGAGAGGGGGGGAGGGGGGGCTGGTGTAATTTATTACAAAAGAAACGAGATGGGAGAGGTAAAGTAAATAAAAGTTAATGTGGGTATGGGTGAAAACGGGAAGAGCCTCCCTGGACTATCTGCTCCCTCCTCTCCCCCCCTATGTCTACCGGGCCTTCAAGGCCGGGGGGGGAGTGGAGGGACACGGAATGCCGGGCTTGGAGCTTCACCCCAAGGGGTGAGGTACATATTCCAGGATGGGGATATATTCTGGATATAGGTACAAGGACCAAAGAGGGGTCTGGGAGGGTTGGGAGGAGGTTGGGAGGGGGGGTGGGAGGGGTGGGGGGAGAAAGAAGACCCGACAGCAGAGAACCTCGTTAAGTGAGAAAAGAGGAGAAACCAGCCTGACTAAAAGCTATGTCTATAGTTAATTGTTTGTCATATAACGTTAGGGGGCTAAATGAATCAGCAAAGCGGTTTAAAATTCTGAAAGAAATAGAACAATATGAAGCGGGTATAGTGTTCTTACAGGAAACCCATCTATCATACGAAAGCAAGATTAGAATATACTCCCCTAGGTTCCCGGTGTGGTTTTATGGAGATTCTTACTCAAGGAACTCAAAAGGGGTAGCTATCGGTATAGGACGGGAGGTATACTATAAAATAGAAGAAAGATTAGTCGACCCGGAGGGTAGATTCCTCTTTCTGAAGGGGAAACTATGGGGAGTAGACTATACCCTCGCTAACATATACTGCCCAAATAGAAGTCCAACGGTTTTTCTGAAAGGAATATTGGAGAAATTATGGGATTTTAAAAGAGGAAGAGTAATTATAGCTGGAGATATGAACTTTTGTATGAATCCGCAAATGGATAGTTCGTCCCGTGTGCAGGGGATTGGGAAGGAGCAGAGGAGAATAATAAAACACAGGCTATATCAGTACCAGCTTATGGATGTGTGGAGAACTATGCATCCAAGGATACGAGACTACTCGTTCTATTCCCCGGTACACGGGACGTACACAAGGATCGACTACTGGTTAGTGGAACATAGGGTTCTGGACGAGGTGATATCCACAGATATAGGAATTAGAACATTGTCTGATCATTCTCCAATATGCCTGAAGATCAAAATCCCAGGATTTCAGAAATCTCCTTTTTCCTGGAAATTGAATAGGGAACTGTTGGACGAGAAGGGAGAGGAAATAATTAGAAAGGAATTGGAGTTTTTTTTTACCACTAATTTAAATGAAGAGAATATGGAAAATATTATTTGGGAGACACATAAAGCTTATATAAGAGGGATATATATTTCACTAGGTACAAATAGGAAGAGAGAAGGTATTAAAAAGAGTAGAGAGTTGAGGGAGGAAATCCATGGATTAGAGCAAGAACATAAAAAGGCAAATGGCAGGGAAAGTGGACAGGTAGTGGACCTATTACATAAACTGGCTATGAAAAGAGAGGAACTCGGGGAATTAATGGAACAGGAAATGAGGACGATATATAATAGGATTAATAAAGAGAGATATTATAGCGGCATTAAAAATAGTAAGATCTTAGCAAAGATATTGAGGAAAAAAAGATCGAAGAATTATATAGAGAAAATATTAAATAAAGAGGGAGAGTCGGTCTATAAAACTAAGGAAATAGCAGAAGTTTTTAGAGAATATTATGGGCAGTTATATTCCGTGAGAAAAAAAGAGACAGAAAAGCAAGAGATGAAGAGAAGGGGAAAAATCAAAGACTATATATTTCAAGCAAATATCCCTAGAATACCGGGGGAATTGGCGCAGGAATTGGAGAATCCAATCTCAGTCCAAGAAGTAATACAGGCAATAAAAGAGACCAAAGGAGGAAAGAGTCCAGGGCCTGATGGCTATACAATAGAATATCTAAAAAAGTTTGGAGACATACTAGCCCCAATTTTATGTGCATATTATAATGGACTAGGTACAAAATATGGACTGAGCGAGGAGGCCTCCACTGCGACAATCTCCACGATATTGAAAGAGGGAAAAGAGAATACAATATGCTCAAACTATAGACCGATCTCACTACTCAATACGGACATTAAATTGTTCGCAAAAATATTGGCCGCTAGAATAAAGAAGTTAATGCCTAGCTTAGTCCATGCAGATCAGGTGGGATTCATTGAGGGGCGAGAAGGAAAAGATAATGGAGTAAGGTCATTATTACTGCTTCAGAGGATGAAGGAGAGTAGAATCCCCAGTCTACTCCTATCAATAGATGCTGAGAAAGCTTTTGACCGAGTAGACTGGGGATTCATGATGGGTACCCTAAGGGGAATGGGGTTTGGTCCCAAAATTTTGAAGTGGATAAAGGCACTATATAACAGCCCCAAGGCAGTGGTAAGAGTTAATGGGGTACTATCAACAGCCTTCAGAATGAACAATGGGACTAGACAGGGGTGTCCGCTGTCCCCCCTATTGTTCGTTCTGGCATTGGAGCCACTCCTGGAGACGATAAGGAGAAACCCAGATATAAAGGGGGTTGAGATAGAGGGGGAAATACATAAGACAGCCGCATTCGCGGATGATATTCTGTTTTATGTATCCAGCCCACGAATCTCCATGCCAAACTTGTTAAAGGCTTTACAGGAATACGGAGAATTATCTAACTTTAAAATCAACCCAAGCAAGTCAGAAATCTTAAACGTAAATATAAATCCGAGAGAAGAACTTGACATTAAGAGAGAATTCCCATTTCTATGGCAAAAGGAAATTAAATATTTAGGGATTAAACTGACTGCATCAATAGAAAAAATGTACCTAATAAACTATATCCCCCTTCTAGAAGAATTGAGAGAAGAAATAAGGAGAATGAGAACAAAGCCCCTGTCATGGTTAGGAAGAATTAATGCCTTAAAAATGATTATTCAACCTAAAATCCTTTATAAATTTCAGCTATTACCAATATATATCCCCCCCCTATATTTTAAAATGATAAATTCTTTAATTTCCAAATTTATCTGGAACAACAAGAAACCTAGAATCCCACTGAAGACTTTGCAAAAGGGAAAAGACGAGGGGGGTCTGAATGTCCCAGACTTTAGAAAATATTACGAAGCAGCAGTGTTAACACGGGTGGTGGAATGGGCAAAATTAGAAAGTAAAAAAAGATGGGGAAAAATAGAACACAGTTTATCAGGCACAAATTTAGGTAGAGAAATCTGGACTCCTTTAAAATATAGATCACTAGGGAAGACAACACCTTTGGTCACAAAAAATGTGTTTAGAGTATGGGAGGGAATACACAAACATAATAAGTGGAAATATAATTCCCCTTTAATTTATTTAAAAGATAATGATTTTTTTGCACCTGGTAAAAGTACAATAGGAGGGAAATGGATAAAACAAGATAATATGCAATTACGACACATAATTAAAGAGGGGAAATTGAAAACACTAGCAATATTACAGAAAGAAAATGATTGGATGGATTTGAATGAGTGGCGATACCTGCAGCTTAGACATTTCGTCTCAAGACTACCACAACCGCTTAGAGATGGAGAAAATTTGACTGCCTTGGAGCGGATATGTGAGGGGAAATCCCCAAGAGCAGGTATTGCCCAGCTTTATAAGGTCTTGAGACGGGAATGTGAAGCGGAGGTACCAACTTTCATTCAAAAATGGGAAGAAGAGATAGGAGCACGGGGTGAAAACCAAAATATAGAAAAAATATTGAAGATGGTGCACAGATCCACGGAAAATAGTAAGATGATAGAAACAAATTATAAAATTTTAGTAAGATGGTATAGGACCCCAGATATAATGGCAAAGTACCAGGAGGGACAATCTGGGAAATGTTGGAGGAATTGTGGACAAACGGGAAGTTTGGCCCATATATGGTGGGATTGTCCCAAGATTAAAGAATATTGGAGAGAAATAATAAGATATATAGAAGTAATAGCTAAAATACAGTTACCTGAGAACCCATGGTTATGCCTATTCCATGCAGTAGATACCCCAATTAAGGAGTATAGGAATTCCCTCACAAGCTCATTAATAAACGTGGCAAAAAGCCTGATTCCGAAAAAATGGAAAGAAATAGAAGCACCCAAAGTAAAGGAATGGCTAGGAAAAGTTGAGGAAATGTATAGTATTGAAGGGCTGGGAATGGAGGAAGAAAGAGAAAGAAAGAGATTCCATGTGAAATGGAAATACTGGAAAATCTTTAGACAATCTATGATTTTTAACGAGGTAATGGGTCGGTAGGGGTGGGGAGAGGGGTGGGAGGGAAATATTTTAGAAGAACTCGAGAAGTAAAGAAAGAAAACCAGGATAATGTGAAAAATTTAAGGGCATGAATGTATTTTGGTCCTATGGCTTTCTTTTATAATACTTGATTATGTTTTGTACGCAACTTAACCACTTGCCGACCGCCTAACGCCGATGTACGTCGGCAGAATGGCACGGGCAGGCATAAGCACGTACATGTACGTGATTTGCCTCCCGCGGGTCGGGGGCCCGATCGGGCCCCCGCCCGGTGCCTGCGGCGGTCGGTTTTCGTTCGGGAGCGATCCCGGACGAGGGGACGGCCATTCATTCATGGCCACCCCCTCGCGATCGCTCCCGACGAATAGAAATCCCCGGTGACATCACTTCCTCTCCTGTAATGTAAACACAGGAGAGGAAGTGATGTATTCTCTCCTCCGTGTCGGTATTTTTCGTTCCGACACGGAGGAGAGCGGATCAGTGAGTTGCACCAACACATCCCACACACAGTAGAACATGCCAGGCACACTCACACCCCCCCTTTACCCCCCGATCACCCCCCCAATTACCCCTGCCCCCCAGTCACAGTGACACCAATGTCATTTTTTTTTTTTTTTTTTTTTTTTTTTGCATTGGTGTCATTTGTGACTGTAATAACTGTTAGGGCAGTTAGAGTTAGCCCCCTTTAGTTCTAATGTACCCCCCTAACCCCCCCAATAAAGGTTTAACCCCGTGATCACCCCCCGTCGCCAGTGTCACTAAGGCTGGGTTCACATTGCAGCGGTTTATGAGAACGAATGTGATTCGCACCGCACTGCAGTGCAAATCACATCCGATCTCTGTGCGATTCGAGTTCAGCCATTCGCCGCACCCGCCGCACCCGCCACACCCGCCGCACCCGCCGCAAATTCGCACGGGACCCTTTTTTTGGCCCGCAGCAGAATCGGATCGCATGGGTGTTCACACCATGCGATCCGAGTTTGCAGATCGCACTGCGATATGCGAACTGATCTGGGGGTGTCAGTAACATTTCACTGACACTCCCAGCAGTTCGCATAGGGCAGTGTGAACTGCCGCCGGGAGGCATGCGATGCGGGAACCCGCCGCGGATTCGCGGCGTTTCCGCATCGCTCCAGTGTGAACCCAGCCTAATAAGCGATCATTTTTCTGATCGCCGTATTAGTGTCCCAGGTGACGCTAGTTAGGCAGGTAGGTATTTAGGTTCGCCGCAGCTTTTTATAGCGCCAGGGACCCCCATATACTACCGCATAAAGCCCCCTGATTGCCCCCTAGTTAACCCTTTCACCAGTGATCACCATATAACTGTTACAGGTGACGCTGGTTGGTTAGTTATTTTTTTATAGTTTCAGGGCACCCGCCATTTATTACCTAATAAAGGTTTAACCCCCTGATCACCCGGCGGGTGTCATTTGTGACTAATAACTGTTAGGGCAGTTAGGGTTAGCCCCCTTTAGTTCTAAGGTACCCCCCTAACCCCCCCAATAAAGGTTTAACCCCGTGATCACCCCCCGTCGCCAGTGTCACTAAGGCTGGGTTCAGATTGCAGCGGTTTGAGAACGGATGTGATTCGCACTGCAGTGCAAATCACATCCGATCTCTGTGCGATTCGAGTTCAGCCATTCGCCGCACCCGCCACACCCGCCGCACCCGCCGCAAATTCGCACGGGACCCTTTTTTTGGCCCGCAGCAGAATCGGATCGCATGGGTGTTCACACCATGCGATCCGAGTTTGCAGATCGCACTGCGATATGCGAACTGATCTGGGGGTGTCAGTAACATTTCACTGACACTCCCAGCAGTTCGCATAGGGCAGTGTGAACTGCCGCCGGGAGGCATGCGATGCGGGAACCCGCCGCGCATTCGTGGCGTTCCCGCATCGCTCCAGTGTGAACCCAGCCTAATAAGCGATCGTTTTTCTGATCGCTGTATTAGTGTCACAGGTGACGCTAGTTAGGCAAGTAGGTATTTAGGTTCGCCGCAGCTTTTTATAGCGCCAGGGACCCCCATATACTACCGCATAAAGCCCCCTGATTGCCCCCTAGTTAACCCTTTCACCAGTGATCACCATATAACTGTTACAGGTGACGCTGGTTGGTTAGTTATTTTTTTATAGTTTCAGGGCACCCGCCATTTATTACCTAGTCTCACTAGTGTACCCCTAAATTTAGGGGTGTCTACTTTCCAAAATGGGGTCATTTGGGGGGGGTTTGTGCCATCTTGGCATTTTATGGCCTTCAAAACTGTAACGCCCTTAGAAAGCCTGAAGGCGGTGCTTGGTTTTCGGGGCCCCGTACGCGGCTAGGCTCCCAAAAAGTCCCACATATGTGGTATCCCCGTACTCAGGAGAAGCAGCAGAATTTATTTTGGGGTGTCATTTCACATATGCCCATGGCATGCGTGAGCAATATATCATTTAGTGACAACTTTGTGAAAAAAAAAAAAAAAAAAAAAAAGTTTGTAATTTTCCCGCAACTTGTGGCAAAATATAAAATATTCCATGGACTCAACATGCCTCTCAGCAAATAGCTTGGGGTGTCTACTTTCTAAAATGGGGTCATTTGTGGGGGTTTTGTGCCATCTTGGCATTTTATGGCCTTCAAAACTGTAATAGGTAGTGAGGAGTGAAGTCAAATATTTACGCCCTTAGAAAGCCTGAAGGCGGTGCTTGGTTTTCGGGGCCCCGTACGCGGCTAGGCTCCCAAAAAGTCCCACATATGTGGTATCCCCGTACTCAGGAGAAGCAGCAGAATTTATTTTGGGGTGTCATTTCACATATGCCCATGGCATGTGTGAGCAATATATCATTTAGTGACAACTTTGTGAAAAAAAAAAAAAAAAAAAAAAAGTTTGTAATTTTCCCGCAACTTGTGGCAAAATATAAAATATTCCATGAACTCAACATGCCTCTCAGCAAATAGCTTGGGGTGTCTACTTTCTAAAATGGGGTCATTTGTGGGGGTTTTGTGCCATCTTGGCATTTTATGGCCTTCAAAACTGTAATAGGTAGTGAGAAGTGAACTCAAAAATTTACGCCCTTAGAAAGCCTGAAGGCGGTGCTTGGTTTTCGGGGCCCCGTACGCGGCTAGGCTCCCAAAAAGTCCCACATATGTGGTATCCCCGTACTCAGGAGAAGCAGCAGAATTTATTTTGGGGTGTCATTTCACATACGCCCATAGCATGTGTGAGCAATATATCATTTAGTGACAACTTTGTGTAAAAAAAAAAAAAAAATTTTTTTTTTGTCATTATTCAATCGCTTGAGGCAAAAAAATAAAATATTCAATGGGCTCAACATGCCTCTTATCAATTTCCTTAGGGGGTCTACTTTCCAAAATGGGGTCATTTGGGGGGGTTTTGTACTGCCCTGCCATTTTAGCACCTCAAGAAATGAGATAGGCAGTCGTAAACTAAAAGCTGCGTAAATTCCAGAAAACGTACCTTAGTTTGTAGATGTGACAACTTTTGCGCAAACCAATAAATATACAATTATTGACTTTTTTTTTACCAAAGACATGTGGCTGAATACATTTTGGCCTAAATGTATGACTAAAATTGAGTTTATTGGATTTTTCTAATAACAAAAAGTAGAAAATATCATTTTTTTTCAAAATTTGCGGTCTTTTTACGTTTATATCGCAAAAAATAAAAATCGCAGAGGCAATCAAATACCATCAAAAGAAAGCTCTATTTGTGGGAAGAAAAGGACGCAAATTTTGTTTGGGTACAACATTGCATGACCGCGCAATTACCAGTTAAAGCAGCGCAGTGCCAAAGTGTAAAAAGACCTCTGGTCATTTACCAGCAAAATGGTCCGGTCTGAAAGTGGTTAAATGAAAAATTTAAATAAAGAATAAAAAAAAAAAAAAAAAAAAAAAAACATTTTGTAAGGTTAGTGCACTCTATTTGTGTCGCTGTACTGTGGACTATTGCACTTCATTGGAAGTCCCCGTCTATACCCTTAGCACAGGTTCTCTCACGTATTGACCAGGTAATGCTGTCCGAAAAGATCTTTCACACTCTGCATGACTCTGAACACATTTATGACCTTAAGTGGAACCCATGGTTCCTGTTTCGCTTACTGAAGTGATCGCACCCTAGGTTTTTTATTTTGCTTCTCTTTTCTGTTTACATTTTTTCCTCTTTTTCCTTTGTTTCTCTCTGATTCTCTTTTCCCTCTCTCTCTATCATGATCTTTCTTTGTATTTTGGTTATGATGGTCAGCTTATTTAACATGTCACTCTCTTTACTTTTATAACCTGTTGTTGGATGTAAGACCCATACAGCTATTCAGTTATCAATGGTTTGTCCTGCAGGGTTCTGCTATTTGTTTATCACCTTTTTGTAACCTTGTCATCCAACTTCTTATGCCAATGTTGTAATATGAATCCTTTTGCTGACTTTGTATTTCTGTTAATAGCTTTAATAAAACTTTTTTGAAAACAAAAAAAAAGAAGAATTCTAGAGTGTCAGCTAAAGACTTACAAAAGTGTCTGGCATATGCTAACATCCCTGTTAGCAAATCTACGATCTGTAAAACACTAAACAAGAATGGATTTCATGGGAGGATACCACAGAGGAAGCCACTGCTGTCCAAAAAAAGATTGCTGCACGTTTACAGTTTGCACAAGAGCACCTGGATGTTCCACAGGGGTACTGGCAAAATATTCTAAACACAGATGAAACCAAAGTTGAGTTGTTTTGAAGAAACGCACAATACTATGTGTGGAGAAAAAAAGGCAGAGCACGCCAACATCAAAACCTCATCCCAGCTGTGAAGTATGGTGGTGGGGGCATCATGGTTTGGGGTTGCTTTGCTGCGTCAGGGCCTGTACGGATTTCTATCATCAAAGGGAAAATTAATTCCTAAGTTTATCAAGACATTTTGCAGGAGAACTTAAGGTCATCTGTCCACCAGCTGAAGCTCAACAGAAGATGGGTGTTGCAACAGGACAACGATCCAAAGCATAAATATAAATCAACAACAGAATGGCTTAAACAAGAAAATACGCCTTCTGGAGTGGCCCAGTCAGAGTCCTGACCTCAACCCGATTGTGATGCTTTGGCATGACCTCAAGAAAGCGATTCACACCAGACATCCCAAGAATATTGCTGAACTGAAACAGTTCTGTAAAGAGGAATGGTCAAGAATTACTCCTGACCGTTGTGCACGTCTGACCTGCAACTACAAGAAACGGTTGAAGTTATTGCTGCCAAAGGAGGTTCAAGCAGTTATTAAAGCCAATGGTTCACATACTTTTTCCACCAGCAGTGTGAATGTTTACATGGCGTGTGCAAAAAAAAATTGGTAACATTTATTTCTTTGTGTGTTATTAGTTTAAGCAGACTGTGATTGTCTATTGTTGTGAATTAGATTAAGATCCGATCACATTTTATGACTAATTTGTGCAGAAATCTATCTCATTCCAAAAGGGTTCACATACTCTTTTTTTCTACTATATTTCCCTAGTCTTTCTGGAGTTCTATACCACAGAGTTACGCATTTATAATTCATTTCCACCATCCCATTATTTACTGATGATCCATTTACTAGTTTTAGGATTTTAACTACTTCTTGATTCCTTCCTCATTTCCCCAATTCCCTCTCCCAATTTTTTATAAATATCGGAATTTCCAGCTCTTCCACTTCTATCAAAGTTTTATATATCCTAGATATATTCCCACTTGTTTTTTTGATGGTACATAATCATTCTATCAATGTAAGTGCTTCTCCTCTTATTGGGAGAGGAAGTGCTGCTATGAAGTGTTTGAGCTGAAAATACCTCCATTCATTAAGCCCCAGCACATCTTTTTTTGTTTTTAATTCTTGTAAGGTGCAAATTTTTTCCCCTTGTATTATATCACGTATTTGTGCGTTTTATTATTTTTTTGTTTAACCACTTCAGCCCCGGACCAATAAACAGCCTAAGGACCAGAGGTCTTTTTACAATTTCGCACTGCGCTGCTTTAACTGGTAATTGCGCAGTCATGCAATATTCCACCCAAACGAAATTTGCGTCCTTTTCTTCCCACAGATAGAGATTTCTTTTGATGGTATTTGATTGCCTCTGCAATTTTTATTTTTTGCGCTATAAATGGAAAAAGAGCGAAAATTTTGAAAAAAAAAAATTTTCTTCTTTTTGTTATATAGAAAAATCGAATAAACTAAATTTTAGTCATACATTGAGGGCAAAATGTATTCAGCCACATGTCTTTAGTAAAAAAAATGTCACTAAGCGTATATCTGTTGGTTTGCGCAAAAGTTATAGCGTCTACAAACTAGAGTACATTTTCTGGAATTTACACAGCTTTTAATTTATGACTGCCTATCTCATTTCTTGAGGTGCTAAAATGGCAGGGCAGTACAAACCCCCCCAAATGACCCCATTTTGGAAAGTAGACACCCCAAGGAAATTGCTGATGGGTATGTTGAGCCCTTTGAATATTTATTTTTTTTGTCCTAAGGGATTGAATAATGCCAAAAAATAATTAAATGATATATTGCTCACACATGCCATAGTTATATGTGGAATTGCACCCCAAAATATATTCCGCTACTTCTCCCGAGTATGGGGATACCACATGTGTGGGACTTTTTGGGAGTCTAGTCACGCACGGCACCCCGAAAACCAATCACCACCGTCAGGATTTCTAAGGGTGCAAATTTTTGATTTCACTCCTCACTACCTATCACAGTCCATAAAATGCCAAAATAGCACAAAACCCCCCCAAATGACCCCATTTTGGAAAGTAGACACCCCAAGCTATTTACTGAGAGGCATGTTGAGTCCATGGAATATTTTATATTTTGCCACAAGTTGCGGGAATATTACAAACTTTTTTTTTTGCACAAAGTTGTCACTAAATGATATATTGCTCAGACATGCTATGGGCATATGTGAAATTACACCACAAAATACATTCTGCTGCTTCTCCTGAGTACAGGGATACCACATGTGTGGGACTTTTTGGGAGCCTAGCCGCGTATGGGACCCCAAAATCCAAGCACCGCCTTCAGGATTTCTAAGGGCATTAATTTTTTATTTCACTCCTCACTACCTATCACAGTTTTGAAGGCCATAAAATGCCAAGATGGCACAAAACCCCCCCAAATGACCCCATTTTGGAAAGCAGACACCCCAAGCTATTTGCTGAGGGGCATGTTGAGACCATTGAATATTTTTTTTTTTTGGTTCCAAGGGATTGAATAATGACAAAAAATAAAAATATTTTTTTTTTTTTACAAAAAGTTGTCACTAAATTATATATTGCTCACACATGCCATGGTTATATGTGTAATTGGTGGAAAAGAAGTATTCCTGCGCCACGTCACGGAAATAGAGGGAGATAGGGTACTGCTGCACACACTGAAAGGGAAATATCTGAACCCCGGGGAATAATGAGTTTAAAAATACTCACAAACAGTCTGTACAAGCAGTGTATAAACTCCCCTGATGAAGTCATGTGACCCGTGACGAACACGCGTCGGGACACAGCAACCAGGAAGTGACGTAGACCGAGCCCGTAGCTCGTTTATACACTGCTTGTACAGACTGTTTGTTTGTGAGTATTTTTAAACTGTTTTAATAACAATAAACCTGTTGAAGCATCTTACACTATTCTTCCTCCATCTCTGCTTAAACCCATGTATATGCCATACCACTGAGGAACCCTGACTGCAATACCACAGAGGAAACCCCCTTAAAGGGACCATATCATTGGTCAGGACCTGGGCACCCCACATTAAAGGGAAAATTCCGCTAAAGGATCCCAAAAAGCTCTCTATATATACGCTGTTACCTTACAGACATCCATTACTGGTATATACGGGACCACCAAGGCCACATCCCCTTCCACCAGCACCACTGCCCTTCCCATTGCAACAGCTCCACATCGTATATCTTGTTGAAGAAGTCACATCCTATGCGATTTTGAGAATAATCGCAGCACTTTGCACTGAAAACTGACTTTTTGTCTGATACACTTATTATTTTTGTCACTTAATTATTATTTATGTTTGAAGGTTTGCCTATGTGCACCACAGCAGAACACCTGCACTTTATGCGATTTTAGGATCGCAACACGCTGCACTTTTGAATGTTATATTGTGTTTTTTCTTCTTTTTTCTTGTTTTTATTATTTCACGGTTTTATGTTGTAGATTTTACACTAATAGCAACGAACATTATTGTTTTATCAGCCACAGCGGCACATTGGAATATTTGCACTTTTATGCGACTACAGGATCGCAACACATTGCACTTTGGATTTTATATGAATTTTCACTATTTTATGTATTTATGTTGTGGACTATTAGTAGAAATGAGTGTTGCTGTTTAAACTAGTCACATAGACATACCCAGACCTGTTTTGTTTACTGGATATCCCCCCATTGCAAATTTTATATACTGCTTTTATTAATAGATATATCCTCCTTGTGTACAGCGCACCACTACCCTTCTTATATGTGGAATTTTGCTGCTTCTCCTGAGTACGGGGATACCACATGTGTGGGACTTTCAGGGAGCCTAGCTGCGTACGGGGCCCCAAAAACCAATCGCCACCTTCTGGATTAGGGCGCAAATTTTTGATTTCACTCCTCACTACCTATTACAGTTTCGAAGGCCATAAAATGCCAAAATAGCACAAGTAGACACCCCAAGCTATTTGCTGAGAGTCATGTTGTCTGAACGAAAAAAAAGATTGATCGGTGGGTATGCCCACCATTAGAATACCTCCTTTCATCCACCCACTTCTAATGATGGACATACATGCACCATTTATATATGCCGAAGCATGGGGGCATCCTCCCGCAAAAAAGTTATGCCGCATACATACATTCAAACTTTTCCACGGGCAAGCCCTCCGTCGGAATTTTGACCATATGTACGCGGCATTAGGAGCAAAATTGCTCCTCCACCCCTTATGCCCCCATGCTTCGGCATATATGCTCTTTTTTAATTGTGGTGGTGAAATTACCTCCTACAGCACTGGAGTCACGGCTTTATGTATCGTGGGAGCAAACGCTGTTGCTGTCAAGATAAATAAATCCACGCTGCAGCTGAATGGCGTACCTGAAAACATGAAAAATTGTTAACAATAAAACACAGTAAACAGTAAAGTATAAAAAATTAGAGAGGAGAGAGAGAGAGAGAACAATAAAACGACAACTATTTTTTTTTTTATATTTTATATATATATATATATATTTTTTTTTTTTTACTTTTTTTTTTATACACCTTTTTTTTTAACTGTAAACTGTAACAACTGTAACATTTCGGGTCTCTCAAAATGCGATGACATCTTGGGAGACTCTGTGTTAGTGTGCCTAGCCTGTGAAATGCTGTACCCTACGCTAATACTTCACTAGTGTGTGGTAGCGTTCAAAACACTCACCAAGGCAAAGACCAGGATTGCAAGGACAGCGTGGACAATAACAACGGGTGTCACGCCTATATCCGCGCTTGGTACAGACACGACATCTTTTTTGGGGGGCTCGTTAGGTAGGGGTACTCGGGATGGCATAAGAATAATTCGCTAATTCGGGGGTTTGATATATAGAATAATATATCATCTCCAAATGCAGCTAATTTATGCTCCTGTTCTCTGACTTTGAAGCCCCCCTATGTCCACATCCCCCCGCTCTGTTGCCAGAAGAGGTTCCATCACGACAGGGGACATCCCTGTCTCGTCCCATTATTCATTCTAAAGGGGGATGACAATGTTCCATTTACTTTCACCATCGCTGTAGGACCTTTATATAGTGTTTGTATCCACTGCATCATCATTTTCGGTATCTATCGTCAGGAGTAGACCGGGGACTCTCCCTTCTTTTATTTATTTTTTAAAGTAACAAAAGTGTTCATACCCCATTGTCCCTCCCCTCTCTCCTTGGTACAAAAACCCACTTGATCAGGATGGACCAGCTCCGTCATTAACCACTTAAGCCCCGGACCATTTGGCTGGTCAATGACCAGAGGACTTTTTACAATTTGGCACTGCACTGCTTTAACTGGTAATTGCGCGGTCATGCAATGTTGTACCCAAACAAAAGTTTCATATTTTTTTTTTGCTATATAAACATAAAAAGACCGAAATTTTTAAAAAAAAATATATATTTTCTACTTTTTGTTATTGGAAAAATCCAATAAACTCAATTTCAATCATACATTTGGGCCAAAATGTATTCAGCCACATGTCTTTGGTAAAAAAAAAAAAAAGTCAATAAGCGTATATTTATTGGTTTGCGCAAAAGTTATCACATCTACAAACTAAGGTACATTTTATGGAATTTACGCAGCTTTTTGTTTGACTGCCTATCTCTTTTCTTGAGGTGCTAAAATGGCAGGGCAGTACAAACCCCCTCCAAATTACCCCATTTTGGAAAGTAGACACCCTAAGGAAATTGCTAAGAGGCATGTTGAGCCCATTGGATATTTAATTTTTTTGTCCCAAGCAATTTGAATAATGACTAAAAAAAAAGTTTACAAAAAGTTGTCACTAAATGATATATTGCTCACACATGCCATGGTTATATGGTGGCCATGGTTATATGTGGAGTACGGGGATACCACACGTGTGAGACTTTTTGGGATCCTAGCCGCGTACAGGGCCCCGAAAACCAAGCACCGCCTTCAGGATTTCTAAGGGCATACATTTTTAATTTCACTCCTCACTACCCATTACAGTTTTGAAGGCCATAAAATGCCAAGATGGCACAAACCCCCCCCCCCAAATGACCCCATTTTGGAAAGTAGACACCCTAAGCTTGCTGAGAGGCAGGTTGAGTCCATGGAATATTTTATATTTTGCCACAAGTTACAGGAATATGACAAACTTTTTTTTTTCTTTGCACAAAGTTGTCACTAAATGATATATCGCTCAAACATTCCATGGGCATTTGTGGAATTACACCCCAAAATACATTCTGCCGCTTCTCCTGAGTACAGGGATACTACATGTGTGGGACTTTTTTGGGAGCCTAGCTACGTACGGGGCCCCGAAAGCCAAGCAATACCTTCAGGATTTCTAAGGGCGCATATTTTTGATTTCACGCCTCACTACCTACCTATCACAGTTTTGAAGGCCATAAAATGGCAAGATCGCACAACCCTCCCCCCCCCCCAAATGACCCTATTTTGGAACGTAGACACCCCAAGCTATTTGCAGAGAGGCATGGTGAGTATTTTGCAGCTCTTATTTGTTTTTGAAAATGAAGAAAAAAAGGAAAAATTCATTTTTTTATTTTTTTTTCAATTTTGAAAACTTTGTGACAAAAATACTCACCATACCTCTGAGCAAATAGCTTGGGGGGGTCTACTTTCCAAAATGGGGTCATTTGGGGGGATTTTGTGCTATCTTGGTATTCCATGGCCTCCGAAACTGATAGGCAGTGAGGAGTGAAATCAAAAATGTACACCCTTAGAAAGCCTGAAGGCAGTGCTTGGATTTTGGAGTCCCGTACGCGGCTAGGCTCCCAAAAGGTCTCACACTTGTGGTATCCCCGCACTCAGGAGAAGCAACAGAATGTATTTTGGGGTGTAATTTCACATATCACCATGGGATGTTTGAGCAATATATAATTTGTTGACAACTTTGTGCAAAAAGATAAAAATAAAAAATTAAAATTCCGCAACTTGTGTCAAAATATAAAATATTCCATGGACTCTACATGCCTTTCAGCAAATAGGGGTCATGGGGGGGTTTGAACTTTCCTGGCCTTTTATGCACAAAATTTAGAAGCTTATGTCACACATCACTCACTCTTCTAACCAGAAGACAAAGCCCTTCCTGACACTTTTTGTTTACATGAAAAAAAAAAAAATTCGCAAGAAAATTACTTTGAACCCCCAAACATTAAGTATTTTTTTTTTTTTAAGCATATGCCCTACAGATTAAAATGATGGGTGTTTCAATATTTATTTATTTATTCACACGGTATTTGCGCAGCAATTTATTTTTTATTTTAATGCACTAAAAAACACTATATTGGCCAAATGTTTGATGAAATAAAAAAGATGATCTTAGACCGAGTACATGGATACCAAACACGACGTGCTTTAAAATTGCGCAGAAACGTGCAGCGGCGACAAGCTACATACATTTTTAAAAGCCTTTAAACACCTTTACAGGTTACTACTTTAGATTTACGGAGGAGGTCTACTGCTAAAATTAGTACCCTTGATTTGACCTTCGCGGTGATACCTCACATGCATGGTGCCATTTCTGTTTATATATGACGCCAGACCGACGCTTGTGTTCGACTTTGCGCGAGAGCGGGGTTTTTGTTTTGTTTTTTAATTATTTATTTTGCTTTTTATTTTTAAACTGTTCCTTTCATTTATATTTTTTTTTTAGCATTTTTATTGTTATCTCAGTTAATGTAAATATCCCCTATGATGGCAATAGGTAGTGACAGATACTCTTTTTTTTAAAAAAAATAGGGTCTATTAGATCTAGATCTCTCCTCTGCCCTCAAAGCATCTGACCACACCAAGATTGGTATGATACAATGCTTTCGCAATTTCCCAATGGCGCTGTTTACATCCGGCAAAATCTAAGTTATGAAATGCTCGTAGCGTGCAGTTTCTTAGGCCATAGAGATGATTGGAGCCATTCTGGTCTGTGATCAGCTCTATGGTCCGATGGCGGAACCACCGGCTGCATTCTCCGGTTCCCTGTTGGGACAGGAGAGCCTGAGAAAACCATGGAAGACGGTGGGGGGACGACATTCCCTCCCACTGCTTGTAAAAGCAGTGTAGAGGCTAATTAGCCACTAGGATAGCTTTTACATGAAAGCCGACCGCTGGCTGAAAAGAATGATATGAAACGAATACCAAGATGATACCTAAACCTGCAGGCATCATTCTGGTATAACCACTCAAAGTCCAGCAACATACCAGTACGTTGCTGGTCCTTGTTGGGCATAAATTGTAATCTTTTTTTTTTCATGCAGCCTGTGGGCTGAACGAAAAAAAAGATATTGATCGGTGGGTATGCCCACCATTAGAATACCTCCCTTCATACACCATTTATATATGCCGAAGCTTTGGGGCATCCACCCCAAAAGGTAGGAGCAAATCGCTCCTCCACCCCTGCTGCCCCCATGCTTCGGCATATATGCTCTTTTTTTTAACTGTGGTGGTGAAATCACCTTCGGGTAACTAGGTACGGCGCCAACAACTGGTCATTGATGTTCACCCCTCCCATATTTTGGTTAAATTTGTGGACACAAATGGTTTTCTTCACAACACCAGTCACCATAGTAATTTGGACCGTCGTGTCCGCATGAAGGAAGGTAAGAACGAAAACATTCTTATTATCCTTCCACTTCATAGCGAGCAAGTTATTACACTGCAAGCAGGCTCTCTCCCCCAGCCTAAGATGAGAATCTACAAGCCACTGGGGAAAGCCCTGGCGATTAGGTCGCACAGTGCCACAGGCTCCAATCTGCTGGTCAAACAAATGACTAAACAGTGGCACGCTTGTGTAATAATTGTCCACATACAAATGGTACCCCTTTTCCGAATAAGGGTGACACCAAGTCCCACACAATCTTGCCAGCGCTTCCTATGTAGTCAGGGCAGTTCTCTACCTGACTATCTTTGCCCTCATAAACCATACAACTACATGTATAGCCTGTGGCCTTGTCACAGAGATTATACATCTCCCCCCATATCTGGAACGCTTGTTGGGAATGTACTGTTTGAATGACAAGCGGCAAGATAACTTAATCAGGGACTCATCAACACAGAAAACTTGATGGGGAGTAAACAAGTCTGCAAAACGTTGGTTGAAGTGGTTTATGAGGGGCCGAATTTTGTAGAGCCGATCGTATTCAGGGTCTCCGCGAGGACGACAGAGTTCATTGTCGTTGAAGTGCATGAACCGCAAAATCTGCTTGTATCGTGCCCTGGCCATGGAAGCAGAGAACACTTGCATATGGTGAATTGGGTCAGTGGACCAATATGACCGCAACTCACCCTTTTTGGTTATGCCTATGTTGAGGGAAAGGCCCAGAAAGATCTTAAATTCGGAAACTGTAATTGGTTTCCAATGTCTCGCAAGGACTGGGGAATAGTGGTGATGTGTTGACCAGCGTACAAATTGCTTTGGTCCAAGATCTATAGAGATCTTCTGTAAAAAATAGCAAATGAAAATCAAGTGTCATAAAATCAACTGCTTCCACCTGAATGCCAGGTTGGCCAGTGAATGGGGGAAGTACGGGTTCTGCAGAAGTGGTGGGTTCCCAATTAGGATTGGCAAATTCTGCAGGAAGGGCACTATGGGCACAACAGGCCTGTCTTTGTCTTTTTGGTGGCAGTAAGACACTACTTGTGCTTGCCACCTAGCCAGCTTGAACGGCGCTTATGAGACTCGCCACGTCACCACGTGCTACTGCAGTGCTGGATGTACGACCAGGGTGTACTAGGCCGCTGGTGCTTTCCAGTTCACCAGAAGGAATAGCGGCACTAGTACTGCTCTGTACTGCTCTGCTCCATATGAGGGACCTGCGGATCTTGCACATCAACAACAGAAGAAGTTTCGGGGTCTGGTATGCCTGACCTTAGCAGGGACCACATTTCTCTCATCTGTCATGGAGCCGCTGTCCTCTACAGGATCATATTCTGAGCCTGAATCTGACAGATGAGTGAGGTCAGGGCACTTCACTAGTGTACCTTCGATTTGCCATTTCTTTCTCGTACATCACAGGACACAGAGACTCAGTAATTACTGATGGGTTATAGGGTATCACTAGGTGATGGGACACTGGCACACCCTAGACAGGACATTCAATCCCCCATATAACCCCTCCCCCTAGTGGAGGTACCTCAGTTTTTTCGCCAGTGTCTTAGTTGTTGCTCACAAGTAAAGATGTGCTGTGCTGAGCGCCACTGGAATATTCCTTACTGGGGCCAGCTATGCAACCGGATCCATTCAAAGTGTCTTTTCCAGACCGAATTGGATGGTACCCGGGCCTCATGTCTGAAGAAACAAGGTTTTACCTGTAACACTTCTCTTTTTAGAGAGCTGGACCCTGGGACCCAGTATTTGTTTTTTCAGCCATATTCCTGGCAGGGTGCTTTATAGGCCCAGAACTGCGGATCCCCCTATTCAAGGGGGCCCCAGTCTCTGAAGGTTTTTTTCCTAATGGAGCCCACCATGAGAGGTGAAGATTGGGTCTGTTATTCAAACCCTGCAGCTGGATAAGATAAGGGAGACTCCTCAAGAATTTTTCTAATTCTAGTAGGTTTTCTCCTTTTAAGTAAATGTATGGTATGCCTATAGTCGCTACCGGGGGCTGCCAAGAGCACATACCTTTCATGCCTGTTCTGTCTGCTTGGTGTCCCTGCTCTATGCTCCTCCAGCCATGCTCCAGGAAGGATGAGGGTAAGGGTTTTCTTTCCTTCTGTGATTCTCCCTCCACCAATTAAGGGACTGGGACAGGCCTGGGCAGAGAGCGATAACATACTGCACCACCCACCTCCGTTCGCCGCCACCATTACAGCGGCTTCACGTCCACTCGCCCTTCCCTCTTCTCTGCCCCAGCCTCCCCTCCATGCTGCTCAGCAGGGTTAGAGCCTCTGCTCGCGCAGGAAACGCTTGTTTTAAAAAAAAACGAGCAGGGGCGGAAATGGTCGGAGGGGGGGGGGGGGCGGAGCACTAGGCTACACAGGCTTTAAAGTGCACTCTTTTAAAGATGCACACAGCCTATGGAGGGACACAGAGCTGACAGGCACATGTGAGTGTGGGGGACACAGGCATTCCCAGGCAGCATTTACTGAGTCTTGTTAGACGTGGCAGTAGCTGAACTACAGTGCTCAGCAGTCAGTGCATTTTTTTGTGGTACCTCTACCTTTTGTTGCTTTGCACTATACCCCAAAGCACTATACACAAGTACCCCACATAATAGGGGCTCAAAAGGGTCCCCTTCAGGCTCTGAGGACCCCCTCTCTGCAGCACATCCCCCCCTGCAGGAACCGGGGAGGCTGGTCAGGGAGAGCCGTCGGGGTCAGGGGCTGCAGCTGCTTCTGGCACTTCAGCCCCTGTTACACAGGAGGTTTTTTCCTCAACCATAAACGGTTTAGAGGAAAGATTAGTGGCCTTAATCTTCACTCAGTGGAAGAAAACGCACTAGGCCCCTCTCTGTCACCCAGGACCCTCAGAGTGAGGAACTCTGGGATAAAGGAGGAATCGGGAGGAGGCTGATGATTCCACTTCTGAGGAATCTAGTGGAGAAGGGCCCTCTTCAGCTTCTCAGGATGAGAAGATGTTGGTGCAAATTCTTGCTGGATTGGTCCGCTCCACATTGGGGGTATATAATTGGGGAAATTTTTCAGAGAAATAATTTAGGAGTGGCCGAATTTTAAATAGTTTGTCAAAAGCTGGGTCATTTCGGGGAGGGCACTTGGTGTTGTCATTGTAGTGGAGGAACCACATAATCATTAGGTATCGTGATCTTGGCATAAGGGATGAGAAGAGTGGCATGTGGTGGACAGGTTTGGTAGACCAATAGGAGTACAATTGTTTTTTTTTTTTTTTTTTTTTTTTTTTTTGAAAGTCCCATAGAAAAAGTTAGGCCTAAGAAAATTATAAAATTCCTCTACGGTTAGTTCTCTCCACTGAAAGGGACAGGCATAACTAGAGCCAGGGTTGCTTACTATGTGCTGCTGTGCGTAGAGGTTGCACTGGGCCACAATGGACGATAGTAAGTCTTCGGTGAAAGCCAAATGAAAAAAATCAAGCATGGAAAAATCATCGGTGTTCACCTGGACACCTGGCTAGGCAGTGAAGGGGGGGATATTTGCTTCTCCGCAGTTAGAGGACAGCCACAGGGGGTTTTGAATGGCATAGGGAAGGCTGGCATAGCCCCTATTCGAGGTGGACAGCACTGCTCTCGAGGTGGACGGCTCTGCTCTCGAGGTGGACGGCTCTGCGCTGCTGGTAGTAGGCTGCTGCTCCATGCCAGAATGCCTTCTTTTCACGGGCACACATTCCTCTTGTGATTTCTGTATCAGACCTGCTGCTTGTAAAGGGTTCATAGGCAGAATCCGAATCGGACTGAGAATCAGAGAGCTCCCCGCTGCTCTCATCGGTGATACTTAGAAGCTGGTAGGCCTCCTCGCTAGTAAAATATTTTTTGCCATACTGGTGGCTGGTGAGGCTGCCCTGCAGAACACTGCGGTGGCACTGGTGGGCACAGGTGCCCTGGTGGACACAGGTGGCACTGGTGGGCACAGGCGGCACTGATGGACACAGGCAGCACTGATGGGGCACTGCAGTGGCGCAGGTGGCACTGGGCACTATAGTGGCTTTGGTTGCACTGGTGTGGCTCTGCTGGCACTGATTAGCACACAGATGGCACTGGTGGGCACAGGCAGCACTGATGTCACTATAGTGGCTTTGGTTGCACTGGTGTGGCTCTGGTAGCACTGATTAGCACACAGATGGCACAGGCTGCACTGGTGTGGCACTGATGGGCACAGGTGTGCTCTGTAGTGGCACTGGTGTGGCACAGAGGTGACACAGATGATAGATGGCACTGTTGTGGCACTGCTGGGCACTGTTGTGGCACTATTGGGCACTCACGGTTAACTCAAATGGCTCTCCTCTCCTCTCACGCTGCATCAGTGTAAGGAGAGGAGAGGGATGAACTTATGATGACCCTGTGATGCATTTGTTTACATTTGTGATTGCTCCATCATTGGACAGAGCGATCACGTGGTAAAGGGCTGCTGCCATTGGCCCTTTACTGCCGTCCGTGTTGTGCCGGGTCCCGAGAACCCGGCGAGCATGGATGTTCCGGGGTGCGATTCTCCAGGAGGACGTCATATGACGGCCTCCCAGAGATAACAAACCTACCTGTAGCCGTCATTCGGCTATAGGCCGGTTATTAAGTGGTTAAATAGATGTCCTAATGTAAAAAACGAACCTTTTTTTTTTTTTTCCTCTACTGTACCTTTTGCTTTTCTTATAATGTTGTCTAGTTCCTGGATGTGTTGATTGTGGATATGGGTGGGGATAGTGTGGCTATTTCATCATTTCCTCTATCCGCACTGTCTCCTGGGAGCTTGTGTGATTGTTCCCAGGAGTCAGTGTGACGGCCTGGCGCGAGTTATCACGTGATTTTGAAACCGGAAGGGACGTCATTACTACAGTCACGTCAAAAAATGTGCAGTCCGTTTAGCAATAATATCCATGCAATGTGAGCAGTCAATATGATGTTCCCTCTTCCTTTGACTTTCAGTGCTTTACATGCACCCCTTGTTTCCCCCAGCCTCTCACCTCCAATAAAGGTCCCTACGGACCGGATCACACTTGAGGGGTGGTTAGTAACCAATCTTCCACCATTAAAACTAAAGTCTCCAAGAACTCCAACCAGTTCCTCCAATAGCAGTGATCCAGGTAGTATATAAAAGAATGAGGGGGGGCTCCAATGAGTAGTAACGCACAATATTTATTTGTAATAAAAAATCAACAATTACATTCAAGTAAAACTTTTCCGGAAATTTAAACAGTGGAGCTTCTGGTCTCGGCCGCGACCGGAAGTAACAAGTGACACCTCAACTCCTCCCTTTACATATACGCCGGCACAATGGCCTTTAGGGAGGAGTTGAGGTGTCACTTGTTACTTCCGGTCGCGGCCGAGACCGGAAGCTCCGCTGTTTACATTTCCTGAAAAGTTTTACTTGAATGTAAGTGTTGATTTTTTATTGCAAATAAATATTGTGCGTTACTACTCATTGGAGCCCCCCAATGATTTGATATAGAGTGCAGAGAACACTTTTATATGTGAGCAGCTTCCTACATATCATACCCATTTTTTCCTAGCGAGAGTGTTGCGCAACAGGACTTTCCCATTTTTATATTCCCTGCCGGCTCCAAAAAGGGGAAAAAAATCCCAAAACTGCTGCGGTCAACTCATCGCCCTGCTTGCCGTTGCCACCTTCCCCATTGCCGGATCCCACAGTGGTCAGATGTCTCCGGGTTTTGTTGGCGGAAATGGAGATTGATCCTGGGGGGGCCCCGGTGGAGATGTCGGCCCCACTACCTCATGATGGTACAGTCATGATCCTTGCCGCTATTAAGCAGAGTAGGACCTCACTGCTGGTGCGTATAGACCATCTTGCTGCGGAGAGTAATCTTATAAGGAATGACCTCGACAAAATATGGGGGAGAATATCTGAAACGGAGTCTAGAATATCAGCCACCGAAGATCTTACTAACACCCATGCCACCTCTATTGCTGAGTTGCAGCACACAGTACAGTCCCTTTTCGCAAAGTCTGATGATGCTGAAAACTGCCACAGACGCAACAATGTAAGAGTCTTGGGGCTGCCTGAGAAAGAAGAAGGTGATCGCCAAGCTGAATTTGCGGAGGAGTTCTTTAAAAATCTTTTGGGCCTTGTGGATGTGTCACCCACCTACGTAGTTGAAAGGACTCCCTGGGTGCCTATGGGTCGTGCCATCCTGGGGAACCCTCCCAGGCCTTTTTTGGTTTGCTTCCTCAACTACAGGGACAGGATCCTCTCTGAAGCCCGCAAACATCCCTCACTCAAATATGGCAACGCCTCTGTTCTACTCTTCCTCGATTTTTCGGCTGACTTGTAGCAGAAGCGAAAAACCTTCAATGATGTTCGTAGAAGGCTCCGAGACAAGAACATAAAATACATCATGCTCTACCCTAGCCACCTGCGGGTTCAACATGGCGGAGCATACCCGTTCTTTGACAACCCAGCGGATGCTGACAACTGGCTGATCAAATTACATTGAGGAGTTTTATGCACAACAGTTATCTGATGCACGGATTTCCCACATCCTTGCCCACTCTATCCTTAAAATTAGAATTAAGAAGTTATTTGCATTTATCAAACACACATAAGTCCTCCTCAAGGATAGATTTGCCGTTTGCTAATGCACCAATGTTACAATTAGTGGGAGGAGCTAGTTATCTGGCTGGGGGCATTTCAGATCACACATCACTAACGGTGCACATTGGCACTCCCTCGGCTCTCCGGGGGGGGGGGGGGGCATGGAGGTTGAAGAGATGTCCTCCCATGTGGCACCACATTCCACTGCCTACTGGAAAGATAATAAAGGCTCGGCTGATCCCACAACAGTGTGGGATGCATTCAAGGCCTGTATGCGGGGACATTACATCTCAGCCGTTAAGCAGGTTGCATAATAGGAGAGAATAGGAACTGCAGGAAAGGGAAAGGGTTCGTGAACTGGCTCATGCAAATGATCAGTCTGATGCAACATTTGCAGAACTGCTAGAGGCAAGGCGCTTGCTGGCTCCACATTTTACTCAATTAACACATACATCTAGGGCTAAGAGTGCTGAATCTGTTTTTGAGCAGCGGGATAAGAATGGTAAGCTATCGGCAATGTTAGTGGCAGAACAGAGAATGCAAACAAACATACCTTGTATTAAAAATGATAGGGGGGACATTCTTACTACCCAAACTAATATTATGGTTTGTGGAGTACTACCGGGCCTTGTATGCGCCTATTCCAGTCTATGATAGTCGGGAATTAGATGCATTGTTGACGTCCCTGCATGTCCCGGTCCTGTCCGTGATGGATAAGGATATTTTGGAGGCTGACATAACTGAAAAAGAAATTGAGGCGGCCACCAGAGCTTTTCCCCCTCACAAATCACCTGGACTTGACGGTTTATGTATTCAGTGGTATAGACTCCATATGGAGGACTTGGTCCCCAGACTGAGAGCCCTGTTTCACTATTGTCTTAAGCATACATGTCTTCCAGACTCATTATTAGAGGCACAGGTGATTCCATTGCTGAAACTGGGCAAGGATTCTTTAGCTTGCTCTTCATATAGACCCATAGCACTGTTAAATCAAGATCTAAAAATGTTAACAAAGATACTAGCTACAAGACTTTGATCAGACAGGTTTCAAAAATCTACAGACACTAACCTGCACAGACTAATTGCTCATTTGCAGATCGATCATGACAGGGCGAGGACTAGGGTGGTAGTGTCCCTAGATATGGCCAAAGCCTTTGATTCTGTGGACTGGAATTATATGTTGACAGTACTGCTCCACATGGGGTTTGGGGAAGTTTTTATGACTTGGATCTCACTACTATATAGTAAAACCCAAGCAGCCATAAAGCTGGGCACCTCAGTCTCCCCCCAATTTCGGGTAGGTAGGGGCACATGTCAGGGCTGCCCGTTGTCACCATCCCTATTTGCTCTAGTGATTGAACCTTTGGCTATAGCCCTAAGGAGGTCCCCTGAAAACAAAGAAGGACTCCAATCGTGAAAGTACCGTTTGGCAAATGACAATTTATTTTAAAAAATCCTTTTCGAACATACAGCAGACCACTGACCGAATAGGTCCGATTCTAAAGAAAACTTTATAGTATACAATAGACCAAAAGGTACGACCGAATCGGTCTAACTCTAATACATGAAAAAAATATATATATGCATAAAAAACCGGTTAAAAATAAAAACAAATATACACCCGTGCTTGGGAATATTCTAAGCGTGGTGGTATCAACACAAACAGCCCGACATGTTTCGTAAAAACTTACATCCTCCTGGGGCACAGGCGATATGCTGATCCATCACATCTAAATAGCGTTACGATTAAACCAAGCCTCGATTGCGTTCGAAAGAGGGGAGGGTCAGCATTCCGGCCGAACCAAGCCTCACTTCCGGACGGTAACCATTTTTCCGAAGGCTATACAACGTATCACTCGTTCTACAAACCATTGGTCCCGCCCAGGTCGCCATTTTCATGGAGACCAAAAACACAGTCTAGGTCCTGAACGGAGTATTAAGATTAAAACAAACCTCGATTCTATTCGAAAGAGGTGGAGGTCAGCATTCCGGCTAGACCAAACCCCACTTCCGAACGACTAATTTTTCCTCGAAAGATCTAGAAATGAATCGAATCCCTCATCTCTCAAATCATTGGTCCCGCCCCGGTATCCATTTTCGTGGAGACCGAACGCGGTCCAGGTCTGGAACAATACCTAAGCTCGAGTTATATTTTCGTATAAATTGAACCTACACATGAACTGCACACCTCTAACTAAAAAGCACATATCAAAGAGTATACAACTACTCCTATTTGAATGGCCCACGGTGTCCAGTTCATATTTATGAAATCATTTTTCTAAATAAAATCTAAATAAAAAGAAGTGGTCCTTCCCCATTTAATTCAAAAATGAAAGGAGACCCAAAAGAATGAAAAAATAAAGTAAAATAAAAATAAAAATACCTATAAGGCGCACCCTATCTATGTTATATATCATTTGTAATTCATACCCCTCATGCGTTATCTATAAAAGCATTAATCTCTATATCTACATTTAGTCCAAAAGGCTTAAGGCTCTTAATTTTATATATCCAACTCATTTCGAGTTTTGAAATTGCCCTCTTTAGGGCCTCCCCTCCAAGGTAGCTGATAATGGGTCTACCCGGTGGGTGAACCAGATCTTTATGTATCTTAGGCAGGTAGTACATGACGGGTATCCTAGAAGAGACAGGGACTAAAAAGGACTTCTCCTTTTTATTTACAATACCCGTCTCAAAGCCTCGCTTAACAATATCTTCTAGTTCCTTTTTATATTTAAATCTTGGATCACCGGGTAGTGGAATATATGTATCAGTATCTCCGACAATTCTATTGTAGCCAAAGTTTTGGCGACCCGTCTTAATATATATATTTAAAAATGAATACATCCAGACCAGTCACGCTTTATTTCCGGTAGGACGAGTACTAGCATTAGAAGAGTCTTCTTAAATGTTCAAATTCCATCTGATAATGAAAGCCCCATGGCCATTTTGTCCTTGGATGCTACCAAAACCGTTGATAGCTTGGAATGGGATTATTTATGGGGAGTGTTAGAGCGTTTTGGCCCCTTATTCATTAGATGGGTAAAGCTACTTTATAATGAGCCCAGGGCAAAAATTGAAATGGGCACCGTATTCTCCCAGGCATTTCAGTTAGAGAGAGGGATGAGGCAGAGATGCCCCCTGTCGCCCCTCTGGTTTGTTTTGGCAATGGAACCCCTGGCGGTCCTGACGAGGGAGCATCCGGATATCCAAGGGTTCATATCGGCTTGACCGAGTATACCCCTCTGTGGTACAATAAGAACTTAAATGAAATAGCAAACATAGAAAGACCTCGCAAATGGGAAATTCAGGGGATTAGAAGGTTGACCCAATTATACGATGGCAATCTTATGAAGCAATTTGAAGCCCTCAGACAAGAATTTAACATCTCAAGCAGGGCTTTCTTTAAATACTTACTGATTAGGCATGGAATCCAGGCTCAATTCAAGGCTTTAACTATCGAAAGGGCGAAAACCCCTCTACTTCAGGAAATAGTCGAACGTAGGTCAGGGAAAGGCTTGATCTCTAAAATATATGCCAAGTTGGGAGATGATAATCTAAGCAGAAAAGGACCCGATAAGAGTAGAATAAGATGGACCAGAGACTTAGGGGCAATAACCCAGGAACAATGGGGGGGAAGATTCTAGCACAAGGGAGCCTGGTTTCAATATCCCCCTCACAAAGAGTGTCCCATTTATATTTTATGTATAGAGTTTATTACACTCCCCAAAGAATGTGTAAATTTGGAGTGATACCTAAAGATGAATTCCCTAGGTGTGGAGCACGAGGGGATTTGCTACATATGGTATGGAAATGCCCAAAACTGTTGAGATACTGGTTGGAAATAGTTGAGAGGATAAATAGAACCTTTGGTACTATATTGAAACCAGAGGCAAAGCTTTATCTTCTTATCTATCTTTATCTCTTGGGAAGTTTCGAGGAGGGCAGGATTCAAACCCCAATAAAAATAGCAGTGTTAAGATGTCTATACCAGGCTAGGCGATTAATAGTGTTGAACTGGCAGTCTAAAATTCCCCCCCTCCTTGGTAAAATGGATTAAAGTCATTAGCTCTATGATCTGGTGTGAGAGGGTGTGGTATATTAAGCAAAATAACTTAAAGAAATTTGAGGGCCTATGGAGCCATTGGCTGAATGAGATGGGCCGTTCATTGTGGGGGATTTCGGAGGGGTAGCTTGTGCTACTGCCCCACTAACTCCTGGTACGTTGACGGGGGGAGGGGCGGAGGGAGAGGAACTAGTGGACTGCATATTTGGGTATATCAGATGAACGAGTTGAGGACTCCCCCCCCCCCCCCACCGCAGCTTTGCCAGCGTTCTGTTCCATCTCTCCCATCTAGTGGAGTAGAAACTCGACTGGGAAAAATTGGTACTTGTGGTGTAGATTGGGGGGGAGGGGGAGGGGAGGAAGTTGAGGCCAAGTGAAGGATATGACTACAAAAAGGGTTTATGGCTTTTTTATATTATTGTGGATAAATGTGTGTGATGGCCATTACTTAGTTCCAAGAGAATTATTGTATACATGTATTTGGTAAACCAATAAAATAAAATAAAAAAGATAAATTTGCCACGTTTTCCAGACTGTGAATTAACTGGGAGAAATCCAATGTGATGGCCATTGATGTGGATGCCCAGGCCTTGGCAACCAAATGGGTCCCCATTGGGTGGGTGCCGGAGTTTAAGTACCTGGGCATATGTGTATCGCCCAGGGTAAGTGATTTTATGTCCCTAAATCTGCTGCCTTTATTAGCCAAGGTCAATTTGCAGCTTGATACGTGGAGACATTTTCCGTTTTCCCTGATCGGATGGGTCAACTTACTTAACATGAAGATTCTCCCAGTTTTCTTGTACCTCCTACGGAACACACCAATTTGGATCCCCTGCTCTTTTTTTTTTTTTTTTTTTTTTTTTTTTAGGAGGGTGAATAGCCTATTTAGCTGCTTTTTATGGGCCACTGCACACCCCAGAATTGGTCTCTGTACTTTACAGGAGCCCTTGGATTGACGCTACCGGACCTCTTCAAATACTTTATAGTGGGACAAATGGTGATTGCTAGATGCTGGTTGACAAGGGATGATGGGGATTCAGCAACAGTACTAGAGGCAGCTCACAGGAGCCCAGCCACAGCCTGGAAGGATGCCTGGTGGGAAGTCACAAAGGAAGACCAGAGAGTGATGGCCTGGGTTGAGTCTGGTGTGCCAGAAGATGCAGCCTCTTGAAGATCCCCATCCTGGGGACAGAAATGGCATCTGAATTTCCTGCTCTCTAGGACTTCGGGACCAGACTTCTCTCCCTGAGATATCTACTCCTCAGGCCACCAATTTTTTTTAATATCTCATTTAGTCATGTCTGCCCTGGGGGCCAAAGGCTGCACTAAAGTTAAGAAGTTTCTCCAGTGCTGCGTTCCTAGTTTTATTTTCTTTCTTTTCTTTCTTTCTTTTTTTTTTTCTTTGATGAAATACTTGTGTAATGTGTTTTCCTTCAAAAAGTACAGTTTATTTGTGAGCAGGCAGGTACATTTCCAAAATACAAAGTGAACTAAAGAACAAGGGGTACCAACACTAAACAACCTCCTGTAGATTAAAAAAGAAAATATAAAAAATACAATAATGTTGTTGTAAGTTTACACCCAAAAAAAATAAAAATAAGGAGAAATGAGCAAAGTGTCTTTAAAGGAGATTTTTAGGGAACCCCCCCCCCCCCCCCAAAAAAAAAAAAACATCAAAAATAAATAAATAAATAAAACATTGTGTAGATGTGACACAAACTAAAATTGTATTGCTGAAATGGTTAAAAAAGAGTAATGAAATCCGTTCGGGAGAAGTGTGTGTGACTATGAGCATCAAAAGAAGTTCGTTCTTGCAGCATTGTTAAAGATCAAGAGAATGCGCTTGATGAATGAATTTTTAACATTGCAGCGTGACAAATGTGCTATATCGCTTACGAGCAGTAGTTTTACCTGAACGAGCGCTTCCGTGTCGGAATTTGAATGTGAGCATGCGTGGCACTTGGTCCGATCAAAATGCTCTACACATGATCGGATTAGGTCCGACCGACCTAGTTGGTCGGGAAATATTTCCAAAATTGGGTCGGAGATTCGGACGGAATCAGTCCGATGCATACCACACACAGTCGGATTATCTGACGACACGGTCCGATAAGACGCATTCCGACAAATTCTCCGACCGTGTGTACGCGGCATAAGAGAGGAGCTGTGTCGGTCAGTGAACATAAGAGAAAATATTTTTTAAAACAAGTTCTAAGGTTTGAATAATAAATAAAAGACAGTATTGTTGATCATTTCTTATTAAAAGTACACGATTATTAGACAGCTAATAAGACTAACCTTTTTTCTGGATAAATGTAGCATTTTAAAAATAATTTTCCCACCTCCTTCTCCCTTGTGTTCTCAGGTAATACTGACCAGGCATACTAGTCAGTATTACCATTTTGCCCTCGTTTGAAATGGTGGTGGTTTGGGAACCACCCTCCAGACGTGACTGTAGTAATGACGTCCCTTCCGGTTTCAAAATCACGTGATAACTCGTGCCAGGCCGTCACACTGACTCCTGGGAACAATCACACAAGCTCCCAGGAGACAGTGCGGATAGAGGAAATGATGAAATAGCCACACTATCCCCACCCATATCCACAATCAACACATCCAGGAACTAGACAACATTATAAGAAAAGCAAAAGGTACAGTAGAGGAAGGAAAAAAAAAAGGTTCGGTTTTTACATTAGGACATCTATTTAACAACTTAATAACCGGCCTATAGCCGAATGACGGCTACAGGTCGGTTTGTTATCTCTGGGAGGCCGTCATATGACGTCCTCCTGGAGAATCGCACCCCGGAACATCCATGCTCGCCGGGTTCACGGGACCCGGCACAACACGGACCGCAGTAAAGGGCCAATGGCAGCAGCCCTTTACCACGTGATCGCTCTGTCCAATGATGGAGCAATCACAAATTTAAACAAATGCATCACAGGGTCATCATAAGTTCATCTCTCTCCTCTCCTTACACTGATGCAGCGTGAGAGGAGAGGAGAGCCATTTGAGTTAACCGTGAGTGCCACAACAGTGCCCAGCAGTGCCACAACAGTGCCATCTATCATCTGTGTCACCTCTGTGCCACACCAGTGCCACTACAGAGCACACCTGTGCCCATCAGTGCCACACCAGTGCAGCCTGTGCCATCTGTGTGCTAATCAGTGCTACCAGAGCCACACCAGTGCAACCAAAGCCACTATAGTGACATCAGTGCTGCCTGTGCCCACCAGTGCCATCTGTGTGCCCACCAGTGCCATCTGTGTGCTAATCAGTGCCAGCAGAGCCACACCAGTGCAACCAAAGCCACTATAGTGCCCAGTGCCACCTGCGCCACTGCAGTGCCCCATCAGTGCTGCCTGTGTCCATCAGTGCCGCCTGTGCCCACCAGTGCCACCTGTGTCCATCAATGCTGCCTGTGTCCACCAGTGCACCTGTGCCCACCAGTGCCACCACAGTGTTCTGCAGGGCAGCCTCACCAGCCACCAGTATGGCAAAAAATATTTTACTAGCGAGGAGGCCTACCAGCTTCTAAGTATCACCGCTCTCTGATTCTCAGTCCGATTCTCAGTCCGATTCGGATTCTGCCTATGAACTCGTTACAAGCAGCAGGTCTGATACAGAAATCACAAGAGGAATGTGTGCCCGTGAAAAGAAGGCATTCTGGCATGGAGCAGCAGCCTACTACCAGCAGCGCAGAGCCGTCCACCTCGAGAGCAGAGCCGTCCACCTCGAGAGCAGTGCTGTCCACCTCGAATAGGGGCTATGCCAGCCTTCCCTATGCCCTTCAAAACCCCCTGTGGCTGCGCTCTAACTGCGGAGAAGCAAATATCCCCCCCCTTCACTGCCTAGCCAGGTGTCCAGGTGAACACCGATGATTTTTCCATGCTTGATTTTTTTCATTTGGCTTTCACCGAAGACTTACTATCGTCCATTGTGGCCCAGTGCAACCTCTACGCACAGCAGCACATAGTAAGCAACCCTGGCTCTAGTTATGCCTGTCCCTTTCAGTGGAGAGAACTAACCGTAGAGGAATTTTATAATTTTCTTAGGCCTAACTTTTTCTATGGGACTTTCAAAAAAAAAAAAAAAAAAAAACAATTGTACTCCTATTGGTCTACCAAACCTGTCCACCACATGCCACTCTTCTCATCCCTTATGCCAAGATCACAATACCTAATGATTATGTGGTTCCTCCACTACAATGACAACACCAAGTGCCCTCCCCGAAATGACCCAGCTTTTGACAAACTATTTAAAATTCGGCCACTCCTAAATTATTTCTCTGAAAAATTTCCCCAATTATATACCCCCAAACAGAATATTTCCGTGAATGAGTCCCTTGTAAAATTCTCAGGCAGGCTTGGCATCAATTTATCCCCAGCAAAAGGGCCCGATATGGGGTTAAAATGTACAAACTTTGTGACCAAGCCATGGGGTACATCTACTCCTTCTTGGTGTACGAAGGGAAGGACTCCCAACTGCAGCCCCCTGAATGGCCAGAGTACATTGGAGCCAGCGGAAGAGTGGTCTGGAAGCTTGTATATCCACTCCTTGGAAAGGGATACCATCTTTATGTGGATAATTTTTATACTAGATTGCCACTCTTCCGCAATCTTCTCCGGAGAGACACCCCAGCATGTGGTACAGTAAGAGCTAATAGAAAGGGCTTCCCGCAAAAACTCGTCAATGAAAGGCTACAACGAGGGGAGACGGCATCTTTGCGGAACCAGGAGCTATTGGCTGTCAAGTGGAGGGACAAACGAAACGTCCACATGCTGAAGACAATCCATAATGACACCTACATAGAAGTCTCCAGAAGAAACAGCCCAATACAGAAACCAGCCTGCATCTACGACTACAATTTGTTTATGGGGGGAGTGGACTTCAACGATCAGATGTCTGAACCCTACCTTCCCACAAGAAAATCCCGCCACTGGTATAAAAAAAGTGCCCATTTATTTTTTCAGTTTAGCCATGTATAACACTTATGTTATTTACCAAAAATCTACAGAGAACCCTGTATTCTATCTGTACTACCGCCACTTTCCTGACAAAATCCCCCCCCCCCCCCAGTGAAACAGGCTGCAGACGTCAGAAGAAATGTCGGGTGTGCTCCAGTGTAGGAATTAGAAGAGACACCACAGTTTATTGTCCAGATTGTCCTTCCCAAGCAGGCCTCTGTATAGGTGAATGTTTCCGCCGTTACCATACTTCTCTACATTATTAGGGAGGTATGGTAAACGTAATTCTCATTTCCTGTCATTTTCCTCCACACCCCTTATGCCACTGCACTGAACTGTACATACCTCTGCCTTCTCCGGAACCGACCCTGGCCTGTTATACAACCAAGCTTCTGCCTAATGCTAAACATACCTCTGCCTTCTCTGGAAAAGATCCTGGCCTGTTATACGAGCAAGCTTCTGCCTAACCCTAAACATACCTCTGCCTTTTCTGGAAAAGACCCTGGCCTGTTATACGACCAAGCTTCTACCTAACGCTAAACTGTACCTGCCTCTGCCTTCTCTGGAACTGACCATGGACTGTTTGACCACATTTTTTGCCTGCCTCTTGGATTGATCTTTTACCCTGCTATGCTAGTGGGAACAAAGGGGTCTCACATATGTGAGGGGCTCCAGAATTGTTTTTCTGGATGAAGAAAACACATTTTTTAGTTTTCTTATTCCCGAACTAAGGTCTGCAGACTCAGAGGCTTCAAAGAGATTTGGGCGGGAGAAGCCTCTACCCCTGTCCCCATTATTTCATAGCCTGCTACTTGGACCATATTCCTGCTTACTACCAGGATGGACAATATTCCTGTCTGCTGCCTGGACAATTCCATTCACTGTCGTTGACCATGTCCCTGCCTGCTGCCTGGATCTGGGGTCTGCTCCTGTGGACAATTGGACTACTAAAACCACAGGTAATTTTTTGTTTACCCCTTACTCAGCAGAATGTATTTTAGGGTGTAATTCTTGGTATGTACGTGCCATGTTAGAAATATGAAGGGCCTTCAAAAATGTGATAGATTGTAAGGAAATCGGATGCACAATTTATGTTCCTAGAACACCTGATGGTGCTTCTTAGATGTTGGGCCTCTATGTGGCCAGGCTGTGTAAAAGTCTCACACATGTGGTATCGCCATACTCAGGAGGAGTAGCAGAATATATTTTGGGGTGTCATTTTTGCTATGTACATGCTATGTGTTGGAAAAATCTTAAAAATTGACAACTTTTTGTAAAAAAAATGCATTTTCATTTTTTTTTCCACATTTTCCAAAAACTTTGGGAAAGAAATTAACCATTCAAAAGACTCATTATGCATCATAGATTATACGTTGGGGTGTGTGCTTTCCAAAATGGGGTCACTTTATCGGCATTTCTATTTTCCTGGTGCTCCAGGGCCTTCAAAAGTGTAATAGGTGGTTGAGATATTAGATGTGTAATTTATGCTCCTAGAACGCCTGAAGTTGCTACTTCAATGTTGGCCCTGTGTATGTGGCCAGGCTGTGTAAAAGTCTCACACATGTAGTATCGCCATACTCAGGAGGAGCAGCAGAATATATTTTGGGGTTTCATTTGTGGAATGTACATGCCGTGTGAGGGCAATAACTTGTTATAATGACAATTTGGTGTGAAAAAAAATTAAATTAAAAAAAATCTTAATTTGCAAAGAATTGTGGGAAAAAATGACAAGTTCAAAAAAAATTACTGTGCCTTGTACTAAATACCTTGGAATGACTACTTTCCAAAATGGGGTCATTTGGGGGGGGGGGGTTGTACTTTACTGGCTTGTTAGGGTCTCAAGAAATGAGATAGGCTGTCAGTACATCAGGTGTGATCAAACCATAGCTTGTACACCCTATAACTTTCACACAGAGTAAAACATTTCCACTAATTTGGGTTATTTTTACTAAAGATATTTAGCAGTATACATTTTTGGCCAAATTTATGAAGAGAAATTACTTATTTGCAAAAAAAAAATTAATAGAAATGAAGAAAAATGCATTTTTTTTACAAAATTTTTGTTATTTTTTCATTTATAGCACAAAAAATAAAAAACCCAGAGGTGATCAAATACCACCAAAAGAAAGCTCTATTTGTGTGAAAAAAAGGACGAAAATTGCATATGGGTACAGTGTTGCATGACTGAGTAACTGTCATTTAAATTGTGAGAGCACTGAAAGCTGAAAATTGGTCTGGTTATTAAGGTTGTTTAAGTGTCAAGTGGTTAATCAGCTTGTGCTATTGTTTTAAATATTTTTTATTTCATTTTCCACATTTACAAAAGACAATGAAAATTTTCTTGTACTTACTTTTATAAATCACTTTACATAACATTCATAATGATATTCAATATTTATATAAAAACAAGAAGAAAATGGGTTTACATTGGGTACCCGACTGGTACCCCTATAGTGAGGAGAGAGAAAGAAAAAAAAAGGGGGGGGGAAAGGGGGGTAGACAAGTTTTCTACACCCCTGTAATATGTGTAAGGTGGGGATTCCTCTCCCTCTATCCCCACTACCTTCTTCCATAGATTTATGTGACTATTATCTTTAAATAAAAAAAAAAAAAAAAAGGAATATCCTTCCCCCTTCCCCATGTCTCCCCCAAAAACATGGGTAATGGAGTAGGAGCGTCCCGCGACAAACCCTTGGCACTCTCTCCACCCCCCATAATTCCCAGATAAGTCGGAGACTTTCTCAATTCTAACCAATTCTTCCAAGTATCCTGAAATCTTATTTCTACTCCCTTTTGAAGATGTATTAATTCTTCCATAGTCCTTATTCTATCTATTTCTCTAAACCACTCTCCTATCCCTGGTATTTCCTTTATTTTCCAATATCTCGGGATCAATGTTTTCGTTGCATTCAGCAATAATGGAGTAAGTGCTGCCCTGTATTTTTCCCTAGGGCCCCCGATCGCATGAAACAGGCATTTCCAGGGATCCAGTTCTACTTCTGTCCCATCAATCTTTTTAATTAGGCCTAGCACTTCTTCCCAATATGACTGAATTGAGCTACACTGCCACCATATATGGGCGTGAGTTTCCTCCTTCCCACATTCTCTCCAGCATAGAAGTGATAAGTCATGGTTCATTTTATGCATTTTGGATGGGACATAATACCACTTAACCATTAATTTATAATTCATTTCTTTTATCCTTGTGTCCATTGAATTTGAGTGGACATAGTCCATAACTTTCCCTTTCAATTTTTCCAGAATTGATTGATTCAATTATACTTCCCATCTCCCCAGGGGGGACATAGCCTCATCATCCATCAAAGTTATTAGGATCCTATATATTTTAGAGATCCCCTGTCTACCCATCCCCCCTCGGTCAATCAATTTTTCCCAAGGGTTTAAACTATCACCTGAGCGGAGGGGTTTAGGGAGGAATTCTACAAAATGTTGTCTGTATCTCCATCCGTCCCACGGCGTTATACCATATTTCTCTTGTAGCTCTGCTAGTGAGCACAAGCTATTTACTTTTATCACATCCCTTAGTCTCAGTCGGTCCCCATGGGTCAATTTTTTTTTTTTTTTAAACAACGAGTTTATTGGTATACAAGCCAGTAGACAGGAAAAAAGAAGGAAAAAAAATTGAAACATCATTGGTACATCCAACAAAGTAGAACAACAATCTACAAAATCAGTACATTGATATATAGAAATACATTTCAGATCCAGTAGAACAGCAGCAGAATAATAGCACACTTACACTGTATGTCGTATCGTATCAATAAGACTGTAACTCATAAGAACACATCCAGAGTACCCACCCATCCCTGGTGCTAATCGTGAGATAGACCGCATAGAGTCAGCCCGCTCAATACCAATAGGGTAGTAGGCTCCTCCAGTATCCCATCTTAGTCATACCCAGTATCTGCTGCGACGATGATGAGCACCTCAACCAGTCCCCTGAATCCGGCCAACAGAACACACCTCTCCCCGCACCACCCCGCCCAGGGGGGGGGTTAGTCCACACAGGTGTCTGGGTTAGTAAGCCAGCGATCCCATACCTTATTAAATTTGTTTGGGCACCCCCTATGCGCATAAATGACTTTTTTCATAGGCAATGTTGAATTTACCTCAGCTACCCAAGCCCCAAACGTCGGGGCCTCGGACCGCATCCAACGCCTGGCAATTACCTTTCTAGCACTGAATAGCGTTTCCTGTACAAAAACCGCATGGGAAGGGTCGGTCATAGGGGCTAGCGTCAAACCAAGGATGCAAGTTTTAGGGTCTACCTGTAGCGGGGAACCCATACGATCATGAAGGAATTGAATAACCTGCTGCCAGAAAGTCTGAACATGTGGGCAGGACCACAGCAAGTGATAGAAGGAGCATGGGACATTCCCACATTGCGGGCACCCCGGGTCTTGAGTAGGTTTATATCTGCAGATACGCACGGGAGTAAGATAGGATTTGTGCACAATGTACAATTGAGTCAGCCTGTCAGATATCTTGGGGGAAGTCAGTTTAACATTATCCAACACCTCCTCCCATTCCTCGGTCTCGAGCGGGCCCAGTTCCTCTTCCCACCTGTGTTTAGCTACCTCAGCAAGCCTGGACTCAGTGCGGCGTCGAAGTGAACTGTATAAAGTGGAGATCAGTTTGGAGGACTCCTCACTAGTAATAATGCCCACCAATGACAGTTCCTGAGGAGCAGGGAAACCCTCCCCAAACTGGGCCCCGAGGGCGTGAGACAGCTGCGCATATCGAAACACCATATGCGAAGGGATCCCAAACTCCCCCTGCAATGCCTGAAAACTGTGCATCCCCCGCGGGGTGATGACCTGGTACAGGTACACCACCCCCCTGGCGGCCCAGAGGCCCGCCCCGGGTCGGTCCCGAAGCTCCCCAAGGCAGGGATTACGCCACAAGGGCGTGTGGGAATGTACCCAATCCGCCCCCACCATCCTAAGGGCAATCCCCCACACCCGCCGATGCTGGAGAAGCAGTGGGGCGCCTCCCCCCACACGCCTAGTATTCTCTTTACCCCGAAACAGAACCTGCAGGGGGGAGTGAGCATGGCTATGTGGCACTCTGCAAATCAGAGCACAATATCTGGGGGCATCCATTTTATGAAGGTGGAAGAAATGGGAAAGTTGGGCAGCAATATAGTATGCATGGAAGTCAGGCAGTGCGGCTCCCCCCAGGTTAGTTGGGGTTTTCAATGTATTCCAGGCTAATTTGTGTCGTCCAGAGCCCCAGACGAAGGAATTGAGGATGATATCCAAGGTTTTAAAATACTTAAGAGGGATTAAAACGGAGGAGTGCCAGAATTTGTATAAAAATTTGGGTAGCAGAATCATTTTAATTAGATTAATCCTGCCCATCACCCCGAGGGGGAGCCTTGCCCAGGATTGGGTTTTACTCTTCAAATATGAAATCAGGGGTTCAATATTATGGGCTATGTAGTCGGAGGGCTCCCTCGTGATCTGGATTCCCAAGTACTGAATAGAGGATACTCTGCTCAGCGGGAGGGAGGCCGCGTCGTGCATCGGAGGAGACGCATCAATAGGGAGGATCTGCGACTTAGCCCAGTTAATAGTAAGGCCTGAATGTTTGCCAAATTCCTCGATGGTACAAAGTGACGCCCTCAGCGATGGTCCCTCATCCTCAAGGTATAGGAGCATGTCATCAGCGTATAAGCTAACTGTTTCCACTACCGTACCCATCCTAAGGCCCCTGATATGGACATTGGTTCTAAGGGATATAGCCAGCGGCTCCACCGCCAGGGCATAGAGGAGCGGGGACAGCGGGCATCCCTGCCTTGTCCCCCGCCTCAAAGGAAGGGGACCCGACAGCCACCCATTCACCGCCACCCGCGCCTCCGGGGAACAGTACAAAATTTTAACCCACTTCAAAAAATTAGGTCCAAACCCGAATCGTCGAAGGCACTCCCACAAATACTCCCACTCCACCGAGTCAAAGGCCTTGGTCGCGTCCAACGCCACCACAGCCCTAGTACCCACACGCTCATGGGAGGCCTGCAGATTCATATGAAGCCTGCGGATATTCATTGCCGTGTTCTTGCCGGGCATGAATCCCGTCTGATCCGGATGGATAAGGGACAAAATGTGCGAGTTCAATCGGGTTGCTAACATCTTGGCTAAAATTTTGACATCCGCCTGAAGCAACGAGATCGGGCGGTAAGAATCAGGGCGGTGTGGGTTTTTACCCGGTTTCGGAATAACCACTATCGTCGCCTGGCGTAAAGTGTCTGGGAGAGTGGCAGAGTCAAAAAGGGAAGTATACAAATTTAACAGTTCGGGGGCTAGCACCTCGGAGTACGCGTGGTAAAAGTCCAGGGGTAGACCATCCTGTCCCGGGGCCTTGGACGCGGCCAGGGAGGAGAGCGCCAACTCAACCTCCTCAAGAGTGAACGGGGCCTCCAAGTCAGCAACCTGTGACACAGAAGGGTGCGGGAAGAGGACCTCTTGTAAGAACGTCTGGGTCTCCTGTGGGGTGACCTCCACCCGAGAAGCATAAACATCCTCATAGTAGGACCTAAACATTTCGGCTACCGTCTCTGGGTCAGAAATAAGTGCCCCACTCTCGTCCATTAAGGACACCACCACCGGCGGCCTCGCATCCTGATGGGCGAGGAACGCCAACAGTTTGCCCGCCCTCTCCCCCTGTTCAAATATGCGCTGCCGCGAGAAAAAATGTTTGCGTCTAGCCTGTTCGAAGCGCAAATGATCTAGGACCCTAGTCTGGAGCTTAAGAGCCGAGGCAGCTTCTGCCGTAGGGTTTGCCACAAACCGACGGGTAGCAGCATCCAGCTGCTCGACCGCTTGATCAGCTAGTAATTTGGAAGAGCCCTTTAATTTATTAATCCGCCGAATCAAAATGGAGCGCGCGTATATCTTAAAGGTCTCCCATACGTTACCACCCGACACTGTCCCTTTGTTCACAGCAAAAAAGCGACTTCATTCCTCCGCTAAGTCATCCTGCTCCCCCAGTACCTTTAGCCAAAAGGGGTTGAGGCGCCAGGCGTACTACCTGCTGGGACACCGAGAAGGTTGCCCAGCATGGAGCATGATCTGAGAGAGATCTTGCGTGAAACCCCGCATCCTCCAGCTGGGGAAGGAGAATGTCCGACGCAAGGATGTAGTCGATGCGGGACATAGTGGAATGTGTGGCCGAGAAACATGTAAAGGCCTGGGCCGTAGGGTATTTATGTCGCCACACGTCAGACAGCGAGAAGTCCCCAAGGGTGCGACTCAGCCTAGATCCCATCTGGGCCGCAGGGGCAGTACCACCATGCAGCCTGTCTATACTCGGGTCAAGGGCAAGGTTAAAGTCCCCAAGCCAAATGGCAGGGGTGCCCGGGTATTGGGCCATGAAAGCCAATCCCTCAGACACCAGGCCAGCAGAGTACGGAGGCGGTATATACAGGGCTAAGATAAGGTGGCGCCTACCATGCACAGTACGATGCAAGAAAATAAATCTCCCCTGGGGATCAGTATGCATATCAATCAGGTGAAATTGCAGTGTTTTGGCAATCAGCAGGGACACCCCCCGAGAGTAAGGAGTGTGGGTTGCGTGATACGCCCATCCAACCCAGGGTCGCCTAAGAGCCAACTGAAGCTGGCCAGTAACATGTGTTTCTATCAGCGCTATTATGTCGGCCCTATATGTCTTGAGACAGGTGAAAACTGCCGTGCGTTTAAGCCTATCCCGGAGTCCCCTGACGTTCCAGGTCAAGAATTTAACTGGAGCCATACAGCAAGAAGGAACAGTCTATTCACTGGGAGGGGCAGGCTAAGCACCAAAATCGGTCTCACCCCACGCCCTCCCCACAATAATAAGTGCGTTCTCAGCAATGCATGTAGTGACATTTTTAGTTGTACCATAAACTCAAAAAACAAAATCCTACAACAGAACTCAAACTCAAATTCCCTCCCAAACCACCCGCCCCCCACCCAGCTCTCGGCACCCCCAACTTTGCCGGAGCATTCACCCCCAACTAGCCATGCAGATGTCCGCACCCCCTGCAGCAACAGTGTCCAGTGCAGCCTCCCTCCGCCGCCTGGAACAGCTATCTCTCCAGGAGGGCAGACATAACATGGCGCTACACACAAGGCGAACACTCGCTGTATCAGGCCCCAGGAGCGGCCGCAAAAACCAGAGTCGCGGTCCCCGCCCCCGGTTCCATGAGAACAGGTAAACAAGCATCTGCGAGCAGCAATAGAGACAGCAGTAATAAAAAATAAAACCAAAAAGGGGGAGAAAGAAAAAAATCTGGAAATTACTAGAAAAATGGCAATAAAATTAACAGAAGTCAGGAGCATTCGTCCCAGCAAGGTACACTGCAGTAAAGGGAGAGCAGCATACAAGAGGGCTGGGGTCCGCCGTCACAGGGGAGGAAGGCCAACAGGGACAGAACCATACATGCCAGGGTGGGCCCAGTCAGGGCCAAAAGGCAAGAAGGTGGGCAGACAGGTCAACACCGTGACACCCGGCACACAGGGACAAAGCGGACGGTACCAGCCCCCCGGAAAGTATCTTCATAATAAGGCAGGCAGGGCATTTAGGGACCAGCAGTTCACAGCAGACAAAGCCAGTACAGTGAGTAATAGTCAGGGCAAGAAAGAACACAGGTCCCGGGCCTCATGCAAACAGCCAATAAATTTCGGTCCAAGCAGAAACAGTAATCCGGTGTAGTACCACAGAGAGCCCACTCCAGGCCGCACACTAGGCCCGACGATTCCGGTCAGCCTCTTGCCGGTCCAGCCACTCCATCGCCTGCGCCGGGTCATCAAAGAAATGAGCGCGGTCCTCTCCTAAAACACGCAGCTTCGCCGGATACATCATGGCATACTTCAAGTGATTAGCCCTCAGCCTCCGTTTAACCTCAATAAAGCGAGCCCGTTGCTTCTGGACCTCCGCAGAGAAGTCAGGGAAGGCCATAACGTGTCCTGCACGGTAAGGGATATTACCCTTCTCCCTGCTCAGGCGCAAGACTGCATCACGATCTCTAAAGTTCAACAGTTTGGCAATAAGTGTTCGGGGCGGTGCACCCTCCGGTGGGCGCCTCGCCGGCATACGATGCGCCCGCTCCACGACAAAGGTAGTAGAGAAAGCTTCCCTACCGTAAGTCTGGGCCAGGAGGTTCTCGAGAAAGGCAGGTGGATCAGAGCCCTCCGTACCCTCCGGAAGGCCTATGAAACGAAGGTTCGATCTGCGGGATCGATTCTCGAGATCGTCATGCTTCTGAGAGAGAAGGTGAAATTGGCGCCTCAGCTCTTCATGGGAGTGTTGTAGCGGATGGAGCACGTCCTCCGCCTGGCTAATCCTGTCCTCCGCCCCCTTCACACGATCCTTAAGCTTGGACATGTCCTGTCTGATGAGGGATACGTCCACCCGAATCTCCTCGATTTTAGTAGTAAGGGAGGACTGGCAAGCCGAGATAGCCTCCAGTACCTTCTCAGTGTCGTTCGTCGCCGGCGGAGGGGAAGATGCCGAGGAGGCGCCATCTTGAGCTGCCTCCCGATCCTGTCTGCGGTATTTGTCCAGGGAGGACATCGCCGTGCTGTTCTTTTTGGAAGGAGACATGGCAAACTTGATGCTGGGGTTTCAATCCAACGATTCCCGTCGGTATTTAGCTGTCGCCGATGCACAGGATAGGTATGCAGGATAGACCGAGAGCGGAGCACAACTCACGTGCGACCTACTCCATCACCGTCCAGGCCACGCCCCCCCATGGGTCAATTTTAAATTCATTTTATTTTCTTTCCCCAGGGGAAAGTAGTTATTTCCTGACAAGGGCATTAGAGGGCTAATATTTTGCCCTACTGTACCTTTAAGTACCCCATCCCATGCTCTTAATGTTTCCGTTGTAATCGGGGATATTCCTCTAGGGAGACCTCTAAACTTCATTGGGATCCATATGGTCTGACTCAGGGCAACTTTACTCATATTCTCTTCTAGTGATACCCATTTTTTATATGGGGCATTATAGACCCAATCCAGAATTCTCCTCACTACTGCTGCTATGTGATATTTCTGAAAGTCTGGAAGGGGTACCCCCCCCCCCCCCCCCTTATCCTTAGATCTACTTATTGTCTTAAAGGAAATACAACTTCCTCTTCTATTCCATATACATTTCTGGATCAAGGATTTAATAATTTTAATCGGGAGACTCTGAAAAATATATAGAGCTTTTGGAAGGATCATCATTTTAATTGCACTTATCGTACCGAACCATGACAGTCTATGTGCAGGGTATCCTTTTAGGTCTTGCTTAATTCTGTTAAGTTATCCTGATATAAGTCTACAACTGATGCCGATAAATACACTCCCAAATATTTTAGACCTTTTTCTTTCCACACAAAGGGAAAAAGATTTTCTTTCCACACAAAGGGAAAAAGAGCTCTAAGTTCTCTTCTCTCCTTTGGGGAGGTATAAACATTTAGTATCTCAGTTTTCTCCCTATTAATCTTAAAATTCAAGACCCTCCCATATCCATCTACAGTGGTGTGAAAAAGTGTTTGCCCCCTTCCTCATTTCCTGTTCCTTTGCATGTTTGTCACACTTAAGTGTTTTTCGGAACATCAAACCAATTTAAACAATAGTCAAGGACAACACAAGTAAACACAAAATGCAATTTGTAAATGAAGGTGTTTATTATTAAAGGTGAAAAAAAATCCAAACCATCATGGCCCTGTGTGAAAAAGTTATTGCCCCCTAAACCTAATAACTGGTTGGGCCACCCTTAGCAGCAACAACTGCAACCAAGCGTTTGCGATAACGTGCAATGAGGCTTTTACAGCGTCCTGGAGGAATTTTGGCCCACTCATCTTTGCAGAATTGTCCTAATTCAGTTACATTAGAGGGTTTTCGAGCATGAACGGCCTTTTTAAGGTCATACCACAACATCTCAATAGGATTCAGGTCAGGACTTTGGCTAGGCCACTCCAAAGTCTTCATTTTGTTTTTCTTCAGCCATTCGGTGGTGGACTTGCTGGTGTGTTTAGGATCTTTGTCCTGCTGCAGAACCCAAGTTCGTTTCAGCTTGAGTACACGAACAGATGGTCGGACATTCTCCTTCAGGATCTCTTGGTAGACAGCAGAATTCATAGTTCCTTTTATCACGGCAAGTCTTCCAGGTCCTGAAGCAGCAAAACAGCCCCAGACCATCACACTACCACCACCATATTTTACTGTTGGTATAATGTTCTTTTTATGAAATGCAGTGTTCCTTCTACGCCAGATATACTTGGACACATACCTTCCAAAGAGTTCCACTTTTGTCTCATCGGTCCACAGAATGTTGTCCCAAAAGTCTTGGGGATCATCAAGATGTGTTGTGGAGAAATTGAGACGAGCTTTGATGTTCTTTTTGCTCAGCAGTGGTTTTCTCCTTGGAACTCTGCCATGCAGGCCATTTTTGCCCAGTCTTTTCCTGATGGTGGAGGCATGAACGCTGACCTTAACTGAGGCAAGTGAGGCCTGCAGTTCCTTGGACATTGTTGTGGGGTCTTTTGTGACCTCTTGGATGAGTCGTCGCTGCGCTCTTGGGGTAATTTTGGGCGGCCGGCCACTCCTGGGAAGGTTCACCACTGTTCCATGTCTTCGCCATTTGTGGATAATGGCTCTCACTGTGGTTCGCTGGATTCCCAAAGCTTTGGAAATGGCTTTATAACCCTTTCCAGACTGATAGATCTCAATTACTTTCTTTCTCAATTGTTCCTGAATTTCTTTGGGTCTCGGCATGATGTGTAGCTTTTAAGGATCTTCTGGTGGACCTTACTGTGTCAAGCAGCTCCTATTTAAGTGATGCCTTGATTGTGAACAGGTAACTGGCAATAATCAGGCCTGGGTGTGGCTAGAGAAATTGTACTCAGGTGTGGACAACCACAGTTATAGTATGTTTTAACAAGGGGGGGGGGGGGGCAATCACTTTTTCACACAGGGCCATGATGGTTTGGATTTTTTTTCACCTTTAATAATAAACACCTTTATTTACAAATTGCATTTTGTGTTTACTTGTGTTGTCCTTGACTATTGTTTAAATTGGTTTGATGTTCCGAAACACTTAAGTGTGACAAACATGCAAAGGAACAGGAAATGAGGGAGGGGGCAAACACTTTTTCACACCACTGTAACGCCTGCAGGATCCTAGGGAGTGACTGCTTGGAGTTCGTTATATAAAGCATAACATCATCTGCAAATGCAGATATCTTATGCTCATACCCCGAGACCTTTATTTCTTCAATTTCATAGTTCGCACTTATGGATACCAAAAGAGGTTTCAAAGAGAATACAAAAAGTAAGGGAGAAAGTGGGCATCCCTGGCGTGTCCCATTACGAAGCCCAAAAATATCTGATAGAGTTCCATTCACCTGAATCTGAGCTGTAGGGGTTAGAATACAAAGCCTCTATCCACCTTTGCATTCTTGGGCCAGAACCAAATTTATGTAGTGTCTGCAGCATATATTCCCAATCTAGCCTATCAAAGGCCTTTTCGGCATCTACTGATAGGAAAAGGGAGGACTGCTTCCTCTTTTTACCTTCATGCATTAAAAGGGTTGTCCTCAATATATTGTTCCTCGCCTCCCTCCCTGGGACAAAACCTGCCTGATCCCCTTCTATGCAATCTGGCATATACTGTTTCAATCTTTCAGCCAGGATCCTTGCGTAGATTTTTACATCCTCATTAATCAGAGAAATGGGTCTAAAGCTGGAACATAATGTTGGGTCTTTCCCTTCCTTTGCTAATATAGGCCCCCAGAGCTTCCTTACGTATCTTCCTTCCTCCCCCAATTGAATTCATATACTGGTGGAAATAAGGTGTCAAAAGGTCCCATAAGCTTTTTAAAGTATAATGACGTATACCCATCGGGCCCTGGACTTTTCCCACTCTTGCTATCCTTAATTGCCCCATTTCATCCTATCGAGTATACTTGAATCTTCTTCTGTTATCCTCAGTGGATCTATCTTCCGGAGATATTGTTAAATTTTTCCCCTTCTATTTTGTTTATCTTTGGGGTCTTGACTGTCATTCACCTTATATAATAGCTGATAGTATTCTGAGAAAACGTTGCTAATGTCTCTTGTTGAGTATTTCATTACTCCCTTCTTATCTTTAATTTTTGCAATATAATTAAAATTTCTTCTAGGCTTAATCACCCCTGCCAGGATTCTCCCCGGTTTGTTACCGAATTCATATTGCCTTTTGGCAGACTTAAAAAAAAACCTCCTAGTTTCCTGTTCTAATAAATCTCTCAGTGCTTCCCGTGTTCCTATTAATTCGACCATTATTTTATGGTCATTTAACCCTTTATGTAGCTTGAATCAAAAGACAGGAAGGAAAATTAGGGATTTTAGCGGTGCTAATTAACAAATATAATTAATTAAGGTACGAAATTTGTAATACAAAAATTTTATTAAGTTTAAAGTTAAAATCAGTAGCAAATTCTGCTTAAAAAGTCCCGACATGTTTTGCATTAGGTTGCTTCTTCAGGGGATGTGTGAATGTTTAAACAGAATCTAAACCAAAAATACAAAATAATATAGTAATGAAATATATCACAAAATTCATAAGTGCAGACATGAGAGAAAAAAATAAAATAAAAAAAAAACACATATCACACCCACCTTCAACCACTACGTAGATGGTAAAGTAGGGGAATTGTCCACCTCAGGGGTTAGCCGCAGCAGCGCTGAATCGCAGGGGGCTAAAAAACCAGCCCAGGATAGCTAATAACAAAAAAGTGTACAATGAAAGTAGAATTTTTAGATTTTGGGGTAATTAAAAGTTCTTTGGTAAATAACTCAGTATAGAGGTTGCTAAAATAAATCAACCTAAAGGGGTAAAAACCCTCTGAAGTACAAAAATTGAGAAAAATAATACAAAGGTATTTTAATTTCAGATGTATTACTTACATGAGTTAGATAGTTGTAAAAATAAGGGCGCACATATTGAAAATTGAGCACTTAAGGAGACACACCTGCACGAAAGTACCAACTGGGTGACCAATTGAAAGGAAAACAAAAACGAACGTTAGAATAAATGGGTAGATAAGGTACAGATATATCTACATGGGGGTGCATGCATAGACATCTAAGTGTTATAGAAACACAGACATGCAGGCATATGAACACACACTGGGAGTTAAACAGTGACATCCCAGAGCATAGTGTTCTAAGCTAGAGAGTCAATGCGGAAATAATAAAAAAACAACATGGCAATAGCCCAAGTATGGAAGGTCAAAAATCAATAAGAAGAAAGAACAAATTCAAAAAATGGGAAAGATCGGCTATAGTAAGTGTAGAGAAATATAGCAGTCAACTTACTAAGAAATATGAAGAATGAGAGATCAGGCGTCACCCTTAGCTGCAGCTAGCAAAGAATGACGGTGTCACGCTGGCTTTTTATAAGCCCCGCCATCAGGCCGGCGTCTTACGTAGTCGGCCTGATGCGGACAAAAGGAGCGCTATTGCGCATGCTCACCAGTGGGACGAGACTGAATAAGCCTACAAGTCCCATAATGCCTCAAGCCGGTGGGCGGAGGAAAGAGGGGAACGAACGATGCCTTGATCGCCGCCCTCCGTAAGGGGCGACGGTATACACGAACGTGACCACCAATCCAGCCGCCCAATCGGGCATAGAGAGGCAGAAACGATGGAAAGAGCAGGTCGGAAAGGAGTGACCAAAGAATGGCCAGTCCTTTATGTAGCTGCTCCAGCTCCTGGATTTCCTGTAAAATCAGTTGTTTTCTCGCTGTCCATATTTTCCTTCTCTTGGCTGCTTCTGCTATCAATCTCCCTCTCATATATACCTTATGAGTCTCCCACAATACAGTTGGTGTAATGTTCTCTACATTATTTTCTTTAAAAAATAGATTCAGATCAATTTCTAGAGCCTCAAATATTTTATGGTCATGTAGGAGAGATTCATCCAACCTCCATGATCTTTGCCTAATCGTTATGTCCTCTAAATCCAAAGTGGTGATAACGGGAGCATGATCTGAGAGGGTTATTGATTTCACTTCTACCTTAGCCCCTCCAAGAGCTGATGATCTAGAAAAATATAGTCAATTCTTGAATAGCAACCGTGCACCTGAGAATAGTAAGTAAAATCCTTCCTCCTAGGATGCACAATTCTCCATGCCTTCACTAATTGCTGCTGATGTAGTTTTTGTTTAATTACCTTAAAGTATTTCCCTTCTGAGCGTAGAGATGGAGGTTGGGCATCCAGGGCAGGATCAAATACAAAGTTAAGATCCCCCGCCATAATCACCCCTCCCTCTTTAAAACGTTCTAATTTATTAAGTACTTTACCAAAGAAGGGACAAGGGCGAGAATTAGGGCAATAGATAGTAACCAGTGTATACATTTTATTAAACATAGAGCCTTTTGGGGGCGCGACCGGATGGAGGAGGAGGCTTTGCATGAGTGAGTGAGTCGGTGCCTCGCTCTCCCCTCCATGCTATCTCTATACCGCAACGAGTGGCGTCTTTTCCCGCCAGCTCCTATATGGACGGATGATGGTCCGGGGAAACGGTGCCTAGTCGACCGGACACCCTCTCTTCCTATCACTCCGCCGTGCGGCGGAGATTGTGACCTGATGGGGATCCGACGGCGGGGGGCGGAACAGTGAAGGGGACGGCTCCTTCCCTGTCCTTCATTGGATGGGTGGATCGGAGGACTGAGGATATCTGGGACCTGAAAGACTGAAATCAGAGTGGGGAGGTGAAGAGCAAGCTTCTGGCATATGTAGCACTGGACAAACATAACAGGAGAAGTTTACACGCAATCTCAAGGAACTGGTGAGAGAAAACTGAGTGAACTTGCAAGCAGTGTGGTGAGTGTGATTCATCTATGTGAACTGTGATCAAGACATTACCTGCAGGGGAAGGAAGCTGGATAAGCTTTATTTATTTTTTATTTTTTTTTTATTTTTTATTTAATACCAGAAGACCAGCATACAGGGAACAGAACGAAAAAACAGTATAGATGACGGTACAGCTGTAGGAAAAAACAAAGAGAAAAAGAAACAGACAAACAGCATAACTATACCAATACAAACAGAACGCTCAACACTGAAACTGTACCATTGGGTGGGTCTAGAGTGCAAAGCTATTAAAACACATATGAGCCCCACGGCCGACATCGCACCGGCCAACCCAGACACAAAGAGCAGCAACGTGACCGTTCCTGTAAATATGGTCTTCCCCTTTTTCTTTTTTTTTTTAAACTAAAATCTTAAATCTACCCTTCAGGGTTTCCCCTAAAGTTACTAAAGGGCCGGAAAAGGTCCGCAGGGGGGGGGGGGGGGGGGCGATGGGGTGGTGAAAGGGGGGTGGGGAAGGGCCGTTCAGGGAGAAAAACAGGGGGGAAAAAATAAAACATAGTAAAAGGGGGCGGGTGGGGAGGGAGGGTACAGTGTCAGTAACCCGCAAAGGTCCTCAGTCAACGCTCCTAAGTGCCCGTCCCTCAGAAGAAAACCGAAAGGCATTCCAAGCCTGCCACGTTTTAGAGTACGCTTCCTGTCGGTGCTGGCTGGTGAGGATCAAGTCCTCCAGGCGACTGATGTCGTCTACTTTGTGTAACCATTGGGCCACAGTTGGCGGGTTCGGGGATTTCCAGTTGAGAGGTATGCACGTCTTGGCTGCATCCAGAAGGTGCCGTATCACAGACTTGCCATATTTCCGTGAAGGAATATCCGTCACATGTAAAAGAAAATAGGCTGGCGAAAACGGCACCACTCTGTCAGTGAATGTCTGGGTAACACGCCACACCTCCCTCCAGAAATTGTACAAACGGGGACAGGACCAGAATATGTGTAGGAGGGTACCCTCGTCCGAGTGGCACCTCCAGCATCTGTCCGAGGTCGTCGGGAAGAGCTTATGTAGAAGAGCGGGGGTTCTATACCAGCGGGAAAGGATTTTAAAATTTGTTTCCTGTTGCCTGGTGCATAGTGAGGACTTGTGGGTAAAATTAAGTATATGACGCTTCTGATTGTCCGTGAAGGTCACCGCTAGGTCCCCCTCCCACTTAGCAAGATACGGGGGTTGGGAATCTTTTGGGGGTTCGATCAACATCGCATAGGCAATGGACAAAGCGTGGGTTAGGGTCCCAGTCTCCGTGCAGAGCTTCTCTAGTTGTGTAAGGGGTCGCTGTGAGTCATGGGGTGGTGGCGGTATGTTCTGGAGAAAATGGGTAAGCTGGGAAGCCCGCAGAAAATCTAGGTGGTATGGGCCCCCGGGGTCCGTCAGTTCCGCATATGTCTTCCACTTACCCAGGCGACTAAAATGAGACGCCTGGGATATACCCCGCCTACCCAGGTCCCGGAAACATTTGTCTCTGAGTCCCGGGGTGAAATTCGGGTGGCCAATTATAGGTCGCACCGGCGAGTCAGGCGTCGACAGTTCCGGGTCAGTCAGAAGGAGCGAGCAAATCTTCGCAGTATTGCCTATCAGGGGGTGACGTCTAAGTTCCATAGGTAAAACACCATAGCACCACGGACTGCCAGCCAAGGGTATGTCAAATTGGTCCTGCTCTAACTGCGTCCATAGTTTGGTGTCAGTATGGCGGCACCAGTCCAGGAGTCTGCTGAGGTGGGTGGCATGATAGTACTTCCGAAGCTCCGGGAGTGCCAAACCCCCCCGATGTTTGGGGTTGGAAAGCATCGTCCTACTTAGGCGTGGATGCCTGCCCGCCCACAAAAACCGGGTGAAAAGCGAGTGAGCCTGCCCAAAAAAGGCTCGGGGGATGTGGATCGGGAGGGCCTGAAACAAGTATAAAAATTTTGGCAGTATCGACATTTTAAGAATATTACACCGGCCTAGCCAGGAGTGCATGCCGCCCCCCCAACTATCCAGAAGCTTCTGTATCGATTTCAGTAAAGGGGGGAAATTGAGTTTATAAAGATGCGAGATGGAAGGGGGAATAAAAGTGCCCAGGTACTTCAGGGCAGTATCTGACCATTTCAATGTAAAAGAGTTCTTTCGTTTTTGTAATCGTGCATGCGGTATACCCACTCCCATCGCTTCGGACTTTGAAAAATTAATCCGCAGGTTAGATAGTTGGCCATAAACATGAAATTCCTGCATAAGGGCCTTAAGAGAAGTCTCAGGTTCCGCCAGGGAGAACATAAGGTCATCGGCATAAGCAGACACCTTATGCCTAGCCTCTCTGGTTCCCAGACCCGTAATCGCAGCGTTATCGCGGACATGGCACAAGAAGGGTTCTAAGGTCAGAGCGAACAGCAAGGGGGACAGGGGGCAGCCCTGCCGAGTGCCGTTCGCAATAGGGAACCCATCAGAGAGCCTCCCATTTACCCGTACCCTTGCTGATGGCTCCGTGTATACCGCTGAAATCCAGCGTAGCATTTTGTTTCCAAGACCAGCATGTGCCAGTGTAGCAAACATAAATGACCATTCAACCCGGTCGAATGCCTTCTCGGCATCCGTGCCTAAAAACACACTCGGGGTCTGGGTCCTAGAGGCTATATGGAGCAGGTTAAGGACTTTCGTTGTGTTGTCCCGCGCCTCCCTAGAAGGAACAAAGCCCACCTGATCCATATGGATCAGCTGAGGAAGATGTTGCTGTAGCCTCGTGCCCAGAACCTTAGTAAAAAGCTTCAGGTCCGAGTTCAGGAGGGAGATCGGGCGATAGCTCCCTCATTGGGACAGATCCTTACCCTCCTTGGGGATGACTGAGATATGCGCCTGCAGAGTGGTGTCATGAAATCTGGTCTCCGTCCCCAGCCCGTTAAAGAGATCCACGAGGGGGCCACCCAGAGACGGGAGCAGGGTCCTATAGTAGGCGAGTGTCAACCCGTCTGGGCCAGGCGCTTTGCCCGGCTTCGCACTTTTCAAGGCCGCCTGAACTTCCGTCAACGTAATAGGCCCCTCCAGGGAGTCACGCATCTCTGGGGACAAGGATGGCATTTTAGAGTCCACAAGATACTGTGAGATATCAGCGGGGGACGGCGGCGACCTGGACAAGTTATATAGAGAGCTGTAATAGTTTTTGAACTCCTGTGATATCTGTAGGGGTAACGACCGTCTTTGTCCCGACGGGGTCATAACGTGTGAGACATAGGACGCCAAACGTTGTGTTTTCAAGGTCTGAGCGAGATGTCGCCCGCATTTGTTGCCCGACTCGTACACCGTCCGCCTACACCGCTGTAGTGCAGCTTTAGCTCTATACTGAAGGAGGTCAGTTATTTGAGAGCGAGTGACATCCAATTCCACACCAAGTTCCCGCGACGGGGTCGTTTTATGCGTCTGTTCCATAGCATGGAGCTTCGCAAGTAGGGAGTCCAATTGTTCAGTCCTCTGTCGCTTCAACCTAGCCCCGTGTTTTATGAGGACCCCCCTGATTACCGCCTTATGGGCCTCCCATACCACGCCCATATCGCTGCCCGGGGTGTTGTTCGTGGCAAAATAATGGCCTATTTCCTTGACCACATCAGCCAGAACCACAGGGTCTTGAAGCAAACTCTCATTAAGGCGCCACTGCATTGGAGAGTACGTATGTGTGTCCGAGAAATTATACTGCATGCTGATCGGGGCGTGATCTGACCACGTAATCAACCCGATGGAAGTGTACGCCACGGCATGTAGCTGTCTGTGTGGTATGAGAAAGTAGTCCAGGCGTGAGTAAGTCTGGTGTGGTTTTGAGAAGAACGTGTAGTCACGCTCCCCTGGATGTAGAAGTCGCCAGACGTCGATAAGTTGCGCCGAATGTAAGGTTAGGCCTATACGCTTGCGTATGTCTCGCGTGGTAGAAGATGTACCCGAGGAAGTGTCCTCTGAAGGGTTGAGGGGGATGTTCAGGTCGCCCCCTACTATCAACTGGCCTTCAGCAAAACGCTGAAGGTGATCCAGTCTCTTGCGAAGGAACACATCCTGACGGTCGTTCGGGGCATAAAGGTTCGCCAGCGTGACCTTCCTCCCCCCAATCAAACCCTTCAAATACAGGAAGCGGCCCTCATCATCCATCTGGGAATCTATCAAGGTCCATGGCACCCGTGCCGAGATCAAGATCGTCACCCCTCTAGATTTGGCTGCAGTATATGAGGAGTGGTATACCAGGGGGAAATATCGATTTTTAAGTAATGGCAGGCTACCGTCCCTGAAATGAGTTTCCTGGATATACACCACATCCGCCTTGGCACGGCGCATGTCGTGTACAAGGATCCTACGCTTCTCAGGAATATTAAGACCCTTTGCGTTAACTGAGACTACATGGATAGTATCCATCGCTAAAAACAAAAATATATCAAATCAGAGGAGGGGAACGGGGGAGGGAAGGAAGGAGAAATAAAAAACCTCAGCAAGGGGGAAAGGGGTTGGAAGTAAAGTATAAAAAAAGGGGAGTATCGAAGGGGGGATGAGGGGTATGGGGCCGACACGAAACTGTGTGACCCACTAAACAGAACTAAAGTAGCCTAAACGGCTGCAACGCTCTCCAGAGCTATCTCTGGCCACCGAGCGTAAGCCTAAGTGGGAGCAGGGGGTGAACCGAGTAGTAAAGGTGAGCTCCCGGTCCTGTGCGGAACCCCCCCCCCCGGCAAACAACAAGCACATGCTAAAAGAAATAAATACAGACAAATATATAAACCGGCATAATCAGAAAAAGCAAAAAATATTAAGGACAACAGGTTAGCATAAACATCTCTGAGTCAGCAAGCATAGCAAAGCAGGAGAGAACTACCCAAGGCAGAGGGTCATACGGAACCTGAAGGGACCGCCACACGGAGGCGGAAGCCCCAGAGGGCCACCAGCACCCGGCACCGGACACTAAGCCCAGCAGGGCACGTGCCCCCTCCGCGGCCACCCGCTCCGCCAAGCCCCTCCGCCTCTCCCCGGAAATGCATGCCCTGGTGCATAGACAAAGGCCAATATAAAAGGAGAACCCCCCTCCCCACCCCCACCCGACAATGTGTACAAATAGGGGCAAAGATCTCTGATGGCTCCCCGGCAAACCCGTGGGTCCCCCCCCCTCCCCCAGCTCAAAAGATGTATCAGGTCAACACAAGAACCCGCGCCATCACCCACAGGTAAGCCACTTGCCAAGTGTAGTCAACAAGTCCCCTATAAAAGAAATCCCACTTGCTCCTCCTGGGTTGGGGCTTGAAAAGTTCCTGCAGAAGAAGGACCGGCCGATGAACCCGAGGGTGACTGGCGTGCATCCGTTAGTCCCAGCCGGGCCTACCCCCTCAGCCAAACAATAATCAGGGCCAACAATGTGTTCCTTCAGGCCGCGACTTGAGAAAGGATAAGGGTCACATAGTCAATGAGGCACAGCCCTGCCCAGGATAAAGTAAAAGGTTGACCTGTCCAGAAAGTGGCCAAAAGTCCGTGACACCCGCACGTTCCAGTATGGACACTGCGGGCCCCTGGGGGGAGCCCCACTTAGCCAACAGGGTGTGCGACCGGGAAGGGGGGAGCCCCCAAAAAGGCCAAGCAGCAAAGGAGTCAAGGGCACATTCAGAGTTAGTGCAAAAAATTCTTACCGCACATGTCATTGCCGTTACTGCCTCATGGAAGCGGGACGGTGGGACGGAGAGGGCGGCCCATGGCCTACTCCCGTGGAGCGCCTCCTGAAGCCGAGCGACGTCGCCGACGGCCTCGTTGCTGGCGGGGGAGCTGGGGGCCCCGGTCAAGCGATGCGCCCGATCTACCCATCTGTCGCGGAAGCAGCTGTAGCCAGTCCGGAATCTGGATAGGCTCCGTTCCCAAGAATCGGAATAGAGCCGGTAGGTCAGCAGCCGTCAGCAGGGTGAAACTCGCATCGTCTTTGCGGAACATAACGGACATAGGGTACCCCCAGCGATATGTGCAGCCAAGCTGTCTCGCCAGGTCAAGAAGTGGTCTAAGAAGAGCCCTCCGGCGCAATGTGGAGCGTGACAGGTCCTGCAGAATACGGATAGTCGCACCGTTAACCTCCACATCGCCGAGCTCCCAGGCACGTCTCAGGATGGCTTCCTTTTGCGTGAAGCGGTGAAGTCTACACACAATGTCCCGCGGTCTGTCCGGGTCGGCCGGTCTCGGGCCGAGGGCTCTGTGCGCCCTGTCTAATGCCACCACCACGTCCGGGTCCCCGAGCACCGCGCGGAAGATACCGCTCACCACTGCACTCACGTCCTCCGGGCCCGCCGCCTCCGGGACCCCCCGGAGCCGCAGATTATTGCGGCGGCTCCGGTCCTCCAGGTCCTCCATGTGTAGTTGGAGGGAGACGGCGGTGTCCCGATGCTGGTCTCTCGATTGCTCCAGAGCGGCGACCCTGGCCTCCAAGGACGTCAGAGATGACTCCCCCGTGGATACCCGTTCTGCGATGCTGGAGACTTCTCCCCTGACCTCCTGGATGTCCCTCCTATGTGTTTCCTCTAAGCGCAGAATCAGCGTTTCAATGGCAGACTGCGTTGGGAGGGCCTGAAGCATGTCTCTGATGTCCTGGTCCAGCATGGAGGGCACAGGAGCCACCGCGGCAGGCATCACCCCCGCTCCTTGCTCCGTTTCCGCCATATCGAGTGCCGGAGGCGCTTCCTCGTCAGGCAGAAGTGGGTCTGAGGGTGCCGTCCGCCGCCGCTGCGGAGAGGCCTGTAAAGTGCCTCGTGGAGAGGCCGCAACCGCTCCCGGCGGAGATCCCTCGGTGCGCCCGAAGTAGCGGCGGAGCGGACCGGCAGATTTGCTGTGAGGGGTCCCACGTGTCGCTCCCCGTGTCCGGTGCTTCTTGGAAGAGCTCATGCCGGTAGAAAAGCCTGCTATCGCCGGGGCAGGAGGCCGTGAACCGGGAGCTCCAGAAAAATGCTGCCTTACTCGGCCATTCCTTAGCCACGCCCCCCTGGATAAGCTTTATTAACTCCCACCCGGTGTGTTTGCCTGCTTGATGTTCCTTTACTGCTTTGACCCTGATATTTGGGAACTCTCCGCTTAAAATAATAATGAGAACTGTAAACCCTCCCCCTTTTTTTTTTTTTGAAGGGTTGTTAGCCTGATTTAACCCAACTTAAAGAGCCTGTTTATACTTAACATACTGGTTGGAGCACGATTTATCTGGACCCACTTGGACCTGTTGAGGTTTTTGGTATATCCCAGGGCGTGTTTTATAAAAGGGCAAATTATTGTTTGTGTCGGAAAAGAGTAAGATGAAGAAAATATATTTTACTTCTGGGTATGCTCTTCCCTCCTGTGTTCTTCCTCTTTTCCGCTCCCCCCCCCCCCCCGAGGAGGAAATTAAGAATATATACATTTATTGGGAATATTACTTTGGAGCAAAAGCAAAGCTACCATGCCATCGCACCGTGCGACTAAAGCAAGTCAAGCAGCTGCGGCCGCAAAACTAGAAAGGTACGCTCATGACCCTGGTCAGGGGCTTAGTCAGACCTCCCCAAAGGGCCCGCAACAAGGACAGCAAACCCAAGCTAATAAGCGATCAGGTGCTAAAAGCACTAGGAAAAGTCACGGGTTAAGCTTCCCTCCAATGGCATCGGAGGGAGGCAATGAAACATTAAATTCCCAGGGCCAGTCCAAAGACGCAAGTCTAGAGGGGGCAATTGGGCTACTCGAGGAGGGATCGCAGGGAAGACTTGATTCAGAACTTGAGCCAACACTAAAAGAGGTCTTGATGGCTGTCAACCTATGTAGAGAATCCCTGGGAGGAATGAGTACTCAACTCATTTCCATCCAGGAGGAACTATCCTATGCTAGACAGGATATCCAAGGGATCCAGGAAAGGACTTCAGCCCTAGAGGGCAGGGTGGGTCGGGTTGAAGACGACTTGGCCCCCTTGGTACGGGAATTCAGGTTGATGCAAGAACAGTTAACTAAACAGGAAAATAAATTAGATGAAATGGAGAACAAGATGAGGAGGAAGAATATTCGGATAGTAGGTTTGCCAGAACTTTGCGAAGGACCCGACCCTATAGCTTTCCTGGAGAAATGGTTTAGAGATATGTTTGGCCAGGATATTTTTTCACCACTCTTTGCCATTGAAAGGGCACACAGAGTTCCATCAAGACCTCCTCAAACTGGTGACCCCCCAAGACCATTTCTGGCCAAGCTATTGTTTTTTAAAGACAAAGAGACTATCACCCGTAAAGCGAGGGAAAAGGGTAAGATTGTATATAATGGCTCTCGAGTGTCGATTTTCCCGGACTTTTCTCCAGACCTTCAAAGAAAAAGAGCCAAATTTGGGGAAGTAAAATGGAAACTCCGCCAAATAAATATGACATACGCGTTACTGTACCCAGCAAGACTACGGATAAATGCCCCTGAAGGGACTATAATATTTGACAACCCTAGAGGTGCTGAGGAGTGGTTGGAGACCCACCCCCAGAGACTTTAGTAGTGATGGACTCTTGGGTCTGATCTTTTCTCTGGCTTCCCCCCCCTCCCCTCTCTCTGTTTGGGGGGGGGGAGGAATGTGGGTTTATTTGTATTTTTTTTTTCCCTGTATGTTTTCTTTTTTCTCTTTGTTGTGGTGGAGGTGGGAAAAGGGGGATAATTGGTGAGATGCTATTTTGAGTATAGGGGGCAGGGGAGGGCGAGATGAAGGAGGAGAGTGTCATGCATGTTACCCCTCTGGGTGGGGGGGCTAGCAGGTTGCTCCCCTCTTACATTTGCTGTATGGGGTAATTTTTCTGTTTGGAGGTTTTTGGGGGGGAGGGGAGGGGAGTAGAGGGGAGGGGGCGAGGGAAGGGATTAATGCACAGAAGTAAGATGTGGAATGATTTACAGATAAGGTCACAGTAGTAGGCCCCAGTAGACGCCTAAAGAGGCAATGGGAGAAGTGTGTGAGTTGGGTGAGGGGTGTGGTTGGGGAGAAAGAAGAATACGGTGTTTAAGGTTTGGTTGGCATGTAGGAGGGGGAGAAGTGTGGAAGAAGTATATTTTAATGAGAAGAGCACCACATAAAGCACATTTATTTATAATGAAACAATGGGTAAAAGTCTATCACATAAAATGGAACAACAAAGATGAGTTACACAAATTTGATAATAGGTATTGGCACTATAATTATTAATGAGTGAACGCACAGTGTTAAGGGGGAGAAGTCTTACCCTATATTCCTGGAATGTCAGAGGGTTGGGAGATCCGAAGAAGAGGACAGCGGTTAAGTTAACAGCTAGGTCTCATGAAGTAATGCTTCTTTGTCTTCAGGAGACACACTTTACAAAAGCCACCATTTCACAGCAGGGGTGGGGGGAGTACCATATTCAATACCATTCGTGTTATACCTCCTTCTCTAGGAGGGTTAGTATTTTTATTAAAAGAGGGATTTCCTTCAACTGCTTCCAGGTTAAGATTGATGAGCAGGGGAGGTACATTTTTGCCTCAAAGAGAGTGGTAAACTCAGAAATCCAGTATATAAAAGCTCCAACACCCAATAATCAGGGACAATGGTTAAAAGCGCAGCAGGAATATCGTCATATAATGCTAGAGAAGGCTGAAAATAAATTTATATTTCAGAAACAACTAGCATATGGGGAAGGTGAAAGGGTTGGCCGGATGCTAGCGCACCTGGTGAAAACAAACTCAATTCCGTCCACGGTATCAAGGATTAGTATGGCAGAAGGTAGGATATCCACAATTAAGTCAGACATTTTAGAGAGATTTAGAGCCTATTATGAGGACTTATACCAATCTAACCAGGCCGAGATGAGGTAGGAAATGGACGCATTTTTTAGTCCACTGGCAATTCCTCATCTCTCTAAGGAAGATAGAGATATCTTAGATGGCCCTATAACGGTAGAAGAGATTCGGCGTATAGTACAGGAAATGGCAGGGCAAAAAGCTCCAGGCCCAGATGGCCTCCCAGTGGAGGTTTACCGTCACTTTGGTGAGGTGTTAAACCCGGAACTCTTAAAAGTTTTTAACTGGGCGATAGAAACGGGAGAACTCCCGCCCTCAATGAGTGAATCAATTATAATAGTGTTACCAAAGGAAAATAAGGACCCTCTTGACCCCTCATCATATAGACCGATCTCCCTGTTGAATCTGGATGTTAAGATCTTAGCTAAGGTCTTGGCAGCTAGATTGAACGGAGTGATAGAAAAAATTATTCACCCGGATCAAGCAGAATTTATTCCCGGGAGATCCACGAGTATAAACATAAGACAGGTCTTTTTAAATCTCCAAATACCAGTGGATGGAGATGGCCAGAGAGCTGTTCTCTCCTTGGATGCTGCTAAGGCTTTCGATACACTAGAGTGGAGTTATCTGTGGAGAGTCTTGAAGGAATTTCAGGTGAGTCCGGTATTTATAAAATGGGTAAAAATGCTGTATAGATCTCCGGAAGCAAGGATAAGAGTAAATAATGATAGTTCGGCCGGGTTTCGATTGAAGAGAGGTACGATGCAGGGGTGTCCCGTCTCCCCTCTTGTTTGCTATGGCGATCGAGCCTTTGGCCGTGTCCCTGAGATCAAACATGGGGATAAAAGGCTTTAGGAGAGGGGAGGATGAAGAAAAAGTAGTACTATTTGCAGATGATCTCCTCTTGCTTCTTGGAGATGTCCAGCATTCAATAGGGGAAGTGATGTACAGAATTACTAATTTTGGACATCTTGCGGGTTTAAAAATAAACTGGGATAAATCCTGTATATTGCCTATAGACCCCTTGGATAGCCCCTTACCATGTGAAGCTGCACATATCCAGATAGTGAGCCAGATGAAATATCTGGGCATTTGTATTACCAGAGATCCTAAACAATACGTGGTAAATAACCTGGCCCCATTGCTATCTAAATTTAAACCAAAAATTAATATATGGAAGAAACTACCATTATCGGCAGCGGGCCAATGTAACCTTATTAAAATGATATTTCTGCCGCAAATTTTGTATGTTTTACACAATTCTCCAGTATGGATATATAGGGAGTGGTTCTATAAGATGGACTCCATATTTAGAGAACTGATGTGGAAAGGGGGCCAAGCACGTATTGGTTTAAAGACTTTGCAACTTCCAAGTAATGGGGGGGGGGAGTTGCACTCCCACGCCCATTCAACTACTTCTTAGCAGCTCAGATACAGCATCTGGCAGGAGAGGATGTAGAGGGGGAGGGGCGGAAAAAGGGAGCTCCCCTTGAACAACTACTCGGGAGACCATTGGTAGTGGCACTAGAGGCAGGGGTTGCTATGCGAGACATCCCCACTCTAGGGTTAATGACAAAGGTGTGGGAAATAACTAAAAGAATATTGGGATATAGGGGATTTACAGAATATTCCCCCCTATGGGCAAATAACAAGTTAGATGAGGTTCTAAAAATAGGACAAATAAGGGAATGGGAAAGAAGGGGTATAAAGTTTGTTCACCAGATTTACCAGAATGGTAAATTGAAACAATTCCAAGTGTTAAGGGATCAGTTTCTAATCCCGAAAAAGTCCTTTTTTAGATATTTGCAGATTAGGCACGCTCTGGAAAAGCAGTTTGAGGGGGCCGCAATAGAATGGTGCGAGATACCAGTAATTAAGGATATACTGGGAATAAAATCGGGGAAAGGACTAATATCTAAAGTCTATGTAGAGCTGTGTAAGAAATCCCAGGTAAAAAATCAGGGGCAAACAAATAGGAAAAAATGGGAGATTGACGTGGGTAACATCTCGGAAGACCAGTTGGGAAAGGATTCTTAAGCTGGCACCTTGGGTGTCCCTTTCTCCATCTTAAAAATTCACGCATTTACTCTTACTGTATAGAGCATACTACACCCCTAAGAGGCTCTTTCAGTTTGGTAGAAGGAGAGATGCATTATGCCCTAGGTGCGGAAGGACAGAAGGAGATATGATCCATATGTTCTGGAGATGTCCTAAGTTACATCGGTATTGGAGGGAGGTAGTGAGAATAGTTAGTCAAGTTTTCGAGATGGTAGTAGAATTAGAACCGGTGGGGTGTGTACTGGGTTGGACCGAGGGGGGTAGCAACCCTAAAGATAGCAACTTAGCAAAATTAAGGTGTCTTTTCCAAGCTAGAAAACTCATAGCCCAGAAATGGCAATCCTCTACACCTCCTACGAGTGGAGAGTGGGTGCAAAATATGAAGAGGGTTATCCTTAAAGAAAGAGTAGCATATATAAGACAAGGAGGTATTAAAAAAAATTGATAGGATATGGAAGGTGTGGTGTGTAAAAATGAATGATGGTATTTTTTAGTAAAGAGGAAGTATGAGAAGTGGGTGTGTGTGAGTGGGGAAGGTGATGAATATAGGAAATGGAAGGGTGTGATAGGGTTATGTAAAATTGGTATTGTGTCTTTGTTTGTTTTTTTTATTGGAAGGCTGTATGCTTTGTTTGAATTGAAAAAGAAATTAATAAAGATATAAAGTTTAAAAACATAGAGCCTTTAATAAATAGGTACCTCCCTTCAGAATCCGATTCCATAGCTTTTAAGATAAAGGGAGTATTTCTATCAAACCCAATGGCAATTCATCTAGACCTCTTACTAGAGGAGTATCCATGAAACCAAGTTGGGTAATATTTAGAAATTAGTTCCTGCGAAATCTGGTACCTTTTGCTGGGGCTATTTAGCCCTCTCACATTATATGTAACAATCTTCAAGGGGGCCATTTTTCACAGGAATTAGATTTAAATAACCATAGCCATTCAGTCGTGGTGCCAAAGATAAAAAAAAAAGATTTTTTTTTTTACCAGGATCGATCCAGTCAATGTACCGTATAGTAACCAATGTGAAAAAACATATTCTTTACCAACCATATTCTCCCCCCTCCCTCCTCTCCGTACATTGAATATCAATGTTACCGTCCTCCGGGCTAGCACCTATTACCAGACCCCAGCCCTGGTTGGACCTTCCTTGATGGGTTGTAAGTGCCTGCATGGACCCCCGAGCCTCACCCCCTTTCGGGGGTGGTCTCGGGGAGCATGCGGGCACCGTCCAGCCCCCAGCACCCCCACCCCCCAAAGCGAGCCTACTTAATTCATCCCTACCCAAAAAAATAATATTTCTTAGTTTTCCTCCCGTATTCCTGCCCAAAGACCTGTTATTTATTGTGCATTTTCCCTAGTTTTTCCTCTTCCACCCCCTTCTCCTCCCCTTTTAATTAATAAGGCCCTACACTCTATTCCAAGGCTGATCTCTAAGTTTCGGCCATTCTGGAGGTTTCTTCTCCCAATTTTCTAGATTAACACATGGCATATTTAATTTATCGCAAAATTCTTTCAGGTCCTCTGGAAATCGTAAGGTAGCTGATATTCCGTGATTTTTAGCTATAAAGCATGCAAGGAAACCCCATCTATAAGTAATATTCTTCCCTTGTAATTGATTTATTAGGGGTTTCAGGGCCCTTCTGTGGCTCAGTGTCTCTTGTGAAAGATCAGAAAAAATAAGCAACGTAGCTCCATCATGTTTAATGGCTTCAAGGCTTCTCGCGCCTTGCTGAACTTGTTGTTTTACTTCATACTGGGCAAATCTCACTATTACATCTCTCTCCATCTCAGAAATTGACTTCGCCTTTGTTTGTATTCTATGTATTCTGTCAAAAGCTATAGGAGATGTTGCTTCTTTTTTCATTATTTTCTTGAACACTTCACGGAGCACCTTCTCCAACTCGGTACTTCTCACAGATTCTCTCAGCCTGCGGATTCTTAAGTTATTTCATCTATTCCTGTTTTCCTGGTCCTCCAATTTACATCTAATATTTCTCATTTCTGTCCAATCCAAGTCCGCCCTTTTCTGTAGTTCCGAGATGGCTTTTTTATGTTCTTCTAATTGTATTTCCGATTCTTCTACCCTTTTTAAAACATTCTGAATATCTGCACAGTTTGCTTTTAGTTCACCTTTAATCATGCCTTCCAGATGTGACAACATTTCCGCCATGTCCTGTTTAGTAGGGGAGTAGTTGGGGATTAACTCCTTCCTTTTCTGTTTCCCTAATTTTTCCCCAACTCCTTTTGTTGATGTTGTTCTCTCTGACTTTTCTGTGGGGTTATCCCTTCTTCTGTATTGGGTTTTTCACTTGCCTGCCCTTCCCGGGCAGGGGGTGTTTCTTCTCCCCTTTCCACTTCCTGATCCCCCCTCTGATCTACTCTGCCCTGGTCCATATAAGTTTTTATAGAATTCCCTTTCCCACTTTCTGTTTGACTAACTTTAGCTCCCCTCCTTACCATTATACCTTCTTACACCCCCCCCCCCCTCGATTTGGCCTTCAAGTTTGCATTGATAAGCGTTGATATTATTTTACTTTATTCACCCACCTAATCTCCTCCCAAGATTATAGTTACCTCTAGGTAGCGAACAACCTTTTCTTATCTATTCCCTTTCTTCTTCTCTCCCCCCCCCCCCCCCCCCCCCAGTGCTATGTGCAAATCAGTTATACAGGATATTTTCTTAATAATATACAATTTCCCAAAGCTACCAATTATAATATAAATCCCAACAGTTGTATATCATTTTTGTACATAAAAAAAAAGGGGGAGGGGTAAAGCACGGCTAGTGCAAAACCCCAGAAATACAAAAAGAAAATGCCAAAAAAGAGGAAAAGGGGAAAAAAAGAGGAAAAGGGAGGGGAAAAAAGGGGGAGGGGGCAAAGCACAACCAGTGCAAAAACCGCAAAAGTGCAAAAAAGTGCAAAGTAGTGCAAAAAAAAAAAGGGAAAGGGGGAGGTAAACCAAACCAACAGCAGGGAGAAGGGAATGGGGGGGTGCTCGTGAGGGGGGGGGGGTAATTGTTACCACTTTGTTGTTTTCATAAACTACTGAGATATTTCTAAACCAAGTCATACGCAATTTTATCTACCCAAAAAATAAAAAATGGGGGGGGGGGGAACGGCACGGGGAGAAAAAAATAAATAATTGTATCAAATGTCTACGTATTCAATCAATTAGTAATTGCCAAGAAGGAAATAATAAAATAATGTCCAAAGATTTCAACTGGAACGAAAAAAAAAAAAAAAAAAAATATATATATATATATATATATATATATATATATATATCAAGTATTCATATGTCCTAATGTCCGATCATCCAGGAGGAAAAAAAAATAAAAAGAGGGAAATATTGTCCATTGATTTCACCTGGCACCTTCACCCTCTGTTTATATTTGATTTATAAATAATTACTTTATATAATAAATATTTGTAGTTTATAGTTCATACGTTCATGCAGATTCTACAGTTCATACTCTCCCAAATCTCTGTCTTCTTGTACAGCTTTCCAGCTGCAGTATAATATCATATGTTCTGCACCAAAAAAAAATAAAAAAAATAAAAAAAGGTTTTGTATAGAGCAGTGCGCCCTTATTTCAGCTGTCTCTACAATTCAATTAAGTTCACAGCTCCCTTGACCTTGGTACAGGAAATAAGAAAGACAGCAGATCCTTCATCTAATTGATGTTTAGGGGGACTAATAGCGATAATGGGAACATAAGTTAGTTTTAACAGTCTTACAGGCAAGGAATATGTCAAGAGATCAGCTGTTCTACATCCAGCCTCACCGTAGTGGTCAGTGGAGGGCAAGCAGAGATTTTTTCTCCCAGTCTCCTAAGTCTCAAGCTCCACCGCTATACAGCTACGGCTGTTTAGCCTGCTGCAGCTGCTCTCTCTCCCCCTTACCGCCTCTATGCTGCCTCGCCGACGTCCCACTCTCTTTCGGGATACGAGATCAGATACTCTCCACTCTCTCTCTCTCATGGGTGGTATTTGGCGGGCTGTCTCCACGACGATCCACATTCTGACTCCGGACAGCCCAGATCACTCCTCCTTCCGCCGGCCTCCTTCTCTTCCTTCTCCTCCCTCTCCTCTGCTCAGCCATATCCATCCAGCGCCTTCAGGGACTTAGCATAGGGGAAGGATACTGGGGAGATGCCGGTGTCTAGCTTCTTGCGTCTGGCTGTCCGCTCCGCTCAGGACTCCGGCGGCAGGATGCTTGGGCTCCGGGGACTCCTTACTTCAATAACACGATACAAACATGCTTTCAGCTCGCCTCAGGGGAGGTGCGCCTCCGGCCACGGCGTTCAGCTGCTGTGTGGCGCCATCTTCCGTAGCTTCACCCCCTCCTGTAACCATTAGCTTGAGCTATTGTCTTAAAATCGGGTGGAGCTCCGCTTTAAGGTGAGGGTACATCTGATGGGGGAGGAGAGCACTGATGCATGAAGGCACCTGTCACTTTATCTGTTTGAACTGACTTTTTTGTTGAATATATGGACTTGATTGTGTATATGTATTTTATATATATATATATATATATATATATATATATATATATATATACATACACACACACACACACACACACACTTAACAACTTTGAACTTTATGGATGCACGAGCACTTTTTAGGAGTTGAATATGTTTTCATGTATAAGGATTTTGCACATATATATCATACACTTTAAAAAAAAATCAGTATATCACCATTAGGAGATCACAAGTTGTTTGCAATTAATAGCGTGACACATATATATTATATAATGTATATGTGTACACACATAGGTGTGGGCACAAGCATCGTTTAGGAGGTGTATATGTTTGTATGTTTATGGATTTTGCACATATATATTATACATTTTAAAGATCACCACAATTAGGAGATCACAAGGAGTTTGCGATTAATAACACAACACTTTATATATATATATATATATATATATATACAGTCAGGTCCATAAATATTGGGACATCGACACAATTCTAATATTTTTGGCACCACACACCACTACAATGGATTTGAAATGAAATGGACAAGATGTGCTTTAACTGCAGACTTTCAGCTTTAATTTGAGGGTATTTACATCCAAATCAGGTGAATGGTGTAGGAATTTTCAACAGTTTGTATATGTGCCTCCCACTTTTTAAGGGACCAAAAGTAATGGGACAATTGGCTGCTCAGCTGTTCCATGGCCAGGTGTGTGTTATTCCTTCATTATCCCATTTAAAAGGCGCAGATAAAAGGTCCAGAGTTCATTTCAAGTGTGTTATTTGCATTTGGAATCTGTTGCTGTCAACTGTCAATATGAGATCCAAATAGCTGTCACTATCAGGGAAGCAAGCCATAATTAGGCTGAAAAAACAAAACAAACCCATCAGAGAAATAGCAAAAACATTAGGTGTGGCCAAATTAACTGTTTGGAGCATCCTTAAAAAGAAAGAACACACCGGTGAGCTCAGCAACACCAAAAGAGCCGGAAGACCACGGAAAACAACTGTGGTGGATGACAAAAAATTATTTCCCTGATGAAGAAAACACCCTTCACAACAGTTGGCCAGATCAAGAACACTCTTCAGGAGGTAGGTGTATGTGTGTCAGAGTCAAAAATCAAGAGAAGACTTCATCAGAGTGAATACAGAGGGTTCACCACAAGATGTAAACCATTGGTGAGCCTCAAAAACAGGAAGGCCAGATTAGAGTTTGCCAAACAACATCTAAAAAAGCCTTCACAGTTCTGGAACAACATCCTATGGACAGATGAGACCAAGATCAACTTGTACCAGAGTGATGGGAAGAAAAGAGTATGTAGAAGGAAAGGAACTGCTCATGATCCAAAGCATACCACCTCATCAGTGAAGCATGGTGGTGGTAGTGTCATTGCGTGGGCATGTATGGCTGCCAATGGAACTGGTTCTCTTGTATTTATTGATGCTGTGGCTGCTGACAAAAGCAGCAGGGTGAATTCTGAAGTGTTTCAGCCAATATTATCTGCTCATATTCAACGAAATGCTTCAGAACTCATTGGACGGCGCATCACAGTGCAGATGGACAATGACCCGAAGCATACTGAGAAAGCAACCAAAGCGTTTAAGGGAAAGAATTGTAATGTTATGCAATGGCCAATTCAATCGCCTGACCTGAATCCGATTGAGCATGTATTTCACTTGCTGATAACAAAACCATAGGGAAAATCCCACAAGAACAAGCAGGAACTGAAGACAGCTGCAGTAAAGGCCTGGCAGAGCATTACCAGGGATGAAACCCAGCGTCTGGTGATTTCAATGCGTTCCAGACTTCAGGCTGTAATTGACTGCAAAGGATTTGCAACCAAGTATTAAAAAGTGAAAAAATGATGGGTGATTGTTAATCTGTCCCATTACTTTTGGTCCCTTAAAAAGTGGGAGTCACATATACAAACTGTTGTACTTCCTACACCGTTCACCTGATTTGGATGTAAATACCCTCAAATTAAAGCTGAAAGTCTGCAGTTAAAGTACATATTGTTTGTTTCATTTCAAATCCATTGTGGTGGTGTATAGAGACAAAAAGATTAGAATTGTGTTTGTCCCAGTATTTATGAACCTGACTGTATGTGTATACACAGGTGTGTAATACATTCATAGAACATGATTCACCTCTTTTTGGGCTGCACAACTTCTTGTGCTCCCCTGGTGAGTGATGCAACCCATAGCCGTGGCATTGTCAGATTGAATCCTGACAGGATAATTGGTAGCCTGAGCGTCCAGGATTCTAGGACCAGACATACTGCCCGAATCTCTACAATGTTGATGGACAAGGTCCTTTCTGACTTGGGCCATTTCCCCTGGACAGAAGCTTTTGCCAGGACTGCTCCCAGCCTAGAAGGCTGGCACCCGTTGTTACCACTTTCTAGGATACTGGTATCATACTTACCGTAATTTTCCTTTCCTGGTGCCTATCCATGGCAGCATACTGGTGATAGAGCTCCGCCTCGACTCCTCCCTCAGGACTAGTGAATAGCATAAATTAAAGGCATAGTTCCTCCCCCACCATTCTCTGTAATATAGAATACCAAGGGTGGGAGCGTATGCTGCCATGGATAGGCACCAGGAAAGGAAAATTACGGTAAGTATGATACAATTTTCTGTTTCCCTGGTGCCTCCATTGCAGCATACTGGTGATAAATAACTAGCTGACACGGTTGGGATAATGCTTAACAGTAAACATTTATTAGAAAGGGACATTGCCGCCTGAACTGCTCTCCTTCCAAACTCAACAGTCCTGAGAGCACCTGGGTCGATATGGTAGTGTGAAGAAAGTATGAGAAGACCAAATGGCAGCCCTGCACACCGTCTCCAATGAAACATTAGCCCTTGCTGTCCAGGAAGTTGATACCGCCCTTGTAGAATGAGCATTCACTCAAGATGGAGGCTCCATATTCTTCACCCTGTAAGTCTTCTGGATTAATTTAACAACCCAAGATGCCAGAGTTCTAACAGAAGCTTCTTTGCCCCTGTATTTACCGAACAGTATGATAAAAAGTCGTTCCGAGTTCCTGAAGAGTCTGGTGGCCTCTAGGTAGGCCCTGAGCACCCTGGATATGTCCAACTCGTGACAGGAACCTGAATCTGCTTCGGTAAATACTGAAAGTGCCCAAGGTTCCAAAAAGGTGGCTAGGAGTAGCGACTTTAGGTGTGAACCCGCGAAGGAAGGAAAAAAAAAAGATGTGGTCATCACCTATCCCTAAAGAGTGAAGTTCTGAAATCCTTTGCCAGATGTAATGGCTAGCAGAAAAGCCATTTTCAGTTTTAGGTTCCATGTTGTTACTTGTTCAGCTGAAGCAAAGGGACGGACGGATAGGACTTCCAGGACCAAGGACAGATCCCATTTTGGAAAAGACCGTCTGACAAGTGGGCGAATCTTTAATACTCCCCTGAGGAAAGTGATTACCAAAGGCTCTTCCATCCATTGTTTATTTTTTGTGGCAGAGATTGCTGCTACCTGTACTTTGAGGGTGCTTAGACCAAGCCCTAGATCGAGTCCTGTCTGGAGAAAACCCAGAACATTTGATGTGGAAGGAAGAATTGGATCAAATTAATTTGTGGTAGCAAATGTCAAGAACTTGTCCCATATTCTTGAATATATGGCATTGGTTGCCGGTTTTCTGGCTTTTAGGAGGGTTGATATGACTCCTGGGAAACATCCTAGGGACTTGAACCTTCGCCTATCAACCTCCAGATTTGAAGACTCAACTTCTGGGGGTTTGGATGAACTAGATTGCCCTGCGACAGAAGTTGAGGGAAAGGCAAGATCCTGATTGGAGAGCTCACGCTTAGGCGTATGGCTAGAGGGAACCAGGGTCTCTTGTGCCAATATGGAAGAACTGCCAGTACCTGGACCTTCTCTCTGAGAAACCTCAGGAGGAATTTGAATTAATCAATTAATTAATGGACGGGCAGGAAAGGCATACGCTGTGGTGAACCTCCAGGGGCATGACAGGGCATCCACTTTATCGGCTTATGTATGCAACAGACGAGAGAAAAATCTGTTTAGCTTTGCATTCTCCGGAGTGCCGAAAAAGTCTACTTGAGGGGGATCCCAGAGGCTGGCAATTTGATAAAAGACCTGGGGATGAAGGGCCCACTCGTTGTCCAGGAAGTTCCTGGACAGTGTGTCCGCTTCCGCGTTTAATCTGAAGATACATTGCTCTGAGATCTAGGAGGTTCTTCTCTGCCCAGAGCATGATCAGCTCTACTTCTCTGAGGAGTGATCTGCTGCGAGTGCCCCCCTGCTTCTGCAGATATGCAATGGCTGCCCTGTTGTCTAGGCGTAAAAGTATCCTTTGGCCTTTGACTTGAGATGCCAATGAAGTCAGTGCCAGAAATGCTGCCCTCATCTCCAAGATGTTGGATACCACTCTCTGGATGGAGCAGCACAATCTTCCCTGTATCCTGGTTTCCCCGCAATGGGCTCTCCAGCCTTGTGCGCTTGCGGACATAATTGTGATCTAGGGGAAGGAACCCAGATGACGAGGTTTGGAGAGGTTTTCTGGAAAGGTCCACCAGTGAAGGCCCCTGCGCATTGCTCCCGTCAGCAGGATCATCCGCGAGAGTAATTGTCTCTTCCACTGTGCCAAGAAACCCGTCTGGAAATACCTCAAGTGGCAATGGACCCAAGGAATCATCGATATGCAGGCAGAGATTGTGCCAATGAGGCTCAAACTTTGAGAAGCCGTCAGGTACGGGCTCCGGATGGATGACCTTGACCATTCTCTGGATGATGATTCTAATCTTTAGAGAAGGTAATGATACTGTCCCCTCCTGGGTATCGAACATTGCCCCCAGATAGATCATCTGCTGTGTAGGTGAAAGCTGACTTTTTTCGGAGTTTATCAGCCACCCCAGTTCCTTTAGAGACTGGAGAATGTCTCGGTGATACACCAACTGATCCGGGCTGTTTGCTAGGAGGAGGATGTCATCTAGGTAGTTGTATATTCTCAAGCTGATATTAGAATCTTGGTGAACACCCTGGGGGAGGTGCAGAAACCGAAGAGCAAGGCTTGAAACTGCAGGTGGATCCGTCCTACTGCAAATCTTAGATATTTTTGAAAGGCAGGCAGAATTGGGACATGTAGATACTCGCCTTGCAGATCTACTGAGATAATCCAATCTGATGGCTAAACTGTCTGGATAATTGTCTGCAGAGACTCCATCTTGAAGATTTCGGGTTGTATGTACCTGTTGAGCCTTTTTAGATCTATCACCGGCCTCCATCCACCCATCTTCTTTGGGACCAGAAAAAGGGTGGAGTAGAAGCCTGCAAAGCGCTCTGCCAAAGGAACTGGAACAGCCGCTCCTTGAAGTTGGAGTGATGTTACGAAGTGTTTTAGGGCTTGGGCCTTCAGTGGAGAAGATGGAATTGCCATTCTTTTGAAGGAATTCTGAAGTGGAGGATGAGAGAAACTCCAAAAGTGCCCCCATCGAATTGTAGACAGGACCCAGGGATCCTGGCAATGGTTGGTCCAGAGTGGAAGAAAGAACTTTACCCTATCTCCCACCGGGAGTGTCTGGGTCCATCTGGTGTCAAAAAGACTGCTTCTGCTCCTGTGGAGCCGGAAGGGTCTTTGTCTTCCTGTTCAAGAAGGATGCCTGAGTACCATTCCAGGGTCTTCTGCTGTCTTGATTGTCTAAAATCCCTAGTATTTGACTGGCAGAATCTAGAAGAGTCCCATCTGAATCTTTGCATCCTTCTGTCTTGGGGAAGCATACCGGACTTTCGCCCTGACAAACTGGAGATTGCTTTATCCATCTTGACTTCAAATAATGCCTTACCATCGAAAGGTATTTTTTACCAAATTTTGTTTGAAGGATAAGTCAGCCGTCCAGGGTTTCAGCCACAAGGCCCTCTTAGCCATTACTGAGTGCAACATGGACCTTGCTGAGCACCTAATTGTGTCTATGGCTGCTACCCTGAAAAAGTCTGCAGATAACCTGATCTCGTCCAAGGCTTTAATTATATTCTCCTTAGGGGCATCCTGACACAAAGCCGTTTCGATATTATCAGTCCAAGCTCTGATGGCATTAGACACAGAGGTGAGAGCGATCACTGGCTTACATGCTGCTCCTGCGGCTAAGTAGCTCCTCTTGAGGTCCAGGTCTATTTGTCTGTCAAGGGGATCCTTGAATGAAGCGTAATCCTCCATAGGTAAAGTTATATTTTTTGTGAGTCGCACTACAGATGCGTCCACCTGTCAGGAAGATCCTCCTCACGGACGTCCGAGTGGCGTAAGTCGCAGGAGATCTTTTGCGCAATTTCGGGAGCGTTACCGCGATCAGCGGTGCGCGCGTGCGCGCGGGAGCGCGCACGCGGCCGTTTGACGCAAATTGGCGCCAATAGCGCTATTTAAACTGGATCCATGCTTCACTGCCTTGCTGCCTGATCAACAGCGTTCCCGTGCTTCCTGGTAACCTGTATGTGAACCTGGACCTGCATCCGTATCCTGATCCGTATTGAACCCGGCTTGTTCCCGACTCTGCTGTTTGCTGCCTGCCCCCCCCCGACTTTGGCTTTGTACCCGACTACTCTTCTGGATTCCGTTTCTGTACCTGATCTGCCCGCCTGTGCCTGACCTGGACTGTTACACCATCCGTCAACTGTAAGTTGCTTGTTCACCGCTGTTGTACTACGGGACACCTCCCAGTCTTCCACCATACCCGGCTGTTACTCCCTCTGCGTTTGTAGCCTTCTACCTCTTGCTGCAGACTGCTAGACTCTTCCCACTTCCGCAGTATTCCGTTTGCACCTGCATCCGCTGTCGGACTACAGTACCCCTCCGTTGTTCGCTGTTCCCTGTGATCACTTGCATCCCGTTGCTGGACTACAGGAATCCTTCTGCTATCTGCTGAACCCTACCTCACCTTTGCCTGCATTCCGATACTGGACTACAATACACCTCCACCATCAACGGTCTGCTGCTTCCTACACCTACCATCCAGTCAGGCACTTGTGCCCCTCTGTGCTCCTGAGCCCCTGTCATCACTACCAGGGTCTCTTGAGTCAGAGGTGTACGAGTAGCCACTCCCTGCACTCTGGGCTCTGCCTTAAAGGTACGTGACAGTATCAGGCAGCCATGTCTGAGCCCACGCAGGGAGATTCGGCTATGGATGATTTATGCCGCCATCTTGCTGGACTTACCCAGGCTGTTAAATCTCTACAAGAAGGCTATTCTCGGTTGGAAGAGCGTGTCCAGGTCTTATCTACCACAGGCCCTACCGTGCCGGGAACTTCTTCTGCGCCATCAGTGGTTATGATGCCCCCTGAACCCAAGGTCCCAACCCCGGAGAGGTTTTCGGGAAATCGCAGCAAGTATAGAGCTTTTCGCAATGCCTGTGAACTGTTTTTTGCACTTCAACCCAGAACTTTCTCTCTTGAATCCACTAAGGTGGGTTTTGTCATCTCCCTCCTACTGGGTGAGCCCCAGGCATGGGCCCACCGCCTTTTGGAGCAAAAGGATATATGCCTTAACAACCTGAATACCTTTTTCCAAGCAATGGGTTTGCTCTATGAGGATCCTCAACAAGCGGCCCCTGCGGAAGCAGCCTTATATTCTCTTCAGCAAGGCCGTAGAGCGGCAGAGGACTATGCGTCCGAATTCCGGCGCTGGAGTTCCGATACTACCTGGAACGATGCCGCTCTGTGATACCAGTTTTGCATGGGACTCTCTGAACCTTTAAAGGATGAACTGGCCCGGGTTGGTGTCCCAGCAACTCTTGAAGCCCTTATCAATCTCTCCATCCAGATTGACAGACGTCTGAGAGAACGGAGAGCAGAACGCACTGCCGGGCCTTCCCGACCAGTCTGGATGTTACCCCGTGTCCCAAATCCCCCTGCACATCCTGCTGCTGACACTCCTGAACCCATGCAACTGGGCTTACTTAGACCAACGCTCACCACTGAGGAACGACAACGCCGACAGCTCAACAATCTGTGCCTTTACTGTGGGGAACCCGGACACTACGTGAGATCCTGTCCTGCCAAGTTCCGTAAGCATTCTTCTGTGTCCTCTCCTGTTTTACCTGCTGTGCCTAGTAATGCTTCTCACCTGGCTGTTCCTGTTTCTCTTCAGCTTCCCGGAGGAAACATTCAAGTCGCCGCGATAGTTGATTCTGGAGCGTGCAGTGGATTTATGGACTTATCGTTTGCCCGAAAGTTCCAAGTACCCTTACGGCCCAGGGCGAAGGGATTGTCTGTACACCTTGCCGATGGAACAGCTATCAAATCTGGGCCGGTGACACAAGAGACATTTCCTTTGACAGCCACTATTTCCGGTAACCATCAGGAACAACTCTGCCTGGACATTATTGAATCTCCCCTTTTCCCTATCATACTGGGTATGCCCTGGCTTCGGGCACACAACCCGCAAATTGACTGGTCCACCGGAAACATTTACTTTTCCTCTCCCTATTGTCGTCAGCACTGCCTCCAAGAAGCAATTAAGGTCTCACCCCATTTGATGTGTATGGAGACCGATGTTGAGACTCGCCAGTGTGTTCCTGAGGCCTACCATAGCTTCTTGGACGTGTTCAGCAAGAAGGGGGCAGAAACACTTTTCCCCTTAATGGAAGTGGAACTGGAGACTCTCAGGACTTACATTGAAGACAATCTGAAAAAGGGGTTCATACGTCCTTCTACTTCCCCAGCAGGGGCAGGAATCTTTTTCGTGGAAAAGAAGGACCATTCTCTCCGCCCTTGTGTTGACTATCGGGACTTAAATAAGGTTACAGTCAAAAACCGGTACCCATTGCCTTTGGTGCCCGAATTATTTCAGCGCCTTGGATCAGACGTTATCTTCACAAAACTGGATCTTCGCGGAGCCTATAATTTGGTCCGTATCCGAAGCGGGGATGAATGGAAGACGGCCTTCCGTACCCGCTTCGGACACTTTGAATATCTCGTAATGCCCTTTGGGCTGTGCAACGCTCCTGCGACTTTCCAGCATTTTGTGAATGATATCTTATATCTAGAGATTATCTCGACCTGTTTGTCATAGTGTACCTGGACGACATTTTGATTTTCTCCCCCTCTTTGCCCGCTCACAGGGAACACGTTAAAGTTCTCACTCGGCTTCGTCAACACGGCTTGTACGCAAAACCTGAGAAGTGCGAGTTTGAACGTCGCAGCATTCAGTTTCTGGGGCTGATTATTTTGGTGGATGGAATTAAGATGGACCCGCAAAAAGTCTCGGCCATCCTGGACTGGCCAGCTCCTACTGATAAGAGAGGAGTTCAACGCTTCGTGGGGTTTGCGAACTTTTATCGTAAATTCATCAAGGGGTTTTCTACGATCATCGCCCCGATCACAAGATTAACTAGACAAGGTATCAAGTTTCAGTGGACTCCAGAGGCACAGATTGTATTTTCCTCCCTTAAAGAGCAGTTTGTGTCAGCATCTGTCCTGAAGCACCCTTATTCTGCGCTACCCCACATCCTCGAGGTGGATGCATCCGAAATTGCAGTGGGGGCAGTCCTCTCTCAGAGACAGGGCCCAAAGGCCTTATTGCATCCGGTGGCGTTCTTCTCACGTAAGTTGTCTGAAGCGGAGAGGAATTATGATGTCGGGGACAGGGAGCTGCTCGCTATCAAAGCTGCACTTGAGGAATGGCGCTATCTCCTGGAGGGAGCAGCTCATCCCATTCTGGTATACACTGACCACAAGAACTTAGAGTATTTGAAGACTGCTAAGAGGCTGAAGCCACGTCAGGCCAGATGGGCACTTTTCTTTACACGATTTTCCTTCCACATTACCTATAGGCCCGGATCGAAAAACACCAAACCCGACGCGCTATCTCGGATGTTCAGCAAACCCAAAGTTCTTCAATCCACAGATACCATCCTTGCACCCGGAAATTTCCTTATGCTCCAGGAAGATCTTTTATCCCAACTCAAGCGAGCTTCATCTTCAGCTCCGCATCCATCCAACACCACCCTACATTCTAGCAACGATTTGTTATGGCATGAAAATAAAATCTACGTGCCCCAACAACTACGGGTTGCTGTCCTCAAATCCTGCCACGACCACAAACTGGCCGGCCACTTTGGGGTACACAAGACTGCCGAACTTCTCCAACGCACCTTCTGGTGGCCTCAGCTGCTAAGAGACTGTAAGCTTTATGTAGAATCCTGCATCACCTGTACCCAGAACAAGGGTAGCAAGACCAAAGCCTGGGGTTTGCTGAAGCCACTCCCCATTCCAGAAAGACCTTGGAGAATGATTTCCATAGACTTTATTGTAGAATTACCACCGTCAGAAGGCTATACCACTATCCTTGTGGTGGTTGACAGATTTTCCAAGATGGCTCACTTTCTGCCCATGAAGGGTACACCTTCTGCCCCTGAGACCGCAAGGATCTTCATTAAGGAGATTGTAAGGCTCCACGGTATACCTGCGAACATTGTCTCCGATCGTGGGGTGCAATTCACATCAAAATTTTGGAGAGCTTTGTGTAAGTCCCTGAAAATTGACCTTTCATTTTCTTCTGCCTATCATCCCCAGACCAATGGCCAGACTGAGCGAACAAACCAGACCCTTGAACAATATTTGCGTTGTTATTCTTCTTTTTCGCAAGACGATTGGGTATCCCTTTTACCGCTTGCCGAGTTCGCCTACAATAACTCTATTCATTCTGCAACTAATCAGTCTCCCTTCTTCGCGAACTATGGTTTTCACCCTCAGTTCTTATCAGCCAATATCCCAGAATGTACGGTTCCAGCGGCTCAAGAAACTTTGAACTTTTTCTGCACCAATAACAAGTTGCTTCAAGAAACGATGGCAAGAACCCAAGAACGCAACAAGGCGGTTTTTGACAAAAAGAGGAGAGGGGAGCTCGATCTAAAACCCGGAGATTTAGTTTGGTTGTCTACTCTGAATTTGAAATTAACATGTCCATCTAGAAAACTGGGTCCAAGATTTGTGGGTCCCTTCCCAATCATCAGGAAAATTAATAATGTGGCTTATGAACTAAAATTACCGGAATCGCTGCGTATTCACCCTGTGTTTCATGTGTCTCTTTTAAAACCTTCAATCCAGGATCCCTTCACTGATCGGAACGTGGGTCCTCCTGAACCCGTGCTTATTAATGGTGAGGAGGAATTTGAAGTAGAAGCAATTTTGGACTGCAGAAAGAGACGCAACCAGGTCCAGTATCTGGTGAAGTGGAAGGGGTATGGTCCAGAAGAGAACTCCTGGGAACCAGAGACTGGTATCCACGCCAAGAGGTTGGTTCTGGCATTCAAAAGATCTCACCCAGGTAAGATGTCCCAGTTGGGCATCCGGAGGCTGCCCATTGGAGGGGGGCAATGTCAGGAAGATCCTCCTCACGGACGTCCGAGCGGCGTAAGTCGCAGGAGATCTTTTGCGCAATTTCGGGAGCGTTACCGCGATCAGCGGTGCGTGCGTGGGAGCGCGCACGTGGCCGCTTGACGCAAATTGGCGCCAATAGCACTATTTAAACTGGATCCATGCTTCACTGCCTTGCTGCCTGATCAACAGCGTTCCCGTGCTTCCTGGTAACCTGTATCTGAACCTGAACCTGCATCCGTATCCTGATCCGTATTGAACCCGGCTTGTTCCCGACTCTGCTGTTTGCTGCCTGCCCCCGACTTTGGCTTTGTACCCGACTACTCTTCTGGATTCCGTTTCTGTACCTGATCTGCCCGCCTGTGCCTGACCTGGACTGTTACACCATCCGTCAACTGTAAGTTGCTTGTTCACCGCTGTTGTACTACGGGACACCTCCCAGTCTTCCACCATACCCGGCTGTTACTCCCTCTGCGTTTGTAGCCTTCTACCTCTTGCTGCAGACTGCTAGACTCTTCCCACTTCCGCAGTATTCCGTTTGCACCTGCATCCGCTTTCGGACTACAGTACCCCTCCGTTGTTCGCTGTTCCCTGCGATCACTTGCATCCCGTTGCTGGACTACAGGAATCCTTCTGCTATCTGCTGAACCCTACCTCACCTTTGCCTGCATTCCGATACTGGACTACAATACACCTCCACCATCAACGGTCTGCTGCTTCCTACACCTACCATCCAGTCAGGCACTTGTGCCCCTCTGTGCTCCTGAGCCCCTGTCATCACTACCAGGGTCTCTTGAGTCAGAGGTCTACGAGTAGCCACTCCCTGCACTCTGGGCTCTGCCTTAAAGGTACGTGACACCACCACTGGCATGGAGCTTAGCGAGTGTGTTCCAGACTCTGGTAAGGGATATAAAAACTTATTGAAATGTCCCAATGAGAGTTTTTTGTCAGTCTTTGACCACTAATTTTGGATGACTTGACTAATTTCACCCATCAACGGGAAGAAAACCTGCTTCCTTTTGAGGAACGGGAAGTAGACTTTAGATTCCTGGGGAGGTTCTTGTGCGTCCTCCCAGGCTATCGCAGATCTGACTGCCTGGATGAATAGTTTCACCAGGGAAAGGCTGAAGCCAGAAGAATCTGACTCCTCTGAAAAGTCTTCAGGTGGGGAATCTTTTACCAGTCGGCCTGATGGAGGCATAGGAGTACTGGCTGTAGAAGGACCGGGAAGATTAGGTTCTGTATCCAGTACCTGGGACATCTGCCGGCCTGGTTGAGCGGGAACCAAAGACGCAAGCTCAGAGAAGGAGTCCTTCATTGTTTTTTTGAGCAAGTCCACAACCTGCTGACCTTCTAGTTCGCAGCTGGATGCATAGTCCGCAAAACAACCTTCACAGACCAATTTGGTAGCGAAGTAGCCCCACAGGTCCAGCATTTTTTTTTTGTATGGGACCTAGGAGAGGGGGACCGTTCTTGTCTCCTGGACCTTTATCTGTGTCTTGAAGAATGGGATCTGCGACCAGAGGAATGGGACCGGCGGCATGAAGAATAGGACCTGCGGTCTGGGCTTTTGTCATCACGGTGCCTCAAGGATTTTCTGGACCTCTTGGAGTGGACAGGGCTTTGATTTAAGAGATCCACGTTAGTCCAGCGAGTGCACTTCTTTCTTTTTTTGTTTTTGCTTTTTAATACTCACGTATAGTTGGTCTCATACCTAATAGAAGTGTGGGGATCTTTGTTGCGAGGTGAATGGCTCATTGCGGAGTTGGGCATAAGGATCAGATGCGGAAATATGGCATATTAACCATAGAGCAGCTTCAGAAAAACCTAGCAGGGCATAGGCAAGGAGACTCTGACAGCCTGCCCTGAAGCTGACCTTCAAGGTGGGAGGGCTAATCCCATGACCACCTCTGGGTTTTAAACCCCCCTTTTCTTTTGGGGGGGGAAGGGCAAATCTGGCCCTTTTTTCCAGTAACTAAGATGGCCACCGCATCGGCGAGCAGCCGCGCATACACAGAAGCGCCGAGCGGGGAAAATAGAGAAAAAAAACAAGCCGACCTACCATGCCCCCGGAACACACATGTGCAATACGGTGGTGAGGACACGCCAGCCAGCTCAGCTCATTCTGCCGGGCTTTTTAGGATGGGAGAAGCCCAGGCAACCCCCCGCTGTACAGATAAATAAGGAAAGGAGCAATGAGAAAACATACATTGGCCAGTACCAGAGGGCCAGGTGTAATATATATATATATATATATATATATATATATATATATATATATATATATATATATATATATATATATATATATATATATATATATATATACACACACACATATATACAGTGCCTTGCGAAAGTATTCGGCCCCCTTGAACTTTTCAACCTTTTGCCACATTTCAGGCTTCAAACATAAAGATATAACATTTTTTTTTTGTGATCACCAACAAGTGAGACACAATTGTGAAGTGAAACGAAATCTATTGGATTTTTGAAACTTTTTTAACTAATAAAAAAATGAAAAGTGGGGCGTGCAAAATGATTCGGCCCCCTTGCGTTAAAACTTTGTAGAGCCACCTTTTGCTGCGATTACAGCTGCAAGTCGCTTGGGGTATGTCTCTATCAGTTTTGCACATCGAGAGACTGAAATTCTTGCCCATTCTTCCTTGAAAAACAGCTCGAGCTCAGTGAGGTTGGATGGAGAGCATTTGTGAACAGCAGTTTTCAGCTCTTTCCACGGATTCTCAATTGGATTCAGGTCTGGACTTTGACTTGACCATTCTAACACCTGGATAAGTTTATTTGTGAACCATTCCTTTGTAGATTTTGCTGTATGTTTGGGATCATTGTCTTGTTGGAAGATAAATCTCCGTCCCAGTTTTAGGTCTTTTGCAGACTCCAACAGGTTTTCATCCAGAATGGTCCTGTATTTGGCTGCATCCATCTTCCCCTCAATTTTAACCATTTTCCCTGTCCCTGCTGAAGAAAAGCAGGCCCAAAACCATGATGCTGCCACCACCATATTTGACAGTGGGGATGGTGTGTTGAGGGTGATGAGCTGTGTTGCTTTTACGCCAAACATATCGTTTTGCATTGTGGGCAAAAAGTTAGATTTTGGTTTCATCTGACCAGAGCACCTTCTTCCACATGTTTGGTGTGTCTCCCAGGTGGCTTGTGGCAAACTTTAGACGAGACTTTTTATGGATATCTTTGAGAAATGGCTTTCTTCTTGCCACTCTTCCATAAAGGCCAGATTTGTGCCGTGTACAACTGATTGTTTTCCTATGGACAGACTCTCCCACCTCAGCTGTAGTTCTCTGCAGTTCATCCAGAGTGATCATGGGCCTCTTGGCTGCAGCTCTGATCAGTCTTCTCCTTGTCTGAGCTGAAAGTTTAGAGGGACGGCCAGGTCTTGTTAGATTTGCAGTGGTCCGATATTCCTTCCATTTCAAAATGATCGCTTGCACAGTGCTCCTTGGGATGTTTAACCACTTAAGGACCGACGCATGCCAATGTACGTCATTGCAATGGCATGTACAGGCACAAGCACGTACATGTACGTGCTTGGCTTCCAGCGGGTGGGGGGTCCAATCGGACCCCCTCTCGCTGATGCGGCGGTCCGGTTCGCTTCAGGATTGATCCGGGATGAGGGGATGGCCGTTGGTTTCTGGCCATCCCCTCTCGATCGCTCCTGGCGAATGAGAAGCTTCCTCCCACTGTGTATTGTATACATAGGCAGGGAGGAAGTGATGTCATTCTCCTCGGGGCGGTCTTGTTGACCGGACTACGAGGAGAGGACACAGTAAGTCTGCACCAAACACTACACTGACACTAACTAACACATAGGCACACAACCCCCCCCCCCCCCCCGATCGCCCCCCCGATCGCCCCCCGATCGCCCCTCCAGTCACAGTGTCACTGATTGCAGTGATCATTTACTTACTGATCACTGCATTCGGTGTCAGTTGTAAAAGTAAAAACTGTCAGGGCAGTTAGTGTTAGGTCCAGGGTAGCCCCCTACCACCCCCAATAAAGATTTAACCCCCTGATTGCCCTTAGAGTTAACCCTTTCACCCCCTTTTGCCAGTGTCACTAAGCGATCATTTTTCTGATCGCTGCATTAGTGTCGCTAGGTAGCTAGTTATTTTTTTAGGTTCACCGCCAGGTTTTTATAGCGCTAGGTACCCCGATATACTACCCAATAACGGTTTTAACCCCCTGATTGCCCCTAGTTAACCCTTTCACCCCCTTTTGCCAGTGTCACTAAGCGATCATTTTTCTGATCGCTGCATTAGTGTCGCTAGGTAGCTAGCTATTTTTTTAGGTTCACCGCCAGGTTTTTATAGCGCTAGGTACCCCGATATACTACCCAATAATGGTTTTAACCCTGATTGCCCCTAGTTAACCCTTTCACCAGCGATCACCGTATAAGTGTCACTGGTGACGCTGGTTAGCCAGTTAGTTATTTAGGTTCCCCGTCAGGTTTTTATATAGCGCCAGGGACCCCCATATACTACCTAATAAATATTTGAACCCCCTGATTGCCCCTAGTTAACCCTTTCACCAGTGATCACCGTATAAGTGTTACGGGTGACTCTGGTTAGTTTGCTTTTTATAGCATCAGGGCACCCACCATTTATTACCCAATAAACGTTTAACCCCCTGATCACCCGGCGGGTGATATCAATTAGGTTTTAGGGTCAGGGTCTGCGTCGCCCCAGGCAGCGCTAGGTTAGTGCCAGTACCGCTAACACCCACGCGCAAAGCATACACCTCCCATAGTGGTATAGAATCTTAACAGATCAATATCTGATCTGATCAGATCTATACTAGCGTCCCCAGCAGTTTAGGGTTCCAAAAAAATGCATTGTTAGCGGGATCAGCCCAGATACCTGCTAGCACCTGCGTTTTGCCCCTCCGCCCAGCCCACCCAAGTGCAGTATCGATCGATCACTGTCACTTACAAAACACTAAACACATAACTACAGCGATCGCAGAGTCAGGCCGGATCCCTGCGATTGCTAACAGTTTTTTTGGTAGCATTTTATATTTAAATCCGGAAGGCAGTGCTTGGTTTTCGGGGTCCAGTACATGACTAGGCTCCTAAAAAGTCCCCCACATGTGGTATCCCCGTACTGGGGAGAAGCAGAATTTATTTTGGGGTGTAATTTGACTTATGCCCACAGCATGTGTGAGCAATATATCATTTAGTGACAACTTTGTGCAAAAAAAAAAAAAAATTGTAATATTCCTGCAACTTGTGGCAAAATATAAAATATTTCATGGACTCAACATGCCTCTCAGTAAATAGCTTGGGGTGTCTACTTTCCAAAATGGGGTAATTTGGGGGGGGGGTTTGTGTTATTTTGACATTTTATGGCCTTCGAAACTGTGATAGGTAGTGAGGAGTGAAATCAAATATTTGCACCCTTAGAAACCCTGAAGGCAGTGATTGGTTTTTGGGGTGCCGTACGCGGCTAGACTGCCAAAAAGTTCCACTTATGTGGTATCCCCGTACTCAGGAGAAGCAGCAGAATATATTTTGGGGTGCAATTCCACATATAACTATGGCATGTGTGAGCAATATATCATTTAGTGACAACTTTTTGTAAACTTTTTTTTTTTTTTTTGGTGTCATTATTCAATCACTTGGGACAAAAAAAAAAATATTCAATGGGCTCAACATGCCTCTCAGAAATTTCCTTGGGGTGTCTACTTTCCAAAATGGGGTCATTTGGGGGGGGGGGTTACTGCCCTGCCATTTTAGCACCTCAAGAAATGAGATAGGCAGTCATAAATTAAAAGCTGTGTAAATTCCAGAAAATGTACTCTAGTTTGTAGACGCTATAACTTTTGTGCAAACCAAAAAATATACGCTTATTGACATTTTTTTTTACTAAAGACATGTGGCTGAATACATTTTGCCCTAAATGTATGACTAAAATTGAGTTTATTCGATTTTTCTTATAACAAAAAGTAGAAAATATCTTTTTTTCTCAAAATATTCGGTCTTTTTCCATTTATATCGCAAAAAATAAAAATCGCAGAGGCAATGAAATTAATATTTTTTTCTCAAAATATTCGGTCTTTTTCCATTTATATCACAAAAAATAAAAATCGCAGAGGCAATGAAATACCACCAAAAGAAAGCTCTATTTGTGGGAAGAAAAGGACGCAAATTTCGTTTGGGTACAACATTGCATGACCGCGCAATTACCAGTTAAAGCAGTGCAGTGCGAAATTGTAAAAAGACCTCTGGTCCTTAGGCCGCGTACACACGCGCGGACTGTTTGCCCAACCTTGTTCGTCAAACAGTTTCGGCAAACAGTCCGCTCAAAATTTGCATGAGCGGACTTGCCCACACACGAGCGGACTGTTTCAACGAACTGTTTGCCAAACAGTCCGCTCAACTTTTGAAATGAACGGACTCGCCCACGTAAGGCGGAGGCAAATCCGCCCATTTCGAGCGCGTGTACAGGTAGGCGGGGCCTGCGAAGGAGACGTCGCGGGCTCCGCCGCCTGGAATGGGCTTAAAGGGGAACCCCAACGCCGAAAAAAATCGGCGTGGGGGTTCCCCCAAAGTCCACAACAGACCCCTGTCCGAGCACGCTACCCGGCCGGCCAGGAAAGGGGGGCGAGCGAGCGCGCCCCCCCTCCTGAGCCGTACCAGGCCGCGTGCCCTCAACATGGGGGGGTGCCTTGGGGAAGGGGGGGCCGCGCGGCCCCCCCACCCCAAAGCACCTTGTCCCCATGTTGATGAGGACAAGGGCCTCTTCCCGACAACCCTGGCCGTTGGTTGTCGGGGTCTGCGGGCGGGGGGCTTATCGGAATCCGGGAGCCCCCTTTAAGAAGGAGGCCCCCGGATACCGGCCCCCCACCCTATGTGAATGAGTATGGGGTACAATGTACCCCTACCCATTCACCTGTGAAATAAAGTACAAAAAAAAACACAACACAGGGGAAAAAATATTTTATTGCACAGCTCCGGGGGTCTTCCGTCTCCGGGGGTCTTCTCGCCGGACTCCTCCGCTATGTGTGTGTAGCTCTTTTACTAGCGGAGGAGTCCGGCTTTCTTCCTCCCCGCCGCCGGCCTCTTCTCCCGACTTCGGGGGTCTTGTCCCCCTCTTCGGTTCTTCTGCCGGGCCACCGCGCCTTCTTGTAGCTCTTTTGCAGGCGGTGGCCCGGTCTTCTGTCGCCGCTGCCTTCCGTTCTTCTGTCGCCGCCTTCGGTTCTTCTGCCGGGCCACCGCGCCTTCTTGTAGCTCTTTTACAGGCGGTGGCCCGGTCTTCTGTCGCCGCTGTCGCTGTCGCCGCCTTCCGTTCTTGTTCTTCTTCTTGTTCTTCTTCTTCTTCCCCAGGAGATGTTGACACGTCGCTCCCTCCGGCCGGAATGCCAGAGCCGCGCTGTGCGGTCACTTATATAGTGACAATGGGGCGGGGTCACATGGTATATGTCACATGGGTTGGTCGCATGGGTTGATGTCACATGGGGACTATGACATCGTAAGGGGGCGGGGTCACCATGTGACCAACCCATGTGACATATACCATGTGACACCGCCCCATTGTCACTATATAAGTGGCAGCGGAGCGTGTCCCTGGCATTCCGGCCGGAGGGAGCGACGTGTCAACATCGCCTGGAGAAGAAGAAGAAGAACAAGAAGAAGAACAAGAACGGAAGGCGGCGACAGCGACAGCGGCGACAGAAGACCGGGCCACCGCCTGTAAAAGAGCTACAAGAAGGCGCGGTGGCCCGGCAGAAGAACCGAAGGCGGCGACAGAAGAACGGAAGGCAGCGGCGACAGAAGACCGGGCCACCGCCTGTAAAAGAGCTACAAGAAGGCGCGGTGGCCCGGCAGAAGAACCGAAGAGGGGGACAAGACCCCCGAAGTCGGGAGAAGAGGCCGGCGGCGGGGAGGAAGAAAGCCGGACTCCTCCGCTAGTAAAAGAGCTACACACACATAGCGGAGGAGTCCGGCGAGAAGACCCCCGAAGACGGAAGACCCCCGGAGCTGTGCAATAAAATATTTTTCCCCTGTGTTGTGTTTTTTTTTTGTACTTTATTTCACAGGTGAATGGGTAGGGGTACATTGTACCCCATACTCATTCACATAGGGTGGGGGGCCGGTATCCGGGGGCCCCCTTCTTAAAGGGGGCTCCCGGATTCCGATAAGCCCCCCGCCCGCAGACCCCGACAACCAACGGCCAGGGTTGTCGGGAAGAGGCCCTTGTCCTCATCAACATGGGGACAAGGTGCTTTGGGGTGGGGGGGCCGCGCGGGCCCCGCCTACCTGTACACGCGCTCGAAATGGGCGGACTTTCCGAGCGGGAACAGTCCGCTCATTTCGAAAGTACAGCGGACAGGCCCACACACGGGCGGACTGTTCGCTCAAACACAGTTTCAGCGGACAGTTTTTCGGAATTTCCGAAAGACTTTGTCCGTCCAACTGTCCGCTGAAACTGTCCGCTGAAAGCCCACACACGAGCGGACTGTCCGCCCAAACACTGTTCAGCGGACAAGGTTGGGCGAACAGTCCGCCCGTGTGTACGCGGCCTTAGGCTGTTAATTGGTCCGGGGCTGAAGTGGTTAAAGCTTGGGAAATCTTTTTCTATCCAAATCCGGCTTTAAACTTCTCCACAACAGTATTACGGATCTGCCTGGTGTGTTCCTTGGTCTTCATGATGCTCTCTGCGCTTTCAACAGAACCCTGAGACTATCACAGAGCAGGTGCATTTATACAGAGACTTGATTACACACAGGTGGATTCACCATCAGTCATTTAGGACAACATTGGATCATTCAGAGATCCTCGCTGAACTTCTGGAGTGAGTTTGCTGCACTGAAAGTAAAGGGGCCAAATAATTTTGCACGCACCACTTTTCAGTTTTTTATTTGCTAAAAAAGTTTAAAATTATCCAATAGATTTCATTCCACTTCACAATTGTGTCCCACTTGTTGGTAATTCTTCACAAAAAATTAAAATTTTATATCTTTATGTTTGAAGCCTGAAATTTGGCAAAAGGTTGAAAAGTTCAAGGGGGCTGAATACTTTCGCAAGGCACTGTGTGTGTGTGTGTGTGTGTATTACATATGTGTAAAAACTTTAAGTGAAAGTCAAAAAAAAAAAAAAAAAGGAGTGGGAACAGGGAAGTACCAGAGGGAAAAAGAAAATAAATATATATAATTCTGCAAATAAAGAAAAAAAAAAAAATCACAAGTCTGGAAAAGAAAGTGAGAGCTGATCCTTTTGCGACTCCTCTGCATTCATCATAGGATATGGTGGCAGATTGCATTCCTGTGAGGAAACTCTGCGAGAAGAAAACCCCAACAAATCCACAGAGGGGTTCCCAGTCTTATCAGCGCTGTGAGCAGCCCAAGAGCAGGGACTGCGCACGGGAAAGGCTAAACCTGACGGACACTGCCAAGGGCAGAGGTATGGACATACTGCTACTCTTCACCAGCACAAAAGGTATGAGGGGAAAAAAAAAAAAGGAGAATGTTGGGGGGGGGGGGGGGGGGGCACTATGCCTTTAATATATGCTATTCACTAGTCCTGATGGAGGAGTTGAGGCGGCGCTCTATCACCAGTATGCTGCCATGGAGGCACTAGGAAAAAGGTTTTCCCCTTTTGGAGGTTGCTGGACATCAACCACCAATTGAGGCTCTGATCCAACCTAGGAATTCCAGGTAGCTTACGGCTGAGATTAAACTTTGGTTTAGACCAGAGTCTGATTGATCTACTAAAAGCAGATCATCTAAAATAGGCTAGGACAGTTATGCCCTGAGCCCTTAACCTGGCTAAAGGAGATGCCAAAATCTTTGTGAACACAAGCATTGCGGTGGCTAGACCGAATGGCAGAGCCACAAACTGAAAATTATGATTTTCTACCTCGAAGCGTATACATTTCTGATGAGCGGGAAATATCGGCACGTGGAGATATGCATCCTTGATATTGAGCGATGCCAAAAAATCCCCTCCATGCAAAATGAAAACAACCGATCAGATTGACCCCATGCGAAAGGACCAGATATTTAAGTGCCAGTTCAGATCTTTGAGATCTAGAATAGGTCCTACCTCCCCGTTTGGTTTTGGAACCATGAAAAGATTTGAATAACACCCTGAACCCTGTTCCTCTAATGCCGCGTACACACGATCAAACAATCCGGTGGAAAAGTGGACAATCCACCCGTGTGTAGGCTCTGGCGGACTTTTTTTTTACCCAAAAGTCCGGCGGACTAAGATTGGAGTTTTGCACACCAATATGTCCGCCGGACTCGCATTTCGGCGGACAGTACAGCTGTATGTGTGCCAGTCCGTCGTACTTTTGAAATGAAGAAAAGTCCGAAGAAAAGTCCGCTCATTTTGAGTGCGTCTCCAGGTAGCTGGGACCAGTGAAGGAGGCGTTGCTGGCCCCGTCACCTGGTATGGACTTGAAGGGGAATCCCTATGCCGACCCTTATCCGAGCACGGTACCCGGCCGACCAGGAAAGGGGGTGGGGACGAGCGAGCGCCCCCCCTTCCTGAGCCATACCAGGCCGCGTTCCCTCAACATGGGCGGCCCCCCCACCCCAAAGCACCTTGTCCCCATGTTGATGAGTACAAGGGCCTCTTCCCGTCAATCCTGGCCGTTGGTTGTCGGGGTCTGCGGGCGGGGGGGCTTATCGGAATCGGTGAGCCCCCTTTAATGAGGTGGCCCCCGGATCCTGGCCCCCCACCCTATGTGAATGAGTATGGGGTACAATGTACTCCTACCCATTCACCTGTGAAAAAAAAAAAAAAAACCCACAACACACAAGGGTTAAAATAGTTTATTGCACAGCTCCGGGGGTCTTCTCACCGGACTCCTCCGCTATCTTCTGCTAGCTCTTTTACTAGCGGAGGAGCCTGGCTTTCTTTGGGGTTCTTGTCCCCCTCTTCGGTTCTTCTTGCCGGGCCACCGCACCCTTTTCTAGCTCTTTTACAAGCGGTGGCCCGGTCTGTCGCCGCTGCCGCCATCCTCTGTTCTTCTCTTCTGGAGATGTTGTCTCGTCGCTGTCTCCGGTCACTATGACAGGACACGCAGCGACTTATATAGGGACATGACCGGATGATGTCCCCGCCCATTATGATGTCACAGTCCTGGCATCCTCTGGGACTGTGACATCATAATGGGTGGGGGACATCATCTGGTGATGTCCCTATATAAGTCGCCGCTCGCCGCGTGTCCCGTCATAGTGACCGGAGACAGCGACGAGGCAACAGCTCCAGAAGAGAAGAACAGAAGACAGCGCCAGCGGCGAGAGAAGACCGGACCACCACTTGTAAAAGAGCTAGAAGAAGGCGCGTGGCCCGACAAGAAGAACCGAAGAGGGCGACAAGACCCCCAAAGTCGGAAGAAGAGGGCGGCGGCGAAGAAGAAAGCCGGGCTCCTCCGCTAGTAAAAGAGCTAGCAGAGGATAGCGGAGGAGTCCGGCGAGAAGACCCCCGAAGACGGAAGACCCCTGGAGCTGTGCAATAAACTATTTTAACCCTTGTGGGTTTTTTTTTTTCCACAGGTGAATGGGTAGGGGTACATTGTACCCCATACTCATTCACATAGGGTGGGATCCGGGGGCCCCCTTATTAAAGGGGGCTCACGGATTCCGATAAGCCCCCTGCCCGCAGACCCCGACAACCAACGGCCAGGGTTGTCGGGAAGAGGCCCTTGTCCTCATCAACATGGGGACAAGGTGCTTTGGGGTGGGGGGCCACATAGCCCCCCTTCCCCAAGGCACCCTCCATGTTGAGGAAACGCGGCCTGGTACGGCTCAGGGGGGGGGGGGGGGCGCTCGCTCGTCCCCACCCCCTTTCCTGGCCGGCTGGGTAACGTGCTTGGATAAGGGTCTGATATGGACCCAGGGGGGACCCCCACACCGTTTTTTCGGCGTAGGCATTCCCCTTTAAATCCATACCAGGTGACGGGGCCAGCGACACCTCCTTCGCTGGTCCCAGCTACCTGGAGATGCGCTCAAAATGAGCGGACTTTCCTCCACGTGTGGGCGAGTCCGTTCATTTCAAAAGTAAGGCAGATAGTCTGGCGTACCTAGTCCACCGCAAAATTACCGTGTGTGGGCAGGTAGCTCGTTCGGAAAGTCCGCCAGACTAAGTCCGCCAGATAGTCTGATACGCGTGTACGCAGCATAAGGGAACCTATGATATCACCTCCTGGATAAGAGATGATCCAGAGCTAGAAAGAGAGACTTCCTTTTCTATGGATCTCTGGGAGCATTTGATTTTAGAAAACGAGGAGACGGGAATTCTCGGAACTCTAGTTTGTAATCTAGAGAAACGGAGGAAGCCATCCATATGTCTTGACATTGTTCCTGCCAGATCTTTGAAAATGGCAGAAGCCTTCCACCCACCTGAGCGAGCGGGGGCGCCACTTCATAGGGAGGCTTTAGCATTTTGTTTTGCTGGCTTTCTGCCCAAAGTGCTCTTTTGGCCCTGGGACTGCCCTTGAGGTCTTCCTCGTGAACCTGACGGTGGAGGCTGTCGAGACAGATGCTACTGGTACTGGAGAGAAAGCACATTTAAAAGAAGAAATGTTTAAACTTCTTCTTTACTGGTAAAATAAACTTTTCCAATTAGAGATCCTTTGGGTATATTTATCTAGATCGTCTCCAAATAACCGTTCACCATGAAATGGGAAACTGCCCAAGAGCTTCATACACGGTGCTTCGGATGACCAATTCTTCAGCCACAGGACTCTGCGTGTATGCACCAGTCCTAGCATAAGTCGTGAGGCTTGAATGATGGAAACTTTCATAGCATCCAGCGTAAAACATAGTGCATCTGATATGCCAGCCCACTGCTGGGCCTGCTGATCAGGAAGAATCTTAAGTATCTCTACAAACTGATCCTTTATGGACTGAGATACACCAATTGATGCAAGAACCGGCTGCGCTACTGAGCTTGCCAGAGACAGGTTGTTCTTAAAATGGAATTCCAACTTTTTATCTGTTGGATCCTTAACATTTGTGCATTGTCTGCCGGACAAGACGATTGCAGCATCAATTGCTGGAACGCCCCATTTCTTATAGAATTTCTCCTTAATAGGATACATTATAGAAAACCTTTTTGGAGGAAAAAAAAAACTGCTTATCTGGTGTTAACAAACATTTAAAAACTTTTCTGTGTGACTATTAGAAAAATAATAACCCCGAGGCCGATTTTTAAAATGACTTCTGAGCACGATGTTGTATCGTTTTGTTTTAACTAACTCCATAGTAAGTTGTAGGATGATTAGGTTTAACTATATATGGTAGCATAAGATTGTAAAGGAAACTCTGATTAGCCAAAATAAAGTACCATCGTGTACCAGGCACGCTATCTGTGGTATTAGGAGCGGGGAGATACATTCCTTTGTGTGATTTCTTACTGCATCTTCTGCTTGTAAGGATCTCCCTTTTGTGGGCCACATCAGAAATAAATTGTCTGCTTCTCAATACATCTGGAGTTTGACTGATCACAAGAGAAGATTCCTAACATTTTTGGTCCTTCGATGCCGCAAACAACTAGTTGGTTTTCGGATCAGATGGCCCCGACAAAACTTTGGTGAGTATTGGACTTAGGCCGCATACACACGGGCGGACTATCCGTCCAACTAAGTCCGTCAGACAATCCGACAGACAGTCCGTCCTACTTTTGAATGAACGGACTTGACCACACACGACGAACAGACAGTCCGCTGAAAGCTTGCGCGATGACGTGTTTACGGCACGTACGACGGGACTAGAATTTCTAGTCCAATACACTGCAATGCAACCTTCGGCCGTGTAAATCCTTTCTGAGCATGCGCCATACTTAGTCCCTCGAACTAGCCTACTCACGAGCGGACTGTCCGCTGAAACCAAGTTTGGACGGACAATATTACGGAAATTCCGAAAGACTTAGTCCGCCAGACTGTCCGCTGAAAAAGTCCGCTGAAGCCCACACACGAGCGGATTGTCCGCTGAAACACGTTTCAGCGGACTAAGTTGGACGGACAATCCTCTCGTGTGTACGCGGCCTTAGGAACTCACTGAGAAGTAAAAGTCCCCCCACTCAACGTTAGTGGTGAAACAGGGGCAGGGGCCTAAGATCTGAATTCCAGTGTCTGTTTCCGAACTTGGTGTGATCCAGTCCAGGTGTTTGAGAGGTGAGATAATTTAAATTATTCTTAATTCTTTCTAAGAGTCTTTTCTTCTTTCTCTTTGATTCTGGTTTAATGTGGTGTAATTGCCGACATTGGTATTGATCGTATAATATCTAGATGATCCAGTGCTAGTAGACAGAGACACTTGGGGATGTTGTCTAAGGTAAAAAATTACGTTGCCCGCTGTCCGGACAGATAACAAAAAGATTTGAGGTATACCGAACGTCAGAGGTTGATTGCCTGACGCTGTCGGAGGTTGAATGCCTCACGATTTAAGCGCTGTTTAGTTAAGTGATCTAAAAAGATCGCAAAGCTAACTTTCTTCTGTGTGTGTTTACTTTATCTTTGCTCATGTTTAACCTTTTTTTGATTCTCTCTATAGTGGTGAGAGTGCTGATATTTTTACTCTTGTATTCTATTGTTACCGTGGATCGGGGGTCACTATCCCAGTGTTTTATAGGTTAATGAGAAGACCCCATTAACGCTGGCAATGGGGAACAGTCTTTGTTCTTTTACATGTTTTGTGCTGCGTATTCCTAATGTGCCATTAGAAGGAGATAGGAAATCATTCTTCAAGTTCTCATGTAGGGTAGGCACTGAACTAACTCTCCCCCTCCCCTCATGTAAGGAGTGAGAAAAGCTCTTCAAATTCCTGTGTGAAAGATTGTGTCTGTAAAAAAAGTTAACTCTTGACCAGCTATGACAATACAGAATGGTTATATTGTAAATATTGAAACTTAGCATAAAAGAAAAAAAAAGGTACACTGATAACACCAGGTTGCTTTATTATTTTAGCATGCCATGGTGTTACAGGAAGCAAGTGGCAGAAATTGTTGATGGTTTGGAGGTAGATGGGAGACATGAAGGTGGATTGCACTGTGGAGTGAATAGAATGTTGTAGAATTATTATCAGGTGGCTTGATGAATGTGAGAAAAGAAAAGGTTGAGGATGTTTTCATTACTGCAGATTGCCTGACAGAGGTAGTAGAAGAGAGGGAGATGATTATGGGTGACTAGTAGGGCCATAAAATGGAATGAGGAAACAGACGGCTTTTACTGACATAAAACAAGTCCTTTCTAGTTCATCAGTGCTAGCCTTACCAACCAATGACAAACCTTTCGAGCAAACAGTAGACTTAAGGGAAGGTCACATGACATCAGTACTTACACAGTCACATGGCGGGCACCAGAAGCCGATTGCTTGCTACTCTACAAAATTAGACAGTGTAACTAGAGCACTTCCACCCTGTGTACAGGCAGTGGTAGCTGCAGCTGAAGCAGTCATGACCTCAGCATCTATAGTGCTATATCACAGGCTGACACTCAAGGTACCACATGCAGTGTCTGTTATCCTTATACAACAAAAGATATCACATTTGAGCCCAGCACGACACTTTCCTGTATGACAATACTCTTGACACATCCTCACTTAACAATACAGAGGTGTACTACATTAAACCCCTCCACACTACTACTAGTTCCTACTGATGGTCATAAACATGACTGCACTGCTGAAAAGGTACTGCCACGAAGTGATCTAAAAGATGTACCGTTATCTAACCCTGACATGGCACTTTTTGACGGTTCTAGTAAGAAAAATCCAGATGGCAGAAATGCAACTCAATATGCATTAGTGACACATGATGAGATTTTGGAAGCTGGGCCACTACCAAAACATTATTCAGCACAAGTTGCAGAACTTGTAGCACTGACAAGAGCATGCATACTATCAGAAGGAAAATCCGTAACCATATACACTGACAGTCAATATGCCTTTTCAACAGTACATGTTTTTGCACAACAATGGAAAAACGGGGTTGGTCACCGCCAGTGGTAAACCAATTTCACACACGGCCTTCATTCTAGAATTCCTAGATGCAATACAGTTACCAAAAGAGTTTATAATCTGCAAATAGGGATGAGCTTTGTGTTCGAGTCGAACATACGTTCGACTCGAACATCGGCTGTTCGCCCGTTCGGCGAATTCCGAACGTTATGGGCCGTTCGCGCCAAATTCGTGTGGCGCTCACGGCCCACAATGCACTGCGATGGCGCAGTGCATTGCTGGCTCATGATTGGTCAAGCATGCACTGTGACCCCGCATGCTTGGCCAATCACAGCGCCGGCAGCGAGGAGAGTCATGATTGGCCACAGGCAGGATGCCTGTGGCCAATCATAGCTCAGGCTGTGTAGTACACGCCCCACACTATATAAGGCCGCCAGCGCGGCGGCCTTGTGTAGTGTGTTGGCGTCTGAAGCAGTTAGTGGGTGTTCTGTGTACCTTCAACACAGTATACACTGATCGTTATCGGCCGATTTTTCGATCTTGCTCTTCTGTAGTGGTTGTTGTCTGTGTGCCCTGACCGCAGTATACACTGCTATATTCACCTCACCTATATAGCTAGCGATATATCTATCTTTTATAATAGAGCTTGCAGTCAGTGTTAGGAGCTTGTGCGTGCTGTCTGCGTGCTCTGTACCCAGTACACACCGCTATATCCACCTACATAGCTCTTCTCTATTTGAGCCATCTGCCATCTGCAGGAGTTATTGGAAGTTGTGTGTGCCTCCAGCACAGCACAGTATACATCTGTATTTACCCTTTATTGCTGGTGTTCTATAATAAAGGCATCTGCAGGAGTTACTGGGTGTTGTGTGCCTCCAGCACAATATACACTACCCAATTGCTGTTTTACCCAACTCCCTTCAGGCCATTACCATGTCTGGAAGGCCAGCAAGGAGAGGCAGACAGGCGCGAGCCGATAAAAGAGGGCAAGCAGGCTCTGTGTCTAGAGACAACAGTGCTGGTCGTGGACGTGGTGCATTGTCATCAGCACGTGGCCATGGGACACGCTTGTCCTTCTTTTGGGCAGCTGGACATGTTGAGCCGCAACATGCCAACGACTTGGTAGAGTGAATGACCAAGCCCTCTTCATCCTCCTCATCCTCTCTCACCCAGGCTCAGGGTACTGGCAAAGCAGCTGCCAACGCATCGTCTTCCCTCCTCTCAATGTCATCATCAGTGACTCCTTCCCTAGACCCACCACGTCCTCCTGAGGAGTCCCCTGAACTCTTTGAGCACAGTGTTGGGTACATGCTCCAGGAGGATGCCCAGTGTTTTGTAGGTTCTGATGATGATACTCAGCTAGAGGAAGGCAGTAGCGTGAGCGCAGAGAGAGGGGATGCTCAACAGTAATCTGGCAGTCATGTTCCACAAGCTGCAGCATACTGCCGGGTTTGCTCCAGCGATGAAGAGGGAGGGGATGATGAGGGCACTGACTCCACGTGGGTGCCTGGTAGGAGAGAGGAGGAGGAGGAGGCACATGTCCAACGAGGCAGGATGCCCTCCAGGAGCCAGCTTAGGGGCAGCACACAGACTGAATCACACAGCAGAGCTCCGCCTGTGCAGGGCACTGCCTCTGCGCTGCCTCTGCGCGTTATTCTAAAAGTTCTTTGGTGTGGGCCTTTTTTGAGACGAGTGCATCAGATCGCACCGCTGCTATTTGCAACATATGTCTCAAGCGTATCTCGCGTGGCCAAAACATCAGCCGCTTGGGCACCACATGCTTGACCAGACATATGTTGACCTGCCATGCAGCTCGTTGGCAAGCGTACCTCAAAGACCCACACCAAAGAACAAAGCGGACCTCTCCTTGCTCCTCATCAGCTGGCATCTCCAACCCCACTAGACCTTCAGTCCTCTCTGAAACCTGCTCTGAGAGGAATGAAGGTGTAGAATTAGGTGTGTCACATCCAAGCGCTTCCGGACACTCTGCTAGCAGTACACCCACGTCCGATTATAGCAGGCAAATGTCTCTGCCCCAGCTGCTGGACCGGCGAAAGAAGTTCACTCCCAGCCATCCACATGCCCAGCGGTTGAATGCTAGCTTGGCTAAATTGCTAGCACTTCAACTGCTGCCTTTTCAGTTGGTAGACTCGGCCCCCTTCCGTGAGTTTGCACAATGTGCGGTTCCTCAGTGGTAGGTCCCCAAACGCCACTTTTTCTCACGGAAGGTGATTCCGGCTCTCTACCGGCATGTGGAAGGCAATGTCCTTGCCTCGCTGGACAGGGCGGTCAGCGGTAAGGTGCATATTACCGCTGACTCATGGTCCAGCAGGCATTGACAGGGACGTTACCTGTCTTTCACGGCCCATTGGGTCACTCTTCTGGCAGCTGGGAAGGATGCAGGACAAGGTGCAGTAGTGTTAGAGGTTGTTCCGCCACCACGCCTCCAAAATGCTACTATTGGTTGTGACGCACCTCTCTCCTCCACCCCCTGCTCTTCTTCTTCCTCCATAGCCTCTTCCAGTGCTCTGTCCTCAGAACCAGTGGTGCTCCGTAGGCGTTCCAGGGGCTACGCAAGTACGCAGGCAAAATGATGCCATGCAGTGCTTGCGCTGGTTTGTTTGGGGGACAGGAGCCACACTGGGGCGGATGTTTTGTCAGCTCTGCAGGGGCAGGCCGAGAGGTGGTTGACGCCACGCCAGCTTAAGCCAGGAATGGTGGTTTGCGACAATGGCACCAACCTCCTCTCCGCCCTCCGACAGGGACAACTGACCCATGTGCCCTGTGTAGCTCACGTCCTTAACCTGGTGGTGCAGCGGTTCTTGGGCAGGTACCCGGGCTTACAGGATGTCCTGAAGCAGGCCAGGAAAGTCTGTGTGCATTTCCGCCGATTATTTAATGGCTGTGCTCGGCTGGCTGAGCTCCAAAAAGAGTTGAACCTGCCCAAGAACCGCCTTATATGTGACATGCCCACCAGGTGGAACTCAACGTTGGCCATGCTGCAGCGGCTGCACACGCAGCAGAAGGCCATCAATGAGTACCTGTGCGACTACGGCACCAGGACAGGGTCAGGGGAGCTCGGTTTTTTTCTCACCACGCCAGTGGGGCATGATCAGGGATGCATGCACTGTCCTGTCACTGTTTGAGGAGGCCACAAGGATGGTGAGCAGTGACAGTGCATGCATCAGTGACACTGTACCTCTTGTCCACCTCTTGGAGCATACGCTGCGTGGAATAATGGACAGGGCACTTGAGGCAGAACAGAGGCAGGAAGAGGAGGACTTCCTTGCCTCTCAAGGCCCCCTTTATCCAGACAGTATTCCTGCTGTGCCACCCATCACACAGGAAGAGGATGAGGAGGAGAAAGAGGAGGAGGAGGATGATTGTGTCAGCATGGAGGTGGAGGCTGGCACTCAGCATCAGCAGCAGCGGTCTTGTAGGGATGATTTACAGTCCCAAGAAACCCATGGACTTGTACGTGGCTGGGAGGAGGTAGCTGCGGATCACGTTGTCCTTAGTGACCCAGAGGACTCCGGACCGAATGCCTCAGCTAACCTACGCTGCATGGCCTCCCTGATCCTGCAAAGCCTGCGGAAGGATCCTCGTATTCTTCGGATCAAGGAGAGGGACCATTACTGGCTGGCCACTCTCCTTGATCCACGGTACAAGTGTAAGGTTGCCGGCCTTATCTTGCCATCGCAGAGGGAGCAGAGGATGAGACATCTCCAGGAAACCTTGCAGAAACGTCTGTGCAACGCGTTCCCAGAGACTGGAAGGTTACAAACTCCTGGTCCTGGTCCTGGACAACGTGTTGCTGAGGCATCGGTCAGAAGGAGCGGTGGAGAAGGTGGCCGTCTGACTGATGCTTTCAGACAATTTTTTAGTCCGTAGCCCCAAGGTATGATCGGTTCCAGCAACCATCGCCAGTGTCTGATATACATGGTGCAGGAATACCTAGGGGCAAGGTCAGACTTGGACACTTTTCCCACTGAAAATCCTCTGGCTTACTGGGTCTTGAGGATGGAGCACTGGCCAGAGCTTGCACAGTATGCAATTGAGCTACTGGCCTGTCCTGCATCCAGCGTTCTTTCGGAACGCACCTTCAGTGCTGCTGGTGGCTTTGTTACCGATCACAGGGTGCGCCTGTCCACCGAATCAGTTGATCGACTGACCTTCATCAAGATGAATCAGTCTTGGATAACCCACAGCTAGCAAGCACCTGAAGCTGATGTAACCGAATAATTTTTTTTGAAATATCACATCCCTTCAAGACTGCCTATGCTGAGTGACTGTCCTGTTATGTTGATTGTCTATCCTCTTCCTCCTCCGCTGATATGTTGGAAGAACATTTCTGGTTCTGGGTGATGCCATCAGCCCAATTTTTCTGCCCCTGTTTAACAGGGGCGTTTAATTACAGTTTTTGATGCAATGCTTTGCTGCAGGGCTAATTCCTGCAATAAAACTAGAGTATATGGGAGAGGTTGCAGTGTCGTGGCACCAGCACCAGTGCCTAATGCCCAATTTTTCTGCCCCTGTTTAACAGGGACATGTAATTACAATTATTGATATAATATTTCACAGGAGGGCCCGTTCCTGTGCCCACCCAGAGTAACTGTGAGGACTTATAGTGTTGTGACACCAGCACCACAACCACCAAAGGTCAATTTTTCTACCACTGTTCAACAATGGCATGTACAGTGGTGTGAAAAAGTGTTTGCCCCCTTCCTCATTTCCTGTTCCTTTGCATGTTTGTCACACGTAAGTGTTTCGGAACATCAAACCAATTTAAACAATAGTCAAGGACAACACAAGTAAACACAAAATGCAATTTGTAAATGAAGGTGTTTATTATTAAAGGTGAAAAAAAATCCAAACCATCATGGCCCTGTGTGAAAAAGTGATTGCCCCCCTTGTTAAAACATACTATAACTGTGGTTGTCCACACCTGAGTTCAATTTCTCTAGCCACACCCAGGCCTGATTATTGCCACACCTGTTCACAATCAAGGCATCACTTAAATAGGAGCTGCCTGACACAGTAAGGTCCACCAGAAGATCCTTAAAAGCTACACATCATGCCGAGACCCAAAGAAATTCAGGAACAATTGAGAAAGAAAGTAATTGAGATCTATCAGTCTGGAAAGGGTTATAAAGCCATTTCCAAAGCTTTGGGAATCCAGCGAACCACAGTGAGAGCCATTATCCACAAATGGCGAAGACATGGAACAGTGGTGAACCTTCCCAGGAGTGGCCGGCCGCCCAAAATTACCCCAAGAGCGCAGCGACGACTCATCCAAGAGGTCACAAAAGACCCCACAACAACGTCCAAGGAACTGCAGGCCTCACTTGCCTCAGTTAAGGTCAGCGTTCATGCCTCCACCATCAGGAAAAGACTGGGCAAAAATGGCCTGCATGGCAGAGTTCCAAGGAGAAAACCACTGCTGAGCAAAAAGAACATCAAAGCTCGTCTCAATTTCTCCACAACACATCTTGATGATCCCCAAGACTTTTGGGACAACATTCTGTGGACCGATGAGACAAAAGTGGAACTCTTTGGAAGGTGTGTGTCCAAGTATATCTGGCGTAGAAGGAACACTGCATTTCATAAAAAGAACATTATACCAACAGTAAAATATGGTGGTGGTAGTGTGATGGTCTGGGGCTGTTTTGCTGCTTCAGGACCTGGAAGACTTGCCGTGATAAAAGGAACTATGAATTCTGCTGTCTACCAAGAGATCCTGAAGGAGAATGTCCGACCATCTGTTCGTGTACTCAAGCTGAAACAAACTTGGGTTCTGCAGCAGGACAATGATCCTAAACACACCAGCAAGTCCACCACCGAATGGCTGAAGAAAAACAAAATGAAGACTTTGGAGTGGCCTAGCCAAAGTCCTGACCTGAATCCTATTGAGATGTTGTGGTATGACCTTAAAAAGGCCGTTCATGCTCGAAAACCCTCTAATGTAACTGAATTAGGACAATTCTGCAAAGATGAGTGGGCCAAAATTCCTCCAGGACGCTGTAAAAGCCTCATTGCACGTTATCGCAAACGCTTGGTTGCAGTTGTTGCTGCTAAAGGTGGTCCAACCAGTTATTAGGTTTAGGGGGGCAATCACTTTTTCACACAGGGCCATGATGGTTTGGATTTTTTTTCACCTTTAATAATAAACACCTTCATTTACAAATTGCATTTTGTGTTTACTTGTGTTGTCCTTGACTATTGTTTAAATTGGTTTGATGTTCCGAAACACTTAAGTGTGACAAACATGCAAAGGAACAGGAAATGAGGAAGGGGGCAAACACTTTTTCACACCACTGTAATTACAATTCTTGATATAATCGTTCACAGCAGGGCGCTCCAGCGCCCACCAAGAGTCACTTTGAGGGCTTACAATGTTGTGGCAACACCAACACCTTGTTCCACCATTTCTGCAGAGCATATAGGGCAGGCCCCTACTTTCAAACATCCAACTTACAAACATCTCCTACTTGCAAACGGAAGGAGACAACAGCAAGTGAGATGAAAAAAGATGGACAACAAAACTAATTATACAGGGGTGATAACCCTTCCCTAGGTTTTCCAAAAAGCTTAAAAATATTTTTTTTGACTGGAGCTACACTTTAAAAATGTACCAGTTGAAAATTACAAACAGATTCTACTTAACACAACAAACCTACACAGTCCCCGTCTTGTTTGCACCGCCTGTATACTGCTGTTCTGAGTATATAGGGCCTGGGGGCCATACGCATTTCCTTTTTTTAATATGGGTACAGGGTTCCCCTTAATATGCGTACAAGACCCAAAGGGGATGGTAATGGGCAGGGAGGGCTACCCATGCCATTTTTCTCAATGATTTTCAACCATATTGCAGGAACCAGATATAACATTAAAACCGCAAGCAGTTTTAAATGACGTTATTTCCGTTAAATGTCATTTTGTGCAGGGACTGTTCTAAACACGGGAAACACGTGGCACTTCACAGGCATACTACAGACACCCCCCAGGCACGATATTTAAAGGAATATTTCACTTTTTTTTTCACTTTAATAGTCATTAAAATCAGTGCTCCTGCCAAAACGGCCATTTTTAAAAACATTTTAGGCATTGGCCCATGTCCCCTGGGGCAGGAGCCAAGTCCCCAAACCCTTTTTAGGACAGCATCTTGCATATTGGCCGTTAAAATTAGCACTTTTAATTTCGAACGTTCGAGTCCCATAGACTTCAATGGGGTTCTAAAGTTCGTACGAATTTGGGGTCCGTTCGAAAGTTCTGGTGCTAACCGAACCGGGGGGTGTTCGGCTCATCCCTATCTGCAAATGTCAAGCACACACAAAATATACAGACCCCATCATAAAGGGAAATAAAAGGGCAGATGAGGCAGCCAAAATAGTGGCACAAGAAACACAAATAATGACAGAACGAGAAATCCATAGAGATAGATCATACAGTCCTTACTGATATGCAGCAGTATTGACACATGGAGTAACTCATGTGTCAAACAGGGGGATGACTGAGATGTTTATTTAAGTACAGCCTATGGCTTCACTAACTACTAAAAAAAAATAATAAAATTATAACGTTTTGCTCTCAATGCATTATATGTTCAAGATATAATGCTCAGGGAGGCATAAGACCACAGAAAGGGAAGTTCCCCATACAGCAATATCCATTCCAACACATTTGCATGGATTTTATTGAATTGGACAAATGTTAAAGGAAGAAATATTGGAGATATTCCTGACAGGAAGTGCAGATGCACAGACAGTGATAATGGACCTCATTTTGTAATTAAAACTATACAACATTTGACAGAAGTGATGAGAATTAAAGTGAAATACCATTGTGCCTATCATCCCCAATCGGCTGCATTGGTAGAAAGACATAATGGCATTCTAAAAAGCAAACTGAGAAAAGCTATGGAAGAAACAGGTAAAAATAATTGGATGTACTGCCTACTAGTAGCTGTAACCAGTATGCATATCACACCCACAAAAGAAGCTTTAAGCCCATTTGAAATAAGGCCATATAAGATACCCTTACAATCAAATGAAACACCTACTGAGCAGTCTGAGCACACACCAGCAGAATACATGTCTAGGTTGTTAATACAAAGACGTACTAATGATTTTGGTTCTGTCCTAGAAGGACCTATTCAAGAAGATGAAAAGGTGCATGTGGGAGATTGGGTCTTAATAAAAAGCAATAAGAAAAAGCAGTGGTACTCCCCAAGGTGGGATGATCCTTTCAAAGTCCTCTTAACTACCCCTACTGCGATAAGGATTGCAGAGAGGTCTACCTGGATTCCCCAGTCCCATTACAAAAAGGTTTTACAGGCAGAATAGCGCCAGTTGGCTACAAGAGGTTCAGAAAATCCAGCTAAAAAAGGGAGGTCCCACACAAGGTGGGACCTATATCAAAGCGGTGTAGTCTCCCTCCCCTTCCAACTCCCCTATTCTATCCACTGGAACTCTGTAGCTGGTTAGGATGAAAGGGACAGTAATTATCCTTGGGTTACTGGTGACTCTAGGAGAGGCATCCATAAGAGGGGTTATACGTTATGGAAGAACAGAGGAACCTTTGGATTAGGAAAGAACAGGAAAAGCATTGAATCTAAACTTTATAGAGGGAATAACTAGCACTATATTGGTAGACTTCTGTCAGATTGCAGATTGTGGGAATACAACTGGGGCTAGAGGATTTCTATGGGCAGATAACTATATTTGCTGGCTCTGGAATAGGGCAGAATGTCAAGCACAGGATAAGGCCCTGTGGACTACAGCGCATCAAGATTGGGGGTATAATCAACCAGGGGCTAAAAAGAGTGGAATAAAGGAAAGACTCATAATAACAAAAAAAAAAAAGGAGGCCAACTCCCCCTGCAGAAATACTAAAAACTGTAACCAACTATTAATAACATTAAAGGAGCCGAGGAAGGAAGATCAGCGGCTGTATTCTATGGGAGCATGGGTGTCAGGAACTGACCCCTCAGGAACATTTTTCCTTGAGGTATTACCACCTAATAAAACTAGACAACAGGAAAAGGTAGACTCAGACAGGAAAGAAGGTGGCCATACTAAAATAGAAGTTCTGAGTAAAACTATAAGGCCGCGTACACACGCGCGGACTGTTTGCCCAACCTTGTTCGTCAAACAGTTTGGGCAAACAGTCCGCTCAAAATTTGCATGAGCGGACTTGCCCACACACGAGCGGACTGTTTGACGAACAAGGTTGGGCAAACAGTTCGCTCAACTTTTGAAATGAACGGACTCGCCCACGTAAGGCGGAGGCAAGTCCGCCCATTTCGAGCGCGTGTACAGGTAGGCGGGGCCCGCGAAGGAGACGTCGCGGGCTCCGCCGCCTGGAATGGGCTTAAAGGGGAACCCCAACGCCGAAAAAAATCGGCGTGGGGGTTCCCCCCAAGTCCACACCAGACCCTTGTCCGAGCACGCTACCCGGCCGGCCAGGAAAGGGGGGCGAGCGAGCGCGCCCCCCCTCCTGAGCCGTACCAGGCCGCGTGCCCTCAACATGGGGGGGTGCCTTGGGGAAGGGGGGGGGCGCGCGGCCCCCCCACCCCAAAGCACCTTGTCCCCATGTTGATGAGGACAAGGGCCTCTTCCCGACAACCCTGGCCGTTGGTTGTCGGGGTCTGCGGGCGGGGGGCTTATCGGAATCCGGGAGCCCCCTTTAAGAAGGGGGCCCCCGGATACCGGCCCCCCACCCTATGTGAATGAGTATGGGGTACAATGTACCCCTACCCATTCACCTGTGAAATAAAGTACAAATAAAAACACAACACAGGGGAAAAAAATATTTTATTGCACAGCCGGGGGTCTTCCGTCTTCGGGGGTCTTCTCGCCGGACTCCTCCGCTATCTGTGTGTAGCTCTTTTGCTAGCGGAGGAGTCCGGCTTTCTTCCTCCCCGCCGCCGGCCTCTTCTCCCGACTTCGGGGGTCTTGTCCCCCTCTTCGGTTCTTCTGCCGGGCCACCGCGCCTGGTCCGGTGGCCCGGTCTTCTGTCGCCGTCTTCCGTTCTTCTGTCGCCGCCTTCGGTTCTTCTGCCGGGCCACCGCGCCTTCTTGTAGCTCTTTTACAGGCGGTGGCCCGGTCTTCTGTCGCCGCCGACTTCCGTTCGTGTTCTTCTTCTTGTTCTTCTTGTTCTTCTCCAGGAGATGTTGACACGTCGCTCCCTCCGGCCGGAATGCCAGAGCCGCCCTGCGCTGTCACTTATATAGTGACAATGGGGCGGGGTCACATGGTATATGTCACATGGGTTGGTCACATGGGTTGATGTCACATGGGGACTATGACATCGTAAGGGGGCGGGGTCACCATGTGACCAACCCATGTGACATATACCATGTGACCCCGCCCCATTGTCACTATATAAGTGACCGCACAGCGCGGCTCTGGCATTCCGGCCGGAGAGATCGTCGAGTCAACATCTCCAGGAGAAGAAGAAGAAGAAGAAGAAGAAGAAGAAGAAGAAGAACAAGAACGGAAGGCGGCGGCGGCGGCGGCGGCGACGACAGCGGCGACAGAAGACCGGGCCACCGCCTGTAAAAGAGCTACAAGAAGGCGCGGTGGCCCGGCAGAAGAACCGAAGAGGGGGACAAGACCCCCGAAGTCGGGAGAAGAGGCCGGCGGCGGAGAGGAAGAAAGCCGGACTCCTCCGCTAGCAAAAGAGCTACACACACATAGCGGAGGAGTCCGGCGAGAAGACCCCCGAAGACGGAAGACCCCCGGCTGTGCAATAAAATATTTTTTTCCCCTGTGTTGTGTTTTTATTTGTACTTTATTTCACAGGTGAATGGGTAGGGGTACATTGTACCCCATACTCATTCACATAGGGTGGGGGGCCGGTATCCGGGGGCCCCCTTCTTAAAGGGGGCTCCCGGATTCCGATAAGCCCCCCGCCCGCAGACCCCGACAACCAACGGCCAGGGTTGTCGGGAAGAGGCCCTTGTCCTCATCAACATGGGGACAAGGTGCTTTGGGGTGGGGGGGCCGCGCGGCCCCCCCCTTCCCCAAGGCACCCCCCCATGTTGAGGGCACGCGGCCTGGTACGGCTCAGGAGGGGGGGCGCGCTCGCTCGCCCCCCTTTCCTGGCCGGCCGGGTAGCGTGCTCGGACAAGGGTCTGGTGTGTACTTGGGGGGAACCCCCACGCCGATTTTTTTCGGCGTTGGGGTTCCCCTTTAAGCCCATTCCAGGCGGCGGAGCCCGCGACGTCTCCTTCGCGGGCCCCGCCTACCTGTACACGCGCTCGAAATGGGCGGACTTTCCGAGCGGGAACAGTCCGCTCATTTCGAAAGTACAGCGGACAAGCCCACACACGGGCGGACTGTTCGCTCAAACACAGTTTCAGCGGACAGTTTTTCGGAATTTCCGAAAGACTTTGTCCGTCCAACTGTCCGCTGAAACTGTCCGCTGAAAGCCCACACACGAGCGGACTGTCCGCCCAAACACTGTTCAGCGGACAAGGTTGGGCGAACAGTCCGCCCGTGTGTACGCGGCCTAAGATTTACTAACCTAACAATAGAAGATGCCATAGCTTTGGAGACAGGCTACCAAGAAAAAAATTAGTGGTTAGAATGGTTGAGGTACACGGTTAAAACTCTAAAAAAGGAAAACTGTTTAGTTTGTGCCGGAGCCAGAACACATTTAGCAACGGTTCCTTTTCCTCTAGATCACAATACAGATCCAGAAGGTTTAAAATGTATGTTGCAATTATATAATAAGAGCTATAAACCTGAAACAAATTCTACCTGTCACACATTGAGTTTGTTGTTTCCCCCAGTACAGAGACCTCAGATACCTCCAGTGGTTGCCACTTATCCGGGCAATTTTACTTGTTTTGCACTCCCAGGAAACCATAGCGGGGCGGATCTTGGGTCACTACCCGATGACTACTGTGTGGAGAGGATTAAAACGGACAATGGTGACTGGATTGAACATGACATTCAGAGAGCTGATGTCTGGTGGATGTGTGGGGATAAGAAACTGCTAGACTACCGGCCAATGCCCGAGGGGATTGCGCTATGGTCCAGCTGGCTATGCCCTTGAGAATCCTGTCAGAACACCCATGGACTAAGAGTCGCCAACGGTATCAGAGGGACACCTCTCCCATGGGGTCATTTGACAAAGATCTACATAGATGAGATTGGGGTTCCTCGCGGGGTGCCGGATGAGTTTAAGGCCAGGAATCAGGTGACAGCTGGGTTTGAGTCTCTTCTCTGGTGGGTGACTATAAATAAAAATGTTGACTGGATTAATTATAATATATTTATTTATTATAACCAACAACAATTTGTAAACTACTACTAGGGATGCTGTGAAGGGCCTAGCAGAACAGTTGGCCCCGCATCTCTAATGGCCTGGCAGAACCGAATGGCTTTAGATATGGTCCTAGCTGAAAGAGGAAGGTATGCAAAATGTTTGGTAGCATGTGTTGTACCTTTATCCCTAACAATACAGCTCCTGGAGGGACCGTGATCAGAGCCTTGGAAGGACTGACTGCTCTATCGAATGAATTAGCGGAAAACTCAGGTATTAATGATCCATACACAACCTGGCTTGAAGGATGGTTCAGTAAATGGACTGGACTTATCGCATCATGTTTGATCTCAATCGCTGTGGCTTTGGCTGTTTTGGTCACTTGCGGATGCTGCTGCATTCCCTGTATTCGAGGATTTTCACAAAAACAGATTGAAACCACAGTCTCAAGAACAATGTAGCAAACCCTTCCTACCTCTGAGGAGACCTATGTGGACATTGAAGCTCAACTTAATGACATACATTCCGAAAGTGTATAACACAGGGACTATCATCGAAATTTGTTGAGATAAAATAGTCACACAAAGAGGAGGGAATGTTAGAAAAGTTTTTAAATGTTTGTTGTGTGACTATTAGAAAAACAATAACCCCGAGACTGATTTTTAAAATGACTTCTGAGCACGTTGTTGTATTAACTTGCTGTATCGTTTTGTTTTAACTAACTCCATAGTAAGTTGTAGGATGATTAGGTTTAACTATATATGGTAGCATAAGATTGTAAAGGAAACTCTGATTAGCCAAAATAAAGTACCATCGTGTACCAGGCACACTATCTGTGTTTCCTCAGCCAATAGAAGCGTAGAGGTGATATTAGGAGGGGGAGATACATTCCTTTGCGTGATTTCTTACTGCATCTTCTGCTTGTAAGGATCTCCCTTTTGTGGGCCACATCAGAAATACATTTTCTGTTTCTCAATACATCTGGAGTTGATCACAATAGAAGATTCCTAACATCTGGGTGTTCCCATTCCGAATATATCAGCTTTTTTAGCCATGAATGGATAGGAAAAGAATCCCCAGATGGGGGAGGCTTTAGTGATCCCAAACCAGAAGTGGGCTCATCAATAGACTGTGCTACAGGCAGCAAAAAGTTTGCGCAAACCAATTTAGTAAGGGAGTGTACAAGCAAACTGTCTTGTGAGACTACTCCCTCCATATTAGGATCCTCGGAAGAGGATATATTAGTAGCTTCCAGATCTTTTGGAAGACCTCGCAGATCCCCTGCCCCTTGTACCTCAGTTAGAAATGGTAGAAGAAAAAAAAAAAAAAAAAAAAACTCCTGTGTGAGATACAATGCTGCAATTAATGTCCAGCCTGAAGCAGTAATAATGTGTCAAGGGAAATGCCTGTGTCACCAAACCAGAAGTAATACCACCTCTTTGCTCTTGTGCACCTCCACAGCCAGCAGCAGCACAGTGTACTTTTATAAGCTTCCACGTGCACCCAGTGTCGGAGAACGCCACGCCGTTAGCCTCGTCCCCAGGGTTGCCAAGGCTCCACCCCCGTTTTTTTAAATGATGGGTTTTCCGGCGTGAGCGGCAGACTATAGGTACCTTAGCACCCAGAGCTAGCATGGCGGGGGGTATACAAAAAATAAAATAAAAATGCTGAACGGCCGATGCGTGTTTTTTTTATAAGTGAATCCGGACTCTTAACCCCCCCCCCCAAGGTGGGGGATCCCAGCATGGGGGGGCCACAGTCAGGGAGACCAGAGGACTGCTGCTTTGGCCAGAGGCGGAAGAAAGTGATTGGCTCCTGGCACAGCACTGTTTCCCGCATGAGGCGGTGAGTGCTCAATACAGCCCCCAGTGGTGACACATAGGCATGACAACATTATTTTACTTAAAGGAGACATTCATAAGAAAATTCAAAGATATTTCTTCGAAAACTCAACTTACCTTCCCGCCGCAGGGTTTTCTGTGGTAAATCAACAGACCCAATCTTCACCCTTTGCGGTGGGCTCCATAAACCTTCAGGAGCAGGGGAACCCTGGACCTGCAACAGCACCCTGCCAGTAAAACTTTATGGCCTTACTACCAAAAAGTACTGGATCCCAGGGTCCAGCTCTCTAAAAAGAGAAGCAGGCAAAACCTTGTTTCTTCAGATACGACGCTAGGGTACCATTCCATTTGGCCCAAAAAAGGACACTTTGAATGGATCCGGTCAGCATGGCTAGCCCCAGCAAGGATTGTTCCAGTGGAGCTCAGCACATCTTTACTCATGACCAACACCTTAGACAGTGGCGAAAAAACTGAGGTAAAACTGAGTGGTTATATAGCGAGTGCACTTCTTGTCTTAGGGCGTGCCAGTGTCCATCACCTGCAGGTGGCCTATAACCCACATAGTAACTACTATAGCTCTGTGTCCCCTGATGGCCTGAGGCCGGGTTCACACTGGTCCAACACGACACTTGTCCTACTTTGTATCTGACTTCGCCCTGCGACTTTAAGTCAGAGACGCGCCCGCATGCCAAATTTTAAATAAAAAAAAAGGCATGGGTTCCCCCTCCTTCGGTCTGATATGGATTTTAAGGGGAACCCCATGCCAAAAAAACGGCATGGGGGTCCTCCCAAGATCCATACCAGACCCTTATCAGAGCACGCAGCCCTGCCGGTCAGGAAAGGGGGTGGGGATAGGTGAGTGCCCGTGGCCCCCCACCCCAAAGCACCTTGTCCCCATGTTGATGAGGCCTCTTCCCATCAATTCTGGCTGTTGGTCTGCGGGTGGGGGGCTTATCGGAATCCGGGAGCTCCCCATATCCTAGCCCCCCACCCTATGTAACTGATTATGGGGTACCCCTACCCATTCACCTGGAGGGGGGGAGTGTAAAAACAAAAACACTAGACCGTTTTTTAAAGTAATTAGGCAGCTCTGGGGGTCTCTTCTGACTTTCCCGCTCTCTGGTGTCTTCTGCCGAGCTGCTCTGCTATCTTCTGCTCTTTTGCCTGCTCTTTTGCTAGCATTGGCCCGGTCTTCTCCGTCGTCTTCTTCCCTCTGGTCTTTTTCCGATGTTGACACGATGCTGTCTCCCGATGTAATGCCATGTGCATGGTGCGCAACGACTTGTATAGGCATGGGGCGTGGTCACCGACTGATGTGATCCAATAGCGAGAGAAGAGGCCGTAGAGCAGGAGAAGAGGCCAGAGAGAGTGGAGAAGTCGGAAGAGACACCACCCCAGTCAGAAGAGACCCTCGGAGCTGCCTAATAAATTACTTTAAAAACTGGTTTATTGTGTTTTTTTTATTGACACTTTTTCCCCCAGGTGAATGGGTAAGGGTATGATGTACCCCATACTCATTCACATAGGGTGGGGGCTCCCAGATTCTGATAAGCCCCCTGCCCGCATACCTCAAAGGCCAGGGTTGTCGGGAAGAGGCCCTTGTCCTCATCAACATGGGGACAAGGTGCTTTGGGGTGGGGGGCCACAGTGTGCCCTCCCGCCCCAAAGCTCCCACCCCTTCATGTTGAGGGCACGCGACCTGGTGCAGGAGGGGGGGCACTTTCTCGTCCCCACCCTCTTTCCTGACCGGCCAGGCTGTCTGCTCAGATAACGGCCTGGTATGGCTTTTGGGGGGACCCTCACGCCGCTTTTTTTGGGTGTAGGGGTTCCCCTTATAATCCATATCAGACCAAAGGGCCTGGTATGCTCTTGGAGGGGGAACCCATGCCAGTTTATTTTTTTTATTTAAAATGTGTCATGGAGTTCCCCCTCAAGATCATCAGAGCATAAGTTGCATACCAAAGTTGGATCAGACAAGATGGCGATCCGACTTCAATGATATTCAATGGGCTTAAGTAATTTCAAAGTCAGACCAAAGTAGTTTTCAAAGTCGGACTGACGACTTGTGTTGGACCAGTTAAGACGGCTCCGATAGGGAAACATTGATTTTCATGCGTCATGTGACATGAGTTCCCAATGTCGGAGCGTTTGTCGCACCAGCGTGAACCCGGCCAAAGACACACGTGCAAACCAAAACAGCAAACCATAAAGAAGTAATAAGTGCAAGACACAGCAAAACCCCAAACTAACTAACAATTATTTGTAATCGAAAGTCTTCAAGTGGGAAATGCGATACACCTAAGAAACAAGGCCTAAGGTGTGCCATGGCCTGGCTGGTCAGTATGCCTGAAAAGAGGGCATACCCTTAATATAAGAAAAATACTAGGAGTAAATATGACAAACTGGGGGAAATGGGTGGGTGGGAACCCAGAAAGCACCAACCCTGGCCCTGACAGAGGAGGAGGGTTAAATAGTCTCTCAGACTCCTCCCACAAATACAGGCTGGCCTTCCCACTTGTAATCGGAGTCTTCAAGTTGGAAATGCGATATACCTAAGAAACAAGGCCTGAGGTGTGCCATGGCCTGTCTGATCAGTATGCCTGAAAAGAGGGCACAAGTTTAGGTGGAAAAGGGAAGGTAGAGATCCAGCCCATAGAATGACGCATGCCCGGATGGCAAAAGTAAGTAACCGGTAAGTATCCGCTGTGACAGGAGAACCCGCCGACTCCTGACCTGGTGACAAGAAGCAACCCCCTTTTGAGCCTGCAAAGCTACGCAGAACCCAACTGAACGTCCCGCGAAGGATAGGATGAGCCTGATGCCCAAGGTAATCCAGACTTGAGAATGAACCGCTTGTGAAAGAGAGGATACGTGGGGGAAAGGGAGCAAGGGCTGACCCGAGGAACCCCTGCAAGAAGATGGCCGAGAAGACTGAAATACCTCAATGGACACCAATGAAGTAGCACAGTGAAAAAAAATAAACCCCAACCCCTGGCCTATCCATACCTGGTATGAGGAAGTGAGAGGGTTGTGGGAGTGCAAAAAAGACCAGTGACAGGAGAGAAAAAGCTGGCTGCTTGATGGATGTGATGGAGTAGGCGCCATGGAAATGAGCATCGTCAACTTGGAGACACCATGCCAGAAACCGGACACTGGTCCCACCTATCAAACAAGACCGAATCCTGAACCGAGGAAGGAGAGTCAGACTCCAACCCAGGGAAATAAGTCCCATGACATGGTACAGCCATGCCAAAGTGACTGAAGCCCCCACCCCGCCTGGAACAGACTGGGGAACAGCAAAGATGACTGGACCGACGTCCCTGAGCAGTACTCCAGGCAACCTCCTAAACAAGAGATCGGACTACCAGAGTATGCCATGAGTGAACAAACCCCCTCTGAGAAACTCTGAGACTGAACACCAAAGCTGAACTACTATGACAGACATGCTGGGCAGCAACACAAAGACATCAATGCTATGACAGAAACACAAAACGCCATGACAGGAAAAACGCCATGACAGAGAAAACACCATGACAAAAACGCTGAAACTTGAATGCTGATGCAGAAACGTTGTGACAGAAATCCAGGGGCAGAAACGCAATGACGGAAAGCCAAGACTAACGCGCTGAGGCATAAATGCAATGCCAGAAATCCTGGGGCAGAAACGCTATAACAGAAAAGCTGAGACAGCGACGCAACAGCAGAATCCTGGCCAGATATGCAATGACCGTAAACACGCGAATGCTGAGACAGAAAAGCAAAGACAGAAATCCTGGGGCAGAGCCGCTACGACCGAAATGTTAAGACTGAATGCTGACCCAGAACACTGAGACTGAACGCCGAGCCAGAAAAAGCTGGGGCAGAACACTAAAGCCCCATACACACTATCAGATTTTCTGCTGATTTTTGTCTTCAGATTTACCAAAACCATGTAGTGCAAGGGCCTGCCTGATTGCATACACATTGAAACTCCTAAGATTTGACCTCATATTATATGCTTTTGGTAAATCTGAAGGAAAGAATCAGCAGAAAATCTGATTTGTATGGGGCTTCAGAAAGAAATGCACGCAATAATAGAAATGCTGGGGCAGATCACTATGACAGAAATACTGGGGTAGAGACGCAAAGACAGAAATGCTTGGGCAGAATGTTATGACAGAAAAGTTGGGCAGCATGCTGGGGTGGACCCCTGTGACAGAAATGCTGGGATGGACTACTGTGACAGAAATCCTGAGGTGAACCACTGACAGAAATTCTGAGGCAGAACACTATGGCAGCAACCCTGGGGCAGAAAAACGCTATGACAGAAGTCCTGGGGCAGAACGGCTATGACAGAAGTCCTGGGGCAGAACGGCTATGACAGAAGTCCTGGGGCAGAACCGCTACGACAGAAGTCCTGGGGCAGAACCGCTACGACAGAAGTCCTGGGGCAGAACCGCTACGACAGAAGTCCTGGGGCAGAACCGCTACGACAGAAGTCCTGGGGCAGAACCGCTACGACAGAAGTCCTGGGGCAGAACCGCTACGACAGAAGTCCTGGGGCAGAACCGCTATGACAGAAATGCTGGACCGAACGCGAATGACAGAAATGCTGGACCAAACGGAAAAACAGAAAAGCTGGACCGACCGCAATGACGGAGAAAGCTGGACCGACCGCAATGACGGAGAAAGCTGGACAAAATGCTATGAGAGAAATGCTGGACCGAACGTTATGACAGAAATGCTTGGACAGAACGCTATGACAGAAAAATGCTTAGACAGAAAAAATGCTGCTATGACAGCAAAACGCTGGACAGATCGCTGGCTGCGATAAAACACTGACCAAAACAGTAACAACAAGTACAGGCAGCAACCTGGCCTCGCGTCTGGCCGTTGCCACGCCCACTGTGGGTGGTCTAATAATCCCTCACACCGCTACAGAGATGCCAGTTGTGGGGAAGAAAGGAGCAACTGACGGGAGACTGCCCATCCCCCCGTGAGCATCAGAAGAAAACCGATGGCCTACCCCCCTCATGTGCCAGGCATACATGGAGAGGAGCAGGTGGGCGGGCGACCACCCCCCCCCACCAGGCGTGCACGCTGGCCAGGTGGAGCTGGGAAGATAGTGAGATAGATGGACTGATCGACGGACAGACAGCCCCCACTCTAGGCGTGCACGCTGGCCAGCTGGATGGATGGATGGTCTGATCGATGGACAGACAGCCCACCCCGCTTCCCCCCGGCATGAGCGCCGGGCAAAGTGGGCGAGCTGCCTGCTGACCCCACGGATCTGTGGGGAGATCAGTGGATGGATGGCCAGACGAACGACCCCCCCTCCCCCCCCGGCATGAGTGCCGGGAAAGACGGGCGGGCTGCACGCCGGCCATGCGGATCTGTGGTGAGATTGAGGATGGAGGACGGATGGCCGGACGAACACCACCCCCCCGCTCCCCTCCGGCATGTGCGCCAGGGAAAAGCGGGTGGGCTGCACCCCGGCCACTGAGCTGCCGGAAAAGTGTGCTGGAGGATGGAAAGCTGGACGAAAATGACCCCACTCCTCCCCCTGTCATGAGCGCCGGGAAAATGGGCGGGCTGCATGCTGGCCACACGGAGGCTGGAAGGAAGGACGGATGGACGCCACCCCCCGTGCTCCCCCTGGCATGGGCGCTGCGAGAAGCGGGTGGGCTGCATGCTGGTCAGATGGAGCTAAGGGGAGAGTGTGAGGAGGAGGATGCTCCCCCGACACTCCGCCCCCCCCACGAAGCTGAAACATGGGCGCAAGGAAGGATGGGCAGGGCGGCCCCAGTAGAACCCAGGGATGACGGGGGACGGACAAGGAACCGACACCATGCTGCGGCTGACTGACCATCAACCCAGAAAACACCAACCCTGGCCCTGACAGAGAAGGGTTAAATAGTCTCTCAGACTCCTCCCACAAATACAGCCTGGCCTTCGGCCAGCCTTACCACATGTTCATAACCACAGGAAACAACAATAAATAACCCAGGCAGGGACAAAAACAAAAGGGGAACAGATGCCAGGTATGAGGAAACAGACCATAATGGGAGCAGGTACAGGGAACAGGTCTCAAGGACAGGGTATATGGAATGGAACCCAGGACAAAAGCAGGAACAAAACTGGTTCAGGCAGGGACAAGGCTAGCATAGAGAATTCTGAAGCATTTGAGCCTTGGTTAAGGATGGGCTTATATAGTCAAGCAAACCCCAACAGGTGTGTTTGATAGCTGGTTGGTAGTCTTGGCAGGGAGACACCCACTGGTGACCACCAGAATTACACCCTTTGGTGCAGAGCTTAACAGTGCCACCAGCAGGTGAAACCAGTAATGACACCGTTCCTGACAACACTGCAGCTTGAAAAAGCTCAGTACTTTTTTTTTTTTACTGAGCTAAGGACACAATTGGACACAATTGTAATGTGTGGTTATGCACACGGGCGCATAAAACAAGTGCTGTGCATTCTTCAGCAAAAAAAAGAAAAAGAAAATAAAAATCTGTATTTTTGGTTAATAACTTACACCTCTTGCGCGGAAATAAGTGTGGTTGTGTACAATTGTCTATTTACATATTGTGCAGAACAAGAACGCAAAAAAAGTTGTAAAAATGAACAAAAATACATAAAAAAATAAAAATAACATACAAAAATAAATAAATCACATGGTAAAGAGCTGCTGCAATTAGCTCTTTACCCTAATTTATGATGCTTTGTGTCCAAGGGACCCAGTTCACCATCGATTGACATGCACCTCCAGGGGTGTGCACAAGTGGCGAGACCGGTAGGATGTTATAAGACGTCCACCCAGAGGAGGAAAGTGAGGTCCTGGTAAAAATCCATACCAGACCCTTAATTTGAGCATACAGCCTGGCTGGCCAGGAAAGGGTGTTTGGGTGGTGGGGGACACAGACCATACCAGGCCACATGCCCTCAACCTGGGGGTTGCCTTGTTAAAAGGGACCCCCTGGAAAAGCACTTTGTCCCCATGTTAAGGCAAGAGTTGCTTCCCCATATCCCTTGCCCAGTGGTTGTTGGGGTCTACAGATGAGGGCTTCACACAATCTTGAAGTCTCTCTTTGTAAATCCATGGTCAATCGTGGTGCTTGAAACTTGCTGGACAAGTAGAAATGCCACTTCTATACAAGACCCCTTTTCACATTGAGGCATTTGTGGGCTAAAAATTGTGCCTACGAAATGGCTCCCCTGCAGTCTCAGTGTTAAAGCCAGTGGGGGGAGGTACGGGGGATTAACCTATACCTCCGCTTCTCCTCATCTTCCTTCTTCCGCTCCTCCGGCTTCAATCTGTCCAGGTTGAATTTTTTCAGCGGTAGCAGGGTGAAGATCTCGATGTACTCACCCTTCCAAATCTTCTCTTTCACTTCCGGCTTCAAGTGAGCCCCCAACGGTCCCTCGAAGCAAACATAGACCTCACTTCTCGCCAAATCCGCTAGCCGCACCTGGTCCACGCTCTTCTCCCCTGACTTCTCAGAAGTCCCATCGGCCGCGGGGGCAGCCGGGCTCGTCGCCGTCTCCCCCCAGCCACTAGAGCTACCGAGGGCGAACACACCCCACCCGACGTCCCTGACACGGCCACAACCGAGGCCGTCGCCGGCGTCCATGCCTGGGCCGGCCCACTCGCCGCACCCACCTCAAACCTCTGAACCAATTCCTTCAGGCCTGACAACAACCCCCGAGGCCCTCCTGCCTCCCTCCCGCTGCGGCCCCTGTAGATGGGGTTTGGCCCGCCAACCCCGTGGACCCGCTCCCCCGCCGGCGCCCCCTGCGAGCTACTCCGCCCTAACAAATCATGCAACAATGTAGAAATAGAAATAGAAGAGTTACACTCACCGGGCTGCCCAGGACTGGGCCTCGCAGCCGCCACACTTGGACCCACCGCCGTCTCCACGCTTCGATCCTCTCCACCGTCCGACTCTGACAGCTCGCCCTCCGATCGTTCACTCACCACAGCTGGCTGTGTTCCAGAAGAAGGAACGCCCGGATGGGCCTGCTCCACCATCCAGGGGTCTGCTATGCAGAGCTCTAGAGTCCCGGCCCCCCCTACCGCCAGCCCCGCCATCACGTCTGGGAGAAGGGCTCCTGCGCCGACTCCTTGACAACACGTGCCACTTCAGCTACTCCTCCTGGGCCCTGGCTGACCACATGACCACCGCCATTGCCCCTGGGACTGGGGGCCACCACACCGGGCCAGGCCCCCACCCGCTGGACTGCTGACCCCGGCTGACTGTCCTCCACTGCTCCCTCTGCTGCCCCGGCCTGGCCCAAGCACCGACGCCATGCTGGGGGCGCCGACTCCTGGGATGCTCTCGACCCCCCAGCCACACTCCCTTGTCCTCTCCTTCTGGCCCCACTCCTGGCAGCGTACCTGCTACTCCCTTTCCCCGATGGGATGGAGGCTGGGGTCACCATCGTCCGTTGTGGCCGCTGATCTGCGCCGGCCTCTCTCTGTGGGGTGATGTGCGCCATCCGTGGGGGCCCCCTGTGGCCTGCTTCAGGGCTAAACCGCTCGGGCGGCCTGGAACGCCGCGCCCGAGGTGTCTCCGCCGCCCCCTCTCACCGCCGCCTCCCGCTCTGCCGCAATGGCCGCTATCTGGGCCTGTAGCCATGCGGCGCCCTCCCGATCGAGTGCAGCCCTGAGCTGGGCCAGTAAATCAGCAGACGCCATGGGTACAGTCAGAGCGGCGAGAGTCCCGTCCAATCTCGTCCTCTTCTGCTCTCTGACTGACCCAGGCTTCCGCTCGGCTTCCCGGCGAAATGGCTGGCTCCGCCCACATCCCTGCCTACCCGGGATCCTTAAAGCGGCCCCTCTCATCCTTCCTAAAGACGGCAACAGTGCCTTCAAAGCAACTATCATGCCGTCCCTTCGCCCACAGCCTTCAGCTGTTGCTCCGTGGACTTTCTGTAAAATGGTTTCAAATGAGGTTTGCATAGGGTATGGGACATCCTGTACTAGAAGTGATCATTCTTTTTTTCTATTTATTGGAAATTGGTTATTTATACATTTATACACCTCCAAAGTCGAATAACGTGACATATCTCCAAAACGCTACAGTAAAATGGTTTCAAATGAGGTGTGCTTAGTGTATGGGATATCCTTTATCATAACTGACCATTCTTGTTTCTAATTATTAGAATTGAGCTCGTTTTAGACCTCCAAAGTCGAATAAAGTGACATATCTCCAAAATGCTACAGTAAAATGGTTTCAAATGAGGTATGCTTAGTGTATGGGACATTCTGTACTAGAAGTGACCTTTTTTTTTTCTACTTGTTAGAATTGAGGTCGTTATAGGCTTCCAAAGTGAAAAAACTTGACATATCTCCAAAAACGCTACAGTAAAATGGTTTCAAACAAGTTGTGCATCGTGTATGGGATGTCCTGTATCAGAACTGACCATTCTTTTTTTCTACTTATTAGAATTGAGGTCATTAGAGGGCTCCAAAGTCAAATAATGTGACATATCTCCAAAACGCTACTGTAAAATGGTTTCAAATGAGGTGTGCTTAGTGCATGGGACATCCTGTACTAGAACTGACCATTCTTTTTTTCTACTTATTAGAATTAAGGTCGTTATAAGCCTCCAAAGTGAAAAAACATGACATATCTCCAAAACGCTACAGTAAAATGGTTTCAAATGAGGTGTGCTTAGTGTATGGGACATCCTGTATTAGAAGTGACCATTCTTCTTTTCTACTTATTAGAATTGAGGTCGTTATAGGCTTCCAAAGTGAAAAAATGTGACATATCTCCAAAACGCTACAGTAAAATGGTTTCAAACAAGTTGTGCATAGTGTATGGGATGTCCTTTATTATAACTGAACATTCTTTTTTTCTGCTTATTAGAATTGAGGTTGTTTTAGGCCTCCAAAGTCGAATAAAGTGACATATCTCCAAAACGCTACAGTAAAATGGTTTCAAATGAGGTGTGCTTAGTGTATGGGACATCCTGTACTAGAACTGACCATTCTTTTTATCTACCTATTAGAATTGAGGTTGTTTTAGGCCTCCAAAGTCAAATAATTTGACATATCTCCAAAACGCTACAGTAAAATGGTTTCAAATGAGGTTTGCTTATTTTATGGGATGTCCTGTACTAGAACTGACCATTCTTTTTTTCTACTTATTAGAAATTAGAACTTTATAGGCCTCCAAAGTCGAATATTGTCATTTATCTCCAAAACCCCACAGTGAAATCGTTTCAAATGAGGTGTACATAGGTATGGGACGTCCTGTAGTAGAATTGACCTTTATTTATTTCTACTTATTAAAAATTAGGTCGTTATAGACCTTCATAAAGTCGAATAACGTGACATATCTCCAAAACGCTACAGAAAAATGGTCTCAAATAAGTTGTGCATAGTGTATGGGACGTCCTGTAACTGACCATTCTTTTTCTAAATAATTTAAAGGAGGTCTTCAAGGGCCTCTGGAGTCGAAAATGTCCTATATCACATGGGGTGTGTATAATGTATGGGACACTGAATACAAGATAACCAAAAACATATGCAGTAAATGTATTTAGAAAGAGACACTTTATTTTTTCTGCTTGTGCTGTAAACATTTACATAAAACAATGTATTGAGATGTGACCTATAAAGAAAAAACATTAGTCAAAAACAATGTGAGTTTTAACCTCTACAGACCCGTGCTATAGCTGAAAGACGGCTACAATGCAGACCTGAACTGCCGGGAGAGCGTTCCAGGACGTCCTCACGTGCCCGAGTGGCCCCCCTACAGGGCGCACTCAGTGATCAGCGAGTCAATGCTCTTCTGTGCTACCTGTCATTGCACAACAGTGCTGCCTACCAGTGACCACGAGCACCATCCATCAGTGCCACCCATCAGAGCCCACAGTGCCACCTATCTGTGTCTACTACCAGTGCTCATAAGTATCACCTGACAGTGCCCATCAATGTGACCTATCAGTGCCCATCAGTGCCTTCTCATAAGCGCATATCAATGAAGGAGAAAAATTACCCGTTTGCAAAATTTTATAACTATGAATTTTAACACTATGAAACATTATTTCTTTTATTTTTTTCAAAATTTTCCATTTTTTTTGTTTGTTGTTTTAGCAAAAAAAAAAAAAAAAAACCATATGTGATTAAATACCACAAAAAGAAAGCTCTATTTGTGTGAATAAAAATGCTAAAATTTCATTTGAGTACAGTGTTGTATGACCGTGCAATTGTCATTCAAAGTGTGACACCGCTGAAAGCTGAAAATTGGTCTGGGCAGGAGGGAAGTTTAACCCTTTCATGACTAAGCCTATTTTTGGCATTTGGTGTTTACAAGTTAAAATCCATATTTTTTTGCTAGAAAATTACTTGGAATCCCCAAACATTATATATATATATATATATATATATATATATATATATATATATATATATAATTTTAGCAGAGACTCTAGAGAATAAAACAAGGATTGTTGCAATATTTTATGTCACGCAGTATTTGCGCAGCGGTGTTTTAAACGCAACTTTTTGGGAAAAGTGACATGAATTCATGAATTAAAAAAAAAAAATAAAAAAAAAAAATTAGCCCAATTTTTTTCCATAATGTGAAAGATAATGTTATGCCGAGTAAATAGATACCAAATAGATACCAAACATGTCACACTTTATAATTGCACGCACTCGTGGAAAGACGACAAACTACGGTACTTAAAAATCTAAAAAAAAATTCCGGTTACCAGGTTAGAGTTACCGAGGTCTAGTGCTAGAATTATTGCTCTCACTCTGACGATCGCAGCAATACCTCATATGTGTGAACACCGTTTACATATGCGGGCGCGACTTCCGTATGCGTTTTCTTTGCTACGCGAGCTCGCTGCGTCGGGGGGCGCTTTAAAAAAAAATCTTATTTATTTTAAAATTAACAAATTGTTTTTTAAAAAATAAAAATAAAATTTGATCACTTTTATTGCTGTCACAAGGAATGTAAACATCCCTTGTGACAGTAATAGGTGGTGACAGGTACTTTTTATGGAGGGATCGGGGGTCTAAAAGATCCCCAATTCCTCCTTTACACTTCAAAGTATTCAGATCGCCGAAAACGGCGATTCTGAATACTGTATATTTTTTTTAATCCGGCACCATTGGCAGCCGAGTAAACGGGAAGTGACGTCATGACGTCGCTTCCATGTTTACAATTAGGAGACTGGAATGACGCTGCTTACGGCTTCATTCCAGTCCCTCCCTAGCCGCTGGAAGCGGCAGATGTGAAATCGGTGCTCCAGATCGAACGGGAGCACCGGTAAGAGCGGTGGGAGGTCCCCTCCCGCATAACAGTTGAGCGGCTTTTAGCCGCATCGGTTGTTATGGCTGGAAAGCCAATCGCCCGCTCAGAAAAATGGTACCGGGATGATGCCTGCAGGTACGGGCATCATCCCGGTATAACCCCCGGAAGCCGAGTACGCACATCTGCGTACGCTCGGCGGCAAGGGGTTAAGTGCCCAGTAAGGAAGTGGTTAAAAAAGGATAAAGATAGAAAAGAGAAAGATAATAAAAAAAATAAACGCTTGTGCTGTAAACGTTTTCATAAAACAATGAAAGAGAGAATAATAAAGATTGAAAGAGAGAGAGTGAGAGAGAAAGAGAAAAAAGAAAGAAACAGAGAAGAAAAAAATAAAGAATAAAAGCAAGAGAGCGAGAGAGAAATAATAAGAATAATTAAGAATTCGAGAGAGAGAGAGAGAGAGAGAGAGAGAGAGAGAGAGAAATAAAGACAGACAGACAGGGGCAACTCAAGCACCCTGAAAGCGAGTTCTCTCTCTGCTGTTACTGAAATTACCGCAGGGGCGTACCTAGAGCATTTGGCACCCGGGGCGGATCCTATATCTGACACCCCCCACCTTGAAATGTAAAAACATCACATTGTGCCCCCATGCATCCTTCAATATCTTTTTGTCACTACTGTGTACGCCCTCTCCACAACTGCACCTCTGGACCCCTTTTCATTATATGGCACCCTGCACCTCTGGACCCCTTTACATTACACAGCACCCTGCACCTCTGTACCCCTTTTCATTATATGGCACCCTGCACCTCTGGACCCCTTCACATTACACGGCACCCTGCAACTCTGGACCCCTTCACATTACACAGCACCCTGCACCTCTGGACCCCTTCACATTACACAGCACCCTGCACCTCTGGACCCCTTCACATTACACAGCACCCTGCACCTCTGGACCCCTTCACATTACACAGCACCCTGCACCTCTGGACCCCTTCACATTACACAGCACCCTGCACCTCTTGACCCCTTTAAATTACACAGCCCTTGTACCTCTGGGCCCCTTTAAATTATATGGCACCCTGCACCCCTTCACATTACACAGCACCCTGCACCTCTGGACCTCTTTACATTACACAGCTCTTGTACCTCTGGATCCCTTTGCATTATATGGCACTCTGGACCCCTTCACATTATACAGCAGCCTACACCTCTGGACCCCTTTACATTACACAGCCCTTGTACCTCTGGATCCTTTCACATTATACGGCACCCTGCACCTCTGGACCCCTTTACATTACACAACCCTTGTACCTCTGGACCCCTTTGCATTACACTGCACCCTGCACCTCTTGACCCCTTTAAATTACACAGCCCTTGTACCTCTGGACCCCTTTACATTATATGGCACCCTGCACCCCTTCACATTACACAGCACCCTGCACCTCTGGACCCCTTTACATTACACAGCTCTTGTACCTCTGGATCCCTTTGCATTACTCTGCACCCTGCACCTCTTGACCCCTTTAATTACACAGCCCTTGTTCCTCTGGACCCCTTTACATTATATGACACTCTGGACCCCTTCACATTATACAGCAGCCTACACCTCTGGACCCCTTTACATTACACAGCCCTTGTACCTCTGGATCCCTTCACATTATACGGCACCCTGCACATCTGGACCCCTTCACATTACACAGCAGCCTACACCTCTGGACCCCTTTACATTACACAGCCCTTGTACCTCTGGACCCCTTTGCATTACACTGCACCCTGCACCTCTTGACCCCTTTACATTACTTAGCTCTTGTACCTCTGGACCCCTTTGCATTACTCTGCACCCTGCACCTCTTGACCCCTTTACATTACACAGCCCTTGTACCTCTGGACCCCTTCACATTACACAGCAGCCTACACCTCTGGAGCCATTTACATTACACAGCCCTTGTACCTCTGGATCCCTTTACATTATACGGCACCCTGCACCTCTGGACCCCTTCACATTACACAGCAGCCTACACCTCTGGACCCCTTTACATTACACAGCCCTTGTACCGCTGGACCCCTTTGCATTACACTGCACCCTGCACCCCTTTACATTATATGGCACCCTGCACCTCTGGACCCCTTTACATTATACGGCACCCTGCACCTCTTTATATTACACAGCAGCCTACACCTCTGGACCCCTTTACATTACACCGCCCTTCTACCTCTGAACCCCTTTGCATTACACTCCACCTCTGGACCCCTTTACGTTACACAGCTCCCTGCTGCACCTCCACCTCTTTTTTTCTACTTATTAGAATTGAGGTCGTTATAGGCCTCCAAAGTCAAATAACGTGACATATCTCCAAAACGCTACAGTAAAATGGTTTCAAACAAGTTGTGCATCGTGTATGGGACATCCTGTACTAGAACTAACCATTCTTTTTTTCTACTTATTAGAATTGATGTCGTTATAGGCCTCCAAAGTGAAAAAACGTGACATATCTCCAAAACGCTACAGTAAAATGGTTTCAAACAAGTTGTGCATAGTGTATGGGATGTCCTGTATCAGAACTGACCATTCTTTTTTTCTACTTATTAGAATTGAGGTTGTTATAGGCCTCCAAAGTCGAATAACATGACATATCTCCAAAACGCTACAGTAAAATGGTTTCAAATGAGGTGTGCTTAGTGTATGGGATGTCCTGTATCAGAACTGACCATTCTTTTTTTCTACTTATTAGAATTAGGGTCGTTATAAGCCTCCAAAGTGAAAAAAAACATGACATATCTCCAAAACGCTACAGTAAAATGGTTTCAAATGAGGTGTGCTTAGTGTATGGGACATCCTGTACTATAACTGACCATTCTTTTTTTATACTTATTAGAATTGAGGTCGTTATAGGCCTCCAAAGTGAAAAAACGTGACATATCTCCAAAACGCTACAGTAAAATGGTTTCAAACAAGTTGTGCATAAAGTATGGGATGTCCTGTATCAGAACTGGCCATTCTTTTTTTCTACTTATTAGAATTGAGGTCGTTATAGGCTTCCAAAGTGAAAAAATGTGACATATCTCCAAAACGCTACAGTAAAATGGTTTCAAACAAGTTGTGCATAGTGTATGGGATGTCCTGTATCAGAACTGACCATTCTTTTTTTCTACTTATTAGAATTAAGGTCGTTATTATGTTGATGGATGTTTTGTATGTTTTATAATTATAAAGAAATAATAAAGAAAGATTTGAAACAAATGAGGTTTGCTTATTGTATGGGATGTCCTGTACTAGAACTGACCATTATTTTTTTCTACTTATTAGAAATTAGAACTTTATAGGCCTCCAAAGTCGAATATTGTCATTTATTTCCAAAACCCCACAGTGAAATGGTTTCAAATGAGGTGTACATAGGTATGGGACGTCCTGTAGTAGAATTGACCTTTATTTATTTCTACTTATTAAAAATTAGGTCGTTATAGACCTTCATAAAGTCGAATAACGTGACATATCTCCAAAACGCTACCGAAAAATGGTCGCAAATAAGTTGTGCATCGTGTATGGGACGTCCTGTAACTGACCATTCTTTTTCTAAATAATTTAAATGAGGTCTTCAAGGGCCCCTGGAGTCGAAAATGTCCTATATCACATGGGGTGTGTATAATGTATGGGACACTGAATACAAGATAACCAAAAACATATGCAGTAAATGTATTTAGAAAGAGACACTTTATTTTTTCTGCTTGTGCTGTAAACATTTGCATAAAACAATGTATTGAGATGTGACCTATAAAGAAAAAACATTAGTCAAAAACAATGTGAGTTTTAACCTCTACAGACCCGTGCTATAGCTGAAAGACAGCTACAATGCAGACCTGAACTGCCGGGAGAGCGTTCCAGGACGTCCTCACGTGCTCTAGTGATCAGCGAGTCAATGCTCTTCTGTGCCACCTGTCATTGCACAACAGTGCTGCCTACCAGTGACCACGAGCACCATCCATCAGTGCCACCCATCAGAGCCCACAATTATTTCTTTTCTTTTTTTTCAAAATTTTCCATTTTTTTTGTTTGTTGTTTTAGCAAAAAAAAAAAAAAAAAACCCCATATGTGATTAAATACCACAAAAAGAAAGCTCTATTTGTGTGAATAAAAATGCTAAAATTTCATTTGAGCAGTGTTGTATGACCGTGCAATTGTCATTCAAAGTGTGACACCACTGAAAGCTGAAAATTGGTCTGGGCAGGAGGGAAGTTTAACCCTTTTATGACTAAGCCTATTTTTGGCATTTGGTGTTTACAAGTTAAAATCCATATTTTTTTGCTAGAAAATTACTTGGAACCCCCAAACATTATATATATATATATATATATATATATATATATATTAGCAGAGACTCTAGAGAATAAAACAAGGATTGTTGCAATATTTTATGTCACGCGGTATTTGCGCAGCGGTGTTTTAAACGCAACTTTTTGGGAAAAGTGACATGAATTAAAAAAAAAAATAAATAAATAAAATTAGCGCAATTTTTTTCCATAATGTGAAAGATAATGTTATGCCGAGTAAATAGATACCAAACATGTCACACTTTATAATTGCACGTACTCGTGGAATGACGACAAACTACGGTACCTAAAAATCTAAAAAAAAAATTCTGGTTACCAGGTTAGAGTTACCGAGGTCTAGTGCTAGAATTATTGCTCTCGCTCTGACGATCGCGGCGATACCTCATATGTGTGAACACCGTTTACATATGCGGGCGCGACTTCCGTATGCGTTTTCTTTGCTGCGCGAGCTCGCTGCGTCGGGGGGCGCTTTAAAAAAAAATCTTATTTATTTTAAAATTAACAAATTGTTTTTTAAAAAATAAAAATAAAATTTGATCACTTTTATTGCTGTCACAAGGAATGTAAACATCCCTTGTGACAGTAATAGGTGGTGACAGGTACTTTTTATGGAGGGATCGGGGGTCTAAAAGATCCCCGATTCCTCCTTTACACTTCAAAGTATTCAGATCGCCGAAAACGGCGATTCTGAATACTGTATATATTTTTTTAATCCGGCACCATTGGCAGCCGAGTAAACGGAAAGTGACGTCATGACGTCGCTTCCATGTTTACAATTAGGAGACTGGAATGACGCTGCTTACGGCTTCATTCCAGTCCCTCCCTAGCCGCTGGAAGCGGCAGATGTGAGATCAGTGCTCCCGGCAGATGTGAGATCGGTGCACCATTGGCAGCCGAGTAAACGGGAAGTGACCTCATGACGTCGCTTCCATGTTTACAATTAGGAGACTGGAATGACGCTGCTTACGGCTTCATTCCAGTCCCTCCCTAGCCGCTGGAAGCGGCAGATGTGAGATCGGTGCTCCCGATCGAACGGGAGCACCGGTAAGAGCGGTGGGAGGTCCCCTCCCGCATAACAGTCGAGCGGCTTTTAGCCGCATCGGTTGTTATGGCTGGAAAGCCAATCGCCCGCTCAGAAAAACGGTACCGGGATGATGCCTGCAGGTACGGGCACCATCCCGGTATAACCCCCGGAAGCCGAGTACGCACATCTGCGTACGCTCGCCGGCAAGGGGTTAAGTGCCCAGTAAGGAAGTGGTTAAAAAAGGATAAAGATAGAAAAGAGAAAGATAATAAAAAATAAACGCTTGTGCTGTAAACGTTTTCATAAAACAATGAAAGAGAGAATAATAAAGATTGAAAGAGAGAGAGTGAGAGAGAAAGAGAAAAAAGAAAGAAACAGAGAAGAAAAAAATAAAAGAATGAAAGCAAGAGAGCGGGAGAGAAATAATAAGAATAATTAAGAATTCAAGAGAAAGAGAGAGAGAAATAAAGACAGACAGGGGCAACTCAAGCACTCTGAAAGCGAGTTCTCTCTCTGCTGTTACTGAAATTACTGCAGGGGCGTACCTAGAGCATTTGGCACCCGGGGCGGATCCTATATCTGACACCCCCACCTTGAAATGTAAAAACATCACATTGTGCCCCCATGCATCCTTCAATATCTTTTTGTCACTACTGTGTACGCCCTCTTCACAACTGCACCTCTGGACCCCTTTTCATTATATGGCACCCTGCACCTCTGGACCCCTTTACATTACACAGCACCCTGCACCTCTGGACCCCTTCACATTACACAGCACCCTGCACCTCTGGACCCCTTCACATTACACAGCACCCTGCACCTCAGGACCACTTTACATTACACAGCACCCTGCACCTCTTTTCATTACACAGCCCTTGTACCTCTGGACCCCTTTGCATTACACTGCACCCTGCACCTCTGGACCCCTTTACATTACACAGCACCCTGCACCTCTGGACCCCTTCACATTACACAGCACCCTGCACCTCTGGACCCCTTCACATTACACAGCACCCTGCACCTCTGGACCCCTTCCTATTACACAGCACCCTGCACCTCTGGACCCCTTCACATTACACAGCACCCTGCACCTCTGGACCCTTTCACATTACACAGCACCCTGCACCTCTGGACCCCTTCACATTACACAGCACCCTGCACCCCAGGACCCCTTTACATTACACAGCACCCTGCACCTCTGGACCTCTTTACATTACACAGCCCTTGTACCTCTGGACCCCTTTGCATTACACTGCACCCTGCACCTCTTGACCCCTTTAAATTACACAGCCCTTGTACCTCTGGACCCCTTTACATTATATGGCACCCTGCACCCCTTCATATTACACAGCACCCTGCACCTCTGGACCCCTTTATATTACACAGCTCTTGTACCTCTGGATCCCTTTGCATTACCCTGCACCTCTTGACCCCTTTAATTACACAGCCCTTGTACCTCTGGACCCCTTTACATTATATGGCACCCTGCACCCCTTCATATTACACAGCACCCTGCACCTCTGGACCCCTTTACATTACACAGCTCTTGTACCTCTGGATCCCTTTGCATTACTCTGCACCCTGCACCTCTTGAGCCCTTTAATTACACAGCCCTTGTTCCTCTGGACCCCTTTACATTATATGGCACTCTGGACCCCTTCACATTATACAGCAGCCTACACCTCTGGACCCCTTTACATTACACAGCCCTTGTACCTCTGGATCATTTCACAGTATACGGCACCCTGCACCCCTTTACATTACACAACCCTTGTACCTCTGGACCCCTTTGCATTACACTGCACCCTGCACCTCTGGACCCCTTTACATTACACAGCTCTTGTACCTCTGGATCCCTTTGCATTACTCTGCACCCTGCACCTCTTGACCCCTTTAATTACACAGCCATTGTTCCTCTGGACCCCTTTACATTATATGACACTTTGGACCCCTTCACATTATACAGCCCTTGTACCTCTGGATTCCTTCACATTATACGGCACCCTGCACCTCTGGACCCCTTTACATTACACAACCCTTGTACCTCTGGACCCCTTTGCATTACACTGCACCCTGCACCTCTTGACCCCTTTAAATTACACAGCCCTTGTACCTCTGGACCCCTTTACATTATATGGCACCCTGCACCCCTTCACATTACACAGCAGCCTACACCTCTGGACCCCTTTACATTACACAGCCCTTGTACCTCTGGACCCCTTTGCATTACACTGCACCCTGCACCTCTTGACCCCTTTACATTACTTAGCTCTTGTACCTCTGGACCCCTTTGCATTACTCTGCACCCTGCACCTCTTGACCCCTTTACATTACTTAGCTCTTGTACCTCTGGACCCCTTTGCATTACTCTGCACCTCTTGACCCCTTTACATTACAGAGCCCTTGTACCTCTGGACCCCTTTACATTATATGGCACTCTGGACCCCTTCACATTACACAGCAGCCTACACCGCTGGAGCCCTTTACATTATACGGCACCCTGAACCTCTTTATATTACACAGCAGCCTACACCTCTGGACCCCTTTGCATTACACAGCCCTTGTACCTCTGAACCCCTTTGCATTACACTCCACCTCTGGACCCCTTTACGTTACACAGCTCCCTGCTGCACCTCTGGACCCCCCTTACAGACACCCCCTAACAGTTCTGGACTCCCTGCATTTTACACAGACCCCCCCACTACAGTGTAGACACCCCATTACAGTGCAGACCCCTACAGTGTAGACCCCCACTACAGTGCAGACCCCTACATTGTAGACCCCCCCACTACAGTGTAGACCCCACTACAGTGCAGACCCCTACAGTGTAGACCCCCCACTACGGTGCAGACCCCTACGGTGCAGATCCCCCACTACGGTGCAGACTCCTACAGTGTAGACCCCCACTACAGTGCAGACCCCTACATTGTAAACCCCCACTACAGACCCCACTACAGTGGACCCCTACAGTGTAGACCCCCCACTACGGTGCAGACCCCTACAGTGTAGACCCCCACTACAGTGCAGACCCCTACATTGTAGACCCCCCCATTACAGTGCAGACCCCTACAGTGTAGACCCCACTACAGTGCAGACCCCCACTACGGTGCAGACCCCTACATTGTAGACCCCCCATTACAGTGCAGACCCCTACATTGTAGACCCCCCATTACAGTGCAGACCCCTACCTTGTAGACCCCCCCACTACAGTGCAGACCCCTACATTGTAGACCCCCCATAGTGAAGACCCGTACAGTGTAGACCCCCCCAGTACACAACCTCCCTACAGTGCACAGACCCCCCCTAACACAATACAGCCCCGTTCAGAACACACATGGAGAGCCCAAGGTAATGGCTTTGCATCCGAGCCAGTCTGCACACCCGGGACCCATGCATGCAGGGGGAGAGGGGAGGCGGCTTCACTGTGCTCGGCTGTGACAGCCGCTGTAGAGACTGATCGGAGCCGAGAAGGTGTTGTGCCGACTGGCCTCGCAGCCCCACCCACCGTAAACTCGGGGGGGGGGGGGGTGCGCGCGTGCGTGTGTGTCTACCGTATTCCTCCTAATAGGCGCACACACCTTTTGTTTTTGACGGCTGGCTAGACCGTGCATTTAGGTCACAGCTTTTCTGGCATCTACAGTCATGCAAACTACACAATTAACCGCCGGTCTAGAGAATGAAAATTAGCTCCTACTTTTTCAGCTCTTCCCACGTCTTGTTTTAACCAATCCCTGTGCAACCCATTCCTACAGGTCAATTCCTCGTTGAGTGAGTCTTCCTTCTTTTTGGCTCCCGCGTGCGTCCCACGCCTCGAACTGGCTGATTTCCCTTATTGGCTCAAATGCTGTGGCGGGAGTGTGGTGTGGGCTGTAAGACGCCCCTCGGAGAACTGGTCGACTCGAGAAACGGAGATGAGTAAATCCAAGGACAGTGGGGGTGAGTGTGCTGTCACTGATAGGGACTGTTTGCCTGAATCCTTTGATGATGATCCACGGTTAGGAAAAACAATTGTGCCACTATTCACCCGATCCCACCTGAACTCTGATGTGCGAAAATCACAGGAGAGGACAGAGAACGTTTGGTTTGGGGGCCAAAAAAGTTTTGTGACCCTTGGTATATAGTTTACTGTAGGCTAACACTTGTGTCCTTTTTTCAACACAAATAGAGCTTTATTTTAGTGGTAGTTACTATATATATATATAAAAAAAATTTCTATATAAATTAAAAAAACGTACGTTTTGTGAAAAAATACCTTTTTCTTTGTTTCTGTCATAAAATTTTGCTAATTAGTAATTTTTCTTAAATTTTGGCCGAAGTTTATACTGCTACATATCTATGGTAAAAATAACCCAAATTAGTGTATATTTAGTCTTTATGAAAGTTATAAAGTCTACAAACTATGGTGCCAATCACTGAACATTAATCACATCTAATCAGGTGTTCAGTACATCAGGTGTATCTCATTTCTTGAGACACTAACAAGTCAGGAAAATACAAATACCCCCCAAAATGACCCCTTTTTAGAAAGGCGTATTAAGTAGCATGGTGAGTTTAAGTTGTCATTTTTTCCCCACAATTCTTTGCAGAATGAAGATTTTATTTTATTTTATTTTTACAAAATTGTCATATTATCAGGTTATTTCTCACACACAGCATATGCGTACAACACGATACACCCCAAAATATATTCTGCTACTCTTCCCGAGTGTGGCGATACCATATGTGTGAGACTTTTACACAGCCTGGCCACATACGGAGCACCAACATTTGAAGTAGCACCTTCAGGCGTTCTACAAGCAAAAATGACACCTCATTTCACAACCACCTATTATGCTTTTGAAGGCCCTGGAGTACCAGGACAATGGAATTGCCACAAAATTACCCCATTTTGGAAAGCAAACACCCCAACATATAATCTATGAGGCATAATGAGTCTTTTGAACGGTTCATTTTTTTTTCAGAAGTTTTTGGAAAATGTGGAAAAAAAATGAAAACATATTTCTTTTTTAAATACATTCTGCTACTCCTCCCGAGTATAGCGATGTCACATGTGTAGGACTTTTACACAGCCTGGTCACATAGGCCGAACATTGAAGTAGTACCTTCAGGTGTTCTAGGAGCATAAATGACACATCTCATTTCATTCCTACCCATCACGCTTTTGAAGGTCCAGGAGCACTAGGACAGTGGAATTACCCTCAAAATGACCCCATTTTGGAAAGCAAACACACCAACGTATATTCTATGAGGCATGGGCTGCAAATAGGTACTCGGGTACTCTGATGGCCTGGTGACAGGTTCTCTGATGGCCTGGTGACTGGTATTCGGGTACTCATGGATTGTGACAGGTACTCTGATCAATTGTGACGGGTACCTGGGTACTCTGATGGGCTGGGACAGGTGGACAGCTACTCTGATGGACTGTGAGTGACCCGTACTATGATGGGTGGTGACAGGCCCTCTTTATTGGGGGGGGGGCGTGCAATCAGTGTGATTTGTTACCGCTTATAGTGTACACAAGATGTTGCCGCAATCTCCTCACACGATCAGTGTGTGAGGAGGAGAACTCGGTAACATCTCGTTACCGCTGTTTGTTTACATTTAGTGATCGGCTGTGAAACGATCACAGCTGATCACGTGGGTAAACAGCTGGCCAATGGCTGTTTACCAGCGTCGGTGACGAGCAGTGTTCCCGGGAACACGGTGCCACCGACTTGCATGCTCACATTTGTGCGCCGTTCACAGTGGCTGTGTAACCATCTGTGATTGGCCGTGACTTCACCACAGCCGATCACGTGGTAAACAGCCATACCCAATGGCTGTTCACCCCCCTCGGTGGCAAGCGGTGTCTCCGTGACACGCCGCCACCGAAGGCGGTTTAAATGGGAGGCTGTGCCGCCTAACTGTCATTTGACAGCTGGCGGTCGACAAGCAGTTAAAAAGGAACTGCAGTCTGCTCACATAATTTGCAGCAGACTGCAGTTGAAAGATGGAAAAAAAAAAATGACTGAAGTTCCACTTTAAGTTCTGGCTATTTGAAAAGCTAAGGCCTCATGCACACTAGATGTTTTTTTTTTTTTTTTTTTTTTTCCTGTCTCTAAACTCCCCTGCACATTTAGTGGTGTGAGGTTTTAGAGCAGTGTTTCTCAATTCCCGTCCTCGAGGCGCACCAACAGGTCATGTTTTCAGTATTTTCCTTTAGAGGGGTTGTAAAGGTTAATGTTTTTTCACCCTAATGCATTAAGGTGAAAAAACATCTGACACTGCCTGCGCTCCCAGCCCCCCCGTTTTACTTACCTCACCCCTCGAAAGTCCTGCGCTCATCCCCCGACGTCCTTTCCACCATTCAGCCTGGCGGCTGATTGGCTGGAGTGGATGGATGGAAAGCAGTGCAGCTATTGGCTCGCGCTGCTGTCAATCACATCTACTGATGCGGAGCGCTGGGGGCGGGGCCGTGTGATACAGCGAGCGGCTATAGCTGCCGGCTGTATCACGGGAGCGTGCCCGCAGATGCTTCTCACCATGCGAGGGAGCTCGCATGAACGTGAGAGGCACCTGCGGGAGGAAGCCGAGACAGCCGCCGAGGGACCCCAGAAGAGCAGGTTTGGGGCCACTCTATGCAAAATGAGCTGCACAGTGGAGGTAAGTATAACATGTTTGTTATTTAAAAAAAATAATAATATATATATATATATATATATATATATATATATATATATATATATATATATATATATATATATATATATATATATATATATATTTTCACTTTACAATCCCTTTAAATTAAATGACTGTGGTAACGCAGTGAAACTGATCTAATCACTTGAGCAAAATAATGGTGAGCATGAAAACATGACCTGTTGGTGCGCCTTGAGGACTGTAATTGAGAAACACTGTTTTATAGAGGCAGGGGAAGAAAAAAATATAAATAAAAAAAGTGTGTCCAGTTTTGACAGAAAACACGTGATACTACTAAACGCTAAATACATTTTTATTCTGACCAATTAAATTAACGAGAAACAGACTTTTCTCCTATCGTCTTCCGGGACAGCCTCTGAGATATAGGGCTCCTCCCTCCGGGACAGGAAACACGTCAACCCAATCAAATAAAAGGTGTGGTCCTCCAGGCCCTCCTCAGTTTTTGTTTCCTGACGGACGGGAAGGAGCACGTCGGAACTAGTAAGGGGAGCTCCTTCTTCTCAGGGGTTTGTCCTGGGGGGAGCACCTAGTGGACCTGACCCTTAGCACCCCTCGGTCCGTTCGGAGGGAGGAGAGGGTAGCTATCAGTCCCCGCTGCCATTTAAACGTTCGGAGAGAACGGGACCCCGATTATCGGCAATCTCCCCCCCTCTGTGGCGCTAACCGCTCGTACCTGGTCGGTCGGAGGCGGTGAGAGACGTTCGTTTCACCGGCTGGCGTTCGGGTACTGTGAGCGGTGCGTTAGTAAGGAACGCACGGCGGGGGGCGGAGTCTTTGCGTTCCGGCATCCGGAAGTGGGAGAGACGCACTTCCGCCGGATTCGCGTCATCTGGGGGCGCCGCAGGACCTGTTCCAGTCCTTTGGGCGCGGCGGTGTGACTACAGGGTTGCCTGGAGTGGTGTGAAGGCTCAGAGAGACTGAGTGAGACACAGGAACCATGGAGGGTGCAGTTGTGCAGGTGGACTCCGGTTCAACAGGCTCCAGTACCTCTCAGGTAAGCTTGGTGAGGGCAGACCAGGACTTACACTGGGGGGTGGAGGGGTCACTCTGACCTTAGTACCTTCCCGGGGTGGAGAACCTGCTGGTGAAGGGGGGCACTTCCTAGGCAGACCCTGGAAGCACAGTGGTGTGGTCAGGGGTGGTATTGTAATGGGACCCTGTTTTTTCGTTGTTTTTTAGGTTAAACAGGACAGAGCCCAGATACCTTTGCCCAGAAGGAAATGTGCCGTGTGCGGGGCTAAGTTAGGCACTGGTTGGGAGAAGCCGCTTTGCCCGGATTGTGTCAGTAGCCTGGTGGACTCGGTGGCAGCCTGTCACAAGGTTTTGACGTCTGTAAAGGATGAGATAGCATCCACCTTCCAGTCATTTAAAAGCATGATGGACAGGGTGCAGGGTCCTTCTGTCTCTTTACCCAGGGCCGTGAGTATGCCCTCCTTATCCGAACCAAGTCAGGAGGAGGAGGTGGATAGGGAGAGGTTACCTAGGTCATTAGCCTCCTCTAGGACAGAGTCTACTTCTGAGTCAGAGGGGGAGGAAGAATCCATTAGATCAGCCAGATACAAGCTGTCTTTGGACGATGTGGGTGACCTCCTCAAGGCTATATATGACACTTTGGAGATCAGGGAAGAACAGGTCCAGCTTTCAAAACACGACATGATGTATCGGGGGTCGAGTGTGCTGAAAGACAGGGTATTCCCTGTCCATAAATTGCTGGTTGAGGCGATTCTGCTAGAGTGGGAACAACCGGAAAAAAGGCAATTTTTTTCAGGTAGCCTTAAAAGGAAGTTCCCTTTTGAGGCGGATGCGATGCATCCCTGGAACAAGGTTCCCAAATTGGATGCTCCCTTGGCTAAAGTCTCTAAGACGACAGATTTGGCCTTTGATGATATGGGTTCACTCAGGGATCCTATGGATAAGAGGGGAGATGTGCTGCTTAAGAGAGCCTGGGATGCCTCTTCCATTGGGCTTAAACCAGCCTTAGCAGCTACCTGTGTGGCCAGAAACGTAGAGTGTTGGCTTACACAGTTACAATCGCATATTTCTGCAGGCACTTCTAGGCAACAGCTGTTGAAGTCCTTTCCGCTACTGTTCAAGGCAGTGGGGTTTTTGGCCGATGCCTCTGCAGAATCAGTCAAATTGGCTGCTAGATCTGCAGCACTAGTGAACGCTGCCAGAAGGGCCGTTTGGCTTAAAACCTGGTCAGGTGACGCAGCTTCAAAATTGAAGCTATGTGGATTACCCTTTTCAGGGGATCATTTGTTCGGGCCCCGCCTGCGAGAGGCGTTAGAGCGCACGCAGGATAGGAAGAAAGCTTTCCCAGAAAGGAAAAAGAGACCTGAAGGGAAGCGCCTTTTTCGAGGCCCTAGGCAGCAGAACCTGCAGGAAAGGGAGGTTCGCCCCAAAAAGCATCGGACGGGTCACAAGGGAAGGGGCAGAGGAGGAATCTTATTCAATCCTCCTCAACCCTCCCCTAAAACCCAGTGACTCCTGCGTCCCGGTGGGAGGAAGACTGGGGAAGTTCCTCCCACAATGGGATGCTTCAACCGAAAGTCCGTTCATTCGAGATGTAATAAGGAACGGCTACAGGTTGGAGTTTGGTTCAGTCCCCCTCCCAAATTTTCAAGTAACCAGGTTACCAAGGGACCAAGAGAAGGCAAAGGCTCTGGGTCTTCTCCTGGGGGATCTGGTGGACCAAGAAGTACTGGTGCAGGTGCCTCCAGGAGGAGCGAGGCTTGGGGGTTTACTCCCACGTATTCCTGGTAAAGAAACCTTCGGGAAAGTTCAGGCTAATACTGAATCTCCGCCCCCTGAACAGATTCATAAAATACAAGCGGTTCCGGATGGAGTCAATCTTCTCGGTAACCAAGTTTCTGTTTCAGGGCTGTCACATGGCCACCGTGGATCTCAGGAATGCATATTTGCATATCCCGATTCATCTGGAGTCTCAGAGATTTCTCAGGTTGGCGGTGAGGTTGAACACGGGTGTGTTACACCTCCAGTTTCGAGCTCTCCCTTTCGGGCTTTCAGCCTCACCAAGGATCTTTACAAAGGTTCTGGCAGAGGCCCCGTTAAGGCTCAAGGCTATAACAGTGATTCCATATCTGGACGATCTACTGTTCATAGCCCAGTCGGCCCAACAGCTGCAGAAGGATGTACAGGAGTCCTTGGGTTTCTTGCGCTCACTGGGGTGGCTAATAAACCAGGAAAAATCCCAGTTGACCCCCTCACAGGAGGTCTTGTATTTAGGATGCAGGATTTCTTCGGTGGAGATGAGGGTATTTCTTCCTGCGGAGAAGATCATCAAGCTAGAACAGGCGGTAGCCCAGCTTCAATCAGGTTGGGAAGCCCAGATCAGGGAGGTTATGAGAGTCCTGGGGTTGATGACATCATGCTTTCCAGCGGTGGCCTGGGCAAGGCATCATCAGCGCCCTTTACAGAGACTCATGCTCCGTTATTGGGATGGCAGGCAGCAGAGCCTGGATCAGGTTATGCCCCTATCCTCGGCAGTCAGGAGGTCTCTGGTGGTGGCGGGCCCAGGTCAACCTAGACAGGGGTCTTCCCTGGTCCCCACAAGCTACGGTGGTGGTCACGACTGATGCCAGTGCGCTGGGTTGAGGTGCCCACCTAGAGGGAATCTTAGCCCAAGGTACCTGGTCGATTCTAGAGACAGGTCGTTCCTCAAACCAGAAGGAGCTTCTGGCGGTTTGGAGGGCTATAGAAACCTTCCAGTTACAGGGCAGGGACCTGCAAGTTCGTTCAGACAATGTGGCAGCAGTAGCCTACCTGAACAAGCAAGGGGGAACCAGAAGCCCCGCGCTGCAGGTGATTGCGGACAGAATCTTCTGTTGGGCAGAGAAGAACTTGTCCTCAATATCAGCCATTCACCTGAAGGGAACTCGGAATTTGCTGGCCGACTTTCTCAGTCGCCAGAAGATAGGTCAGGACGAGTGGTCCCTCAACAAGGAAGTGTTCGAGGAGATTGTGTCATGCTGGGGAAGGCCAGAAATAGACCTATTTGCAACAGAAGGCAACAGGAAGGTGACGCACTTTTTTTCGGTTCACCCACAGGATCGGGCCAGGGGGATAGACGCCCTTGCCAATCCATGGCTGTTCGGCCTGTGTTATGCCTTTCCTCCCGTAAGGATGGTGGCGGAGGTCCTGCAGAAGTTCCGTTCAGAGACTACGGACCTCATTTTAGTAGCTCCTTTTTGGCCAAGGAGACCCTGGTTTGCCAGCATAAAGAGATTGGCCGTTCATCCTCCGCTGTTTCTACCAGTCAGGGAGGATTTACTTTCCCAGGGGCCGATCCGGTGTCCTCAGATAGAGAGGCTCAAGCTTGCGGCCTGGTATCTGAGGAACAAATCTTAAGGTCACAGGGTTTCTCAGAAAGAGAGTGATTATGACCTTGTTAGAATGCCGTAAACCAGTTGCTAGGGCAATTTACGCCAAGGTAGGAAAGAGGTTTAATTCCTGGTTGCGAGAACAGGGAATTGCAAGCCCCAGGGTCCCGGCAGTCCTGGACTTTCTACAAGCAGGGGTAGAGCTGGGCCTATCTATCAGCACTCTAAAGGTACAGGTGGCGGCCTTAAGCGTTTTCCTTCAGTCCTCCCTTCAGCAGAATCCATTTGTCAGGAACTTCTTCAAGGCTCTGTCTAGATCCAGGCCTGTCAGAATGAAGACCTGTCCTACCTGGGATTTGGCCTTGGTTCTTAGGGCTTTGACCCAAGACCCATTTGAACCATTAGAGGGAGCATCACTTAAGTGGATGGTACTAAAGACTGTGTTTTTGATAGCGATCACGTCAGCTAGAAGGGTCAGTGATCTGCAGGCACTCTCGGTCAGAGAGCCATTTTTGTTAATCTTAGAGGACAGGGTAGTACTTAAGACTGACCCTAGTTTTCTTCCTAAAGTGGTGTCCACTTTTCATAGGACACAGGATATTATTTTGCCAACTTTTTTCTCAACCTCAGACGAGGACGAGGCGAGATCTTTAAGTTTGTTAGACGTCAGGAGAAGTCTATTAATTTTTCTAGAAGCCACTAGGGTCTTCAGGAAGTCAGACTCACTTTTTGTTAATTCTTCGGGCGCCCGCAAGGGCTGCAAGGCGTCCAAAGCGTCTATCGCCAGGTGGATACGAATGGCGATAGTTAAAGCCTATGAGTTAGAGGGGAAGCAGGCACCCTTAGTTAAGGCACACTCTACAAGGGCGGTTTCCACATCGTGGGCAGAGAGGGCTGGAGCCTCTCCGGAGGAGATCTGCAAAGCAGCAACGTGGTCCAGCTACTCAACGTTCGCAAGACATTACCGTCTGGATTTATGGTCTGATAAAGAACAGACTTTTGGACGTAAGGTCCTCCAGGCAGTGGTCCCGCCCTGACAAGGTGAGCTCCTTGCTTATCATCTCAAAGGCTGTCCTGGAAGACGATATGAGAAAACCGGAGTTAGACTTACCGGTAACTCTTTTTCTAGGAGTCTTCCAGGACAGCCTGGCTTCCCACCCAAAGTTGTTTAAATTGGACTAAGTGGTGAGGATGTGTATTAACGTGATTGTTAGTGTGTTATGTCTTTCAGAGCCTCCCGGCGGTTCTTGGAGTAAAACTGAGGAGGGCCTGGAGGACCACACCTTTTATTTAATTGGCTTGACGTGTTTCCTGTCCCGGAGGGAGGAGCCCTATATCTCAAAGGCTGTCCTGAAAGACTCCTAGAAAAAGAGTTACCGGTAAGTCTAACTCCGGTTTTTTTCCGTGAGGGTATGTATCAGCTTTTGGTGTTCCCTTTTCTTTCTGGCTGCTATAGCCAAAAGGTGTCCCTGTATGACACACTTGTGTGCCTCCCATTGAACCATGGGAGTCGCGTCAGGTGTGTCATTATGAAGAAAATAGTCCTGAAGGGCCTGTTTGATGTATGCTGCATCTCCCGGGTCTGCCAGAACGGAGGCATCTAGCCTCCACATTTTGCTGAACCCCTCTCTTTGGGGGAATCGTAAGGTTATTGTAATCGGATGATGATCTGAAAGCACAATGTTCTCAATGGTAGCGTCTGCCAGGTATGACAAATCCGCTTGATGTATGAAACTATAGTCCAGTCTTGAGTAGCGATTATGTGGCGTCGAAAAGAATGTGAAATCCTTTTCCTTGGGGTGGAGGGTGCGCCATGTATTGTGTAATGTTAGGGATGCAAGCTGCAATTTCACTTGACGTAGGGCCACGTAGGGAAATTACAAGGTGCCAGTTCAGGTGTCTAGGAGAGGGTCTAGGGCCATATTAAACCCCCCCCCCCCCCCCCCCCCTAGAATCAAGAGGCCCTCCTGAAATGTGGTCAGTTTCAAGAGTATTTTTGAGGAAAGGTACTCTACCCGTGTTCGGGTAGTATACATTAGCTAAGGTTACAGGTTTATCCTTCCACATACCCTTCAGAATAATATATCTGCCCTCGGGGTCAATCAATTGGTCAGTGAGGCGAAACACCAAGGATTTGGCTAATAAAATGGATACCCCCTTAGTTTTGGAGTCGAGGCATGTTGCATGATATACTTCTGGGTAACGTTTACCCGTTAGTCGAGGGATGGAGCCTGTCTTAAAATGGGTCTCTTGTAGAAAAATAATTTGCGCTCTATGTCGGTGTGCTTCCGCCAAGACACTGCTGTGTTTTTCTGGTACATTGAGGCCTTTTACATTTAAGGAGAGCACTTTAAGCGACAGAGGAGCTGAGGATTGTACTATAGAGGGCATGGTTGACCAAGGCGGGATTGTGCAAATTCAGTCAGATGTTGCCAGACGGAGAGGGTATGACTGGAGAAGCAGAAGGAAAAAAAAAAAGGGGGGGGGGGGGGGGTCAGGGATGGGTAGCTGAAAGATCAAGGGCCGGGGTATAGCCAAAAGCGGAGAGGGGTGTGTACGCCTAAGTAGGTACAGTAGGCGACCCCGAAATGTGCTAGGGATCCCTACTGATCTCTCGTGAGTGTCCCCACTGCGTAGGGGAAAGTAAGAATACCAGAGGTGGGGCCAGTCCCGCTTGCCCACCTAATAAACTGGTTTTGGGGAAAGGGGTGGAAAGGTAAACTATTCCGGTAGTGTTTCAAAGAAGGAACCTGCCTCCTTGAGGTGGGGAAGAGACTAAACGCCAAGGTAAGTCCAAGAGCCCTCTCCACCCAGGGACCTCTGGTTTTGACCGTAAACTGTAAGGGACACGTCGCCACTCAATGAGTGTGCATATAACGGACATATCTCTGAACGCTTACTCAGATCCATTTCCTGTGCTATCTGAGGTCCATCCTCCCTCACTGCTACTTGTCCCAGAGAAAATTAGAACAATTGTAACAACTGTAACAACAACCTTCGTCTGTAGATATAGGAATTGGTGTAATTCTATAAGCCTCTGGACACTATTGCTCCTATATTTTGCTGCAAAGGCAGAACCTATAGTTTACAACACATATACCAGACATTAGGTAACTTGTGACTTCGGCGTCTGTGGGACCTATTTCCCCACTGGATCCCGCATTGCGGGTCCAGCCAGGAAATACCCCCCAAAGCCTTGCCCTCTAGGCAAGCATCCATCCACTCCATTCAGATTACCCAGGGCATCGGTTTTTACTCTTGTTCTGACTCCCAGACCTAAAAGATCAATTATAGCAAGTGAGTGATCCCCTGGGCAACCCGTGGGAGCAGTGACCTTTGGTTCTGGAGTTCGGGGCTCCAGGGGGGCAACAACCATCCATTCCCCATGTACCCCCGCCCTCCAGAGTTGCAAAAAGTCATCCCCCGAGCATTGCCCATCTCTAATCTAACCAAGTGTGCAGCATAACCCTGATACAGGTACATTACGAAACCATAAAACAATAAGGCGTGGTCCCACCCATCCTGAATCCATGCGCCATAGCATCAATAGACGCGAATATCTCGCTGTCTCCCAAAAGATAACAATATTCCCATGCGGGCAGGAAAAGGTATCCAGAACTTGCCGGCCAAAACAAAAACAAAAAATAAACAAAAAAGAGAACCTTCCAGCTTAGCCAAATGGCATCAGCATGTGATGAACCGGGAACAGTGCTTGTCCAAAGTACAGGGTATGCAGATTGGTAGGTCTTAACAAGCGCACAGTGGGGCAGCACTGCTGAGTCTGTTTTCCACTGTACCCTTGCATATTACTGACTGGTACGCATTGCCAATCATGAATACGTCCTACCTTATGTCCAGGGTACCTGAGACTCCCTTTAAGCCAGGGAACGTGCCCCTCCACTTGGACTGTTTAGGATCTGTGGCAAGGAGACCTTCCAGCACTTTATAGCCCCGTCCATTCCTATGATAGTTCAACATGGATCGGGGCCTGTAGGCAAGTCCCCCCCCTCCCTAGCCTGGGGGGGCTATGCTTGGGTTCCGGGTCCAGTGAAAGGTTGGGTTGCTGGACAACATAAACATAATCAATGCCTACTGTCCCCAACACAGAAAACAAAAAAAAAAAACAGAAAAAGGGGAAAAAATAAAGTGGTGGGAAAGTTGTAAATTGTAGAGCGGTGCTAGCACGGACCTCAATGTCTAGAAATTGGTCGCAGCAAACAGGGTAAGAACATAGGGATAGCAAAGGGTGAAGAATAGCAACGGGTGATGTATGTCTGCTCACCCACGCCATCAATCCGGTGTTAGCGGTCGGTTCTGTGGCGAACAGAAGACGGGGATACTCTAGGGTTCTCATCTGTTTCCATGTCTCCCCGAATCCTCGGCGGCGAGGTATTGGAGGATCTGCGCCTTCTCTGTCGTTGTTTTTGAGATCGTGGAGTAGCATCAGGTTGGGCCGGTATCCAGGGATCTGGTTGTATGAATGCACTGTACCAATCCGGGACTTCTACAAATGGGATGTCCAGGGTGTCACAGAAGGGTTGTAGGTCAGCCGGGGTCCTCAGGTGTGCTGTGTGGTTGCTTGCAAGCAGAAGGGAAACTTCCATCCATAAGGGATGTGTCTGTCACGCAGGGCCTGTAGTAATGGACGGAGATCCCTCCTATGTTGCAGCGTGACGCCAGATAGGTCCTGGAACAATTGAATACACGCCCCATCATGCTCCAAACGATCCTGGCTGCCTGGCAGGCGCAATATCTCCTCTTTTTGGGTAAAGTTCACCAGACAACACACTGCATCCCAAAGGGGGGTCGGTGTCTCTCCCCCTTGGTCTAAGAGCCCTATGACATCTCTCCATCTCCACGGGCGCATCAGGCGGCCTGCCCAGCAAGGTGTTAAAAATGGCCCAGATAGTAGTTTGCAATTGGGGTCCCTCCACAAACTCTGGAATGCCTCTGACACGTATATTATGTCTGTGACCCCTATTATCGAGGTCTTACAGATGTCTGTGCATGTCCATCAGTTGCTGTGTGTGAACACTGGCGACCCGCTGTACCTGGTGAATGGCTGCCCCATGCGTCATGGCTGCTGCCTCTACATGTTCCAGCCTGGAGGCCACAGCTTTAATGTCAGTTTTTAGGTCTGAAATGGCAGAGAGTGTGCTCTTTATGTCTGAGGCCACTAACTGAAGATCTGCTAGGCATAGCAAGGGGGAAGGCAGCATGTTGTGCATACCTGCCAATGTGGAGGCTCCAGGAGTGTCGGCGGCGGCAGCAGGGGAACTCCGATCCAAGGCCTGAGATGGGGCCTGCGTTTTTGCGTGTTGTGTGCGGAACATGGCCGGTATATTGCGGCTCAGCTGCGTGGATGTCTCCGAGGGGGACCGGGAGGTTGATGGGCTTCTCCCGGTCATTGTCGCTGATGTATGAGCGATGTGTCCCGCCGATGAGCTGTGCTAAGAGGGCCCTGGGCGGAGGAGCTATCAAACTAAGCGTCCATCTTCCTCTGGTGCTCAGCCACGCCCCTCTGCAAATGAAGGTGCAGAATTTTAAAATGGAATCCATCCATTCAGTGGTGCCATCTCTCCTTTTGGGGCAATTTCCTGGCCTCCATAGACACAAGATATGTACCTGCATATCCTAACCTGTGCAGGGCACCAGAGCTTCTTAAGCTTCGCTGTCGGAGCATACATTATCATTTTGTGGCGCTCCCCTTTGTTCTGGCATCCACTCCTCAGATTTTTACCAATGCACTGGCTCGAGTCCTAGCGTTGCTGAGATAGAAGGTGATTGCCGCTATAAACCCGACAAGGAGGCGGGAATATCTGGGTATCATCCTTGTCTCATCTCAGGCCAAAGTTTTCCTCCCATTGGACAAGCTTTGGAAGCTCCCATCAGCTATTGCTACTGTCCCGCAGGCAGAAGCATGCAGGTTCTAGGCCTCATGGTTTCCACCTCCGAGGCAGTTCGACACAAGGGGTTTGCAGAAGAAAATCCTCTCCAAATGGGACACGTCTCCATAATCATCTACAATCGGATTCTGCTGGCCCAGTGTGCAAGGGCTTCTCTCTGGTTTGGTGGTGCCAGTCTCCCTTGCTCTGGCACGGAAGCCCTTTCTTGGGCTGCTGTGGACGGTGGTCACTACAGACACAAGCCTGTTTGGCTGGGGAGGAGTCTGGGGGCTGAGGTCAGAGCTGCTGGAGACTGGAGGCATGTCTACTGATGAATGTTCTGGAGCTGTGACGATCAGTGTCTAGAGCAGTGCACAGATCTTCGTGGGTGCCTGGTCAGGATTCAGTTGGACAACCATCAGGGTAGCATGAACAATGGGGCAGTAGCACTGGAAGTTTCCAGAATCCTTCGGTGGTCAGAGCATCATGTACCGGCTATCTCCACCGTGTACTTTCCAGGCGTAGAAAGCTGGCAGGTGAATTCCCCGAGTCATCTGTTGTTAGATCAGGGGGAGTGGTCGCTACACCTGTAAAGTGTCTCTCCAACTCTGTCTACAGTGGGTATTCCTCCTCCTTCCTCCATGGCGGATGCCATGTTTTATAGTTGGCAGCTTTGTCTTGTGAGTCTCATTTGGTCTTACACAGGGATAAAATTGTTCTCTCTGTTCCATGTGTTTACTTTGCACCCTAATGAGGTTGCAGTGCACTCCTTAGATGTGATCAGAGCAGTTCATGTGTATCTGTCTGCCTGCAACGACTTCTTTCCAGAGGTTAGATTCTTTGTGATTCAGTAGCACCTGTCCCACCACCATTTCTCAGTGAATCGGGCAGATGGTGGTTCAGGCTTATGCCATTAAGGGTTGGTCTCCTCCCTTAACCCTGTATGGTGCACTCTACTACGGCAATTAGAGCTTCTTGTGTGTTCCGACATCGGGCACCTGTGTCTCAAATGTGCAAGGTTGTCTGTACGTACCTTTTCACTAATTTTACAAGGTTGATGTTTTTGCATCAACCTTGTAAATGGCTGTGAAATTTTGCAGCTGTTTTTTGTTTTGAGCTTCCTGTCCACTCATGGGGATGCCTTTTCGGGTGGACTGCCATTTTTATTATTTGTAGGTGGCTTTTCCATTCCCTCTGGGACATAGCTTTGGGATATCCCTGTGGTCAAGAATAAGGCTCCATGTACACTGGCTTAAAAAAATGGCAATTCCTTTGGGCAGAAAAAAAGTTCATAGAACAAATTATTATTTTATTTTTTTTTCTTCTGTCACTTACTGGCTTGCTTATAGCAGAGAGGGCTTATACAAGTTATGACTGCCTATAGGTGATGCTGTAATTTTTCCTGCCTAGTGTAGTTGGGTGCTTTAACCCTGTGCTCAAGAATGAAGAGAAGCTGTGTCCATTAGTGAACTCGGAGAAAGGGATTTTACTGTGAGTAACAAAAAAGATTGTTTTTGGCCAGTATTGGAAATCCCCACAGATTTTTACAGCTCAGCTTGCAGTGTGTAGCGCAAGGCATGAAAGTGCTCTGTCTGAGCAACTTGAAGGATGAAGCTGTCTGGGTCATTATGCGGTATGCAGATAAAGCTATATTGTGATCCATCTGGAGCCATGTGTTCAATATTAAAGAAAAAAGTGGAAAATACACAGGAGGATCAAAAACAGGGTTTATTAGGGCGGTGGGAAGAGTTTAGAGTCTATAATTGTGCTGCTAATATGGGGAACTTGATTACTAAGCTCTCCAGCCTAGAGTTCTGACAATGAAGTCTGAGGTTAGTAGGCAGTATATGCTTTACCATGCCAGCTACATAGATCACTTGTCTTTTTGTTGGCTTTAAACCCTCTATTAGTAAAATATTGTAATGACTACTAGTTTAGTTCATTTGCATACATCCTAATTTTTTGTATGTTTTTCTTGTTTTGGCAGCCATTGGTATAATTCTGAAATATCTCAATGGTCAGAATAGACCACACAGCACTCAGGATGTTTTCAGTAACCTGCAGAGAGAGCATGGCCTGGGCAAAACGGTGAGTAAACGTATGCTATAGCAGCCAGGAGTGTGTTTAAAGTTGTAGAGCAGGCAATGTGCTTTCATGTGGGAGTGATGTGGGTGGATTTTTTTTGCATATTACTCTTTAATTTTAGAACATGCAGAGAACACAATCCACAGATTGTGAAAATCAACCACCGGCTACATCAAAATTACTGGTGTACATAAAACAACAAAAGGAGAACAAAACAAAAACTATAACCCCACCTCCCCAGAGCAACAAAACTTTGCCTAGACAGATGCATTCATTGCTTGAACGTCCAGCCGGAGGTAGGCACATAGTGACACATTGGTATAGTTCTGACACCCTGCATAGCCCTCCCAGATAATGCCAGTACTGCAGTCCCCCCACATCCGGAGAAATGAAGATCCAATGAGAGAACCATTCCCCACTCCAAAATGATCGGTACATCAATTGTTAGTAAATCTATAATCATCAATTCCCCTTTACAGTTCCTGCCTTCTTACATTCTATATCAAGTATCAGTAGCTATAACCTTCCTTAAATGAATCTGATGCAGTGTCCATAGAAGACAAGCAACCCCCCCCCCCCCCCCCAAAAAAAAAAACCTTGTCAAATTTAGTCAATGTCCCTCTGCCCAGATAGGTAGCTTTATTTTAAAACAAAAATACCTTCCAGGACTCCAAAGTTGCATGATAGGATAAGCAGCTTTTTTGCATAGTACAGCAATAGGCTACGAAGAGCCCGTATTGCCCTGGTGGTGGCGGCCAGAGGTTCCAGCAGATGCAATACACACCTCAAGTGACATGGGAATCGAGGTAGAAGTGACTGACCTGATACAGTGTGCAATAGCTTGCCAGTAAGGTTTAACCTAAGGACAATCCCAAAATATGTGCATGAAATTTCCTAGAGGTGCTGAGCACCTCCAGCATAAAGATTGTTTCCAACAGGGGCAGACTGACCAGTCGGTCACTCAGACGCCACCCGAGGCCATTGGGGGCCCGGGCACAGCCACATGAGAGGTCACTTGAAGCGGCTGTATCACATGCCGTAATGCAGATAATACTGCTAATGGTGCGCTGCTCCCCGCCGGCCCCTCCTTCCCAGGTGCTTGTACGGTATGCGTTGGACATCACGTGACCTGGGACGGATGAGAAGAGTGAAAAAGCCGGTGGGGAGCAGCACGCCGTTGGAAGTATTGTTATCGGCGGTCACCGGTGAGTGAAGCTGACCAGGACCGCTACACGTGATGAGGGGGTACAGATGTATGGGCATCGGGTCCCCCCACCCCACTATGTCCCTGTGTGTGTCCCCCCTGTGTGTGCGTTCTGCCTCCAGTGCCCCCCCGTGTGTGCGTTCTCCCTCCAGTGCCCCCCGTGTGTGCGTTCTCCCTCCAGTGTCCCCCCGTGTGTGCGTTCTCCCTCCAGTGTCCCCCCCGTGTGTGCGTTCTCCCTCCAGTGTCCCCCCTGTGTGTGCGTTCTCCCTCCAGTGTCCCCCCTGTGTGTGCGTTCTCCCTCCAGTGTCCCCCCCCTGTGTGTGCGTTCTCCCTCCAGTGTCCCCCCCTGTGTGTGCGTTCTCCCTCCAGTGTCCCCCCTGTGTGTGCGTGCGTTCTCCCTCCAGTGTCCCCCCCCCCCTGTGTGTGCGTGCGTTCTCCCTCCAGTGTCCCCCCCCCCCTGTGTGTGCGTGCGTTCTCCCTCCAGTGTCCCCCCCTGTGTGTGCGTTTGTTCTCCCTCCAGTGTCCCCCCCCCCCTGTGTGTGCGTTTGTTCTCCCTCCAGTGTCCCCCCCCTGTGTGTGCGTTTGTTCTCCCTCCAGTGCCCCCCCCCCCCCCCTGTGTGTGCGTTTGTTCTCCCTCCAGTGTCCCCCCCTGTGTGTGCGTTTGTTCTCCCTCCAGTGTCCCCCCCATGTGTGTGCGTTGTCCCACTGTGTGTGCGTTCTCCCTCCAGTGTCCCCCCTGTGTGTGCGTTCTCCCTCCAGTGTCCCCCCCTGTGTATGCGTTCTCCCTCCAGTGTCCCCCCCTGTGTGTGTGTTCTCCCTCCAGTGTCCCCCCCCCTGTGTGTGTGTTCTCCCTCCAGTGCCCCCCCCTGTGTGTGCGTTCTCCCTCCAGTGTCCCCCCTGTGTGTGCGTTCTCCCTCCAGTGTCCCCTCTGTGTGTGCGTTTGTTCGCCCTCCAGTGTCCCCCCCCCCCCTGTGTGTGCGTTCTCCCTCCAGTGTCCCCCTGTGTGTGCGTTCTCCCTCCAGTGTCCCCCTGTGTGTGCGTTCTCCCTCCAGTGTCCCCCCTGTGTGTGCGTTCTCCCTCCAGTGTCCCCCCTGTGTGTGCGTTCTCCCTCCAGTGTCCCCCCTGCGTGTGCGTTCTCCCTCCAGTGTCCCCCCCCCCCCCTGCGTGTGCGTTCTCCCTCCAGTGTCCCCCCCCTGTGTGTGCGTGCGTTCTCCCTCCAGTGTCCCCCCCCCCTGTGTGTGCGTTTGTTCTCCCTCCAGTGTCCCCCCCCCTGTGTGTGCGTTTGTTCTCCCTCCAGTGTCCCCCCCCCCCCCTGTGTGTGCGTTTGTTCTCCCTCCAGTGTCCCCCCCTGTGTGTGCGTTGTCCCACTGTGTGTGCGTTCTCCCTCCAGTGTCCCCCCCTGTGTGTGCGTTCTCCCTCCAGTGTCCCCCCCTGTGTGTGCGTTCTCCCTCCAGTGTCCCCCCCTGTGTGTGCGTTCTCCCTCCAGTGCCCCCCCTGTGTGTGCGTTCTCCCTCCAGTGCCCCCCCTGTGTGTGCGTTCTCCCTCCAGTGCCCCCCCTGTGTGTGCGTTCTCCCTCCAGTGCCCCCCCTGTGTGTGTGTGTTCTCCCTCCAGTGTCCCCCCCTGTGTGTGTGTTCTCCCTCCAGTGTCCCCCCCTGTGTGTGCGTTCTCCCTCCAGTGCCCCCCCCCCCCTGTGTGTGCGTTCTCCCTCCAGTGTCCCCCCTGTGTGTGCGTTCTCCCTCCAGTGTCCCCTCTGTGTGTGCGTTTGTTCGCCCTCCAGTGTCCCCCCCCCCTGTGTGTGTGTTCTCCCTCCAGTGTCCCCCTGTGTGTGCGTTCTCCCTCCAGTGTCCCCCCCTGTGTGTGCGTTCTCCCTCCAGTGTCCCCCCCTGTGTGTGCGTTCTCCCTCCAGTGTCCCCCCCTGTGTGTGCGTTCTCCCTCCAGTGTCCCCCCCTGTGTGTGCGTTCTCCCTCCAGTGTCCCCCCCTGTGTGTGCGTTCTCCCTCCAGTGTCCCCCCCTGTGTGTGCGTTCTCCCTCCAGTGTCCCCCCCTGTGTGTGCGTTCTCCCTCCAGTGTCCCCCCTGCGTGTGCGTTCTCCCTCCAGTGTCCCCCCTGCGTGTGCGTTCTCCCTCCAGTGTCCCCCCCTGCGTGTGCGTTCTCCCTCCAGTGTCCCCCCCTGTGTGTGCGTTCTCCCTCCAGTGTCCCCCCCTGTGTGTGCGTTCTCCCTCCAGTGTCCCCCCCTGTGTGTGCGTTCTCCCTCCAGTGCCCCCCCCTGCGTGTGCGTTCTCCCTCCAGTGTCCCCCCTGCGTGTGCGTTCTCCCTCCAGTGTCCCCCCTGCGTGTGCGTTCTCCCTCCAGTGTCCCCTCTGTGTGTGCGTTCTCCCTCCAGTGTCCCCCCCCCCCCCCCCCCCTGTGTGTGCGTTCTCCCTCCAGTGTCCCCCTGTGTGTGCGTTCTCCCTCCAGTGTCCCCCCCTGTGTGTGCGTTCTCCCTCCAGTGTCCCCCCCCTGTGTGTGCGTTCTCCCTCCAGTGTCCCCCCCCTGTGTGTGCGTTCTCCCTCCAGTGTCCCCCCTGTGTGTGCGTTCTCCCTCCAGTGTCCCCCCCCCCCCCTGCGTGTGCGTTCTCCCTCCAGTGTCCCCCCCCTGTGTGTGCGTGCGTTCTCCCTCCAGTGTCCCCCCCTGTGTGTGCGTGCGTTCTCCCTCCAGTGTCCCCCCCCCTGTGTGTGCGTTTGTTCTCCCTCCAGTGCCCCCCCCCCTGTGTGTGCGTTTGTTCTCCCTCCAGTGCCCCCCCCCCCCTGTGTGTGTGTTCTCCCTCCAGTGTCCCCCCTGTGTGTGCGTTCTCCCTCCAGTGTCCCCCCCCCCTGCGTGTGCGTTCTCCTTCCAGTGCCCCCCCCCTGCGTGTGCGTTCTCCTTCCAGTGCCCCCCCCCCCCTGCGTGTGCGTTTGTTCTCCCTCCAGTGTCCCCCCCCCCCTGTGTGTGCGTTTGTTCTCCCTCCAGTCCCCCCCCCCCCTGTGTGTGTGTTCTCCCTCCAGTGCCCCCCCCTGTGTGTGTGTGTGTTCTCCCTCCAGTGCCCCCCCCCCCTGTGTGTGCGTTCTCCCTCCAGTGTCCCCCCTGTGTGTGCGTTCTCCCTCCAGTGTCCCCTCTGTGTGTGCGTTCTCCCTCCAGTGTCCCCTCTGTGTGTGCGTTTGTTCGCCCTCCAGTGTCCCCCCCCCCCCCCCTGTGTGTGCGTTCTCCCTCCAGTGTCCCCCTGTGTGTGCGTTCTCCCTCCAGTGTCCCCCCCTGTGTGTGCGTTCTCCCTCCAGTGTCCCCCTGTGTGTGCGTTCTCCCTCCAGTGTCCCCCCCTGTGTGTGCGTTCTCCCTCCAGTGTCCCCCCCTGTGTGTGCGTTCTCCCTCCAGTGTCCCCCCCTGTGTGTGCGTTCTCCCTCCAGTGTCCCCCCCTGTGTGTGCGTTCTCCCTCCAGTGTCCCCCCCTGTGTGTGCGTTCTCCCTCCAGTGTCCCCCCCTGTGTGTGCGTTCTCCCTCCAGTGTCCCCCCCTGTGTGTGCGTTCTCCCTCCAGTGTCCCCCCTGTGTGTGCGTTCTCCCTCCAGTGTCCCCCCTGCGTGTGCGTTCTCCCTCCAGTGTCCCCCCCTGCGTGTGCGTTCTCCCTCCAGTGTCCCCCCCCCTGTGTGTGCGTGCGTTCTCCCTCCAGTGTCCCCCCCCCCCCTGTGTGTGCGTGCGTTCTCCCTCCAGTGTCCCCCCCTGTGTGTGCGTGCGTTCTCCCTCCAGTGTCCCCCCCCCCGTGTGTGCGTGCGTTCTCCCTCCAGTGTCCCCCCCCCCCTGTGTGTGCGTTTGTTCTCCCTCCAGTGCCCCCCCCCTGTGTGTGCGTTTGTTCTCCCTCCAGTGCCCCCCCCCCCTGTGTGTGCGTTTGTTCTCCCTCCAGTGTCCCCCCCCCCCCTGTGTGTGTGTTCTCCCTCCAGTGCCCCCCCCTGTGTGTGAGTTCTCCCTCCAGTGCCCCCCCCCCCTGTGTGTGAGTTCTCCCTCCAGTGCCCCCCCCCCCCTGTGTGTGAGTTCTCCCTCCAGTGCCTCCCCCCCTGTGTGTGCGTTCTCCCTCCAGTGTCCCCCCCCCTGTGTGTTCTCCCTCCAGTGTCCCCCCCTGTGTGTGTGCGTTCTCCCTCCAGTGTCCCCCCGTGTGTGTGCGTTCTCCCTCCAGTGCCCCCCCCTGTGTGTGCGTTCTCCCTCCAGTGTCCCCCCCTGTGTGTGCGTTCTCCCTCCAGTGCCCCCCCCCCCTGTGTGTGCGTTCTCCCTCCAGTGTCCCCCCCTGTGTGTGTGTTCTCCCTCCAGTGTCCCCCCTGTGTGTGCGTTCTCCCTCCAGTGTCCCCCCCCCCCTGCGTGTGCGTTCTCCTTCCAGTGCCCCCCCCCCCTGCGTGTGCGTTCTCCTTCCAGTGCCCCCCCCCTGCGTGTGCGTTTGTTCTCCCTCCAGTGTCCCCCCCCTGTGTGTGCGTTTGTTCTCCCTCCAGTGCCCCCCCCCTGTGTGTGCGTTTGTTCTCCCTCCAGTCCCCCCCCCCTGTGTGTGTGTTCTCCCTCCAGTGTCCCCTCTGTGTGTGCGTTTGTTCGCCCTCCAGTGTCCCCCCCCCTGTGTGTGTGTTCTCCCTCCAGTGTCCCCCTGTGTGTGCGTTCTCCCTCCAGTGTCCCCCCCTGTGTGTGCGTTCTCCCTCCAGTGTCCCCCCTGTGTGTGCGTTCTCCCTCCAGTGTCCCCCCCTGTGTGTGCGTTCTCCCTCCAGTGTCCCCCCCTGTGTGTGCGTTCTCCCTCCAGTGTCCCCCCCTGTGTGTGCGTTCTCCCTCCAGTGTCCCCCCCTGCGTGTGCGTTCTCCCTCCAGTGTCCCCCCTGCGTGTGCGTTCTCCCTCCAGTGTCCCCCCCCTGCGTGTGCGTTCTCCCTCCAGTGTCCCCCCCCTGTGTGTGCGTGCGTTCTCCCTCCAGTGTCCCCCCCCTGTGTGTGCGTGCGTTCTCCCTCCAGTGTCCCCCCCCCCTGTGTGTGCGTGCGTTCTCCCTCCAGTGTCCCCCCCTGTGTGTGCGTGCGTTCTCCCTCCAGTGTCCCCCCCCCTGTGTGTGCGTGCGTTCTCCCTCCAGTGTCCCCCCCCCCCTGTGTGTGCGTTTGTTCTCCCTCCAGTGCCCCCCCCCCTGTGTGTGCGTTTGTTCTCCCTCCAGTGCCCCCCCCCCCTGTGTGTGCGTTTGTTCTCCCTCCAGTGTCCCCCCCCCCTGTGTGTGTGTTCTCCCTCCAGTGCCCCCCCCCCTGTGTGTGAGTTCTCCCTCCAGTGCCCCCCCCCCTGTGTGTGAGTTCTCCCTCCAGTGCCCCCCCCCTGTGTGTGAGTTCTCCCTCCAGTGCCTCCCCCCCTGTGTGTGCGTTCTCCCTCCAGTGTCCCCCCCCCCCCTGTGTGTTCTCCCTCCAGTGTCCCCCCCCTGTGTGTGTGCGTTCTCCCTCCAGTGTCCCCCCCTGTGTGTGTGCGTTCTCCCTCCAGTGTCCCCCCCCTGTGTGTGCGTTCTCCCTCCAGTGTCCCCCCCCCCCTGTGTGTGCGTTCTCCCTCCAGTGTCCCCCCCTGTGTGTGTGTTCTCCCTCCAGTGTCCCCCCTGTGTGTGCGTTCTCCCTCCAGTGTCCCCCCCCCCTGCGTGTGCGTTCTCCTTCCAGTGCCCCCCCCCCTGCGTGTGCGTTCTCCTTCCAGTGCCCCCCCCCCCTGCGTGTGCGTTTGTTCTCCCTCCAGTGTCCCCCCCCCTGTGTGTGCGTTTGTTCTCCCTCCAGTGCCCCCCCCCCCCCCTGTGTGTGCGTTTGTTCTCCCTCCAGTCCCCCCCCCTGTGTGTGTGTTCTCCCTCCAGTGCCCCCCCCTGTGTGTGTGTGTTCTCCCTCCAGTGCCCCCCCCCTGTGTGTGCGTTCTCCCTCCAGTGTCCCCTCTGTGTGTGCGTTTGTTCGCCCTCCAGTGTCCCCCCCCCCCCCCCTGTGTGTGCGTTCTCCCTCCAGTGTCCCCCTGTGTGTGCGTTCTCCCTCCAGTGTCCCCCTGTGTGTGCGTTCTCCCTCCAGTGTCCCCCCCTGTGTGTGCGTTCTCCCTCCAGTGTCCCCCCCCCTGTGTGTGCGTTCTCCCTCCAGTGTCCCCCCCCTGTGTGTGCGTTCTCCCTCCAGTGTCCCCCCCCTGTGTGTGCGTTCTCCCTCCAGTGTCCCCCCCTTGTGTGTGCGTTCTCCCTCCAGTGTCCCCCCCTGTGTGTGCGTTCTCCCTCCAGTGTCCCCCCCTGTGTGTGCGTTCTCCCTCCAGTGTCCCCCCTGCGTGTGCGTTCTCCCTCCAGTGTCCCCCCTGCGTGTGCGTTCTCCCTCCAGTGTCCCCCCCCTGCGTGTGCGTTCTCCCTCCAGTGTCCCCCCCCTGTGTGTGCGTGCGTTCTCCCTCCAGTGTCCCCCCCCCCCTGTGTGTGCGTGCGTTCTCCCTCCAGTGTCCCCCCCTGTGTGTGCGTGCGTTCTCCCTCCAGTGTCCCCCCCCTGTGTGTGCGTTTGTTCTCCCTCCAGTGTCCCCCCCCCCCTGTGTGTGCGTTTGTTCTCCCTCCAGTGTCCCCCCCTGTGTGTGCGTTGTCCCACTGTGTGTGCGTTCTCCCTCCAGTGTCCCCCCCTGTGTGTGCGTTCTCCCTCCAGTGTCCCCCCCTGTGTGTGCGTTCTCCCTCCAGTGTCCCCCCCCTGTGTGTGCGTTCTCCCTCCAGTGTCCCCCCCTGTGTGTGCGTTCTCCCTCCAGTGCCCCCCCCCCTGTGTGTGCGTTCTCCCTCCAGTGTCCCCCCTGTGTGTGTGTTCTCCCTCCAGTGTCCCCTCTGTGTGTGCGTTTGTTCGCCCTCCAGTGTCCCCCCCCCCCCTGTGTGTGCGTTCTCCCTCCAGTGTCCCCCTGTGTGTGCGTTCTCCCTCCAGTGTCCCCCCCTGTGTGTGCGTTCTCCCTCCAGTGTCCCCCCCTGTGTGTGTGTGTTCTCCCTCCAGTGTCCCCCCCTGTGTGTGCGTTCTCCCTCCAGTGCCCCCCCCCCCCCTGTGTGTGCGTTCTCCCTCCAGTGTCCCCCCTGTGTGTGCGTTCTCCCTCCAGTGTCCCCTCTGTGTGTGCGTTTGTTCGCCCTCCAGTGTCCCCCCCCCCTGTGTGTGCGTTCTCCCTCCAGTGTCCCCCTGTGTGTGCGTTCTCCCTCCAGTGTCCCCCCCTGTGTGTGCGTTCTCCCTCCAGTGTCCCCCCCTGTGTGTGCGTTCTCCCTCCAGTGTCCCCCCCTGTGTGTGCGTTCTCCCTCCAGTGTCCCCCCCTGTGTGTGCGTTCTCCCTCCAGTGTCCCCCCCTGTGTGTGTGTTCTCCCTCCAGTGTCCCCCCTGTGTATGCGTTCTCCCTCCAGTGTCCCCCCCCCCTGCGTGTGCGTTCTCCCTCCAGTGTCCCCCCCTGTGTGTGCGTGCGTTCTCCCTCCAGTGTCCCCCCCCCCCTGTGTGTGCGTTTGTTCTCCCTCCAGTGTCCCCCCCCCCTGTGTGTGCGTTTGTTCTCCCTCCAGTGTCCCCCCCCCCCTGTGTGTGCGTTTGTTCTCCCTCCAGTGTCCCCCCCCCCTGTGTGTGCGTTTGTTCTCCCTCCAGTGCCCCCCCCCCCCCCTGTGTGTGCGTTTGTTCTCCCTCCAGTGTCCCCCCCCCCCCTGTGTGTGTGTTCTCCCTCCAGTGCCCCCCCTGTGTGTGAGTTCTCCCTCCAGTGCCTCCCCCCCTGTGTGTGCGTTCTCCCTCCAGTGTCCCCCCCCCCTGTGTGTGCGTTCTCCTTCCAGTGCCCCCCCCTGTGTGTTCTCCCTCCAGTGTCCCCCCCTGTGTGTGTGCGTTCTCCCTCCAGTGTCCCCCCCTGTGTGTGCGTTCTCCCTCCAGTGTCCCCCCCTGTGTGTGCGTTCTCCCTCCAGTGTCCCCCCCTGTGTGTGCGTTCTCCCTCCAGTGTCCCCCCCCTGTGTGTGTGTTCTCCCTCCAGTGTCCCCCCTGTGTGTGCGTTCTCCCTCCAGTGTCCCCCCCCCCTGCGTGTGCGTTCTCCTTCCAGTGCCCCCCCCCTGCGTGTGCGTTTGTTCTCCCTCCAGTGCCCCCCCCCCTGTGTGTGCGTTTGTTCTCCCTCCAGTCCCCCCCCCCCCTGTGTGTGTGTTCTCCCTCCAGTGTCCCCCCCTGTGTGTGAGTTCTCCCAGTGCCCCCCCCCCCCTGTGTGTGAGTTCTCCCTCCAGTGCCTCCCCCCCTGTGTGTGCGTTCTCCTTCCAGTGCCCCCCCCCCCCTGTGCGTTCTCCCTCCAGTGTCCCCCCCTGTGTGTCTGCGTTCTCCCTCCAGTGTCCCCCCCTGTGTGTGTGTGTTCTCCCTCCAGTGTCCCCCCCCCCCCCCTGTGTGTGCGTTCTCCCTCCAGTGTCCCCCCCCCCCCCCCCTGCGTGTGCGTTCTCCTTCCAGTGCCCCCCCCCCCCCTGCGTGTGCGTTTGTTCTCCCTCCAGTGCCCCCCCCCCCCCTGTGTGTGCGTTTGTTCTCCCTCCAGTCCCCCCCCCCTGTGTGTGTGTTCTCCCTCCAGTGTCCCCCCCTGTGTGTGAGTTCTCCCAGTGCCCCCCCCCCCCCTGTGTGTGAGTTCTCCCTCCAGTGCCTCCCCCCCTGTGTGTGCGTTCTCCTTCCAGTGCCCCCCCCCCCCTGTGTGTTCTCCCTCCAGTGTCCCCCCCTGTGTGTGTGCGTTCTCCCTCCAGTGTCCCCCCCTGTGTGTGTTCTCCCTCCAGTGCCCCTCCCTGTGTGTGCGTTGTCCCTCCAGTGCCCCCCCTGTGTGTGCGTTGTCCCTCCAGTGCCCCCCCTGTGTGTGCGTTGTCCCTCCAGTGCCCCCCCTGTGTGTGCGTTGTCCCTCCAGTGCCCCCCCTGTGTGTGCGTTGTCCCTCCAGTGTCCCCCCTGTGTGTGCGTTCTCCCTCCAGTGTCCCCCCCTGTGTGTGCGTTCTCCCTCCAGTGTCCCCTCTGTGTGTGCGTTCTCCCTCCAGTGTCCCCTCTGTGTGTGCGTTCGTTCTCCCTCCAGTGCCCCCCCCCCCCTGTGCGTGCGTTCTCCCTCCAGTGTCCCCCCCCCCTGTGTGTGCGTTTGTTCTCCCTCCAGTGCCCCCCCCCCCTGTGTGTGCGTTCTCCCTCCAGTGCCCCCCCCCCCTGTGTGTGCATTGTCCCTCCAGTGTCCCACTGTGTGGTGTTCTCCCTCCAGTGTCCCCCCTGTGTGTGCGTTCTCCCTCCAGTGTCCCCCCTGTGTGTGCGCTTGTTCTCCCTCCAGTGTCCTCCCTGTGTGTGCGTTCTCCCTCCAGTGTCCCCCCTGTGTGTGCGTTCTCCCTCCAGTGTCCCCCCTGTGTGTGCGTTCTCCCTCCAGTGTCCCCCCTGTGTGTGCGTTCTCCCTCCAGTGTCCCCCCCTGTGTGTGCGTTCTCCCTCCAGTGTCCCCCCCTGTGTGTGCGTTCTCCCTCCAGTGTCCCCCCCTGTGTGTGCGTTCGTTCTCCCTCCAGTGTCCCCCCCTGTGTGTGCGTTCGTTCTCCCTCCAGTCTCCCCCCCTGTGCGTGCGTTCGTTCTCCCTCCAGTGTCCCCCCCTGTGCGTGCGTTCTCCCTCCAGTGTCCCCCCCTGTGTGTGCGCTTGTTCTCCCTCCAGTGCCCCCCCCCCCCTGTGTGTGCGCTTGTTCTCCCTCCAGTGTCCCCCCCTGTGTGTGCGTTTGTTCTCCCTCCAGTGTCCCCCCCTGTGTGTGCGTTTGTTCTCCCTCCAGTGTCCCCCCCTGTGTGTGCGTTTGTTCTCCCTCCAGTGTCCCCCCCCCTGTGTGTGTGCGTTCTCCCTCCAGTGTCCCCCCCCTGTGTGTGTTTGTTCTCCCTCCAGTGTCCCCACTGTGTGGTGTTCTCCCTCCAGTGTCCCCACTGTGTGGTGTTCTCCCTCCAGTGTCCCCACTGTGTGGTGTTCTCCCTCCAGTGTGCCCACTGTGTGGTGTTCTCCCTCCAGTGTGCCCACTGTGTGGTGTTCTCCCTCCAGTGTCTCCCCCCCCCCTGTGTGGTGTTCTCCCTCCAGTGTCCCCCCCCCCCCTCCAGTGTCCCCGTGTGCCCTCCCCCCGTGCCCGCCATTACTCTCCCCCTGTGTGCTTCCCCCCCCCCCCCCAGTGTCCCCGTGTGCTCCCCGTGCCCGCCATTACGCTCCCCCATCTCCCCCTGTGTGCTCTCCCCCCCAGTCTCCCCCTGTGTGCTGTCTCCCCCCGTTTGCTCCCCCACAGGCTCCCCCTGTGTGCGCTCCCCCCCCAGTGTCCCCCTGTGTGCTCCCCCCACAGGCTCCCCCTGTGTGCTCCCCCCACAGGCTCCCCCTGTGTGCTCCCCCCACAGGCTCCCCCTGTGTGCTCCCCCACAGGCTCCCCCTGTGTGCTCCCCCTGTGTGCTCCCCCCACAGGCTCCCCCTGTGTGCTCCCCCCACAGGCTCCCCCTGTGTGCTCTCTCTCCCCCCAGTGCCCCCCTGTGTGCTCTCTCTCCCCCCAGTGCCCCCCTGTGTGCTCTCTCTCTCCCCCCAGTGCCCCCGTGTGCTCTCTCTCCCCCCAGTGCCCCCCTGTGTGCTCTCTCCTCCCCCCAGTGCCCCCCTGTGTGCTCCCCCCCTCCCAGTGTCCCCCCCTCCCAGTGTCCCCCATGTGTGCTCGCCCCCCACTAGTGTCCCCCTGTGTGCTCGTCCTCCCTTGGTCCCCCCCTCACCAGTGCCCCCCCCTGTGTGCTCCCCCCAGTGTCCCCCTGTGTGCTCCCCCAGTGCCTGCCATTGTGCTCCCCCCAGTGTTCCCCATTACGCTCCCCCTGTGTGCTGTCTCCCCCTGTGTGCCGTCTCCCCTTGTGTGCTTTCTCCCCCCCCCCCCCACACACAGTGTCCCCCTGTGTGTTCTCCCTCCCCCTGTGTCTCCCTGTGCAGGTGTGACTTGAGTGTTTAGGGCCAAGGGGTCCCCCATGATCTTCTATTGCCCGGGTGCCCCATGAGTTGTCTGTCCGCCCCTGGTTTCCAATTATCTTAGTCTAGCTGGGGTGAGAGAAATTCTATGTAGGAATTTATAGTGGATCAGTCTGTCTCTAGTTGAAACTAGGTACTGAAATGCAGTCCCCCACATGTCATCCCTGTCAAAGGCCAGGGCTACAGCTTCCCATATTTAGTCCAGATTATCGGGTCCGGATAATCAAAAAAGTGTGGTAAATCAGGATTTTTCCACAGAGGGAGCCTGGGGGAAAACCTGCTTGGGCTAGACTGCTTCATTCCCTGAGTTATGGTCCATGCCTAATCACCGAGCGCATAGA